>NC_083232.1:36433599-37633599 GCF_032191835.1 Heteronotia binoei | reverse complement strand
TGGCCTGTAATTTCCTGGATCTCCTCTGGAACCCTTTTTAAAGATGGGGGTGACATTCTCTACCTTCCAGTTCTCAGGAACGGAGACAGATTTCAATGAAAGATTACATATTTTTGCCAGGAGAACCACAAGTTCATCTTTGAGTTCTTTCAGAACTCTTGGATGTATGCCATCTGGACCTGGTGACTTATTAGTTTTTAATTCATCTATCAGTTGTAGGACCTCCTCTCTTGTCACCTCAGTCTGACTCAGGTCTTTCAACACCCCTTCCAAAATTAGCAGTTCTGGAGCAGGCAAACACTTCTCATCTTCCACATTGAAGACTGAGGCAAAAAATGCATTCAGCTTCTCAGCCATTTCCCTATCCTCCTTCAGTAATCCTTTTACCCCTTGGTGATCCAAGGGACCCACTGCCTCCCTGGCTGGTTTCCTGCTTCTAATATATTTGAAGAAATTTTTATTGTTGGTCTTTATGTTTTCTGCAATATGCTCCTCATGGTCCCTTTTTGCCTGCCTGATCACAGTCTTGCATTTGTTTTGCCACAGCCTGTGTTCCCCTTTTATTAATCTCACTTGAACTAGCTTTCCACCGCTTATACAGGGGCATTATGATACTGGCTGATTTGGAGAGCCAGTTTGGTGTAGTGGTTAAGTGTGCAAACTCTTATCTGGGAGAACCAGGTTTGATTCCCCACTCCTTCACTTGCACCTGCTAGCATGGTCTTGGGTCAGCCATAGCTCTGGCAGAGGTTGTCCTTGAAAGGGCAGCTGCTGTGAGAGCCCTCTCCAGCCCTACCCACCTCACAGGGTGTCTGTTGTGGGGGAAGAAGGTAAAAAAGATTGTGAGTGGCTCTGAGACTCTTCGGAGCAGAGGGCGGGATATAAATCCAATATCATCATCTTCTTCTTCTTCTTAAGGGAATCCTTCTTACCTTTTACAGCTTCCATAGCTTTGTTTGTTAACCATGCAGGCCTTTTCTTATACCTGTTTGTGCCCTTCCTAACTTGTGGTATATATTTTATCTGAGCTTCTAGGATTGTAGTTTTAAATAGCCTCCAAGCTTCCCCAAGGGTTTTGACCGTATTTACCTTTCCTTTCAGTTTCCTCTTCACATGCCTCCTCATCTCAGAGAATTTACCCCTTTTAAAGTTAAACGTGGTTGTGCTGGTCTTTTGGGGCAACTCCCTATTTATACAAATGGTGAAATCAATAATGTTATGGTCACTGCTCCCAAGTGGTGCAATCACTTTTACATCTCTCACCAGGTCTTGGGCATTACTTAGGACCAAATCCAGGATCGCCCCACCCCTGATAGGTTCTGTGACCATCTGCTCCACAGCACAGTCATTGAGAGTGTCTAGAAACTCAATCTCTTGACCAGAACACATACTGATTGACCCAATCAATCTGCGGGTAGTTAAAATCACCTATTATGGCACAGTTTTTACATTTAGCCACTATCTTTAATCTTTCCATCATATTATAATCGTCCTCTATATTTTGATTTGGTGGGCGATAAACTCCCATAATTAAATTCTTTTTGGGCCCTCTATTTCGACCCAAAGCATTTCTAGAAGGGAATCTAATTCTCTGACCTCAGTCTTAGTGGACTGTATACCCTCTCTGACATACAGAGCCACCCCACCTTCAACCCTTCCCTCCCTATCCTTCTGATATAACATATCCAGGGATCACCATGTCCCACTGATTCTCCTCATTCCACCAAGTTTCTAAATTCCCACAATGTCTATGTTTTCCCCAACACTAAACATTCCAACTCACCAATTTTACTTTGAACACTTCTATCATCTGTATACAAACATCTATAATTTCCCCGGCAAGTTAGGCCCGCAACCTTCCTCCTGCTGCCTCGAGACTTTGGCTGACAGTCCATACTGTTTGTCACCATCTCAGTGGACAACTCTGATCCATTACCCGGTAGAAAAGTAACAGCTAACCCTTCATCTCTTTGAGATAAGTCTTCCCGAACCAGAGACATTCCATCTCCTGTCGGCTTTCCCCCAAGATTTAGTTTGAAAACTGCTCTGCCACCTTTTTGATTTTAAGCGCCAGCAGCCTTGTTCCTTCTGGGGACAAGTGGAGACTATCTTTTAATGATTTTATAATGTAATTTCGTCATGTATGTTTTAAATTGTGAGCTGCCTTGGTGGAACTTATTAAGGCAGAAAGGCAGGATACACATTTTGAAAATAAATCTCACAGTTCATTTGGAGAAGCAACACTAATTAAAGTGATACAAAACTGAGGCATATTTTTAAAGACACACAAAGGAATTACGATTGCTCCTACTTTTCTTATAAAACAGTTTATTGCAACATTAGTATAAAAACTGATAACCACAAATTCTTATAGAAAATCTATTTTTCATGAACCCATGAAGGTTTCAGTATTCACAAACTGTAACATAAAACTGAACTTCCATTTTTTATAACTATCTTTATTTCCACAACTATAAGACAGTCATGTACACTGAATGAGATGTACTTTTGAGACAGGTATTTGTTATGAAAGTTAAACCTGAGCAGCCTTACAAATAGTCCATGGTGATCAGTTTTACTCAGCTTATAAATAAGAAATCCACAGCAGAAATCTCACTGGGTAGCCCCCTGGCCATGTTGCATTTCAGTGTTCTCCAAGTAAAATTGAGATTAGTTTTGCAACCACATGTACATTGAGACTGTTCCCCAGCAGACGGTAACACTGTTTCGTAGTTACACTGTGAGGAAAATCTAAAAACAAACAGAAGTCAGTCAAAAAGCAAAAACCAGCCTACGTCAATCACAGGAAACTGGTCAAGTTATTCTAAATGCAATTACTGGTTCTTATTGACATATATGTAAGCATTCTGTTTTCTTGGTCTGCTCCAGAACATATTGTGCTTATTAGAAAATATTTACCTGAGTCCATGGTTTGCAGTCTAACACTTGAACTGATTCCTCACTAGGCTTGGTCTGGTCTCTGACTCCTTTCCCCCCAGCGCTTCTGTCCAATTTTGCACAAGCTGTCGCGGGACTAAGACTTGCCCCGCCTCTTTCCCGTGGCAAGCAAGATCCTCTGAAAACCAGTTTCTGCTTGCTGTGGGAAAAAGGCGGGGCAAGTCGCAGACCCATGGCAGCTTGTGCGAAATCTGACAGAAGCATGGGGTGGGTGGGTGGGGAAGGGCTCCTAGACTAGCCTAGTGAGCAATTGGTCTTAACATCTGCCTAGCTACATTAAAATGTAGAATCCACCATTCTTCTCTGCGTTTTGGCCAACAATGTCACTGCCTCTATTTAAATGAAATTGATAGAAAATTATTCTGTGTCTTGAGGGCTCTGGATGGACTATACCCAAACAATTCCAGTCTTAACTACAATGTTCTGAAAGTCCTCTTGTCTGCAAACAGATTCCGTACACTGAATTTTCCCCCTGCTGTTTTTAACTATGCCTCTGGGCAAACCACCTCAGCTCTTCCCTCTTTTCCCTTGCTCTATGACCTGTGGGAAAAAAAGCTTTCTAAATAATCTGATGTCATTCGTTTGAAAGCAAGCCACAGGTGCAAGTGCATCCTGGTCAATCATAATGATGTTGTTTCAGCAATCTTAGGAGACCTATTAACATTGACTATGATAAAACAATTAGGATAGTTTATTGCTCCACATAATAACTGCATATGCTGCATCCAAAAGGAGGAAGCACTAATAAATCCATCCCTAATACCCAAAGAGAATATGAACTGTGATTATGGGCAACTTGCATGCATTTTAAATGTATTGTACAGTGGCTAGAAATTTACAGCTTCACCAGCTATCTATCATTGCCCTTTTCTCACTCTGAATTACAATACAAGAATAACTAGCAAACACACAAAACCAGAAATAAGGGAAATACACCAGTCTTGGTTTGTAGAATGGACAGAAATGCTTTGAATACAAAAAGGTTATATCAGAAGTGTTGAACTCATTTGTTATGACGGCTGGATCTGACATAAATGCCACTTTCTCGGGCCTGGCCGTGCATACCTTAAAATGTAACACAAGGTACTGGAGATAAAGGCGTTTTCAGATGCTGAATGGCAATAGCAGCTGAATGACAACAGCAGGCTTGACTGGATTAGTTGTGATATGCAGAGGGGTTGTAGACGTGGAGATACCAGCATTGGTAATGAGACAAGAAACCTAGGTCTCAATTCTGTCCAGAAGGATGCAAAGAATAAATGGGCATAAATCTGACAATAGCAGCCATAACATTCAGTTGCTGACGTAAGAGTAGCAGTGCTCTTACAAAAGCATTTCAAAGGGAGATTAGAAAGAGAGACTGATGAATTGCAATTGATAACGAAGCTCAAGACAGTGCATCCTCCTGGACTCTACTGAGATCCAGTTTTCCCGTCTCATTACCAATGTGTGCTATTATCCTTTGGTATCTTAAATCACTCCGCTCTCCAAGATATAAGGAGCAACCCAAGTGTTCTAATTCCTCATCAGGGACTTTTTGAAGAAAATAAAACCAGATAGGAACAGAGAAATCCAGACTTTTTCTTAAAAAAAAAACGCTTCTCAGAATACGCCAAAATAATTTCCTCAATGTACATTGTGCAAGCACACTTCTTCTTCAGACAGACAGAGAGAGGGTGGGTGGATGGAGGCTTCTGACTCCATCCATCCACCCTCTCTCTGTCTGTCTGAAGAAGAAGTGTGCTTCCACACAAAAGCTTATACCTGGAGTAAAACATTGTTGGTCCTGAAGTTGCCATGGGACTCTCTTTCCTCCCCCTTCCTTCCTCCCTGGATAACAGCCCTGGAGAAGGAAGCAGAAGCTCTGTGTGTGTGTGTGTGTGTATGTGAGTTGGGGGGGGGGTCTTCTCTTTGTATTTCCCCTGCACAAAGCAGGAAGCAGCCATGGAGCTCTCTGTGTGCCAGTGAGTGAGAGAGAGAGAGACAGGTAGGCAGGCAGGCAGGCAAGAGGCAGGAAACAGGAAGCAAAGAGCTACTGAGGAAGTTGGGGGGAAAAGAAAGGTATGGGGTGGCTGCACTAGCAGCCCTGGGAAAAGAAGCAGAAGAAGGAATTTGATCAGGGGGTGGATATAAGCCCCATGTGGGCTGCATCCGTCCCATGGGCTGCATGTTTGACCGCCTTGGTTATATGATCTCTTTTTTTTCTTAGCCCCCAGAATACCTTTTGACTTAAAAATTGGGTACATACCAAATTCAGGAGAAAATCCATGAAGATTTGCTATTTCCCTTGGAGCAAAGTACCGCAGTTTAAGGGTTGTCAGCTTCCTAAGCTTCTCTTCTTCAGACAAATTCTCAAAGGATTTAAATACTGATTCAAGCTGTGGAAAATGTACAAGATGACTGTTCAAAATGTACAATTATCACACCTTCCAGTAACAAAGAAATATGAGGGGAGAGCATCTATTAGTAACTGATGAAATCAGGCAGCCTATATGCCAGGTCGGAGCTTCAAAATATTTGGGGGATATGCCCAAGGTAAGCAGAAAAGATGGGGTTTTTACATACCTGTATCCCCCTAGCAGTGGCCTGGTGGAAACGGAGCATGCTTTAGGGAACATGGATGCTGACAGCAGTCAAATATTCATTAAAAGGAAATGAAAAATGGGAAGGGGGTTTGAATTGGTTTGTTCAAGCCTCTAAGAAATTTAGAGAGGTAAGAAAGAAATTTTCCAGTTACTTATTCTAGCATGATTTTTTATTCCCAGCATATTCCACACTTTTCTTATCTGAATGTGCTGCTTCAGCAAATGGTATGTGCTAAGACCCCTGAAGTGTACTAGAAATGAGTTGAAGCTACCTCTGTTACAAGTCCATCTTACTATAAGCTGGGGCAGGACACCCGTGGCATTATAGGTTGTAGGAGGACTTAAATAAAGCATATAAATGAAGACTAGTTAAGCTTTTGTTCAGTTCGGCAAGGTAGTTTTTAAGTGTAACCTTACGATCAAACAGAAAGTTACACAACTTCTCCAACGCTTGAATGCTTTTGCACATGTCCTTGGGAGCAATGTGTTATGTCTAAGATTTGAGGAAGAGGGAACATGTTTTCACAAAATGGATACCTGTTCAACAAAATGTTATTTTGTCAAACGTGCCCAATACATAAATCACAACTTGCAGAAAAATCAGATGAGCTTTGCAGCTGATCTACTGCTAAGATAGAGAAATCTAGCAAAGAATAGATTGGAGGCCTAGAAGAAAGGATTCAGAAGCACACTGACCCCTTCAGCCTCTGTGGTAAGCATGGTCACACTGCCACATGGCTCAAATCTGCGACATGTTTCATTCTGAAGCTTTCAAATTAGGGTTCCAGGCATGACCTGGCAACCAGCAGGAGAGGGGGAGACAGGGGCTTACAGTTAAGGGGCACAATGGTGTGACCCAGAAGGGGACATTGTCAAGCTGAGATAGTGGTTGTGACAATCTCTAGCATTTGTCCCAAATTCTACAGTTTAACCATAAAGGTTTGGACAAACACTAGAGCATCACGTAATATGATTACATCACTTCCAACCATGCTAGAAGCAAT
Organism: Heteronotia binoei; assembly: GCF_032191835.1. NCBI lineage: Eukaryota > Metazoa > Chordata > Lepidosauria > Squamata > Gekkonidae > Heteronotia > Heteronotia binoei. The sequence goes on along the minus strand of NC_083232.1, from coordinate 37,627,052 downwards.
GTCATGATGCTGGGAAAACCAGTTTGGCCTGCCCCCCTTTTGCCATGGAACATCCTCCTGCTGCCCAGCTGATCAGTGGAAGCAACAATGGTGGCAAGTGGGAAGTCTCCCACCTTCAGCAGACAGCCCTATTTTAAAAACAGTTATACTAAATATAAATACCAGCAGAGCTTTTTTTGTATCAGGAACTACTTTGCATATTAGGCCACATACCCCTGATGTAGCCAATCCTCCAGGAGCTTACAGGGCTCTACAATAAACTCCAGGAGGATTGGCTACATCAGGGATGTGTGGCCTAATAGGCAAAGGAGTTCCTGCTACAAAAAAAACTCCTGGATACCAGACAGGAACATATCTAAACTTGGGCTAAGAGCCGTAATTTCACAGTAAATGTCATAACAATGGGTTTTTTTTAAGCTACAAGAAACCCTGATTTTTAAAAAGGCAATTATGAATGGACATTAAGGGATTTAATGAAAAGTGAGTAGCTCCTGAAAATATTACCAGCAAGCCAGTGGACTGCATTTCAAAATTAATAGGCCATGAAGAATAGGATATTATGCTGTGCCCCTGAAGATTCAGATTAAAAACAGTTAAATATGTTTATAGAAGCCTTGACTGGATCAATATTAGGCCTGTCAAGACAGTCTAGACATAAAGAGGTTCTCTGAATTCAGTCTTTGATCCTGAAAAAGTGGTCACTAGACAGTCTTACGAGATGATGATAATGCCTTTAAAATTATTGCAACAGGCAATATGATAAAAGCCAGAAATTATCATCAATCTGGCTTGCATATAACTGCTAACAGACCTTTCACCCAAGATGTTAGGAAGATAGCAATTGCTGAAATTAGTAACCTCTTTTTACAGCTGTGGAAGATTAACTATCATTGGGTGGTTCTCTTTAAGTTAATCATTTTTCACAAAGGCCAAACAATACGTATTTCAGATGTGGGCTAGTTGTTTGTTCAACAAATTCAGTCCACTAAAAACAAGAGAGGAAGGCAATGGCAAACCACCCCTGCTTTTCACTTGCCTTGAAAGCCCCTTGCTGGAGCTGCCATAAATCCGGTGTGGCAAGATGGTGCTTTACACACACACAGGGGTGGAATTCTAGCAAGAGCTCCTATTAGGCCATACACCCTTGATGTAGCCAATCCTCCAAGAGCTTATAAGGCTCTTTTTTGTAAGCTCTTGGAAGATTGGCTACATCAGGGGTATGTGGCCTAATATGCAAAGGAGTTCCTGCTGGAATTCCACACCTGTACACACACACACACACAGGGTAGAATCCACAGTATAACTGATCTCCAGTTTACTTTGACTTTATTGCACTGCATGCTAAAACCACTTTTCTGAGAGTAAGCTCCACTGAAGAGGCTTAAATAGAATTCTGAATAAACATGCTTGGGATACCATTCTAGGTTATGGATATGTGGTGTGATTCTTTTCACATTTCTTTTAGCAGAGTATTTCCCCCCTCTAAATATAGTAATAGTTCATATCGGTCAGGGAAGACAAAATCCTGGATAATATGAGTCATTATTAAGTTTAGAAGGGAAAACATGGTTCTAAAAGAAACAGGAAAATAATCACACCAAGTGCTGTGTATATTAAGATGCAACTGAACAATGGGTGTATATGGCTGAATTCCTCTTTTGATTGTTCATGCCACAATCAAAAACAACAACAGCAACTGTTGAAGAAAAACAACAACAGCAATTTTATTTTTTAGAGTTCATAAATAATAAATAACATGCATAGCCCCATTATGATTTGACACCCTGAATCTCTGCATTTAAAAGTCCCTGCACATTGGTAGGGGTACAGAAAATAAGCAGCATCTAGATGTATTTATTGTATGACTCCACAATAACTCTTTGAAAAAACTGGAACAAATAAAGTTTGTTAAGATTTGGTATGTTCACATGTGAGGTCACAGGTCAGGTGTGAGAAAGACCACCAGTCTTCCTTAACAACCCAGTTCTTGAATCAGTGATCATACTGATCTAATTGATTCTTACATTTTTTTAATACTCTAAACCACATCAGAATACTATGTAACAGTACCTTAGTACATATACCTTGGTCCTAGTACAAGCTCTATGGATGTTCTAGGTATACCAAGGTATAACAAAGAACTAAGGTACCAAGGTATAACAAGGAACAGGCGACCTTGGGAGGTGGTGGTCTCTCCTTACTTAGAAATTTTTAAACAGAGGCTAGATGGCCATCTGACAGCAATGAAGATCCTGTGAATTTAGGGGAAGGTATTTGTGAGTTTCCTGCACTGTGCAGGGGGTTGTACTAGATGACCCTGGAGGTCCCTTCCAACTCTATGATTCTATTCTATGATACATTTGAAGAGTGGGGAGATGAGAGTTAGGTGTGTGTGTGTGTGTGTGTGTGTGGGGAAAGAAGCTCATCCCCCCCTCAGCACTCTAGTGCTTTAGGAACTTTTCTTCCATTCAGGCTTGCTTCTATCTAGAAGGCAGGCTGGGAGCAAAATGCTTACTTCAGAACACAATGAGGAAAAGAGAGGAAAGGGGCAGGCAGGTATTACTTCTGCACTATGGATTTTCTTCAGTTCCACTCTCCACCCAGGTCTACATGTGTATAAATAACTGATCCTTGATTTAGCTATGAAACCCAGACACACCATCAAATATAAACTTATCCTTAATTTAGCTACGAAAGCATATTTCTGGAGAGGATTTTCTCTTCACACACCCTAGCTAATCATGGCTTCACTCTGGAAGTAAATTCCATTGAGCTTAGGGCCACTATAGTAAACACAGGCTACAAACAAAACATGCCTTGAAAAGTAACCAAGATACATACAAGACCACTGTACCTGTATATCTTCTGCTGTCTGCAACACTGAGCCAGTTCCTTCTATATAGTGCCCATACCTTTAAAAAAAATCAATTAAGAGCTATACAACAGGATTCTTCTGAGTGCAGAGGTTAAAATGACAGTGCTCACAAATGGCTTACTAAAAGGTTTTACACAGAACATTCCTATTTAATGAAAACAATTTGGAGACTGCAAGATTACCCAGTGTGACCCAATTTTTCCTCTTAGGAAAAAAAAAGAGACAAGTCTGTAATAGAGAAATTGTTAAAGTGTACACATATAGCCAGGAATTTCAGCAGCAGTTGCATATTTTTCATATTCAGAGTTTTTGCCAACCCAAGTGCCCAAGTACTTTGAAAGGAGACTGCTAAACTGAAACTAGTTTGAGGGGGCGGGTGGAGGAAGGGCAGAATGTGGATTATCTCTTGTGAATTCTCTCTTCTGAATCACAATCACACCTCACTTGCGTCAAAATTTCCATTGATTCTACTTCCAGAGTACAGGCTATAACAAAAGTACCATATGGAGTCCCCATCATATACAGGAGAGGGGCTGCTGCAAAAGACCACATTCGCTGGTATTCAGAAACAACCATTAAGCAAAAGGCACATGCTTAAATTTCAATGTGCACAGAGTCAATGAACTCCACCAGATTTTTATATAAGTATTTTTCAACTTCGTTGAATACGGTCATTTCTAAAAGGACAGGAAGAGAAAATATAAATAAGAAGAATCCTGTGTTTTAAAACAGCAGGATCCTTCTTCTGGGGCTGATATGAGTCACTGAGTAAACACGTTTACTCAGCAGTCTCTCGCAGACTGTCATTTCATGCTAATTACAGGGGGATCCAGAATCTAAGAAACAGGCTCTGTTTGCTTGATTACTATTGTACAAAATACAGGCTGGAGAGAGATACTTTGTGGGTAAAGATAGAGGAATGCAGTGACTCAAAGCAAAAGTGTGCAACAGAATAACATTTCAAGGAAGGGGAAAGAAAGGAAGGAAATAGTTTGGTGGGCTAAAAGACTTTCTCCACAGTGAATGGTTAGTGTGCTGTTTCCTTGGTAACATGGAGGAAAAAAATGCTTAGATCTCAAGTACAGAAGGCTAACAGGGTGGCCAAGGTCAGCTAGAGAGGGACAAAGGGGAATAAAACCCACAGAATCCAAGGCAAATTTGGAGATAGGGATAAAACGAACAGGGAAGAAGGGGGCTGGAAGTGATTAGGTTATGAGACCTGAAACTGGATTAACATGAATCTGCACATTTGGATTAATGAGAATCTGGATTAACCAGAATCCGCAGGATTTTGTACTAAGGAATTGAAAACCAGAATATGTGAAAAAGGACAGACTAATAGTGAAAGACTAATCTGCATGGTGGAACTTTTACTCAACCAGAAGTGGACTGGAAGACAAAATGAGACTTTAACGCTAAAGTTTTACGAAGGCAATTTCCTTATGACTCTGAAGGACAATCTGATTCTTTACGTGCATGTAGATGTGATAATGCAGAGTAGAACGTGCCGCAGTTGTTAAATACTGTTATGCAAGAATATATAATGCTGTTTTTGATTTCTACAATCTAAAAGTTTGATTTAGGAGAATTGGCAATATTAATGAGGACTAGATACACATCTCAGTGAAAATTAGGAAAGCAAGCCACAGAACCTATACTTTTACTCATGGTATATGTGCATCTTTGAAAGCCATTCAACATTCAATGGTAGTCCTGTCTAAGAATTTTCTAACAGGCTATTATTCTATTAAGTCAGGAAGCTTGCAGTTAATGTGTTCCAGAAATGTTTGGCTTACTGGTTTTTAAATGTCTCCTGCTTTAAGAAAACTGATGCTCAGCTAACACTCCCCCTGATGTGTTCTCTCAGAGAGGCTTACCCTTTTGTGAAGCACGTAGACCTCCTGCAAGTGGGTGTCACAATGTCTAGAAGGAAAGCATAACGCAATAAGGACTTTGGTGGTAGGAAATATTGACTCAGTCCTTCACCATCTTCCTCAAGGAAATCTTTTAACATTTGCACAGACACATCATTGTCTTTTTGCTTCTTCTTTTCTAGCTCTTCAGTTGTTTCAAGCTTAAAGAGGAAGTCCTCCTTCTGCCGGCACTGCTGCTTGATATCTTTGAAACTGGAGGCTGCACCTTTTGTAGGGACTGGCAATCCATCTGCTTCCAGCCCAGTAGCATCCCTAGATACCTCTGAAGTCATTGGCTCCAAGCTTGGGAAAACAGTCAATATCTAACATTAAACAAAAATGTGCAAACAAAATTTAGAGAAATCCACTATAGTTCAATTGCCACATAGAGCTGTTCCATGTAAAATATTACTTCAAACCCCCTCCATTATCGGCATATAATTTATTTATTTAAATATAATTTGTTCTGGAATAATTACTTTTGGATGTAATTGCTTGGTTCCCAACTCCATTCCACTAATAGTGGGGCCTTCTTCCAACACAAGAAGCCTTTCTCCAATGGAACACACACAAATACCCTACCTCTAGAAGAAGGCCTCTTTCACATTACCATTCTAAACTGGTTATTATCCATTGTGGGTTCAGTTCTGATAAAAGTGATACAGGGATGGAGGTTTCATACAGCAGTCTGTAGACTGCTTCACCTATTGAACAGAGGCAAGTGTTTTTTGTCACTTTCCATAAGTGTTTTCGGATTTCATCTGTTTCATTTATTTTTTGGAGTGCTTTACTGCCTACTTTTACCAATTGTTATGCAATTTGATTTTACAGTTTTATTTTGTTTTTGTTTGAGTTATGCAGCTTTTGTTATTGTTGTTCCATGTTGCTTTGAGTGTTTCGCAAAAGAGGGCTGGAAATGTTTTAAATAAATAAATAAAAATAGATACTGTGGTATTTACAGAAAAGTAGCCTTACCTTGTCCGGTGCTTGAAAGGGAAAGGGTTCTGACTGAAGCCGTGCAATCAAGAAGTACCGCAGCCTGGAGTTCGGAATGCCAAGCTGGAAACAAAGCCCCAGCAAGTAATGCAGGCAGGAAAAATATCTACATTGTCTAAACATGAGTTTTTATCATAATTAAATGCTAACACTGCTCATCTGAGTAGGGCATGTCCCTGTGCCCACTGCTATTGATTTTTGACTTAGCTTGCACAGGTACCACCCTCAAAAGGAAAAATCTACACCATGAAACAATTGTTAGCATACTCGTAGTACAAATTCAAACCACGGGAGTTGGAATATAAACAGACCATTCTCAGCACCTACACAACAGGGGTTCTTTTAAGAATTAGGTTTCTTCAGTGAGATTGGAGAGGAGGAAGGAGGTATTTGTGGTCCAGAGAAGCCCTAATATTCAGAGTTAAATGGCATTTATACCCAGAGCACAAAAGTGTTACAGGTATAAGAAAAGAAAATACACAAGTAGTTTTGGAAATAAAGGAATGTTTCACAGCACAATCGTGATTTTACTCCAACTGACTTTAATGGACACAGCCTATACTAACTTTTCATAGGATTGTATTGTCAGTCTTGTAGATTTTTCCAAAATATGAAGTTCTTATTTTGTGAGTGTGGATAGACTTTAATTTCATGTCAACAGAGACCCACTCTGCATTGGTACTAAAGCAGGAGGAAGCACAAGTGCTTTATTGTTCCTGATGCCCCACATCTCTGTCTTTTCCAATGCCAGGGAAAGAAATGGAAAAGCTCTATTTCAATTGAGCTCAAATAAACTGTGTCTAGACCAGCTTTGACTACAAGAAGCAACAAGAGACACAACACAATCTACTCCTTCTTAAACACGTGTGCGTTTACAATACAAGTTGGGGTTTGATTTATTTTTTTTAAATAAATCAGTGCCATTACTCACACATGTTGGAGACAAAAGAAATTCTTGATATGTAAATCCACACTTTCCTAGTGTTTGTACGAGTTCATCTCTGGGAAGATAAAACAAGATGAAACTGAGGACAGCAGAACAGGTGGTTGTCTGAAGCAATCCTGAACAAGTTTTTGCTTAGAAAACTGTTAAAACAGCTTTAAGATATAAATTATATATCTCAAGGGGAATGGTTCAACCTTACTACTTCTGTTTCTGTTCCAGTTTTGTCCACAGTGACATATTGGCTATTATTTTAACATGATAAGAACAAACCAGGAATCCTCAGATTCATGTACTCAATTGCCTTGTGCATGGCATGGGGAATGAGAACTTTCTGGTTTGGAACAAATTTCTGTTCTCTGTGATATTCAAATTGGGTAAAATGATAAACTGTATAACTCCCACCCTTGCCTACAAACCACATTTCTAAACTACAGTCTCTACATATCAGTGGAATGTGCAAGCCTGAAGACTTTCTGGTCCCTTTTCATCATGAACCACCTGAGGTTTATTCATGAAGGAAGCCAATGTTTTATTGCTTGTGGAGATAGGGAAACCATGTCTAGATGAAATCCTGCCGCACATTAGTGAAAAGAATCTGGAACTATATTTTAAAATTAAATATGGCCCTCCATGTTTCGGAATAGATATAATCCTTCCTTATGGTTATTATGAGCAGGGCCTGTGGAGGCCCCTAGGCAGTCGGAATCTTGGGGGGCCCCTTGTAAATTATCTGAGTCGGAATGCCCACCCTGCCAACTGTAGCCCCCACTGCAGCCTGCAGGAACCTTCTCAAAAGCCTCTTTGACAAAGCTGCAGGGGAGAGGCAGAGGGAGGCAAACCTGGTGACAACACCAGCAGCAGCCACACCAGGCAGGTTGGGCAAACAGCAGCTCAATTGCTGGCCACACATGCAGGCTGGGAGGGCTGCAAGCAGGGGGGAAATGGGGAGGAGACGGCCCGGGGCCCCTAAAGGCGTGGGGGCCCATAGGCCAGTGCCTACTTGCCCTAATTGTGAATCCGGCCCTGATTATGAGTCTCAAATGAGAATTCGTTCATTCATTACTAAAGCCCAAATACACTTTGGTTTGGATTCATAATGAATGGAGCTGCACTAAAAGAAGACAACTCCCCACCCAACTGCAGCCATCTGAGATCTCTCTCCCCCAAACTGTACTCCTGTGGGCTAGTGGACACCATGGGAAGAAAATGAGGATTCTGCAGCAGGAAGGGTAATAGGCAAAGATCTCCCTCCTCTCCTCTACAGATGAAAAAGCCTTTCTGCCAGAGGAGCTGCCATTGCACCAATGGAATGGCACCTTGGAAACCAAGATTTACAGTTCCACAACTATTCTAATTAAGTATGGGCCTCATCATTCTATTCTGTTATATGGCAACATACATGATTTAAAGCCAGTATTTCCATGCCATTTTTTTTTACTGCAACTATCTCCACCCCCACCCCCACCTCAAAGTGACTTATCACATCATTCTTCCCCCCTCTGCCAATGGACTCTACCATACCTGGCCGTAGATGTTTCAAAGCCTTTGACATTTTCTAAGAGTATATATTTTGGTGGTCTTGTAAGCCTGCAAATCAATTTGTTTGGACTGTAGTTAGAAAACAAGAACTACCGGATCAAAATAAATCACTGATTTTAGTCATCCAACCATACTATAAGTGCACATGGTTCTGTTTCCTTTTGACAAAAAATAAAAAACCCTCTCAGCACTCCTAGAACCAAAAGAGGCAAGTCAGCTCCTATAAAGAATTCAGCCTTGTGATAAGTATATAGAACTAAAGAACAAAAGGATTATCATTATGTGCCTTCAGGTGGTCTAGATCCTGCAGTTCTCTTTCATGAGATGCAATTTTGACAGATCCGCCCAAAGTTTTTGTATGAGAGTTCATATGCCTTGTCCTCAGAGAATGCTTTCTTAGCAGTCAAACTTCTGCAGGATCACTCTTTGTAGCAGAACATTAAGAATATAAGAGAAGCCATGTTGGATCTGTCCAACACTCTGCGACACGCAGTGGCCAAAACCTATGTGCCTTCAGGAGGTCCACCAACTCCAGAAGCCATCCCACTGTTGCCCCCCACAAGCACCAAGAATACAGAGCATCACTGTTCCAGACATAGTGATTCTGGGTGCACAGGTAAGACATAGACTGTAAACTTGCACAATGTGTTGTATAAGTAAATTATCATCACTAATGCTAATGCAGATAAAATGGAATAGTATTTTCTTTGCTGAATCCTACAACTCACATTCCGTCATGTGTTGATAGCTTCTATGGCCAAGCTTGGTTATTTGCAGACATGCAAAAGAATATAGTACTAGTAGCATTATCTCAGCAAAACACAACCCAGGGGAGTTGAGGCAGTCCAGAAACAGCTCTTCCAAATGTGAGAAATAACATTCATTACAGAGGCCCTGCTTCTGTCAGGCATGTGACCAAGGAAGATTAGGCACGTCTTATGGTGCTTTCAGATAAAAGTCACCAAGCCAGACTGTTCTCAGACTGAAGGAAGAAAAAAAAATCCCTGCCTTGTGCCATGCTGAAGAAAGATATTGCATTACCCCAACCATGCAAGAATGCATACTTCAGTACCAAACAGTTTTGGCAGAAAACAGTAGCGGAACAAGATTGGTTTCCTCTCTTGAATACCTTTGTTTTCTCATTTGTGAAACACAGATGATGAGATATATATTTAAAGACTGCAAGTGTTCTGGAAATTTGCTATTCTTACTTTGGAATAAGATGAATCAAAATAAGGTTTGTTAAATTAAATAACGTCAGAAACCAACAAGTTTCCTAAATAGGCTTAAAGATTCAGTCACATTGGTTTTGATGCTGGTAAATCAGGGCCTATTCATGTGACTGCCTGAGTGCCTGGTGAAAGCAGGAACAGCATGTGCATAAAAATGAAGGTGGACCAGTTGTATGCATCTGTACATATGTTCATGAGGTATTTTTTTAAATGTATTACCATAAACATCACTTTTCAGTCCAGTTTACTGAAAACCAATATTTATACAATTCTGCCTGTCAGCATTGTATCATGTTGCAGTCATGATCTATGACTAGGAGATTTAGGGACTATGTGCCATGTAGAAATCATAATTTGTATTGATATCAGTTTATTAGTCACCCAAAAAGATTTTATCCACATAATGTTGACTGTAATATAAAACAATACTAAAAGCCAACACAAAATGACTGCCAACTTGATGATTTGTATGATGTTTTATTATCAACTCTATAACACAATAGAATTTTATGAGCACATAATGTTATATCTAATTGTTATTGAGCTGGATGTTTTCAAAAATGTGCAGTGGTGTGTCAGAGCCCAAATGTTGTAGTGGATGTTCCTAACAATAAGGAGGAGGGTTAACAGTCAAAGACTTTTCCTGAAAAGGTCATGTTTTTGGGGTCAAATTAATAAGTTGAACATGCAGCATCACAACTCAATCACCCGCTAATTTGGATTATTTATTTTTTTTACGGAACACCAGAATGGTCCAGAGATGAAAGCAACTCATGTTTTCTAATTCCTTGTAGCTGTTAATGTACAAAGTGCCATTTTTGCTAGCACAGTTTTGCCTCTCTTTGCTGCCCCCCCCCCCCATGACAGTCTAGAGCAATGGTATTCACTCTGCGGATCATGGAGAGTCACATTTGCCATTGTCCATCAACCAAAAGAGCCACATGACAACTGAATGCCCTGCAAGCCTCCCCAAGCACACACAAACAATAATACATAATATGATCCCTTTAATTAGCAGAATATAGAGTTATCTTTCCCCACTACTGAAAGTTTGCAAGCATTCAACAGTGGTATGCTCCATTCCTATTCAGTTGCCCAACCTCAAACACAAAACTTTTACATGTGTACAACCTTGATATAATCATCATGGGCCAGTTGTGCTGCATTTTAAAAAATAAAACAGTTTTATCTTGGGCCTATAGTAATGATGAAATTATTCCGATTTCTAATGAAATTGCCCACTTTCCTGGAACATGGGGCAGGTGCCATGAGGAACACATGTGGCTCCTGAGCCACTGAGTATCACTGATTTACATACCCTTGACTGTCATTTGCATAGCATCCACACAATCTCATTCATCTGTTGATCAGTACAAGTATTTTATAATGGGACACACCTCTTTTGCCTGTTAAGCTGAACAACTGCCAACACTGAGTGAATAGTTTGTGCGACTGGCTGTTTTGATACAACATAAAGATCTCATTGCCCCCTGCAATGTATTAAATAATTATTTTAGAAGTTTCAGTCGTTACCTTGGAAGAATATCAAGTATATAGAGGAAACTTCGAGTCCTGGGATCAGAAGTATCACCCTGTCGGCCAATTCTGACACACAGAGAACAAAGAATTAAAGCAATATGTGACTGTTAGAATAACGTTCATTACACTGAGATCCTTGATTCAGATCTATAAAAACATTCACACAAAGGCTTGGATCCTACCCAAAAATTTATGTGGAAGGAAGACCTTTCATTCCCCACCTCTCAGTGTAGTCTCAAATGCTTCCCAAATTCTGCTCCTGGAAGAGAGGGGACCTCAGCTAATAGGAGGGAGGAGAGAAAGTGTCTGCCATGGAAGTAGAGAATGGGTGAGAATAGAATTTTAAGGTGATCCAAGCCATATATTAAGTACAAATCAAAGATTAATCACATGTACTATTTCAGTATTACACTGTATGTGAGAACGGAGAAATCCACGTACATTTATTTATTCGTATTTCCGTTCATATGTAAATCAAGGGATAGGGTCCATTTTTAAAAACTGAGCATGTGGATAACAAGAGCTAAACTCTTTCCTCTCTCCTTCCTTATCCCTTTATATTCCATAACTTAAGCATTTTTCCAGGCATTGTTGCATCTAGTATTGGAGCCAACCAGACTTGGAGAAAACATGCCATAGGCAATGCAGTGAAGTGGGATAAGGTGCAAGGGGGCAGGTTTTAGCTCATCCTCACCCAAATGCTTCATTTCTTGTTAAAAATATACCCCCCCCCCCCAATCCCTATTTTATTCATGGAACAGAGGATATGTGAATTGAAATATAGAACCTCTCCATCACACTGGCTGTTTTGCATATTACAATTTTCATTCATACGAACATACTTACAACCAAGCCACATGTGTATTTAGCTTCTTTGTTTTGCCTTGTTTAAGTTCTAGAGTTTTCAGCTATTTCTTTCCTATTTAAACACAATATTGGTTTTATTAAAGATAACAGGTCTAACACAATGAATGGAAACTCCAGAGATCCTGAAGCTCTTCCAACATCCTTGCCCTGCCAAAACATATGTGGTGTTGTATCTATTTTATTAAATATTTTCACATTAAGTTACCTCATAGATTTTGAAACAGTATAAATAGCAGAATGAAAGTAAACTGCAGTATATCATCCCTTGAACAATGCTTTTTGTTCTAAAATTTATTTAAAAGATCTTTTCCCTTTCTCTTAAAACAGAAGCAGGGCATTTGAAACCAGTACCTTGTAAAAGGCTGACAGGGAGGGCTCATCAAAATCATATCAAATGATAATCTGTCAAACTCCTTTAGTGATATTCCCTGAATAAGAAATAGACAAACAAGGCATTTTCCTTTAAGAACACAATGGTGTTAATCCTTGAGTTATAAACCATTTTGTTCACATATTCTATTGTACGCGTCATCTTAGATTTAATAGCCTTCAAATTCCAGGTATTTGTCACAATAACGGTCATTTTCTAACACCCACAAGCGCACCCACAATGTCTGCACTCATGCTTCAGTCTTGCCCAATGATCAGGCACCATACTGATACCGGCAGTAATGTATCTCTCTTGGGGTTTTATTCGCATCACTTTAACAGAGAACAGACGCTGTTCCCAATACTTTAAGTGGGATTAACTGGGGAAGTCATTAAAAATGGAAAACATTTCCAAGCAATAGTAGATTCCTAATTGGATCTGAAAACTGGTTACAAAATGACAGATAAGCAATGGGTCATGTCAAAGTGTCAAAACAAACTTTCGTCTGTGGTAGGCATAGGTATATTTTGTCTCATGCTCATACATTTCTTCCTTTCCCCTCCTCACTCATGTACTGATCATGGCTAAAATCCTTCCTAGTTTGGAAGGCCTTTAATCAAATTCTCATTTAAGGCTGCTAACCTCCTGGTGGAACCTGGAGATCTCCCACTATTACAATTCATCTCTAGACAAATAAAATCCATTCTTCTGGAGAAAATGGCATTACACCCTGCTGGCATCCTTTTCTTCTCCAAACCCCACCCTCCCCAGGCTCCACCTCCCAAATCTCCAGGTATTTCCCAACCCAGAGCTGGCACCCCTACTCTCATTTGACATGATGTCTGAATGCAGATATGACAATTTTGCCCTCCCTCACCAGATTTCCCTTTATTTCTTCATTGAACAGCTCTTTTTCCTTTTTTGTCGTCCCCCCCTCAACTTTCCTACCTAGTGGTTTGAATATATATTGTGAGATATAAGCTGACCCAGCCTAGGGAACTGAGGGGAAAGACTAAAATCCTCCTTATGTCCTGTTTGGAAAATGGCACAGAAGAGGCTGGTGGTAGTTTAACTTTGAGGGGAAATGATTAGGTTGGAATCAGTTGTAGGTCTTATGAGGTAAACAGACAGAAGGAATGAGATAATTTTGTATACAAATGAACACCAGATAATTCGTCACAAACAAGTAACTGTTTCTATTTTTCAGACAGGTCTTTAAAACTTGGAGAGAGAGATTTCTTGGCAGTTTTTCGTTAATAAACTTGCATCAGCTTTGTGGTCTAACGGACACTAAAGTGGGTGAAGGGAGGAACATCACCTTATTCAATTTTCTTGTCTGCACAAAATCTCACTGTTTGATCTGGTTTTAAAATAACTGTTGAGGCCCAAGGACTTTCCGAAGGTACAATAAGGCCAAAGTTCAGTATCTCTTTAACCTCCCTTTCAATAGAGGTGGCATTAGGGCCAGTTACTCTATAAGGTGCTAGAGCAGTAGGCCTCTTATCTCCAGTATCTATCTTGTGCTGAGCTCAATTCTCCCTGAGAAGTCTGAAAAGATGGACTGATAGCCGGTTAAGACCATTTTAACTTGCCATTATCGATTGGTAAGAGTTGGTGCTCAGTTAACTTCATTCACTGCACTACTCTTGATTATTTTTCCCCAACCCATTAGTTCAATTTCCTCTTTTTGTCCTTCCCTGGGCCATAAGGACCAAGTATCTGGGCAAACCAGAGTGGAATTCCAAACCATGGTTTAATCCAGTTTAGAATCCTCAAATTTGCCCAACTACATGCATTTGAACATCACAGCAAACTGGCACATGGCAAAGTGCTCTGAAAGTTTCCCCACCGCTTCAAAAGTGGCTTGTTACGTCCACGGTTCAAAAAGACAAAGTAAAATATGTTATGTTTGTGACACAAAGTTCATCACCTTGCTATATAGTTACTGAAAACCAAACAGAAGGGGAAACTCAACCTGCTTTCTCACATCATGTGGAAGCCTAAACTCTTGCACTCGCAGACCAAGACAAAAATATTTTGCAGGATAATTACTCACCTCAATTGTCTTGGGCCACAGTGGGGTGGTGGGAAAGTTGAGCTTGTAAACTTCATTTGCCACTGTATTCACATCAACAGCCGCAACAACATCTGCAGGTGTGCCACTTGCTACAATTCCAAGGGAAGCATTTTGTTTAAAAATTCTGCTGTGAAACAATACATCTGCTATTTTCTTTTTTTAAAAAAAATCACTTGGCTTACTGGAAAGCCCTTGAAATGAGTTGCACTAATCAAGATCTTGAAATCAAATTGCCCATTATCTCCTTTAACTAACCTGTCATTGAAAACAGCAATATTCTTTAATTTGTAACAACTACAAAATTAAAGTAAACCTCATTCCTACCAACTTCCATACTATTCCAGTTATCTACTTCAGTGCAGGGGCCTTGGGGCTTTTCAGGTCACTGTGACACCACAAATCAGAACTGCTGTGGTTTAATTACCTATGACAGCCTTCATTCCCTTGAAATTAATAGTGTTTCTTCAGAAGATAGTTCTGTTTATTAGTTGTCTCAGCAGAATCAGGAAAAACTGTCCTTGAACCTGAGTCACTTACACAGCAATCCTAGGTCAAGTTACAACATTAACTTGGAAGGGTATAACTCTGTTTAGGACAGCACTGTTATGCAGGGGTGTGTGATGACCTCTGGAATGTCTGTAGAAAGATCAGTATAGCAAACTTGTGGCTGAATAAATTCCATCTCTAATTTCCAGTCCACTTGCAGGGACAGAATGATACACTGGCACAGTAATACGAATTCACATAAGAACACAGTTCATACTTCATAGGTGCCAAATACTTCACAGATATTAATCTTGCAATCCTTACAGCAAACTTGAAAGGTAAATTAATTGGGGGGGGGGGGTGATGAGAGAAAATGGCTTGCTTATAAATAATCTGTTGAGTCCATGGTAGAGGAAATATTTGAAACAGCCACTTCTCTCCATCTAGCATATTCTTATCCCACCCTTCTTCCAAGGTGCTCAGAGCAGCATACCTGATTAAATCTCCCTTCTCCATTTTATCTTTCCAGCACAACCTAGAGTGGTCAGCCAGGCTGAGAAAGGATGACTAGCCCAAGGTCCACCCAGCAAAAGTATACAGGACCTTTCTAATCCAGAACACTTACTGAATTCCTAACGTGAAGTAAGCAGGTAATTCAATTTAATAAACATTTCTTATGAAATGCCAACTTTAATAAATATTCGTAAAACAAACAGTGTCACCTACCTAAGATTCCAAGAACCCTACTTTGCACCACTATTAATCACTTGTATACACCTTGCTCTGCTACAAAGTTGACTAACACCTGAGATTACAAATCAGGTAAGTTAATACTGACATCTAGTGTGAGGTAATAAAGCAGCTTCAGCAGATCCACTCACACCTAAGGCTCATGCAAGACAGTGAGTAACAAGTTACTTTTAAATTCAACTGACAGTTTCATGAACCTCCAATTCATGTCAGAAGCATGCTAGAAAGAAAGCAGGGGTTTCAACAATGCTCTCCTCTGCAAGTTTTGCAAACTGAAACCAGGGCCCTATAAGTTTTAAAGGCCTTTAGAGGGGAAAAACTGGCAAAGATCTTTTTTTTTAATATATATTGTAAAGGGTTAACAACAGTGGGGGAAGGGGGGGAGCAAGTAAAACCAAGCATGAGAGGAAGACTTCATTCCCATCTGTCCTATTTGTCCCTTCAGAAGCAAAGACAAACCCACAAATGATGTCTAACAACAGCTACAGACATGTTGCAGCATAACATTCGTATCAGGAAAGGGACAGATGTTTGTATCTGTTGTGCTCAGATTTTGATGGGTATTGTTCCACTGGCAGCCAGCTGATCTTGACACTTTCCTCTACATGTGCTTTTTAAAAACACAGATTTGCCATGTTGCCCTTTCCCTAACAAGCCAGTCAACGGCTCTGTTATCACACGACTGAATTATGACATGAGATATGTTGGCTGCCTGTCATGAATGTCACATGGTGTTTTGGTGGCAGGAATTACAATGCGCTCATTCTGCTCAGCTAGAGCATTTATAAAAAATTTAATTCCAGGCTCTAGCAAGTTCCAGGGAGTGGAGAAACTGACTAGACCAGGCTCAACCAGCTCCTGTCAATTCATTCAATATAATATCTTCACTCACACAGAGGCTCTTCTGTCCCTGCCTAAAGCAAATATAAAGATACTAGTTTTTGAATTTGGATAGGGTATTAAAGTGGTTGACTGAACAATGCAAGTAAGGGGCAGTTTTGCATGTTTAAATTTATATATGTGCTAGAAATCTGAAAATGGTTGTGTGTATATATATGGAGGTTCATACAACCTTCATATATCCACGTGTACATTCCTTGCCTCTCTAATGTTTCCTCTGGCCCGCTTCACACATGGCCTCAGCACAGGTTCAAAGGTTTTGCAAAGAGCATAGCAAGGGAGGGAGTGTTGCACACAGCCCTCTTCTGCTCATAGTTCCTACAGCGTGAGCTGTTCTTTTTACCAACAAAAGGGGCTGGTGGGTCACATGAGCAGGGTCCACTTGCATAGGTCCCAACTAACATCAAAGATTCTTTGGACAGGAAGGGCATGCAAGCCCAAATTTTAACCATTGGATATGAAACATACTTGGAGGGCTACATATAGATTCAAAGGCATGAAACGTGTAACATATGAAGCACCATACCACATTTTAAGAGACTCTAGAGCAGGGGTGTCAAACTCATTTGTTATTAGGGCTAGATCTGACATAAATGAGACCTTGTCAGGCCAGGTAGCAGAGATATAAACTTTTTAAAGGAAACAGATAAATACAATTGTGGGTTTTTTTAAACAACCCTTAAAATAAAACATGCTCAAAACATTAGCACTTGTTGCTCTTAAAGGTCTTTGTATTTCTCACATGGGATCCAGGGAACTGGGTAAAGGAAATTCTGTCTCTTTCCCTCCCTCCCCAGGATACCAGGAGGGGGAGGAGCCTCAACCAATGGAGAAAATCGAGGTTTTGCTCTGTAGCTCCTATGTGATTGAGCAAGCCTTGCAAAGCAAGCTGAAATGCAGAAGAAAGCAAGAGAGAAGGAGAAGGAAGCAGACAAATCCAGTTACTGGGGTGCCTGTTAGGAGCCCTCTGGTGGCCCGATTCTGCCCTTGGGACACATGTTTGACACCCCTGTTCTAGAGCAATAAATGCTGACTTTCCTAAGACAGTAATTGTATCTTTTTCATTTTGGCATGTGGAAAAATCTAAAGAACACAGCTGTCAGAAAACGGTGTTAGGAGAAAGTACTGTCCCTTAGAAATTCAGAAGACCAAGAAATGCTTGTAACTGTTTTCAGATTTCTAGAGAGCTGATCATAGCGTAAACTCAAAAATACACAACTCAATCGTCTACTAAGTTTAACCTTGTATTTACCACATCATATCCTCTCAGCAGTGGCATGTATCAAAGCTTGTACTTCCAAAGACTTAAGGGCACTTAAATCTTCACAAGAGGGGGCACTGATTTCCACTGGTTCCCCCTCACCCACTGCAACCTCAATCTCAGCCCTGTCTATTTGTCACAAAGGGGGTGGGTGGGAATTGAGGGAACTAAATAGGTTGCAACAGAAGAGGAAAACAGTATGTGATCACTAGACACACAAAGATGTTTGGGGAGAGCTATGGCTCAGTGTTAAGAGTGTCAGCTTGGCATAGGGCTGCCAGGTCCCTGCTGGACACTAGTAGGGGGTGGGGGGTAGGACTGCCAGATCCAGGTTGGGAAACTCCTGGAGATTTGGAGATGGAGCTTGCAGAGAATGGGGATCTCAGTGGGACACAATGTCATGGAGTCCACCCTCTAAATCACCTGTTTTCTCCAGGAAAACCAATTTATGTAGTTTGGAGATGAACTGTAATTCCGGGGGATCCTCAGGTCCCACCTGGCATGCAGGTCAATCCATGTATCTCCATTTAAAAGACCCCAGCCTAATAGTCTAGGGAACTGCTGCCAGTCTGAGTAGACAATACTAACCTTGATGGACCAATGGGCTGATTCAGTTTAAGGAAACTTCATGTGTTCATGTGCTATTCCAGTACAGTGCAATAGTCTTCAGTTCATGGGCCAGGGCTCTTGAGTAGGTCACAAAAACTGTCCTGTTTGATTGTGAGCTCCTAAAGAGGTGCCATTTTTTTTAACTACATGCCCTGTAGTCATGGCAACAAGGACTCTGACAGGACTGCCCCACACTCTACTTACAGAGTGCGGTCTAAAGAAACCTCAACACTGCCATACCAACCATGAAGTGGCAGAAGCTAGCCCACAGGCATGAGGATGAGACTGCCATCTTAACAGGAATGAAGGGTCCAAATTCTCTACCTTACATCATCCATCAGTGGGGCAGGGTTGTAAGAGGCAGACAAAGCATAGCAGGTTACACTAAATCCAGATTCAGCTTTGTCAGAAGAAGTTTAAGTTATAGTATGAACCATAGCTTGCATCCCATCAAACTTTTAAGTGAGAAGTATCCAAAGTACGTAAATAGCTTGTGATCTTTGCCATCTGTTTGGCTTCAGTTAAGAGAATTTATGACTTGTCACACCCCTTCCCCCCCCCCAACTATTTACTTCCAGTTTGCTTTACTTTCTAGAACAAACATAGCTAGGAAACCAGAGCCAGATGGTTATCAGAAGGAGGATTCAGTGATTGCTGGAGCTGAGGGGAAAAATTCTAAACATGGGAACAAATTCTTATGTATGTCCTGACCCACAAGCTTCACCCTTTTCTACAATATTAGCAAAACTTTAGGCATTTTTTATGCTTCTGAGACAAAAATGTGAAGACACTGAAAAAATCTAAGGAAATAAATTCTTCCTGGATGACACCCCCCCCCCCAAAAAAAAAAAACTTCTGGGGAGGAAATGGTGTTTTGTTTTGTTTGTCCCAGGGCTTCACATTTTCCAGAAATTTTACCTCTCTATTCTCCGATACTAAGTGTGTTCAAAAGAAATGTGTGTGATTAACAAGTACAAGTTACAAAACTTCTATAATAACAAAGCACCCAAGTGCCTCTATTCTCCTTAGTTTAACACATATCTCCCACAATGTAAATGATGTGTTATTTGATATGTAAATTTCAACTGGCATTTAACCCTCCAAGTATCCCCAGAAATAACCAACCAAAATAAGAGAGCAAGGACTAAGATCTTTCCACCACCTACCCACGTTAGTATGAACACAAAAAGATCACAGCCTTTATGTTTGGGTTTATTGTAACCAATTCATCTGATACAAACTGAAAAGAGAAAAAATGTAAATTATTTCACAGACACAGCAGTTGTGTCTCTGGGAAGTTCTATTCCCTACATAAGTAAAACCTACAGATTTTACCCTAATCTTCACAGAGAACGTAATTGTTCTCCATCAAAGTTTTAGAAATAAACAGCATTTCCCCCCCCCCGCCCCCGGTGTTCTGGGACACCCATAATAGTTCAGATGCTATAGAAGTTTAGACACAAAGATAAAGAACTGTTCCCTTTAGGAACCAGTTCCTTAACAGAGCTACTTGTTCAGCACATCATTCATATCTCTCTATATCTATCTCTATATACACAAAAACACACATCAGATAGATAGATAAGAGAGAGAAAGAGACTAGACAGAGAGAGAGAGAGAGACTAGACAGACAGACAGACAGACAGACAGTCTATCTATCTATCCATCCATCCTATCACATTAGGACCACCACATTAAGACCACAATCCCATGAAAATTTCCACTGAATTCACTTACTTCAAAGTAAGGAATGGTTAGGAAGTATTGCCCTCATACTGGAAATATTTCTATTCAGTCTTTAAATACTTTTGCTCAGGCCTCGGATTCAGTAGGAGCTCACAGAAGCACAGCTCCTGCACCTTTCTGAGGATTCCCACTCCTCCTTCCCACCTTGCCCATTGAATAGTAGGTGCAGCTGCATAACAATTCCTGGATGAGCTACACCACTTATTTTTCTACAAAATGGCCCCTGCTTTCGCTGTACAAATGAAGACATGAAAGCTGGAAAACCACTTACAGTGCAATCCTAAGCACAAGTCATACCCTTCTAAACCCACTGACTCCAATGGATTCAAAAAGGTGTAACTCTCTTTGCCAGGACCTGGATGGCCCAGGCTAACCTGATCTCATCAGATTTGAGGCTTTAAGCAGGACTAGCCCTGGTTAGTACTTGGGTGGGAGACCACCAGGGAAGTCCAGCAAACCATTTCTGCCTCTTGCCTTGAAAGCCGGCTACAACTTCATAGCACCTTCCATCACCAACTCTGTTTGTAATCGTACTGTCAGTTTTGTCTTCCTTCAGCATTTTAGGAAAAGTAAAACTTAGGCAAAATTACAAAAAAAAAATCTTTTATTGCTTTTCAGTGTAAAACATTATAACTTCAGTTATACTAACACTTTTTAAAAATATCTCATTTTATCTAAACTTAAATTTGAATATAAACATATTTGAATGCACACAGTATCTTAGACTGCTCTCACTATCAAGCAAACTGTATTAAAGCTTAGTTTTTAAATGAAAAAACAGAGTTTTAAGATCTAAGAATAAATGACACAATAGGTTGTATATTATTTCAGCAAATTATAAGTGTTTATGGCTTGTCAGCAAAACATGACCAAAAAACACCTCTTTGGCTAACAGATACAACCTATCACCCTTTCATCCTGGGAAGCTCCAGGCACGTGCTATCCAGTTCTGTGCATTTTTACTCAAAAGTCAATCCCACTTTATACTATGGGAGTTACTCTCAAGTACGTATGCATGTGCTTGCAGACTGTGGTTTCAAATTTCAAGTACTTATGTGAGGTAGGAAAAGCCTAATTAACTTTATAATTTAAACTTAACAGATGTGACAACAGTTGTAAAATCAGGATGCTAAAAAATGGGTACGCTGTTCATAAAAGATATCCAGGTTTAGCTCACTAATAAATTCAAAGTTGCTATAGCAGCAAAAAATACTAGTCTTACACTGTATTAGGGTAAAATCTGTAGGTTTTACTTATGTAGGGAATAGAACAGATTCACGGATTCAGTCTTTTTTAAAAGTCCATTTTTTCACTGCCATCAACCAAAATAAGTAAGCAGATCAGGCAGGTTTGCAAAATCTGTTTTTTGGCAATGATGCGTTGAAGCAAAAGTATCCTCCCTCACACCTACTGGTAGCTTCTTGAATTCATTATAGCCAAACTTTGTTCACAAGAAGCATCTTCAAACAAGCATCTTTAACTCTGCTGAGTAGGTACACCTGATAACTTAAGATCATTCATTTTTATTTTGGCATAAGCTCCCATAAACTATAGCCCACTTCTCCAGATGCTTTAGTTCGCAAAGTTTATGCCACAGTGTGTTAGTTTTTATAAGGTGCAACAAGATTCCAGTCTAGTTTTTTTTTTGCATGGACTAACACAGCCTGGAGTGACTTTGTCCATGTGTTCGCCAAGAGTCGGACTCGGCTGTGCAGATGAACAACAACAACACAGCTCCTATTCTGTAGAATCCAACTGGGAATGCAGAAACTTGGAAAACAGAGTGGAAGGGTTTCACACCTGACTCCTCTGATTACAGCAATAAGGAAAAAAAGCAGGCTGCATAGTTCTCACAGGACAATCTCTTTTAAACTGAGTAAAACTGCCAGGGGCCACTGACAGCAGGACCCCACACCTAGATACCATATGATTAGAAATAATGGAAAGTACCTGTTTGTGTAAAGAAGGGAACAGGGATTAAACAATTTAGACTGTGAATTCTGGAAGGTACCAGAAGAAAATTACCACCTTTTCTCGACCATAGCTGCTGGAGAAGCAGAAACCTCACAACCTTTTCTTTTAAAGCATATTCAAAGAACAGGTGTAGGTTGTTTACAAATGCTTTAATAGTAGCCTGAATATAAAATGGAGAAGTGGCAACAGGCTTTCATTACTATAAAACTTTCATCACCATAACACATGCTTTCTCCCAGGAATTTGAGGCCACATTAATGATTCTCCTTCCACTTCATCTTCACAACAACCCAGTAAAGTAGATTAGGCTGTGAGAAAGAGTAGCCCAAAATCATCCAGTCACTTTTATAGATAAGAGATTTGAAGCCTTATCTACCTAATCCTTATCCAATACTCTAACCACAACACAACTCGATAATGTCAGAGTCTTCAAAGCAGTTAAGCTTGTAACTGTTACAACAAATCTGTAAGGTAGGCCCACTACTATTAACTCTTCATTGCTGACTGGCTGCTGAAACCGTACGTGCCTTCCCTAAAGGCACAAGAACACATGAAGGCAGGGCTCTATCTATCAAGGTCAGTATTGTCCTCTCTTCTAGGGAAGAGGGCTTTCACGTTGCCTAGCTACCACCTTTTTTTAAGCAGCGAGGTCAAGGACTGAACTGGGGCCCCATTGCACGAGGCTGTGATTCAAGCCGACTTGAGCATTTACCCAGAAAAGCGCAACGTCAGGAGTCTGCACTGCAACCAGGGCAGCAGCCCCAGCCGGGAGAAAATCTCCCCAAGCCACGTCTCCGCCCCTTACCCGGAAGCGGCGAGGCTCCCGGGCTGTTGCTGCGCAGAAGCGCCCCGGCGACGACAGAGGGTACCTTGCAGCGCCTGGTGCATCCCCCCGATGCCGCTGTAAAGCTCCAGCACTCGGAGTCGCTCCATTTCTCTCCTCTTACCCCACCAGCGAGCGGTGCCATCAGGCCAACTCCTCCGGCAAGCGCACTCAGCAAACAACACTTTGTTCCGGCCTGCTTCGGTTCCCACCTGCCTCCCTAGGAGGAACCAGGTTTCTCGGCTCTGGCAGCCGCTGTTGGTCCAGAGTGAACACCAGAAACAAACGCCTTGTACAAAATAACACAAGATCACGTGCAAGTTTCGGGATTTTCCACAACTCTTTATTAGGTTGGATTAAAAACAGAAGGTTGCATTCTATCTGGCTTTGTTTTCCTTAGCTCCAGTAAAAGGGAATGTTGATCCTGATAGACTGATGTGCGCTTTTATACAGCGTTTGTTTTCATTCCGGTACTTTTTCTGATCGCAGAGCAGACTGTTTCCTCGCTCTGTTTATGTGCTGTCTGCTAGCGCTTTCCTTTATCTCAAATGCTCGTATAGCGCCGACTATGCTGCGCCACGTCGTCCAAGCGCTCATTGCATGCATTTAGCCTTCTGATTCCCCCCTCCTCCCCTCGCCCAGTTGCTGTCTCGAACAGTTGCAGGACAATCATGCAGCCAGCGAAGCGTTCTCATTCCTGGCCGGAGGAGGAGACGCTGTTTTCAATCAGGCCCTGAAACAACTTTTTTATTCCTTTCCCTCATTTTGAGTGTTTCTGCTAAAACTGATCGAGATGATGAGTTCTAGGGGATCTGAAAACTTGCTCATGCAAGCTGCACCTACTCAGCGGGGCTGGGGGATGTCTATTCCAAAACATTTATAAAATGTTGAAGTTTGGGCCATAAATTCGCACATTAATTATAGAGTCCGTTGAGTTTGTGCAAGGGATGCCGGCCTCCAGGAGGAACCTGGGAATCCCCTAGAATTATACAGCTCATCTCAGTTCCCCTTGTGGAAATGGCTGCCTTGGAGGGTGGATCTGCAGTGCTGTACCCCACGGAGGTCTTTGTCCTCTACAGGCTCCCTAAATCGCCAGTTTTCCAACTGGATTTGGAAACCCTTCTCCACCTGGCAACCCTGGTTTGTGCTCTTTCTGCATTAAAAACGGGGCTCAAGGTGTCCATTTATTTGTTAAAGTGTTTTCAGGTTTCTGACTTCTACAACCGGTTATCTATTGATTCTTTGCTGTATCACCTGCTGTTAAGAATTGTATTACTGGTTAATTTATTTAAAAGTGCTAAAGAAATCTCTTGGAAGTGGAACTTACTTTCAGAATAGTTTATTGAAAAATGAGTCAGAAATCCTGTAAGCAAGCAGATAAATTTAAGAACAGACATGATGCTATTGCTTTTGGATTTGGCTTCCAAAAGGGCCCTTTTGGACCAGTTTGTCAGTTTCCTTTCCTCTCTATGCTGGGAAATGGCTCTTTTTTGCTAAACTTGTCTACCTTAGGCAGTATTAAAGACCCTGAAACTAAGAACTATAGGGTGACAAAACATGTTTATAAAATGTTTTATTGTATTTTATTGTTTATCATATGTTGTACTTCGCCCTGAGCCCTATGGGGAATGGGCGGAATAGAAATATACTAAAATAATAAACAAAAATAAATGCAACTGGAATTTGCAGTTTATTTTTACTGATCCTGCAGGTAAGCGCCCCCTCCCGCCCCAACAATTTGTCCATTTATGGTAAATGACAACTGGAGCCATGCAGTGATTTTTACAACCTGATCCCAGGTATTCTTATGCATCAGCACCACTGTAATGTATTCGGTAGGGTTTGCTTGAAATAAACTGCATAACATTGTAGCTCCTTACAAAACTGGATTATCAGAGCACCCACTGTCTTCCGGGCAGCACTGTACCAAAATGCTGTGCTGCACTCCAACAGGACTATTATTCAAATCAGTTGTTCTTACCCTTAGTTCCAGTACCACCCATCAGATATGCAGCATCATACCCTACCATCACAAAAAAATAAAAGGTAGGCTACTCTGTATAGTTATATTTATGACACACACAATTTTAGACATACATTCAGTGGTACCTTGGTGCCTTATGGCCGCAAACAAGTCTGATGTCAAGTCTGATTCCTATTTGTTGTGCATCACCTGTTAAGGGTGAAGAAGTCTGGGATCTTATCATCAGACTGGTATGAACAGTATAGAACAACTCTCCTCCACTCATAGTCAGAAGTTATTGCAAGAAGGGAGAAGGGGCTGCCTAAAACCCTGAATGCTTCCCACTTGTTGCCAAAAGTTTTGAACCCCACCAACCAGTACCTCCCCACCCCCTCCGGACATTTTCAATCACCCTGAGGGTTGTATGGCCAACAGATGAAATCTTTCTGAAGTAATGCTTTCTCCAGAGCAACACTCCTTCTTTCATTTTTTATTTTTGTAGAATGCAAACTCTTAACAAAGGAGAGGAGGAAGGAAGTCAGTGGTGAAACAATTTTCATTTCCTCTGGTTTTACATCAGTGAAGTTACCAAACAGTTTACCAAGGACGAGGTGCACACTAGGTAAGAGACTGAATTCAAAGGGAATTATTTTAATTACCTCCAGCCCTATTTATTTATTAGGCATAGATTTACTTTGAAGTGAATAATTATGTTCACTATAACAAACCAATCTGTTTGTAGATTACTTGATAATTTGTGGAACAGCACATGACTTTAACATTTCCTCCCTGATGTTTTCATAGAGGAGTGATGGCTTCTAAAAAAAATTCCAAATCTATTTTGGTACATGAGATCTGCTGATAACAGCTAAATCACTCCTCAGGGTCTGGCCAAGGGTTTTTTTGTATTAATTTATGTTAAATAGAAAGTATAGAGCAGCCTTAACACATTTTACTTGATATTCTTATTTACTGCAGTGGCACTACTTAGAAGCTAGAATTTCAGTCTTGGGCTAGGAACCTGTGCACAGGACTAGTTTGCCACCTGCTTGACAAGTGAGTCTGCTTTGGAATTCTGATTTCATGGATTTGTTTTTGAGTCAAAAACTGTTATGTTTTACACATACAGATAAGATATCCAGAACTGCATTATTATTAAATGCATATTAAATAGATTTGGATTTGTACATGTACACATCTTATTTATTCCTTACTTCCTTGAGAGGGAGCAATAATTAAATTATTTCAATGCACACCATTCCATTTATGTCAAATGCCTCCGGCCACTGTGGACTGCATTTGAAATCTCCTCGGAACTTTGTTTTTCTCAACATCAGGTGTCCATTAATCTGGAATATCTCAATTTCAGCTCGCCCATCTGTTTGCAACCTGTCGCATTAATGAATGGAACTGTGTGTTGACATTTCACAATTAACACACAAAATAGGATTAATAATGTTAAGGAGAACATTGCACAGTGTTCTAAAACTGGGTGTGCTGAAAATGCAAGGATCCATACATGGGCTCTGTTAGGCCTCCTCTTGGTTTATAGGCATGGAAGTTGAATGTCCCACAATTTGGAATAGCCTGCACCACACTATCACTGAAATCTGAAGAAGTTCGCTCTAACTCATGCAGTAATAAATGCTGCTAGTCTTTAAGGTGTCACAAGACTTCTGTTTGCTTCAAAAGACTAACATGGCTACCCATCTGGAGTTACATTGCATCCACCATTCATGTATTTCTAAAATGGGTGTGCAAACCACCTGAAAGCAAAGCAGATTCCAGGTCTGCTCAAAAAACATTCCCACTACAATATAAAGCTGTATAATTCCAGTCCAGATTCCTGTCAAAGTAGAATTCTGTCTTCTCCAAAGTGAGTTTTGAATTCAACCCTCCAACTTTGATGCTTTGTATCTAGCATAAAATACTGTATCTAGTAGTCTTAGCATTAGTTGTAACAAAGCGTTTCCTAGCTGAGGGAATAACTGAGAAATTTCTACAGTATTTTAAGATTGGAGTCCTAACTAGAAACTGTAATTTTTGTTTGTCTGGTAACAGCTGCAAAAACTGAAATCATCCTCTTGCTTTTTTGTACGTGGTGGTGGTAAAGAGGGCAGGACTGGTACCATCTCCCACCACCTGGCAATGCAATGAAATGTTATCATTTGCACATTCCAAAGACAGCCGCTCACAGTTATAACAGTTTTAAAGATGAACAAAAACACACTTTCAAGAAACAAGTACAGATTTAAGTATTAGTATGGGAATGGCCAGGGATTTCTACTGTGTGTACACATCCTTAAAAAGTTTCTAGAAAAGTGTCAAGTAGCCCTTTGTTTCAAAGAAATATACAAGATAAATAGTGTAGACCTGGGACATTTTCCCCAGTACCAAGTCAGCTGAGTCAGTACTGATTGGACATGAGTTCTTATAGAAGACTGAGCAAAAAGTCTGAGTGGAACTCACATAGTTTTTTTCATTAAGGCTATTATACATTATGGGATTATACATTATACGTGATTTCATAACTAGTTTAAAATGCTTCTGTGCATTTCCCCCATTGAAACCACCACCTCCACAGTGTTTTTATTGCCCTTCCTCCAGGAAGGAAAGGGGCAAATACAACTTTAAGTGATGACTCTGGAGAGGGAAAAAATGGCACAGGGGAGGGATAAAAAACCTCTTGCTGTGGGAACCACCAGCCCAGCAGCTGCAATCTACAAAGGGAGAAAAAAACCCACTCCTATAAATAGCTATGGAACTACACACAAGTTTCTGAGTTACACATGTTGGGTCTGACTCTGAGATTTCCCCACCCTGTGTAACAGTCAGATGTGTGCTTCCTCAGTGGGCCAAATAGTGCCCCTGGGACCATTGCAAGTCAGGAAAATAGCACGTGGGTGGGTGGGGGGAGAGGACTGAATCCCTTCTCTACAGTCAGTGTAGGCAACACATGGGCTGGAATTGAGGATAAGCCACAACTCCCCATTGACTGATTCTACATCCAGACTATGCATCATATGTAAACTCTTCAAGACCACAAGATGCATCTCAGCATCTTCTGCAGACTTTGCCAGGGGTTCCGGGGTTGCATAACAGGCTGTTTCAGTGACATCCCTAAAAATATTGCCACCTGGAGCCATGTTTTGAGTCAGTTGCACACAAAAGCTCTGGTCAAATATAACTGTTGAAGGAGCATTATTATTTCAATGGCATAAATGGTAGGATTACTGAATGCTTCCTTAATATATATTGTGTCCTGTTCCTGCATTGTAGTTATTTACAGACCCATTTTCTTTTCAAAAGCTGGACCATTCTATTTTCATAGCAAAATCCAGTTTGTGTTTGAAAATATAAGCCAGGAATACATCATTACAGGATGTACCACAGCAATATCCCTCCCCTCCCCCACAACCTACAGCAGTTTCAGACACAGGAAAAGTATAATCCTGAGCTGTTCCCCAAGCCTCTCTTGTCAAGTTTGTGGTTAGACTAGACAAGTGTTTTCAGCCTGTCAGCTCTGTAGTGAATTAAGCTGTAGCGTATTACAGAAATTCATCAGAGGGTTGTCTTCTTTGTGTTTGTCTGCATGAGCACCAAACATAGATGCAAAATCTCTCCAATCTGGTAAATATACATCCGTGACTCTCATTAGGTGCCCACTTTTTCTGTAAATGAAGTTAGAAATGACTATCAAGGCAAACTAAAGTGCTCTTGTAGGAAGGTTTATAGACAAAAGAACACACCCATTTGACTTACCGAAAGGCAACACCTTATACTTCATGAAGGACCACAGTGATAAGATTTGCTAGAGAACTGAAATTCACAGCCCTGTATTTCATTTATACCTTTTTTATGACTTGTGTGAACAAGATGGGATCAGGCTACTGAAATGAAGTTGCTTCAAGTGGCAAATTACTTAAAGACATTTCTGGAACTGGGATGCTGGGAAATGTAACAATGCAAATCTCCATAGCTGGATGGATTTCCCCTTCCCAGCCGTATAAATGACTGACAGTGATATAAGTAGAATTATACCCTTCTAAATTCAGATATATCCTCAGGGGAGTTTTCTGAAAAGATTTGGGGAATGTAGTCTCTATGCAGGGGTGTCGAACTCATTTGTTATGAGGGTCGGATCTGACATAAATGAGACCTTGTTGGGCCGGGCTATGTCAGGTTGGGACAGGCCAGGCCATGTGTGTACCTCTTTAAGATTAGGTAGCAGAAATATAAGCTTCATAAAGGATGCAAACAAACACAATTAAATGTATTTTTAAAAAATCTTAAAACATGCTTAAAACCTTAGCATTCATTGGTCTTAAAGGTGGTTTCTTTGTATTTCTCCCATGGGATCCAGGGAACTGGGCAAAGGAAGCTCTGGCTCTTTCCTTTTTTCCCCATGGGACCAGGAGGAGGAGGAGCCTAAGCTAATAAAAGGAAAAGATGCTTGGCTCAGAAGCTCTGCTGTGTGATTGAGAGTGTGTGGGAAAACAAGCTCCGCCTTCCCCCATTCCTTCTCAATGGAGAAAACAGACTTTGCTCTGTAGCTCCTGTGCAATTGAGCAAGCCTTGCAAAGCAAGCTTTGATGCAGAAGGAAGCAAGGGAGAGGGAAAAGAAAGCAGATGACAGCCAATTGCTCGGGGGCCTCATAGGAGCCCTCCAACGGCCTGATTTGGCCCCTGAGCCACATGTTTGACACCCTTGCTCTACAGTGCTTGGCAGGGTAAGATGAGAGGGCAGCTTGCTCCCAAACTTTTCTTTCAGGCCCAGATTTGCAGCCCAAAATATGTAGGTGGAGCAAGAACAAGCCTCCTTTGGCAGCTGTGAGCTCTTCTTGAACAAGGTGAGATGTATTCCAAGACCTTCTTTCAGCCTGGCAGCCTGTTCCTGGCAGGAAGTACTGGCATTCGTCTGCCTTTGGCTCTGCTGAGTTCCTTTACAGGCTGCCTTGAGGCCCTTCCCTGCTAAGAACCCTGTACATGCTTTCTCAAGGACATTGTCAAAAAATATTACAGGACGGCAAGGCTGGGACTGCATATCCGCTGTCATTGGTTTGTAGCTTGGAAGAGTTGTTAATTTTCCAGAACTGCTGCTTTCTACAGGACATCAACTTTCAACAGAATGACAAACAGTCCAAGAACTTAGTACAGGCTTTTTTATTATACCAAAGGCTGACTGCCTAGTGAAAAGTGGTGTAATGTAGTTATTAAAGTGCAGGGGTTGGTTTGTAGAAAAATAGGTGGTGGAGCTCATCCAGGGATTGTTATGCGGCTGTTACCTACTATTCAATGGATAAGATAGGTAGGTGGGGAGGAGGAGGGGGATGGGGAAACCATCAGAAAGGTTCACGAGCTGCGCTTCTGTGAGCTCCTGCTGAATCTGAGGCCTGTTAAAGTGTCATATCAAGAATCTTCAGATTCCCACTCTGCCATGAAAACCTGCGAATCACTCTCTCTCTCTCTCTTGATGTATGAATAAAGCAAGGAAGAAAGAACCATATTTGAACTCCTGGGAAGAAGAGTGGAATAAAAATGTGCAATGCAGCATTGATTCGGTTTAGTTTATTTACATCTGTGTGCATTTTGTAATGTATTTTTTTAAAAAGTGTCAGCTGCACACAAAAATTGCACAAAACACTTATAGATTTCATGTTTCCATGTGTAATTTAGAAAACAATCCAGACTGAATAACTATGCCAGCAGCATTATTTGATTTGGTTTAAAGAGATGACCCATTTGTTCTGTGGCTGATAACTGACAGAACACAACTGGTCTTTGCACTAGAGATGGTCAAATATCTGCTCAGATCTAAGGATATTTAAATAGCCCATTGCACTATTTTTCGGGTGCAAAGCAACACTAGTAAAAATCCTGCCTCCCTTCTGGTGTCACAGAACCCAGAGGACCACCAGGAAGGATCAAATGTAGATTACACAAATGAGTTAGCATTTGATTTTCTCATGCAGGGAGAATGGTTGTTGTGGCCATAGCCATAGCGAAACTTGAAAGCCATGCTTCTAAAATTCAGATGTCTGTTTGTTACCATATTTTCCCCAAAGGAAGATGACCACATCCTAAAAATGTTTTCATTGGCCTGCAGGCTTGTAAATTGTATGCGAATATAAAACAACCCCGTCTTTTTCTTGATGACTATCTAGGAGCAGGCCTCAGATTCAGTGGGAGCTCACAGGAGTGCAGCTCCTGAACCTATCTGTGAGTTCCACCTTCTCCACTGAATAGTAGGTACACCTCCTTGTCCATTGAATAGTATGTGCAGCTGCATAACAATCCCTGGATGAGCTCCACCACCTATTTTTCTACAAAACAACCCCTGTCTAGGAGCGAGAAAAGAACTCTTCCTTTTGGGTAGATACATTCATTATTCTTAAAATGAGCTTGTCGGTTACAGGTTTCTTAGCAAGCAACTATAAGCTTTGGTTAAAAGCAAAGGCAGGGCAGCAGCAGAAATGTAAATCGAAGAACCAAATCCTTTCTGTATCAAAGTATCCTTCAGATCTATGAAGCAGATCTCTGCTCTCTGCTAGCAATTAGAATAGAAACATGACACCGCGGTTTAGACATGGGTCCTGCTGGTATGGCTCTTACATACCCCCACCTATTAAGCTACCCTTGCTACTTCAGCTGCCAAACTTCAGAGGCGTCAGGTAATGTACACCTTGATAGCACCGCTGCTGTAGGTAATAGTTAACAGTAATTATATGCAGGTAGGGAAAACAGAATGCTTGGGAAAATCTTTTGCAGTTACAACCACTCCAGGTATGACCCCTTGATATCATTTCTTCTATTAGTAAAGTAGTCAGTTCCTGTTAGAGTATGAATGGAGCAAAAGTGAACCACTCAAAGGTTAAGGCAAGGGCTTCTTCATACTCTTGAGATTCCCCATGAATACTGAAAACTTTCAAAAATCATTTGGTAAAAGACACACACATACACACACCCCACACACAAACAGGTTTCTTACCTGTAACTGATGATCTTTGAGTGGCCATCTGTGCAGTCACACTGATGGGAGAAGGCGCCAACACCGATCACGATTGGTAAACTTCAAAGCTGCAGATTTCCGCGCCCACGTCCCAGTGCGCATGCCCAGAAGCCCCACTGCGCATGCTCACTGAGATGGGAGCGGACATCCCGCCAGTTCCTTCTGACCGCTGCATGAGCCCTGGAACGGACTGGCAGCAGTGGGGAAGGAGGGCGGGTAGTGTGACTGCACAGATGACCACTCGAAGATCATCAGTTACAGGTAAGAAACCTGTTTATCTTCTTCGTGGTCTCTGTGCATCACACTGATGGGAGAATAGCAAGCTAACAGCTTACCTGGAGGAGGGTGCCACGGTCCGTCAGCAGGGAAGTGACTGAAGAACAGCACGGCCCACGGACAAACACTGATGCCAACGAAGGTCCAGCGCATAGTGTCTGATGAAGGTATGTGGGGAGGACCAAGTGGCAGCCTTGCAAATGTCCCGCAATGGCACGCCTTTCATGAAAGCTGCAGAGGTGGCCATTGCCCTTGTAGAATGCGCTCGAATAGGCCCTGGAAGAAGTCTCTTGGTTCAATAGGTAACAAAGTTTTATCATCTCCGTTATCCATTTTGAAAGTCCTTGAGATGAGATCTTCCAGCCCAACGAAGCTGGGGCGTATGAGACAAAAAGCCTAGGGTCCTTCCGAGAGGGCCCTTCACGATGCAGGTAAAAGGAAAGTGCCCGTTTAATGTCCAGAGCATGGAGTCTCCGCTCGGACTCAGTAGCCGGGTTAGGAAAATAAACCGGTAAACAAATTTCCGTGTTTAGGTGGAACGATGAAACCACCTTGGGTAGGAAAGTAATGTCCAGACGCAGCCATACTCCTTTGGTACTGAAACGGAGATATGGGCCATCACACCTCAATGCTGCGAGTTCCCCCACTCTCCGCACTGAGGTGATAGCCACCAAGAACGCTGTTTTCCACGCCAGCAATTGGAGGGAACATGTTGCCATGGGTTCGAAAGGCTTCCCCATCAGGGCATTCAGAACCCCGGGAAGATCCCAAGATGAAGTCAGGCATCTGATAGAGGGATATAACCTCATCAACCCACACAGAAACTTTTTCATAGTAGGGTGCGTGAAGACGGAATGTCCTTCAATCTGCGCATGGTTGGCAGAGATAGCGGCTAAATACACCCATATGGATGACACTGCTAGTCCCTTGTCGAGTAAAGTAAGTAGAAAGTCCAAAATCAAGGGGAGACCCGCTAACCTCGGGTCCCCCGAGGTATCTGACGTAAATTGTACAAACTGTGCCCACTTATAAGCGTAGGACTTTCGAGTGGATTCCTTTCTGCTATTTAGGATGACATGCTGAGCCCTCAGGGATAACGAGCTCACAGCAGCCTCCACACTGTTAGCTTCAGATGTGGGACATCGTGGTGGACCACTAAACCCTGGTGGGATAGCAGAAGATTTGGAACCATGGGAAACTGATAGAAGATTCCCTTGAATAGGTGAAGGATGGGGGAGAACCAGTGTTGTCTGGGCCACCAAGGGGTGACCAGAACTCCTCTCGGACGTTCCCTGGACAGTTTCTGAACTACTCTGGTAATCAGTGGAATCGGAGGGAACAGGTACACATGTCACTGGTTCCACGGAAACAGAAGGCTGTCTCCCAACGATAGTGGGTCTCCTTCCCCCCAGCAACAAAAGTGCCTGCACTTCTTGTTGTTGTGGGTGACGAACACATCTATTTCTGGCGTCCCCCACCTCTGGAAGATGGGTTGGAGAAAGTCCCAGTTGAGCTCCCACTCGTGGAGGGAGGCTCCCCCCTGACTGAGGAAGTCTGCGCATGTATTCTGGTCGCCAGGAAGATGTGTTGCCGTTAGAGACGTGTTCATTGCTCTGCTAATTTCCCATATGCGCAGAGCTAGGAGACACAGCTTTCTTGATACTGTACCCCCTTGCCGGTTTATGTAGGCCAGCGCCATGGTATTGTCAGTCAGGATTGCTACAGCTTGGTTTGCAAGCATTTGGCTGGAAGGAGAGAATGGCGTGATGAATCGCTAGTAGCTCTAAAAAGTTTATGTGATACTGCAGATGGCACCTGGGCTATCTGTCTCCCACACAGAGCCCATTCATATGCGCTCCCCAGCCCCACAGGGACACATCCGAAGTTATGGTTATTGTCAGATGTTGCTTGTGGAATGGAGCCCCTGCTAGTAGGTGATGCTTCTGCTGCCACCACTCCAGGGTAGCCAGAACGTCCTGTGGAATGGACAACCTGTGTGAGGGAGGATCTATTTGGCATCTGAAGTACTTGAGGAACCATAACTGAAGGACCCTCATGTGGAATCTGGCGAAGACCAGAACTGATGTGGTGGACGCCATTAGGCACAACAGGCATTGAACCTGAAGAGCTGTGACCGTCTGGTTTTGTAGAAAAATCTGTACCAGGTCTATAATGTTGTCTGCTCACTTCTCTGGTAGAAACGCCTTGCACGACCGAGTATCTAGGATTGCTCCTATAAACTGAACCCTCTGAGAGGGTCAAAGACATGATTTCTTTTTGTTTACCTGCAGTCCCAACTCCTGCAAGAGGGCTAAGGTGGTGGTGATATGCTGTAGTAGATGAGACTTTGACTCCGCAACCAGAAGCCAGTCGTCTATGTATAGGAATAGTGTGATGCCCTGTAACCGCAAATGGGCTGCAATGACCACCATTGTTTTTGTAAACACCCAGGGGGCTGTGGAGAGTCCGAAAGGTAAGGCCCGATACTGATAATACGCAGTCCCGATAGCAAATCTGAGAAATTTCCTGTGGGATGGGTGAATACTTATATGAATATAAGCATCCTGTAAATCCAGCATGGCCATCCAGTCTCCTTGGTTTAGCAGAGGAAGTATGTTTGGCAAAGAGGTCATCCTGAATTTGTGGTGTGGGATGAATAGATTTAGACCTCGAAGGTCCATGATGGGACGCAGGCCTCTGTCTCATTTTGGGATTGCAAAATAACGGGAATGAAAACCTAGCCCCTCTTGGTTTGTCGGAACAGGTTCTATGGCATTTTTGCGAAGGAGCGAGTGTACCTCTTCTCAAAGAGTATGAGACGGGCTGGTGTAGACGAATGTTGGAACTGTTGGCTCCTGGTGGAACTCTATCATATAACCCAGCCGGATTATCGATAGGACCCACCGGTCTGTCGTTATTCTGGACCATGCCTGGAAGAAGGGGTCCGAAACCGGAGGAGGGAATGGGGAACAGGGGAAAAAACAGTCAAAGTCCTTGCTTGGGTTGTCTGTTCCCCTTTTGGCGAGACGATTGTGCAGAGGTCAGGGTGTATTTGGATTTTGAGTTTTAAGGGGGCTTAGAGAAGGGTGTAGTGTTCTTAGGCCTCCACTGTTGCTCCCCTGTTGGTTTAGGGAACAACTTCTTGTTCCACAGCTTAGGCCAAGGTTGTTTGTTCTGTGAGCGGGATGAGATGGGGACTCCCAGATTCCTGGAGGTCCTGATGCTTTTGTCCATCTCTTGCAACACAGAGTTCGTGTTGGCACTGAATAAGCCATTCCCGTCAAAAGGCAAATCCTCAATGTAGGCTTGCGTATCTGGTTGCAGTGCCGTGGACCATAGCCATGAATGTCTTCTTAGGGTGATAGCCGTTGTAAGAGTTTTTGCTCCTACGTCGCCAGAGTGCTTGGCTGAGTTTAATTGCTGTTTGGGCAATGCCATGCCTTCTTTTTGGATCTTCTTGATCGCATTCCTACTGCTCTCTGGGAGACCTGGTATAATAGTTGAGAGTTGGTCCCATAAAGCATATTTGTATCGCCCCATGCAGGCTGAATAGTTTGCCACCTTCAATCCCAGCGAGCCCACCGAGTAGACACGTCTTCCCAAGTTGTCCAATTTCTTCCCTTCCTTATCTGGGGGGGGGGGGGCAGCATGCGTTTTCCTTGCTTTCGATGAAGATGCTACCACCACCGAGTTCGGTTTTGGGTGATTGAAGAGGAATTCCACTGTGGATTCTTGTATCCTATACATGTGATCAAGTCTGTGTGATGAAATAGGCGTGGACGCAGGCTTGTCCCATGATGTTTTCGCTGTGTGCAACATCACTGTGGTTAGTGGAAGAGCTATCGCTGTTGATGTGTCCATTTGAACAATGTCGAAGACATTGTCTGTGACGACGGGTTGAGGCTGGACTGTGGGGAGGGATAGGGACTGAGCCATTCTTTTTATAACGTATCCATAAGACTTTAGGTCCTCCGAAGGAGAGATGGGTTGCTCCTTGGTGACTTTGTATGAAGGTGATGGCTCCTCTGGAGACGATGATGCTCCTTGCTCCTCTGGTATCGAACCTTCTACCGACCTCGGGGAACCTGCAGGCGATTTTGAATGTTCAGAGGGTAGCAACGGTCAGTCTGGAACCGATTCCGGCGGTGTAACCTGTTCCGGAGCCGGAGGGCGTGGAGAAACTTTCCTCTGCTTGGAGGGTTCTTCCTCCGGAGGTTTGGATATCGACGTGGATGGGGCTCGCTTCGGAGGTCTGTAGGATGTTTGAGATCTGCAGGATGCCTCTGAGTATTGGTCCCACTCGGCCTGACGCGGGGGAAACCACGGAAAGACCGACAGCATCGGGTAGGATCCATACAGATATTGCCATTGGCTTTGATCCCATGGCAATGGAGGTGGTACCCGTCGAGGTGGAGAGCCTTCGCTCGGTCTTGCTCTAGGTGAACGGCTGTATGGGGATTTGTCTCTATCCGGTTCCCTAGAGTGACGTCGATGCCGAGGGCTTCGGGATCGGTCTCGCTGAGAGCTCCTAGAGCGATCCCGTCTAGGGCTCCTGGATCTACCTCATGGAGCGACCCCAACGAGGGCTTCAGGATCGGCCTCGATGAGGGCTGCCCAATCGATCTCAAGGGCTTCGGGACCGAGGGGTTTCCACCCTGATGTGAATGAGCTCAGGGGGGCTGTCTTCCGCACCGGAGCGCTGTGCAAGGTCTAGGTCACGGTCAGAGTCGGACGAGATGGCAACCTGCGTCGACATGGAAGCGAGCATCGATGGGCTTAACCGACGGCCCGGTGAGGCGAAAAGCTTCAGCGGTGGGACAATCAGAGCCGTCGAGTCCGATGGTGACTTCGGTGAGGAGAGAGGAGCGGCCTTGCTGTGTTTCAGCTTATCCGCCTTCTTCCTCTTTTTCACTTCCAAAGGAGCCCCTTTATCCTCCCTAGACCTCTTTGCAGGTGTGGAGGAGTCCAACATGGAAGCCGAGCCTGCTCTCTTAGTGGGGCGATCGGCATCGGAGGGGGGTCTGTCGGTATCAATCGACTCTGATGTTGACTGTTTGTGAGCGTGCTCCGACAGAGCCGCCATCTTCCAAGGGGACAAAGCCTGTTCCATCAGCGCAGCTGCAAGACGGGCCGCCCGATTTTTCTTGGTCTGCTTCGAAAATCTGGCACAGTGGGTACACGAGTCCGGTCTGTGCGCCTCCCCGAGGCAGAGTAAACACAGAGTGTGTCCGTCTGGTGGGGCGATTTTGCTGCCACACTTCACACCCTTCTTAAAAAATCCCCAATGCTTTTCCATGCGAGGAAAAGGGAGGGGGAAAGGAGAGGAAAGTGGGAAAATCAGGGAAAAACCGCCTCTTTCCTCCCCACTTCACAGACAATAGGAACGAAACAACTATGAGAAAAAAAGGGGGTTTTAAACGGTCTCTGGAAATCTGACGAAGTTCTAACAATAGAGAAAGTTCACCGATTGTAGTGATGATCGACTGATCCAAGCGGCGGGATGTCCGCTCCCGTCTCAGTGAGCATGCGCAGTGGGGCTTCTGGGCATGCACACTGGGACGTGGGCGTGGAAATCCTCAGCTTTGAAGTTTACCGATCGTGATCGGCGTTGGCGCCTTCTCCCATCAGTGTGATGCACAGAGACCACGAAGAAGATATCAATGTTCCCTCTAAGATGCAGAGTCCTGTGAGCAAAAATTCTACTTTGTGAGCTACTGGCATTAAAGTTGTGAGTGCCAGTTCCTACATGAGGAGCCCAGCAGGAGTGTCATTTCTGCCACCTGCCTGGGGCCCCCAGCCCTCATTGGGCTCCCACTGGGCCCAGCTGCTCCTCTGGGGAGGGGGGAGAATCCACAGTATGGAATGAAATTGGCATTAGATGTAAGAGGGAGAAAGAGAGACACAGTGGGAAAGCTTTGAAAACATTTTTTCTTTTAATGCTTTAGTGGACACAGGGCCAGGCCTGCCACTAGGCAAACTAGGTAATTGCCTAGGGTGCCGGCCTTCTAGGGGTGCTGAATTGGACACCCCTCCAAGTGACTTAAAAAGAGCCCCGTGGCGCAGAGTGTTAAAGCTGTAGTACTGCAGTCCTAAACTCTGCTCACGACCTGAGTTTGATTCCCGGTGGAAGCTGGACTTTCAGGTAGCTGGCTCGAGGTTGACTAAGCTTTCCATCTTTCCGAGGTCGGTAAAATGAGTACCCAGCTTGCTGGGGGGGGGGAGTGTAGATGACTGGAGAAGGCAATGCCAAACCATCCCATAAAAAGTCTGCTATGAAAATGTTGTGAAAGCAATGTCACCCCAGAATTGAAAACGTCTTGTGCTTGCCCAGGGGACCTTTCCTTTCCTTCCAAGTGACTTGGTAATATTATACTGCCACCCAGTCTAGCCGCCTTTCCCAGTTCTCCCATGAGGGCCAAGGATCTCTGAGAAGCACGGGGAGTGGGGTTTTCTCAGAGTCCCTGAGAGGCGCGGACAGCGGGGCTTTCTCCCTGCTCTTCTTCTTCTTCTTCAAAGCCAAGATCCCCCCCATGCCTCTTGAAGGCTCCAAGATGCATGAACAGTGGAGCAACTCTTCTCTGGGGTTGCTGCAGCCCGATTCCTCCAGAGAAGCGTTGCTCCACAGCAGTGGCCCGATCTGTCAATTCTATCCTATGAACTCATAGGATAGAATGGAGCTATTTTGCTGCAGTGGCCCCAGAGAAGGGGGGGCTGGGGTGCAAGTAGTTAGCCTTGCCTAGGGTGTCAAAGGTTTGCAGCTGGCCCTGAGTAGACAGGGCCAGCTGGGGGCGGGGGGTTGGCATTTTGAAAGTCTTTGGAAGTCTAACCTTAAAATGGCACCTTGTTCTTTTTACATTTTTAAAAAACCTTTGGTTCCCACCCTTCACACATCACAAGTGACATTCCCACCACAATGCAGAAAACCTGTGGGTTTCGGTTATAGCTGCAGAATGCACAGAATACAAATCAAGCTTAAAGGCTTGACTGCTGGGATTCTCTGCCATAAGCTGTCCATGCATAAAAGGCCAATGCCAGCTTCTTATGATTCAAATTAACTTTTGGGACAGATTTTTTTTTTCTATATAGTTTCAATGGATTATTTGTCAAGGATGTTGAAAATCTAAGTATGCATCAAACATCAGGATTCCAATTATTTTAGTGGAATAGTAAAGGTAGTTAGTTCCCTGTGCAAGTACCAGTCATTTCCGACTCTGGGGTGACGTCACATCATGACATTTTCATGACAGACTTTTTTACAGAGTGGTTTGCCATCTCCTCCCCAGTTATCTACACTTTACCCCCAGGAAGCTGGGTACTCATTTTACCGACCTTGGAAGGCTAGAAGGCTAAGTCAACCTTGAGCCGGTTACCTGAACCCAATTTCTGCTGGGATCAAACTCAGGTCGTGAGCAGAGCTTGGACTGCAATACTGCAATTTACCACTCTGCACCATGGAGCCCTTATTTTAGTGGAATAAGATTCCTATTTATATGCTGCCTTCTGGGAATCAATTTATGCCAATGCAAATATATGTTTCTTTTATTGAACTCTGTGCAAATAGATATTGTAAGATCAATAAAGTGCCAAGAATCTGCATTGTCAGTATCAATCTGTTTATCTTTTTGGGGCTTTATGCAGACTCTTATCTGGGAGAACCGGGTTTGATTCCTCACTCCTCCACTTGCACCTGCTAGCATGGCCTTGGATCAGCCATAGATCAGAGGATGTCCTTGAAAGGGCAGCTGCTGTGAGAGCCCTCTCCAGCCCCACCCACCTCACAGGGTGTCTGTTGTGGGGGAGGAAGATAAAGGAGATTGTGAGCCCCTCTGAGACTCTTTGGAGTGGAGGGCGGGATATAAATCCAATATCATCATCATCTTCTTCTACTTAAAAAGGCATATATCCACCCCCCACAGACACTCTTTCCTTGCATTTCATTTCTTCTTCCTTTCCTGCACCAGTAAATCATACAAGTGAGGTAATCCATTTTTGCTTCGTTAAAAAAATGAGTTTGATCCACTGTCAGATTATAATCTTATATTCTACAATTATGGTTTTAGTAGGAATTCCTGTATTGGTAGTAAATGAAGCTGCTGGTCAGGAAACATAACATGAAAGCTGCAACAGTTCTTTGTATGCTGAGCAGCTTTATTGGCATGTCTGCCATTGTGGGATGTATACACAGCCGCACCTCTTTTTGTCTTCCAAGCCAAACACCCCTAAAATAGCCAAATCAGCCTGTAAATTTACTAATTCTCTAGGCATGGAGAGTTTGACTTGGAAACTTGGCATTAGAAATTGGCTGGAAGAGTTGGCCATTGTTAGCCTTGGGCATCTCAAAGGAAGAGGCAGTCAATGCCAGATAAGCAGTCAAAGTGTTGGGCTCTGCTTCATCCTCAGGAATAGCATCACTGTTTCCTACTACCTAACACGGACATTCTAGTCACATAGGTGGTGGAGGGAGGCACCCTCTAAAAACCTTTTCTTGAAAATCTATTGGGTTGCTCTTTAACCACCCCCTTGAAGTAGCTTTCTTTGTCCCATCCAAACCAAAATTAAACAGATGTTGACTGTCAAGGCTTCCTGGATGGAGCATATAATCTACAATTGCTGTACACGGGGCCATTGAAATAGTTTGCCAAGAAAAATGTCATGAGGTAGAATTCCAAGTTCTTCTAAAGGACTTGCCTGTCTCAAAATTTTAAAGCAACAGAAGGAAGGTCTGCTGCTACTAGAACATTGTGGGGGGGGCGGGGAGGCAAGAATAAGGAATGGGTCCTGTCTTGCTAACTCAACCCCTGTCAGACATTTGAGTAGTCTATGCAGCCTGAGCAGATATCAAAGCCCTGGATCAGGACCAGCTACAGATTACAAACAAGATATTCATAAACTTCCATTTCTCTTTCCTTGCACTTCCTTCCCTTCCCTACCACCAACTAAAGTTGCTTCTGTATCCATGTTCCATTCCTATTGTGCCTACAATGAGTGGGAATTTCTGAGTGGGACTACTGCTGAATGTTTCTGTGCTCTACTTCCTCTTCCAAGCCTCTGCTAGGGTTGCCAGTTGCCTGGAGGACAAATGACCCTTTAATGTAGGGTTGCCAAGTCCAATTTAAAAAATATCTGGGGACACTGGGGAGTCAGGAGATTTTGGGGGTGGAGCCAAGAGACTTTGGGGTAAAACCAGAAGCAAGGTTATGACAAGCATAATTGAACTCCAAAGGGAGTTCTGGCCTTCACATTTAAAGGAATTGCACACCTTTTAAATGTCTCCCCTCCACTGGAAATAATGAAAGATAAGAGCACCTTCTTTCAGGGCTCATAAGATTGGACCCCCTGGTCCAATCCTTTTGAAACTTGGATAGTATTTTGGGGAGAGGCACTGGATGCTATGCTGCAAATTTGGTATCTCTACCACAAAAAAACAGCCCCCCTGAGCCCCAGATACCCATGGATCAATTCTCCATTATATCCTATGGTAATTGGTCTCCATAGGGAATAATGGAGTGCCCAGCAGACATTTTCCTCCCCCTGCCACTTTCTGATGATCTTGAAGCAGGGGGAGGGCCTCCAAACTGGAAGATGCCCTGCTCCCACCTGGGGATTGGCAACCCAACTTTAATGGGACATTAAGCCTCTGCTAAAGGTTCAAGTTTACCTTTCCTATGCACAGGACCTCTGAAAAGATTGTGCAACCACAGCCAGTGGGAGCAGCCATGTTCTTCTGCTTACTCCCCCGCCCCCATTCAGCCTTAAAGACACAGGCACACCATCCATTCAGCCTTACAGACACAAGAGGAAGCCTTTCCAAGCGGAGCCTGAAGCCTCCGGAGGTGGAAAGGCACATGGGGGCTGTGGGGGTGGGGCTTCTCCCACCGGCCAGCTGAGAGTGGGAAGGAGCCTGGGAAAGTGGGAGAACCCTCACTGGGACCTGGGGATTGGCAAGCCTAGTGGTGGGAGTAGTTATGGACATAGCAGAGTAGTAACATTTTGTTGTGCTGCTTTTGTATTCACTGACCCCAGTGGGATTAAAACAAATGCAGGAAATGCGGGCCTTAACCAGGGGCCCAGCTTGGGTTGCCAAGTCCAATTCAAGAAATATCTGGGGACTTTGGGGGTGGAGCCAGGAGACTTTGGGGGTGGAGCCAGGAGACATTGGGGGTGGAGCCAAGATCAAGGCTGTGACAAGCATAATTGAATTCCAAGGGAGTTCTGGCCATCACATTTAAAGGGACCGCAAACCTTTTCAATTCCTTCCTTCCATAGGAAATCATGAAGGATAGGGGCACGTTCTTTTGGGGCTCATAGAATTGGACCCCCTGGTCCATTTTTTTTGAAACTTGGGGGGGGGGGTATTTTGGGGAGAGGCACTAGATGCTATACTGAAAATTTGGTGCCTCTACCCCAAAAAACAGCCCCAGATACCCGATCAATTCTCCATGATTTTCTATGGGAATAAATCTCCATAGGGAAGAACAAGAGTTCCCAGCAGACATTTCCCTCCCCTCCCCCCGCTTTCTGAAGACCCTGAAGCAGGGGGAGGGCCTCCAAACTGGGGGATCCCCTGCCCCCACCTGGGGATTGGCAACCCTAGGCCCAGCCATGCTGATTCCAGCCCTGAATGAAATAACTCTTGCTTCTCATGTTGGCACAGAAAGATATAGCATAAATGCTGGCAACTGCAGTGTGCAAATGTGTGCAATCATCTTGTTTGAAGTGACAGGAAACAGATTAGCCTCCCAACTGCAGGCAGTCATCTAAAACAGTGGTCCCCAACCTTCTTGGTACCGGGGACTGGCCCCAGGGCCGGCAGGGTGGGGGCACCAAATTTCCTTCTGCTCCCTGTGGCACTGCACAGCCTCGCCGCCCCCCTCCCGGTGCCATGCAGCCTCACTGCTCTGCCCCCCTTCCCTCACCGCCTGTCCCTCGCAGCACCTCTGCAGCAGCAGGTAACCCGCTTAAGAAGCAGCCTGCCGAAGTTTAGCTCCGTCACCCCCCACCCTGCGTGACGAGGCTCGGGTCCCCCCTCCTGCTGCCTTCCCTCTCTCCCCGGCACTGCATTAGTGCAGCGCTCTGTCGTCGCCCTCTCCCCACCTCCCTCAGATCGAGCAGAGCAGAGTCAAAAATGGGCCTTACCAGTTTTGATGGGGCAGCGTGCCATCTAACACTTTGAAGTACGCAAGAGAGAATGCTTCTCTCCCCTCACTTCCAGTTCCAGGAAGGAGAGGGAAGAAGCATTTTCTCGTGCGTACTACAAAGTGTTAGACGGCATGCTGGCCCCATCGAAACTGGTAAGGCCCAGTTTCAGTGTGGCTCGGTGCAATCAGGGGGAGGGAAATGACGGAGCACTGCGCTGCATTGCAGCACCGGGGAGAAAGGGAGGGCAGCAGCAGGGGGGTGACAAAGTTAAACTCCATGGTGGTGGTGGGGGGGGTCCGCCAGACTTTGTGGCCCACTTGCAGACAGGCCGCGGCCTGGTAGTGGTCCCCGGCCTGGGGGTTGGGGACCCCTGATCTAGAAGGAACTTCAGGACATATTGAACTGAGCATGCCTCTGACATTTATTTTCTTTGAAAAGCAGCCTCAGGAGACTGAATCAGGACTGGAAGAGCAGTAAAGAAAAGGGATCTCTCTGTCCTCATTGGCTGTTTTAGCCACTCAAAATAATGCATTGCCCAGCTATTTTCCTCATATGAGAGGAAATATTTCCCACTGATGCTTTAATATTTTCCCCTACAGGGGAAAGATTCCAGCTGGGACAGATGAATTTTTAGCAGAAGAACAGCTGGTTAGGAAAGAGTTAATAAATTTTACTTTTTAAAAATGGGAGACAATACATACATCTAGCTTGACCATGAGTAATTGTCCCCAAATGCTGAAGATTCCCAGTTTTCCTCTGCTGAAATTTGCAGAAAAGTGGAATCAGGTGTGCTCCCTAAGGGACATAATCAGCTGCAAGCCTTAAATCAATTGCTTTGAAGTCCTATTGATTTCAGTGAGGATGATGCAAAGGGAGTCATCTGTGGTGCGTAGCCACAGAAACAGATGAGGGATTGACCTAGCCTTCAGTGAGCTTATGGCTATGCATAGCTGTGAAAAACAACCACTAGTGCCTTGAGTCACTGCAGCTGCAGTACCAGTCATTCCACTACGCAGTTAGTGGCAATAACATCCAGCCAAACAATAATGTCAGGGGAAACACAGACTGGCCAACAAATGGCTCTATGGTAGCTAGAAAGTCTTAAAAATAGCTGCTTGTTGAGTCATCTGCATTGCAGTTCCTGTTCAGCCATTGCAGGGCATCTGGCAATAGTCATTCAGCAGTGATAAATTACTTCCTTATGCCTGGAACGCTCTCCACAAACCACATCTGGGAATTCTACCTCTCCCAAATGCAATCTTTC
The DNA here is from genome assembly GCF_032191835.1 of Heteronotia binoei. Classification (NCBI taxonomy): domain Eukaryota; kingdom Metazoa; phylum Chordata; class Lepidosauria; order Squamata; family Gekkonidae; genus Heteronotia; species Heteronotia binoei. Next base: position 37,582,498 of record NC_083232.1, on the reverse strand, counting down.
AATATCACCTTTTTTAAAAATGAAGGATTAACACTTGATTAGCATAGCAGAGTTTAAATCTATGCTCACTTTCATCCCTTTCATCTTGCTTCTTTCATTACAATTATTTCCTGAACCCACCTCCCATTAGACTCACGTAGGCTTCCAGGCACTCTGCTATCTAAGCCCAGGCCTTTTTAGCTTTTGGCCAGTGTATGCAGTGGTGGTTAGACTGTCAAGACTAGAAACTGGGAAGACCTGAGTTCAAATGTCTGCTCAGTTATGTAACTTGCTAGGTGACGTTGGGACAGTCACTCTCTCCCAGCCATCTGTCTTTGAGGGTTCTTGTAAGAAGGGCCTTCCTGACGGAGGCAGCCAAAGCAGAGCCTCAGAAGATGACTGTAGTGAACTGGAAGGTTTGTAAGAGAATATGTAATTCTTTCACCAGAAAGTTTGGTCAAATTCAGGAGACCACTGAGTATCTGTCAAAGGTTGTTTGGCCAGGTGCAAACTGAAATGGAACATCACAGAAGTTTTCAGGACAATTTGTTTACTAACTCTATTTAACAGGGACCCAAAGAGGCTCACTTTATTCTCTTCTCCATTTTATCCCCATGACAATCTTGTAAGACAGGTTAGGTTGAAAGTGTGTGACTGATCCAAGGTCACCCAACAAGCTTCCATTGCAGAGTTGGGATTAGATCCTGGGTCTCCCAGATCCCATTTTGACACTGTAACCACTACACCATGCTGCACTTACCTCTACATTGACTTCTCCTCACTGTCTTCTCCTTCTTACTTTCTCCCCACCCCTGGCATTTATTATATGGTAAGATCCTTGGGATAGGGCCCTGCTTCTCCCCCCTCCCCCACAGCATATGCTTTGTAAAGCAGGATGGATACTTACAACACTGGACAAAGAATAAAATGAATCTGTGGTGATAACTGCTTCAAAAAAATAGCTATTAACATATCCCATATCACTGCCACAGTTTGCTCTGATCATGAAATCCTTGTTCTGGAGCCTCTATATTAGGGTTGCCAATCCCCAGTCGGGGGCAAGGAATTCCTTGGTTTGGAAGCCCTCCCCCCATTTCAGAATCATCGGAAAGCAGGGGGTGGGGAGTATCTGCTGAGCACTTCATTATACCCTATGGAGATATCCATAATAATGGAGAATCAATTTGTGGATATCTTGCGGAGAGGCTGTTTTTTGAGACAGAGGCACCAGATTTTGATCATAGGATCTGGTGCCTGTCCTCAAACAACCCTCCATGTTTCAAAAAAATTGGACCGGGGTTTCCAATTCTATGAGCCCCAAAAGAAGGTGCCCCCATCCTCCATTATTTTCTTTACATGTGATGGACCTTCAGAGTTCAATCATGCATATACAACCTTGCTCCTGGCTCTACCCCCCAAAGTCTTCTGGCTCCACCCCAAAGTCCCCAGATATTTCCTGAATCGGCTACCCTATTCTCAGGGCTTTTTTTTTTTTTTTGCAGGAACACAGTTCCAGCTGCCTTGACATCAGGGCGTATGGCCTAATATGCAAATGGATTCCTGCTGGGCTTTTTCTGCAAAAAAAAGCTCCATGTGAAACAATGGTGATGGCAGGGGGTGTGAACTAATATGCAAATGAGTTCTTGCCTATTCTATATTTACTTGCACATCCATAATGATGCATAAAATTGGTTTGGATTTAGTAATGGATTTTACAAAGATTCTAGCATTATTACAGCAAACCTATGCAGAGTTGCATGGCTTGCACTGTACCTGCATTTCCAAAGTTTTGATGATTGTGACACACTGATGATGAAGTCCTTGCCCTCAGGCCTATATATCTACTTGCTCATTCATAGTGATGCATAGGATTGGGCCATGGTCTGTTGACTAAATTGGCTTAGGTTGAGTAATTTAGCTGGGCTTGTGTAAAGCAAGGATTGTTGCGTTATCAATACAATCCTGTGCAGAATTTAAAAGGTAAAGGTAGTCCCCTGTGCAAGCACCAGTCATTTCTGACTCTGGGATGATGTTGCTTTCACGTTTTCATGGCAGACTTTTTACGGGGTGGTTTGCTATTGCCTTCACCATTCAAATTTTACACTTTATCCTTAGCAAGCTGGGTGCTCATTTTACCAATCTTGGAAGGATGAAGGCTGAGTCAACCATGAGCTGGCTACTTGAACCCAGCTTCCTCCAGGATCAAACAGGTTGTGTGCAGAGCTTGGACTGCAGTACTGCAGCTTTACCTCTCTGAGCAGAATTATACCCCTCTAATCCATGAATAAACTGTATCTGAATTTTGACTTGCTGCATCACTTCTCCCACCCACCCTGCCTCTTGAAATTATGTTTATTAGATCATGTCATTTGTTTAAACTGAAAACTGCTGTGAGAGCAGTGACAAAAATGTGTTATATATTGGTGCAAATCCTGTGCAGAGTTACTTCACTCTTAACATGTTGATTTCAGTGGGTTAGCCTAACTCTGAGCAGCATTTGCATTGCAAGGCTGCAACTGTAAACACACTTGTTATAGAGGAAGCTCCACTGAGCTCACTGGGACTTGCTCAGAGCAGAGCTGTTCAGGATTATCCCTTTAGGCTACACTATCAAAAACACTTTCCTGGGAGTAAGCTTCACTGAATAAGTGGCAGTTACTTCCAAGGAGAACTGTTCCCTAACAGTACAACCTATGCAGAGTTACTCTGGTGTAAGCAGAAAAATCAACTATGTAGGAATGTGTTGCTTATAAATAGAAGAAGCTTGAATAATCCAGCTACGAAAGTTTTGTGGCAACTCTTTCCTGAATTTTCAACATCACTACCTGATTGGGTAAAATAAAGTAACAGGGGATGTTGCCTGTTGCTAGGCAATGTTCTTTTTCTTTAGGTTTAATTTTAAAAAAAAAACTTTCAGAAGAATAGAGGAAGCCAATGCATCAAAATCCAGCTCACTCACTATGGAAATAGTTTCATATGGTTCATATAGTATGAATCATTTGGACAGCACATGCTTTCTGATTAAGATGGGGGGAGGGGGAGAAACCCTTTCAGAGCTATAGACTTATAGTAAGAGAGAGAGAGAGAGTCTTGCTAGTTGCATGGTTTCTGAAAACCCTCACAGTCATTTCCTCTCAAAACCACTTGTTCATTTATTCAGCTCAGTTGTGTGTGTTTAGTACGTTCACATGGCAACAGAAATAAAGTAGTGCATCAGTTTTGATACGTTTTGCTGAAGAAATTCTTTCCAGGAAAAGACTACACAAACCATAATTAATCACTTAAAGTCAAATGCATCTAGATTTTTTTGTATTTGGCTTCTACAAATTCTACCTTTGGGAGTTCACCATGGCAACTTGAGCTGAAGGCCTCCTCACCAAAAACAGAAGGCATTGCTGCTACTGTCACCACCATTTATGTAAACCTTCAGCCCCAAGAATGTTCCTGAAGAGAGGAAGAAGAGGAAAAAATATGCAGGTTACTAGGCAGCCAGTTCTGGATTCAGGACCTCACAACCACACCATTCATTCTACCCTCCTCCATTGCCAAATCAGGTATACAACATTCCCTTAACAGACTTTTTGAAACTTGGAAGCAACTTGAGCAGAACAGCAGTGGGAGGAAAGGGATACTTAACACTTACAAGTACACATTTAGAAGGGGTGGGGCATCAGCAAGTGGCCAATTCAGAACAGGAAAATGGTTGACAGTAAAGTGTTAAGACTTCCTTATACTGCTTTGATAATCTGGATTGTAAGCAGCTGTGAGCAGCTGGATTGTAAACAGCTGTCTTAAAAAATATTATCTACCATTGGTAACTGTATTTAATTCATTTATACCCCATATTTCTCCCAAATGGGTATAGATTACATTATTCTCCTCTCCTCCATTTTTAGCCTCACAACCCTGTGAAGTAGGTTAGGCTGAGTGTGCCTGGCTTGATTTGAACCCAATTCTCTGAGATACTAGTTCAACACTCTTTACCACCACACCACACTGGCTCCCTAATGTCTATTTAGCTCCTAGATTAATAATAATAATAATAATAATAATACATATTATTTATATCCCGCCCTCCCCACTGGAGCAGGCTCAGGGCGGCTCACAACATATTAATCCATTATACAATAAAATCATACAATTCAATAGTTATTACATTATAAAATTCTATCTCTCCGCTATGAATAGTCACAGCCATTGTGGTTTGGAGGTATTTCTGGCCTACTGAAGGACAAGAACTCACTAGCCTCCTGGGAAACAGGCGTTTATCCAGGAATCCACTTATGAATGAATCTGCCTATACTTCCCTCATCCCAGCGAGTCTCCTTAAACCTCGAATACATCAGCCTGCGGTCCTACAAACCACTGTGGCTACATGTCCATTAAAGTTAAACATGATTCCTACCATTTCTGCTGACAGCTTTAAATAAAACAACCCTCTATTTATCCATTGGCCACTAAAATGGCCTGAAAGTATATGAGTATCCCACCCCCACCCCCCGCCCGGTATTTATTTGTAAAGGATGCCTGAACCTTTGGAAAAATAAATGCTTCAAGCTGGACGCAAACACAGTATGTATGTAGCGGGAAAACCTGCTGGATAAACAGGGTTCTGTTAGTTACCTGGCTGAATACTGTAAGCCATTTTTAAAAATGTACTGCTAATTTATAAGCAGTTACAAAACGCACTACCTTTAGTATAAATGCTTGCTCCAACTGTTATTGCCCTCACCTCCCCAGCAAGTTGTTTTTGTCTGTGCCAAGATTTTTGGGAGACTCACAAGGGATTATAACTAAAACCTGGCAGTTTAACTAAAGAACTCTCAAAGAACTTAGGGCTCAACAAAGTGCAGGCCTGGATGCCAGTACAGTTAGGTCCAGCAGTGTTTTCTGTTTGCGTGACCTCTGATCCCACACTGAGTGAACAAATAAAATGGATAATGCTATGGGATCCAAGACTGTTGCTGTTCAGTCTTGTCAATCTCCATTTTCTTGACTACACTACATGAATAAAACAAAATAAGCCCTAATGTAGGTTAGGTTCCAAACAAATCTCTTCATTTGGTTCCAAACTATGTGGCTTCCCTTCTTGGTCGTCTCAGGACTTAAATGATAGTGCTTCACATTAACAAAGTCATTTGGGAACAAAATTTGTCTTCGCAAGAGAGCAGAGCTTCTCACCGCTTTTATTTAGAAGCCAAAATCTGGCAGCTTCTGTGAAGTGGTGCCGTACCGTCGGCACTTGTAAGATCTGGCACAATTTCCCTTGTGCCACTGTAAGACTGAAGTTCAGAATGGTGCCTTGCATTGAGTGCCAGGGCGAGTCCAAGGGAGAGATTCCATGCTATAATGCGCAGCATGAGCAAGAGTCAAAGGTGACTATGACAGCAGTAATACTGGATCAGACCATGTAATCTGGTATCCTGTTTCACAGAGTAGTCTACCTGATGACCCCAGAAGGTGTGCAAGTAACGAGGTTAGCATCCCTAAAATATGGGTTCCCTTTAGTTATAATGGCTGATAATAATTGAAGAATTTATCCTTGATTAATTTAATTCCATTTTAAAGCCAACACAATGAGCAGACATCAATACATCCTGTGGCAGTGAATTTCACTTCTGAATTACTTTTTGCACAGTTTATTTCATCTGTTCTTAATCTACTGCCTAACTTCAATGGGTGCGCATGAGTTCTGGTACTACAAATGGAGGAGACATAGTTTTTCTGTCCACTTTCCCTACCATATTTATAATGCAGGCTTCAGGTGGCCTGTGGTGTTCTTCAAGTTCAGTCGGAGGTACTTGGATTACTTGACAGCACAATAGCCAGATAGATTTTTGTGATTATACTGTATAGCTTCAATGTAAAAATTTTAAGGTTTTTAGGTTTTTAAATGCTTGATTTTAAATGTAATAACTTTGTTCCGATTTTATTGTTTTGTTGTTTGTTGCAAGCCACCCTGAGCCACTTGTGGGAAGGGCGGGATATAAGTTACGGAATAAATAAATAAATAAATAAATAAATTATTGTCCAAAATATCATCCCAGGATACAATCAGAATGCACATAATGCAGCAGCCCCGGTGAAGCTAAATTGGTCTGGGTTTGGTCAATGCCCAGTCGTGAGACTATTTGGTAACACAATGTGCAACACCTTTTCCCAACGGGAAAAGAACTGATGTTAATTCCATGGAGAATTATACTGATGTTAATCAGTATAATTCTGAACTGCCATAGAGTGTGGATTAAAATCCACATATTGGTGCCAGAGGCAGATAGGAGGGTCTACAAGCCTGGGGGAAGCCAAGGTTTTGTAGGAAAAAAAATGTTTTAAAAATTCATTGGAGATTAGGACCGCCCCCCCCCCCCCCCCCGAATTATATAAAGGCTGGATCAAGACTAAATTTTTCAGTAGCAGAATGGAACTTTCCTTCCCCCCCCCACCCTCATCAAGCCCACTGATCTCCTCAAAATGTTGATCCTGGGGGATAGGGGAATCTCAGGTATTACATGAGTGGGAAGGGGAAACTGGTGAAGAAATGACATTTTAGTCTGGATCCAACTAAATGCCTGTTTGTTTGTTTAAGAAAAGAACACTACTGAGCTCTCACAAGACCATGGGAGTTGACAGGCAACCACAACAATATTGTTGAGCCTTTCATGCCTCGGTTTTTGTCAGTCATCAAAGGCAGGGGCCAGGGGGAATAGACTGAAAAAGAGGTATAATATAAGAAAGTAAGGAATGAAGCAGGAAAAGGCAAGTCAGTAAAAGGTAGTTAGGTGGATGGAAGGGGAGGCTGAAGACTGGGGTGACAGATAAAGGCTGGTGTATTGGAAGGCAAGAAAGGAACAGAGAAACAGTAGGTAGTTTGGAGGCTGCCAACACTTGTAAAACAGATAACAGAGGTGCCGCTTTCACAGTAGAATTATGTCAGGCTGATATAATTTTAGTAAAAAGGGGGTATTTAATGGAAAAAGTGTCTCTTTTAACTAACACAAAGCAAGGGGAGTTTGTTCTTCTTAAAGTGCAGAATTATGCAGTCACAGTGCCATCCTAAGCAAAGTTCTTGTCTAAATTCATTCAAGGCATAGGATGGCGTCACTATGTTTATGACATTATAAGGACAGAAAGCAACTTGCCATTCTATCCTAGGATAAGAGTGGAAATGGTTAATTGTATTTATTAAAACTCATGTTGGATTGAAATTGCTATTTCTGGATGAGCAATTTAGACTAGAAGATGCTTTTGGTCATGAAAGTAGAGCTACAGGATACTTTTTTATGGTCATGGTTTTAAAAATTACTACAAGCAAAGGAAAGAAAAGGTCCCCTGTGTAAGCACCAGTCGTTTTCACAACGTTTGCTTTCACAACGTTTACATGGCAGACTTTTTTACGGGGTGGTTTGCCATTGCCTTCCTCAGTCTTTTACACTTTCCCCCCAGCAAGCTGGGTACTCATTTTACTGACCTCGGAAGGATGAAAGGGCTGAGTCAACCTTGGTCAGCTACCTGAATCCAGCTTCCACCAGAATCGGACTCAGGTTGTGAGCAGAGAGTTCAGATCACAGTACTGCAGTACAGCTGCTTTACCACTCTGCGCCACAGGGCCGCTATCACAAGCAAGCTACATGGTAAAAACTAAAAGTTAGAAAAACTGGGCTTGTGTTCAATTGTCAGATCTTTAGCCTGGGACTCTTTCTTGCTACTCAAAGCAATTTACAATAAATTAAAGCCAACCATACAGTTTTGTGATTTTACAAATACTAAAAATACAGTAGCTTAATGGTATTAAATATTAGCAATGTCATCCTAAACCTAAGCAGCATGACACCCTTCTGGGTATATTTACTTCAGTGGATTTAGAAGGGTGCAACTCTACTTAGGGTTATGCCATAAATCATAAGCTACAGTCTTAAAGTGTTTAATGTCAAAAATATATAATGTTAAATAGTAGTTGGAGAGAATATTAACAGCTGTTGAGGGTTTCTTTAAATATCAGATCACATTCACTCAAACTTATGAGAACCAGCTTACTGCTGAACAAATTCACTCCACTAAAAATAACAATACATAACCTGAAATTTTGAATGCATCTAAGTTAGACTTTGTTGCAGATTTGGTTTTTGTTTCATTGACAGAACCTAAACTGGATTCAGCATGATTATTTTTCCATCTATGTAAAAAATGTGCACCCCCCTCCCCCTGATCTAATCAGGGTAGGGATTGATTTGTCTTTTGACTTCTATTGTATGATTATTTGACCACTTTAAGACAATCTATGACAAGAATTATGCAATCAAAATATAATGCAAATTTAGACATTTTTGAAAAACCTTTGGTTAAAAAGGCTTTGAGGAGATGCTTCCAGTCTGAATACGATAATACTGACCTTGCTGGACTAATGGTATGATTCAGTATAAGGCAGTGTCAACTATTCATGAAACAGCTTAAAGAATGTAGTGTAAAAACAGCTGACAAAACTAATTCTAATCAGTTGGAGAAGCCAGGAATGTGTCTCAAGGATGTCTGTGAAATTGTTTGGGAAACCAGCTAGCCTTGTTTGGAGTCAGAGTAGAATGTGAAGCACTAAAAATCCACCTCAGTATTGCTATGGATCAGCCTGCATAAGCAGGAGTAAATTAATTAATGCATGGAATTGGATACTAGTTTACTGTATCAATCATATTGTAGTCATGATGAAAATGCTTATTTGACCATAAAGTGTAATTCTCTGTTCCCAATATCCTACAAGATGTCCAGCAAGCCATTATGCATGGTGAAGCCATTGGACTAGGAGCCCAAGTAGTTGGCCAAGAAGCTTATTGCATGACCTTGGAATAGTTACTCTCAGCTTAATCCTTCTCATGGGGTTATTGCAAGAAACTGACCCATGTCAAATGATCACCTTGTTAGAAGCACTTCTGCAACATTGATATCAGACATGTTTGGGAAGTGATGCATTAGTCATCTAAATTCTCTGTAACAAGTCCACATCCAAATCTAATACACTGTTGTGGTTTCAGCCTCAGGAGGTTTCCTCTAATTCAAGTGGCTCTTCTACTGAAGGAAGATCCACTTAATCTGGAGGAAGGCTTCCAACAGCTCAACAGAGTGACAGCATAGGGACGGGACCATATTACCTCCCCCCCCAATAAAATCTTGTTACAGTGCTTGCCATTGTGTGCTAAATTGAGAAGTGGACCCCTGAAATACTTGTGATTTTTTCACCACCCCATCTTCCATGTTCAATCCAACAGAACCATGTGATAAAATGATCTAGTCAGGTGTATAAAATCAGGAATGATGTCACGATTCTTACTTTTTCATAAATCTTATACTGCATCCTTTAATTATACTAATCAATAATCAAAATAACCAAGGCATGTAACTGCTGCTATAGGTTTGTTACTAAGAAAACATCTTCTGGACTTGAGATTTCTGGTCCATCAATGATTACTTATTCCATTATGTCTCTTCAAACTCTTTGTTTTCTTTCCGATTTTCCTTAAGGGCTAAACCAGGGGTGGCTAAACTTGCTTAATATAAGAGCCACACAGAATAAACATCAGATGTTTGAGAGCCACAAAACAGGAAGAAAGGCAAATAGATGGGGAAGAGGTGGAAAGAAAGCAACTTTAACTTTAAATGCAGCCTCAACTTTAAATGCATGACTGGCTTGGAGAAGTGATTTAAAGAGAGAAATGCCTTCTCCAAGCTAGCTGACAGGATGGTGAGGGCTTTGAGAGCCACACAATATGTGTGGAAGAGCCACATGTGGCTCCCCAGCCACATTTTGATCACCCCGTGTTATGGGATAAGTGTTCTGCAGCTCACTCAGCCAGAAGCTGAAATTCTGAAACAATTTCTTCGCTAGATGCTAGTCTTTCCCCACCCTTTAGCTAAGCGTCATTATTACAAATTTAAGGGCAAAGCTGATGTCACTGTGTTTTAGCTACGCTTCACTGCTTGTCCTGCTTTCCCAAGTGGTTAGTGCCAGGAGGGTTCAGCGGCCCAGCGGCTGCAGCCAAAGGCTTTCTTGAGTGCGGAGGCTTCCACAATCTCTACTGAAGCCACCAGCCACCGCTCCCATTTCCCTTTCCAGTTCCACTAGTCCCTAAAGCAGAAGCAAACAAAACCTTGCACAGCGCCCCAGCTGATCACGCCAGCAAAACAGCCCAAGCGCCGCCCGGCAGCCAACTAACGGAACTCGGCGTCTCTCGCCCATCAGATAGCTCCGCGGCTGCCATGTGAAGGCGACTGATACCCTCCCCCTTCTTCTCGCTGCGCCGGAGGAGCCCGGCTGGCCCCAGATGACGCTCGCTCTTCTCCAGCTGGTGGGGAGCGGAAACTCTCCTCGGGGCAAAGGGAAAGGCCCCCGGTGCGACGAGAAGCCCCCCCCCCGTTGCTTCTCAAACTCTGATCAAAAAGATCGGAGGGGACCGACCGGGCCCCCGCCCTCGCCTTTCTGCATGAGGAACCCTCCTTCGCCTGCCCTCCCTCCCTCCCGCTTTTCAGCTTACTCGCAGCAAGCCCCCAAACTTCTGAGCCCCCCTCCCTTTTTCCCCTCCTCAGTTCTGCAGCCACGCTTTGCTGGTCTTCGGTTCTGCTCCCCTCCCTGCCTGCCCCGCTGCCCTCCTCCTCCTCCTTTTTCTTCCAGCTCTCCATCTGTTTCCACTCTCCTCTCCGCGGGATGACCACAAAGCAGGACTTCAGCCTGCATGGGAGAGCAGCCCCTCCTCTCCCGCCAGGCCCCCCCTCTCCTCCCCTCCCCACTGGGCAGCTTCTGTCCCCCATGACTCATCTCCCCGTCCCCCCCGCCCTCGCCTCCCTCCCCCCCCCTCTTTGCAAGCCGACTGGGCCGGGGCTGCTGGGAATGCCGCCACCCCCTTCCTCCCCCACCCCGTCTGTCTGTCCCAGCGGACCCCCCTCGGCCGAGGCCAGCCGCGTCGCCGCCTCTGGTTGGCCGCTCTCGGGATTGGCGGGCTGCAGCGCTCGGCGGAGGGCGTGTCAGGGCTATAAAGGCGAGCCGGGCGCCCGCGCAAACTCTCCAGCGCCTCTTCGGCTCCAGCAGCGCGCCTCGGCTGAAGTCTTCGAAGTCGCCGCCGCCGCCGCCACCTCGGGACCGCCCGTCCCCCTCGGATTACGCCCGCCATGAGCTTCACCACGACCAACCGCAGCTCCTCTTACCGCCGCATGTTCGGGGGCGGCAGCCGGCCCAGCACCTCGGGCAGCACCCGCCATGTCACCTCCTCTAGCCGCTACTCTCTGGGCAGCGCCATCCGGCCCAGCAGCGTGCGCCTGGTCTCCTCGGCGCCCGGCGGCGGCGGCGTCTACGCCACCCGGGCGTCCTCGGTGCGGTTGCGCAGCAGCTTCCCGCAGCAGGTGCGCCTCGTGTCCGACGCCGGCGTGGACTTCTCCCTGGCCGACGCCATCAACACGGAGTTCAAGGCCAACCGCACCAACGAGAAGGCCGAGCTGCAGGAGCTCAACGACCGCTTCGCCAACTACATCGACAAGGTGCGCTTCCTCGAGCAGCAGAACAAGATCCTGAGCGCCGAGCTCGACCAGCTGCGCGGCAAAGGCACCTCCCGCCTGGGCGACCTCTACGACGAGGAGATGCGCGAGCTCCGCCGCCAGGTGGACCAGCTCACCAACGACAAGGCCCGCGTGGAGGTCGAGAGGGACAACCTGGCCGACGACATCCTGCGCCTCCGAGAGAAGTAAGGCAAGGGGCTGGGGCGGGCCCCGCTTAGCCGCTGCCCTTCAGGCCCACTGCTTCGTTGAGCAAGTGCCCAACTCGACTCAGAAGTGTCTCAGTCGAAGCCCATTGAGTTCCCTGGGCTTGGACTAGGAACATAACTCAGCTGGACTGTAAATTCCTCCAAAGCGGCTCTCCCCCCTCCCTTTGTTGAAGTCCTGAGCGCAGCTGTCCGTCTGTGCCTGCCCAGAGCTTCAGCCGCGAGCCAGGGTTAGCATCAGATAGTGATATCCCCTCACTGCCTTCCCAGAACTGATTCAGCAGCCCTGGATGCTTTCTGGGGTTTCTTTCTGGCATTCAGGAGCCTGGTGGTTTGAGTTATGAGAGTCAAAATTATCTTTCTGTATGTAGTGAGGTTAGGCAGATGCAGGAAAGTCTAAAAGATCTAGATTTTTGCTGATGGCTGAAAGAGAGAGCACTAAAAGTGCATTTTTTTGTAGTTCTTTCCTTACTTTGAGGCACAAAGATCAAACAATATTAACTCGTTTTGCAGTTTCTTTCTCCTTTTCTTGTTGTGCCTATTTATTCCCTCGCTTTAAAGTTATGTAGTGGGTTTTCTGAGAAGTTTATGGTGGTTTGCAAACTCTTGAAACTTGCCATGTCAGTGCCAAAATTGCAGCATCTGGAACTGAGCTGCATGAACTATCTGCATAGTGGACTTAATCTAATTTTCTGAATGATTCAGCTTTAACAGAATGTGAACTTGCAGGATTAGGCAAATAAACCTGCTATATAGGTGAAATAATTGGTAACATTTCTGGCCAGAGGTGTTTTATTGGATTTGATTTTGTTTATAACAAATCTATACTAAATCTGGTTGTTCATCAATAAAAGTGAAGCCTCAACCACTTCAGTGAAGGAAGGGAGTACTATTGTCTAAAGGCCCCCCCCCCTTGGTCTCTTTACTCATGACTCTCATGGGTGTGGCTGATTGTCCATCACATTGTGCTGTGGGTAGTTTGCACTTAGTTAACTTCCACTTTCTGCTTTCATTTTCCAGACTTCAAGATGAGATACTTCAGAGAGAAGAAGCTGAAAACACTTTGCAGTCTTTCAGACAGGTTTGTAGTATCTCTCCTCCGCCCCTGCCTGCCCTAAACTTTGAGGAGTTGCATGAATTGCAGAAGGAACTCCTTGAAAGCAGGATTTGAAAGGCCACCTAGTGGCTGGAAACATTTTGGATCTTTACTAGGAAATAAAGAACCATGCTTTCTTTATTGCAGCTTTGACTGTTTTGGAGCCTGATAAACTTAGTTATTTGCTGAGCAGTTCTTTTTTTTTCTTCTTTACTGAGCAATTCTAAAGTCTTGGGTTTGCAGAGAGGTAACTAGATCAGTAAATTTGGCATGGTGGAATGTGACATGGCTTGGATTTGTGGTTGCACAAGATTAACACAAATCCCAGAGGGATAGCTATCAACTCCATCATCCTGGCAGCATTATATGTGTTATGACACATGTGAAGTGCAGTGAAGCTGAGAAACCAGAACCTTCCTGGGGCTCTAGCTATGAGTGACTGTGAGACCCAGCATTTCATATGCTAGAGCCCCTGTTCTGTAAGCTGTGTATTCAGCTTTCGGTTTTCTGCCTAGATTTAGCAATGCTAGTTGTATTCATGTAAGTATTAGCTTCCAGCAGATCCAAGAACACGTCTTAAGAGCCCAGAATCGTCTCTGTTTTATATAAGTGTATCCTGCTCCGCAGGTCAGTTTCGAGCAACCAGTTCTGATTGGTAAAGGGTGAAAGGGAGCCAGCCATCTGTTCACTTGATTGAAAGGTATTAATGGTTTCTATGGGATTCACTATGGAATGCAGATGCAGGCATTACCACAAGTGTGGCGGCAGCAGACTGAAATAATAGAAGCTTTTGTGTTCTGGGGCGCTTGTAGCAAGCTGCATTCTTACTGAATGTGCAGTGATGCAAGCTTCTTTTAGAAAATCCAGGAATTAAAGCATTGGTCACTTTTTACTTGATATGAACTCTAAGTGGGTGTAGAACACAATTTATAGCTTTAAGCTTGCTGATGCAAAGACTTAAGTTAAAATCAATCTTTTGACACTTTTCTCTCGCACACTAGGCTTCTTATTGTTCTCCAGTAGACTTTGCAATTTGACTTTCAAACTGAGGAAGACAGCAGAAATAGAAGTAGTAAGCTACTTGGGGTCATCTTTGTTTTCCCTGATATTGTTAGCCCATTTTGCTGGGGGCAAGGAGACTGGTTTTGGCTCAACTATGTGCTGGACAAGTTCATTTTCAATAATGAGTTGTAACGTTTTAAGGTCTCTAATCATAGTAGGGATTACGAATAAAGGAATTTTTTGATGCACAGCAATATCAACAAGGTTCTAATTTAAATAGAGCAAGCTTCTAGGATGCCAAATTCTGTATGTGTATGTTCAAAGCTGTGTTTTAGTTATGACCTTTTAAATATAATAGTTTATTGGAAAGGGGGGGAAATACAGTGTTCCACTATAAGGAGATGCAAAGTGAGAGCCTAGGTGGAGATCAAGGGGTAAGGAAGGAGGGAGCAAACATCTGTGACAATGGAGGATTAAAAGTTCTGGTCAGAATAGATGGCAAAGCAAATGGACTTCAAAGTACATGCATTTATTTTCAGGAAATATTGTTTCTTTCTTACTTAAAAACTAGCAACCAGATGTGCATTTTGTGATAGATAACTTGGATCTTGTTCCCATTTAAGTGATTTGGTTTAGTGGTAGAATTTCATTTGGAGTACTGTCCAATTCCGGCCACCATACCTCAAAAAAGATACAGCATTGGAAAAAGTGCAGAAAAGGGCAACTAGAATGATTAAAGGGTTGGAATACTTTCCCTATGAAGAAAGGTTAAAATGCTTGGGACTGTTCGGCTTGGAGAAAAGTCAACTTAGGGGTGACATGATAAAGGTTTACAAGATTATGCATGGGATAGAGAAAGAAATAAGTTCTTTTTTTCCTTTCTCACAATACAAGAACTCATGGACACTCAATAAAATTGCTGAGAAATTGAGTTAGAATAGATAAAAGGAAGTATTTCTTCACCCAAAGGGTGATTAACATGTGGAATTGCCACAGGAGGTGGTGGTGGCTACAAGCATAGACAGCTTCAAGAGGAGATTGGATCAACATATGGAGCAGAGGTTCATCAGTGGCTATTAGCCACAGTGCATTGTTGGAACTCTCTGTCCTGGCCTCGCTGATGGACCTCCTGATGGCACCTGGGGTTTTTTGGCCACTGTGTGACACAGATGGTTGGACTGGATGGGCCATTGGCCTGATCCAACATGGCTGCTCTTATGTTCTTAATCTGATTCTGGCAAGTCAGTAGTTGGTCTCAAAATTGAATGTGTGCAGTTTAGTTGCCCGCTTCATGGAATTTCAATTTTTGATAGAAAGTTTACAATTTAATGTAAAGGAATGTGTTCTTAGTTGGTTTGACTCTCAGTTGTTGGGTTGTGGCAGCTGAAACTAAAGAGGGAATTACAAGCATCAGGTAGCCCACAAGCCAGATATATCTAATTTTTTTTCTTGTTGCTGGCTCCCATAAGACTCAAACTTTGACAATGTATGCACCAGCTTTGATGCTTTTGTATCAGCATTCCCGATTTTGCAGAGAGTTGTAACCTGAGTGGCTGAGATCTATATGGGACTGGTCAGGTTGTTCATGGCCCTGTGTTAGTGGTGAGTTTGAGACAGGGTTGCCAGCTCTAACTCAGAAAATTTTAGGAGACTTTGGGAGTAGAGCCAAGAGACTTTCCCATTCCCTAAAATAAATAAATAAAAATATAGCAGTTCAGTTCCTCTGAATACAGACCTTATTTCCTCATCCCCCAGCAGCTGCACATCCACTAAATGAAAGTGAACACACACACTCACAAAGCAGCCAAAACAAACAGTTTGCAAGCCCACATTTTTGTGACCTACTGGGGCAATTTATTCAGGGGAAATGTTGACTTTAACCATATGCTGTATTCAGCCAAGTTCTTCAGGCTGACACAGGGAAACTAAAGGTTCTAGTTTACTCTTCACTCTCTATTTTACTGTGCAAATGACTTCTGAAAGGAATGTATGGAGGGACTGTGCTGGTTTCCCTTCCTTTCTCACAGCTCACTGGGAACAGCCACATTGTTCTTCTGGCGTGCTCCACCCTCATTCAGCCTGGCTCTTACAGAGATTTAAAGGCACACATACCTTCCAAAAAGCAAGCAGTTTCCAAGCTCCTTCTAGCCTTCCAAGGTGGAAAGGCACATGGTGGCTCTTGGGGTGAGGAAATTGCAAAACTGGGGACTTGGGGACAGGCAAGCCTGGTTTGGGAGCATTCTTTGCTTTTACGCAGGATAGCTTCTGCAGTCCAGATTGAGTTGCCTAGGCCCCCTTTGTAAGAATGGGGTAATGCAAGGCACAGTCATCACTCTGAGCCTTCAGTTAGCCATGTGGGCATGCCCCAAGTTTTTGCTTCAGGTAAAAAGGACTCCTGAGTTCTCTGAGGCTGCTTCACACATAAGATTCTAAAATCAGTTTCCTAGCAAGTCCTGCAAGCAGGTTAACAGGATGTGGCCCACATCTGAGCCAGTTTCTTTGTTAATGTTGGCTGGTGGTTATAGTATCTTGACAATTTTGTGGATTGCTATAAATTTGCATTTAATGCTGCTGTTATACTGTAAACTAAAAGCATACTATAGGTATCCAGGATTTCTTGAACACATGGAGAACTTAGAAATGAAGTTTATACATTTGTGGGAGAAGACCATGGTTTCATCACTTGTGTATTGCAGCCATTCTTTATAGTAAATGTGGGAGCACATACAGCCGGGGCTGCATGAACTGCACTGGCTACCAGTTATTTACCGGATTCGTTACAAAGTGCTGGTCATTACCTTTAAAGCCCTATATGGCCGAGGACCGGCCTACCTTAGGGACCGTCTCTCCCCACACGAACCCCAGAGAGCACTGAGGTCAGCAGGGAAGAACCTGCTGACCATCCCCGGGCCAAAAGAGGTAAAACTCCAAAGTACCCGCACTCGGGCTTTCTCTGTTATGGCTCCACAATTATGGAATCAACTTCCAGAAGAAATGCGGGCCCTGTGGGACTTTGAACAGTTCCGCAGGGCCTGCAAGACCATCTTGTTTCAAATGGCCTTTGCTCAGCCGCCCTGAGTCCGCTTCCGGAGAGGGCGGGATATAAATGGAAAGAAAGTAATAAATAAATAAATAGAACTGCTAAGTAAAGTTTGCCATCTAGGTAATTAGCACAAAAACATTAATTTTACTGTTTTTAGAATTTTAATTGATTTTAACTAATTGTAGTTAAAAAGTTGTATTGTATAATGTATATTGAATTCTTGTTGTTAGCCGCCCTGAGCCTGCTTAGGCAGGGAGGGCGGGATACAAATAAAAGGTGATTGATTGATTGATAAATATAAAGTTGGTCTTTAACAATTCTCTGCATCTTGGGTTATATAAATCTGATAGTCCCTGGACCCTACCCTGCCTGGTTTCCCTCTCTTCTCCTGTTTGTCTTCTAAAGCTTTTAGAGATATGAATCTAACCAAGAAGGGCCACAGCATAATGGAAGAGTGTAGCAGGCTTGAATAAGATGAGTTGATCAGCTGTTACAGCAGATAGTGCTAGACTGAATCAAGTGATGTTTGTAACTGCAAAGCATCTTTGTATGCTGTTATATAGGTTGTGGGCATGATTAAAAATGACTTATGTTGACTTACAAAACGTATTGATCAGATGGGATTATCTAAAGCAGTGGTCCCCAACCTTTGTGGCACCGGGGACCGCCAGGGTGGGGGCACTGAATTTGGCCCCACCCCCCTGCGGCCACAACCTCACCGCCGCTGCCCCCACTGCACAGCCTCGTCCCCCATCCCAGCGCAGCCTCACCGCCCCTCCTGCAGCCTCGCCCCCCCCTGCGGTGCCTCCAGCACCTGCTGTTTTTACGATTTTAAGGCCAGGGAAGGGGTGAAGTGCCGGGGGAGGGGGAGGATGCTGTTGCCAACAGGCGTCCCCGGGGGTTGGGGACCCCGATCTAAAGAATGGTAGCTACTTAAGCACTGAACTGATTTTTGAAGATAGTTTCAGGTGGTAGCAATGTTAGCCTGTAGCAAAGTTTGAGTCCAGTGGCACCTTTATAACCAACAGTTTTATTCAAGGTTATAGCTTTTGTGCATATGTACACTTCTTCACATACAATGAAATGGAAGTTACCAGTCTGTGCACATAGAGGGTGAGCAGTAAAGTCCAGGGGAGGACAAAGTGAAGAAAATAAATGTCAAAACTGCTTATCATTCCTTTGCTACTTTCTCCCCCAGAATTAAACTCAAACAAATGGCAGCTGTTTAAATTAAGCTTGTTATTTCTGTTTGGTTCTTGAAACTGCTGCCATTGAGATTTTCTTCCCCTGGATAAGGTTTTAAAAGCAAAAACCTAAATTCATTCAAAAAGTTAAATGCATGTAGCAGTGGAACTGGCAATATATTTCCAGGTTGTGATTTAATAGCAAGCCACTGTTTGTGACTTCTTAAACAGAGATTTAAGGCTAAATAGAACTAAACCCACCCCTCCCACAGTATAAAGGTATCAAACTGAAATGGCTGGTGTAACATCCATTAGGAGCCGCTACCACCAATTACTAAATGCCTGAAGTCTTTGTAAAGTGCTGTTTGAAAAACTTGATTGTATGAGCCCCATTAGAAATGGCTGAAATGGTGGTAAACTTTGACCCTTGGGGCAGCTGGAACACTGGAAAGCTAAATGCACAACAGGTGTTAAGTCCCTGCAGATGGGGAAAGTTTAAGCTCTTTCTGTCTAGTCTGTGTGAATTGTTCTTGGCTAATCCTTTTCCATTAAACTGTGGGTTTTGGCATGAAATCACATTTCTGAACTGCACTGTTCAGTTTCTTTGTTGAAACAACTAGCAGATTTGCCCAACACAAACAAAAGCAGCTACTGATGAGAGCTCAAAATATCTTTTACGTGCTGCCAGATACATACAAAACAACATTTCTGTTGTGACCATAATTCCATTTAGTTTTCAGCCCTTTGACCAAAGTCCTAGTTCCTTAATGAAGCCAGTAATCTCTTCCTGCCAAACTTTGCCTTTTGTCTTAAGCAGGTAATTGGGGAGCACTTGACCTGTAGTTTCCTTTAGCTGTTTAAAAAGGGGTGCTGGCCTGTTTGGCACAGTACCCATAAGTCATTAAGGCAGCAGTTCTATGCATGGTGGGGACTAAGCCCCATTGAGTAGGCCAGGACCTGCTTCCCTGAATGTTTGTTTGGAATTGCCTGTCTAAAGCACCTGGAACATACTTGATTCTCATAACAATGTAAATTGTGCACAAGTATATTACTGCATCCCTTTTATTAAAGGATGTGCACAGTGCTGCAGCTGGAAAGAAGCCTGCCCCCAAAACTTTTTAAAAATTATTTCGTATGTTTAATGAGCAACATGTAGAGAGAAGGTGTTATCTCATTACCATTTAGACTGTAGCAATGCTAATAGGTGTAAATTTATTAAGTCAGAGTTGGCACAGGAATTTTATCTTTATTTTTGTCTTTTTAGGATGTTGACAGTGCCTCTCTGGCACGTCTGGATCTAGAACGCAAAGTTGAGTCACTGCAAGAAGAGGTTGTCTTCTTGAAGAAGCTTCATGATGAGGTAGGTGATGAGTATCAGCACCAAAATTTAGAATTCAGATTTAATGACTTCCAGAACTTGTGACTATTCAGAGTTCCGTTGAAGTAGATAGCGAGCTGCAGTATTCCCACAAGGCAAACCAGGTTTTCTTCTTCACCTTTTCCTAATGTTTACAGTCATCCAAAAGGACTTAAACAGATCTAGCAAGCAGTGTTCCCTCTAAGCTGAGTTAGTGTGAGCTAGTTTTTTAGCCTCCCAGCTCACACATTTTTGTCTTACATTACGAAGGATGGCCCCAGAGCAAACAATTTTATGCAGCAGCCAAATTGCTTGTTGACAACTTTAATGCCAGTAGCTCACAAAGTAGAATTTTTGCTCACAAGACCCCACAGTTTAAAGGTAACACTGCTAGCAAGTACGCTTAGATACTGAGCAGTAGTGGGCTAACAAACTTTATCCTTTGGCCTAATATGTCCCAATAAGGGGCCTAAGCAACATTATAAAATTTCTATATGAATCTACTAATCTTAAAAATTAAGTAGATGTTTGGTGGGTAAGTGTGTGGACTCTTATCTGGGAGAACCGGGTTTGATTCCCCACTCCTCCACTTGCTGCTGCTGGAATGGCCTTGGGGCAGCCATAGCTCTTGCAAGAGTTGTCGTTGAAAGGGCAACCTCTGTGAGAACTCTCTCAGCCCCACCTACCTCACAGGGTGTCAGTTGTGGGGGGGAAAGGAGATTGTAAGCCACTCTGATTCAGAGAGAACGGAGGGGTATAAATCTGCAGTCTTATATGTATAAGGAAGGAGTACAGTGGAATCAAATGTAAAATGAACTTTTTCCAATTGGACACAGGAAAGATGCATTCAACATATGAAATGTTGTGTCAATAGCAAATAGTAAACAAACAGCTAAAGGAGATAGAAAGCAGCTCTGCCCACTTTTCAGCTGGAAAGAACCCTTGTGAAAGTGCCTTCTGTTTTTAGCACCAGGAAGCCCCTAAATGAAGATAGGTTCTAATTATAAGAGAGCCCCATGGTGCATAGTGGTAAAGCTACAATGCTGCAGTCCCAAGCTCTGCTCACGACCTGAGTTTGAAACCAGCCGAAACTGGGTTCAGGTAGCCAACTCAAGGTTGACTCAGCTTTCCATCCTTCCAAGGTCAGTAAAATGAGTACCCAGCTTGCTGGGGGGAAAGTTTAGGTGACTGGGGAAGGCAATGGCAAATCACTCTGAAAACGTCTGTGAAAGCAACATCACCCCAGAGGCAGAAATGATTGGTGCTTGCACAGGGGACTACCTTTACTAATTATAAGCTTTGCTTTCACCATTTTTTCACTGCTTTTGGTCCCAGACTGTCTAGAGAATATCCTTCCCTTCAGTTTCCCAGGCAGCTCTTACTCCCTTTGGAGTCAATAAGATTTCAGATATCCAAAATAATAGCATTTAGAAATACTCTGAATGCTTCCAAGTCAACTTTGCACACCTCCGAGATGAGTTAAATGGAACTTAGTCAGACTGATTGCTGCTGTCTGTGTAATGAATGTTGTTGGTGAAGAACCATCTGTGTGTTTCTTGAAGGAAATCCGTGAGCTTCAGGTCCAGATCCAGGAACAACATATCCAGGTTGATATGGATGTTGCTAAACCTGATCTGACTGCTGCCCTGCGTGATGTGCGTCAGCAGTATGAAAGTGTTGCTGCTAAGAATCTTCAAGAAGCTGAAGAGTGGTACAAATCCAAAGTAAGTGATCTATTCAAAGGGAACATATTCTGTTATTCTGTGTTATTCAATTTCATCACTCCGACTGTGCTGGGTGGGGTTTTTAAATTTTTTTGAAGATTTTTTAAAAACTGAATGAAAAACTAACAACAAATAGTTAAAAGGGAAATAGAAATACAAAACTGAAGAAAAAAGAAAAGATAAAAAGAAAAAGGATAAGTAAAATAGGAAGAAGTGGCTTCCAATTTTGAATGTATTTATTTGATTTCTATTCCACCCTCTCCGTGAACAGGCTCAGGGTGGGTTACAATATCAGAAGCTACAACTTTTACATTAAAATGGTAAAAATATCAATTAAAAACAACACTAAACAATAATAAGTTAGCAGTTTCAGAATTTACAGGGTATGGCTTAGTCCATAGGCTTCCAAAGTTAATGGGCAAGCAGTTTGGCAGGTATTCAACAGCAGTGAAGCAGTTGGAGGAGAAGGGGACAATTGTACTGGATGTCTGCTGCCTCAGCTGAAAACCTGGTGGAATAGCTCCATTTTACAGGCCCTCCAGAACTGTAAAAGATCCTTCAAGGCCCCTGATCTCTGTTGGGAGCTCATTCCACTAGGTCAGGCCAGGGTTGAGAACACCCTGGCCCTAGTTGAGGCTAGATGGATGTCTTTCAGGCCAAGGATTATCAGCAGATGTTGACCAGCCAAATGTTGGTCCCTTCAGGGTACATAAGGGGATAAATTAATCTTCTGGATTAATTAACATCATTTGAATTGTGAACAAAGCAGGAAGGAGAGGGTGTTAATCTACACTAGACCTTAATGACACAGAATGACATCTGTCATATACCCTTAGTTTTCAGTCAGGAATGCCAAGTTCTTATGCTATTTGATGTGATGAGTATTTCCAGTGGCCTATAGATAGTAAAAAGAGCCACTTAGCAAGCTGTCAACTATAATTACAAGCCAAGCATTCCTTTAATGATAGATAGCCAACTCCCTTAAAGTCCTTGAAAATAAACTATCCACAATAGATGTGACGTTAGTATGCCAGGGATCAGAATGAATACCATGTTCTAAAATAAGCTGCAGTCTTCTGGGACCTTAAAGGCTATTTATTCTACCTTGTTCTAGAATAAAAACTTTGTTACCAGAAGACTCCTTTTGCAGCAAAAGTAAACTTGATTTTCTCCTCTGGAATTATCACTGCATTCAACTTTGTTTGCTGTCACAATCTGTGCAACATCTTCTGAGAGCCAGTCTGGTGTACTGGTTAAGAGCCATGGACTCGAATCTGGAGAACCGGGTTTGATTCCACACCCCTCCACATGAAGCCAGCTAGGTGACCTTGGGTCAGTCACAGTTCTCTCAGAGCCCCACCTATCTCACAGGAAAAAGGAATGGAAGATGATTGTGGGGAGAAGGGAAGGTGATTGTAAGCCGCTCTGAGACTCCTTTGAGTAGTGAAAAGCGAGCTATAAAAACCAATTCTTTTTCTTACTAGTCTTGAAGATACTGAGTAGCAACATGCTAAAATGTTAAATAGCCTGTCTATTGATGCAAGGCACATATCATTAATATGGTCATATTAAGAGTGGTATGAATTTCACATTGAGCTCTCTATGGAAGTATCAATTGCAGTGTACTCTCGTGGTTTTCTGTACACAAGTCCCATCTTGTTGATCTTACACAGATTGGCCTATTTAAAATTGGTTTTAATGGTATGAATGTACAATAGAGCTTTCCTGCTAAAAACTACAAATGAAAATAAAATCTGCAAATGAAGAAATTTTGTACTGGTTTTTATTCTTTGAACTCTTAATATCATATCATGGGTAACAGTGTAATGAATCTCTTGCTCTTGAAACGCTCCTCAAATTGCTAAGCCTACTGTGTTAATAGTTTGCAGATCTCTCTGAAGCAGCTAGCAGGAATAATGATGCCCTGCGCCAGGCCAAACAAGAAGCAAATGAATACCGCAGGCAAATTCAGTCTCTCACCTGTGAAGTGGATGCACTTAAAGGAACTGTAAGTGAGAGACTCTGCTTGAATGAAAATAATTGCGCTGCCTCGCTCTTCTCTCTCTCTCTCTCTCTCCCTCTCTCTCAAAAAACAAGTAGTCGTAGTACCAGTGCTGTACTGTTTTGTGCTTAGAAATTAAATTCACTGATTTTTGCCAAAACAAACATGTGCACACCAAAGCTGTACATAGGTAAAATATGGAGGAAGATACTTGGTTAAACTTTGGCTAGTTTCATCTACTTGAATTATTAGCTGGCCATAGTTTCAGGCAGAACTCTTTCCCAGCTTTGTTTCCAGAGTTTTTAACCGAAGGCAGCAAGAACTGAACCTAGAATCTTGTGATGTGTATGTTCTGTCACTGAGCTCTGACTCCTGTAGGTACCTGATGTGGCATTGTGATTAGACTGTCAGATGAGGATCTGGGAGACCCTTTGTTCAGCTTCCTTTCTGCCATGACATTTGCTGAATGATATTAGGCCAGTTGGTCTTGGTTATGGTGAGATAGAACTGGGGATAGAATAGTCACAAATGTCACCCTGAGCTCCTTGGAGGAAGGGTGGGATAAAAATGCTAGACAGACTTAGAGTCTCTACAGAGCAATACAGCAGAAGTGCAAGCAATCATGCTCTTCCTACTGTTTATGAAGGAATTGTTTAACTTTCACCTTGAAAACATCAACATTATTGGAAAACTGCACTTGAAATAGAAGTTGTAAGCCATTGATTTTACTGGTTAATAAATGTGCTACTATAAGTGAACAGCAAGACACGAATGAGATTTCATTATGTACTACTTAAAAACCTCCACAGAATGAATCCCTGGAACGCCAGATGCGTGAGATGGAAGAGAACTTCTCTCTTGAATGTGCTAACTATCAAGACAATATCGCCCGTCTCCAGGAGGAGATCCAAAACATGAAGGAAGAAATGGCTCGCCACCTCCGCGAGTACCAGGATCTGCTGAATGTAAAGATGGCTCTAGATATTGAGATTGCCACCTACAGGAAACTGCTGGAGGGAGAGGAGAGCAGGTACTAGCTGGGATTGAGATTGTGCAAGCACACTGAAAGCCATCACAAACGGCATCTAAATATACTTTATGCTTTTTGTTTTACAGAATTAGTATGCCTCTTCCTACTTTTGCTTCCCTGAACCTGAGGGGTGAGTAGCTTTCTGCTGTCCAGGAAATAGTCCTAGTTTTTCATGTAGAAGTAAACTAGCATTTGCGTGTGACCTTGACTCTAGTGTGGCTTCCAAAGTTCTAATGTGCCTAAATGGTTTGGAGGGGTCTGGAATTGAAAGAGTTCTAAAACTGCCTATGACTGCCTTGTGTAGACTGTAGTCTAGTTCAGAACAAAGTACAGTCACTGCAGTGTATACACTCGGGGATTTATTTATTAAAACAATTACATCCTGCTTTTCCTAGCGGCCCAAGGCAACTAACAATGTTTTAAAACATACAAGGGGAAAATAACCTTTTCTGAAGTATACCGACAGTCTATTTTCCATTAAAAGCTCTGGCCAAAATGGCCTTGGAACACCTCCTACATAACAGCACCATTTTTGAGAGATACATCAGAAAAGGAATGGGCTCCAGTTGATGCCAGGTGGGCTATTCTAAGCGGGGGAACAACTGGCAGGTGACAGTCTGAGGATTGTAGCTGGTAGGCAGGGCTTATATGAGAAGGGCTGCTGATCCTGTATAGGGACAGGAAGTTAATTTGCAGTGGGACTCCTTCCAACTTGGAAGTCTATGGGTAGCATGATTTTTGATGGCTTGCATAGAATAGGACTTTGCAGTATGGCTCTAGCATCATTATTGATATAGCATATGTCAGGAGTGAACCTTCTTTACAGTGGTGCTCTTCTGTTTGCAGAAACAAACCTTGAGTCAGTCCCAATCGTGGACACCCATTCAAAGAGGACACTCCTCATCAAGACTGTTGAAACTAGAGATGGACAGGTGAGTGCAAGGAATGTTTCTTGTGAGTGAGTTCTTTAGTTCTTGTTGACATTTTTGAATGAGTACAGATTTTCAGATAAATTTCTCTCCTCTCCATATTTTGCATTCATCTCCTACGGGAATTAAGATACTTGTAGTAAAGCTCTAGTAAAGCTTGGGGTGGGGTATCAACTGAGCCTTTACCTGCTCATTTCAAAGTTTTCTCTACCACATGAACAGAAATGTCACACTGAATGCTGTGCTTAATATGTTGAAGCAATTTCAAAGGCAAGTCAGAGCATGGGGGTGTACAGCATGGGGAGACTGAAGGGTGTGGCCAAGGGGGGGGCAAGCTGCTGCTGTAGAATTGCATTTTCCACCCTTTGTCCACACTGTGGTCAGAACAACAAGCCTTTATTGGCTATAAATAAAATAAATATTTCAGGATCAGTTCTATGCTTCAAGTGCATGGCACTGAGATCCTTTTTAGCCAGTTCACATACCTGGTCAAACCATCCATTATCCTTTTTCCTAGGTTTACCTTTAGGAGGAGACAAATTTGAACAGAATTGAACTTCCTTTTTCCCTTGACTGTCAATCTAATTTTCAGAGCTTCTGAGTTTAGCCCTGCCTATGAGATGTTTCTAGTCATAATCCCTAGTGGAATAATAGGCAGGAAACGTTGCTTTCCCATTGACTGTTGAAGAACGGGTGGGGGCAGTGGAGAATGTCTAACTTCACTACTAATATAGTCTGTCATTTGTGTTCCTAGGTTATCAATGAAACTTCTCACCACGATGACCTGGAGTAAAGGAACAACAGCACATCACTCTTGTGCAGAAATGAAGCCTTACCAGCAAGACTTAAAAGACAAACAGCTTTCAAGTGCCTTTCTGCAGTCTTTTCCAAGAGCGCAAGATGGTTATGCTAGAAGAGATAGGTCTTAGATCTTGCAAGCTGACTCTCTTGGTGGTTTAGAAGAGCTTACAAAAAGGAGTCTAGTTCACTGATAGCAATATCCTGTGCTGCAATACTGTTTTTAAGTTTCTGAATTGAATAAAACTTCTTTTTCCAGCACAGTATGAGCAACCTGTCACTGCTTCAATAAACACTTGGGAAATGGCTTTCTAATGTGTTCTTATTTATGGCATGGTATTAAACAGCTGTTGGGAAACTAAACACTGTGGGCTGGTAACAGGCAGAAATGCTCTGTCGTTTTTTTTTCTGAGAGCTGCTTTGCCTGTGAAGCACAGGTTACTCCTCAGAGGCGCTGTGGTGCTTGCATAAGTGTAGACAGAGGTTTACTATCCCTCATTCCTTCCCTATAAACTTGGATACTGTAAGGATCTGCTTCCTGAAAGCTGATGCCCTTCTTTCTTGATGCTTATCCCCTTGTTTAGGAATATGAAGAGGAATCTTTGACATAAAATTGAATTGTGGAGATATTGTGACTTTCCAGCATTCAAACCCCAATATTTTTCATTTGGGAAAATGGCTTCTTTCCCCTCATCAGTGGAACTTCAGCTGAAATTGTGATTTCTGCATCAGATAATTTTACTGGGCAGTGCGTCTGTTCTTCCATCGCACCTTTCAAACGGAGGAAGTAGCCTACTGGAAGTGGCAAAACCCAGTAAAGTGGTTCCCATTTGCCTTAGTTTCTATTCTTTTTATGCATTTCTTTGATTCAGTCTTTTTTCCAGTGCATGCCTGTTTCTATGGCTACTTGTGCACTGTGTGACTGTAAGCTTAGTCCTTTGACAAAAGATAAACAGGACTGACCCTGCTCCCTATTATATAAATACACATAAATGCTGCCTGTGCTTTATGAATGCTGGGATACTCAGGAATGTGTGCTCCTGGCGTTCTACTCACAGAAGTGCTGCAACTTTAATTATTCCACTCTTTTTCCTCTTGTAATTTTCTAGAGTTTATTCCTCTGGCTTGTGCTTGGGGGAAAAAAAGGGTTAATACACCACGACCAGGAAACAAGGTTAATACTCCACGACCCCAAGCACTGTTTTAGCAAAAGCTTCAGGTCAAGAGGCCTTTCTAACTTTCAGACCATGGAGAGCTCTCTAATGCTCATTGACACTACTAGGCTCTTTCTGACAGTGTTAGGAGAGCTCAGATTGCTATGTCACCCTCAAGGATAATTTGAAAGGGCTCCAACAAGTCTAGGAAAAGAAAACAAGATCCACTGGGAGCGTTGGTTGTAATTAAATGCCTCACTATGGCAGCTTAGCTGCCTGTGGAGGGACACAAATGAGTGGTTCCATGTGTGGCTGGAAATCCTAGATAATAGAATCTTGGATAATGAAATATAATAACTGATAGATATAAAAGGTTTCTGGTTTTTTACTCATTCTACCATCATTGCCTTTGGGGTGTTTTTAACAATGGTCTTTACATCAGCGTTAAACAGGTTAGTTTAACAAAAGTGACAGCGTTTGTGGTTGGTTTAGCTTCTGCTCATTTATTTTTGCAGCTGAGTGCTTGTTTTTTTCTGAGATCTGCTTGTGAAGCACAGGTTACTCCTCAGAGGCTGTGGTGCTTGCATGACTGGAGAAAGAGATTTATTGTCCCTCATTCCTTTCCTACTGACTTGGATAATGGAGGGAACACAGTCAATTACTGTGGCTCCTGCAAGTTAAATATTATATGCAGTAGTGTGAGTATTGTACATCAATACATGAGTCAGGTGAGAGCCACAGTAAATTGTCTTCAAATAAACTTAAGGATTTATTGTGGGATAGGCTACAAGAGGGTTTGAGAGTGAGGGCATTTGGTTACATTGGAGGTAAACAATTCTGATGAAAGGAGACAAAATGTCTGTTAGGTTATTAGGACAGCTAGTGAAAATAGGGCTGTACAGTGCTTATCACCTGGTTCAAAAAAGGACACTAGAGCTAGAAAAGGGTAACAAATGATCCGGGGCCTAGATCACCTTCCTACAGAAGAAAGGCTAATGATTTGGATCCGCTGGAACATTTCTACTGGCATGATTACTTCTGCTTTTTCCACTTTGTTGCAAATCTGACTCTTGCTGTCCCCTTTGGAGAGTACTTTGGGGGTCATTTTCAACTGAAGTGGTGATGGGTAAGTTGTGCTCTGCTGATAGAAATCCTGTAACGGACCAAAGCCAGAAAATGGGCTGAAAATAGAAGCTTATAAAATTGTGTCATGTGGCAAAAGTGGATACCTTTCCCATAGTACAAGAACTGAGAAAGCTGGTTGAGCTAGTCAGGACAGACTAGTGGAAGTATTTGTTCTGGTAATTATTAATTTATGCAATTCACTGCTAAATGATGTAGTGATGACCACTTGTTACTTGAAAATAGATTGGTCTTTCAATGGTAATTATTTATGACAGCTGAATGGAACCTCTGTGCTCAGAGGAAGTACATAGAGAATGCTATTCTCTTCATGGAGATCTCGTCTGGGTTGTCAGCAAAATGCAGAAACCCTAGAGAAATGCCTGGAGGCAGTTGTGGAATGCTGATAAGACAGAAGTGTTACTGGTGAGCTGAAGTTCTGATTCGGGCAGGACCAGCCTTAGACTGTCTGGCACCATAGTCAAGGCTAACTTCTGCTGCCCCCCCCCCCCCGCATGGAAAATGTCACTGAGTCATATGGAGGTGCCCAATTCAGAGCCCCCCGGAAGGCCAGTGTCTAGGCAATTGCCTAGTTTGCCTAGTGGCAGGGCTGGCCCTGGATCTGGGACTTAAGGTGTCACTTGTTCTTAATCAGTTTGCATTCCCCTTGAAGGAGGGGACCGTAGGTTGCTGTGATCTTGGGCCCAGCCCAACTGTTAAGTAGGAGGCAGCTGTGAGCAGGAGTGTTCTTTATCAGCTTCAACTGTGTCCTTTCCTGGACAGAAAATATCTGGCTGCTATGGTGCACTCTATGTGGAGCTGCCTTTGAAATGTGTGTGGATATTTCAGTTGGTGCAGAATGCTGTAGTCAGGATGTTGACTGGAGTAGATTATAGAGACCATATTACTCCAGTCTTGGGCAATCTACAGTCTGATTCTGGGAACTGTTCAAGGTTCTGGTATTGATCTTTAAAGCCCTACATGGCTTGAGTCCAGCATACCTGAAGAACCATCTATGAATCTTCCCGAGCACTATGGTTATCTCCTGAGCAGCACAGGCACTAGGGTGCCCTGCCATGCCCATTGCCCCAGGAAAGCCACCCCCTGCAGGCAGAGCAGGCCCCCCCACCTCTGGCCTTCCCCCCAGGCGCCCGGCCAGACTTGCCACCTTACCAGCTGGAGATCCTGCAGTATGGCACAGTCTGGCTGTGGGCACTGTGATCTGGACATACATCCGGACACCTGCTCCCGCTCTCTCACATCCTGCCTCCCAAGTAATTTAAAATGCATGGGAGGGCACCAGAAGGGCCTGTCGATCAACTGATTGGCAGAGCCCTTATTTGTGAACTGGAAGGGCAGTGGGGTCTCCCTTGCTTGCCAGTTCCCCCACATGCCTCCTGGGGTGTGTGTGTGCTGAATTTGGCACCCCTGGGCCATGCCAGTAGGCCTATGGTTGCCTAATGGATATGCCAGCCCTGATTCTGAGGCTCTGTTTCAGGTGGCTCTGCCTTCTGAGATTAGTAAAATAGCAACATGGAAGGGGGTGTTCTTAGGGCACCAAAATTCTGGGACTATCCCTGCAGGATGATTCATATGCCCCCATCTGTTGCCATCTTCTACTAGGGGGGCTTTTTCATTTCTTCTGGTTTTCCTTTAGCGATCTCTCCTTCCTACTCTATGCTTTAACTGATGTTTTTTATGTTTCTGTTTTTGTTTTGATATGTTCTTGTTTGGAGTTTCAGGCATATTTTAAAAATTCTATATGCTTTTAATCTATCATCAACCTTGGAAGGCAGCAGGCGTGTAAATTCTGTAAATAAAATTAAGTTGGAGTATGCTTTTCCTTTGAAGAGGCCATGTGTGTTTGACCGTTACAGGTCAGATAGAAGTGCATCTCTTTGACGTAGTTCTTGTTGTTGCATATCTATCAGAAAATAGATCTTGAATGAGCAGCACAAGAAAAGAACATTGCAGTTGCCATTGCCATCTAGTGAAAGCTATAAGGAAGATGAGTTCCTAACAGAGACTAAATAAAAGACAGAACACGTGGTTGTTTATTTCAATGGGCGCTACGTCTGGAGTAGTTCATGCATCGTATGTAAGTCTTTCCATACAGATGGCTGATAATGTCATCTTGGTCTTCTGCAAAATATTGAGAACTGGTGGCTATTTAACATAATGACAATGAAGTATTTGGGGAGTATGAATAGGCTGCAGTCATTAGAAGACCAGGCCTAGCTGTACAAATTCTAAACTTTCCTGGTCCCAAAATGCATGGTTTTGGCTTGTAATTGCCAATATCTACCACTAGGTGTTACTCTTCTTATATATATATATATATATATATATATATATATATATATATATATATATATATATATATATATATATATATATATATATATAGGGCAGTGGAAGGGAGGCTCCTTCCTTCAAAAGAAAAGACAGGTGTTATTCACTACCAACTGCATGAGTCAACCTTTAATGTTTCTAAATGAAAGTAACTTTAACTAAAGCAGGGGTCCCCAACCCCCGGGCCACAGACCACTACTGGTCTGCAGCCTGTTGGCAACCGGGCTGTAGACTCCTCCCCCTGCCCCGCCCTACCTGCAGTGCTGCTCAGCCTTGCTGCCTTGTACCCCCTCGTGGCGCCTCCAGCACCCTCTGTTTTTACGATTTTAAGACCAGGGAAGGGGCAAAGCGCCGCCTTCCCCGGCTCTTTAAAGGCCAACAATCCCTCCCACCAATTGGCAGTGAAAACCTCCGTAGCAGTAGTGGACAACCCACTGTAGAAGCGATGCTGCCATTGTCTCCTCTCCACTTCCTTCCTGGGCGTGGGGGTGGGGTAGGAGACAAGGGCAGCACTGCTTCTTCAGCAGGTCACCTGCTGCTGCTACAGAGGTTTTTGCTGTTGAATGGCACGGGGAGGGGGGTTGTTGACCTTTAAAGAGCCAGGGAAAGTGGCTCTTCACCCCTTCCCTGGCTTTAAAATCGTAAAAATGGCAGGTGCTGGAGGCACCGCAGGGGGCGGGGTGAGGCTGCGGGAGGGGCGGGGCCAAATTCGATACCTCCACCCTGCTGGTCCCCGGTGCCGCAAAGGTTGGGGACCACTGAAATAAAGAACATTGGAAGAATTTGGTGTTCATGCTGAAATGAAATGCTGTGTGCTTAGACTTCTGATCAGGAAGAAAATAATATGCACACTGCTGAGAGGAAGTAGTTCATAAAAGGGAACTTTGAGTGAGGAGAAACATGCCTGCAAGAAGTAGTAGGCCTACAGTGATGGAAACTGGAAAAAACTGAAAAGCAGAAGTGAGTCCATACAGCAGCAACAAGACATAAAAATCAGTTGTTAGCAGTCAGACCCCTCCTGCTGAGGGGGCAGTTTATAGTTTAGAGAGGCAGAATCATCTCAAAAATCATAGTGCCTGGTCTAAAATGGAATAAATTGATGCCAGCCAGGTAAGAGTTTGGGAAAATATTTTGAAAGGTGAGTCAGAGCAGCTGACTGGCTAGTGCCCTAGAGAGATGCATAATTGTATGACAATGAGTCTCTCAAAGCCTATTGATCCACCCTTGGACTAATCTCATCAAGTCCACCTTTCTTCCTCTGCACCCACTTACCCTAATTAAGCAACAACTAATCAGTTTTATTCACCAAACCCATTAGCTTCCCCTCTGGTATTTGCAGGATCATCAGGCTCCCTTTGTACCTTTTTGCATAACTCAGGAATACTCATCAGGCCTCTCCCAAATCATTGTCTATCTCAGAAAAGCCTATCAAGTTACTATTTTTCAGGCAAATAGCTTGCCCCAGAGAGCATTTTGTTTTATATCAAGAGCATCCAGCCTACAGTGCAGTGTGTGTGCTCTCGGGTTCATACTTACACTCTCAATGTTGGGTCTTGCCTCCTCCTCTCCATGGAACATTAGTCATTTTGCTGCTGTCTCCATGGACCTCTTCCCTATGAAACTGGTAGTTATAGCCCTTGCCTGAAATTGCTTTTTCCCTTTCCATCCTGCCTTTCTCTACCTAAATCTGTATGTGTATTGTGTGTGCAGTTTGATTGTTATTCTTTCTCTTTCTGGTTGAACAGCTGCCTGGTTTATTTTGAGAGTAGTCTTAAGGGAAGAATTCCCATAAACATAGAATCCCAGTTACCCCGTCTTGCTCTGCCTCCTTTAAGATAATTCCTCCAACTAATTAGAAGACCACCTCTGGGTTACACAGTCAGAATTCTAAGTCTTGAATTATAGTGATGCCAGTGGAGCACCACTAGACCCCTCACATCAAGTGTCTTCAGACAATTTCCATGGGCAGGGGAGCAGACTTAGGACTTTCATTAATAGTCTCCTAACTTTCTTCTCATAATTATAGCATTGAATAAAATGTTTGAATTACAAAAAACCAAAACAAAACCCTTAACTTGCCATACTAATCCTCTGCTTGTTCTGCTTTCATTATTATCATGGTGGTAGTGGGAAGTGCCATAAAATGGAGCTGATTTATGTTATGGAGCTGATTTAGGTTTTCAAGGCAAGAGAGAAATAGCAGTAGTTTGCTACTGCCACTGTGTGGTGATTCTGGACTTCCTATTGAGACCACTTATTTATAACAGGTTTTCTGTGTGATCACATAAAATAGACTGAACTGAACTAAGCTTAGGTGACAGTGCTATCACCTGCTTACTATATCTTCTATTTTTTTAAAGAAATCTTTCATCTAAGGTGGCCTTCACATGTTGGTGGATATTGTACTTCCATTGCACCAGAACAATTAATCAGTGACCTTCTGACTTGGCTTGTCTGCACAGTAAAATTACCACTTACCAGTCATTGTTCCTGGAAGCAGCCTTGATATTGCTGTCAAAATGTGGTTTTAGTTTCTTTGAACTAGGCAACTCTCATCCAGCAATTGTTCCTTATCTCCAAATTTATTTATTTATTTATTTATTTTATTTATTTATATTAAGATTTATACCCCGCCCTTCTCACCTAAGTGTCTCAGGGCGGCTTACAACATGATAAATTAGACAACTTCAGATTGAGACATTTAAAATACAATTAAACTATAGATTAATAAAAAGCAGGATAAAATAGGATAATTAAAACCGGCGGCCTATAAATACATTTTGTTCCATCCAGGATGTTTTCATTGTCAGTTAATGTCATAGGCCTGCCGGAAGAGGACTGTCTTACAGGCCCTGCGGAATTGCCCTAGATCCCGCAGGGCCCGTACCTCTTCCGGCAGCTGGTTCCACCAGTAAGGTGCCGTTGTTGAGAAGGCCCGGTCCCTGGTGGATTTTAGACGGGCCTCCTTTGGCCCGGGGACTACCAACAGGTTTTGTGAGCCTGAGCGTAGTACTCTCTGGGGAACGTGTGGGGAGAGACGGTCCCTAAGGTAGGCAGGTCCTAGGCCATATAGGGCTTTAAAGGTGATGACCAACACCTTGTACCGGACTCGGAATATTACTGGCAGCCAGTGCAGACTCTGGAGCCCCGGCCGAATGTGCTCCCATCTAGGGAGCCCTAATAATAGCCGGGCAGCAGCGTTCTGCACCAACTGCAGCTTCCGGGTCCGGCACAAGGGTAGCCCCATGTAGAGGGCATTACAGTAGTCCAGCCTCGAGGTGACCGTAGCATGGATCACTGTTGCCAGGTCGTCACGTTCCAGGAAGGGGGCCAACTGCCTCGCCCGCCTAAGATGAAAAAACGCGGACTTGGCAGTGGCTGCTATCTGAGCCTCCATCGTCAACGAAGGCTCCAACAGCACCCCTAGGCTCTTGACCCTGCCCGACGCTGTTAGCGAAGCGCCGTCAAAAGCTGGCAGGGGGATTTCCCTTCCCGGGCCGCAGCGACCCAAGCAAAGGACCTCTGTCTTCGCCGGGTTCAGCTTCAGCCCGCTCAGCCTAAGCCACCTAGCCACTGCCTGTAACGCCCGGTCCAAGTTTTCTGGGGCGCAGGCGGGTCGGCCGTCCATAAGCAGATAGAGCTGGGTGTCATCAGCATATTGATGGCAACCCAACCCATACCCCCGGGCCATCTGGGCAAGGGGGCGCATATAGATGTTAAATAACATCGGGGAGAGGACCGCCCCTTGAGGCACCCCGCAGTCAAGCGTGTGTCTCCGGGACAGTTCCTCCCCAATCGCCACCCTTTGTCCCCGACCGTCAAGGAAAGAGGAAAGCCATTGCAAGGCCAACCCCTGAATCCCTGCGTCGGCAAGGCGGCACGCCAGAAGCCGATGGTCGACCATGTCGAACGCTGCCGACAGGTCCAACAACATCAGCACCGCCGAGCCGCCTTGATCCAGATGTCGCCGAAGGTCATCCACCAGAGCGACCAGCACCGTCTCCGTCCCGTGGCCCGGGCGGAAGCCAGACTGGTAGGGGTCAAGGACAGAAGCATCCTCCAGGAAACTCTGTAGCTGCAACGCCGCTGCCCTCTCTATAAGTTTGCCCAAAAAGGGCAAATTCGATACCGGCCGATAGTGTGCCAATTCGGTCGGATCTAACGTTGTTTTCTTCAAGAGGGGACGGACCACCGCCTCTTTGAGCGCTGATGGAAAATGTCCCTCCAGTAGGGATCTATTTATGATATCCCGTATAGGATATCTTAGCTCCCTCTGGCAGGTCTTAATAAGCCAGGAGGGGCATGGGTCCAATTTACAAGTTGTTGGGCGTGCAGATAGGAGGATCCTGTCAACTTCTTCCAGGCTGAGGGCGCCGAAGCTGTCCAAAACACAATCCGAAGACAGGCACGGAGCCTCAGGTCCACTAACTGTATCCAATGTGGCAGGGAAGTCGGAACGGAGCGATGCGATTTTATCCGCAAAATAATCCGCAAAAGCCTCACAGCCAATTTCCAATTCATTAATATTTGGTCTGCCCTGTGGCAGCGTTGTAAGGGTCCGAATTATATTGAACAGTTGTGCCGGGCGCGAAGTTGCGGACGCAATCTCTGCCGCAAAGTAAGTTTTCTTTGCGGCCTTGACTGCCATCTCATAGGACTTCATAACCTCTCTATAAGATGTTCGAGTCGCTTCGTCTCGGGTACGCCGCCATTGCCTCTCTAGCCGTCTGAGTCCTCGTTTCAGCTGCCGCAACCCCTGGTTATACCAAGGTGTCGGCCTTGAACGAGGGCGCAGAGGACGCCTAGGCGCGATCTCGTCGATGGCCCCGGTAAGCCTATTATTCCAAGACTCCACCAGGCCATCGAGGGAATCGCCAGGGGGCCAGGGATCCCGCAGAGCCGTCAGGAACCGTTCCGGGTCCATCAGGCTCCGCGGGCGAGCTAAAATAAGCTCGCCGCCCAAACGGGGTTGGGGTGGGACGTCCACACGAGCCTTGAGGGCATAGTGATCCGACCATGGCACTGCTATAGAAGCAAGATCGTTCACTAAAACTCCCGACGCGAAGATCAGGTCTAACATGTGACCGGCCTGGTGAGTGGGTGTCGTAACTACTTGGGAGAGTCCTAGTGTCGCCATGGAAGACACTAGGTCCATCGCCTGAGTGGAGGTCACGTCATCGGCATGAACATTGAAGTCACCCAGGATCAAAAGCCTTGGGTGCTCCAATGCCCATCCTGCTGCGGCCTCCACCAGTGATAGTAAGGCGCTGGCCGGTGCGTTAGGCGGTCGGTACACCAGCCAGATCGCCAACCCCTCCCCGACATCCCACGCCAGGCCGGCACATTCAATGCCCTTGATCTCCAGAGCCGGGAGGGCCCGGAAGGAGTAAGCCTCTCGAATGAACAGGGCCACCCCTCCCCCCCGCCCGCTAGTCCGCGACTGGTGAAAGACCGAGTATCCTGGGGGCGCCATCTGGGAGAGAGCTACGGTCTCCCCATCGCGGACCCAGGTCTCGGTCACGCATGCCAGGTCCATGTCCTGCTCAAGCAGGAATTCCCGAAGGATAGAGGTCTTATTATTAATGGACCTGGCATTACATAACACCAGTGACGGAGGCGAGTAATTTCGCCTTGCCCCGCTACCTGTCACCATCGGGATGGGACGCAGGCTGGAAGGTGGTCGAGCACTATCTTGTCTCGATCTCCTTCCCTTCCATTTTTGCCTGTTCCCACCGTCATACCTTCCCCTCCCCAGGAGTACCGGAATCCCCAGGCCAGTCATCTCTCACTGGTGCCCCCAACCCTTCCACTGACCGATATTTGGATTTGTCTCTTCTCAGCCCTCCCACCTCCGATTGGCCTATCAATAAATACCCACTAATATCTAATAGTTATTTAATCTAATAGTTATTTAATCTACCCCCCCCCCATCCGATCCAATTCACTAGCTAACAATAATACTTTATAATTCCAATTGGCTTCTTAATTAAACTCTACAATCATTATCCCTTTTCTCCAATTAATTTGCCATAAATAGTTCCATTAAATTAGCTAGTCAAAACCAATTTTAAATAACCAATAATCAGTCCAATCTTAACAATTTAAATAACCAATACAATTACAATTACACCAATCTTAATAATTTGGGAGATAGGGTCCAGTGGGTAGGAGGGAAAAATTGTTATTATTAGGTAATTTATAGTTTGCCATTCTTGTTTAGACTGGGTGGATTACATTGTGTAAATCAAGTGCAATCAATAGGATGAGAAATCCAATGAACAATACAACTGGGTGGGGAATATAGGAATCTGAAAACAAACAGAAATCTCAAAACAGCACTGAAACAAAGCATGAGTTTTTAAACACAATACAATGGGTGCTTTCACACACACTAAATGATATGCTTTGCAACTGGATTTTACTGTATAAAATCGGCAAAACCCACTTGCAAATGGCTGCCATGTGAAAGCACCCATTAAGTGGTGTAGAATAGAAACTACCTACTCTGGAGCATACATACAAAATTAGGTAGCAATACAATGGTGTAGGTCACACTCCCTATCCCTTTACCAATGCAACTTTCTGACCATTTCATTACAGTACAGTTTTATTTACCTGTACAAAAAGCCCCCTGGAATAATTCCATTTTTTTTCATTTGTGGAAAGCCAGGAGAGTGGCAGCCTTCCTCACCTTGTCACGGGGGCCACAACGAGAATCCACAAGTATGGGTGGTTATCAATTCCGCCCTTTTGCAGGATGGTACCTGCAGAAGGCCCTGCTGGGATGAGTATAGTTGGTGTGGTGGAGCATAGGGAGAAAGGTAGTCCCTTAGATTTATTTTGTTAGATTTAATGACTTGCCCCATCCCAGCCAAATATTAGAGGGACCAAGGATATGAAGAGTTTCATATGTGATAGTTAATGCCTTGAACTGAACCCAGTAACAAATGGGCAGCCAATGCAGTGACTGCACAATGTGCACATTCCATGGAGTCTCTGAATAGTCTTTGAGGGGAGAACCAGTGAGGTGTAGTAGACAGAGAAGTGGACTTGGGTGACCCAGATTCAATTCCAATTGCTTGGTGACTGTTGTGTCCTAGGTTCAAATGGAGAACTGTTACTTTTGGAGGGAACTGTTACTTTTGGAGGGAAGCTGAACAAGCCAAGCTTGTACTCCACACCAGGGTTCCAGAGAAGGCCTAAGCGTGCCCAATCAGGGGAAGGATTGAAACATAAGTAGCCAATCAACATCTAGGCTCATACTGTACCCTGATAGGCCCTTAGGCCTCTGTAAATAGCCAATCCATGTACATAGTTAAGGTCCAATCAGAAGGGGGCAAGAATTGTATAAAGGAGCGGGAGGTTTGAATAGAGCTCAGTCTGTGTTGGTGTTCCTGAAGTAAAGCTTGCTTGAAATCACTCTCCGACTCTGGTCTCTTACTGCGCCGACCCCAATACTTTACACTGGCGACGAGGATGGGATGCCAGTAAGAACCAGCAACAGAACCAGGAACACGGAAAGGTGGCTAAATCCAAGCCATCTGGGTCCGCACCTCCGCTCTGCGCACACCCCATCTCTCAAGCCGCCCAGACATGCTGCCAAGAATGGAGGCTTCAGCTAACCTCCTGCAGCCCTTTAGCATCAATCGCCCCGAGCTGTGGGACTCGTGGGTTGAAGGTTTCCAGTCATACCTGACCTTCCAGAAGATTACAGAGACTACCATGCAGAGAGCTCTGCTTATCAGTACGTGTGGCACGGAGACCGTGGACTTAGCCAGGGCCCTTCTCCAACCCAGGAAGCTCTCAGAGACGCCGGTGGACGACATCATCAGCGCTCTGGAGAAGTATTTCCAGCCCCAGCCAACCAAGCTCACCCGGCACTGGGACTTCCGACAAAGGACACAGAAAGCAGGCGAAACCACGATGGCGTTCTTCACAAGCCTGCGCCGGGTGGCAAGCCGATGCAGTTTCGCAGACCTCAACGAAGCCCTTCTCGACCAGTTTGTATGGGGCTTGAGGGACGAAAAACTAGTACAGAAACTCCTGTCCCTCTCCGAGTGCGACCTAACAAAGGCAATCGATGTGGCCACCAGCTGGGAGAAGGGCAGATCAGCAGAGCCACGGCTGACAAGACAGGCTGCGGCACACCAGATCAACCCTGAACCATCTACAGAGGACTCAGACGAGGACAAAGCTCTACAAACCGGCTATCGTTCAGCAGGAAGGAAGACCACCCATGCCCCACAGGGCATGAGACACAAGACACCACCTGCATGTGCAAGCTGCGGGGGCCAGCATGAGCGAAAGACCTGCCGATTCCGGAATGCCACCTGTCGACTCTGCAACAAGGAAGGCCACATCGCCTGTGCCTGCAGATCCACATCCCGAGCATGCGTCCCGCAAAGATCTGCGCACTCCGAAGGCCAGCCAGACTTCGAGACCGACGCTCTCCACGCCCACCCATACCCGGTACAGTACCTACCCTCGCCAGTCAGGCCCTCCAAAATCCGGGTCAATGTAGGGATCGGGGGGGGGTGCCCTGCCAAATGGAGGTGGACTCTGGGTCAGCATCATCTATTATAGCGGCAGAGACATTTTTTAAAATCCCCACCAGGCTGAGGCCTCGTCTCAGGGACCCGGGGTTTACCTTAGTGGACTTCCAGAAGAATAAGGTGCCTATCTTGGGAGTGGGCACGAGGCACACCCGGGCATAGTCCGCATGAAGGCTCTCGCACGGAGCTATGTCTGGTGGCCCGGCCTCGATGCAGAAATTGAGGCTTGGGTTAAAAGGTGCCCGGCATGCCAGGTGTCAAGGCCTGACCCCCCACGTGGCCCAGTGCAACCATGGGAATCCACCAAAACCCCCTGGTCAAGACTGTATATGGACTTTGCTGGCCCCTTCCATGGGCGGACTCTACTCATACTAGTGGATTCATACTCCAAGTGGTTGGAGGTGGTCCAGGTGCCCTCGCCATCATCGCAGGCGACCATCACGGCTCTGAGGGCCATCTTTGCAACCCACGGGTTGCCGGAGACCATCGTCACCGACAACGGCACAGCATTCACGTCCGCAGTGTTCCAGGACTTCTTAGCCAGGAACCTCATCAGGCACATTCGCTCTGCCCCGTTTCATCCAGCCACCAACGGCCAGGCAGAGCGGATGGTGCGCACGGCAAAGGAGGCCTTGAACCGTCTGGGCCCCTCAGACTGGCCAAAAGACTTGGCGTGTTTCCTAATGGCCTACCGGACCACACCCACCGCCTCCACAGGTCGCAGTCCAGCCGAACTCCTCATGGGCCGCCGCATCACCACCCTGCTGGACAAGCTGCACCCTGACCGAGCCCCAGACAGGCGACCGGCGCCGGAACACCTTAAAGCCCCCAGAGGGTTCTACCCAAGTGAGACAGTGTGGGCACGGAACTATGCCACCACTGGCCCCGCCTGGCTCCCTGGAAAGGTGGACCACGTCACCGGACCGGTCTCCTATGCAGTGACCTTGAAGGGTGGACATCTCCTGAGGCGACACATCGACCAACTCCGTGGTCGCCTGCCTGCCGGGGAGCCAAGGTCAGAGGCTCCAGATCCGGACAACGTAAATCCCCGTGAGCCTGACACAGAACAGGGTTCCGTAGAGCCCGCTTCGGCCCAGCAGGAGGAGACCCCCGACCACGCAGCTGAACCCAGGTCTCCCGGGGCCGCCGTCCCAGATGTCTCCAGCTCTGCAGCCGTGGAACCACCAACCGAGTCGGAACGCCCAGTCCCCTCGGAGCTCTGACGCTCGACACGAGACCGCCGCCCTCCGGCATATCTCCAGGACTATGTCACCTGATAGC
Source organism: Heteronotia binoei (assembly GCF_032191835.1). NCBI lineage: Eukaryota > Metazoa > Chordata > Lepidosauria > Squamata > Gekkonidae > Heteronotia > Heteronotia binoei. The sequence continues at coordinate 37,542,155 of NC_083232.1, read as the reverse complement.
TGGAACTATGGGGGGAGGGGTGTTGTGTCCTAGGTTCAAATGGAGAACTGTTACTTTTGGAGGGAAGCTGAACAAGCCAAGCTTGTACTCCACACCAGGGTTCCAGAGAAGGCCTAAGCGTGCCCAATCAGGGGAAGGATTGAAACATAAGTAGCCAATCAACATCTAGGCTCATACTGTACCCTGATAGGCCCTTAGGCCTCTGTAAATAGCCAATCCATGTACATAGTTAAGGTCCAATCAGAAGGGGGCAAGAATTGTATAAAGGAGCGGGAGGTTTGAATAGAGCTCAGTCTGTGTTGGTGTTCCTGAAGTAAAGCTTGCTGAAATCACTCTCCGACTCTGGTCTCTTACTGCACCGACCCCAGTACTTTACAGTGACCTTGGCTTGGGCCCATCACAAACTCTCAGCCTGGCATACCTCAAAGGGCTGTTGTTGTGAGGAAAAGAGGAGGAGTGAACTATGCTTTAAGTCTGAACTGGAAAGAAAAATAGGATATAACCAAATGCAAAATATTAGCAAATGCATCAACCTTGGTAAAGTGTAGTCTCAACATTACCCTAGCATAGATCCAGGTCACCAGATCAACTCTGCTGCAAGATGGTGACTGGAGCCGTTACCCTGAAGCTATGCTTCTTCCTATCTTTCCCCATAAGGCAGCGTCTTTCGCTCTTACAGGTGAACTTCCACAAAATGGAGAACTACCTATCTTGCAGGCTAGACTAAGTTGGAAGAAAACATTTTTGCAGCTACATAAACTTGGTTCTCCAGCAGAAATTCTGGATCCATTAACTGAGTTAAGGTTAGTTGAACGCCATCAAAAGTGGGAAAGGATGAGGTCCTTCAGGACATCCACCTTCCAAAGCCAGCATCACTTCTGTCTTGTCTGGGTTCAGTTTCAATTTACTTGCTTTCAGCCATTTAACTGCAGCAGTCAGGAAGCAGCTCAGGATGTCTGCTGCATCACCAGGGAATTTTGATAAAGAGATGTAAAGCTGGGTGTCATCCACATATTGATGACATCTAATTCCACAGCTACTAAGGATTTCTCCTAAAAAGCTTTATGTAAAGGTTGAATAACAAGGGTGGGGTGATAAGATTGCATCTTGAAGAACTCCACTAGATAATTCATTAACTAAAGAGAGATGATCTCCAATGGTAGCCCTTTGAGTTCAATTAATGAGGAACCAGTCCAAGGCACATCCCTTTATACCTACTTCTGTCTCCAAATTCCTCAGTAGGATGTTATAGTCTACTGTGTCAAAGGCTGCAGACAGATCTAGGAGGAGCAAAAGAGAAGCATGACCTTTGTCTTTGCTCGGATGGAAGTCATCAGCTAAAACCACCAGAGCTGTCTCTGCCCTGTAGCTTGGCCTTAAAGCAGGCTGGAAAAGGTCCAGAGCCATAATTTGTTTATTTATGAGAATCAGCTTTTAGGATATTGTTACATATTAATCAAAAGAATATGTAAGAAGAAAAATATGTACGGCAAAAGGGGCAGTGGGATTAATATAAGGGGGGATATAATATCAAACTGCAGAGCTTGTCTGAAGCTTGAATGCAAAGTCACTCGCATTTTCTGGTACTGTTTGTTTGTTTCCACATCTTAAGAAGTCAGACACATAATCTCCCCTCATTCTTTTCACTGCAATGAGCTTGCTTTTCAGAGTTCCAGGTACGATTGAGTAATATTTCATATTCTCAAGTCCATGAAAAGCTGTGCTTTTGAGCTTGCCCATTCCAGCTTTGCACGTGCGCATACAAAGAAGAGAAAATCAATCATGAAAAGGTGGTTGCGATAGTTCCTGCCAAAGTCAAGTGACAAAGTGGAGTCAATTAAATGTCTCCCCCTCAAGTCACAGGAGAAATGAGACACAACAAAGGAATGGGAATGGTCTGGTGAGCTCTCAATCACCTTGTCAAGTCTAGATGGATGTGAATCCGATCAATGTTTGGAAGAGAGACCAGTGAGGAGCCCTCCCAGCATCCACAACCTGGAAGAGTCAGATCAAAGTATAAATAAAATCTAACTCTGAGGCTGTCATTTCCAACAGCAATGGGAGACCTGGATTCTCTGCTTTTCTTTAGAAATTACACGCAGCAACCTGGAAGAAGGGGGAAAGATGCTGATGGAATAAAGAAATAGTTGCTTTGAAGCTTTGCATCCTTTCCCCCAGGTATGGTAATAGAGATGCACAAAGACCACATCCACATGAAGATTATCCCAGCTGCATTGGGAATGGTGCCTGCAAGCAGGAAGTGAAGATGCACTGCATACATGTTCCTTTGAGACCACTTCTACACAGGAAATCTCTGATGTGTGGGTATTGAATGTGTCAGCCTAAGATCCACTAGATGGCGTGGTTCAAAAAGGATTGCCCAAGCAGTAAAATGTTTCACTTCCACATAGAATATCAAAGCGGAAAGGAACTACAGCCTCTCTAAAATGGAACACAGATCAAAGCTCCCGCTGGAGAGCTTCTGTGCCACAATCTACATATCATTATCAATACAGTTGCAACATAAAACTGAAGTGCTCAGTCCCAGGGCTCAGCAGTAGAATGCAGAACAGTCACAATTCCGTCCCGCCATCTCCAGGTAATTCAGGAGTTCTTTGACTTTTTGAAGTGGGACACATTGCTAAACTAATGTGCTTTCTGGGAACCGCTTGCATAGTAATTTCACCTAATTTTTAAATTGTATATGAAAATTGCAAAATTACATACGGCATAAAAGAAGCATACAAATATCCTGCAAACAAATTACATAGCTTCCATTTGAGCAATCATATTCCAGGTTTTCACTTGACCATAAATATCTTGAAGCCTTTGGAGAGCTATTAATTTAAACAGACTGAAAACAATCCTGAACTTGGAGTTCTTAGTTAAATTCTCACAATCCAGGGTGTAAATGGGGTTGCATATGAATAGGAATGCACAGTATAAGAAATGCAATACACAAAGGTCTGTCAAGACCCAGACCTGGGTCCCCCTGAACCATAGCTACCCTCTGATAGGCCAGCAGTGTTCAGACCTGTGGGTTCCTGAAGTTAAGTGCACACAAGAAGCCAAACCTTTTCTTTAAAAGAACAGGAAAAGGTTTATTGATTGACAACAAGAAAAAAAGGAATCCATTTGGCAACATAGCCTGCATGATCAAATAGCATAAAAACAGTGAAAACTAATTTTTCTGTCTAACGTATTGGTACCTGATATTAGATGGCACAGTCATAAAGGTTCAGAGTCCAAGACAGAGGCTTAAGCATTCGTTCTCTGTGGTTCAGCATAGTCCAGGCCTCTATCCTGTAAAATCACCAAGTTAGCCTCCTCTCCCTTAGCCTAGAGCTCAATTATACTCTTTTGCCTCTAGTGTTAGATGATGTTCCAAATCCAATCAGGGCACATGCTCACAGGAATTCTCTTGAATTCTCACAGGAACATGGCTCCTGCTCCCCCTTCCACCTTACGAACCACAGGATTTCAGGAAGAGATAATTAGGACATTCTTGATTCCAGTCTTGAGAGAGATAAGAGTAGTATAGGCAGAATGGACTAATTACAGACACCTGTAAAGCTGGAGTAGGTCTACTAATATTCACATTAACTCTTGGGAGGAAACAGGGTGCTTTGCGCCAGCCACAAGGTCACAATCCAATATTGAATTAAGCAGCACTCAGTTCTATGTCGATGATCTACATGGATATATAGTTAAGTGGAACAGGATGGGATTAATGAAGGCCCATCGCAATGGACTGCTCAGTGCCAATTTCGTTGAATTTTTAAAAAATGAATAGTCCTGTATGTGGGAAAGGTAGTCAGAGACTCCTGTTTACTCTGCAGAAAAGATTCACTGACAGCTCCAGGCTATGGATTAACAAAGCATCAAATGGCGTGCCCAGGAGGAAAAGTTTGCTCAAACACAATACATTAATAAGCAAAACCATTTTTAGAAACAAAGGCCAAAGATACAAGTCTCAAAACAGTTAACATCAGAGTCTGCAAATGTAGTTATTTCTTACAAGCATCCATTTTGTCACATCCAAAGCAGCAAACCAAGCTTTAAGCATGCCCTTAAATTGCAAACTAGATTGAAAGCAAAAGTAGTTGTGATACTAGGTCAGTCAATGCATTTCTCCAGCACTTTAAAACAGCCACTGCAAGGGAAATAGCAATGGTTCAGGAGCCCTCCTGATACAGTTGCCAACCTCCAGGTGGCACCCTGAGATCTCCCTCTGTTACAACTGATTTCCAGACAACCAAGATCAGTTCCCCTGGAGAAAATGGCTGCTTTGGAGGATGGACTCTGTGGCATTATACCCTGCTGAGGTCCCTCCCTAGGCTCCACCCCCAAAATCTACGGGTATTTCCAAACCCAGAGCTGGCACCCTATTCTGAAGGGACATAAGATTTGACCCATCAATCAACCTATCAGGTTTTGCATTTTTAAACTGATCTCTTCCCTCCCTGCATGCTATTATTAACCAGGGCAGAGAAACAGACTGCTCCCCCCACCCCTCAGCCCAGCCCCACTCTTTTCCACCATCTGAATCCTTTTGGTTCAGATGTGCCAAGGAAATACTCCACTGCAAGCAACTTGAGAAATCCGGTAAAGTTTAACAATGGCAAAGAAACAAACATTTGCACTTCTGAATACCTAGCAATTATTTCATACCAACACAGTTAACAGCAAACGCCTTGTGGTGTCCTTATATTTGCAGCTGAGAGTCTGAATCAAATGGCACCTCATCAAATGAACATTTTGGGTAATTGAAGCTATTCCAAAGAGTTTATTTTGATGGGGAGGAAATAGCAATGTAATTTAGCAGTGCTAGAGAATGCAGTCACCCACTGCTGTGGATTTTCTGTCTATGTAACTTCAGCTTTGCACATAGCCAATAGGGCTTGGCTGTTTGCTACTTTGGAGTCAGGCAGCAATTTTTCTCCAGGATAGTTTCAAGGGATCCTGGAGGATTGTTGTTGTTTTGTGGCCATCTTCTAGGTGTGGAGCAGGTATCAATGGGTTTCTGTGGAGAGGGGTATTTGTAAATTTCCTGTACTATGCAAGGGGGAAGACTAGATGCCGTGGAGGTCCTTTCCAACTCTATGATTCTATTCTCTCTCGTTCACTGTCTTTGCTTTTGCAGGTTGTTCCACAAGAAATAAATTCATTTATTAGTTCTTAATGAGAGAAATAAATTATGTCTTGAATCAAAACACAATGGGCACATCAGTGCTGTGGCCCAAGTCTTTCCATTAATTTAGCCTGCCTTTGGTGGGGAGGGATATAAATTAAATAAATGGAAGGAATAGCTCCACATCGTGCTTGAAACGCTACCACCCCTGTAAATGAATGGGGACACACACTGTAGCTTTCACATCACAACAAATGGCTCATTATGCATTGCAGTACATTAATCTTTTCATCTGTAATCCTGTGCCCTGATGGAAATAAAATTATATCACTTGAATTCATTTTCATGAACAGGTCCTATCATTAATCCAATGACTGCACTTGAAGTATCAATGAGCCACATTTGGGAAGTGGGTTGCTATTAGGTTGCCAGCTTTGGTTTGTAAAATACCTGGAGATTTTGTGGGGTGGAGCTTGAGAAAGGAGGGTTTCCTGAGGGGATGGGACCTCAGCAGGGTAAAATTCCATACAGTCTACCCTCTAAAGCATCCATTTTCTCAAGGGAAACTGACCTCTTAACTAGAGATCAGTTGTGAAAGTGGGAGATCTCCAGGCCCCATCTGGAGATTGGCAACCCTAATTGATATTGTCATAGCACAGAAACAAAGTTTATAATTTATGAATCTTTTTTAAAAAATGCTGTGCAAGATGGAGAGGTGGAAATAGATGGTGTTCAGGTGGTGTTTCTGCAGGGCAGAACCCATCCAAAATGTCTCATTTTTAACATCTGCCTTCTAAGCTTCCTTATTGCAACCCCCTCCACCCAAAAATAAAGAAACCAGACTTCCTGCATAAAGTTTAAACACACACACAAGAAGATGTTCCCATCACTTGTATCTCACCATTAGTAGAGCTGAGAGCATTAATTAATTAAGCCATGCAAATGACGACTTTCCAGGAGATTTCAGTCATCCCCTGTGAGAAGGGCATCCAATGCTGATGGCAGGGTAAACGATAGATTTGCATCTCTTGATTCAAGATGTACTTGTGAGAATTTTTTCAAGAACATTTAACATTTCTGTGCTATTTGAACATGGAAAACAATGATATTAACCCAAATATCTTCAAAATACTACGTACTATGAGACACTGTAGAATTTATTTTAGCTTTGTTAGTTCTTCAATTAAATAAATACAGGATGATTAATTGACTAGCCATCTGTGCCTGCTGATCCCTTCCATGTGTACTTAGAGTGGGATAGATCAGTAATAATAATGAGATCCAGCGTGGTATAGTGATTGTAGTGTTGGACTATGAAGAGGAGCCCCAACATCAACTCCCTACCTTGCAATGAAGCTGACTTGGTGACTCAAGTTAACCCTTCTCACAGGATTGTTATCAGGATAGTACAAGGGAAAGAGGACCATGCAGTCTGCCTTGAGCTCTTTGGAAGAAGGGTGGAATAAAAACAAGATACATCTTAGCATTTGTATGGCATTTCAGAAAGTTCATTCACACATTGGCTGCAGTCATGTGAGCAGTATGATCCAAAATTGTTGCTGTTCTCTTCTGGATTTAAAGTGCATGATGAGACAGCAACATCTGCCACCTGTTTCCCAGTTGTTGGCAATTTGGAGTTATTAGGCACTGCGGAAAGTCTGGTCTTTATGGATGTCAGCACTTTCACCCTGTGTTCCTGGATATCTGAACACCCCTGTTGTGAACACAGTCAGTTGGGAAGTGTGAACCTTCTGATCTGTTTCCGCCCCACTCTTTTTTATCTGGCAGGGATGTGTGCATAAGCATGTAATCACCACTGGGTCATCAATCACCAGTGGTGCATTTATTATATACAGTTTACAGACATCTCTCTCTGTCTCTCATGGAAGCTTCTCAAAACTGTGTTTTCCTTAAGAAAACCTCCAAGGCACAGTTTCAGGAACACTTCTCCCATACTACACTACATACCCCAGCAGCCTCCTCCAGCAACCCCATCGGTCACCAGCTGCCACCATCCTACCAGATGTCTGAAGTACTGCTTCCCATACACACTTATGCACATACTCAGAACACAAATGATGAAAAAACCCTGCCTGACCACCCATTCTGTGGCTGCCGCACAGCGGTAATCTGATTGACAAACCACCAACCAAGTGCACACTGAAGAGGATTATGGTGGAATGTCTGATCAAAACTCTCTGTTACAGAAAAAAACTGGATTAATTAGAGATCACGCTATTCCTGTTGTCTTGACCTCAGCCATTGTGTTCTTTACTCTGTGAGACTGGTAACTATCATTAACTTGACTGTACATTGACTTAGCTTTCTGTTAGCTTTCTGTTGCACAAAGGCATGGCAGCTTGTATAGCAGAATGCCCCAGTAGATTATGGCCCTGCATCTTCATCATTTGCTTGAAGGCAAATGACTTCATAGAGGATATGTTATATAACAAGGGTGTCCTGTCCCCCTCAATTTTCCAAATAAAAATTGCAAAAAATTGCAAGTCACATCTGAGAGGGACAACATTCATGTACACATCACAACCAAGAAAGCAAACGTCTTTGGCACTGAAGTACTTCAATACAAAATGTCAATTAAATCATCAAAACCTGGCCTTGTAATAATAAAAAATGCATGGCACCATATTCCTCCTGATATGCTACAGATAAATAAGTTCTTTATACTTATATTTAGCCAAACATTTAGCAACATATGCAAATAGACAGTGAGATAACGTCAAGATTAAAGCATCAAATGCTGAGCTGTAGCACACTACAGAAATCAGAATGCAATTCTTCCCCCCCAGGGAATGCACACAATCACGCACACAAACATACACAAAACACCTTTCAGCTGATACTGATACACAAAGGAAAGAACAAGTAAGTGTTTTATTGGGTATAATTTTTATTGTGATGTATATAATTACTTTTAAAATAACATGACATACTTTGTTATGCCAACCACAATATGAAGGGCAGGCTTAGAGTAAGAACTTGTCTATTGAGTGGTACTTGCAGGATCACACATTTTGAAAAGATTCCTGTCAATGGCCTGTTATGCATAGGTGTTTTGCCTCGCTTTCACCACGCATGTCTGTTGGGTTTTCTTTATCATTCTGTGTTGTTTTTCCTCCCTTCAGCACTCAGTTTGCTTTCCACTCACTGTTTCTCCAGGTTTTCTGAGACTGCTTCTGTGCCAGTTTTCCCCTTGCTTTGCTTCCAAGTCGCTCTTTCCCCACCCTCAAAGGTCACTCTACTGTCCACATTGAGGTTGTTCCACCCACTCTGCAGCTTCCACTATCCTCCCCACTTCGTAGGTGTACAAGCTCCATTTCCCCCCTCATTTTTAATTTATTTTTTTTTTAAAAAATAAGTGGCTTGAGTCTAGCACTAATCTCAGACCACTGGGAAAAAATGAAATGGCTCCCACTTGGGCTGCCCTCTCTTGCCACCTGGTTTAAACTGGGCAGAGGAAGAAGGCAGCAAAGAGAGCTGCACCTGAAGGAAGCCTTTGGCTCCCCACAGGCACAGTGATCCTGGTTGGGCTGCCCTCTCCAACCCCAATTAAGAAAAACTGGGGGGGGGGTTGTTTGTAGCTGCAGAGTAAATACACTGGAGAAAAAATAATGGTGTTTACAGCAGGCACAAAATCTGAAGTCAAACTTAAAGGCTTGACTACTCAGATTCTCTGCTTACTGTGCCAGGTTTTGAGGCTTGAGTTTATCCTTCTCATAGTGCTTTGCTATATCTCATGTATCTCAATAATGAATGGCAGTCATTATTGACCAGTATTTTTTACCCATTGGGTGCAAGATTGCAAGATTGGATTTAAATTGGCTCCATTATTACTTCTGGTTTTGCTGGCTTAATCTGAAAAGATGCCACGTTCCCTAAGGCCAATTTTCCCACATCCAAACTTAACTTGCTACACACTCTAGCACATAACAGTCAACAAAAATTAGGTCCCTTTGGGGGGATTGATTTGATATCTCCAGCTCTGTCATACTGGTTCCATAGTTACTGCTGTTTGTGTATAGATTGGCAGAAATAGAAGGGGAAATAGTGTTGGCTGCTTCTACTACTATCTCAAGAACCGCAGGAGCTAGGTATGCATATGTTCAAAATGTCTGTGTGGTATAAACTTGTGATCTAGCAAGCTGAATGTAGTCCAACAGCCTGTATTATGGTCTACCAGATAAAAAAACCCCCATTTTTGCAGTTGACAGAAAAATAGATGGGCTTACTGACTCCTTGATGGGCAACCATAAATGGTTGGTACACTGCATTTTACTTGGTGGCAGAAATGAAGCTTTGCAGATTCATATTAATAAACAACCTCATCTCAAAGTCCATGCCAATAGCCATGCAAAGCAGCTCTGTACCACGTTGTTATCCCAAGCATGATTCAAAGAGCTCATAGTGACCTCTCTTCTGTTTTATAATCTCAACAACTTCATGAGGAAGGTTAGGGCCCAAGGTCATTTAGTACTTCATGGTAAAGTGGTGGTATGAACCTAGGTATCCCCGCTGTGACATTCTCAGCCCTATAATACACTGGCTCCCTGATCCTCCTCTTTCATGTTTGTGAGTCTGCCCAGAAAGCAGTGTTCCAATTTTGAGCATCAGATTCCTTGTTAGATTAATGTAATTCCACAAATGGTCTCAAAATGCTGTCCAAGGGACATATTGCAGTCTTTATTAGATAACTATTATGTAATGCAGGTTTTCCTTGCCTTGTGTTAATAGAAGAAAATTTCATCTTTTCAATAATTTAACATTAATAGATATTCTAATGAAATGAACATTAAGAATTTAAACTTATGAGCTAAATGTGAAACTCTTCAATAAAATATGCATAATATATACCTTTTTAACAAAAAATATACCTCAGTTCTCAAGAGTATAAGATTGAACCTGAAACCATAGTCCCCAACCTATTATAGTGTAAGGCTTTCTGTAGTACTTTTGATGCATGGGCAATTATAGCCCAATTATATCACTGCTTTCTGCTCTGTGCTCTGAGTTTCAGTCCCTAGTGGTGCTCAGTTCTACCTTATGTGTGTTCAGTTCTGCTTTGCTTCCTGGACATTGCTGGGATCTGTAACCCTGATCATAGCAGGTGCCCACTGGATAACTCCAAACTCTCTTAGGATGTGTAGTTTTGAGGTCCCATTTGGATTATCAACTGCCTATTCCCTTAGGAATCTCCCAGACAGGTTCTTACCAGGATAGGTCATAGAACATTTGCTCACCCTTATGTTTTCCCTCTCTAGCTCCTCTCCTTTCTTCTTGAGAAGTACACATTTCATGAGCATACGGGCATTTGGAATAGTAACCATTTGCTGTGAGAGTTCTAGTATTCAGAGCTACGTGTATGGTTGATGTTATTTTTGACTGCTGGAGTGCATTTTATATGGCACTCAATAAAGCATCTTAGGGAGGGAAGGCAGCATGATATCACCCAGTCTTGTCAGATTTTGGAAGCTAAGCAAGGTCAGAAGATGAAAGACCACCAAGGAAGATTACAGAGGAAGTCAAGGGCAAACCATCTCTGCTTCTCAGTTGACTTGGAAGTGCAACGTGACATATCTTATGTACATATGTAAATAATCTCTCTCTCTCTCTCATATATCCAATTTCCAATACTCTTTCCAAACTAACTTAGAAGCTCTGTCATTGTCAAAGACTCCAAAATTTGGGTATGGTGGCCTTAGTCTAGATTTGTACATTTCTGTAGCTGAGTGTTAACACCTAAGGCAGCAAGTCCAGTAAATAAGAAGAAGAGCAGGAAAGGTCTCTTCTTTATGATTAATTGTTCTTTTTGAAATTAGGATCCATCCATATAGGAAAGTGGACCCATCCACTCAAAGATGTGTATAGAATACACATATGCAGATCACTCACAATGACAACTTAAAGAGATGAAACATTGTCCTAGTTTGCATTTGGTAATGGACTCCAGCCAATTAGGGGGCGGGATCACACTGGGAGGGTGACGAAGATGGTGAGGGGACTGGAGATCAAGTCCTATGAGGAAAGGTTGAAGGAGCTGGGCATGTTTAGCCTGGAGAGGAGGCGGCTGAGAGGTGATATGATCACCATCTTCAAGTACTTGAAGAGCTGTCATATAGAGGATGGTGTGGAATTGTTTTCTGTGGCCCCGGAAGGTAGGACCAGAACCAATGGGTTGAAATTAAATCAAAAGAGTTTCCAGCTCAACATTAGGAAGAACATCCTGACCGTTAAAACGATTCCTCAGTGGAACAGGCTTTCTTGGGAGGTGGTGGGTTCTCCTTCCTTGGAGGTTTTTAAACAGAGGCTAGATGGCTACCTGATAGCAATGAACATCCTGTGAATTTAGGGGGAGGTGTTTGTGAGTTTCCTAGATTGTGCAGGGGGTTGGGCTAGACGACCCTAGAGGTCCCTTCCATCTCTATGATTCTATGGGGCAGATCCCCATTTCTAGACACGGATCTTTCGTTGTCATGTGTAGTTTTCATTCTCAGATGCCATATGAACCAAATGGCAATTCAGAACATATCTTTACTTCCAAAGAAAGATTTTGGATAATATATTTAAAGAGGATATTTAGAATACAATCTAGTTCACACAACAGTACATAAGTTGCTAAAATTGTTCCTAAACAGTTTCAGAAGAGGGCATTGAGACACTTAGGAATCTGTAAGAAAAAGACCCTTGAGGAGAGGATGAAAGAACTGGGTATGCTTAACCTGAATAATAGAAGACTGGGGGTGGGGCATTTGATTGCACTCTTCATATATTTAAACAACTATAACATAAGAGAAGGCAAAGACTTAGGAGGCTGCTTCAGAAGCGATATTGGATAGAATGGGTTTAAGCTGCAGGAAGCTTGATCTCAGTTGAACATCTGGAGAAATTTCAGAGTGGCAAGAGCCATTCAACAACTGTGAGTTCTTCATCACTGGATGCTGGACATTCAGCTGTTGGGAATGCTCTAACTTTGTATTTCCTGCACCAACCAGAGTATAAGACTATATTGCCTATAACACACACTATTTCTGTGGTTCTATTATGTACCATGTAAGACCACCATATAAGGCAAGCCATGGCTGAATCAGGTATGTATTTCACAGTTCAACAACAAAAAAAAAGAGCAGTCATACAGTATGACAAAGCTATTATAGTAGACATCGTTCAACCACCCTAGATGATATTAACAAAACAGAAGCACTGTAAAAAATTATAACTACTTGGCAAGCCAAAACCATACAAACTTCACTGACAACTATCATCCTGAGATTGTGCTTTGTTAACTACAGTGTGTACTGTGGATTTTGAAAATCTTGTTTATGTAAAAAGTCAGATTACGAGATCTAAAATCACACCGGCCACTATGTCACAAAAAAAGAAGACTGCCATTCTTAAGTGCAAAATATTTTTTGAATTAAAATAATAGTACAGTTTTATGCTCACAAATGGACATTTGATCAAATCCAACATTTGACTGCATGAGGCGCATACCAACGCTTTCCTTGGCAATCATCACTCTGAAACAAGAAAGCATATCACGATGTTTCATGCACAAGCACATTATGTAACATGTACAAAATAAGGTTCAGTGGAAATTATGTGCCTTTGGCTGGAGGGGAGGCAAGTTAACAAGTCAAAATGTGAAAAGCTGCTGGCACTGGTCCACTGGTGAAAGAAAAATTAGCCTTTTTGCTTCAGTTTTGTCTTATTTTGAAATTCACTGATGCTTCTTTAACATTTGGTAACTAAAATGATAATATAATTTCATCCATTTGGACTACTGTCAGTTTGGTGTAGTGGTTAAGTGAGCAGACTATTCTCTGGGAGAACCAGGTTTGATTCTCCACTTCTCCACATGCAACTGCTGGAGTGAACTTGGGTCAGTCATAACTCTCTCAGAGCTGTTCTGTTCGAGCAGCTCTCTCAGAGTTCTCTCAGCCCCACCTACCTCACAGGGTGTCTGTTATAGGGAGGGGAAGGAGAAAGAGATTGTAAGCTGCTCTGAGACTCCTTTGGGTAGTGAAGGGTGGGGTATAAATCCAATCTCTTCTCTTCTTCTTCTTCTCTAAATACTTACCTTTGTTACAGAAAAATACTGGATTTGCCTTCTTGAAGCAACTTAGCAATTTATGAGGCAGATGCAATTACTGCAGGTTAACACTGGTTCAGATTGGTGTTTCCACAGCAAACACAAAATGTGTAAACATCCAGGTGGGCAGCCATGTTGGTCTGAAGCAAGAGAACAAAGTTGGAGTCCAATAGCACCTTTAAGACCAAGGTTTTATTCTGGGTATAAGCTTTCACAGGCACACACCCTTCTTCAGACCAACATGGCTACCCAACGGAATCAGTTTTGTAGAAACATCTTTATTTATACATAGGTTCTCTGCTTGGACCAGGGCTTTCTGATGAATGTACATTGCTGTTCATGCATATATGTCATCCACATATTTCTCACATCTGCTTTTGGAAATGCCACTTACTCTACTGTGCATCTCAGTTATGGAACACTTTCTCCAAATCCATGAATCTGATGCTGAATCTTTTGACCATTTGTTTTCCCAGGTATTTTTCCAATTGACAGCAGCTTTGAATCCTTTTGTCACTTGTTTTTCATTTCCTGCTGGCTGTTTTTCTATTCACTAAACTATTTTAATGCTGCAGCTTAGGTGGGTTGTTTTTTTGGTTTTTTTTTCTGGATATATACATTCACATAGTGGGTACAGGTACAGAAAAGGGAGGTGTTTCTAGAAACCTGGGGGAACTCCCAATACTGCAGAAAAATGCCAAACATACTGAGGGAGTTCAGCTCCCACAAACTGGAGAAACAATGCATACACTTTTGAGGGGTGAAGTATGGTTTAAAAATGGTCATCTCCTCTCCCATGATACCTTGTGAACTTGCATTTGTGTTTGTGTGTGTATTTGTGTGCCTATGGAAACAATTATTATAGATTTATAAAATTAAATAAAATGTTCTGTGAAGAGACCTACCTTGGGCTAGTCAGGTAGACATTTGCCAAACTGCAGCTTGAGGATACCCCTTCCATGCAGCTGGAGAATCTGGTTATACTCTTTGGGCATTGCATGGAAACCAGGTTTGGGTAGTTGGTTATCATAGTAGTGGTGGCTGATTGGAGTACCTGCTACATTTTTTGAGAAAGGCCAGAAGCCATAAAGCTTTACATTCTCGCACAGTTCCAAAGCAGCGCTGGTGATCATAAAGCCAGAAGACAGCCGATAGGCTCTGACTCCCTTAGTCCTCCAGAACTGGGCAAGATTTCTGAGGTATCGGGGAAAGAAAAAGATGGCTTTCTGTTTTGCACTGAACTCCTTCAGAGTGTGGTGCACCTTGAAAGAAGCAGCAGTGTTGCTCCTGAAGGAAAACGCTGGTAACAAAAGGAAAGCGTCTCCGTAGCTTGCAATATTCTCCAGGAAGGTGGCCTTCTTTTCATTCAGTTTGTTATATCTGTAAACATGCAAAACTGAATGAAATTTTTTAATAGTTTAGATACTCTAGAAGAATTTAAATTGTGTCTAATGCTCAGTTCTATGAGGATCAAACCAGATGAAATGCTGGAAGATCTATCAGTGAATTGCAGGAGCATTTTTTAAACTGATAAACAGCAACTGCAGGAAAATAGGGCAACTCAGAAAAGCACTGCAGCACAAAGGGGGTGGGCTTAACTATTTTCTATAGTTAAGTTGTCTATATGTACAAATTGTATATATGTACTTCTTTCCTCAATGGGTAATTACATTGTGGAATTCACTGCCAGTGGACAGAGTGATGGCCATGAGCACATGTGGCTTTCAAAAAGGATTAGATAGATTAATGAAGAATACATCTATCAATGGCTACTTTCCATGGTGACTAAAGAGATCTTCCATATCCAGAGGCAATAAACCTCTGAATACCAGTGTTAGGAGGCAACATCAGGGTAACATCTTGGCCTCTATATCCTGTTTGTTAGCCCTCCAGGGTAACTGGCTGGCCCCAATATGAAACAGGATGCTGGACTAGAATAGCCCATTGGTCTGATACAGCAGGGCTCATTTTATGTGGGACAGATAGCTGATTGGGGGGAAGTTAAACTTGGGGGAAAAGGTTCAAAGTTACTACTGAAAAATAAAACAATGTGCAGGTTGTGATTTTCCTAGTTCACATGGCTCTGGCTACACTTCTCCCACAAGTATATGAGTCTCGCACAAGTCTCCATGCATAAGGAGACACGGTTCTGGATCATCCCCTCCACGTCATAAGTATGCGGGTGGGGGGAGGGGGGAAGAGAAGATGGCACAGATGAAAAGTATGACTGAATCATAATTTAAGCAAAATTATTTGAAATGCTAACAACATGAATATATTTTAAAATATAACTATAACAGAAAGACTCTCCTACTGACTCAGTAAAATAGTAGGATGGAGCAAAGAATCCTCTGAGAGACTTTCTTCCAACTTAAGTAGGCTCTTCCTCCAGTGAAAAAGCCACGTAAGTTGGAGGAGAACTCTTTAGCCTGAAGGAAGACTTCCAACTTGAGCCAAAATGAAAGGTGGAATATAAACATTTAAATAAATAGATGAATAAACCTTGCTCAGTTGATTGATGGGATCCATCCCATTGTCACAGGAGTAAAATTGGCACACAACCAGGCATACACTGAACAGTCCCACAGCAGAAAGCACTCAAACTTTCATAAAGCAACAACAAGGTGCTTTTCCTTCCATAATAAGGAGACGATTTCCCCCTTACAGCTTGTTTGGCATGTATCTGCTAAATGCACATGATGTTAAACTAGCTCTGGAGATGGCTCAACATTAGGAAGAACTCAACATTAGGAACTCCGGCTCAACATTAGGAAGAACTTCCTGACCGTTAGAGCGATTCCTCAGTGGAACAGGCTTCCTTGAGAGGTGGTGGGTTCTCCTTCCTTGGAGGTTTTTAAACAGAAGCTAGATGGCCATCTGACAGCAATGAAGATCCTGTGAATTTAGGGGGAAGTGTTTGTGAGTTCCTGCATTGTGCAGGGGGTTGGACTAGATGACCCTGGAGGTCCCTTCCAACTCTATCATTCTATGGGGTTGCTCTGTGAAAGAACCTTGAAATTAGGCTTGAAATGAAGCAAAACCTTGAATAACATTTGAGAGATGTCAGATGCCTGGAATTCATCCCCACAGCCATTGTTTAGGCAGTGGCTATGATTTGAGTAACACTGTCTTTGTCTGATGCTTAAGAGCTTGTTGAAGCAAGAGGGGGAAAGAGGCCAGCTCTCCTTATTTCACGGAAAGTTCTGCTGTTTCTGAAAGGATGAATAGCTTAAGGAGATTTAATTTGCATTAAGAGGGAGCTAGGGACCACTAATGAAGCAATTGGAATGCAGCTGCCAATGTAGAGATACACCAACCAGCCAGTTTCTAAAACGGAGAGTCAAGCAATCAAACATGAGCTGCAAACAAACTTGCAGTTATACTCACCTCTGGGATATAATGCTCGGGTTGATGGTCACAAGATTTGTTTTACTGCCAACATCGTGTCTGATGCTTCCCATGGTGGGAGGAAGGTTACATCTGGAATTTTACAAGAGCTGTTGAAAAGCTACTATAAATGGTCCATCATTAAAACATCCCAATAATTGTCAGGCAATAATATATGACACTTGCAATGCAATCCTAAACAGAGTTAAGTGCTTCAAAAGCCATTGAAGTCAACAGACTTAGGTGCAGCTCTGCTTAGGAATGTACTGTAGATGCCTTAGACAGGTGGTAGATATAGGCAGGAAAATATACAAATACGCTACTATTTTCAGTGCTATCAAATGAAAAAAACAGTGCTTATTCACTGGTTTACCTAGGAGGTTTGTCCTACCCATACAATCACATCTGAGGTAACCCAAAGCATAAAACTAGACATGCAATAAATGCAAAATGCAAAAAACGAGACAATAGATAATCATTGGCAGCAGCAAAGAGCATTGACAAAATCAACAAATATAAAACCTGTTAAGTAGCAAGATAAAATCAACTATTAGGTGAGGAAATTGCAAGATGGAAAGCACTGCAGAGTCAAATAGAACATAAAACTGCTATCTAGTGAAATCTAGCTAAAATTGCTATGCAGCCATCTACTAAATTTACTTAAATGTGTGAGCAAATTAAAAAATGTCTTCACTTGGGTGCTTAATACTATACAGACCAGGCAGCACATAAATCTTAGTGGGGACTGAGTATTCCATAATGAAGTCACCTTCACTGAGAAGGATCCATCTCTGTTCACCACCCACCTAACTAGGTGACAAAAGTGCTGGGTCATTGACAAACAGCATTTTAATTGTTTTTGGATTGAATTTCAGCCCATGAGCCATCATCCAGCCATTACTATCACCAAACACTGATTTGGGATTTCCACTGTGTTTTGATATAAGAAAGAAATGAAGCTGGGTGTCATCTACATACTGATGGCACTTCATTCCAAATCCTTGGACAACCTGTCCCAGAAATTTCATGTAGCTCAAGGAGATGTCCAGCAAAATTTCCACTTCCCATCAGATGCAAAAGGATGTGGTATGGACAAAGCTAGGTAGAATTTAACATGAACAGATGTAGAGGGTGATGGAACTCCATTTATGTTTAGTTTAGCAAAAGAAAAAGAAAAAGAAAGCCATTGTGGAGTAAGGACAGTTATCAAACAAAACCCAAAATATACAATTCTTATACAGCAAACTATAGATAGTACAGGATACTTACCCTTTTCTGCATCTCGACTCCCTACATACCAACATGGATCACTTAAAAAGGAGATTGTATAGGAGTCATATGATGCTAAAAGCATACTTGTGTAAGTCTCACACATATTTCTGAGCAAGTACCCCACCCTTCGCAGTGAGCAGGCATCTATCTTGTAGTGTGTTCATGAATAATGAAAACAGGCAGACTAGGAGGGGGAAACAGAATAGAAGGATACAAGAACATATACCTCTGTGCATGTGAACTTGCCACTTGTGAAGCATGGACAGCTAATTACTTACTGACATTTCTGATATCCTGGTTTATATATCTAATTTTAACTGCCTTGTGGTTCACAAGTTCTCACCTGAAAACAAAGTCAAATTGGTCAATTTCTGCTCCACAGTTGGAGTCCTTCAGAATCCCTCCATTTCCAACCACTGCACAGTTCCTGAAGGGGTGCTCCAGAGGCTGAGACTGAAAACAAAAATAATGGATAGATCCTAGACGTGTACTAATCCAACAATGGGAACCTTTCACAAGGATATTTCTCTTGTCAAACTTGGATTTATCTGGGCTAGCACTATATACTGTGACTGGTAGCAGCTCTCCCCAGGAAGGTATTTGAATTCATAAGCCAGATGTACAGCCTGAAGCGAATTTTTGTGCCTAACTTGATGCACTATATTAAGCAGCATTCCCACCCACCCACACCAGGTCACAGCTAACTTATGGGATTTCAAGACAAGAGATGTTCAGGGGTGGTTTGCCATGTCTGCCTCGAAAGCACAACCCTGGACTTCCTTGGTAGTCTCCCATCCGAACACTGACCATGGCTGATACTGCTTAGCTTCTGAGATATTATTTAATCAGGCTATCCTGGCCAGGGCACTAAGCAGGATAGCATTTTGTTAAAAGCCTAGGGCTCTGCTGGTTCTCAAAATAGGGCAAAGTAAGAGAATAATTGTTTAACCCAAGGGACCACAGGTGCACAATTAGTGCACTAGGTAAGCATCATCATCTCTGATAAACAAGAAAATTCATTTTAAAAAAGATCAAGTTGAAACTTGATAAAACATTATGTGGCATGCAGGTAACAGAATACTGAGGGCATTGATGACACATATATGAGGGACCACCTCTCTCTCCCTCCCTACTGCTCTCTGAATCTTTGGGCAGCTGTGCCTTTCAGAGGGATTACTTCTTGCCCTTTCTCAGGTTGGGGTAGTTTTTTCTTCTACTGCCACAGCTTTTTTTTTGTCATTTCACCTAATCTTGGAATGGACTGTCATTGAGATCCAGAAGGGCTCCTTTTTACAGCTGTTTCAGGAAAACAGACACATCTGTTTAGTTTTTTGGGGCTGACAATGATGTTTGAGTTTTCTCACTGAATTGTATTGTTGGATGTATTATTATGGGTATATTGCTATCTGGTTTTTCTTTTTTAAATATTATTTATGGATACCATAAGGTTCCTCCTTGAACCCACCTTGGAGGAAAGCATGATGTAAACAAGTCAAATAAATAAACAAATCTTAAAAGATTACATATCTCTGGCCACAGAAGGTATCAAAGGAGCTCTCCGTACTTCAGGTAGCATCCTGAATATTTCCTCTGTGATGTGGATGGTTTTTTTATTGTCCACCTCATAACTCATGTTGCTTCCCAGCGGGGTGTTGTTTTGTGAAGTGATAAAGTTGTGAGCTGCATCACAGCACGAGGCAAGTTCTGACCTGCAAAATAATAAAGATTGGTGTAATGAATGCTGTCAAGGTGGCAAAGAAAATGGGAAATAAAACCAGTTTCTTATTAATGTTTGTAATAACAGAACAGTCTTGTGAATCCTTCATCAGGTTTGTTTTCCATTCATTTACTAAAAAAAATCTTCACTACTTCACACTAACTCAGAGCATGCCAGGAACGTTGACATTTTGCAAGGCATAAAGTTGCAGAATATTTTTAAACTTTGTAAGCCAAAGAGCTGTCTGGAAAATCTATGACATCCCTACCAACACACCATGAACAGAAAGTGATGAACAAGAATATTACAGACTGAACATGGGTAGCACATTATAGCACAAAATCTTGTGGAGTGGCGTATTGCTTTGTAAAAGACTAATTTTGCATTACCACATCAAACCATGGTGGGGGATGCTTACTTAGTAGATGTGCTATTTGAAACCCTTTATCACTTACATTGCAACTGTCCCTATGTACTAGACAGTCTCTGCCAAGGCTTCCAAAGCCTCTGTCACCCAACCCCCCTGGCTGATCCTTACCCCCCGCCCTCCCTCTGTTGCAGCACTACAAGCCAGGCCGCACTCCCCTCCTCTCTATTGCTGTTGCTGCCGCCAAGGCTGGTCTTTACCAGCTTCAATGTGCATGGCTTCTAAGCCTTTGAAGGGCCCACGGGAGGAGAGTTCGCTCCCCCTCCTTCTAGGAACCGGAAGTGGGGGGGAGCGAATTCTCCTCCCACAGACCCTTCAAAGGCTTAGAAGCTGCACGCAGCCACATTGAAGCTGGTAAGAACCAGCCTAGGCTCGGTGGCGGGGGGGGGGGCGAGGCGAGCTGAGTGCGGTGCTGGCTTCCAACACTGTGAAGGAAGGGATGGCGGGAGGAGGGCAGGGGGACGGGCGCAGCCGAGGGTGACAGAGGGAGAGGGCATCCCTGTGAGAGCCAGCGCTCTAGGCCATTGCCTAGTTCGCCGACTCCCACGCACCGGCCCTGCTTCACAAAATAATCCTTGGTATGAAAATAAAGTGTATTACAGAAAAGGTAGCCAGGTACATGTAGTGTATCGAGATAACGATACAACGCAATAACGCAATAATATAAAACCAGCCAGCGCGACCCTGTGCGGAGCGACCGGGCTGTCCCTGGGCTGCTCAGAGCAGGGCACGAACTCCCAGCCAATCACCAGCTGTGGCGGGAAGTTCAACAGGCCAGGATTGGACTGGCCTGTCTGGAGGGAGGTTCCCGGAGTTGTACATAAGCGGGACCCGGCCCGCGTGTTCCCTCTCTTGTAACGTGCCTCCATTAAAGCATGTTGCCCTACCAACGTCTCCTGTTTCAGTACGTTACAGAGGTGACGAAGGTGGGATTCTAGCCACGTCGGCTACATCAGAGACAGGGCAACCCACGGGCCACGACCGCCGCCATCGCCACCATGGCAACCCAGAGCGGTACCACCGATTACATCGAGCCGTTCAACCCCGCGAATCCTGAGGGCTGGGAGTCCTATGCAGAACGGGTTGAATGCTACTTGAGGGCCAATCGAATCACAGAGGACAGCATGAAGAGGGACGTTCTCCTGAGCGTCTGCGGGGCGGCCACGTTCGAGATCGCCAAGGGTCTCTCGGCCCCCGCAAAACTCACCGAGAAGTCCTTCGCGGAGATCATCAGGATCCTCACTGGCCATTTCCTGCCGCAACCATCTCGGGTGGCCCGCCGGTTCCTTTTCCACCGGCGAGACCAAGCAGCAGGAGAATCAGCCGCCGACTATCTGGCGGCCCTACACCAGATTGCGGGAAACTGCGACTTTCCTCGGCTGGAAGAGACCCTGGCCGATCGGTTCACGTGGGGCCTCCGCGACGAGAGGCTCCAACAGAGGCTCTTCGCGAAGGAAGAGCTCACTCTGCAGAGCGCCTTCAGCGAAGCCATGGCGTTCAAGAGAACCGCGAGGACCTTTCCCAAGGCGAGGGCCGACGCGGTCCACCACGAGGAGCTGGACCCCGACTGTCCGGACGAGGGAGAAGCGTTCCAGCTGCGCCGCCCAGCAGGGGCAACCAACCGCGCACCACAACGACCCCGAGCAGCCGAACGATCCCCAGCGGCGGAGAGACCGCCGGCCCCCAAGTGCGCCAGCTGCGGCGACCCCCACGACAGAAGGGACTGCCAGTACCGGACCTGGGACTGCCGGAGCTGCGGAAAGACCGGCCACATTGCAAGGGCTTGCCGAGCCAAGCCCAACCGCCGGAGGCCAACCACGCACCACGAGTCGGCGGAGTTCCACTCCACAGCCTCCACTACCCTACAGGTACTGAACTTGCCCCTCGCCACCCCCGATAAGATCAAAATGGCGGTCCTCATCGAAGGGAACCCCTGCCAAATGGAGGTGGACTCAGGCTCCTCCATTTCCATTATAGCAGAGGAGACCCTGAGGAAACTGTGCCCCCACCAGCGGCTTCAATTAAGGCCGGCGGACTTCATACTCTGGGACTTTCAGAAGAATCTGGTGCAAATCATGGGGTGGGCCTGGGTACACGTCGAGCGGGGGTCCTTCTATGGCCTGCTGGACATCCTGGTGGTAAAGCGCCAGCTTACCACCCTGCTAGGACTGGCATGGTTCAAGCCCTTGGGGATCCGCTTGGAGGGGGTGGGGCAAACCCTAACACCCAGGGGGTTCGGTGAGATATGCCAAGAGTTCCCAGACGTGTTCGACGGCTCCCTGGGGAGCTACAAAGGGCTGGCCATCTCCCTACCACTAGACCCGACGGTCAGGCCGATCCGGCTCAAGGCGAGGCGGGTCCCGTTCGCCTTGAAACCAAAAATAGAGGCCGAACTAGACCGCCTCACTGCCCAAGGGGTCCTGGAGCCGGTGGATTACACCACCTGGGAGACTCCCATCGTAACCCCGATCAAGCCAAACGGGGAGGTGCGGATCTCACTATAAGTGCACAAGTGCGGATCTCACTATAAGTGCCGACTATAAGTGCACAATAAATAAGGCACTGCAGGATAACCCCTACCCAGTGCCGGTGGTGAGCCACGTCTTGGCTGCCCTAGCAGGGTCTAAGATCTTCGGGAAGCTGGACCTGGCACAGGCCTACCAACAGCTCCCGGTAGATACTAAGACGGCGGAGGCCCAAACTATTGTGACACACAGGGGGGCCTTCTGAGTGCGGAGGCTACAGTTCGGGGTTAGCGTTGCTCCGGGGATTTTCCAAAGTATAATGGACGCTCTCCTTAAAGGGATCCCCGGAGTCCAACCGTTCTTCGATGACGTTTTAATCGCCGCCCCGGACTCCGAAGAATTAGGCAACCGCCTAAGAGAGGTGCTCCGCCGGTTCCAGGCAGCGGGTCTCAAGGTCAAGAGGGAGAAATGCTTGCTGGGGGTACCATGGGTGGAGTTCCTGGGTTTCGCCGTAGACGCAGCGGGAATCCACCCAACGGAGGAAAAGACCCGTGCCATCGTGCAAGTCCCGGCCCCCACATGCAAAGCGGAGCTACAAAGCTTCTTGGGGGTGCTTAATTTCTACCATTCATTCCTCCCCCACAAGGCAGCCCTAGCAGAACCCCTACACCGGTTGCTGGACAAAAAAGCCCCTTGGGTTTGGGGCAAACAACAATCCGCTGCGTTTCAGGTGGTCAAGGACGTCCTGGTGTCCAATGCGGTGCTCCACCATTTTGACGAGGGCCTCCCCGTCATCCTGGCTTGCGATGCGTCGCCTTATGGGTTGGGAGCAGTCCTGGGGCACCAACTCCCGGACGGGAGGGAGGTACTGGTAGCGTACTACTCCCGTACACTCACACCGGCCGAGCGCAATTACGTGCAGATAGACAAAGAGGCTCTGGCAATCGTGGCGGGGGTCCGGAAGTTCCATGATTATTTGTATGGGCGGAGGTTCACAATAGCTACAGACCATAAGCCGCTGTAAGGTCTGTTGGCACCAGACTGCCAAACCCCCCAAATACTTTCACAGTGCGTGTTGAGGTGGAACCAATTCCTCAACTCATACACGTACACACTGGTCCACCGGGCAGGCAAGGCTATGGGCCACGCGGACGCGCTCAGCCGTTTGCCTCTACCCGTCACAGAACCTGATCCAGCCCCCACACACCTGGTCATGTTGGTCGAATCCCTCCCAGAACAGCCCCTCCACGCCGCGGAGGTCGCAAAGGCTACAGGGAGGAACAAAACACTGGCAAGGGTTCTCGACTGGGTGGTGAGGGGGTGGCCAGAAGGGAACATGGGGGAAGAGTTCAAGCCCTACAAAATGAGGAGAGAGGAGCTAGCAGCCCACAAAGGGTGCATCTTATGGGGAAGCAGGGTGGTGGTCCCCCCCCCCCCCGCTGCAGAAGCGAGTTCTGGAGTCACTCCACGAGACCCACCCCGGCATAGTCAGGATGAAGGCTCTAGCCAGGAGCTACGTCTGGTGGCCGGGGATGGATGAGGAGTTCGAGAACTGGGTGCGGAGGTGCAGCGCATGTCAGGAGTCACGCCCTGAGCCACCAAGCGCCCCGGTCACACGGTGGGAAACCACTAGGAAACCTTGGTCCAGGCTCCACTTAGACTTTGCGGGGCCCTTCCAGGGACAGATCTTTCTGATCATGGTGGACGCCTACACCAAATGGCTGGAGGTCATTCCAGTAGCGTCCACGTCATCAGCAGCCGCAATACGGGCTCTGCGCCGGGCCCTTAGCACCCATGGTATTCTGGACACTATTGTCACAGACAATGGGGCGGCTTTCACCTCTGGGGACTTCCAGGCATTCCTGCAGAGGTACCTGATTAGACACATAAGGTCTGCCCCGTTCCACCCGGCCACCAACGGACAGGCGGAGCAAATGGTCCGAACGACCAAGGAAGCCCTGGGCCGGATAGTGCAGGGTGACTGGGACCACAGACTAGCCACCTTCCTGTTCGACAACTGGGTAACCCCCAACCCGGTCACGGGGGTGAGCCCGGCAGAACTCCTCATGGGGTGCAAACTCATCACGAGGCTCGACAGGCTACACCCCGACCGAGCCTCGGACATCCGAGGATCCCTGGAGGTCCGGGAGGCAGCCCGAGGGTTCTTCGCAGGGGACCCCGTGTTTGCATGGAACTACGCCCAGGGACCCATGTGGGTGGCGGGTCGAGTGAGGCAGGTAATTGGGACCCGTCATTACGAGGTATCCACAGAGGGGGGCCAAACTCTTCGGCGGCACATCGACCAGCTGCGCCGCCGCACTCTACCGGAAGGGCCGATTGACGTGGAGGAGGAAGTACCCGGGGGAGAGCCGGCTAGGGGACTGGCAGAGGCCACAACGCCAGCACCGACCCGGCCTGCCAGCGAACTCCCCGGACCAGCAGAGGCCGAGCGACCCACAGAGATCGATCAGCAACCCACAGCAGCCTCGGCCCCCAGAGAGACTCCCGCGACCGAAGCAGCGCCGACACCCCAGGCAGCTCCTAGACGATCCACCCGGGAGCGCCGACGTCCCGCCTACCTAAGAGACTATGTACAGCAACTGGGGGGGGGGGTGTAGTGTATCGAGATAACGATACAACGCAATAACGCAATAATATAAAACCAGCCAGCGCGACCCTGCGCGGAGCGACCGGGCTGTCCCCGGGCTGCTCAGCGCAGGGCACGAACTCCCAGCCAATCACCAGCTGTGGCGGGAAGTTCAACAGGCCAGGATTGGACTGGCCTGTCTGGAGGGAGGTTCCCGGAGTTGTACATAAGCGGGACCCGGCCCGCGTGTTCCCTCTCTTGTAACGTGCCTCCATTAAAGCATGTTGCCCTACCAACGTCTCCTGTCTCAGTACGTTACAGTACATGCCTGCAATCCCCAGGAGACTTTGAGGGTAGGGTGTGGTGGGGAAGGCATCATGTATATGTGAACTTCATTTCCAGTTTAAATCACAGTGATCAGCAAAATCCTAGCCTACAGCATCGGGGACATCATTTCCAGATTTTAGCCAGAAGTTATGTTATCACTTACACAGTGTCTCCTTCCCAATTTTCCTCCACTCATTTGAACAGTGGTGTATGTAGAAGGCGGGAAGGAAGGCAGAAGTAGTTCAGCTGCCTTGAGAGGTAGTGAGTTCTTCCTCATTGGCAGTCTTCAACAGTAGCTGGACAAACACTTGTAAGAGGTGCTTTAGGCTGATCCTGCCTTGTGCAGGGGTTGGCTTAGATGACCTGGATGGCCCCTTCCAACTCTGTAAGTGGAAGATCACTTGCCATAGCAGGTGAATTGGCACTTGGCAAGCCTAGACTTATAGGCAGGTCTGTATTTTCCTCTGTGAAATGTTTGAGACTATGTTATCACTCTCTGTTTTTCCGACTGACACATACTCTCTATTTTGATGTAGCTACATGCTACTGAAAGAAAGCAAGAGCAATTTTTCCCCTGGCATTTTAATACATAGTAAAGATGCAAAAAAGAGGTCACATGTTTATAAATCTACAGTTACGAAGAACAGATTTTAAAAAAGAATTAAGGAGCCTGATGTACACAAATGCAGCATGGACAACAGAAAGGTCCTTATCACACATTATGCCTTTAATTTTAAAGCTATTTTCAGCATTTATGAAAATTCAAATCACTGTAGCATACAGGTCATAATATTTAACAAGCTAATTTAATGACAGCAGTTATACTCAGCCATAAGGGGGTCTACATTTTAGATGACCTCAAATACCTTCTCATACAAATTTCACTGGATGTGTACCTGATTATTAGAGTGATTTGATACATAATGGGGTCTACCAGTGCCACATTTTAGGTAGCAACATTTGCCGGAAGTTCTTAAGCATGGCAACAGAAAACTGCACAACAAGCAGCCTGAACACACAGGATTCAAGTAGATGGGCACTGAAAAATTAATCTGGCAATTGTGTGAAGTTTGAGATTGTCCAAATCCATCCAAAGAAGAGAGAGAACAGAAAATTAGCATGTTATACATAATTTTGGCACTTACAAGGAATATCTACATGTCTACAAAAAGTACTAAATATATCTGTGGGTTTTTACCTGTCCAGTTACTACCTATAGCAGGTTTACAGATGGAAGAACATTGTATGGCAAAGAGACAGTGAATCTTTAAACAAAACCCCATGAAATGCCCTTTAGTTGTCCTTTTCCAGTGTATCTCAGGCTTCAGGCTTACACTGCCGATTCCCAGCTGAATAGTGCATAGTTGGAGATAACACACTGAAGGCAGCGAACAGCCTGCCTGTGGGAAAGTATCCCTTGAGTAGGTGGTGATGTGTGCAAGAAATTAGGATGCCGCAACTTTTAAAAAGGTATTCAAGGATCAAGACCTTCAGATTTTACTGGCTGATATGTAGAGTTGCCAGTCTCCAAGCGGCGCCTGGAGATCTCCCACCTTTACAGCTGATCTTCAGGTGGCAGAGATCAGCTCCCCTGGAGAAAATGGCTGCTTGGAAGGGTGGACTCTATGAAACTGTATTCTGCTGAGGGAACCTCCCCTCTCCAAACCCCACCCTCTCCTGGATCCACCCCCAAAGTCTCCAAGTATTTTCCAACCCAGACCTGGCAACCCTACTGATACTGAATTGCACCAAAGGGTGACCTCTCAAGAGGACTGCCAGGGATCCCCAGTCTTCACAAGAGGGATGTAGCAAGCCTGTTTTTCCTTGATTTTTCTATGGTAAACCACCACCACCCTGCTTATAACACCTTGCTAAGCCTAAATAAACTCCAGTCTTTAGCACGCGAGAGCTATTCTTGGTGGAGCAGCCAACCCCCTGGTGAGGGTTTGGCTGCTCCTGTTGCCTGCTGCTGCCCCTGCTGGTAGCAGTAAAAAAATTATTAACAATCAGCAGCGTTGCATGCGGTGCTACATCACTTCCAATAAAAGCCCAGAAGTGACACAAGGGTTGCTCTAGGTATTGCCAAAACTTCTGGCAACAACTTAAGCTATCCAATGTCACTTCTGGGTTTCTACTGGAAGCGACATATCACTACGCCCAGCATCATGACACCCCTCCCCCATGTTCTTCCGGTCCACAACCCGCTTTCTTTGGTATCATACAAACCTAAAAGCAGGGTCTGGCAGTAAGACTCTACCTGGATGAAGAATATGGTCCAGAATGCCCACTATTAACATGGAACAGCAGCCCACAAAAGTCAACCTATTACATTACCAATTTGCAATGAATGAAACCCCTACTTTTCATCCTTCCTTTAGTAATGTTTCCATTTAAAAATGTATTTGACTCTAGTTGAGGGCTGTCCTGCTATCTAGCCTATGACCTTGATTTCTACAAAGATCTGAATATCAGATGAAATGCATTTGTGATGGATAACATTCATTAGCAGAGATGGTACACACTGCCTTTTTATTGCTAGAACACAGCCATTACTTCAATATAACCAGAAAATAGTCTGGCATAAAGGAAAAGATTTTTCAACTAACAGGAAAGAATAGCTTCTAATTAACGTCATGGTTCAGCTAATGTAGTAAAATGCAGCCAGGCAAGTACTATACTAATACAGAGCACCAATGGAACAGGCAGATAATAGAACAGTATTTTGAACATTTTCTTTCCTGGGAGATCAGTGAACTCATGTCAAAATAAATATACTTTCTTCTCTTCAAAAGCATCAGTATACACATTTCCCTTTACATTGATCATCTCAAACAAACAGGAACCTTAACTCAGATCTTCCCTATTAACTCCACCATCCCACAGACATTATTTATTGTATGACTGCCTTTTAAATTAATTAACATGCTCAAAATGTTATAATAAAATAGAAATCCGGTTTAAACAAACACTCACATGAAGTCAGGGACAGTGAAGTTTCCATTAAAGCAGAGGAAAACTAATAACAGCACCTGTCCTTTTGACAAACTGTCTAGCCTACACAGGCTTTATAAGACAGCTCATGGCATCTCTGATGTTTACAGAGATGCAGTATTATCTAATGAGCAAAGTCCTAGCACCATTCCCCACCAGTTCTGGCAGCAAGCATAGAAACTGAGCAGGGCATCAGCTGTGTTCTACTGAGACACAATGCAGACCCCTTGCTGAAGTCAAGAGGCATGGATCTGGTCAGTGGCTTTATCTAGGAAAGCTTATGTTCATTACCTTGCATTCTGTGATCAAAGCAAGGTGGAATAGAAATGTAATAAATGATGTCTCTCAGGCAGCCAAATCATATACATTGGCTTTGGATGTCATGGAACAAGCTGTGACTGGTTCCAGTACAACCTATGTGTCATTTTACGGCACGCAAGGCAGAGTCACCAATTATGCCCTGTGAGACTCAAACACCCCCTTTACACTTTCTTGTTGGTACTGTATGGTCCAGTCTGGAGCAGCACTAGAGCAGAATCTCGTGAAACCAGTCTGACAGATGGGTTTGGTTTTCCACAGGCTTATATCATCAACCCCCACAATCTTCTTCTTATTTAAGACTGCCTTCCCCATCTTAATTTCAGCCGTGAAAGAGCAACAAAACTTGCCGTCTTTTATGTTTTCTTTTACTATCGGGCAAAGAAGTCCTCTTAAGCTCCGGCTTCAATTTATTGAACTGAGTACTTGTGAATTTTAAGTCTCGCTATTGAGGGGAAAGACAGCAATGCCAAGGACATTGCTGTCTGTTGTCTCCCACTGTCAGGGTGGGCCCTAGGTTGTCTGGCACCCTAGGCAAGGCTAACTTCTGGAGGCCCCCCACACACACACACACATTGATAATGTCACCGAGTCACATGGGGTGCCCAATTTGGTTCCCCCATGAGGCCAGCACTCTAGGCAATCACCTAGTTTGCCTAGTTGGCAGGGCCAGCCCTACCCACTGTTCAGAGCCAAGGTTAGTTGACAAGGAAAAAAAAACATTAAGGAAGCTTCAGAAGAAGGTAACTCCACAAGGCTACTGTGAGAGAGAATATCCAAAGAAGCAAAAAATTACTCAGTTTATATTCATAGCCAGGGCCAGATTAACAATTAGGCCAAGTAAGCACTAGCCTATGGGCCCCCATGCCTTTAGGGGCCTCAGGCTGGCTTCTCCCCCCAGCCTGCATGCCTTCCAGCCTGCATGCACAGCCAGCAACTGAGCTGCTCTTTGCCCTACTTGCCTGGTGTGACTGATGCTGGCGTCATCGCCAAGTTTGCCTCTCTCTGCCTTTCCCCACAACTTTGTCAAAGGGGCTTTTGAGAAGGGGGCTGCAGGCAGTGGGGTGGCCGCTCCAACTCCGAGATAATTTGCAAGGGACCCCCCGAGATTTTGACTGCCTGGAGGCCTCCACAGGGTTTAATCCGGCCCTGTTCATAGCACTCCAAGACCACCTTCAAATTGGAACTGTCAGGCATAGCCACTAAAAACAAAAGCTGGTTGAAACTGTTCGTTGTTTCTCTAGCATTGGTCTCTGTGCTGGGAAAAGACAGGGAGATTTATGGGTGGGGCATGGGGAGGAAAGAGACCTCAGCTGGTTATAATGCCATAGACTCCACCCTCCAAAGTAGCCATTCCATTCTCAGGAACTGATTGTTATGATCTGTATCTCCTGGAGATCTCCAGGCTCCATCCAGAAGTTGCCAAACCTACAATCTATGTTCATTGTACACTTTTTAAAAATACACATATTCAATCATTCTCATGTTACATACAGCTGCACATGATATAAAGCTCACATTTATCCAGGTACTCGTAAAGTGAACACATGCTGGCTCTGTCTTACAAACTGATGTATGTGCATGCAGGAGGGATGTATGTGCATTCATGCAAACTGGGTTACTGAGCCACGCTGTTGATCTATCAAGGTCAGTCTTATTCTGAATGGCGGCTGCACTCCAGGATCCCAGGCTGAGACCTTTCACATCACATGCTATCCGGTCAACTGCCATCACATGCAATACAGACCTCCAAATTCTTGGATGGAGCAACACGTTACGTGTTTGCATGGGAAAAAGTCTAGATGGCTTTTCCCCCCTAAAGAAAGCAGCATGCGGGAGAGAGATGATTTGGGTTATAGAAGTGCTGCTGGAGTTGTATTCTTTCTCTGCATGCCACTTAACCACTCTAACATGGCAACTAAAGAGTGTTACATCAGTCTAAGCTCATTCATTTCATTGGTCTTAGACTAGAGTAACTCTCCTTAGGATTGTACAGTAAATTCCTCCCAAAGCTACTTTTCCTTGTTCAAACAGTGTATTTGTAAGAATAAGCAAGAGCCCAGAACTCTAAAGAGGTGTGTATGTGTATGGGAGTCAGAAGCAATACAGAATGAAAAAATGACAGGCAGAAAGGAAAGGATATATAGCCCTCCTCTTGCTGCTTCTTTGCTTAAAACCCTCCCCTCCCTGCTACTCTTTCTTGTGTGCTTATGTGGGTAATGTGGTTCTGTGCTTTAAAACTTTCCTTCTTCTGTTTCAACAGTAAAATATAAGTTAATTGGTATGTCTGTATGGTTCACTGAGCAGTTGAAGAGAATTGATTTGTGACTCTGGTCTGTGATTGACGTTTTCCGTTTCCAACTTTTAGCTTTAAATGATGTGTCATGGAACATTCACTGGTGATTGATGCAGAGTGTGTAACCCCTAGCTAGGAATGGAATGAGCCAGGAAGGGGTGGAGCCTCTAGATGCAGAAGGGTGCAGTCTGCGTGCAAAACAGAGGAGGAAGCAAGGCTGCCCTGCTGGGGAGTTTGAGCCTTAATCATAGGCTCTTTAATGCCTTGTTTAAGATAACTATGATATGTCAATGGAAACTGGTGTGGGGGCGGGGACTTTCATTCTAAATTGTAAACAGGTGGGGCACAAGGATGGTGCCCCCTATAGAATCTGCAGCAACCCCACCCAATCTTTCCTTTCACTCACCTGGTCCAATTTTTTTGAAACTTTTATGGGGGGGAGTTGAGGAGGGGCACCAGATGTTATGCTGAAAATTTGGTGCCTCTACCTAAAAAAAAAAAAGTCTCTCCAGAGGCCCAGATACTTGTGGATTGATTCTCCATTATACCCTATGGGAACCAGTCTCCATAGGGTACAATGGAATGCCCAGCAGACATTCAATGCCCCCTCCACTTTATGATAACCCTGAAGTGGGGGGAGGGCCTTCAAACCAGAGGATCCCCTGCCCCCAACTGGGGATTGGCAGCCTACCCACAGAACCTACAAACTGAAGTTACAAGCTGTCTGTGAGTGTATACCTCTTCAAGAAGAAGGAAAGTTATCTCTTCAAGGTTAATGGTGGTCTTTCTGGATATTAGATGAAGTACCAAATGATAGACAGGAGTGTGCAATAGAAATGACTTTAAAATACCAACTTCATAGCAAAGAGATAATAGTCCTTTACTCCTTGTTCATATAGAATAAATAAGTAGCAGTTAATAGCTTTGATCATTTACTTTCAGCTCCTTGTTTTACCTTTCGGTAGATACTGGTGAACTTAATTACAGACATGATTGCTTTTTTCCCTGTCACCTTTCAGATCTATTGTAAAATAAATATTAGATGCTGCAATGATTTATGTTCTATTACTCCACTGTGGCCTTGGTGGGCTCTGGGGGGGACTCTGGCTTGAACTAGGGTTGCCAGGTCCCACTTGCTAACCAGGGGAGATGGGAGGACTTACCAGGAGAGAAAGGAAGGCCCAGGTAATGTGGACATGTCATTTCTGGCATGCCCAGGAAGTGATGTTATCAAGCTGTGATGTCATCAGGCTATCATGGCAGTGCTCTGGTATTTGGGCAAAAACTTTATGATTAAAAATTGCTTCTACCATAGAATTTTCCCCCAAATATTGGAGCATCACACAGACTGCCTGTGTGATGATGTCACTTCCTGTGTATGCTGGAAGCAGCATCACCAACAATGTTGCCTGGGCCGTCTTTCTCTTGGTGAGTCCCTCAGCTGATCAGATGATCAATGGCAGGGGATGGGGCCGGGCAGGGAGGAACCCTACTTCCACCACTGGAGCTGGTCACCCTACTTTGAACATAAACCCTATCCTGTTGTGTGCATCTGCATGGTATATACCACCAGCATACACAAATGGGTGGATGCATTTACCAATACTTGGCAAAAACTAGCTTATGAGCAAGTCCCCCCCCCCCCCTATCTTAGATGAATTCAGTGTTGCTAGTGCTCCACTTTTGTGTCTTGTCACTATCTGGGCAGCATAACACTAGCATGGTTAGCAGGAGTTAGCCAGGATACTATCTTCTGATATTCATTTTTAATGCCAGTCATTTTTTTTCCCTTACTCTTTCTTTCAGTTATGCCCAGCAGGTGAAACTCAACAGGCTCTCAATGGTGTCCCAGGATATAGCTGCTTCTATCAGCAGTTTCCTCCCCCCCACCCCCCAATACACTTACAAAGCTAAAGAAGCATTTTCTGGAAGATTGGCACCCCAAGCAGGCACTTACTTTGCCTCTGTGAAAGATCCGGAGTTAGGATTGCAAGCCTCCAGGTGGGACTTGGAGATTTCCCAGAATTACAACTGATCTCCAGGCAACAGAGATTAGTTCCCTTGGATCAAATGGCAGCTTTGGAGGGTGAACTCAATGGCAATATACCCTGCTGAAGTCCTTCCCTTCCCCAAACCCTGCCCTCCCCAGGATCCACCACCGGATCTCTGGGAATTTTTCAACTCAGAGTTGGCAAGCCTACTTGGACTGATGCATGAGAACACACACATCAATATATAAAGCACCCTCATGCTCATTTGGATGGGGGGGGGGGACAACAAATCTAGAAAGAAATGCCAGTTTTTTTAAAAAAAAAATCCAGAACTCTTGACAACCTATGATGTGTTGTAAAAACAGGATACCTGTAAAATTTTGGTATCTTGCTTCTGAAAAGTATAAAAAGAGAAACTGGCAGAAGAGTTATATGAAAACCTGTAGTTATAAAAACATTTCTCCCTAAGAACTATTAGCATCACTGTGGTTATACATGCAGAAATAAAAGCCTTTCTCTCATTCCAGTCCCTGATCAAAAACAAAACCCTGGATTTGGGAAAAGCCTAGTTTTCTTCCATGGAGTTCTGTCTAATGTTTAGATTGTGTTCCTAGTGCCTGAGAAAGGCAGATTTTTAGAACTGTTGGTTGTCTGGGGGGGAAAGAAGCAGCAATCTAAAAATGTCTTCAAGGGAGATGTCATTCCTGCTGCATGTAAGTTATGATGAGATATGTCTTTAAGCTTCATATCTGGTTTTGTTTAATATTGGCTCTGTTCTTCATTGTCGCACATCTGCATCAGTGAGCACAGAGGCATGATGTAAAGACCACAATTCTCAGCGGAAACATTCCCAGTGACTTCAGACGTCAAGTGAGGGCTTAGATCGAACCACAGAATTTCTGAGGCCATAATATGTCAAAAGGATTGGAATAATGACCATGTGTGTCTCCACATTTCTAAATGAGAATTCCGAGAACTTCTGCAAGAGTAACATGAACAATCAAATCAAAGAAAATGTACTGCAGCATCTGCTTAACTTCCCTCTTTCTCTTTCTCTCTCAGTCTTGCTCAGTCTCTTACACAGAGAGAGACTCCATTAGATTTAAATCTGGAGAACTTTAGCTGGATCACGTATACATATTATCATTATTTCTTCATGTGCCAGACAGATTTACTCAAATTTCTTATACCTCATACAATAGAGTTGCCAGGTCCTCCCCCCAGCGGGGGATGGAGGACTTGGGGTTGCCAGCTCCAGGCTGGAGAACTCCTGGAAATTTGGGGATGGAGTCTGGGGAGGACAGGGACTTCAGTGGGGTACAATGCCATAGAGTCCACACTCCAAAGCATCCATTTCTCTGGGGGAACTCTAGAGATGAGAGGCAATTCTGTGAGATCCCCAGGTCCCATCAGGAGTCTGGAATCCCTATTACACAATAATGTCTAGATTAGATCACTGACTTTGTACAGGGCAAACCTTTACAGGGAACATTGTATTGGGATAAAAATTGTGTGGGTAAGCATGTTGATCTATGAAAACTCCAGAAACAAAAGTCATTCAATAAATTTGAAAAACTCTTACCTTTGACATTCTCACCATTTTTGGTACAACACAAAACCTGTTTTGTATTTAGCTAATCTTAAACAGAGTTATTTCCCTCTATGCCCACTGTAGTCATTGGGTTTAGAAGGGTGGAACTATGTCTGTTGCACTGTTAAGTCTCCAACACATCTTATATTTTATCCTAAAATTCTACAAGTGCAGATAAGACCCTCTGTCAAGGTCTGATGCATCTTTTTCTCCTTCCCTCTTTCTTTCCTATTGAACATGTAACCTGATTAAAAATTCTGGGGAACTTGCATGTATGCACATGGTTTTCTGATACTTCATAGGAAATATATTGTAACTGTACAGAATCTCAGGTACTGATGCTGTCACAAACTGTAAATGTTACATGGCTTTTTAACCCTCCTTTCGCAGTGTTTCTCTGCCTGTACTGAAGATAATCAACTGAAGAATCATTTCATGTGTTGACAAAGTGGGATCTAACCCAAAAAAAGCTTATTCTTCAATAAACCTGTCTTTAAGGTTACCATGAAAGTTCATGTTGATTTTGCTACAACAGACAGTGACCCTGTCAGGTATACTGTAGCTGACTGAACCAACTGAGCTACTTTGCACTGATTCCACTATTCGCCTGTCAATATGACTGAGAATAGCCCTTTTCAGATATTACATTCCTGACAGTCTGGACATGTGTGGAACAAATATGCTACATGCAATCCTAATATGTGAAATCAATGTTTCTTCAGAAAGGGGCAATACACACATACCAGACCCCAAATTGTGTGTTCTACAACTGGAATATATATACACTGCCACTTTCAGAAGAACGACAATCGGCCTCTCGGGAGGATCAAATATAGCATGTTTGTCCGACGTGTGGCCAAATATAATGAATGAACAGAGCAAATGCCCTTAGATTCACAATATAGCATTGTCTCCCCACAGCAGTCATACACACAAACAACAGAATGTTTCGTACAGCAATTTCCACACACCCCCACAAAAAAAAATGGTAGGATTAGTTTCACATATCATTTTCATGGCTCCCTTGCAGATTGTTTTATGGAGTTAAGAAAACAAGCTTACTTGAACTTGTTATATTCTTTTGGCTTCTTGTTCCATGCGCAGTTCTGTAGTCTTCTCACAACCTGCAAATAATAGTCTTCTGCATACCTAAAAGGATTTAAACAAAAGCATGTGGCATGAACAGTTTGCAGCTCACAGGGTAGGTTTTGCTGCCTCAAGGAATTGGGGACTGGGATGTATGAACACATGAACCTGCCTTATACTGGGCCAGACAAGTTATCTAATAAGGTCAGTATTGTACTCTGACTGGTAGAGACTCTCCACAGTTTCAGGTAGAAAGAACTCTTTCACATCACCAACTAACCAATTCTTTTAACTAGTGATACCAAGGATTGAACCTAAGGCCTTCTGCATGTAAGGCAGAGCTATACTCCCTCACCAGTCAGATATCTGTGAGATATACATGATTAGATCTTTGATCATCTTCTCCTAACTTCACATGTTTGATTTCTGAGGCAGAATAAGGCAAAACATAGGTCAGATCTTTTCCAGCCCTGACTGCTAAGCAAAACCATTATATTCATAGATGGTAGAATCTGGCAGCTTTGATTACAAAGTGCTGGATAAACAACAGGGGCTGGGAATTGTCCCACTATTCATCACTTCCTGCTTGAAAGTCTCCAAAGGCTTCTAACCAGTCAGTCTTGAAAACAGACAGCAGATCTAGATGGATACAGCAAAGCAGCTCTTATGTTGCCAGATGGATTTCAACTAAGAACTTAGTAATGCAGAAAACCCTTCTCAGGACTGACTGGAAAGTTCTGCCACACACAAATAACCACATAAAAAAAAATGCTGTGTCTACCCAGGCAACTGCCTAGGGCAGCAGCCTTCTGGGGGCTCTGAACTGGATGCCCCCATGTAACTCGGTGACATTATCAGTGGGAGGGGGCGCGCCAGAATTTAGTCTTGCCTAGGGTGCCAGAGTGCCCCGTGGTGCAGAGTGGTAAAGCTGCAGTACTGCAGTCGGAGCCCTCTGCTCACAATCTGAGTTCGATTCCAGCAGAAGCTGGTTCAGGTAGCCGGCTCCAGGTCGACTCAGCCTTCCCTCCTTCTGAGGTCGGTAAAATGAGTACCCAGCTTGCTGCGGGGGGAAGTGTAGATAACTGGGGAAGGCAATGGCAAGCTACCCTGTAAAAAAGTCTGCTGTGAAAACGTGAAAGTAACGTCACTCCAGAGTCAAAAATGACTGGTGCTTGCACAGGGGACTACCTTTACCTTTTTTAGGATGCCAGACTGGCCCTGGTTCTACCATCCATTCATTTTTCCTATATATTGTATAGGACTATGAACACATAAGCACACAAGTGGAGAGGGACCATGGCTTAATGGCAAAGCATCTGCTTGGCATGCAGAAGATCCCAGGTTCAATCCCTGACACCTCCAGTGAAAGGACTCAGATAGTAGGTAATGTGAAAGACCTCTATTTGAGGCCCTGAACAGTACTGATCTTGGTGGACCAATAGTTTGATTTAGTAAAAGGCAGCTTCATGCTTTATGTGAAGCTGCCTTATTGTGAGCAAGACCTTTGGTCTATCCAGTATTGTATACTTTGACTGGTGGTGGCTTTTCAGAGTTTGAGGTAGAAGTCTTTTACATTGCCTATTGTGTGTGTAAAGTGCCATCAAGTTGCTTTTGACTTATAGCGACCCTATGAATTAATGACCTCCAACCTGTCCTATCATTAACAGCCTTGCTCAGGTCTTGCAAATAGACTTCCTTTATAGAGTCTTCCTTCCGTGACTTCCTTTATAGAGCCAATCCAAATCATATTGGGTCTTCTTGTTTTTGTGCTGCTTTCAGCTTTTCCTAACATTATTGACTCTTCCATTGACTCTTATCTTCTCTTAGGATCACAGAGTTGGAAGGGGCCATTCAAGCCATCTAATCCAACCCCTGCTCAATGCAGGATCAACCTAGAGCTGCTGCTTAAAGACTTCCAGTGAGGGAGAGCTCACCACCTCCCTAGGTACGGTAGCTGTTGAACAATTCTTACTGTAAAAGTTTTTCCTAGAACCACTGGTGTAGTGGTTAACTGCACAGATTCTTATCTGGGAAAACCAGGTTTGATTCCCCACTCCTCTACATGCATCTGCTGAGTGACCTTGGATCATTCACAATTCTCTCAGAGCTGTTCTGCTCAAGAGCAGTTCTTGGAGAGGTTCTCAGCCCCACCTACCTCACAGGGTGTCTGTTGTGGGGAGGGGAAGGGAAAGAAGATTGTAAGTCACTCTGAGACTCCTTTGGGTAGTGAAGGGTCGGTAGAAATCCAATCTTCTCCTCCTCCTTCTTCCTAATATCCATTTTATGCTTCTGTTGATACACCCCAAGATGGCATTAGCCTTTTTTCTTGCTGCATCACACTGGCTGCTCATATTTAATTTACAGTCCAGCTGTACCCCAAGATCTGGTTTACACACATTGCTACCCAGAAGCATATCTCCCATCCATCCAGTATGCGTGTTGCTCTTTTTGTTACTCAGATGTAGAACTCAGTATTTATCCTTGTTAAATTTCATCTTGTTCACATCTGCCCACTTTTCCAATAAGTTCAGATCCTGTCGAATTCTATCTCTATCTTCTGGTGTGTTTGCTTATCCTCCCAATTTGGTTTTATCTGAAGATTCAATGAATAGCTCCTCCACACCCTCATCCAGATAATTGATAAAAATATTGAAAAGTACTGGGCCCAGAACTGAGCCCTGTGGCACCCCACTGAACACCTCCCTCCATTCAGATGAAATGCCATTGATAACTACTCTTTGAGTATGGTTCTCCAACCAGTTCCCTATCCACCTAATTATCCCAGAGTCCAGATCCACAGTTCTCTAGTTTACCCATCAGAACATCATGGGGAATCCTGTCAAAATACTGAAGTACAGGTAAACAGCACCAACAGCATTCCCTTGATCCAGTAAGCTCATTACTCTATCAAAGAAAGAAACAAAGTTGGTCTGGCAGGACCTATAGGAGACAAATCTGTGCTGACTTCCCGGGATCACCAAGTTGTCCTTTAGGTGCCTGCAGATTGATCCCTTTAAAATCTGGTCCAATATCTTCCCTGGGACAGATGTCAGGCTGACTGGCCTATGGTTTCCTGGGTCATCCCTCCTCCCTTTTTTGAAAATTGGGATAACATCCTTCAGTCTTGTGGCATACCTCCCATCCTCCAAGAGGTCTGGAAGATGATGGATGAAAGCTCTGCAAACTCTTTAAAAAGTACTTTGAGTACTCTTGGGTGCATACCATCTGGCCCATGGGATTTGTATTCATTCAATGTAGCCAGCCAATTCTCAACTACCTGGACTCCATGCCTTACCTACTATGATCTCTAGATGAGCCTATTCAGGGAATAAACTGAGGCAAAACAGGCATTAAGTCTTTTTAATGTGAACAAAATACAATAATGAGAACTGAGTAGCCTCAATTTGGTCATTTTAGCTTCTAGCAAGAGTTCAGGCTTGATTTGATCTAGAGCCCACTTATTGTCTTTTTGGTGGTTCACGGTATTTCTCCTCCAACACCACATTTCAAATGAATCAACTTTCTTTCTGTCAGCTTTCTTCATTGTCCAACTTTCACATCCATACAGCTATGATTTTCAATATTAACAATTTATTTTTATATTAACAATGGCTACTATCCAATCATTTTTAAACAGAAGAGGCTGGAGATTGAACTTGGAGCTTTCTGCATTTAAAACAGATGGTTCACCATGGAGTCAGAGCTCCACTCCCTATGGCTGTCAACTCCAGCAGGCAGAGAAAAATGGGTAATGAATGAAAGTCCTTCCAACTAGAAGCCTTTCCTGCTCAGCAGGGCAGTCACTGCTCATTGCAAAAAGGCGGTCTTCTGAAGAAAGAACAAAGGTCTTTCTGCATTTGCACCAGTGATCATCTTTTTCTTGTTGAACCAGCTTTTGAAACATTCATGATGTTTTGAGAGAGAATTTTTGCAAAGTAAGATACAGAACAGCATCACCTTGAATTTTCATTTATTTATTTCTTGGAGTCTTTTGCCAGCTTCACTTCAATGCTGTTCAATATTTTTTTTAAATGAACACTCCTCTGCAAAAACAAAAAGCATTTAAGCAGAGCCTCACATTCACATGCAGTGAGCCACAGCCCAAAGATGCTCACAACTGAATTTTATCCCCCTTTGATAAAAGAGTCTTTTAGAAAGACTTAATTTAGTTGCGGAATGAAAATACAAATATTGTATGTGTTTGTCACCAGGATTATTTTCCATCTGTGCTTCATATATAATTTAAAATAGCGTGTACAGATCTTCCCTGTAATTCCATATCTAATTTAAGCTTCTTTAATAATTTGGTTCCTATCTTCAAAAACATAAAGCAAAGAAGAGATAAGCTGATATGGCCATGTTTATTTCTTTTAGATCCAGTGCATTGGGTTGAATCCTAAAGACCATTCTATTAGTGGAAGTTATTTCCTCTGGAGGAAAGCGCCTTGTCCTGTTGCAAGAGGTCAAAGGTCTCATATAAGGGAATGCTCCTGCTGCCTCAGGAAATCCCCCTTCACCAGCAGAGCACATCTCCTGGATCCTCCCTATCTTTAGACCTAACAGGGGACTGAAACATTCTTGTCATCTCCCTGGCTCAGGCTGTTGCTAACTGGATCCAAAGCAACCTCGGGGGGCACTGCCAGATTTCATTAGATGCAGCAGGAGAGGAAGCAACAAAATACCTTGGGGCACTTGGGAACCACTAAATACTTTCAACTAGCCCTATGTTTTAGGTGAGGAAACGGTGAAGTGGAGGCTTATATCTTCCCACACAGGGTTGCTAACTCCAGTTTGGAAAATTCCTGGAGATTTGTGGATAGTACCTGGGATGAGTGGGGCTTGAGAAGGGTATAATGCCATAGAGTCTACTCTCCAAAGTAACAATTTCATCCAGGACAACTGGTCTCTGTAGTCTGAAGACAGGGTTGCCAGGTCTGACTAAGGAATATCTGGAGACTTTGGGGGTGGAGCCAGGAGTTTTGGGATGGAGCCCTTCATTAGAAATAATGGAGGATGGGGACACCTT
Organism: Heteronotia binoei; assembly: GCF_032191835.1. Taxonomy (NCBI): domain Eukaryota; kingdom Metazoa; phylum Chordata; class Lepidosauria; order Squamata; family Gekkonidae; genus Heteronotia; species Heteronotia binoei. Next base: position 37,501,439 of record NC_083232.1, on the reverse strand, counting down.
CTTTTGGAAACTCATAGAATTGGACCAACTGGAGTTTGTTTTTTTTTTAGGAGAGGCACCAGATGCTATGCTGAAAACTTGGTGCCTTGACCTCAAAAAACAAACCCCCCAGCACCCATGGATTGGTTCTCTATTATAACCTATGGGGACTGGTCTAATGGAGTGTCCAGTGGGCATTAAAAAAAATCCTCCCCACTTTCTGAAGTGGGGGAGGGCCCCAAACCAGGGGATCCCCCCTAGGCCCCACCTGGAGGCTGGCAACCCTAAACCACAACATGGTTCCAATCCAGGATCATGGTTCTTCCAATCCAGGATCCCACATACTAGCTATTTAAAAGACAAAAAAACTGGGAATGTAACATGTCACTTTCAGAACCTTATCCAAGTAGGCCCTTAGCAGAACAGCTGGAGTCTTGTTCCAACTTCCTTTGTTTTGTTTTTTTAAAAGCTGAGATTCTCAGGGATCTTTGAATTCTTCACTAAATAACAACTGAATATTTTATTTATTTATATTATTGAATTTCTACCCTGTCCTTTCTGTGAGCAGGATCAGGGCTGGTTACAACATGGAAAGATTAACAGTTAATAAACTAGCTATAATACAATAAGAACAAATCCCTTAAAATCCTTAACAACAAGACTGGTAAAATGGAATAGATCCAGCTGTGAACAAGCCAAAGTTTAAGAAATCTTGCAAGAACTGGTGACCTACTTTTTATCCTTCCTTTGCCACAGTAACATTTTTATTGATTTCAAAATGGAGGACAAATATGGAGTCCTTGAAAGCCATATTTAATGTCCTCTTCAAACTTGTCTTCAGGGGGACTTTCAACCCATGGCTTAGAATGTTCCATAACAAAGGGACAGCCTTATTTTCCCCAGGGTCTTTTGATCTTTTTCCCTATTTAGTACAATTTTTTTTTGTGCTGTGGATTGCCCCAGGACCAAGTCTTTAAATATGCAAATAGCACAAGATGACTTGGTTTTAAAATAAACATGTCATGGCAATCAACCTTGACACATCAATGCTGATGTACACATAAGAAGACTGAAAAAGCCAATCGTTTCAACTTAGCCAATTTACTAAGCAACCACTTACATGAAACGTATGGTAATAATATTAGTGTCAGAATATAGTTCAATCAAGCAGAGAGGGGAAAAAATTAAGTGGCTATGGGGAAAATGGTTTGCCAGTTCAATTCTTTGGTGCTGAATATCATTATATGCCACAGCAAAATTTTGCTTAGAAGACTGTGGCCTGCAGGGAGAAATCTATAAATTAAGGGAAGAGTAGAAAGCAGAGAGAACGGAAAGCAAAAGGTGACCTGGAGCAATTTTGTTGTCTAGGGAAAATTCCTGTAAGCTTATCAAAGCTAACTCCTGCCTAAGGACATATGCTCAGTGAAGATCAGAAAACGAGAACAACCATCAAATTCTGGAAAGGATGTCATTGGACTAGCAACATATCAGAAAGCCACAGAGGCTGTAGGCTTCAAAGAAGGTCAAGCCACTCCTCCTCAGCACTTGTTCCTCAGTCGCATGAAGGAGTGATGCATTTGTGCCCAGTCTAGAAATCACAGTGCGTATATAATCCTGAAGATTAAAGCACAAATAAGCTGGCAGGCACGGATGCCTGAATCCTGTGCTTTTGGGAAGCCACTTTTTCAGTGAGGCAGATACCCTGATAAAGAAATCAGTATTGATGGACAGAAAAGCAGTCAGTTGTTGCTGGGACCTTGCTCTGCCATTTTCCAGATGCTCATAAAAAACCCTGGACCCATAAATAAGGCACTGCAAACTTATGGGATACCTTTGAACATTCTAGGGTTGCCAATCCCCAGTTGGGTTTGGAGGCTCTCCCCCCACTTCAGGGTCATCAGAAAGTGAGAGAGGGGAGGGAGAGGAATGTCTTCCGGGCACTTCATTATACCCTATGGAGACCAATTCCCACAGGGTATGAGAACTGATCTGTGAGTATCTGGAGCTTTGGGGGGCGGTGTTTTGCAGTAGAGGCACCAAATTTTCAGCATAGCATCCAGTGCCACTCCTCAAAACACCCCCTAAGTTTAAAAAAGATTGGACCAGGAGGTCCAATTCTATCAGCCCCAAAAGAAGGTGCCCCTATCTATTATTTCCAATGGAAGGAAGACATTTGAAAGGAGTGTGGTCCCTTTAAATGTGAGAGCCAGAAATCCCTTTGGAGTTCAGTCATGATTGTCATACCTTTGCTCCTGGCTCCACCCCCAAAGTCCCCAGATATTTCTTGAGTTGGACCTAGAAACCCTGCCCCCAAATCTCCAGGAATTTCTCAAGCTGGTGCTGGCAATCTTAGAAAACTGGACCAGGAGGTCCAATTCTGTCAACCCCAAAAGAAGGTGCCCCATCCATTATTTCCAATGGAAGGAAGACATTTAAAAGGAGTGTGGTCCCTTTAAATGTGATAGCCAGAACTTCCTTTGGAGTTCAATCATGCTTGTCATACCCCTGCTTCTGGCTCCACCCCCAAAGTCCCCAGATATTTCCTGAGTTGGACCTGGCAACTCTAATTATAGCTTAGTCAAATTCATAAACACAGAGATACTTCATCTGTATTCCCTTCTCCATGAAGATGGGGGATATGAAGTTCCTGCTTGACCTCTATCAGTGTATGTTATTATAAGGCCAAAGGACCAACTGGAAAGGAATTTCCTCCTAATCCATGTGGTACAGAGACTTGGCACCCCACCATTTGTATCTACTTGTGATCAACCCTGAAATTCACTTTTCCATCCCAAACGTTATTAGAATCACACTTAAATGTTTTTTTCCTCTTCCATTTTACCCTTATCAACACCCCTGTGAGAAGGTTAGGTTGAAAGAAAGTCACTAGCCTAAGGTCATCCTGTGAGCATCATGGTCGATTGGACATTTGGATCTAGGTCTCCCATTCTTAGTTCAACATCTTAATATTACCCCATCTTTAATTGTCTTCTTCCACACAACCACTGGAACAAAGGAACTCACATGCAGACCTATGAAGTTGCCTACTGGTCCATCTAGCTCAGTTATTTATCCAACTCGCAGATGGTCACAGGTAGAGAAAGGCCTTTCCTAATACATGCTGCCTTTAACTGGAAATGTTAAGAATAGAATTTATGACCACATGCTCTGTCATTGAGTCTCACCTGGCTGTGGACCACAAAGGGGAAAGAATGGGACACATAGGGCTTAACCTGGCCACAGAGATACACCTTATTAATGATTTATAATTTAGGGACATTCCCTTATATTTTACAATGTTAAGGAATTGGGAGTTTGTGGGCTTGCCTTAAGATCACATGATCTTAGCTGGCTCTATAATAAGGCTTAGAGACTGCTGCAATATGTCTTAGTCACTGTTTATATTAAAGTTGTTTTAAGCCATTCATCCTGTTAGTATATCTGTGGACAAATAAATATTAGAATTTGGCTCCATCTTATCCTCTTAAATTCTTGATGTTTCTCACTCCATTCCACATGTGTCCCATGCAAATATACAAATGAATGTGTTCTGGTTAAGATGTGATGATACACAGCATTCCACCCCCCTTGCAACACTGCATACAGTCATCATCCAAACAATATTATTCCAAGGAAATCTTTAGCAACTTCATCATTGCCAAGCTACAAAATATATTATATTTTATCCACCTATGTACCCAGCAGAGGCTATTTGTCTGCTTGTGGTGGCAGCCAGGCAAAATTTAAAAGACCTTGGAGTAAGTGTTATTTTGGTTAGAAACTGAATGGAGAAACCCTTCCAAGGAGAAAGTGTCAGACTCTGTTCATTGATACTCTTCTTGAATACTGATCACTAACCATACTGATTAATAAAGATATATGCTTACTAACTCATATTAGTATAGTAGTAGAAGGGGGGCCAAGTAGAGGCTAGCCCAAGAGTAGCTTCCCAGGAATATCAAAGGTTGAAGTAGAAAGTGCCTGGCCGATTCTCACCTCCCCCCTAGAGGCAGCAAGGACATTGCCACCGGGAAATGTAACCACCAACTGTAGGAGATAACGGGGGAGCCGTGTGAAATGTCTCACATGCAAAGACAGCCTTTGTTTTGGGAATTGGGGGTAGATGTGAATGCTTTGATGTATAATGTTAAATACCAATGACTCAAACTGCTAGCCATCAGTTCCCATGTCTTTCATGCTGAAGTAACCTTGGAGAATACAATAAACCCAACTTTGTTGCAGATAACTAAGTCTGCTCATTTTGGGAACGTCAATGAACCTTCGCTGACAGAAAGTGCTATTGAGAGGATACAGGTTTTACTGATGGTGTCTTAGAACAAATCATTAACAGCAGGACGTGTGGCAAGACACACATTCAGTACCAGGTATCTATGGCTTAATGAAGCTCTTTGATTTGCTCCTTTTGGTTTTTGAGCTTGAACTAGCTTTGTTTTGATGTCTAAATGCCTATTTGCTTCTTAAAAAGACCCCATAGATTTTTTGTTTAGATGGGATGGATCCAAAAAGGGGGGAAATATTTCATTTTATAGCCTTATTTGAAGCTTTGTCACTGTGCAATCCATTGATTTTTCTTTTGTTTCTGTTGCCAAGACATTTATTTTTTTATGTTTTTGATATTTATTTTCTGGCAGTTGGCTTTCCACAGTGCCCTAAGGCAGGTTTTTTTTTAACAGACTAACAATCATTCATTCCTTTCAGCATTGAAGAACTTACAAATATATTCAATATCTAACCCACACCCAGCTGGGCACATAACATAAAGTGTTTTGCTTTACTCTGTGTAAATTGTATAGTCATGGAACCGAGCAGTTATCATTCTAATTCTCCTTCCCTGTGGTCATGCCTACTGCCTAATACCTTAAAGTCATGCTAGCCTAGATAAAAAGGGCATGAGCAAATAAATACTACATGGCTATGCCAATACCTCTTTCCACCTTTAGCCTAAACCAAATGCTACACAAAGGAAAACATTCGATAACAGATGGCAGTACAAAATCAGGTAGCCAGCTAATTTGGAAACCACTGAAACCAACTGCATAATCAGAAATTTAAAGCAATTTAAAAGGCTGTGACTCAGTGATAGAGCATCTGATTTGTATACAGAGCATCTCAGGTTCAATTGTTGTTGCCAGCCACCAGTTGGGGCTTAGAGATCTCCTGGAATTACAACTGATCTCCAGGTTGCAGAGATCAGTTCCTCTGGATAACAGAGCAGCTTTAGAGGATAGACTCCATGGCACTATATGTGACTGAGGTCACTCCCCTTCACGGCTTTTTTTGTAGCAGAAACTCCTTTGCGTATTAGACCACACCTCCTTGATGTAGCCAATCCTCCAAGAGCTTATAGGACTTTTAGTACAGGACCTACTGTGAGCTCCATTGGCTATATCAGGGGTGTGTGGCCTAATATGCAAAGGAGTTCCTGCTACAAAAAAAGCCCTGCTCCCCTCCCTAAGCCCCACCATGCCCAGGTTCCACCCCCAAATCTCCAGGAACTTTCTGAGTCAGAGCTAACAAACTGAGGTTCAATCCCTGGTACTACCATTTAAAAGGCTCAGGTAGTAGGTGAAGTGAAAGAGCCCTACCTGAGACCCCAAAAAGCCCCAACCAATTGCAGCAGATAGTACTGATCTTGATAGACCAATGGTTTGATTCAGTCTAGGCTAACTTGTGTGTGTGCCCATGGGCCTCCATGGAGAATGCATATTGTTCAGATAATAAGCAGGTCTGGGTGAACAAAGAGCTGGCAAAGACCTCACCCTGAGACACAGCAGAGTTGCCAGCTCTTGGTTGGGAAATACCTGGAGATTTGGGGGAATGAAGCCTAAGAAAGATTGGGATTTGTTAGGACCTGCAGGACATCTACTGTTGTTAGCTCTGGATTGGGAAATACCTGGAGATTTTAGGATTGGAGCTTGAAGAAAGCAGGGTTTGAGGGAAGAGGCTTCAGTGGGGTGAGGGGAGAGACTTGGTGAGGGGAGAGACTTCAGTGGGGTATAATGACATAGAGTCCACCTTCCAAAGTGACCATTTTCTCCAGGCAAACTGACCTCTGTCAACTAGAGATCAGTTGTAATGCCAGGAGATCTTCAGTGACCACCCAGAGGTTGGTAACCCTAAAAAAATGTTCAGTGAATGTAGTTCAGTATGAGTCGTTCTGATAAAATCCAAATGAAGTTACTGAAGATATGGGGTGACCTCTATTGTATTGTAATCTCAGTGGTTCTTTTTTTGAGCTTCTAGCAGTTTATGTCGTATTTTGAATATAAGGGGGTGGGGAGGAAACCTTCGTGTACCTGGACAAAAGAGTATTGATATTCTTATCCTCTATGAATGTACCTAGTTTTGTAAATGTGTAGCTGTCACATCCATAGGTGGGGTGGGAGAGAACATAGTGCCAGGCACTGCCACAAACACACATAGCTTTTCCACAAGGCATTCTTAATATGGCACTCTTTTTTTCCACTTTCCCACAGCAGAAGACAGATGCAAAGGCCATCCTTAAGCAAGCTCATTTCTTCTTCAGAAATGGTTTCTTTTGTGAAGCCTTCCCTTTCCCAACTTTCACAGAGAGCTCTTGCAACAACTTGCCTAACTAGAGCCACTTTCCACAAATTGGATTGCTTTCGGTAGCCACACAGATCATCAGTGAGGGACTGAATCAACAGTTCTGGGGGCTGATCAGAGAAAAGAAAATGAAGCCAGCATGGAATGAAGCCCCTTATGACCTGCCTATGAACCATGCTTCTACTTAGTGCTCTAAAGCAGCATTACAATTTTCACGTTTTTGCTGAATGCTCTGCGTCGGTCAGGAAAGGACCTCCAGCATAATAGCATTATTTGCTGTGGATGTGGGAACTGCCCCATCCTTCTGTAAAAGAGCAGCAGCCATGAATGCTGCTGCTCTGGAGCAAGAATGTCTTGAGGACAAGTCAGTGGCAGGCATGAGAGGCTTTATGGGTGGGCTGCTATGGTGATTGCCAGTTCCTTTTGATGTTGTAGGTAAACTTCATTTATCCCTCAGCTTTCTTTCCAAGAGGGACCCTGTGTGGCTTACATGATTCTCCTCTCCTCCATTATATCCTCACAACAACCCTGTGAGGTAGTTAGGCGGAGTATGTGTGACTGGCCCAAGCTCACCCAGCAAACCTGCATGGGAGAATGGGGATTAAAACTTGGGTCTCCACCTCACTGGCTCTTACACTTTTGTGTACACTCTACACCAACATGTCGTTTATACATAAACAATACCAAAATAACAGGAAAATGTTACAAGGCAGGCTGCAAACTATGATCAAAACATGACTGCCACATGAATCTTAGCTTGCTCAACACCCTCAGTTAGAGGCAAGGTGAGCCCCTGATCAGATTGCTTTAATGGTTTTTGTCAAAGACTGTGTTAAGTAGCGTTATGCCTGTGCAGTAGCTAGGGCTGCCAGTCCTCAGGTACCAGTGGGGGTTCCCCTGCTTTTGGGGGGTTTCAGCCCACAACCAGCCAGCTGGCCAGTGGAGGAAGCCGCACCCTACCCCCAAACAATGATATCGTTGTGGGACTTCCCCAACATGATGATGTCACTACCTGGTGAGGTTGTTGTGCTGGGGACATCGCATGGTGACACTGGTTTTAGTGCAAACTCTAGGGTCTTGAAACAAACAAAAAAAGCGCATCATTTCTGATGTCACTTCTGGGTGATGTCATAATTGTCAGGAACATCACGTGTGATGTCCCACCCACCCCTGGAATGCCCCCCCCAAATCCCCCCACCATGATGAAGTGGGGACCTGGCAACCCTAGCAGTAGCAAAGTATTCTACAGGGACAGGTCCTACAGCTTCAGTTGTTGCAGTTCTTGCTGACAAGCTCTGAATTTATTGCTGTAGTTGTTGTTTGTTTTAAAAAAATTCATAAGTGACACTGTTGCACCATTACAGTATGCCGTAATAGCAATAAATGGTACAAATGTGAAGGAAAATTACAGAGGTACAAGCAAGGAAATGGATATTTTTAAGCTATGTGTATATGGTTGTTCAAGTGAAGTGGGCAGGAAGAAGGCTGAGCTGTAGGTAAATAGTTCTGATCCTCATACCTTGCCAGAACTGAAGACTGTCTTAATGCCATCAATTGTTCCAGAACTCCATAGTAGAGTGTCTTTGAGGTTTGCTTCAGAATCAAATCAGAAACCATGTGGCATAGCACACCAAGTATACCTCATCACTAGGCATAATGACTTACAATATATTTCTAACATCAGGGCTTGATAAATCATAAGAACATAAGAGAAGCCATGTTGGATCAGGCCAATGGCCCATCCAGTCCAACACTCTGTGTCACACAGTAGCAAATTTTTTTAAATATACACACACACTGTGGCTAATAGCCACTGATGGACCTGTGCGCCATATTTTTATCTAAACCGTTCTTGAAGGTGGCTATACTTGTGGCCGCCACCACCTCCTGTGGCAGTGAATTCCACATGTTAACCCTTTGGTGATTAAATCCTGTGTGCCAAGTCACCATAGTGCCTAGAAATGCCATTGTGGCACCTAGTATTTTCAGCAATGATTTTGTTGTAGTGTCTCTCTGTGATCCTCAAAAGTACAATGCTCATTTATCATTTCACATCAGAACATTTTACTATATGATATAAAAATGTATGTCCATGAAATTTGTACTAATGCTTGTATATATATCAGGGCTTTTTATGAGCAGGAAAGCAGTTCCAGCTGCCTTGGTGTCATGGGAGTGGCCTAATATGCAAATGAGTTCCTGCTGGGCTTTTTTCTTTTTAAAAGCCTGTGTGAAACAATGATGCCATCAGGGGGTGTGGCATAATATGCAAATGAGTTCTTCCTGGGCTCCCCCCCCAAAAAAAGCCCTGATATATATTATATGCTTTTTTATTTCTACAACCTTCTGACCAACCCTTTCACTACCATGTTGTACTGTTTTTATATCCTAGGTAGTTTTTAGGGGCCCTTTCTAATGGCTCAGCTTCTTCTTAACACATGGTTTTGTTTTATTCTTTTTAGTTGTAAGTCTTCTCAAGCGGGTGTCTGGAGAGGTGGCATATAAAATTTCCAAATTAGAGACAGATAATATATTAGAATCAGGAGCCAACACAGCAAGCCTCAGGAGTCAGCCATTTCCTGCTTCTTACTCTACACAAGGGCTTCCCCCTCTGGGTAGGGAAATACCTGGAGATTTGGGGGGGTGGAGCCTGGGGATGGTGAGATTCAGGGAGGGGAATGACTTCAGCAGGATATAATGCCATAGAGTCCACCTTTCAAAGCAGCCATTTTCTCTAGAGAAAATTATCTTGGTAATCTGGAGATCAACTATAATGGTGAAATATCTCCAGGTGCCACCTGGAGGTTGGCAACTCTACTTTGTACCCTTTGGGAATTTTACAGGAAGGCGCAGCAAGTGGCATGGGTGTGCTTCTAGCAATACTTCCAGCCCAGTTCTTCCCATTCTGGCATTATTTTGAAAGAAGGACTCTGTGGCTCCTAAAAATATCTACTCCTGTGGCAGAATATAAAAGAGGTCATCAAATTTAGATGTATGTTCACCACAGGCAATGTAATTTGTGAATCCTCTGTTAACATGTCAGCTTCTACTGCCTCAGTAGGAAAAATGATCAGAATATTGTGAAAGGGAGGGTAGAATTCTGGAGCAGAATATCGGTGTATGTCGGATGACAATTTGGATTCAGATGCTGACCCAGTCATCTACTTACAGGGCACACCATGGCAAACTCTGTTAGAGCACCAGGCTTTTATTTACAAAATGATAGATATGGAACAAGAGTGTTGTGATGTAGTAGGAGACAAAAAATGTTAAACGCTTTGCAGAGCAGCACGGCTGCTACCTGCTGGCCATGAAAATAGCCGTGTTGCCAGGTGGTAATAGATGGCGAAAATTGCAATATAATGCTGACAATTTGGGGGGGGGGGGGTATCCACTTGGAAGCACTAAACATGGAATGCCTTCCTCTTAGCTGAATAACCCAAACTGCAGCATTCGTTTCCCTCTCTCCTCTTCTGTTGAACCAGATTTTTTGCTACACTCCTAATTCACCTCTCTTGAAAAGCTCACCACTTTGTCCACCTTTGGCCACAAAACAGGATGATTATAATGGAGGAAGTAGCAAGATTCTCAGGACTGTTATGTGTACCTGCCTCTGCCAACAGCATTATTTGGCTCTTTCTATTGCTTTTGTCTACAATGGAAACAGAACAAGACTGACACTCCATTTAGTGGCTCTTGGGGAGGACATGTCCAAGAAAAAGGAACTAAAACTCACAATCCAACCACTACTGCATAAAGAAAGCTAGTTAAAACTTTTTTACCTGGAAAAGCATTGGAGGGTATATTGGTAGAGTTGAGCCTTATTGAGTTTCATAATTTATCCTTTTGAAGGGCTGTGGTAAATCTGTACACACCCATACTGAAACAGTGGATTGATTTACTATGCTATGTCAGTAACAATGGCATAAAGGTTGTTGTTTTTTAACCTGGTTGGTATATTTTGATTTATTTTATTCATATTTTTACCCAATGGGAATTTTTAAAAATATGTTGTTTTTAATAAGATCTGCAAGGAATATTGACTCAGCAAGGTTCAACACAATATTTACCATGGTTTTATTCCTCATATTATAGCAGTGTGGGTTTTGCATAAATGCCCAATAGCAAAGACTGAGTCTATAAGACCCCTGCATGGAACACTCACATATTTTCAACACAGAAGTGAGTTTTATGTTGAACGTTTTGTATGCTGGACTGCTGTTGAAGAACGCATGCTGAAAAACAGTTGCCTTTTTGTTCTATGGCTGATAACAGTAGTGTTCTGTGCATTACAAACAATTATTTGTGACACTTACTATTCATTCACAAAGAGATATTTGGTTTGTTTAGATCAGGGGTGTCAAACTCATTTGCTATGAGGGCCAGATCTGTCATAAATGAGACCTTGTCAGGCTGGGCCATATGTCATAAAATGTAATGCCAAGTAGCAGAGATATAACCTTTATAAAGGATACAGACAAACACAATTAAAGATTTTTTTAAAAAAAACAAAACATGCTTAAAAGATTAGCACTGTTACAATACTTTATTTATTTAATAGTCTCTGATAATTGACACCTCTTGCTCTGAATTATTGTATCAAAATCTGGAGACACTGTCTGTGCTGTAGCAATCTTGAGGCATTGCAAGAATAGAAAGACAGCCATGTATAGTGGTCAAGATCTGGGAAGCCTAGGTTAAAAATCCCCACTCTACAAAGCAAATGTCCTAGGTGAACTTGGTCTGGACACACACTCTCAGCCTCATCCTTCTCACTGGCTTGTTGCTATTCCTCATGTAGTTCATATTGCTTTCCTACTGAGAAAGACTAGATCATGAAGACATGAATACATTGAAAAGGGGGAGGCAACCCAGTTGCACCCAGGACAGCTGTTTTCCCTGTGTGATTGAGCAAGCCTAGCAAAGCAAGCTGGGGTGCAGAAGGAAGCAAGAGAGAGGGAGAAGGAAGCAGACAACAGTCATTTGCTCACAGCTCTGATAGGACCCTTCCGGGGACCTGATCCAGCCCCTGGACCACATGTTTTATGTCCCTGGTTTAGAGCTTATTCATTTTCTAATAACAGATCCCCCACCCCCAATACATATTCTTTTCCCTCAATCGTGCTGGCTTTTTTCCTGGTTTGGGGGTTGGTTGCAGCTTGCAGGTTTAGTTTCCCCTCCTGTTATGTGCTGACACATGGCAAGACAAAATTTTCACTATAAGGCTTATACTTTTATTAGTATATATTTAAACATACATACACAATGAGATCCTAAACAGGATTACACCCCTCTAAGTCCATTGATTTCAACAGATTTATAAAGCTGTCCCTCTGCTTAGGACTGCCCTGATGGCTCTTAACCAGATTTCAGCATCAGCCCTGCAGGTGCCAGTTTTGATAGCTCTAAGCCATTGGTGTGCTGCAGCTGAGCTCCTATGTGTTAATCCCATGCTATAAACTGTTATCATGATAACCAAAAGATAGGAAACTGCAGCTATTAGTCACCAGAGATCATCCCCTCTTACATCTCAGGCAAGAATAATTACCTCAAAATAGGACTTCTCTGGCAGTGACCCATGCAGCAAAGCGTGATGTAACTCCCATCTGTCACTGCTGAATGCACACTGATGACATCATTGGCCTACACAGGCAGCTAAAGGATTTTGCAAAGCTTATGTATTTTATTTTCCCACTTATGTTGGAAGAAGGCTCTTCAGGCTTCCCTGTGGAGTGTTTGGATAATTAAAACACTCTACACGATGAAAAGTGCCCACAATATATGTCAGGGTCAACCAGAAGAACAGCTATGGTTCAGTCAGGGTCAACTAGAAGAATAATTATGGTTCAGACAGGATCTGTCACAAGTTGAGCTTCACTGCAGAGTGAGAACTTGAATCCAGGTGTTCCCATTTCTAGGCCAACATGCTAATCAGTGCACTGGCTCTCAGCTGAGGGGGAAACATGAGTTTTGACCCCCAAAATGACAGCCCAATATCAACTTTCCTCATCCATAATATCAAGTACAACTTACCTCATATCCTAAAGTTATTCTACTGTATTCCCCAGCCCACCATGACAGCATTGATTCCATTAAGAGGGTAGAGAAATGACCCACATAATGTTGTCAGTATGCAAATTTGACTAAAGGGTGCTGAAGGGGAGGAGCCGCTGATCTGGTATGATGCTATGCTTGGATTAGCTGCACCAAATTGAGGGAGCCAGAATTTCTCCCTTCTTGTTCACTGATTGGTCAGTGGCAATACTCTAGATATATAATCTATAATTTCGCTTGGTCAACTGCTACTAAAAATTGTGTTTGTGTGTGTGAGGTATATTTGTGTGTCAAACTATTTGTGATTACTGTGTTTTAAAGATGGTTGGAGACCTCTCGTTTTAATGATTTACATGTTTTTTTAAAAAAATCGCAGATCAGAACACAAAAATGCCAGAATGAAAATATGCTTTTTTCCCCTGTTGCTTTTGTCATCATGATATATTTGAAAAAAGTCTGAAGAAAACAATGGACATTATGCAAGCATCCTTGGCTGCTGAAAATCTTGTTAAAATAATTTACTGTAACTTTGACATGTTTAAACCAGCAGTATACAACTCAATACATGCAGAAGAAAAACCAGCAAAGCATCAGCTGTTCACTCAGTGCTTGCTGTTGCAAATCTCTGCATTTCTGAGCATCCTGGGCATGAGTTCAGGTCACCAGCTCTGAGTTGGGGAATTTCTGGAGTCTGGGAAGGGAGCTCAGCGGGGATGTGATGCCCTCCTCTACAGCTGTTATTTTCTCCAGAGGTTATAAGCTCTGTAGTCTGGAGATCTCGTGTAATTCTGGAAAATCTCCAGGCCCCACCTGGAGATTGGTAACCTTAGTATGAGTACAGAAGGACTAGTCATTCTAGGTATTGCTTACATTTTGAAGGGAAAGAAAGGGGGCTCTTAAAGAAATCCTCACCAATCTCCCCCCTTAGCTTTTTAAGAGCAGTAACGGATGAGGTACAGGATGACCACCATAGCCCTAAACACACTTACTGGGAAATTAGTCGTATTGAACTAAATTAGACTTATTTCTGAGTGTATATGCTTAGGCTTGTTCTGAGGGTCTACCTTTGCTTCTGTTTATAATTCAAGCACTGGTTCTTGGACTAGGCTGGCATCCCGAGGGCGTTCCCAGGAATGGATCCTCCATGAATGGCAAAGGTGTTTTAATCATCACTGACGACTTAATCTCTAGCAACTGGATGCTGGGAGCTTTGCTTGCACGCGTAACTTGTGAATGACTATCAGATCAGAGATATTTTGCTCTGGTTTCACTTCCCACAGCAGGTCAGTTCAGACTACTAAACTGAAATGTTGAGGATGTGGGTGGAGTGGTTCCTTGCCGTGCTAGGAAGAGGCAAGCATGTGACTCCTTCACTGCATGCTTGGCTTGTATCTCAAACCTTATTCACCTCCCCACTGTTTCACGAGCTTGCAGCATCTTGGTAACTGAGCGTTAACTGTAAATTGAGTTCTCAGTTACTCATTTTGTCTGGTTCACTGCATGAAAAGTGCTGCAAGCAAACATGGTCAGGTATGCACCTTTTCCCCTGCTTTGAGCTACCAGCATTTGCTCAGTGTCCTCTTATTCACCATACTTGGTTGCTGCTGCTGAATCTGAAGTGTTGAACAAGGATCCAGGTATGCAGTGCCTAGGATTCTCTTCCCAATTACAAAGAGGAGAGCTTTGCAAGTTGCAGTTATCAATATCCCATTTAGTGATTGACATCTCACTACTGTTCCTCCTAGGTTTCTGCCCCCTCCCTGAACACCTGGAAACATCCGTATTGATCCAATCCTGTTTCCTCCCCCCCCTCCAAAAAAAAAACAGGCCTACTCGTTTTTTTGTCTCTCCTACTTGCTTCTAAGTCTTTCTCTCTTGATCACAGTTATGCAATTTCTAGATCATGGAACTTTCCTACTTTCATGAATTCTGAACCCTGAGTCAGGAAGTGACATCATAAACATGGGACCTAGCCTAGGGGGATACCTGGGACTTAATCCAGATTAAAATTTTCTTCAGTGTGTGGATCTGAATTCATGGAGTGGGATTTCCGCATCCCTAAGCAGTTGCAAATGCCTCTCCCCAGTCTTGATTTTGGATGTCTCCTCTCCTCGAAGAACAGGTTTGGGAAGCATTTGGACTGCTGCAGGAAAGGGGAGGCAGGAAAATCATGATCCATGAGCAAAAATTCTTACACTCATGGCAACATCTAGCCTGGATTCAACCCCTGATTTCGTGTGTTTCAGGCCTCAGAACAGGGGTCACCAACCTTTTCTTTAATGAGAGATAGTTCTAGGTAATGAAAGAATTCCCAAGCTACCTTCCCCCATCCTCAGCAAGTTTTGTTGTGTCTTAGAAATAAAACATGGGTGATGAATTGCTTCAGAAATGAAGCTATCAGCTAAGGAATACATAAAAGTTTTTTTAAAAGCCTAGAGTGGATCTTTTCACTATCTTTTCCTGGTTTGTCTCGGACAGGGCTCCTGAATGTAGCACCTCTTCCAGTGAAAAAATATATCATACTTACATATTGATTCAATTATATAGATTCTTTACAGCTCTGTATGTGGCTTCTTGTTCTAAATCATTACTCTACATGTGCTACCCGCTGTGTTGTGTATTTGATCATCTGTGGGTGTGGCCTAAGGTACGTTGGCAGCACTACTCGAGCCCTTATAGTACGTATTCTGGAACACAGGAGCAGACTTAGGAACCATGTGATTGAAGCTCCTATGGTCAGCCATTTTATGCAAAAGAATCATGACTGTGAAGATTTTTGTTTTTTCACCTTATACAAATATGAACAAACAGCTAGAAATGAAGACGTTCACAAGATCCTGCTGCAAAAAGAGGCATACTGGATACACCAGTTGAATTGCATTTCTCCATATGGACTGAATATGACCAATGATTTGACATGTTTTTTATGAATGGTCTTCTTTATAATATTATGAGTGCTGTGCATAATTTGTCTGTGTGATAGCATACTTTTGTATAAATTATGGGATTTGACATTCTTTGTATGGAATATTTTGTATGTTGTATCTGCTGTGATATAATTTGTGGTGTTTGTGTCTTTTAGCATGTTGCATTAGAAATATGTTACTTTACCTTTAAGAGGTTTGTGTAATGGCAGCTGTAAATTAGATGTTTGCCTTTTTAAACATGTTAGTTGCACTATTAGGGTGCGCAAGAAGCCACATACTGAGCTGTAGCCGATGTGAGATTGCTGCTGGAGACGCTCTGCGTCCCTCTTTTTTGAAAATTGTGTAAAGAATCTATATAATTGAATCAATATGTAAGTATGATATATTTTTTCACTGGAAGAGGGTTGGTGGTGTCTGAATGTCCTTCTGATATTTTGTATAATATTTTCTTTTGTTAGTGGTCCCAGGTCTGATGAAGACTGGAAAGAAACAAATACTTAATTGATTGGCTTGTCACCACACTACTTTGGGACTTGAATATACATGTTTTGGACATTTGGACTGATTTCTATATACTTCTTAGTAAATTGGTCACTAGCTTGCATTTTTTGTTGTGTTATGCATTATAGTGACCTCTCTCAGATTGTATTCTATCCCAACTGGGGATTGGCAACTCTAATCCAGCAAGATTCTCTAGGTCAACTCAACCAAAGTTCCATTTGGCACTGAATAAATGATGGGCTTACCCCTTGTGAATCTATAGCAGGGGTGTCAAACATGTGGCCTGGGGGCCGAATTAGGCTCCTGGAGGGCTCCTCTCAGGCCCCCAAACAACTAGCTGTCATCTGCTTCCTTCTCCCTATATCTTGCTTCCATCTGCATAACAGCTTGCTTTTCAAGGCTTGTTTAATCGCACAGGAGCTACAGAGCAAAACTTATATTTTCTCCAATGGCTGAGGTTCCTTGCTTGGAGAGGAAAGGGGGAGGGAGAGCTTGCTTTCAATGTTGTAATGGAATGGCGTTTTTTGCCCAGAGTATGAAAATGTTGTAAAAGGGATTATTGCAGCTCGAAGAAGCCTGTGCAAAACAAGGGTTCCAGTACAACCTTGTTCTTTTCAACCTTTTGGATTGCTGGCTGCATATACTGAGAGACATTGATCAACTGCACAACTATTTTACCAGGACTCCTTGGAATGAACTGAGCAATGATTGCTATAAAGACTGGATTGATTCTTGGTGAACACGTTCCCTATTTTGCTAAGGACTAATTGTATGGTCTACCATGAACTAAGATATACTTTTGTATCTGTTGAATTGTTTGGTGAGTTTGTGGGTTGTACGGAGGCTGGTTTTAATGGAAAGCCTTGTGCTTTGGATTTCTCGGTCTCTCAATCACACAGCTGAGTGACTGAGCCAAAGCCTCTCTTTGGCTGAGGCTTCTCCCCCTCCTGGTCCCCTGGGGAAGGAAGGAAAGAGCCAGAGCTTCCTTTGCCCAGTTCTCTGGATCCCATGGGAGAAATACAAAGAAAGCACCTTTAAGACCAATGAGTGTTTTAAGTTTTTTAAAAAAATCTTTATAAAATTTATATCTTTATAAAATTTTTCTATATATATATATATATATATATATATAAATATAAATCTTTATAAAATTTATATCTTTATAAAATTTATATCTTTATAAAATTTATATCTTTATAAAATTTTTCTATATATATATATATATATATATATATATATATATATATATATATATATATATATATATATATAAATCTTTATAAAATTTATATCTCTGCTACATAATATTAAATAAGCACACACATGGTCCGGCCTGACAAGGTCTCATTTATGTCAGGTGTAGCCCTCATAACAAATGAATTTGACACCCCTGATCTATAGCAGGCCTGCATGGTTTTTTGGAACTGTAGCATATATATTTATAAGTAGACTGTTAAATAAAGCTCCAACAGAAGCAGACACCTTACCTTTTCCTCCTGATGGTTGCAACCCAACTGTTACTCCACATCTCTTTGCATTTGGAGGCTTGCTCTGGCTTCTGAATTTCAGTCTGATTAGGAGTTGTTCTGCTTAAATGAAAACAAAAATCATCTTTGAAAGAACAAAAAATGTTATTGGCAGCAGCCCAGTGGATTGCTGTGAAGCTAAGATAAGCAACAGCTTAGAGTTTGGGGTAGAAATGCCACTGAAGACTGTTTCACTTTCATTATGCTGAATGCTTTGAGTTGCAGGAGCATATTTGATTTTTAAAACCAAGCTGGGCTTATATCACTGAGTGCAGTGTGCTGATTCTGATGTAAATCAGAAATACAATTTTTAAACACTGAAGTTGCAACCAGCTTCAGCATAATCACATCTCTAAAATGTACAGGAATATTTTAGCAATAAATATGATTTTTTTTTTTTTGCAAATCTGCTTTCAAGATGCTACATTCAAGAATAAATGCACAATTTAGATAATATAATTGCAGTTCATTTATTGCCTTTATATTGTTTTCAAGGAAGCCTACAATGGGTTTCCAAACAACCTTTCTAAGTTTGCCAACACCAGCTTGAGAAATTCCTGGAGATTTGAAGGTAGGGTTGCCAGGTCCAACTCAAGAAATATCTGGAGATTTGGGGGGTGGAGCCAGGAGCAAAGGTGTGACAAGCATGACTGAACTCCAAAGGGAGTTATGGCAATCACATTTAAAGGGACCACACACCTTTTAAATTCCTTCCCGTCATTTAGAAATAATGAAGGATAGGGGCACCTTCTTTGGGGGCTCACAGAATTGGACCCCCTGGTCCAATCTTTTTGAAACTTGGGGGGGGGGCTGTTTTGAGGAGAGCCACTGGATGCTATGCTGAAATCTGGTGCCTCTATCTCAAAAAACAGCCCCCCCGATACCCGGATACCCAAGGATCAATTCTCCATTATACCCTATGGGAATTGGTCTCCATAGAGTATAATGAAGCACCCAGCAGACATTTCCCTCTCTCCTCCCGACACACTTTCTGCTAACTGAAGCAGGGGGAAGAAGTTGCCAACCCCCTGCCCCAAATGGAGATTGGCAACCCTATTTGGGGGTGACGCTGGGGAGGGCATATTTTTTTGTCGATTTTAGAATAACCATTCAATTGTTGCAATGTGGCCAGTAGTCTCCTCTCAGAAGTGGCAAAGGACTATTAATATTATTGTTGCTAAGGCACAGGAGCAGCTAATTCCCCTCCCCAGATGTGAGGTCTGCTTGATGATGCAGGGGGCTCCAATTCCAATTTGTGTTCTAAGGTGTGTTTAAATGAGTTAATCAATGGCTAAAGGGCACTACCGCTCCATGATCAAACCTGATGATTTCCCAGCACTATCCTAAGCACAATTACATCCCTGACTTCATTACCATCATCATTCTTCATTACCCCTGACTTGAAAAGGAGCAGCCCTGCTGTGCTTTGCTTTGTCCCTCATGTCCTCCTCCATGTCTCTCCACTCTTTTAGTTCAAGCAAGTGGGAATTTGGGATTTTGGAATGCCCTCCCAAGGGGGACCCACATTGTCCTGATGCGTCTTTGTGTTGGGGTATACTATAAGAATGTGGTTGTTCTGGTGGACATTCTCAGTAGATTGATCTCGGGCTCCTTGGTTCTGGTGCTTGGCTGGTCCTTGCTGTCTCTCTATGTTACTGATTTTACAAACAGATCTCTGTTTTTATTATGGGTTCGCTGTCTTGACAAGGCCTCCTTTGTTAAAAGGTGGTTCTCCCCCCTATAAATAGATAAAATAAATGTATGGTCATGAAGCCACTTCCATGTGTGAGTCCTGCACCAATTTCTTTAGTGCCCTTCCCATTTAAAAGGCCACATAAAAGTGTAAACGACCTTCTACCTCTGCAGAAGTCCAGAAAACATAACACATGCATCAGCTCTCAGAGTGTCAATTCACATTCCTTTGCAGTAGCCAATGATATAACCTTGTCACACACAAAAAAGTTATGCATTTCTTGGTCTTGCTTCCAATGCATTTCTAATCAGCTGCTACATCATCTCCATCTTTCAGCTGTTGGATGAATTTAACCTTTTCTCCACAATGACTTTCCTTTGTTGGATTTTGAAGGCTGGGAGTTAGAATCCTGATTCAAATGCTGCCAGAATTCTGAAGTTCATGAGATCTAATCTTTTCATACAGAATTCAAAGGAGAAATCAAATAATGCCCCAGCCACAATAGATGATAATCTTTGTGTGTTCTTCATCCTTGCAAAAATGATAGGAAACAGCTGATAGATTCTATGATTGTTTGCTGAATGACAGGCCAGCTAGGCCCAGGCTCATCAACACTTGGCCATAGTCAGTATATGTATGGGAGATCATCAAGGAAGGCTGGTGTTGCTATGCAGAGGAATGCAATGTCAAACTGCCTCTATGCATCACTCCCCTGTGGCATTGTGTGTAGAATAGCCAGGAGATCCTAATATTGTCTGGCAGCCAGAAGTTCTAGCTCTTTTTTAGTGTTACACATCACTAGGTTGTGAGCTACTCTTTTCCTTTTAAAGGCAAGAGACATTCCAGAGGTGCTTTGCCATTGCCTGTGTCTGCATTGGAGCCCTGGGATTCCTTGGAGGTTTTACATCCAAATACTAACCAAGGCTGACCCTCCTTGGGCTCTGAGATCTGACAGGATTGGGCTAGCCTGGGCTATCCAGATCAGGGTTCTTCCCTGGGATGCCACATGTATGGGGTTGCCAGAAGCCTGTCACAGCCTGACAGCTTCTTCTTCTTCCAGCCCTAAAATTGTTCCAGCGGCTTGCTCCTTTCCCCCTCTTCTGTCAACCTTTTTGCCTTGCACTGCTCAGCCTAACCCTGATCTGAAATGCTAGATTCATGAACATATGAATATTTGCATCGATGCTTCAGTGCTGTTTTTCCTCCCTCATCATTTCCAAGATCTGTCTGCTACTTATGGTTTGGATATAACAAAGTTTGGCATAATACATCATGCTTGGAAATGTTATTCCATGTCATTGTATCCCTAAATATTACTCTGTTTCATTTTTAAAATACTCTTTTACTGTGTTAAACCGACTACCCGACTGCCATTAGAAAGCAATATCCATTCCCGAATAGGATACATGATTTTAACTTCTTTAGCATTCTGCCACCAATTTGGCTGAATTAGATAATGAGACTGAGTTGCTGTTTTAGGGTTCATGACACTTTGATTAATAAGGTAATATGCAATCTAAATGCTGAGTGAAATGGACTGTAAAATCTTAAACTGCAGAAGTAACAATTTGTCTTATAACATTAATCACAGCAACTGGGGGAGAAGAGATGGGCTGGCGTTCCTTTTTTCTAGGCAAAATTGTCCCTGATGTTTTCACCGTGCAAAGGATATTGAATCCCAATTTCACTGTCAGGCTACCTCCACCACACCCAGAACCTTATCTGACTTGTCATATTCTTCATAAGGGACATCACTTGAGAAGGAGAATCTGAAATTAGAAGAAACTACAGATTGTCTGTGCCAGAAGTCTGCAACATTGGCTCAGTACGGAACCAATCAGTGGCCTGTGAACAACTTGTAGCTTTGTCCACTTCCCAGCTAGTAGCAGGACTGCATCCTTTCAAGGATACCATGGAGCTGAGCAAGTGAGCCCCATATCTGAAAGTTCTTCATTCTTGTACACTTGAGATGAGAGGAGCTCATACGAACTGGCTTAGCAAAAAGGAATGTCTAATCAAATTAAATTCAGAGCTGTGATTGGAAGTAAGATAACACCACTGAACATTAAGGCTTGGATCCAGCAACATGCAAGAGGAAACACAGATGGGTGTAGCACAGCTCTATTTGTGTAAGACCTTGTGCAACTGAAACACAACTGGGGATACAATAAGGTGTAGTGCAAGTGGCTGGCACAGCCTTTTTTGTACTTTTCACTTGTGCACTTGTTACCATGAATCTATAGTAATAATAAAATATAATAGTAAAATAAAATAACCAACCTGTCTATCCATCTGTTTATTTATTTTACTTATATTTCACCTTTCTCCTCAATGGGGACCCAAAATGGCTTACATCATGCTCCTTTCCTTCATTTTATTCTCACAACCCTATGAGGTAGGTATATAACTGGCCCAAAATCACCCAGCAATTGTTCATGGCAGAATAGGGGTTTGAACCTAGGTTTCCCAGATCCTAGGTCCAACACTTTAACCACTACACCACACTGGCAGGGATAACTCATCAGAGAATAAAACTAGGAGCCTCAAAACTGACCACCAGCTTCAGGATTATTGTGGGAGTTCTAGGGCCAAAATGGGAAGACCTGGGAAAATCCTGACCCAGGTGAGACAAACCACCACCACTCTGTGGTATTTGCAATGGAAGCGAAGGGTCTCTGTTTGCAGCAGGCAAAACTCAGAAAATAATGCTACAGGTTTGAAAAGCAGCCGCCAACCCCAGAAGGATGGTGGAAGCTGCAGTGCCAAAAAATGAACAGCACTGGAATACCTTGAACAGGTCTATCCTCAAGACATGTAATAAGAAAGCTTTTAAGCAGCCTTTCATGTGTCTTTAATACTTAGGTTCCCAATCTGCCATGGAAGGTTGCAGGGTGAAACACTCTCAGCCAGATCTACCTCACAGGGTTGTTGAGAGGATAACATGGAGGACAGGAGAACAATGCAGCTCTGAGTCTCTACTGGGTATGGTACTTGTTATAATCTGATTTTAAAATATATATATATATATATATATATATATATATATATATATATATATATATATATATATATATATATATATATATATATATATATATATATATATATATATATATATATATATAAGAGATTACATCATTTGTCATATAGCAAAGTAGCCTTTAGAAAAGGGTGGGGCTTTTTTGAGCAGGAACACACAGGAATACAATTCCACCTGGCTTGGTGTTAGGGGTGTGTGGTCTAATATGCAAATGAGTTCCTGCTGGGCTTTTTCTATGAAAAAGCTCTGCAAAAGGGTATTAGTTCTGTTCCACATGTATAACCACTAGAACAGATTAATGTTCCATTACCATGCATGTAAAGGGTGGAGGGGGGAGTATTATTTTACTACTTGGTGAGATGATGGGGAAATACTAACTCCCTGCTTCTGTTCATAGCATTAACAAAGGATTGCAACTGTACTACAACAATCAGAATAGGGATAAGATGGACCTGAGACTAAGAATAGGAAATATATGGGGAGTTGGAGAGAAATGGAAAAATTAGTTGAAGTGAGAGAGAAACTGAATGAGAAAAGTGTGAAACAGAGGGAGAATATTTAAGGGAAAGAGAAGGAAAGGTTCTTCTATCTTGTTGTAACACCCTAACTAATGCTTTGCAAGATCTGGCTGAGCCGGGGGCAAGGAAAGGGAGGGAGAAAAACTAGGCTGTTGGCAGGCTGCAGGCTGGCAATTACTGTAGCAGCCATCAGCTTGCTGTCTTGTCTTGCACCAGTGCTGGCTTGGATGACAGGCTTAGCATGATCTGTTAAGCAAGTTTTGCCTCACTCTTAGAGAAAGGCAAGTCTAGCCAATAGTAGAATGCCTTTCACTGCGCTCAGGCTTCCCTGAGCCCCTAGTGGCTGCAGCCAGAACTGCACTTTTAAAATAAACAAAAAGGCATTTGGCTGGATGTAGCCTTACTTTCTAGCTGGCTTGGAGTCTCCAGATTTTGTCCCCCCAGTTCTTCCAGTCTGCAGCTCTGCTGAGTGCACTGATAGCTCTGAATTCATCTTCCATCAAGAGCAAGATGTCCTCTGAGTTAGAAGTTGCCATACATTTTCATGGAGACAGTTGTGAATAAAATGACCTTTGCATGTGCTGAGAGGCTTTTTGTTATTATATTACACATATTTGGAACCTATCTTCCTAGTCTTATTCCAATTATCTCAGGGCAGTGCACATGATACCTCTCTCCCATTTTATCCTTACAACAATCCTGTGAACTAAATCCAGCACAGAGAGAGAGAGAGAGAGATTAACCCTAGTTCACCCAGCAAGCTTCAATTCAGTGTGGGGATTTGAATTCAGGTCTCTCAGCTCCTAGTTTAATACTCTAACAGCAGCTCACATGACACAAGGTATGGATTCCTCTTGAAAATCTCTCATTCTTCCTGATTCAGCCTGAAATGCGTCTCCTGAAGAACAGGGGAGCTGGAAAATGGCCAAGGAAGGGGAGATTAATCAGTGAATATCCCTGCCATGTGCATGCAGAAATGATTGGTGGGACCTGACCTATTATGCTGCAGCTAAGGTCAGTTTCAAAATTCTCTTCATCTCTTGCCAAAGGAAAGTGTTGCAACAAAAGTACAGATACTACCACCTGGTAGCCAGCATTTCTTTTTTTGGACAAAGTATTTGAGTGGATGATGTCTACAGAGTTTCAGGCAGTATTGGAAGAAAATTACCTAGACTCATTCAATCTGGATTCAGGCTTGGATTTAAGACAGAAACAGTGACTGATGATCTTTACTGGGGCAGTGACAGGGAGAGTGCCATAGTGTCCTTCTGGGTTGGGAGTAGTGGTGGTATGCTGGTTCTACAGAAAGTGGTGCTGGGAGACTGCTGCTCTGCCTCATGGTATTCATGCTATGAGATCTCTCAGGGATCCATCATGTCTCCCATGCTGTTCAACATCTTCATGAAGTTACTAGGAGAAAGCATCAGGGGATCTGGAGTAAGGTGCCACCAATATGTGGAAACACCTGTCTCTATTCCTCCTAAACTGCTGAGTCAGTAGGATTTGGGGGAGTCCTCAACAGATGCCTGGAGAAGGTGGGGGCCAAGCTCTATCCAGACAAGACTGAGGTGCTGTTGATTAGTGGAGAATCTGCTTGAGTATGGAGAATCGGCCTCTTCTGGAAGGGGTTGCACTTCCCTTGAAGGTGCAAGTTCATAGCTCGGGTATGCTGCTGAATTGTGGCCTGTACCTGGAGGCTCAGGTCTCCTCAATGGCATGTACTGCCTATTTTCAGTTCTGACCGATGTTCCAGATACTGCCCTTCCTGAAAAAGCATCATCTGGCCATTGTGATTTATGCTCTGATCACTTCCAGGTTAGGTTACTGTAATACCCTCTATAAGGGGCTGCCTTTGAAAATAGTTCAGAAACTTCATTTGATCCCAAATGCAGCAGCCAGGCTACTGTCAGGGGGAAAGATCTGCACTGGCTGACCATTTGTTTCCAAGGGACAGGAGTCACTGAGGATTTGAATAGACCTTTAATTAGCTGGAATAGGAGCCCCATGGCACAGAGTACTGCAGTCCAAGCTCTGCCCACAACCTGAGTTTGATCCTGGCAGAAGCTGGGTTAAAGTAGCTGGCTCAAGGTTGACTCAGCCTTCCATCCTTCCAAGATTGGTAAAATGAGTACCCAGATTGTTGCGGGTAAAGTGTAGATGACTGGGGAAGGCAAAGACTAACTACCCTGTAAAAAGTCTGCCATGAAAATGTCATGATGCGACATCACCACAGAGTCAGAAATGACTGGTGCTTGCACAGGGGACTACCTTTACCTTTTTTTAAAATTAGCTTTTCATGCAATGGAATTCTACATGACAAAGTGGGGAGGCAATAATGTTGAACCCTAAGTGCAGGCACAGTTCACAGCACTGGTTTTGACGATGAAACTCCTGCACGGTTTGAATTCAAAGTACCTGGAGGACTACTGGTATTGGTCCATGATAACTTTGCTGTGGGAATCTACTCTTTCAGAAGTTTGGTTAGTGGGTATTCACAGGAGGGCTTTCTTAGAAGCTGCCACTGGGTTTTGGAATTCTCTCCCTCAGGAGGGTCGTTTGACTTTATCCATTTAGAAGAATCTCAAGACACATTTATTCCAGAAGACCTTTGAAGGAGCTTGATGTTAGTTTCAGGTTTTAATAGAACAGTATTTCTGAATGTTACAAATAATTTTTATTGCCATATTTTGTATTTACTATGATATGCTTCGTGAGTTCATAGAATGAAACTGCAACATATAAGCTTCTGAAATAAATGAATAAGTTCTGCATCATAGTACAATAGAATAACAAAACAATTATTGTTGTTATTGTTATTGACAATTATACATTGAATAAAAGAACTGAAAGAGACTAATAGCCTGATCATAAATATGTTTACTTGGATGTAAAGCCCCAGTGAGTTCGAATTTATTTTTCCAAGTAAACATGCTCAGTAAAAAAGTTTTCCATTTGTTCAGAGTATAACTGTCTTCTGACTGCAGTTTCAATGGAGCATCAGTTCTTGCAGACATATCAAATCTATCAGGTAAACCCTGAAAGGGTCATTCACAACATGCCTTCAAGACATATTCTGGAAGGAAATTAATGGACGCAGTCAATTTAGGACAGCTGCCATGCTTCCTGAGTAATGTAAACTACAGTCCATTACTTATGTGCTAAGTAACTATTCCTATTTGTTGTAATAACTATTTTACCCTCAGGGATGCAATGTTCTGACAGAAGAAAGAACTCTGAGGTCTGTAGCATAGTTAATAATTAATTGCAGATAGTTAATTATTCTGCGACTTTGCAAAAAAAACCCCTATTGTTGTAGATAGAGGAAACAACAGGATGAAAGTAATATACAAAGAGCCCTGGCCATTTCTTATCTTCATTTCATGCACACACACAAACACACGCAAACAGGAAGTAATTCCTTAAACTGCTGTGATGTCATAGCATGTTCATGGGCAAAGTACTGCAGTGAAAGATCAGCCAGTATAGAATTTTGAAGTTCAAGGAAGCTGCAGTCAGAAAGGCACAATTGTCAGTTTCAGATAGGAAAGCCAGAGAATACCAAAGTAGCAATGAGATAAAGAAAAATTACTCTGAATCTATGGACAGGGGTCTTATAATGTGTTTTGGTTTGGAAGACACAATGTGATAACACAATTTTGTTTTTAAAAAGCAGGGAAATAGGAAGGAGATGAAGAGAAATATATGAGAACTAGAAACAGGACTCTAATAGTTGGAAGACATAATAAATTAGAAGTTCCACGTGCAGGGCTGGAGAGACAGGCACAAATTAGAAGTCTCAATGTGTGGAAGAGACGATGGTGTGGGGAGGAAGGGTTTAAGTTTGTTAGGCACTGGGATGCTTTCTGGAACAAGCAGGAGCTGTACAAAAAAGACTGTCTCCACTTGTCTCCAGATGGAACCAAGCTGCTGGCGCTTAAAATCAAAAAGGTGGCAAACCAGTTTTTAAACTAAATCTTGGGGGAAAGCCGACAGGACATGAAATGTCTAAGGTTCGGGAGGACTCATCTCAAAGAGATGAAGGGTTAGCTGTTACCGAGATGGTGACAAACAGTATGGACTGTCTGCCAAAGTCTCGAGGCAGCAGGACTTGCCCAGGAAATTATAGATGTTTGTATACAAATGCTAGAAGTGTTCGAAGTAAAATTGGTGAGTTGGAATATTTAGTGTTGGGGGAAAACATAGACACTGTGGGAATTTCAGAAACTTGGTGGAATGAGGAGAATCAGTGGGACACGGTGATTCCTGGATATAAGTTATATCGGAAGGATAGGGAGGGAAGGGTTGGAGGTGGGGTGGTTCTGTATGTCAGAGAGGGTATACAGTCCAGTAAGACTGAGGTCAAAGAATTAGATTCCCTTCTAGAAATGCTTTGGGTCGAAATAGAGGGCCAAAAAGGAAATTTAACTAAGGGAGTTTGTTATCGCCCACCAAATCAAAAGATAGAGGATGATTATAATATGATGGAAGGATTAAAGATAGTGGCTAAACATAAAAACTGTGTCATAACAGGTGATTTTAACTACTCACAGATTGATTGGGTGAATATGTGTTCAGGTCGAGAGAAAGAGATTGAGTTTCTAGATGCTCTCAATGACTGTGCTATGGAGCAGATGGTCACAGAACCTACCAGGGGTGGGGTGATCCTGGATTTGGTCCTAAGTAATGCCCAAGACTTGGTGAGAGATGTAAAAGTGATCGCACCACTTGGAAGCAGTGACCATAACGTTATTGATTTTACCATTTGTATAAATAGGGAGTTGCCCCAAAAGACCAGCACAACCACGTTTAACTTTAAAAGGGGTAAATTCTCTGAGATGAGGAGGCATGTGAAAAGGAAACTGAAAGGAAAGGTAAATACAGTCAAAACCCTTGGGGAAGCTTGGAGCCTATTTAAAACTACAATCCTAGAAGCTCAGATAAAATATAAACCACAAGTTAGGAAAGGCACAAACAGGTATAAGAAAAAGCCTGCATGGTTAACAAACAAAGTAATGGAAGATGTAAAAGGTAAGAAGGACTCCTTTAAGCAGTGGAAAGCTAGTCCAAGTGAGATTAATAAAAGGGAACACAGGCTGTGGCAAATCAATGCAAGACTGTGATCAGGCAGGCAAAAAGGGACTATGAGGAGCATATTGCAAAAAACATAAAGACCAACAATAAAAATTTCTTCAAATATATTAAAAGCAGGAAACTAGCCAGGGAGGCAGTGGGGCCCTTGGATGACCAAGGGGTAAAAGGATTACTGAAGGAGGCTAGGGAAATGGCTGAGAAGCTGAATGCAATTTTTGCCTCAGTCTTCACTGTGGAAGATGAGAAGTGTTTGCCTGCTCCAGAACCACTAACTTTGGAAGGGGTGTTGAAAGACCTGAGTCAAATTGAGGTGACAAGAGAGGAGGTCCTACAACTGATTGATGAATTAAAAACTAATGTCACCAAGTCCGGATGGCATACATCCAAGCGTTCTGAAAGAACTAAAGTTGAACTTGTGGATCTCCTGACAAAAAAATGTAATCTTTCATTGAAATCTGCCTCCATTCCTGAGAACTGGAAGGTAGCAAATGTCACCCCCATCTTTAAAAAGGGTTCCAGAGGAGATCCGGGAAATTACAGGCCAGTCAGTCTGACTTCAATACCGGGAAAGTTGGTAGAAAGCATTATCAAGGACAGAATGAGTAGGCACATTGAAGAACACAAGTTATTGAGGAATACTCAGCATGGGTTCTCTAAGGGAAGATTTTGCCTCACTAACCTGTTACAGTTCTTTGAGGGGGTGAACAAACATGTGGACAAAGGGGACCCAATAGCTGTTGTTTACCTTGACTTCCAGAAAGCTTTTGATAAAGTTCCTCATCAAAGGCTCCTTAGTAAGCTCGAGAGTCATGGAGTAAAAGGACAGGTCCTCTTATGGATCAAAAACTGGTTAATTAATAGGAAGCAGAGAGTGAATATAAATGGGCAGTCTTTACAGTGGAGGACAGTAAGCAGTGGGGTGCCGCAGGGCTCAGTACTGGGTTCTGTGCTCTTTAACTTGTTCATTAATGATCTGAAGTTGGGAGTAAGCAGTGAAGTGGCCAAGTTTGCAGATGACACTAAATTGTTCAGGGTGGTGAGAACCAGAGAGGATTGTGAAGCACTCCAAAGGGATCCGTTGAGGCTGGGTGAGTGGGTGTCAATGTGGCAGATGAGGTTCAGTGTGGCCAAGTGCAAAGTAATGCACATTGGGGCCAAGAATCCCAGCTACAAATACAAGTTGATGGGTTGTGAACTGGCAGAGACTGATCAAGAGAGAGATCTTGGGGCTGTGGTAGATAACTCACTAAAAATGTCAAGACAGTGTGCAATTGCAATAAAAAAGGCTAACTCCATGCTGGGAATTATTAGGAAGGGAACTGAAAACAAATCAGCCAGTATCATAATGCCCCTGTATAAATTGATGGTGCGGTCTTATTTGGAATACTGTGTGCAATTCTGGTCACCGCACCTCAAAAAGGATATTATAGCACTGGAAAAAGTCCAGAAAAGGGCAACTAGAATGATTAAAGGTTTGGAACGCTTTCCCTATGAAGAAAGGTTGAAACGCTTGGGGCTCTTTAGCTTGGAGAAACTTCGACTGCGGGGTGACATGATAGAGGTTTACAAGATTATGTAAACCTCCCTTTCTCACAATACACGAACTCATGGGCATTCAATGAAATTGTTGAGCAGTCAGGTTAAAACGGATAAAAGGAAGTACTTCTTCACCTAAAGGGTGATTAACATGTGGAATTCACTGCCACAGGAGGTGGCAGCTTTAAGAGGGGATTGGATAAAAATATGGAGCAGAGGTCCATCAGTGGCTATTAGCCACGGTATATATATGTTTGTTTGTGTGTATGTATATGTGCGCGTGTGTGTGTATGTGTGTGTATATATATATATATATATATATATATATATACACATATACACACACACACACATATATTGGCCAATGTGTGACACAGAGTGTTGGACTGGATGGGTCATTGGCCTGATCCAACATGGCTTCTCTTATGTTCTTATAAAGATCAGGAGATCTGAAGACTGAATTTCACTTGATTACATACAATAGCCCTCCAGATCTCCAGAAACCTCTAGTACTGAATATTCATATAATGTTGCCTTTCAAGTATACAGCTCTTTCCCCTCCTTACTAGTTGTTGGCTATTTCTACCAACTGCTTCATTGCTGTTCCACAATATACGTGTTTTACGGACTTTTTTTGGAGATGATAGCAAAACCAATCATTTTTTTTTAGTTTTAAAAAATCTATTTATGTGTTCTTTAATTCTGCACTTGGTATGCAGACAGGAGAATGCCTACCAGAAAGTTCTTTGTGCTGTTTTCTTATCACTGCTACCATATAATTAAAAGCCTGATTTCAGTGAACCAAAAATAACATTTTTAAAAAAAAAATCAAGGGAAGATTTAGAAATTCATCATTAATTATTACCCTAAACAATAGCTCGTGTTATATAGAAGAGCAGTAAATTTCTGAAACAGTACACTGCAGGATGAAATAAATATTAAAAACCATTCCCAGTTCCAAAGCATTTGTCAAGAACGATAGAAGGCTAAAGAGATACAGAGAAATTCATATTACCATAAAATTGTGTTAACCAATGGTCTTGTTCTCTTCTCTGGCATTCTCTTAAAGAAAGTTAATTGTCCATATTACCCTGAAAAACCTTTATTAATAACAAGAGAACCACTCTCTTATAGCCTTAATTTGAACCTGTAATTTCTATCAAGCTCTCAGTAGGAAGGCTTATTCAATGTGTTTTGGAAGTGATGTAGTTCAGTAATATATGGAATAGAAGAAATGTCAGCTGAATGCTGGGTGGGGGGAATCCTCTCAAAAGGCACATATCCACTGAGAAATAGCTACATATAAGAAACCAGTCTCCTTACCTTGAGACTTAAAACCATGCAAAGCAATGTAAAAAGTTATGCTGGGAAGAATTCTGTCATATAGAAGGCCACCTGTGAGCCTGTGAAACACAGACTAAAGAAGAACATCTTTCCAGAAGAATAGAACCTGTTGTTGGCTTCTAAGCTAGGTTTGGTGAAATTTCCTTTGTAGTGAGACGTCAGCCTTTCCAACACATCAATGCACCCAAATGTTCAAGGTCAGCCACTGTTTTCTAAAATTCTGTTTCAGATGGCAGAAAGTACAATAAGGCCAACCAATAGTGTTATGGGGCAAACCATGTAATTGTCCCCAGATTCCTTTTAACCCTCAGTTAAGCTGTCATCAAGCCTTCACTATAAGACATAAAGTCTCATATGAGTTTTGCTTCTTGAGGGAATAAAGTCTGCAGTACATTGGAGCTGTCCCTGGTCCTGCAGACCTTACTATGATTGCTCTGGCTATGTGCTATCCAGCTGCCTAACCCTAGCTACCCATCTTGTTACATATTTTTCCCACTGGTCCACACTAATCCCCTTTCAGACATCCTCTGATTCTGTGGACTACCCCCACCTTGCATGCTGGAATAGGCTAGAGGAGAATCTATTCTTTTTGGTGAAAAAGACCATTTACAGCACTGGCTCAGGACTCGCAAATTTATCAGTCTAATAGTTGGGTGAACAAGGTTTAATTATCTCAACTGTAGTTTTAATGTAGTGTGGCTCTACAGTTTTCACACTTACAGTTCACAAAAAGACCAAGCTGAGATCAAGAGGGATGTATCTATGCTCATTAGATGTTTGAACTGGGTACCCCCACCCCCAGGAACATGACTCTTCTTCAGAAGCACCTCATGGTTCTTTACTATGGATTATGAGAGGAAGAGAGAGAGAGATTCGATGGGAGAGCTTTTCAAAGAGGGAAATTAAGGATTTGGCAGCATTTCAATTGTGAAAAGTTCTCCTGCCCAGTCCCAAAACTATTTTTTTTCCATTGCAGGAGTTTAATGAGCAGTTTTTGTAAAGGGGGAATCCTAAAAAGGAAACTGGGAAAAAATCTGGTGCTTGCATGGATCGAAGCCCAAGTGTTTGTAAAAGAAACTGCTAAGCTGTGTGATAATAACTTATGACATAAAGGGAAAGTAAAAATTTGTGTCAAAAGAAAAAAGGCCAGAAGGAAACAGTCAAAAATCAGAGCCAACATGTTCCAAGCCGATCTGTACTAAACTTCTTCAGTTATCCTAAATGTAAAGCAATTCCAATTCCCCCCCCCCCCCCTCCTGGCCGAAAGGATGCTATTTTTCTATAGTTACAGATTTGGAATGAACAAATAATTACCGGTGCTGTTTCTGTTGTTATTGTACAATCAATCATCAGCGCACAAACATGTTGATATGTGTATTAAAATACAGCCATAAAAACATCTGCTGGCAATTGAATACCCTTGCAATGTTTGTGAAGCCAGCACTCCCAGAGACAGCACTTTGTTAATGATCAGCACTCCGCCTCACACTTTTTAAAAATACTCCACCAGCAAGGCCAACTGGCAAATCCAAATGCCTTTGCACACACTCCCATTTGCGAAACCAATGGGCACCTTTTCAGACCTAGTGCCTTCTGAGCCACAGCTTGTGGGTCACCCACCACAGGACACCCTTTGTTGATCAGAGCCGCGGGCTCACAACAGCAGTTTTTGACAAACCACAAGGTAGAGGAGACCCGCTGTCCGGTCCGGTCCAGTCCCCCCACCCCCCACCCCAAACCGGGCAGCCTTTACCTTTGGGTGGCCATTTGAGGAGCGAATTGGAGAGAGGCGAAAGGGAACCGGAGGGCTCTCATCACTCGGGGGACGGCGTCGGTGGTGGCTTTGACCTCCTCCTCCCAGCCCCTGTCAAGCAAGCAAGGCAAGCCCAAGTTGTCAGAAAGCATCAGGGAAGGGTTTGTTTTTTCCTGGGGGTTCAGCCATGCTCCGGAGAACAGAAATCCTGGCTGGGGGCGAGGGGGTGGGGTGGGGGGAGGCAGGCAGGCAGGCAGCTCCCGTTCTCCGGGTGCAGCCGGCGTGGATGGAGTGGGATTCCCCGCGCCCCCCACCCCGCCGCCGTCCTGCCCTGGGGGACCCCGCGCGCCCTGCGCCTACCTGGCATTGCGAGAGACCTCGGCGGAGAGCCACGCGAGGCAGAGGAAGAGGAGCAGGCTGCCCAGCAGCGCCACCAGGGCTAGGAGCGCCCGCATCCTGCCCGCCCGCAGCCGGGTCAGCCGGCCCAAAGGGAAGCCCCCCGCCGCCAGCCGCCAGCCGCAGCGACCCCGTCAGTGGGGCGGCAGGCGGTTGCCAGCGCCGGGTCGCTCCCTGGCTTCTCGCCGCTCCGCCCCCGCCCGCCCGCCCGCCACTGACATCAGCCTCCCTCCCCTCCCCTCCCCTGCCGGGGCTGTCGGGGGCGGGGGGAGCCGAGCGCCTCCGGCGGCGTCCCAGCCCGGAGCATCCCTTCGGCAGCCCGCCATTCCCAACCTCCCTCTCCAGAGAGGAGCGGCAGCACAGACCCCAGGATGGGAGCGGAGGAAGGTCCTAAGGGGGAGCTGGGGGAGATCAGAGCAGCGGCTCGCCAACAGGCTGCCTCAGAATCCGCCCCCACCCCACCCCGGGCAAAGGTCTTAACGCTAACCGATGGAGCGTCACTCAGAGAGCTGCCCTCTGCCGACCGAGGCAGGCCCTTCCGCTGTCCAGGGCCAGATGCTCCACTCAGACCGGCCAGGCTTCTTTGACATCGCTTCAACCTTGTAACTGGCGATGCCGGAGATTGATCCTACACACAAAGCAAACCCTCCACCCACCCCTGGGCCCCTCCCCATCCAGCCTCTGCCTGAAGTCCTCCAGCGATGGAGAGAGCTCGCCCTCTGATCTGCTGGGGAACTGTAGGTTTCCCCTCAGCTTTAGCCAAAACCTGCTTCTTTGAAGTTTCCATCCCTGAATTCTAATTCTGCCCTCTTGAGCAACAGACAGCCAATCTATGTCTTTTCCATCTTCAGATACTTGCAGTCGGCCATCACCTCTCTCCTAAGCCTTCTGTTTTCTGGGTTGAACATGCCCAGCTCATTCAACCTGCCTTCATTGGTCTTGATTTCTTGACCTCTCACCATCCTGGTCACCCTCCTCTGAACACAGTGGCATAGAGCCCAGCCACTCACTCTCTCATCCTAACCTACCTCACAGGGTTGTTTTGTTGATAGAATGGAAGAGTGTAGAAAGATACTGTAAACCTCTTTGGATCCCCACTGAGGAGAAAGGTAGGGCAGAAATATCTAAGTAGACATTTGTTTGTTTGTGTCATATTTCTATCCCACTCTTCCCAATCAGGCTGGGGGGGGGGGTGGAATACCAAAGATAAAACAATTACATAAAGGTTATTAGCTTCAATTTTATATTATCTACTTTATGTTGTAAATTTTTAATCTGTACTATGTATTGAAATTGCTGTTGTGAGCCACCCTGACCCCACTTGTAGGATAGGGCAGGATATAAATAAAAAAATTAAATTAAAATTAAATTAAACCACAACCCTGTTTGGGTATGTGAGAGAGCTGCCGATCCAACATCAGCCAGGGGGCTTCATGGCAGTGTGGGAACCCAGGTCTTCCCATCCTAGTCTGAAATTCCAAGCACTACTCAACACTGATTTATTTAAAAGCCCTAAAAACCCAAAACAAATGTTCTTTAAAATACAATATTATTTTGGAATTCAACCATCAATACATCTAAAATTAATATTTTAAGCTGTCCTATAAATCTCCACTACCACCCTACTGCACTAAAATCTCCTCTTGCCTCCTACTGAAACACAGAATGAGTGGCCCTAACCAGCCTTCTGAAATGTTGATGTTTTTGGGGGGAGGGGAAACTGGATTTCATCAATACATATAGATTAAGACATCAGTTTTATCATGCTTCCATCCACCCGTTCCCCCCAGCTCAGAGTTTCTGAAATAAAAGGATTTGGCTTCAGATGATTAGATGGCTAAATTAATCCCCTGATTGGTGGAAGAGGAATTCAAAATATTATGAGGCAGGTAGCCGTCCAGCATTCACAGGACTCTCCAACTGAGAGACCCTCATTTCAAAGGTACCAGTTACCATCAGCAAGATCAGTGGGAGAAAGCAAAGCAATACTGAAGCAATACCAGGGCTCTTTTTGAGCAGGAACACAGTTCCGGCTGGCTTGGCATCAGGGGGTGTGGCCTTATATGCAAATGAGTTCCTGCTGGGCTTTCTCTACAAAAAAAGCCCTATGTGAAACAGTGGTGATGTCAGGAGTGTGCAGTCTAATATGCAAATGAGTTCCTGCTGGGCATTTACTACTGCAGCTAACTGTAGAGGAGAGTGTGACAGGCAGTTGGAGAGTGGATGGAGAAGACAGTGGTGGCTTGAGAGACTCTCTAATGTAAGAAGACTCTGAAAAGCAGAGTCTGTTTCAGAGTCAGTGTGGTGTGGGTATGGAGGACACTATTCCAATAGTTTAAACAGTCTCTGTGTGTACAGCCAAGAAACACAACTTGAGAAGGGGATTAGTTCTCCAGTTATAAATTTAATATTCTGTGTGAAGAGACTGTCATTCTGGAAGATAAGGATTTGGCAAATGGTTTGAAGTGGCACTGAAAGGCCCTAAACATGCCGATGCTCATGACCTGAGTTCAATCCCAGTGGAAGTTGGGTTCAGGTAGCCGGCTCAAGGTTGACTCAGCCTTCCATGCTTCTAAGGTTGGTAAAATGAGTACCCAGCTTGCTGGGGGTAAAGTGTAGATGACTGGGGAAGGCAATGGCAAACCGCCCCATAAAAGTCTTCCAAGAAAATCTCCTGATGTGACATCACCCCATGGGTCAGTAATGATCCAGTGCTTACACAGGGGACTACCTTTACCTTTTTAAACATGCCAAAGGCCCAGGAGAAGATAATAATGATCTTGCCAGATAAAAGGGTCTTAAACAAAAAGGGATAAAGCTGAGTACATTCTCAAGTCTGTGTGACAAACAAATATTAAATTCAAAGGGAACCTAAGGAAACCAATAACCTATAATCTCTAAGAAGAAACATTATAATATCTATAATACCTTCAGTGAAAGCAAAACAACCTCTTGTGACTTCAGTACCATAAGATGCAGTTCTGTAATTATCTTTAACTTTCTGTCTACCAGTTCCCAATCCCAAACACTATGTAAATATTGATTCCCTTCCCTGCCAGTTTGTTCAAATAAATCTAAGCACTGTTTAATTGCGCCGAGAGTGCCATTTCTGAAGAGGAATATTGGTAAACTGATGCAGCACAAGAGTGATCATTTTAGAGGTGATTAATAAGATAGTTCTCTTGTCATACGTGCACTTAAAACAGTTGGATTGTCCATAAAGGATGCTCACTCATGTTGCCATTGCTTATCTTTGATTTTCGGTTCTGCATTAACCATGATCATTCATTGATGCAGATAGCACAAAAGAGGATCAATGGTGACATCATGACAATTCTCAAGTGTGCAAAGGTGCCTGTCTCATAAAAACCCATGCAGGACTGGTTTTGTGGCATGGAGTTCATTAGTAGTTTCTGAGGGGCATCTCAAAGGCCATATGATCTACAATTCACTGGGTTCCTTCCAGGGAAGCCTTAATTGGATTTGTTTAAAACCCTCATTGCGGCTGTGAAATATTCCACTCCTCTTCCATTGTAGGATGCTGTCAACGTTTCTGCAGTATAGTAATGGCTCTGCACAACATTCCATAAACACTGACCAGTGAACTCTGTTTTATTTCTGACTTCCTGAAATGTTGGTACAATATGTGAGAAGGTGTCTAGTGCTCCAGTGCACAGTTATTTTTAGCATGTCATAAATTAGGAGGTTTTGGTCAACCATATACCTGCAAGAAAAAAAAAACCTATTATGGTCCAAGGCATAACCTTCTGAGTGGGCACTTTTGTGTGCATTAGTGTGAATCAAAAGTTGAAGCAACAAAAATCTTTCTATCTTAATGAAAACTCATCTGCAGCATGGAAACATGGAAGGTTTATCAATATCCCCAAGGAAATGCTGGCATAATTTAGAAATACAGGGAGTATCAAGCACATGGAATTGTAATGCTGTTTTGTGATAACTTTGAAATAGATTCTACACTGCTTTCAGTAAAGCAGGAATGAAGGCTAGGATGAGATTAAAAACATAACAAGCCTAATGAACAAGGCCAGAGTTTTTGGACTTCTTTTGGTAAATTTAAACAGGGGTGTAATTCTAACTAAAAAAGATGGTACCCCCCACCTACATAATATAAGGTCAACACTATCAATCTATTGCATTCCTGTCTTGTGAATGTGTCACACAAGAACATAAAAAGAAATAAAAATATGTTCTGACCCTGTAACTCTGCAGTTTACTAATGAGCATGTATGTGAAATCCTTTAATTAAAGTAAAATAAATAATACTGTTATTCAATTTTCTAACTAGTTGTACTGTTTCCGTTAATCTGCAGGGCATGTGTGATCCAAAGCTCTTGTGGCAGCCATGAGGATTTTGTATCATGTGACTCAGCTCAAGGGAGGCTGAGCCCACCTTTTAAAATAACTAGATAGGCTGGGCCTGTTTGCGGCCCCCTTGAATTCCTCCCAAGAGTTAGCAGCTTTTTTCTGGATGACTTTGGTCAGATATAGGAAAATAAAGAGCTACACCAGTCACGGACATAAAAATAAGGCCAAGGTCGACAGTGAAAAATCAGGTTAAAATATATACTCAGGCTGAAAAGATCTTTTACTCTTTTTGCAGGACTACTGCGAGATGAACAGATTCCCCAAGTGAAGTCTGTTGGCAAAATGTGTAAATTTTTTGTTGAAATTTAACTGAGTAATAAAACATATTTTTACCTGATTACGTACCATTGGCCTTGGCCTTATTGTTCATCTCCTTTGGTCAAATATAAGCCATGTACTTACGAAGCACTGATCATCATGTTAGCATCCAGTTAGCTTTCCTATATCAGATAATTAACCAACTGTTTCTGGCAACAAGCACACCTCAACAACATTTTTGTTTAATTTGGAATATAGCATACAAGTAAACATATTATGAGATAATCTTACCACTGATTTATCTTTTTATGAAACCATAATTACTTAAACTATTGTATTAATATGGACTAATATGAAAGAATATGATAATTCTATTCACTGATTTTACATAGATCATAAAGAAGAGAAATTACTCAAGCCCATTAAAATGGCTTACTAAAAGTAAGCAGGGTACAGGCAAGGAGCATCTTCTTTGAAGGTGTGGGCTTTCCAGATTAACAGAGAGTTTCCTGCATTTACAGTTTTTCAAAACTGTCTTCCAGAAATCGCTAGCTGTCCCACCTTAAAAGACTCACATTCTTCATTGCCATTTCAAACACCATACAAAATTTTCTGTATTCAAATATCTTCTAATGCATAAAAGCTGGGTTAGCTCATTCTTGCTATTCTTTATCATGACCAGCAATAACTAAAAAGTGTGATTATAATTTTCTTCTACATCAAGCAATCCATTGGACACCAACCAATTCACCCCACCTTTGGACTATATCTTTGCTTTTGTGTTTAGCTTACTCTCATAGACCTCTCACACTTGGAGGACAACCAGTCCCAGCATCCTACCCTTTCTGGGATTGTCTGTTTTCCTCCTAATAAACTTCAATAGACTGTTGTCGTTGTTACTAATTTGGCTTGATGAATCGCCCCATCCTGGCTGATGCCAGACTCTAGGCAATGTACATGCGCCCCCTTGCCCAGATTGCCCGGAGGCATGGGCTGGGTTGTCACCAGTACGCTGATGACACCCAGCTCTATCTACTCATGGACGGATGGCCCGACTGTGTCCCAGAAAACCTGGACCGGGCATTACAAGCCATGGCTAGATGGCTCAGGCTGAGTAGGCTGAAACTAAATCCAGCGAAGACAGAGGTCCTTTGCTTGGGTTGCCGTGGTCTGGGGGGGGGGAAAATTCCCCTTCCAGCCCTTGACGGTGTGCCACTGACAATGGCACACAGGGTCAAGAGCTTGGGGGTACTACTTGAGCCTGCCTTATCTATGGAGACCCAGGTAGCAGCCACTGCTAAGTCCACATTTTTTCATCTTAGGCGGGCGAGGCAGTTGGCTCCCTTCCTGGAGCGGAACGATCTAGCAACAGTGATCCATGCAATGGTCACCTCAAGGTTGGATTACTGTAATGCCCTCTACATGGGGCTGCCCCTGTGCCGAACCCGGAAGTTGCAGCTAGTGCAGAACGACGCCGCTCGGCTGCTATTAGGGCTCCCTAGACGGGAGCACATTCAGCTGGGCCTTCAGGGACTGCACTGGCTGCCAATAATATACCGAGTCCGGTACAAGGTGCTGGTTATTACCTTTAAAGCCCTATATGGTCTAGGACCTGCCTACCTTAGGGACCGTCTCTTCCCATATGTTCCCCAGAGAGTACTGCGATCTGGCTCCCAAAATCTGCTCGTAATCCCCGGGCCAAAGGAGGCCCGGTTGAAGTCCACCAGGGACAGGGCCTTCTCAATAACAGCCCCTTGCTGGTGGAACCAGTTACCGGAAGAGGTCAGGGCCCTGCGGGATATTGGACAATTCCGCAGGGCCTGTAAGACAGTCCTCTTCCGGTTGGCCTATAACTGACCGGCACCAAACTACCAAAATACTGAAGGAAGTGTATAGATTGCACATTGTTGGACTGATGTACTGATTTTTTAATGTTTTTTAATGTTTTTAATTTCTTAACTATGTAAATTGCTATTATATTTAAAATTTGAATTCTATTGTTAGAATCTCTGTATTGTAAGCCGCCCTGAGCCCGCTTTGGTGGGGTAGGGCGGGATATAAATCAAATAAATAAATAAATAAATACAACACTGATTAAAAATACATAAGTCAATCAATAAAACCAATACATTAAAAAATAGATTGCAAACCCTGATATATCATATTGAAGTGCTATTATTTCTGCTTTTTGGATGCTGCATCAGGGGGCAGGGGACCCTCCTCAAAGGGCAGAGGGGAAGGATGCCAGCTCAGCAACTGTCCCTGTCCTCAGGCAAAAGCTGGGCAGAACATTTCTGCTTTACAGACCCTGTGAAATTGTAAAAGATCCTGCGGGGCCCTAGTGTCTTCCAGCAGAGTGTTCCACCAGTTCACTTGTTGAGGACAGTTGGACCTCTTTAGGGCTAGGGATCACCACCAGATTCTGACTAATAGAGCATAATACTCTTCCAGGGACATAGCAGAGGAGGTGGACCCCTAGATACGTCAGTCCCAGACCACTCAAGGTCCTAAAGGTCATAGCCAAAATTATGAATCTGACTCGGTACTCAACCAGAAGCAGTGTAGCTGGTGCAGCACAGGTAGAATATGTGCAGTCTGTGGCGTTCCCTTCAGAACTCACTCTGCCGCATTCTGGACCAATTCTGGGTCAAAATTTATTTGCCTAAAGGTAGCCAATGTGGGCTGACAACAAAGTGCCCAAAAGGTACTATGACTTCCCCATATGGCCTAAAGACAACTACAATCAAGATCACACTCACACCAGGCAAGAGCATAATATTCTTCAGGAAATGTTTCTATACATACAGGATTATTTTCTCTTGTTATAGAATTTCCACTACTGCAGTACAATTCCAGCACAAATTATTAATTGACTGGTTTTACTTATGTTATTTAATGTGTTATTTAATTTCTTCTTCAAAATGATTTATTGCAGCATATACTTCCAGTTCAGAATCAAGATGCACCATTTTAAGGGAATGTCCATGGTCTACGGGGAATGTAGAATGCTATCTTGCTTCTCTTCCTGGGTTCATAGCTCTTGCTTGCAACCATAACTGGCACATCGGGATATTTTAACTCTACAAGGACTGTTGTTCCAGTTTGCTTGCTGATCATATTGCAAGTCTTTTCCAGGAGTTCTTTTGGAATTATATGTTGGATGCTGGTGGTTATATATTTTTGGAACCTTATACTGGTTTAATTGGCTCCGTTCTGGAGTTTGATTTAGGTTAGGCTGTCTAAAAATTGTCATTTCCTTTGTTTGAAGGAAGAATCAGAAATTCATAGAAAATCATTCCACATTAATAGTGAAATCAGTTATTCAGGTCTTTTACCCAAACATTGTCAATGTCAAAACATATACAAGCGACATACATTACACATTTCTCAATATTTTATCTTATTATCATTTTACAGTGATTAGACCCATAATAATGCTTCTGTATACCCTCAGACTTGTGACAGGAAAAACTTATGATAACTTCAAAAGAAAGATACATCAAAAACATACATCAAAAGAGTGTGACAATGGTTGCCATTTCTATTCCAGCCACAAAGCCACTAAAAGTCTTATGGTTAGTACAAACCCTTTATCATGTGCTTGCTGTTCCTTCCAGTTAGTATCCCATTTTTGTCAGTGGTTGGAAAAATCTATAATGTTCTATAAAACAGAATATCTTCCTCTTGTGATATGGTCACTTATTTCCTTGAACTCATAATTATGTCTTGCACATTATGCCCTTATTTTTCTTGCATTCATCATGGCTCTCTGACAACCTTTTTCCATAGTCTTTCCCCACAGTCTCTGTGTCAGGTTCTGAACATCATTATTTCAGGAATCTCAAGTCGTTTCTCCATTCTGAAGTGTTTCAAATATAGTACTCACAATTCCACATGTGTAATTTATGTGTATCCACATCCATCTGATTAGATCACAGTTACTTTCATAATTCTTCATAACGTGTCATTACTAGAAAATTAGGCTTGGACTAGACCAGGGGTGACCAAACTGTGGCTCAGGAGCCACATGTGGCTTTTTCACATGTATTGATCCTGAAGATATAATAATATAATAATAATAACTTTTTATTTGTATCCCGCCCTCCCCGCAAGCAGGCTCAGGGCGGCTCACATCACATAAATACAATATACAATAAAACCATGCGCAATCAATTATAAATTCATATCCAATTCAATATAAAATCATCCTTAAAAACCTTAAAATTACATTAGAGTTAAGATTATGGTGCTATAGTTAAAATCTTTCATAAATTCCAGTGATTAGAACATAAAACATAGGTCGTATCCAACAGGACTTTCTGGCTCGGCTTATGTGAAGGCTGTTTTAAAGAGGTAGGTCTTACAGGCCCTGCGGAATTGATCTAAGCATCGCAGGAAGAACTCAATGCAGACTTACTCTCAAGTAGGTGTGCTTAGCATTGGTACCTCAGTTAGCCTCTGGGCACTGACCCATTGGTAGGCAACTATTTACATCATGTGTGAAGTGGGGAAGTGGGGGGGGGGGCAGACAGGCTTGCAAGTTCTCCTCCTGCACCACAGCGGTTGCCTGGAGACCTAGAGCAGGGAAAGAGAGTGCAAGAGTCAAGGGAGTCACTGCAAGGAGGGACAGAATTAAAGAGGGTTTCGCAGGATTCCCCCTAAGTTTCATAGATCTTGTAGGAGCTCTGTATACTAACCTCGGGGTCAAGGTAAAGAGAGATGCATAAGGATGCAAGTGGTGGTCAGTGATTTATATGGTACATGTGAGTTTCCTTTTTCCACTGGTGCCAAAAAATAATTCCTTAATCTTTCCCTATGCTGGTTTTATGGGGACTGTGAGCCCCAGATTTAAAGGGTTTTTTTAAAGTCTCCTTCAAGCATGGTTGTGTTGAAAAGTGTATTTTATCTTTCTGTGCAAAGAAAGTATTAAAGAGTTTTAATAAAGATGAATGTATAATATTTGTTCACGTCTTGTGGCTTTCAAGCATCTGTCATTTATTCTATGTGGCTCTTACACTAAGCAAATTTGGCCACCCCTGGACTAGACCACTAGGTAGTTAAATATCAGTCCTTCTACATAATCGTGCCACCATTACTTTGATCATGCCAGTAAGCTGTTCCAGTTTTCCATCACCCTGTAGATCCAGTTTCCACCATGGAGAGGGGTCATGGCTCAGAGTTAGTGAATATTCTTGACATGCAGAAGGTCCCAGGTACAATCCTTGGCATTTTCAATTAAAATGACCAGGTAACAGTTAACACTGCAAGACCTTAGCCTGAGATCCTGAAAAGCTGCTCCCAGTCTTGGGTAGACAATACTGATTTTGATGGTCTAATTCAGTATAAGGTGGCTTCATGTGCCCACCAGATTTTCTGATGTAGTTCAAAGATGCTCACTCTGTAGACTTTCAGAGCCTTTAAGGAGATTTGTCTTCTGTAGTCCACTGAGTATTTAATTTATGGTAACCTAGAATTATCAAGTGT
The DNA here is from genome assembly GCF_032191835.1 of Heteronotia binoei. Lineage (NCBI taxonomy): Eukaryota > Metazoa > Chordata > Lepidosauria > Squamata > Gekkonidae > Heteronotia > Heteronotia binoei. The sequence continues at coordinate 37,458,365 of NC_083232.1, read as the reverse complement.
TTCTCATTTTGCCAGATTCTGTTATTTTGCCATTGTACGCTGTCAAAACACAACATCACTAATATCCCCTAAGTTGTTCTGCTGATAACAGGCTTGGACTAAGGTTTCACAAAAAGGCCCACTGGCAATGAAGTTACATTGATCTGTACTAGGCCATGACAAATTCTCCTTTGTTGTATGTCTCAGCATCTTACATTCAGGGTTACACTATTTTTGAATAGGGGCTTCCATTTTAGAACCACTTGTGGTGAGAGCCAATTTGGTATAGTGGTTAAGTGTGCAGACTCTTATCTGGGAGAACTGGGTTAGATTCCCCACTCATCCATATGCAGTTGCTGATGTGACCTTGGGTCAGCCACAAGTTCTCTCAAAGCTGTCCAGCACAAGAGCAGTTCTGAGAGAACTCTCTCAGCTCCACCTACCTCACAGGGGGTCTGTTGTGGGAAGAGGAAGGGAAAAAAGATTGTAAACCACTCTGAGACTCCTTTGGGTAGTGAAGGGTGGGGTATAAGTCCAATGTCATCTTCTTCTCTTCCTGCTCCATACATGGGTAGCATCAGTCATCATGTGCTTGTTCTGTCATAAGGATACTGGCTGCAAATGTGTGAAAACAATATGTAAAGGAGCCCAAGATGGGAATCATTTGCCCTGTGAATTCCAGCATCTTTATTAGGATCCTAGGCAAGCATGCATCAGATTGCAGCCTCCCTGCCTGTGTTCTATTTCTGCAGGCAAGTGTATCCATCTATTTAGCTGTTCTTGAAGCAGAAATTCCAGTTCTCTGGTTACCTTCAATCAGAGCCTCCAATTATATTAATGCTTAATTACTGTGCTGTCATGCAGTGCCATAAAAACACAGTGCTTGCACAAACCAGGAGCAAGCATCTCAAAGGCAGAAGATCATCTGAGTAGTTGTGAACGGGGAGGAATGCTATTTTTAGAATCACATTTTAAAAAGTGCTTCCATTTCCACTTTCAACTGATTCTTTTCCTTTGGCATATTGCAATGTTGCTGGACAGGTGATCTCATTGTTCCAGTAAAGGCAACAGTGACGTGATCCAAGGCTGTTCTGTTAAAATTCTTGAGAGTGCCACTGGTTTCTATATGATGAGTACAGAACACCAAGAGAAACTTTTTTGGGGATGAAATAACCAAGAAGTGCTGGACTGAATCCACACATTTACTCTGCAAAAGAGAACATAAGGACCAGCCATCGCACGCAAGGAGAATAGGTCATAGTAAACATATGCCCTCCCCGTCTGAGGGCTAAGGCTCAATCCACAGCATCCCTCCTAAGAGGATCTCAGGGCTGTGAAAGGCCATTGTTGGGATCCCAGACAGCCGTGGCCAGCCACAGCAAGGAGCTCTAAATTTAGACATTCAAAGTATAACTGACCACTCAACTCCTAGCTTGGTTTTGAAACTCCTGATCATCTGAGAATGGTCATTGGTCTATGTATGTGTCGTATTAAGAATGCTGTGTGTAGAAAATATGCATACATGAATCAGAATATATATGATGTTTGGAGACATATGGATCAAAGCTTAAGATAAAATGTATTGTAAAGTTCTTTTGTGTTGTTTGGCAGCTCAAGGCTTGAACAGTAGGCTTCATTGGTGGACCGTTTCTTCAGGCATCAACCATGTAACTGATGTATGAATTTTGTTGAAATCAAGATCTAAAATGCTATAATAGCCTGTCATGTAATTGGAAAAGCTGGGGGTGAGATCATAAAAAGGGGCAGGCTTGCAAGCACAGGCAACACGTCACAGTTTTAAAAACATTCGATTGACATTTTGTCCTTGCAACTGATCTTAAGAGTTGCCATCTTTGAACCTTGCAACCTAAGGACAATCCAGCCATTCATCTTATCAGTAGAGAAAAATGAAGAGGACAATGATTTTATTGCCATCACAGGATAATTGTATCAACCTGATCATGAGAGCCCACATTTTGTGAGGAAGTAATAAGTATGTTTGACTGGGGGTGCATTCAGACGTACCATTAGTGGCGACACAGCTCTGTCTCGCTGACGGATTAAATGTGTTCGTTCAGACATCCACATCTGGCAATCGAGTGTCATCCAGGGTCATCCCGGCTTGCTGCGCCTCAATGCTGCATTAATTTGACAGCGCAGAAAGTCCGGCCCTTTTTCAAAAAAGCTGCACAAGATCGGCTTTTTCCTGTTTGGACAGCTCATGCACGATACTGCCCCTTGGAATGTTTATCGCCCCTCCCACTTTTTTTTTTTTTAAAAGCCCCAGCAGACATGCGCATTGACAGATCATCCGGGAATCTGAGGTGACGCTTCTGCTTCTCCAATCAACACAGGATCGGAGGGGGGGGGGGGACATTATCCCACTATTCAGAACAGGGGAAAAAATCTTTTTTTTTCAATGTGGAGGATTTCCAGATATCATTGTCACTACCAATTTCTAGGAAAGTAATTCCTGGCAGTTCCTTGGTTTGAATCGGCAACATTAATTTCGGAAACTTTCCCCCCTTCCCCCCCCCCCCCGCCTCTGAAGCAATGTTTGATTTCCCACCTCCAAACAGCTGGGCGCATATTCAATGGACCCCCCCCCCCCAGGAATCACCATCTGATCACGCATGCTCCAAGAAAAGAGCGTGATAGTATTGGATGTCTGATTGCTCAACAACAGAATGAGTCGCATTCTTGGATGCTCGTCTGAATGGCCCTGCATCGAATCAATATTCAGTGGTTCAAATTTGAGCGCTACACACCCGCTTTTAATGGTACGTCTGACTGCACCCTGGGACTCTGGTCCAGGGGATGACATGACCATCCTGTAGGTGCCATTTCAGAAATGAAATAGAAAACATTCTTGAAGTGTGCATGAACACTAAATTTATGCCCAGAATTGGAACTTTTTTTTCTGGGAAAAGAAGTACCAGAACTCTCAAGAAGGAAATAACAGAGAAACACAAGAGTGCCCTCATGAACTTTTAAACATTTTTTGAGAATTTTGTTTCCATGAAGAGGTTCTGGAACTCTGTTCCACCATGTTCCCCCTAGGAAAAAAGCCCTGCTCAGAATTAAACTTTTTTGGTCTTAAAGGTGCCACTGGACTCAAACATTGTCCTGTTGCTTCAGACCAACATGGCTACCTGCCTGAATCTACCTTCATAACTCATATGACTTTGTGTGGGATGGGAGAGTGGTATTACATGTATATCATGTCCAAAGAAATAAAGCTTGGGCCCTTCTAAGTCAGAAAGTTTTCTATGTTTTGATGATTAAACATGGATTACAAACCCTGGCAACTGATCCATAACAGTTGTTATAGTTCCATATTCAACTACTCAGCAATTGTCATGGCATTCAAGATTCATCATTGCCTTTGCTTAATGCTGCATGCAGTTTCAGTTGCTGCTGTGTAAGTCTCTGCATTCACAATGGCCACTCAAGTGGGTTCATAGGATCAGGACACCTCTGAGTTCCCCATCCTAATAGAACAATAACCCTCCCTCCATGAACATTCCCTCCTTCTGTTGTATGAACCGCTTATACTACTTTTCATCTTTGTGACAGTTAAAGAAATTGCTCAGCCTCTAAAGGACTGTTTGGAAAACATTCATCGTAGCGTGAACTATCATTTAATATGGGGAAACAAGAGAAAAAGCTGCATCATGTCACCATTTATTTCCTTGCAGACCATGTTCAACAGACCATCAGTGATCTACAGACCACAGTTTGAGAAATGGCAGTACCACAGCCTAGGTAAATAAGAAAACAGTGAATTGTGGGACCTGGATACTCCCTTATTTTCTACATCACCACACAGAAGGTCTGGGAAAGGGCTGGGAAAAGGGGCTCCACACAAGGAGATATAGATATGATAGTGGTGTTCCACCCCCAAATGTAGCATAATATAAACATGGGCCCTCTTGCATCATCCCATGGAAAGGGAAAGTTAGAAATGGAATGGGGTTTACGCTGTGCTTTGAAATTTTCCCTGTTCCTCTAGTCAGAGTGAGAATCTAAACTATTCCAGAAAACAGCTACAGGACAGAAGAAGCACTGGAAGGACACACAGATGTCTGGGCACAGAAGGAATACTTCTAAGTTACCAGCATATCACAGTGATTGCTGGTTAGTCTCATCCTAAAGCTCCAGAGTAGCATAATGTAACTGTAACATAACTGTGATAGTGAGCCTGTGAGACAAAGGCTGTGATCACATGCACTAAATAATGCACTTTCAATCCACTTTCAGTGCACTTTCCAACTGGATTTTACTGTGTGAACAGGCAAAATATAGTTGGAAGGTACATTGGAAGTGGATTGAAAGTGTACTATTTAGTGTGTGTGATCACAGCCATAGTGATGAATTCGAATCTAGGAGACCCAAGTTTGAACCCCTGCTCTTCCATGGTGACCTTGAGCCAGTCATACACTCTCAGCCTAACCAGATTGTTTCAAGGATAAAATGGAGGAAGGAGAAACAATGTCATAATCTGCTTTGGGTCCTCATGAGGGGGGGAAAGGCCTAAATAAATAAAGTGGTAATTCTGATGATGGTATCTGTGTGCATGCAAAAGAGAGACTTTCCCCCTCTCTAACCCAATAGCTCCTAAAGTCTAATTTTATCAAGCAGTCTTTCTATGCCCCTGGTAACTCTCTGCTGTGTATTATGTCTCCCTTGCTAAAGAATGTAATGATAACCACTTGGTCAGTCTACTGGGCTCATTAATTCTTCCCATCTCCAGTAAGCTATTTGGAGGCACCTTTTTGATTGGTGCCCAGGACATCACTTATAAGAAGTAGTTAAGAATGCTGTGGCAGAAGCAAGCTACTATAGAGGGTAATAAGGAGGATATTAATAATGCACCATTCTGGCAGAGCCATACTTCTATGCTGCATAAATACTCCGTGGTGTCATTGTGGCAAATTTCCTTACAGCTCTTATTTCAGGACTGCTAGTAGAATTGTTGACATAAGCAGATATAACTAACTGGGCTCAACTGGGAGATTTTTTTAAATGGAGAAGATTGTGAACCTTGTAGTTGCCTTATATCAAAGTGCTATGGATGTAGAGTCAAAATAAGACTAGTTGATTTCAGTGCTAAAGAAGTATGTAGAGGACTGCAGTCTTAGGTGACACATTCATAGGATTGAAAAGGATGAACATGATGATTTTTACACATGCCTGATGCCAAATCCACTTCAGACTCAGTTATGAGTAGACTGGTGCTTGCACAGGGGACTACCTTTACCTTTAAGGGTACAAAAAGATGAAAAGCATTGTCTCTATTTCTGACATACATAGTTCAAATCTTGACTTTACTGAACCATTTTCAGAAGGAGAAAAGGACCTGCCCTTAGCACAGCTATAGCAAAAGGAATCTGATTTTAATAAAAACACAGATACCTAGTTAAAGGGTTACCTTGGACCCAGCTTACCCCAGTCAGGAGGAACAGCCTGAGTCCCAGTAAGGCTTGCCCATGAATGAATGAATTACAAGGAAAAACATACCTTCAACCAACACCTTTAGTTAATCCAGGTAATTTAAGAGTCAAGTCAAGAAGATCCCCTAGACTGCTGGAAAATACTATCACATAAGAGCACAAGTAATATAATGGCATAACCCTTCTTCTTTAGAGAAACTTGAGCCATGCTTTTTGGTAGATTCAAGAAAGGGCCTTATTAGAAGTTGAGCAGAATCAGCAGATCCCTCCTTCTTAGCTAGGTATTTATGAAATCTATGAGCAGACAGCTGATGGTGCAGCAGTTTATATTAGCCTGCCTTGCCCATGTCACTGCCCCAGTGCCACCTACGTAGTCGGGCCACAGAGAGACATACAAAAGTATGGTTGATAGAGTTCTAATTACACTTTGCCTATAAAGACTGGAAATCCCAGCTAGTTCCTAATATGGCAGAAGATCACTGACTCAGACTGCACTTTAGGAACTGATCTCACTAGAGTTTAAATCTCTCCACTGCCCATTTGTTTCTGGGTGCAGTTTAAAAATTCCAGTTTTGACTTGAGTGGACCTGGAACTTGAGTAGCTAAGGGCCATGTACTCCCTATAAAGTGCATGTTATGTGAGGAAAAGCCCCCTTAAAGAACATCGTGATTACCAGCTTGGTTGCCAGAGCACCTGGAGAAGTGACTCACACGCGTCTGGCCAGAGAGTGTGGGTAAACCTATCCAGGGGCAAAAGGGACTTATACAGTACAAGCAGCCATAACGCTACAAAGGCACTCTAAACCGGTACAAGAGCGCCTACCAGGAGAACGGAAGGCTTCCCATCATTCCATATGACAGCCATCCCAGCATTGGAGCGAAGGAAACTGCGTCGCCAGGAGCTATCCAGGCGAACGGTTATGAAGTTCTGACCATGGAATCCACCGTGGAGGGCTAACACCACACAGCCACCTTCCTACCAGGCTTGACTCCATTCCATCGAAGCGAACGGCTCACGTACACACCAGATGTCACCTTTGGCCTACAAGCAACCTACCCACCCCAGGAGTGGTTAATAGTCCAACCGCCACTTTCTTTGTTTAACGGAACTTTAGACAAAGACTGGTGCCCAGGAGAAGACAGAAGAAGAGGAAGACCATTTTCAGCCAGAACCAAGTTCCTCTTGTATATACTGGGTGTTACCTAGGCCACAATTTGACTCTCTATTGTCACCCTTTCAGATTAGTTCCCTAATCTGAAGTGTTCCCCACCCAGTAGTCACTTCTATTCTTCTTTCCAACTGTCACTTTGGAGTCGCCTCTGGTCCGTTTCAATCTGAAAGTTCACTCAGGTATCCAGGATCCATTGGTCAAGAACAAGCACCCAATTGGGTGTCACCAATGCGCTTTCTATTGGTTGTCGCAGTAGTCCAGCCCTTATGGTCACTGCTATACCTCCCCTTTTCATGAGGTCACGCACCAGCTGACCACTTTTCTCCTCCCTCGTACTTCCCATCCCCTAAGGGCTCAAGAGAATCCTTATAATCTGTGGACTAGCTACCCACAGGTGTGCTTCTATCAGTATCCTAACTTCCACTGCATAGATCCATCCCTGATTCTAAGGCCAAGTTTCGGGTCCCTTCTCCCACTTCCTCACTTGTCGCCATTGGAGCCTTCCTTGAAGACTATGATAGGTAAATATCACCCTGTTTGTCTACCCATGTGTTCCTCTATCTATCTATCTATCTATCTATCTATCTATCTATCTATCTATCTATCTATCTATCTATCTGTCTGTCTGTCTGTCTGTCTGTCTGTCTGTCTGTCTGTCTGTCTGTCTGTCTGTCTGTCTGTCTGTATTTCCTAGGACTGAATGTGTGTTTTGATGAGTATTTTATCTTGTATGGAAGTCTATATTTTTCCCAATAAATTTTAATTAATTTTACTAAATTAGAGTCCCTATATTCTTACGCATTACCTTTCTGGATGGTTAATCTTGTATACATAGGTAAAAGATCCCTAGTAAGCCAGGTGCCCACCTGACTATTCCCCAACCTCGTTTTGAGGGCATTTTGGCTTACAGTTAAGGGATCTTTTTTGGGATGACTTTGCTTTCAGAAGTTAGGTGTGTAAGTACTGGAGAAATGGTTTGTTCTCCAGTGACACTCGGGTTGTAAAATACCCTCCCCAAGGTGGTTTGGCTGGTGCTTTCTTTATTAAATTTTAGGTACCATGTTATTTGCCCAAGATTTTAATTAGACTGCTGCTTGCTTTTCGCTTATTATTTTTTATGATCTGCTGTTCTGTTTATTGGTTTAGTTAACTTATTTTAATTTATATTTATTACTGTTTCATTGCATTTTATCTTATTTTGGGGTGGGATCTTTCAAAAGGTGATATGCTAAGTAATTTAAATAAACAAAATTATTTTTTAAAAGATAGGAAATATAAAGCCATCAAAGGCAGCTTTATGCCTTTGGGCCATTCCTCTGCATCTTCAGTTCCTTCTGGGTACAATATCTGCCATACAAACAAACAAATAAAAATGCAAATGCCATTTTATAATTATGAATCTGGGGATTCTGGACACTGTAAAATTACTCCAAGTAGTACATATTCTTTTGCATGTGGGTATTTACAACCTACCTTCTGAAATCTGCTCTGCAATTCATACACATTCACAGCAAGAATTCTTCAGGAATTATTATGAAGCACGCTGGGAATGCAAATTGAGCATAACGCATTACACTCCAACAGATTCTAACAAGCCAGTGGCATGATACTGAACACAGGAGACGTCATTAGCTCTAAAACGGCTGTCAGAGTACAGACCAACGCAACTCAGAATAATCAGCTCAAACTAGTGCCAATAACACCAAATTTTTCCCACCATGCCAATTTTATTATATACAGTGGACATGCATCCAAACTTCAGGAGTTTTGCATAGCTGAAAAGAAGCATGAGAAAGGCCTTTGCTGCTAGAGAGATTAGATTATGGCTCATGATTGAATCAATTATCTAAAGCCCCGCAGGATCCATTCTGTACTTTCTTTCAGTGGAAGCGGTTAGGATGTCATTGCCACTGACATTTGTGACAAATTTTTAATTAGTTTAATGCATTATAATAGATACATAGTAAAAAAATAGGAAAGCATATCTAGATTAGGGGTGCCAGGTCTGTATTGGAAAATACTTGGAGACTTTGGGGGTGGATCTGAGAGAGCGCAGGGTTTGGAAAGGGGAGGGGCTTCAGCATGGTACAATGCCATGGAGTCCCCCTTCAAAGCAGCCATTTTCTCCGGGGGAGTTGATCTCTGCCAGCTGGAGATCAGTTGTAAAAGTGGGAGATCTCCAGGTCCCACTTGGAGGCTGGCAACCCTAATATACATATGCTCAAAAAGGTCTTCGCTCATTACAACAAAATATCCTCAACTCTAGCTTTCTTTAGATGTTTGTCTATACATTTTTGCTGGATATATGTGGAAGGCTGCACAGTCAGTCAAATATTTGTAGAGAGCTCTACATCAACACTTCCTCAAGATCCAGACCCTGTTTTTACAGCATTCCCATATAAAAGAGACTACATGTGCATTAGTGTGAGAACTCCCTGTTTTTATTTAGCTCTGCTCTTAGACTCTGAGGGTAGGTCCTGTGGGGATAATCCAAAATTCCACATCAACTATTTCTGTCATTGCACCAACACTCCAGCACATTGACATCTTGCAGATTTCAGTGCATGCCATGGGACTGTATGCGTAACTGTACCATGACTGGGAAGTGACTTGTCGAATCACTATATTACATGTTTTCTTAAACTAGTTCAGTGGGCCCCACTCAAGTCAACTGGCATTTGTGATTCTCTTTATATCCAACTAGCTTGAAACCCGTGCTTTGCTATGCTGTTTAACTACCTTTAATGCAGTTATAGTATTTCTGGGTATATACATTTTTGTGTGTTTTAGGAAGGGTGTTTTGGTTTTGGAATTGGTTTTGGAATATGAATGATGTCATGTTGAAGCATCCATTGTACTTATGAACATGGTCCATGGAATGAGCATGCTTAAAGTGGCTGCCCAGTAGCAGGCTGTATTGAGGCTTGGGCAGAGGTTCGAAGGATGGGTTCAAAGAGCGGGAGCTGCACTTTGCCATTGCTGCAACACATGCCAATGGCCGTTGAAGGCATTGCAGTACTTGCATCTGTGTGTCATGATACCCAAAGCAACAATGCTGTCTGGCTCACAAGCCACAGCAGGATCATATGCCATGCCTGAGTGAGCCTTGACCTTCCATGGAAGTGATAGCCTCTCTATTTGTGTTCCAGGATTGCTTTGCTCATTGAGACTATGCCGCTCTGTGCACCTTGGGGTGATCTTGCTGGTATTTGGGCACCACTGCTCGGTGCACATATTTATTTGCTGCATCCCTAAGTTGCTTCCTCTTTTCAGCATTGGTGTATCTGGCACAACATTTGCCAGGGCCTTCTTGGGGGCAGTAAGAGGTGAGAGGTGTGAGGGGGAATTGGATTGAGGGAGGGGTGATGTGCTGGACAGTTCATCAGGTTCACAAGGGAGGCATACATAGAAATGATTCCTAGAAAGATCCTGTACCATCTCTGCATGAATATTTATAAACTCAAATTGCCATACTGACTTTTATGAAAAATGCTTATTCAGGAGTCTTGGATCACTGATTTTATTACATAGAAGGCAGAAGTTCCCCGAAGACCAACTGTCTGCAGTCTCCTTTAACTGATTTTTACCTCAGAACCTAGAGCTCCACAGCTGACCAATCAGAGAGAGGGGTATGCAAGCAGGCAGCAGCTTGCCATGTATAGCAAAGCTATCCCCTTTGTGAAAACACGTTACCCCTTCTCACCCCCTTGGGGTCAAGTTTCTAAAAATTCCTTCTTAGTGGGTGCTGACATCGTGGAAGATACACTCCCTGAATTTTAGGTTTCTGGACCAGGGGTTTGGGCTGGGCATTGAGTCATTCAGGGCACTTTTCTTATACAGGTAGATAGGTCTTTAGAATGCTCCTACTGTTGAAGTCATGTAGTTGTTAGAACAAGGTAATCCTACGACCACCTGTTGGCTTTGCAAGATTCAACAGCTTGAGTGTGTCTCTTCATGTCTGTCTGCTTCTGGGTGCCACCCTGCAACACAGTCTGCTCCCTAAAAGCTTCTTGTGGTACTGTGCATCTTTCAATGTCTGTCACTGGACTTTCAAGATTCATGACTGATCTGATCAGCAAACTGAGTTTAGCTCCTATAGCTGTTATAATCCCTTCCTCTTCATGAATACAGTGACAGTTGGGCACCTCCAAAGTCCACTTCCACATCTTCCCAGGAGGGCATTTGTATAAAAATAATACTGCACAGTTTTAATGTTTGCAGAGATTTTCAAAGTTGTTTTTATTGTTAGTTTTTATTCTGTTGTTTCTGTTTTTTGTAATCTATCTCTGCAAGAAGGACAGTGTTTAAATGAAGTTTAAAAAATCATTAGATAGCTTAATGGAATAAAGGGCTAGCCTATCAATACTGTCCATGGATGCCCTTCACAGAGGTACGTGTTACACAGTAGATCAGAAATTCATCCCCTCCTCCTTGTAGTATGAAGGCTGCTGGTCACAGGAGGAAACCGCAAGAAGTTTGAGATGGTTCATGAGTGCCAGATCCCTAAAAATCCTCTGGCCCCAGGAATCAGGTGGTCCCAGAAAGCCAGTCCTATGCCCTCACCTACTACAAAACTCCCAGAATCCCTCTCTTATGCTATGCATTTGCAATATGTATGTCACCTGTTGCTATGGAAGGCCCCAGGCTATTTGGTTTGCCTGCAAAATCTCAGAGCCTAGCAAACAGTGCCTTCAAAGGAATGCCACAACAAAACACTGCTCTGTGCTACGTATTTTCTGGCATTTGCTGACCCCACCCTCCCCCAGGTGTGATTAATTCAAAACATGCTCTATCAAACTTGGAACATGCTACAGAAATGCCCAGGAAGGATGGGGAGTGTTATTTGTACACTGCTGCGAATATGCAAGGTGATTGCAACAGATAAAGCATGCCTAACACAGAGAAGTATAAAGCATCAGCGTTCTCAAAGGCAAGCAGATGCAAGCCTAGAGCATTGCTTTGCTGAGTGACTACAGACACCATCGCTGTAACTGGAAAGCTTCCCTGATTGAGTCACTGAAAAGATTGTCTGTGGCTGGAAATAATTTAAACATCAACATTTAGAATTAAATACCTAGGAGCACACCTTTACAACTGCAACAGACTCACAGCTGCTTTAATCAAACTTTGGGGGGAGGGGGAATAAAATAGCAAACCCTTTTCCCTACAGCAGTTGTTTGATTTCACTTCAAGGGCTTAAGGCCTTTTTAAAACATTTGATTTGTTTAATTCAATTATACAGACAGACTCTTTGAATGCATTAATGGCAGACAGAATACCGCAAGCCAGTTGAATGTGCCCCATTACTCTTAAATACATTGCATATTTAGAAAAGGCTACATAAGGGCAAATAAATTGTTTTGGTGTAAAGGAGAATATATTTCAAATCTACTAATTTTGTGTGTATATGAAAACCTCCATATACTGTTCTGTTCTCTGTAGTGTATCTTGGGTTTTGTTTATTTTTTTTAAAAAAGTTTCTGGCATGATTTCTAGAGATGCCATGAACATTGTGGTTCATGGAGTTTTTAAAAAAAAATCTCGAGATCAAATACGTAACTATTCAGTGCCCATACGTAATTGCCTGACCCACAAGCATCAGGATTTGGACTTGAGCCAATATACCTCAGTCAGAGCAAGTGGAGCCAAAAAGTCGTTCCAGCTTAATTGGGTTGTGGATAAGCCTGAGAATGCTATTTCCTTTTACATCTGGCAAAGTTTCCAACACAGCCCTCAGATAGCAATTTCTTGGGCCCCAAGGGTCAAACCACTGTTATTATCTGCTACAATCACAATAATTTAAACAGGAACAGAGGCGTGTTGGTCATTTAACTTGGGGAAATTTCCCTGCAGGCCCCAGCTACTGGCCAGTTCAGAGCAGAGCAGCCCCTTGTTGTTAAAGCCACTCAGTCTTTTCCTGGGACCATTTTAACATCTTAGTCTGCCCCTGAACAAGAAGCTTCTAAGGCACTCCTAGCCCTGGAGAGAGATTTCAAACTGAGCAGAGCACTCACCTATGAGAATGTGCAGAAAAGTTTATTTTTAACAAAGAATAACTTCAATCAGTTGGCCTCACAAATTTAGGACTGGATGGAGGTACTTGTAGGGTGAGTTGCTTGGAGGAGAAGAAAAATGCCATGTCCTTTTGACAGAAGCTTAATGGGATATTATTTACAGGTGATGTTATTTATCTCTATACTATGAAAAACTTCACCTGCCACGTTCTCACATTAAGCTTCTATTAAAGGGCAACAAGGACATTTATATCTGGACCTGCTGACAGCCCTACTGTCAAATCTGCCCCATTACCAGTCAGACACAGTTTGTCTTGAGAGCCAAACTGCCCATTATTTATTATTTATTTATTGAATTGGATTTATTAGGCTGCCCTTCCCTGCAAGCAGGGCTCAGGGCAGTTTACAACAAGATGAATATAATAAATAATTCAAACATTATAATAGTTTAGCATTAAAATACCCACAATATAATAACAAAGAAACAGTACACTTCTCCAAATGGTGGCTACAGGTCCAAACCATACTAACCAACATAATTTTAGAGGGAAATATGCCTGTTTAAAAATTGATGTGGAGTCCGCACAGTGGTGGCACCAGGTGATCTCCCCCCACACACACCTGGGAGACCTGTTTCAGCATTTGAAAAGACATGGGGGGGACCCAAGGCTCTATGGTGCCACTTCCGTGTAGGCACTATCAGGATCAGTTCCTAGTGGCAATTTTTAAACAGCTAAATTTCTCTCTAAAATGGCATTGTTGAGTTGTACCTAGCATTGCCATAACATGCACTTTACCTGGGGTTGCCAGTTCTGGCTCAGGAAATATCTGGTGACTTTGTGGGTGGAGCCAGGAGACTTTGGGGGTGGTACCAGGAGCAAGGTTGTGACAAGCACGATTGAACTTCAAAGCGAGTTCTGACCATCACATTTAAAGGAATCATGCTCCTTTTAAATGCCTTCCCTTCATTGGGAATAATGGAGGATAGGAGTGCCTTCTTTTGGGGCTCATAGAACTGGACCCCCTGGCCCAATCTTTTTGAAACTTGGGGCGGGACAGGTTGAGGAAAGGCACCAGATGCTATGGTGAAAAATTGGTACCTCTACATCAAAAACAGCTCCCCAGAGTCCCCAATACTCACTGATTAATTCTCCATTTCCCACCATGGAGACCAATCTTTATAGGGTATAATGGAGTGTCCAGCAGACATTCAACCCTCCCACCCAGCTTTCTGATAACCCTGAAACTGGGGGAGGGCCTCCAAAGCAGGGGATCCCCTGCCCCCAACTGGGGATTGGCAACCTTACTCCATCCAGTGGGTTTCTAGGCTCCTGTTGCTGCTGCATGGAGTGGTAGGAACAAAATGTGGAGTGGGATGGGGAATTGATGTCACTTCTAGCCTGAACGTGCACTGCCTTAGCCTTCAGATCTGTTTTTATAAATAATGGCAGAGGTCCAACATTTTAACTCTGCAGTAGAAAAATTGTGGGAGAACGGGCAAAAGGAAAGTGTTGGTGGTACTCTGTGAACTCTGGCAAAGTTCTAAAACCACTTTCAAGTCAATGCGCTCTCAGAACATAGCTGTTGACATCCCACTAATTTCAAGGGAAGAAAACACCCTAATCCGAAATATTTTTCTTTAAGAGCATAAGAACAACCCTACATCATCAAACTAAAGTTCCCTCATGGAAGGCAATCCCCTTAATCCCAATCTAACTGGAATTTAGTATAACATATACTAAGGATTATGCCTTTTTATTTAACTTGTTCCTGTTATGTTCAAGGTATTTGGCTTATTCTACTTTTATATTTCCAATGAGAAGCATCAAATTCTTCCTCAAAATGAGTTAATTAGGATACTCCTTTTGCACTTAAACATGTATTCTAAAAGTCAAGCAACTACAACGGTAGAGCTTTACGTTTAAGGCCTAATTGTGAACTGAAGATTTGGCCTCCACTAGATAAATACTATTATTCAGTATAAATACAGTACCTTGCATCATTCTACAGCTTAATTGCCTGGGTCCCACCAGTTAGTCACATGGACAGCTTTACCCATCTGAATTAATTAGACTCAGATGTTAACCTGCTGTGCAATTTATAACTTCCGATACTTGGCAATTGCTTCATGAATAAAAACACATCAACGAGGCTCTGTGGTGCATAAATAAACATGGTGTGAACCATTTTGTTTCATTTCTGGTAGCTTCCTTCAGTTTCTTCCTGAACATCAGACAGTTAATGATCATAATCTTCTACGTAGGAAGGGGGTGGACAAAGTGATATTAATCAGGGTGCCAACTGCCAGGGGAAGGGGGGAATCCAGATTCCTGTCCCTTTAATAGAGGCTTAATGGGATATTGTTTATCAGGAGACATTAGTTATCTCCATGCCATGAAAAGCTTCAAATGCCATTTCCATGCATGAACTCTCTATTAAAGGGAAAGCACATTTTTTTCTCAAGATTTACTGGCAACTTCACACATTGGAAGAATATTCTATGGATATTTTTTAGGCTGCTCAATGATTATGGTATGATATTTTTATGCCATTGTGCTTGTTTTTAATGTTATTATTTTTGTTGTTGTTATGGTTTTATAGTACTTTTTTACTCATGAGCTGCCTCAAGGAAGTCTCTGGAAATACTGCATATACATTCCCTAGACAGTAAATAAAAGTAATATTACGCACAGGGCTTTTTTTAATAGAAAAAGCCCAACAGGAACACACTTGCATATTAGGCCACACCCCCTGATATCACAATTATTTTCCACAGGGCTTTTTTGTAAAAAGAAGCCAAGCAGAAACTCATTTGGATATTAGGCCACACACTCCTGACACCAAGCCAGCCAGAACTGCATTCCTGTGTGTTCCTGCTTTAAAAAAAGCCCTAATTACACTACTATCCGCACTTCCAAGCTCCACACATCAATTGGAAAGTTGGAATAGAGAATTTGCTTGCATAACTTTATATGTGTGAATAGCAGGACTACCAACGAGTCCCTTTAAGAGAAACGTCATGTGAGGGAAGCTGAAGTCTCTCATGACATGGAAGTAAATAACATCATCTGGTAAATAACATCCTATTAAACCTTTATTAAAGGAACAGGGCAGTCAGCACTAGTAGACAGTTCTCAGCAGCTGCATGTGTAGAAGGCTGCACACACAACTGAGAAGCATTCTGGGGTAGCTCCATATACATGTACAATTGCATGTATGTAGATTCTCATCTGACTTTTAATCAATATCTGGAGGGCAATAGTTGGGGCAGAATGTGCAACTTCATACCTCATCAGTCCATGGGTGTGCCTGAAAACAGCTGTTGTTGCTTGCCTTGGAGAACATGATTGACATAATATCCTCCAATATCCCACAAGTAAAAACGGGGACACCCTATTAACATCCTGTTTCTCACATCAAAGGTCACTTCCCAAGCTTCTCCTTCATGCCTACCACATATTGCTGGCACCTTCACTCACTCTTTTGTCTGGTCTATTCTTTACTGTGCATCAGCTTTGACCTCTACCATTTTTAAAAGCCACAAGGGAATTTGGTTCTTTCAGATATGCTTTTGAAAGGTATCCTTTTCAGTACAGTATCAACCATTCAAAACGCACCTTCCCAGCTGCAGTGTGCAACATGCACTTCATGGTACCTGGGTGTTAATACATCTACTCCACACTCTTAGGACTTGACTTGAAGAGACTCTAGGGAGGGCTTTGAACACTGCTGAATGAAAACTCTTAAGCAAGTCCTTCCAGTAGGGTCAGATAAAACAGAAATTATTTATAGGTACAGAAAATGATATTCATTTGGCTTGCCCCAAGATGTATTGCCATCATTTAAGAACATTTTTACCATTAACAAAGGAGCATATAAGAAAAAGGAACAGCCAGCATAGAGACTTATAATAAAAGTCACCAGAATTATAACAGATCAGCAGGACAAGGGGAAGGGTGAGGTGGTGCCATTAATCACTATAGGTGAGGAGGCTGATGATAGGGAAGAGCTGGTTTTGCATAAAACTGGCTGCATTAAGGAATGCTTAAGCTACTGCTTGCCCCAGGATTGCAGCTCTTTTTGAGTCATTCACATTAATTGGAGGGTGGATTCAAATGGCCAAGAGGTCACTTTAAATCCAGCCATGTGGAATAGAATTGTCACTTTTTCCCTCTGGCCCTGCTCCTGTAATAGTCACTTGACATAAGAAATGAAACTGATAACATTTTTTCCCCTACCATTTATCTCCATTAAAGCTTCAAGCTCCATTAAAGCTTCAGTCCAGCTGAAGCTTCACTTGTTAAATTCCTGTGCGTCAGGCTGCTGTAGAAGGTACAGGAGCAGGGCCAAAAACTAAGGAGAAAGTGGGGATGAGACTACTACCTCTTCAACAGGTTTGATACACAGAAGACAGCAGATGAAGATTTTCATGAAGCCAAACTAGTCACATCTGCTAACTGCTAGAACTCAAACAGCTCTTGAGGCAGTTTCAGAAGTCAGGTTACCATAAGAATGAAACTTAAATCCTTGTTTATGCATTCTTCAGCAACAATCCTTAGCTGGGATAGGGCAGATTTACAGCATAAGCAATGTTTTTTGAAAGGAAAAAACCTCAGCATTTGATGGATGGTTGTAAGCAGCATATAGAGGCCAACCCAGGTCAAAAAGATTACCGGAGCCTTAATGGTCACTTGTATCAGCTGACCTGGTGGCGCTGGTGCAGTTGACTAGCTGCCAGTAGGGTAAACAGAGTACACCTGGGTCCTAATGCTGGATTTTCTTCTTTGAGATCACCATTGCCTCATAAACAACGTCTATTGTATTTGTGCTTTAACAATGGCATTTGGATGTGGTTTTTAAAATAAAGGTTGTAGTGAACATCTGTAAATTTTAGGCAGCTCTCATTGCTCTATTCCTTTAATACAATATACTATGTTGTATTCTGCCTTGTTCACCCATTTTTTGCAATTCTCAGGTGCATTGTTTTTGCTATATATATAATGCTGTTTTTAGTATATTGTACTGTTAAAATATGTAATATGTATATCACACTCTAGAATGCGAGAGAGGATCATGAACTGAGTACTCTGAGAAAAACTCCTGGAGAAAGGACAACACCAGTTCTTGAAATGCATAACAATTTATCTGGATATTAACTAATACAGGATTCCAGATTTAAGCTTTAAATTAAGACCTTTGTTATTCATGTGAAGATTACATTGGATACATGAATACAACTTAACACAACTATGTTCTACACTATTCCTTATTGCTAACTCTTAATCTATCTGTATTGGAAGAAGCAAAACCTATGGCAGCATAGCAGTATGACAATACAGCAACATGGCAGCATTGCAATGTAGCATAGCATAGCAATGTATCTCATCTCTCCTTGGGATCTTCCTGTGATGAGAAGATAGAAGAGTTTTCTCCTCTTCTCCCCCTTATAACTACCCTAGCTTTCCCCTCTCTTTTTATACAATTTTTCAGGGTGTCTGCCCACCTATTCTAACCAATCAGAAATCAGGAAATCATCCTTGGCAGAAAAAAATCCCAACTTTCAGCATATTATGGAATTTTCCTTAGTATACATCTCCAGCCAAACGTCGTTCTAACTTTGTCACTCTGTCATTCTCAACCTCCTTAGCTTCCCTTCAAATTGTCAGAAGACTCCTTTTTATATCACAGAATCCATTTTGTATGTGGCCATCTTAGATTCATTCTAAGTCCAACAGACCATTAAAGCAATTTCCATTTCTTTCTATAGTATGGATATGTTTGTGATAGAAATTTGGATGCATTATAACAATATGAATATATGAACATAATGTAACAATTATGGTGTGTGTGTCTGTCTGTGTGTGCCTCTGTGTTCTTAGAAGCCTATTACTGTAGTTCCATATGATTCTGATGCCTGTAGCTTATTCATCCATTATTATTATCATCAAATTTCCATAAATCAATTTAAATTATCCCAAAACACATGCTTATCATCACACCCCAGTTCCTATATATGTATATTCAACATGCAGATATATGACTGAATTATATGTAAATCTTCTTTTTTAAAAAAAAAAAAATATTATTTTTAATAGGAATCTATAGCTGTGTGCAATAACCTTTTACTTATTTTTCTGAAAAGTATTCTTGGGGAGGGGAACAAACTCTCCTCCCGCTTCGCCTAGCTGTTGTCCTGAGTAGGGCTGGCTCATTTCGCTTTTTCAGTTTTCTCTCAACACAAGGGGTATTAGGGTTTGGGAACAAATATTTTCTTTTCTCAACCCCCTTTTCTTGACAGCAGCATATTGGAGGGCTCACATTTTGATGAAAGAAAAATGTATTGTTAATTCTCAGAACTCAAGCTGTTCTCAAAAAGAAAATATGGTTCTTGGTCCAAATTAAACCATTTAGCTAAAGTTTCCATTTAGGTCAATATGAGTTCTAGCATTGCTGAATGTTTGCTGAAAAGTTGATGTTTAGCTGAAAACCCAACATGTTTTTCCCGGCAGTTCACTACGTCAGCCATAGCAAATCAATATAAGGTCAAGTCAGTTCTCTGTTGTCTCTTCCAAGTCACTGTAATCAGGGAACTGAAATGACATGAGCATAAAGATGGTAGAGGCACCAAATATGCAACGTAGTATCTGATGATTCTCCTCAAGACATCCTCCAAGTTTCAAAAGGATTGGACCAGGGGGTCCAATTCTATGAGCCCCTAAAGAAGGTGACCCTATCCTTCATTATTTCCAATGGAGGGAAGGCATTTAAAAGGTATGATGTCCTTTTAAATGTGATGGCCAGAACTCTCTTGGAGTTCAATTTTGCTTCTCACAACCTTGCTTCTGGCTCCACCCCAATGTCTCCTGGCTCCACCTCCAAAGTCTCCAGATATTTCTTGAATTGGACTTGGCAACCCTATGCTAGAGGGAGGGCAAGAGACATTGGCTTGGGTTGGACATATGACATATGAACATATGGACATATGAAGCTGCCTTCTACTGAATCAGACTCTTGATCCATCAAAGTCAGTATTGTCTACTCAGACTGGCAGCGGCTCTCCAGGGTCTCAAGCTGAGGTTTTTCACACCTATTTGCTTGGACCTTTTTTGGAGATGCCAGGGATTAAACCTGGGACCTTCTGCTTATCAAGCAGAAGCTCTACCACTGAGCCACTGTCCCTCCCCCAACGATTCAAGGGTTCAGCGATGCGCAAGCAGAAGCATAAACTTATCACAGTTCTGCTCAGTAAGAACTTATGCAACACCTAGCACTTTCCTCTCTATATATTATAGTACCTAGAAATCAAGATTATGCACAAGAAGAAATGCAAGTGGGTTACAATAAATTTGAGATAGCGCTAAAGGCTGCCTGTGGTTTCCTTCCTTACATTTCTATTTTTGCAAGACCTCTAGTGCCAGTGGAAATTCTGTGCTGGATCCAACCCATTGCTTCCTGTATTCATCCTGGTATGGGGTCATGACACCATATAGCCAGTGGACTGCTGGCATCTTCTGCATTTCAAACACTTAAAAATGGAGCATGATCACTACCAATACTAGGGTCCCATGAAAGGCAGAAGAGAAAGAAAAAAAAAAACTTGTGATGATGCACAGTTTTAATAAAACCATTACTATCACTTCCAATTCTTGTATGTCAAGTTTTTTAAAAAAGAAAATTCAGCTCAGCCCAATACATTATTATTAATTTATACAGCACTTGTATAATTCAGGTTGCCAACCTCCAGACGGGGGGCTAGAGGTCTCCCACAATTACGGCTGGTCTCATTAAAACAGAGGTTAGTTCCCCTGGAGGAAGTTGCTGCTTTGGAGGGTGGACTCTATGGCATTATACTCTGCTGAGGTCCCTCTCTTCTTTATAGGCTCCACCTCCAAAATCTCTATGAATTTCCACATCTACAGTTGGCAACCCTATTATATTTCACATTTAATTTCTCTTGTAAAGTAACTTGATGCTGGGGTTTTTGGGGGGATTTTACAGAAGATGAACTAACTCTCACAACAGCTTGATCAAAATCCTCTTTATAGCTGACTTTCCCCTTGTAGCTTTCTGAGTAAATTGTGAATTAAACTACTGATTAAGATCAATCTGCTGTTTTTTAATGCATTGAGATCAATTTCCACATTGACAACATTTTTTGGAAACACATAAAAAGTAACACAGTGTTTTCTGTTGTAGTTACATAAATACTCTGGACCCATATTTACCCATTTGTAGAAATATTTATTTATTCATTCATTCATTCATTCATTCATTCATTCATTTATTTATTTATTTATTTATTTATTTATTTATTTATTTATTTATTTATTTATTTATTTATTTATTTTATGATTTGTATCCCGCCCTTCCCACAAAGATGGCTCAGGGCGGCTCACAACAGATAAGAAAACAAAATTTGAATTAACATTTACATATATAAGCAGTTAAAATAGTCAAAACATTTAAAACCTTAAAACATCAAATCTTATAACAGTATAAATAGCAAGAGTCTAGTAAGCTACATTTGTTTCCCATCTCAGTTAGGTGTAAGCTAGCCGGAAGAGGGTTGTTTTACAGGCCCTGCGGAACTGAATAAGGTCCCGCAGGGCCCTCACCTCCTCCAGCAGCTGGTTCCACCATGTAGGGGCCATAACAGAAAAGGCCCT
The DNA here is from genome assembly GCF_032191835.1 of Heteronotia binoei. Classification (NCBI taxonomy): domain Eukaryota; kingdom Metazoa; phylum Chordata; class Lepidosauria; order Squamata; family Gekkonidae; genus Heteronotia; species Heteronotia binoei. Next base: position 37,437,081 of record NC_083232.1, on the reverse strand, counting down.
ATCTCTAGTTGATTTAAGGCGGCTTCTTTTGGCCCAGGGATAGCGAGAAGGTTTTGAGTTCCCGACCTCAGTACTCTCTGGGGAACATGTGGGGAGAGATGGCCTTCAGGTAGGCAGGTCCCAGGCCATATAGGGCTTTAAAGGTAATAACCAGCAACTTGTACCGGACTCGGTATGTTATTGGGAGCCAGTGCAGAGCCCGAAGACCCGGCCGAATGTGCCCCCATCTTGGGAGGCCCAATAACAGCCAGGCCGCGGCATTCTGCACCAGCTGCAATTTCCGAGTTCGGCACAGGGGCAGCCCCATGTAGAGGGCATTGCAGTAGTCCAACCTTGAGGTGACCAAGCATGGATCACTGTTACTAGATCGTTGCGATCCAGGAAGGGAGCCAACTGCCTTGCCCACCTGAGATGAAAGAACGCGGACTTGGCAGTGGCTGCTATCTGAGCCTCCATCTTTAGGGAAGGCTCCAATAGTACCCCCAGGCTCTTGACCCTATCCGCCGCCATCAGCGGCGCGCCGTCAAAAGCTGGCAAGGGGATTTCCCCCCCCCCCGGTCCCCAACGACCCAAGCAAAGGACCTCAGTCCACTCAGTCTGAGCCACTCAGCCATGGCCTGTAGTGCCCGATCCAGATTTTCTGGGGCGCAGACCGGTCGGCCGTCCATAAGCAGATAAAGCTGGGTGTCATCAGCATACTGGTGACACCCCAGCCCATACCTTTGGGCAATCTGGGCAAGGGGTTGCATATAGATGTTAAATAACATCGAGGAGAGAACCGCTTCCTGGGGCACACCACAGTCGAGTGTGCGCCTCTGGGATAGCTCCCCCCCAATCGCGACCCTTTGTCGCCGACCTTCAAGGAAAGAGGAAAGCCACTGCAAGGCCAGCCCCTGAATCCCCGCGTCGGCAAGGCGGCAAGTCAGTAACCGATGGTCGACCGTATTGAACGCCGCCGATAGGTCCAACAACATCAGCACTGCCGAGCCACCCCGATCCAGATGCCGTTGAAGGTCATCTACCAGGGCAACCAACACCGTCTCCGTCCCACGGCCCAGGCGAAAGCTGGACTGAAGTGGGTCAAGGATGGAAGCGTCCTCCAGGAAAGTCTGTAGCTGCCTCGCCACTTCCCTCTCAATAAGTTTGCCCCAAAAGGGCAAATTTGAAACTGGCTGATAGTGTGCCAATTGGGCTGGATCTAGAGATGTTTTTTTAAGGAGGGGGCGGACCACTGCCTCTTTAAGCGGCGTTGGAAATGCCCTTCCGTCAGGGATCTATTTATGATATCCCGTACAGGATATCTGAGATCCCTCTGGCAAGATTTAATAAGCCAGGAAGGGCATGGGTCCAGTTTACAAGTTGTTGGGCGAGCAGATAAGAGAATTCTGTCAACTTCCTCCAGGCTGAGGGGGCTAAAACCATCCAGAATGTGATCCGAAGACATGCTCGGGGCCTCAGATACGCTAATTGTCTCAAAACTGGCAGGGAGGTCGAGGCGGAGTGACGTGATCTTATCCGCAAAATATTTCGCAAAAGCCTCACAGCCTATTTCCAATTCAATAGAATTTGGCCTGCCTTGTGGCAGTGTTGTAAGTTCTCGAATTTTATCAAACAATTGTGCCGGGCGCGAAGTTGCGGACGCAATCTTGGCTGCAAAGTGTGCTTTCTTTGCGGATTTGATTGCCATCTCATAGGCCTTCAAACTCTCTCTATAAGATGTTCGGGTCACTTCGTCTCGAATACGCCGCCATTGCCTCTCCAGTCGCCTGAGTCCCCACTTTAATTGCCGCAGCACCTGGTTAAACCAGGGTGACGGCTTCAGGCGGGGGCGCAGAGGGCGCCTAGGTGCGATCACCTTGATGGCTCTGGAGAGTCCATCGTTCCAGGACTCTACCAGGTCATCCAGGGAATCGCCAGTGGGCCAGGTATCCCGCAGGGCCATTAGAAACCGTTCCAGGTCCATCAAGCTCCGCGGGCGAGCTAAAATTCGCTCTCCGCCTAAACAGGTTTGGGGTGACACATCCATACGAGCCTTGAGGGCAAAGTGATCCGACCATGGCACTGCTTCCATTGCAATATCGTTCACTGATACTCCCGCTGTGAAGACCAGGTCTAACATGTGTCCCGCCTGATGAGTGGGTGTTGTAACAACCTGGGAGAGTCCTAGTGTCGCCATGGATGACACTAGATCCATTGCCTGACTGGAGGCCGCGTCATCGGCATGAACATTGAAGTCACCCAAGACCAGTAGCCTTGGGCACTCCAACGCCCAGCCCGCCGCGGCCTCCACCAGGAATGGTAAGGCGCTGGCCGGTGCGTTAGGCGGCCGGTACACCAGCCAGATAGCCAACCCCTCCCCAACATCCCACCTCAGGCCAGCACATTCAATGCCCGGGATCTCCGGGGCCGGGAGAGCCCTAAAGGAGTAAGCCTCTCGTATGAATAGTGCCACTCCTCCCCCCACCCACCCGCTAGTCCGGGACTGATGGAAGACTGAGTATCCTGGGGGGGTCATCTGGGAGAGAGCCACGGTCTCCCCATCTCGCACCCAGGTCTCGGTCACGCATGCCAGGTTTGTAAGTTTAGCCATTCATACATTTAAAATGATTGCCTTTTTCTTACACTAAGTTTAGCCTCTGTAAAAAAAAAAAAAAGGACATTACTTCTTATGTTTATGACTGACATGAGATATGAAACCAGGTTAAAATCTCTAGGGGCATATTTCCCTTCACTGAATAATAGAATTCCAGGTTTTAAACAAAAAAGCCCAGCCCATCCATTGTTTCATATCTAACAAAATTTTTAGACGTACTAGCTATAGTCAAAGATACTACATAACTTTGCTGCTTTCCGCATCACTTATTAGTAAGACAAAATAAACACTAGATGGCATGATAATCATTCCAAGAGAAGAGACAAAACTGATGATTACTAAACCACTGCACAAATTGCATCAAAATATTAACTTAGGAGAAAGAAAACACCTGTTTCCATAACAAAAATCCATAGCAAAGGTGAATTCAAAGAAAATTTAGCATGTGTTAAATCTTTTTTTGGGGGGGAGGGGAATTACCCAACATACAGTGTCATCCATTTTGGTGACAGCATAGGGCATAAAGCAGAATCACACTGTATAAGATAATTGCTCCCCCACCCCACCCCCAAAAACTCAAAACCGGAAACCAATCTGTTCCACATGCGATTATAGAGGTGGCGGTGGGGATATTGAGAACACAAGAACAGAAATGAAGTAACACAGTTCAAGTTCCTCTGTTGCACACTTCCATCATATGCCGATCATTTGCAGCAAATAGTGTTGGCTGTAACATCAGACTAGGATCTTGGACACCCAGGTTTGAATTCCCACTTTGCTGTAGAATCTTGCTGGGTGACCTGGAGCTGTCAGCTTAATCTACCTCTAAAGGTTATTGTAGTTGAAGAGGAAAGGATCTGATAAGCCCTGTCCCCCCCCCCCTCAGTATTTTAAAATGGTGCCACTACTCATCTATAAGGTTTAGGCCATTTCCACCAACTCCCTCCTCAAAACATGGGAGAGCCCTAAAAAAGGCATTGGTACAATCACCGCCCCCCCCCCCCCCCCAAATTGGGTCCCAATTAGGGAGAAAAGTGAGATATAAATTATAAATAATAGATCTGAGCAGAAAGGTAGAAATTGTCATCAAAACTTCTATCATTTGTGAAAGTGCTTTCTTTGATGCTCTGAATCAACTAAGAACACTTTATTGCAAGAAGAAACAATCAGAAACAGCACAAGCACTTCACTCATTATATACACTCTGGCCATGGATAACCATGCCCCCCTAGCAGGCAACAGTTACTCCAGAATTCTTCATTTGCATCTCTTTGTTACAAGTTGTTATATGCGTAGCATCCTGGTTGGCCAGTTCTTCCAGACTTCAGGATCTTGGTTTGAAAGGAGTGCCTGTCTCAAGCCCAGGCAACAAGACCCTAGTATAACACAATACATAACACACCTCAACAAAGAAAATGATTAAAAAACCCCAAAAAACATGGGACATGAAAACTGCCAAGGGCAGAAGTCAGTAGAATCTGTTAATCACAATCTCAGTTTCTAAAGATCATCTGAAATAAATATTGTTTATCCATTTATAGAAGCCTATCAAAGATAAATTGTCCCAAGGGAGGAAATTTCAGACTTCCAGAAAGCCCTATTCATTGTAGAGGTCAGCATTGCCTCCGATGAGTTGACAACTGAAGCAGGTCTTCCCCTGTTGATGCCTCATGATGCTATGAAACCAACTCAGATATGACCAGAGCTGGCTTTACAGACTGGTATTGTAAGGCATTTGTCCACTGCCAACCCTTGTAGCCCCATGTTCTTGTTGGTTCTCTACAGCTGTCTCTGCCTGCTATCTTTGTAACAGTGAGAGTAGAAAAAAGAGTGTCTTCTGTCAGACATTTCCATGGGCCCAAACTGCAAGTAAATAAGCTATGGTGTGACCCATTAAGTTACTGGAGCCCCAACAGCCCCTGAAAATCTGGAGTTGGATGGATCTGACTGGCTATGGGATGCTGGCATGACCTTGTTACATCATCACTTTGATTATATGATCCCTGATTGGCTAGGATCATGCAATGTTAATTTGGATTAGTGAACAAAATGAGCTATTCATTAACATCAAGTAACTCTTGAACAAGAGCAAAGATGGTTGGGATTTGAACCTTCTGAGCCTCTTGACAGCAATGTGGCATAGTTGCTTGCAGATACTTAGTACTGCACTAACCACAAGGAGTATCTTTGGTCCAGACTCACTTTGATGAGTGCAACTAGCTTTGTTGCTCATGCATTTTTTTTGTGTGTGTGTATAAAGCAAAAGGGTGATGGGTGCCTAAACCCTGGAGGTCATCTTCTTGGCTTTGGGTAGCATCATGTTCACCATATCCCACCATGAGACTTGTACCATTGCCACTTACCAGTAAGGTTCAAGCCAAGACCCTGAGGTGCTGCCCTAGATTGATGGAGGGTCATCTAGCTTCAGTGTAGAGGAACAAGGTCTTCTCTCCTCGCACCTACCTATTACTGCCTGGTGCAGCAGTGGAAGAAAATGGGAGGAAGTGTCATCATGCCTGGTGATGCTGCAGTGTCTCTTCTGGTCATATCACTGGAGTGATGTCACATGCCACACTGATGCTCTAGGAATCCTTCCAAATCTCTATGATTTTGTTTGTGGATGTTAAGTGCTGTCAAGTTGCTTCCAATTTATGGTGACTCTATAGTTTTACCCACCCCGCCAAGCTCCTGAGGATTGCCCTTGTCTAGCAACCTCAACTCAACATCAAGAGGCATGCTGTAATATTCAGAAGACTAATGCATATTTTATTATGGCTCCAGGGTACCAGAATCTGGAGTTCCAGAATCTGAAGTAGATCCTGAACAGGCTTTACTTCTGGTTCAGGGTGAGCTGGCTAGGCAAACTGCTATGAAAACCTGATAGATCTCCTGTTCCTTTATTTGTTTATTCTGAATAAAGGTATACATTGTTTATTGCAGAAAACCCTCCACATTACTGAGCAACTGTGGCATCTTACACATACCAGTTTAGGATGGCAGAATACCTTAAGGCCCACCTACAAATGTATACTTCTACATGAAATGAGAAAAAAATGATGTAGAGTATTTATTTACAAAAAAAAGGACAACATGGCTCTAAATTAAGACTTTCAGCTACCGTCAAAAATATAAGGCCCATTTTCCATAAAATGAAAGTATGATTTTAAACAGTATTAATTCTACCATTCAAGTGTCAACTGAAATTAAAAGATATATACACATAAACAAAAATTCCTTATAGGAATAACATAAGACCGATTCTATTTGAATTATAGCTACTGTTTCATTTTAGTCTCTTCTGTTTTAATTTCCTCTTTCAGTTTGTTCCAAGTCACAGGCGGTTGGTAAAGCAAGTTGTTCTTTGAAACTCTACCTGGAAGAAGCTTAGAAGAGCCGGATGACTTTTCTCTTTCAAAGAGAATTACATCATGATTTAATCTAGGAAGATGACTCCATTTGCCATTGGCATTAATATTAAATATATCCCGGGCTTCTTTCTGACATTGGCAGATTGCTGCTAGCGTAGCTATTACTATTAAATGGTCCCAAATCTTCCTCCTGTTATCACATAAATATTCCTTGCCTTTCTCTTTTACTTCTCAGATTCTGCTGGCTCGCCAAAAGATGAATTCATCATTTAGGTTTTGAAATGTGATAATAATTTAAACTGGCCGTAAGCTTTTCATTTAGGGTTGCGAACCCCCAGGTGCTCTCCAAGCTACAGAGATCAGTTCTCCAGGAAGAAATGGCAGCTTTGGAGGGTGGCCTTGAGGGCATCAGATCCTTGCTGAGCTCCCTCCTCAAACTCCACTCTTCCTAGGTTGTGCCCCCAGTCTCCACGAAATTCCCCATCCAGATTTGGCAACTGTATTTTAATGTACTGTTTGCAACTAAATGTGTTAAATCCCTCCATTTGAATTCCTGGTTTCCTTTTTAACTTTGGAGGTATTCAGGTTACTAATTAGGATTGCCAATCTCCAGGTGGGGGCAGGGGATCCCCCATTTTGGAGGCCCTCCCCCTGCTTCAGGGTCAACAGAAAGCAGGAGGGGATGTCTGCTGGGCACTCCATTATTCCCTATGTAGACCGATTCCCATAGGCTATAATAGAGAATTGATCTGTGGGTATCTGGGCCTCTAGGGGATGTTTTTTTTAGGTAGATGCACCAAATTTTCCACATAGCATCCAGTGCTTCACCTCAAAACACTCTTCAAGCTTCAAAAAGATTAGACCAGGGGGTCCAACTCTATGAGCCCCAAAAGAAGGTGCCCCTATCCTTCATTATTTCCAGTGGAGGGAAGGCATTTAAAAAGTGTGTGGTCCCTTTAAATGTGTTGGCCAGAACTCCCTTTGGAGTTCAATTATGCTTGTCACACCCTTGCTTCTGGCTCTACCTCCAAAGTCCCCAGATATTTCTTGAAATGGACCTGGCGACCCTATTCCTAATTAGCATAAAAGAAAAAAATAGATGTGTTACATTTTTAAGCAATTTTAAATAGTGGAGCAGAAATCTTTTGTGGTGTCCTTTTGTCACACTCTGAGCCAAAAGCAGAGTGGGATATTAAAACAGCTTGTGCCAAGCAGCTCCTTTAATGGCTGCCAGCAACTCTCCAGACCTGTGACTCACCAGGAATTTTCCCAGCAAGTTAAATGGCTGGTATACTCTTTCTCTGACCAATGTTTGTATGAAAGGCAAATTAAGATATATCTCTGACAACTGTCAGATTTGAGGTTCATGTAGGCTTGTCCTATGCATGCCACAGAAGGATGATGGTATTGCAAGATGGTCAAATGAACTTTACCATTTCAGACTGAAGAAAGGAAACACAATAATGTATTAAAAAGCTTCTATCTCTCTGACTGATTCCACACTTAGCACCAGGCCCGTAACTATGAGGGGACCTGTGGGGGCACAGCCCCCTGACTTCTGGGTCAGGCCCCCTGACTGGACGCCTCAACCAGTCCCCGGGGTCTCTGCCATAGTTCCGGGGGCTGCTGCTGGCCGCACAAGCAATTTGGCCGGCTGGGTGCAGAAGCAGTCTCAGCCTCCCCCGGAGTTAAAGGGCCAGCAGATTAGCTGTTTTGCAGGCCCTTTAACTCCAGGGGGGAGCTGGGAGTTGCTTTTGCTGTGGCTCCACCAGGAAAGGAAGGGAGGGTTGTGACCAGAGTGACAAAGAGGAAAAAGAAGGCTGTTCTATTCCCTCCCTGCTGCTCCTGCGGCTGCCCTCCCTTCCTCACCATTAAAATAGCTGTGCCGGGGGGGGCAGAAGCAGACACCCACCAGCCTCCCAGTTAAAGGGCGTGATGATCAGCTGTTTCGAGGGCCCTTTAACTAGCAGGGGGCTGCTTCTGCCTCCACCCCACACTATTTTAATGATGGGGAAAGAAGGGAGGGTGTTGGCGAGGGGCAGGCAAGGAAGAGCTTTCCTTCCCTCCTCTCCCTGCTGCTTTCCCCGCCACCACCCTCCCTTCCTTCGCAGCCACTTGCCCCTTCCCCTCCCTCCCAGCCCCGATCGCCATTGATTCTCCTCACCCCTTTCCCTCCCACCCAGCCCTGATCACCACCACTTCTCCCCACCTCCTTTCCTGCTCTCCCAGCTCTGATCGCTGCTGCTTCTCCTCGCCTCTTCCCATCCCTCCCAGCCCCAATCCAGCCACTTCTCCTGCCCCTTCCCCTCCCTCCCAGCCCCGATCGCCACTGCTTCTCCTGCCCTTTGCCCTCCCTCCCAGCCCCGATCACCACTGCTTCTCCTGCCCCTTCCCCTCTCTCCCAGCCCCGATCACCACTGCTTCTCCTGCCCCTTCCCCTCTCTCCCAGCCCCGATCACCACTGCTTCTCCTGCCCCTTCCCCTCTCTCCCAGCCCCGATCACCACTGCTTCTCCTGCCCCTTCCCCTCCCTCCCAGCCCTGATCACCACTGCTTATCCTCGCCCCTTCCCCTCCCATCCAGCCCCGATCGCAGCCACTTCTCCTACTGCTTTCCCTCCCTCCCAGCCCTGATCCCCACTGCTTCTCCTCACCCATTCCCCTCCCACCCAGCCCCATCACACCGGTTTCTCCTTGCCTCTTCCCCTCCCACCCAGCCCCGATTGCAGCGGCTTCTCCTCACCCCTTCCCCTCCCTCCCAGCCCCGATCATCACTGCTTCTCCTCGCCTCTGCTGCCTGCCTCTCCCCCCGCCTGTTCCCCCGAGTAGCCCATGCCTGCCGCCTACTCGGAAGGCTACTCATGAGTAGGCAGCAGATCCGGTGACTGGGGCAGGGTGGAGCTGTGCTGCCTAGCCAGAAGGACTAGGGCCGGCCCTGCCTGTCACTAGAGAGAAGGTCGTGTGGGGCGCATCAGTGCCCCTCGAAAAATGTAAATGCCCCCCGACCTTCCAAATCCTGGCTACGGCCCTGCTTAGCACTCGCCTCCCGTCTGTGCATGGCTCCTCATGGCACCTCTTTTTCCTGGATTCTGTACTGGCATTTCTGAAGTGGGGCTGCAAACTCGAGAGCCAAGAACAAGACCAGGACAAAGGCTAATGCAGAATTGCTCTCTCTCTCTCATCTATCTGTTATTTCTTCCATAAGCCTGATAGGATGCCTGTGACAATTCTGTTAGGACTGGTGATCCTAACTAATAGGGAGCCAGGGATGAGAAATGAAATAGGTAAATTTTCAGATGATTCCAAATTATTCAGGACAGTTAAAACCCAGTCAGACTGTGATGAACTCCAAAAGTATATCTCCACACTCAATAGACAAGTGACAAAAGATCTGAGCAAGTGCAAAGTGATAAAACCTGGAACAAAAAATTCCAGATTTCACACGTATGCTGATGTGGTGTGAACTGGTGGTAACCAGCCAGATAAGACTGTTATAGTAGACAGCTCACTGATAATTCCACTGCTGCAGCAATGGAAAAGTAACTTCTGTGCTTGTAAGGATTATTATGAAAAGGACTGAAAATCAAATGATCAGTTTTATAATCCCTTTCAATGAATCAATGTTGTAGCATAATATGAATAGTTCTGATCACCCCAACTGAAGAGGAATACGGAGGAACTAGCAAAAGTGCAAAAAGGGCATCCAAAATAATGAGTGCCTTCCTTGCAAAGAGAGGTGAAAGAGACTGGAATTCCTTAGTTTAGAAAAAAGAAGCTTGAGGAGGAGGATACCATAGTGGTTCACTACATTATACATAGTGCAAAGAACATAGAGAGAAATTTTCCTCTGTCTTGTAACACAAGAGTTCAAAATTAATCAATAAAGTAATTTGTCAGGGATATAAAAAAGGGGGAGGGGAGACTTGTTAATGCAAAATGCAATTAAACAAGCTATGGTAATGCCCATTGGCTTAAATAGCTTCAAAATGGGCCTGGACAAATTAATGAAGAAGTCAAGTCCATAAATAGTTTCTTAGCTATGATAGCTACATAGAGCCTTCAGTATTCAACCCACTTGGGGACCATATAAGGGAACAGGGCTATTGCTTTCATTTCTTGTACATAACCTTTCTGGCCGACTAGATGGAACTATGATCGGATTGCGTTGGGATCTTCATGCATTTGCACATGAGGGATTCTACAAAGGACAGTCCTATACAGCAACTCTACAAAATACGAGTCTCTATGCTGACAAAATTGCAGCACTTCTTTCCAGTAGGGATGAGCATGAACCAATAAATGAATCCTGATTTGTGTTTTGTTTAGAACCAATTCATGGAATTTCATCTCCCCAATCCAAAAATGAAATGCATTTCTTTTGCAGTGTATCATTTGTTTCATTTTCATGGTTCATTTGCAAGACTGCCTGGTGCCAATTCAATCAATTCCAAGGCAACACTGGGGGTGGACTTCTGGGAGCCCTCGAAACAGCCAGAGCAGTTGTCCATAGATTGACTGGCAGCTCTGGGAATCAATCACAGAGCTCCCATTCTGCTCTATGGGAAATATATTCACTTTGCAGCATAAAGGCAGAAGAGTTAGTTGTCATGAGAGCTGAAAACGAGCTTTCCTGGGGCACCTGCTTTGTTGTACTATAACTCAGAAATTCCAAATACAATCTTCACCAAACTTGAAGGGTGGGAGAAAGAGAGCCTACGGAAGACTCCCAGTGAGTTTGGTATCTCTAACTCATGACGGGGCTGTTCTACACCTCCTAAACCAAATAAGCCATGAACTGGTTCTAGAAATCGCACCAGTCATGAACCAACATGACCCGCTGGCTCGGACACTCAAAGAAATCATGAACTTACACGAGCCACCATTTTCCTGGTTAATTCCCATCTCTCCTTTCCATCAGTAACTTTAATAGCAAAATACTTCATTTCAGTCTTTCCATACTGCCAATTCAGTTTCCTGGAGAAGCCTACTCTAACTTTATACTTAAAATTCAGGCATAAAATATAGACTTTTAAATTTCCCCAGGCATTCTTATATTACTTTGGATGCCATAGTACAAGCTGTTGCCTCTGTACTTCTAGCCATTGGGGGAGGAGATGGTTTCTGATTTTACTTTTGAGAAATTGTTTGCTGCATTAGGTGTCTTTTAAACATACATGTTGTTGAAGAGGTAATAAAAAGCTACTTTTGTTGAATAATAAGCATGTCTGTCTATACTGTATTGTGCTTTTGGAATGAAACTTCTGATTGACTGAGATATGATTGATGGTTTGGCTCCAGTGGGGTGTGGGGCTTTGACCTAAGCTATTTATTTAGGGCTCCTATGAGCAGGGCCCACCGCAGTGTAATGTACTGAGTGTAACATGTATGTCTATCTGCTGGCTGGACAGAAATCATGGGGATGTGCTTGGTGCAAGGGAATGAGCTTAACCCTCAAAGCCAAGGTCTGATCTGGAGAAACAGATAAGTTAGGCACACAGATAAGACTCTCTAGAATAGGAGTGTCACACGTATTTGTAAGGAGGGCCGGATCTGACATGAATGGGTCTTTGTGGGATGGGCCATGTGTGTCATAAAATGTAATGTGAGGTAGCAGAGATATAAACTTTATAAAGGACACAGACAAACACAATTCAAGATTTTTTTTAAAAAAAAAACCTTAAAATACAAACATGCTTAAAACTCTTGCAATATTTTGTTTTAAATGGAAAGGTGGGAAATAGTAGGATTTGGCAATCTAACTTTGAAAATAAAACATCAAGAAAAAGCACAAGGATCACAGCAGAAAGTAAAAAGTATAAAATACTTTGAGCCTGGAAAAACATGAAAGGTGGAGGAACAGTGGGATTTGGCAATGCAATTTTAAAAATAAAACATCAAGATAAAGCACAAGCATCACAGCAGAAGCTAAAAATATAAAATGCTCTGACCCTGGGAAAACAATGAAATGACATTGCAAGCTTCTCCCCCTCCTCTGGGGTCTACACAGATTGGCAGTGGCTCTTCAGTGTAATATCCTCTTTTGGTTATGCTGGGCTTTTTGTTTGTTTGTTTGTTTGTAGAAAAAACTCAGCAGGAACTTACTTACATATTAGGCCACACCTCCTGATGTCACCATTGTTTCACATGGGCTTTTTTTGTAGAAAAAGCCCAGCAAGAACTCATTTGCATATTAGGACACACACCTTGGCACCAAGCCAGCCAGAACTGCATTCCTGTGCATTCTGCTCAAAAAAAGCTCTGGGTTCACAGGTTAGAGTACTCATTAGGTCAGGTCCATTGAGTAGAGGCAAGCTAGCTCAAAACTTCAACCCTTTATTTGCAAGCATTCAACTCCAGGAAGCATGAACTTCAGCTATCTATATAGGAACTCTGAAACACATTGCAGCACAGACAAAGTTACAAGGAAAATGTGGAATGAATTTTCCATTAAGGTCTCTGGACACTATCTATCTGGGCACAGAGATCTTAACGGAAAAATCCATTCCATATTTTCTTTACAGCTTTGTCTGTGCAGCAGCCTGCAAAGACAAGATGGAAAAGGCAAAGAACTTCAAATGGTGAGGACAGGAGTGGGGAGAAAAAGCCCTGGGTACCTGATTAAAGTCCTGATAAAATCCACTGCTGCAAGAAGTAGTGGCAGCTACAAGCAGAGACAGCTTCAAGAGGGGATTGGATAAACATTTGGAACAGAGGTCTATGTGTGGCTATTAGCCACAAGGTATAGATGGAAATCTCCAGCTGGGGCAGTGATGCTGTGTATTTTTGGTGCTTGTGGGGCAACAGTGGGAGGACTTCTAGAGTTCTGGCCCTGCTGGTGGACCTCCTGATGGCACCTGGTTTTTGGCCACTATGTGACACAGAGTGGCCTGATCCAACATGGCTTCTCTTATGTTCTTATAGTGTTGGAGTTCAAAATCATTCCAGTTCTTCTGACAAAAAGCTGTTAGAATGCTTGAAGTCCATTGTTTTACAATCTCACATAAACCAGAGGCTCTAACAGGGACAGAAAGAGTGAAGTATCACCTTTGCTAGCTGCACCATCTTCTTGAGGATTTCTCCCTCCCCCATTCATGGGGTGTAGCCAGAGGATCTTGGCCCTCTGACTCTTAGTCCATGGTTTGCAGCCCTGTTCTTCAGAGGACCCAGCATCTGACCCCCTCTCAGGATGTATTCTACTCTTGTTAGGGTTGCCAAGTCCAATTCAAGAAATATCTGGGGACTTTGGGGGTGGAGCCAGGAGACTTTGGGGGTGGAGTCAGGAGACATCAGGGCAGAGCCAGGAACAAGGGTGTGACAAGCATAATTGAACTCCAAGGGAGTTCTGGCCATCACATTTAAAGGAACTGCACACCTTTTTAAATGTCTTCCTTCCATAGGAAATAATGAAGGATAGGGGCACCTTCTTTTGAGGCTCATAGAATGGGACCCCCTGGTCCAATCGTTTTGAAACTTGGGAGATAGCTTGGGGAGAGTGACTAGATACTATACTGAAAATTTGGTGCCTCTACCTCAAAAAACAGCTCCCCCAGAGCCCCCGAAACCTCCAGATCAATTCCCCATTATACCCTATGAGAATCAATCTCCACATAGAGAATAATGCTCAGCAGATGTGTCCCCCCCCACCCCATTTCTGGCGACTCTGAAGGGGATGGGCCTTTCTACTTATGAGTTGCTGCCAACTTCTTCAAAGTAACACAGACACACCATCCCAAGAGGAAGCCTTTCAATCAGCGACTGAAGCCTCTGGAAGTAGAAACGCACATGGTCCTCCGGGGGCGGAGCTCCCACCCCCCCGCAGGCCAGACTCCCCAAGGAGATGCCACCCAGCAGCCGGAGAGGATGCAAGGACTACAAGTCCCAGCATGCACCTTGCGAAGGGAGGCCAAACTGGAGCAAATAGCAGGCCGGCGGTGGGTGGGTCTTTGTGACTTGGAGGAAGGGAGAAGCCTGAAGCCAGGCAGGGAAAGAGACACGGCGCCGTTCCACCCCCCCCTCGCTTTCAGATTTTTACATAGCGGGAGATTAGGCTTCTAATCCAGGGGTCCCCCAGCAGAGCGGGGGGGTTGGGAAGCATAACTCTTGTGTGGCTGTTTTGTTGCTTATTGGTTTGTATGTAGACTCCTTTTGGGGGTGTTGCAAGTTCTTTTAGGTCTCTTCAGGGGGGGAAATGGGGTGGTTGTAGAAAGTGCTGTCAAGTCACAGCTGATTTATGGCAACCCTGTAAAGTTTTCAAGGCAAGAGACATTCAGAGGTGGTTTGCCATTGCCTGCCTCTGCATATTAACCTTGGCTTCTTTGGTTGTCTCTCATCCAAATATTAACCAGGGCCAACCCTACTTAGCTTTTGAGGTCGGACTAGATAAGGCTAATCTGGGCCATCCAGGAAACGCCATATAAATAAATAAATAGGGATTAATTCTCCTTCTCTTGGCTAATTCAGTTATTAATGGCTGCGCTTGTGAAAAAAGGAATTACAAAGTCTTCCAAACTTTATTCTCTTTTAGCCTTGGTTATCACTTGTGATTACTACCTTCCTTAGCCTGGAAGTGGGAGCTGGTGATTTATATTTCTATAATCTGTCCTCATCTCGTTGCAAGCAACACCAACTTGATATAGTTAGAATGTTTTAAAAATAATTTAATAGAGTGTCCTTGTATCTGAAGCTAAGGTATTAAATCCATAACTGTTAGAGCAGCTGTGTGTCAGAGCCATTCATTTTCTTGGGGCAATTCAGAGGGTGGAAGGCAATAATGTGAGACTGAACTTGAGATATCTAATTGTGTTTCAACTTATCAAAAACTGGGACATTTCACCTTGCAGATCTAGATATCTCAAGCTTACATTTTGCATTTTACCCTTATTCAAAAGTGAAATATAGTTAGTAACATATCCTAATTAAAACTCTTGCAAAGCTAGTGCATACCAATTTATGAGAAGATTAGACATGTGTATATCTGTGGAAGAGAATGACATGCCAGGATGGTGTAAATGACTGTCTCCAATTAAGGTCTGATGCAGATAACTAATTATAAAGCAGGTGGCTCTGAAACTGTGACAACCATGTATCAAAGTGAGTGAATTTTCATGGTCATTTCAGAGAGTATAAAATGTTCATTCTAAAGCTGTAATCCTATGCACAGTAGAACATATACCTAGGAAAAAGTGTATCATTTAGTTAATCCCAATTTTAGCTGAGGCAGCAGAAGAAGTAAAGAAGACAGGACTGGTGGCCAGTCTATGTCTTCAAAATGAAACGGAATTTTCTTGCCACAGACCAATGGGGGCATTCCCATGTTTTTTAGACAAGACTGCTTTGCCATAGATTTAGTTCAAGATGGGCAGCTGTATCATGGATTTAGTTCAAAATGGGTGTCTGTAGCAGTAGAAAAGATCAAGAGTCAGTAGCAACGTAAAGACTAACAAAATTTGTGACGGAGTGTGAGTTTTTGTGAGTCACTGTTTACTACTTCATATATAGCTAGAATATGAATCTGTATCTAAAGAAGTGAGCAGTGTCTCATTAAGCTCATCCCTGCCACAAATTTTTGTTAGTCTTTAAAGCAGGGATGTCAAAATTTGTTATGAGGACCGAATCTGACATAAATAAGACCTTGTTGGTGTAAGCCAAAATGCCCTCAAAACAAGGTTGGGGAATTGTCAGATGGGCACCTGGCTTAATCAGGATCTTTTACCTTTGTATACAGGATTCTATGTCCAGAAATTAATGCTTAAAAATATTAGGGACTCTAATTAAGTAAAACAATTAAAATTTATTCCAGAAAAATATAGGCTTCCATACAAGATAAAATACTCATAAAATCATACATACAGTCCTAAGAAAGGTAGAGAGAGAGATAGGGAAACACATGGGTAGACGAACAGGGTGATATTTACTGATCGTAGTCTTCAAGGAAGGCTCCAATGGAGACGAGCGAAGAAGTGGGAGATAGGACCCAAAACTTGGCCTTAGAATCAGGGATGGATCTAGACAGCGGAATTGGGATACTGCTAGAAGCACACCTGTGGGTAGCTAGTCCACAGATTATAAGGACTATCTTGAGCCCTTAGGGGATGGGAGGTGTGAGGGAGGAGGAAGATGGTCAGCTGATGCATGACCTCCCAAAAAGGGGAGGCTTCGCAATGACCATAAGGGCTGGACTACTGCGATAGTCAATAGAAAGTTCATTGGTGGCACCTAATTGGGTGCCCATACCTGACCAATGAACAGGCTTGAGTCCTGGGTATCTGAGTGAACTTTCAGGTTGAAATGGACCAGGGTGGAGGTGCTCCAAGGTGACAGTACAGAGAAGAATGGGGGAAATCACTGGGTGGAGGTGTGCTTGAGTTTATCAAACTTATCTAAAAAGGTGACAATAGATGGCCAAATTACTACCTAAGGTAACACCCGGTTTACACAAAGAAACCTGGCTCTGGCTGAAGATGATCTTCCTCTTCTTCAGTCTTCTTCTGGGCACCAGTCTTTGTCTTGAGTTCCGCTGGACAAAGACAATGGCAGTTGGACAGTTAGCCACACCTGGGGTGGGTCAATTGCCTGCAATCACAGGTGACATCTAGCGAGTACGTGAGCCGTTCACCTCACTGGAATGGAGTCTGGCATGGTAGTAAGATGGCTGCGTGTGGTGTTAGCCCTCCACAGTGAATTCCATGGTCAGTGCTTCAAAACCATTCGCCTGGATAGCTCCTGGTGGCGCAGTCTCCTCCACTCCACGGCTGGGATGGACGTCATACAGATAGGCAGAAAGCCCTCTGTTCTCCTGGTGGGCACTCTTGTACTGGTCTTGAGTGCCTTCATAGCGTTATGGCTGTTAGTACTGCATAAG
The DNA here is from genome assembly GCF_032191835.1 of Heteronotia binoei. Taxonomy (NCBI): domain Eukaryota; kingdom Metazoa; phylum Chordata; class Lepidosauria; order Squamata; family Gekkonidae; genus Heteronotia; species Heteronotia binoei. The sequence continues at coordinate 37,420,261 of NC_083232.1, read as the reverse complement.
TCCCTTACGCCCCTGGATAGGTTCACTCACACTCTCTGGCCAGACGTGTGTGAGCTACTTCTCCAGGTGCTCTGGCAACCAAGTTGATGACTACGATGTTCTGTAAGGGGTTTTCCCTCACATTGGGCTGAGCCATGTTAGGCCGGGCCATATGTGTACCTATTTAAGATTAGGTAACAGAGATATAAACTTTATAAAGGACACAGATAAACCCAACGTTTTAAAAAAAAAAAAACCTTAAAATAAAACATGCTTAAAACATTAACACTCAAATATTAGCACTCATTGGTCTTAAAGATGCTTTCTTTGTATCTCTCCCATGGGATTCAGGGAACTGGACGAAGGAAGCTCTGGCTTTTTCTTTCCTTCCCCAGGAGGCCATGAGGGGGAGGAGTCTCAGCCAATAGAAGGAACAGAGTCTTGGCTCAGTAGCTCTGCTGTGCCATTGAGAGAGCCTGGCAAAGTAAGCTCTCCCTTCCTCCCCAAGGGAGGAGCCTCAGCCAATGGACAAAATAGATGTTTTGCTCTATTGAGGTTTTGCAATTGAGCAAGCCTTACAAAGCAAGCCTTACAAAGCAAGGAAGTAAGAGAGAGGGAGAAGGAAGCAGATGATAGCCAGATGATAGCCAACCAGATGATAGCCAGCTTGGAGGCCTGATAGGAGCCCTCTGATGGCCTGATTCAGTGCCACATGTTTGATACCCCTGCTTTAAAGTGTTACTGGATGCTTGCTCTTGTCATAGATTGTCTACAATCTGCTGGAAATGCAAATAAGGCAGAATGGGATTCTCTCTCTCTTTCTCTCTCTCTCTGACCAATCTTGCAGTAGACCTTTAATCCTGGTTTAGCCCTGTCCCCAAGCTGACATTCTACACTAAAATCATAGAACTATAGAGTCATAGTGTTGGTTTCTCCGATTCTAGTGTAGAATGTCAGTTTGGGGACAGGGCTAAACCAGGATTAAAGGGTCTAGTGCGAAATTGGTCTCTCTCTCTCTCTCTCTCTCTCTCTCTCTCTCTCTCTCTCTCCAGTTGCCACATGGGCACCTTTTAATCCATGGCTACCTTCCATTACCCTTGCGGTGACCAGATCTCCAAAAAACCCAGATCCAGTCACTGTGAGGGGAATGGGAGGTAGCCATGGATCAAAAGGCACCCACACAACAACTGGTGGGGAATCAGTCGCTTGAGCCAGCTCAAGCAGAAGCCCAGGGGTGGAGTGACTGCCGGTGAGGAATCAGTCTCAGTGTGATGGGAACTAAAAAAACTAATTTGCTTTAAAAGAAATGTTGGGAGTAATTAATGTCATTAGAAGAAGAAGAAGATGAAGATATTGGATTTATATCCCGCCCTCCACTCCGAAGAGTCTCAGAGCGGCTCACAATCTCCTTTACCTTCCTCCCCCACAACAGACACCCTGTGAGGTGGGTGGGGCTGGAGAGGGCTCTCACAGCAGCTGCCCTTTCAAGGACAACCTCTGCCAGAGCTATGGCTGACCCAAGGCCATTCTAGCAGGTGCAAGTGGAGGAGTGGGGAATCAAACCCGGTTCTCCCAGATAAGAGTCCGCACACTTAACCACTACACCAAACTGGCTCTCCAGTTTGTGTTTCAGATTCCTTTTGGAGTTCATATGGTTATCAAAACTCCTTTGTTTTCCAAATGATCCACAATGCAGCATTTCACACAGGGCTTAGATTGAGATCAGGTTCACCAAGGCGCTGCCGAGATCCTACTGTGAATGCCAGCACTGATCCCTGGAGTATGTAACATAAAAATAGATTCCCTTTGAGCATGTACATAGCCTTGTCTATCAGGTTACCACAAGCAGTGGGGAACCCCTGGGATTGTGAAGACTGAGAGACTGAGAGCTTCCTGGTCAGTTTGACCAGCTTCTCTTTTCCACTAGCAGCCTCACAAGCAAGTATAATGTAAGAGTCCCTCTGTTTTGTCTGACTAGCTTTCAGTGGACCAGAGTTTGTGACCTCTGAACATGGAGTTTCTATTTAGCGAACAGATTAAATAGCTGCTGATAGATCTATTCACCCTAAAGTCACACAGTCCTTTTTTAGCAACCATCTAAACTAGCGTGGATGATAACATTTTATGATAATGTTTATGATAATGAACTCCAAAAATGATATATAGACTGAACTACGGGTCATTTTGTAGAAAAATAACTGGTGGAGCTCATTAGCATATGCCACCACCACTCTATAGCCAAAAGCAACCTGATGCAAGAAAAGAGAGCCCCAGGCAAGGAAGGCCTGCTTGGGCTGGCTAGAGATCCAGTCAGCCCAAGCAGGGATCGCTTGCCTGGGGCTCTTCTGGGTCACCTCCCAGTCAAAAGGCCAGCAAGCCACCCACCGCCCTAAATCACATAAGAAGTGGAGAAAGGGTGGCATGGGCTTCTCCTTGGGTTAATGAGGGCTGCAGGAGGTGTGGCAAAGTCCCTGGTGGCTGGCTAGCTGCCCGCTCTCCTAATCCAGGGATTGTTATGCAACTGCACCTATTATTCAATGGACAAGGTAGGTGGGGAGGAAGAGAGGAAACTCTAAGAAAGGTTCCGGAGCTGTGCTCCTGTGAGTTCCTGCTGAATCTGAGGCCTGGACTGAACACAGACACTAGCAAGGACAGAGAAATTGTGGTATAAATGCAGATGGAAACCAAGACAGTTAAACCATGAACAATTCTTTGAGGTACTGAGGAAGGATAGCTCTGGCGTTAACACATTTCTACTTTTGCTGTGTGCACTGTGCAATTTTATTCCACAAAATACAAAAATCTCACACAAAATGGAAAAACTACTAACAAAAAGAGAGGGTATGTAGCTGCATTAGAATTAAGGTGCTTCAAACTGAACGTGTCAGCCGTCTCAGAAGTCTGCAAATAAAAGCTTTGAGAAGCTCTTTTGTGTTGGCCCACCCCTTTGCAGAGCACAAGCCCAACAGTAATATTTTAGTGATTCCATTTAACCTTTTTCTACCTGTGACAACAGCTGTCAGCTCTGCCGTGACAGGGTGCTGTGATTCAAGCCTTCAATTCCAAAGGAGTAAATGAAATGCATGCCATTAAAATCCATTTCTCAGTACAAACTGCTGCCAGCTTCCCAAGCTTCCTCTGCAATTAAGAATATGTAAGGCGATCTCCTACAGAGATGAGTACAGTAGCAATGAAGTCAAGTTGAATCCTAAGCCAGCAAATAATGTTCCTTTTGAAGGGCTCGGTAGGAGACACGAGTGGATCATGAAGCCAAAGCAAACTAGTGGCTGTTTAGACCAATGTCAGATCTATTCCAGATCCCTGGACACTAACCCTTTTGGTGGTACTTTAAGCTATTTCCCTGAATTTTCAGTTTTCATTAAAAAAATATAAAGAATTGAGGAAACGTAAGGTGCAGCTGTTCTGCCAGTTGCTCAATAAGAAAAAAACATGGACTGGGTCTGTATCCAACCACACTGGAAGACTTAAAGACAATTACCTTTTCAGAAGAGGGGAGGCACTGCTTTCCACCCATTAGCACCTGTTGTTGCAGATTATTAAACCCAGTCCTGAAATTTCATTCCTGGAGAGTGGACTTTCAGGAGAAGAATAGGAAGCACACTGGAGTCTGTAATGGAAAAGAAAATCCATGGAAATCACACCCCTTCTTCTATGGTTGCCAACCTTTAGGTGGGGCTTGGAGATCTCCCTGAGTTACAACAGATCTTCAGATGACAGAAATATTACCCTGGAGAAAATGGCTGCTTTGGAGAGTGGACTCTATGTACCACACTTTAATCCTCAAACTCTGCCCTCCCCAGGTTCCATCCCCAAATCTTTAGAAATTTCCTAACCCAGAATTGATAACCCTATCACAAGAACTCTTATTCTTAACCAGAAGCTATTGAAGGGCTTGGCCAAGTAACAGATAGGAGAAAAGAAGAAAAAGTAAAATGGTGCAGATTCAAGTGACTGGGATCCGATAGATTTTTCAACTGATAAGTCACTACTGTGGAGGCAGTTTTAAAGTTACTTGTATTTTTAGCTTCTTTTAGTGTAATTTTAATCTGTTTTAACTGTTTTAATGGTTTGCATCTCTGATGGAACCGGCCCTCAGCCTGCTCTGTGGGAAGGGCAGTATATAAATCAAATGAAATAAAATAAGCAAACAATGAATAATGAATAAAAAGGCAGACCAAAATTGAGACAGAACTGCACTGTGCTTCATGTCAAGCTGATTCCAGCCCCAAAATGCTCAGATTATGAAATACAGTTTGCAGGATAAATCAACTGAACACAATTTATGTCTTTTCCTCCCTTTTTCCAGATTTTTACTTGAAAAGATGGCCTTGGAAGAAAAGAAAAGCCCAAATTAAAGATAGTAGTCCCTCTTCAAGTGAGATGACTTGACTACAAGTTATGTTGTACTCATCATAAGCAATTTATATTCATATTTTTTCAATGAAATTAAATGCTAAATGAATCTTAGTTTGCCTGCTGTTATGTCTTAAATCTCTTATACAAACAAGTGTTGGGGGAATGAAGATTATATACAGTTTTTCAATGTTCCAAGGACTGTTAATCTAGAGTATGAATTTGTTTACAGTTTTCAGAAGCCAATATGTTGAAACAACCTTTGCAGATGACAATAATTTTCCTAGTGTTTTGGGTGGGTGGAGGGCATGTCTCTTCCAGATCTCAATGTTAATATGTGGGGAATGCCATTTAAGTAAATCCTTTTCAGTAAAGATGAATAAGAAGCTTTCTCAGACCACCATCCTATGGCTATTATCAGACAATGCAACATCTGGAGACATCCTTATTTATAAACTATGGATTTAAAAGATCTGCAAAGAGAATCAGTGACGTTTCATTCAGCTGTGCATTTTTTACTTTGGGTGATTTTTAAAAAAAATAAAATCAATGATTAGTTGTTTGTCACATCCCACTTTCCCCCTTTTCAGAAAATAAAATGGTTTACATGGGACTTGCAGAGTAGTTAATCTTTTTTATAATAGATTTCTTCTGGGAAGTTTGTTACCATTGAAGAGACAGTCAAGCCACAGCAGATGCCACAAAGTCAGCTATTAGTTCATCCCATTCTAGGCTAGGACAAATGTTGAGAGGTATATTTAAGGAAGATTTGGGGGAGAAGATATTCACCCCAGGAAAGGCTTGAGGAAAGAAATTTTTTAAAAAACCACAAATATATATTTAGTTTGATAATTGCGTGATTCTGTCTCACCTGAGCATAGGAACAGCAAAACCAGAGGAATATTTCTCTAGCCTTAACTCGCTAAATATATACCAAGTTATTGCTCGTTGTAGTGGCAATAATATATATTTACTTAGCCACGGGGTTGATTCTAATGATTCAAACTTGTCCTCAGAATACTCTCCAGAATTTCTTTATCATACATTTGTGTCAGCAAACCTAAAACAAATTAGACCTGCCATTCATTATTTTGATTTCTAACCATTTGCTTCCATTAAAAGCTGCTTGTGTTTTGTAGCCATTATTTATGCAGACAAAATGCATTAAAATATACATAATTGTAGATCTGCATATGTTAACACATTAAAAGCTAGTAATGACAAGACATAATGGAAGTCTTTCCAATCCAGCAGTAAGAAGTGTTGGGCACTCTGTTATAAGGTCCTCAACCCACTACTTTCCTTTTGTCCTTTTCTTAATGTGCACTATGAATGAATGCCATTAAATAAAATAATCACCAAAAATGTCAAAAGGAGTATCTGAATTATTACCCAGAGTTATGATGAGAGATATTATGTTTCTGAGTAGTTTAGCCCTAACCTTGGCAAAGGCAACTTTCGCACAGCCAGGCTTTGCTGTGTTGTTCTTATTGCTACTGAGAGGGAGAAGGCATGCATGTTGGCCACATTCCATGCATGTGAGTTGTCTAAGCATTTCTCACCATATTTTTTTCTGACTTCCCCCTCCCATGTATGCCCTGCAACAATTCTGCATTTCAAGTTAAGTTAGCTTTTATTGGCATAAAAATTCTGCATTTGCTTTCAGGGGCATGGTTCTCACAGTTGCCATGGCAATTTGCCATCCCCCCCTTTTTTCTTTAATGGTGCTATAATAGTTTGATTACAATTTGAAATAGGTAAATATCAATAGACTATTATGGTGCTGTAGAAAATGCTGATAAAAAAAACCCTCAAAAAGCTCTCCAGTGTAAAGTTGCCAGGTCCAACTCTGGAAATATTTGGGGGTTTGTGAGGTGGAGTCAGGAGATTTCTGGGGCGGAGGCAAGAGCAAGGTTGTGACAAGCATGATTGAACTCTGAAGGGAGCTCTGGCCATCACATTTACAGGGACTGCACTTATTTTGGAAATAATGGAGGATGGGAGCACCTTCTTTGGGGGCTCATAGAATTGGACTCCCTGGTTCAATCTTTTTGAAACTTGGGGTTTTTTGAGGAGAGGCACCAGATGCTATGCTGAAAATTTAGTGCCTCTAGCTCAAAAAACAGCTCCCCCAGAGTTCCAGATACCCATGGATCAATTCTCCATTACACCCTATGGGGACCAGTCTCCATAGGGCATAATGGAGTGCCCAGCAGATGTCCAAAATCCTCCTGCTGCTTTCTGATAACCCTGAAGCAGGGGAAGGGCCTCCAAACCAGGGGGTCTCCTGCCCCCAATTGGGGATTGTCAGCTGGTTAATGTAGATTCTTAGACATGCAGAAATTTTCAATTTATACTGCATAGGAGCTAAACAAGCTATCCGGAAATTTGGAACTCGTTTTCGCCTTCCAGGCTTTCTCTAAGGTCCAATCATGACAAGCCATTTCTCACTCAGATCCATAGCTTCAGGTTTTTTTACAGTTTCAGATAGGTTGCTAACCTAAAAAGCTATGGATCTGAGTGAGCTTCAGTTTTTTTTACAGTTCCAGATAGGTTACTAATCTAAAAAGCTATAGATCTGAGTGAGAAGTGCCTTGTCATGATTAGAGCTTAGAGAAAGCCTGGAAGGCGAAAACAGGTTCTGAATTTCCGGATATCTCGTTTAGCTCTTATGCAGTATAAATAGAAAATTTCTGCACATCTAAGAATCTACATTGACCAGCCAACGTTCGCCCATTCCGCTTGGCATTCATAAGGTGGTCTGTCATTCTATTTGCTTTGTGGGAGACTGAACCTGCATCTTCTATGAAATTGACTTAAGAAAAAGAAAATTGCCTCTGTGGAGTTTTTAAAAAAATATGTTATTAGGTGTTTGGTTCTTCTCCTGTTGATGTTTCATTTGCTATAAATATATTTTGATAAGGCTAGTTTAAATTTTTGTGTCAGAGAAATTTTATCTGTATTAGCATTCAGAAGCACAATTGAAACTCATTTATACATGGAAGCATTGCCTATATTGTATTAATACAGCACCATGAAATGGTTTTAAATAATTTAATATGCAATTATGTTTTATATGTTTTATTGGTTTTAATGGTAGTAATGTAATGTTGTGAGCCGCCCTGAGTCCGCTTGCGGAGAGGGCGGGATATAAGCTTAATGTAATAAATAAATAAATTGTATCTCTGCCACCTCCATCCGTGTTTCACTTTGATTGCCTACCCAAATGGGGTTTGGCAACCCTACCAGTGACATGGCTTGTAAGTGCTAGTACATGCTAGTAAAATCATGCCCTGAAGGGGCTCACAGTGACAAAATGATGCCAATGTGGAAAGGACCTTTGCAGGAAATTGAGAATTGTCACTTCCAGACAGCATGCTAATGTGCTTGGGCTGCATTCTTTTCAAATAATTACCCCAACCCCTCCCCTCCCCCAATAATCAAATCCACTTGGGTTTGGAAGCCAAGGTAAAGGAAAACCTTTGTGGGTGTGCATCCAATTTTTTCCTTTTTGTGTGGGGCTGAGAGAACTCTGAGAGAACTGCTCTTGAGAGAACATTTCTGAGAGAACTGTTACTAACCCAAGGTCACCCAGCTGGCTTCATGTGGAAGAGCGAGGAATCAAACCAGGTTCTCCAAATTAGAGACTTCTGCTCACAACCACTACATTAAACTGGCTCTATAAACTGCCTTTATCACTGATGCTCATGGTGGATTACAAAATATGAAGAGCAATTACATCAGACAGCAAATACCTCCAATAAACAATGTTGTAGGACTAATGCTGGACTGACAATCCCTGCCTCAAATTATTTTAACCCTGTGTAATGATAATGAGGAAACTGAATCATAGTGCTGAAGGACAGGAGTCTCCAGTCCTTTTCAGCCTGTGGACACTTTTGGAATTCTGACACAGGGTGGGGAACACAACCACAAAATGGCTACTATGGAAAGTGGAACCAACTGCAAAAGGGGTGTTACAGGAGGCAGAGCCACACACATGGAGGAAACCCAAGTGCTGGGGGAAAGGGGGTGATTTAAAATATACACTGGAAAAGAGTGCTGAGAGAGAATGAAATCTACACTGTAGTGACAGCTGCCACTGAACCAACATTATTTTAATCTGCTCAACCAATTGAATTTCCAGTGACCAATGAGAAGCCCTGTTGGGCAAGTGCCCTACCTGGACCCCCTTACTTTCTAACACCAGAAAAGTGGGCACCAGAAAAGGGGTTGTTAGGTACCATGACACCCACAGCACCATTCTGGGGACCCCTGATGGAGGCCATCTAATCCAACACCCTGTTAAGTGTAGGGAACCCAAAGCTAAAGCATTCATGAGAGATGGCTGTCAAAAATATGGTTGAAGAACTCCATTCACACACACCCTTGGGTAACTGGTTCAGTTGTCAGGCTGCTCTTACCACCAGTTTCTCCAGATGATCAGCTGAAATCTACCCTCATCTAACATAGGCCTATTAGATTAAATCCTCCTGTTTGGCCATGTTTCTTCTAAGTCTTTCACTCATAAAGCATACTGTGAGAAAGCAATATGAAACCAATGTACACTTTAGATGTGTGCTGCAGATTGATTTAAGTCACATGTTTTTCAGCTTATGCCATTAATCAGTCTGCCAAATGAAGCTAAATAAAACTTCTTGAATATTCTGCAGGACAAAATTTAAAGCCTGCTGATGTCTCATCAATCTATTTTAATTAACTGCACATATCTGTTCTTTTCTTTTCATTGTACAATGGGAATGCTTAAAGCATATTAAGAACAAATGTTTATTCTCAATATCCTATTTTCCCCACAACTGCCTCATGGGGAACTTTAATTCTGTGCAGCATTTCACTTGCAATGCAGCTGTAGCAACAAACAGCAGGGACTAGCGTAACCAAGGAAAAAGAGCTTTCCAGATGCTCTCACAACTGTTTCCCAGCCACATCCTAAAATATTATTGACATCCTGAATCTTGTTGTGAATGTTCAGTTGTTAATTATGAGTAGAGAGCTTTCATGAAATTCCAGGTCTAGAGAGATCTGCAGAGAGCTTTCAGGATCTCCCTTCTTTTTTTCTCAAAAAGAGAAATAACAAAGCAGTCTAAATGCATTATTTTAAATGCATTATTTAAAATCAATTTTTCTTTGTGATTTATCATCTGTTCTTCTGAAATTGGGAGTACCACCTTGTCAGGAAACTGATTTGTAACTTGTAATGTATGTAAGTATTTATGTCACTCAAAGTCTTTGTCTGTAATGTTACCAGGATTTGCACCACTGTATCTCTCTCTCTCTCGGCTTGACTTCACGAACGAAGATTTAAGAAAGGTGCAGTAGTCCACGTCTGCTGCAGGCTCGCTGGTGGCTGACAAGACCAATGCAGGACGGGCAGGTCTGGCCACAGTGGCTGCAGGGAAAAGTCTGATTTGGAGTTGGTGCTGTAGCAGTACAATTCTTCCTCAATCTCCTTTTGTCCTCAAGACCAGCTATGTGTGCGTTCTCAAAGGAAGAGACAGCCTGGTGGATGGTGTGCCTCCATGCTTTGCGATCTGAGGCTAGGTCAGACCACTGGTGATGGTTAAACTGTATAGCATGAGTCAATAGGCAATTACCTAATTAAATCTAGAAGTAATTTGTTACACCTGTAAAGACAGACCAAGTTGATAGGTAGATCCTTTTGATCTAGTTTTGACAGTTCAACATCTCAATCCAGAGCTAGATGACAGCTCTCTAATCATGTCAGTGATTGGGTAGCCAATTAGCCATTCACAATATATTCAGGCTAGGTACCTACCAACATCAAGAATACAGTCAGATCAAGAGGATATCCAGGATGATCAGGATATGCATTCAGCACTGATGACAACAACAAGGAAGATGGGACATGAAGACATCTGCCAGTGTTGTGGGCCTAACTGTGAGAGCATCTAGTAAGTAGGCTTAGGTAACTAGCCAAAGTTGGCTACACAGTTCAGTGTAGAGAAAGGTTGGCTAATTGCCATAGGTTTTATTTCTGTGTTCCTCTGTGCATACCGAGTTAATTTTAGTTGGCTTTTATATCCCTTTTTATGTTCCTTCCCCCCCCCCCGCTTTCTGTAAATAAATTGTATATATTTTTCTATAGTTTTGTCTCCTTATTCTGTATACCTGGGACATGGTAATGCACTTGATCACAAGAACCTATGAGGATATTGTTTTAAGTTTTCCAAAGTTATTTTATTTAATTTTCTCCCCTCCTTCTAGCAAATTTCAAATACTCCCTGGGCTGTTTTGACATGTTAGCAGCTGGGTGTTTAATAAATAACAGCTGTGGTTCTTGATACACCTTTAGAGCAGGCACAGTGACATTGGAATGGCATACCCAAGGACCAACAAGAGAAAATCAAGGAGGTTTATTGACTGCAGCATTCCAGACTGGGAATTCTACAACAGCAGAAGGCTGATCTGTATTGCCTGTTTTTAATAGGATGCATCACCAAACTTGTACTGTCTTTAAGGATTTCTTTTTGAGATTGTTTCCACAAAGGGATGTCTAGTCCCTTCTGGCAGCTGGCAGGGGATGAGGGAGACTTACTGGGAGTCAATGTTTCAGTGATGTTCTGTGTCGCTTCCAGCATGATCCAAAAGTGACATCATCACACAGCAATGTTGAGGTGATGCTCTCGTATTTGGGGAAAACTCTATGGAAATTTGGCTTCTACTTTAGAGCTTTTGCCCAAATACTAGAGCATCACCCCGACATCACTAACATGATGACATCACTTCTGGGTCATGTTGGAAGTGACTTAAACATGCCACTGTAAAGAGTCTTGATCTTTTTTGGGGCAAGTCCCCCCCTGCACTGTCCAGCTTATCAGCAGCAGGGTAGTGGGGCTGCAGGTGACTCCCTCCAGTGGGGGGTCTGGCAACCCTATTTCTGCAGGTGTCTCAAGTGCCAGTTTTTCTGTTGAATTACTCAGCATTAGTGAATAATTTCTCTAAAGTTACTTTTCACTGAACTTGTTAGAACCCATTCATATATATAGCTTGCCACTTGAATCACAATTAAAAGAGTTTACCTCCATTTGGAAAGCCATTTATAGGAACTGGTTCCCTATCCCAACTGGATCACAGCAATTGCAAGCCATGTTTGTATTTAAGCAGCTCTTCCCTGCTGGGGGTTGTAACTGTGAACTGGAGCCAATGAAATACCCACAGGCAATACTTCCTCTAAGCTGTGGAGTGCTGCAAGTAAAAATTCTGCTTCATGAACTACTGGCATTAAACTTGCGAGCTACTGCATAGATTAGTTTGCTCTGGGGCCATTTTTCCTGAAAAATGTGTGAGCTGGAGGCTAAAAAGTGTGTGCTAGCTCACACTGACTCAGCATAGAGGGAACACTGCCCACAGGGTTGTCTAAGCCTCAGCCTCTCACCCTAGAAGTTCTGCTTTGTCTTTTACTAGATGTGGGTAAAAGCCACCCAAGTTTCCTTATTGTGGGCTTCTGTGAGTGTTATCCTGATCGCCACAGGGGAACTCTCATCCCCCATCAGCTCCAACCACTACTACTAAGCTGGACAGCAGAAAGCTGCACGCAAGAGCATTGTCCCAATGATGTTACTCTGTGAAAAGAAAAACAAGAGAAAATTTTGCTTGACAAGGACAAGTTAAATATTCATGGTCCATTAAATGCTGGTTATATCAAACATTTAAAGGTTACTACAGGAGGAAGGAATAATTCCTCAGAGCCATCACAATCCATAAAAATAGAACATGCTTGCATCTAACTGGAATGACAGTACATTGCTGAATGAGACCTTAGTGCAAGCCTGTAGACAGTTAGTAATTGACTATCAATGATACTTAGTAGCGATCTTATTTTATTTTTTGTTAAATTTCTTTTATCACTAGGAAGTATTCTATTTTAAAGTATGAAACGAGTACAAGGAAGTATTCACATTAAAGCATGACAATTCTTTTTTAAAAGATGAAAAGTTTATGTCAATGTGTGTGCAATTTATTATAGTTAGGAATATCTCAAGGTGAACTTGTGCAGTCACACTGGTTATGGAAATATAATATTTACATCCAAGCAATGACCTCCTGTAACCTTCTAAAAACTTTAGCTGCATGAACTAACTAGTGCCACTCATCAATTCTTCGCAAAATCAAACCTGTTTGAACAACGATGAACCACAACTTTTAATTACATCCCCAAGTGAATTTGATTCAGTGATGGAAATAATAGACTCCAAAAGCACACAACTTCCAGTCGTCTTTCCAAAATAATTGTATATAGGCATCACAAAGCTACAGTCTTCAAAAAGGTCAGCGTTTCCAGCTTATTGCAAAAATTCACCCGTGTCTTTTACAACTTATATAAAAATACAGCTTGTTGAACTTCAAATATTTGAATGATATTTATAGTATGAAAGAACAATAAAATGAAAGTGTTAGGCAATACAGACTGAGAATGTTTTCTCCATCAAGTGTACAAGCACAAGACTACTGAAATAGTAAAAAAATGAATTCCAAAAGAGGATCTGAATATACTTAGGGTCACTTGCATAAGTTGTTTGCCCAGCTTTGATTATATTAGGAATTTTTTTTTGGGGGGGGGTGCTAATTTCCCATGCCTTGACCTGATAGTCCAGCCTAGCCTGCTCTTGTCAGATCCCAGAAGCTAAGCAAGGTCAGCTTTGGCTAGTGTTTGGATGGGAGAGCACCAAGCAGTACCAGGATCGTGATGTGGAGGCAAGCAATGACAAACCACCTCTGAATGTCTCTTGCGAAAACCATTTGGCAGAGGCATCAAACTCATTTGTTACAAGAGCTAGATCTGACATAAATGTCACTTTGTTGGGCTGGGCCATATGTGACATTAAATGTAACATGAGGTACTGGATATAGCAAGTGTAATTAGGTGTGATATGCAGAGGGGTTGTAATGAGACAGGAAACCTAGGTCTCAATTCGGTACAGGAGGATTCAGTCCAGGAGGATGCAAACAAGTGAGCAGTGACTCACAAATGCACATACCCAAATGTTGTTAGTCTTTAGGGTGCTACTGGAGACTTGCTTATTTTACTGCTACTCGAAACCACAACATTCAAAATGGGGGAACATTTTAACCATCCAGGACATTCAGTTGCTGACCTAAGAGTAGCAGTTCTTCTACAAAGGAATTTCAAAGGGAGATTAGAGAGACTGCTGAATTGCAACTGATAGTGAAGCTCAAGACAATGCATCTTCTTGGACTGACCTGAGACCTAGGTTTCTTCTCTCATTACCAGTGCCTACTATTTTCATTTGGCATCTGAAATCACTTCACTCTCCAAGATGGTCTCATATTCTAGCTGCATCTGAACAAGTGAGCAATGACTCATGAAAGCTTATGCCCTGCCACAAATGTTGTTAGTCGTTAAGAAGCTACTGGACATTTTTGGTCTTCTTAAAGGTGCTACAGGACTCTCTCTCTTCCTTCCACCTCCCTCCCCAGTTTTGGACATTAGCCTCTGTGATGTGTAAGCACCACTAATAGTCTGTAAGTAGGGATTGGCACAAACCAGGAAAGGACAGTTATCATCATCATCGTCATCTTCGATTTGTTGGTCACCCTTCCCTAAGAATAGGGCTCAGGGCAGCTTACAACAGGGACATATACAATCAGTGTTCCCACTAAGCTGAGTTGGTGTGGGCTAGCTCACAATGTTTTTAGCCTCCAGCTCACACATTTTTATCTTAGCTCAGGAAAAATGACATCCCCAGAGTTCTGACAGGGGTTCCCCAAAGAAATCCATCAGTTTGGTGGGCACTGTAACCACACCAGACAAGCAAGGGAAGCATGCCCACAACTCTCATAGCTCCAACCCAAGGCCTGAAACATCATGGTGTATTCTTCTGCTTCTGGAGGCTGTGCCACCAACAAGTCTCCAAAGGCAGATTTAGAAGGTCAGAAAGGCAGATATGACAAGACTTTCAACAGGGGCTCCTGGAAGTAACCTCCAACAATTTGATGGGTATCCCAGCCCCAACAGACCAATGGAAATCAGAGCATCCCATTTTAAGGGATTAGTGATGCAAACTCTCTTGCATAATGCTGTTTGCAGTTTCTTGCCCAACCAAGTGTTTATGGGTTGAAGTGCTGATGTATGGTTCACACACTGAAATAATGTATGGAGACTATTTCAAATATTTCCCTAAGTAATAGATATGCCTCTAGGGTTGCCTCCATAGTGGATGCTAGTACTGGCTCCTCTGCAGTCTCTCCAAGTTGGGAGAAGATTACATTTCTGGGGTCCCAGTTACAGACTCCCCCCAAAGGTCTCCCACAGTTATACCCTCCCACACCCCTGAGTGCAAACACCTCTGTGTTCCATGAGGGTGAAAGTGGATGCGAAGGATGTTCATTATGAGGGGATGTTCCTCTGTGTACCCAGGCCCTGGGCACCAAACCCATCCTGCCAGGCCATTGGAACCTGGCCCTAAATGGCATCATCAGAGTTCTTGGAGTCTCCTTCCCCTGATCTGTTCCAAGGGCTCTCCACAGAGACAAAAGAATTGTTAGCAGTGCCCAGGAACACCAGCAATTGCTATTACTCTTTGGAGAGGAGGATTCTGGCAGCAGTGATTCAGAGCGTGGGGAGGGGAAAGCCCACAGTTTGGACACATTTCTGCACCCGCCTCACTGACCACTGTGTGGCAGTGCCAGGTATGTCACAGCCATTTCCAGAGGGGTGTAACCCTCAACACTTGTCCTCCTCCATTCTCTGCAGGCACCTGTAAAGGGTGTACTCACCTACATTGCTGCCAGAGGGAAAGAGTGGCAGCCAGCAGCAGGAAGCAAAGGGGAAACAGGAGGCTCCTCCAAGAAAGGCTCCCCACACATGGGTTGCCATGGATGAGATATCAAGGTGGGCTGCTCTCCAAGAGATCAAAAGGGCTGCATGGAGAGTCCAGAAATTAGTCACTTGTCTTGGTGGTGATGAGATGATTGCTATGGATGGCCAATCCTTCTCTCTCATGGAGGATGTAGCCTTTGGCCAGCTGTAGTGGCAATGGTAAAGGCTCAGCTCAACATGCTGGTGTGTGCATCTCAAGGGCATCATCTGCCTGGCACACATGCTTCAGCTGGTGTTGAAGGATGCTCTGGGGCTGAGGATTACTGTCAAGGCCACGTGGGAAGCTGCCCAAGAATCTCAAGTCCACCTTACAATTCAAATGGCTAATGACCCAGAGTGGAGCACTTGGTATGCAAGTCAACAGTGCTTACATCAGTGTGTCTAATCTTTATCTAGGATAGTGGCAAGAAATCTTACCATTCAGAAAGTGAGGAATGTATCCCTATCTGCCAGTAGTAGTATTATTCTGATCTGCTTCCTGGGAAATGAGATATAATTAAGGGTGTGTAAAAAAAAAAATCAGCATTTTTGGGGTTCTGGTATATTGAATCCCCCCCCCCCCCCACAAATAGGTGTTTTTTTCCTGGCTCCATTATACATGAGGGCCATTACAGTCAATGGTTCTCATAGAGAATAATGGGGAATTGATCTGGGGGTATGGGGAGCTTGAGGCAGAGGCACAAAATATGAGCATAGCTTGTGGTGCCTCTCCTCAAAATAATCAGGTTTCAAAAAGATTGGACCAGGATGTCCAATTCTATGGGCTCCCATCCTCCATTGTTTTCAATGGAGGGGGAAGGCCTTTAAAGGGCTCATGGTCCCTTTAGACCCTTCTGCAAGGTGAACATTTGTTCTAAATGCATTTAAAGGGCTCATGTTCTCTTTAAACATCTTCTCCAAGCTGTGAGTTTACTTGGAAGGAAGGCATTCAAGGGAATGCAATTCCTTTAAACACCCTTTAACTTTTGCTATTCAGCTGTCCCAAAAAATCCCAACTATTTTCAGGATTTTTTGGGGCACTATTTTCAGTAGCTGAAGATACTTGAATGTATATTTGACTGAACGAATAGCCATAAAATACTGATAATATACATGCTACAAAAGAGAATGAACAGCAACAAAAGTGGGGTGAATTTGAAAAAACAATAACAATTATATCTAGGGTGTGCATTCAGCTATATCATAGCCAAAAACTAGTTATTCAGCTTTTTTTTCTTTTTGCTTGGATACAACCAAATGCACACCCCTAGATATAATATTAACATCATTAGGGTTTCTTTTATCCACTTTATTTTTGTTGCTGCTGCTGTTGATTCTTTTGTCCTTTTCTAGCATGTATAACTGCATGCTGATTCTATGCACAAAAATTGTTGAAAGAAGTATACACTTTTATGGGAAAAATCTGGTACAAGAAAATGTCATAAAAATAAAGAATCATGGGTTTGTGCTTCACAAGAAGTGTGGTATAGTGGTTAGAGTGTTAGACCAGGATCTTGGAGACTTAGGTTCAAATCCCCAATCTGCCATGGAAACCTATGTCAAGGTAAGGTAAAATGGAGCAGAGAATTATGTGTGCCATTGTGGGTCCTCATTGAGGAGAAAAATAGAGTACAAATGAAGTAAATAATTTCATAAAGTAAGCAGAATCAAAATGGGGGTAGTCAAACAGAAATAAATGATCAGTCAGACAGGAATTAAAATTCACAGGCACATATTTGAAATCAACAAGTCTATCTTGCGGGAACAGACGAATTAATAGATTTTCTAAGAATTTCTAAACCATATAAGCACTCTGCAATGGAAAATTATGTGTTGTCTTTTACTAAATTGTTATGTATGGGAACTAAAGATTACCAGTGGACTATTGTGGGTGTTCTGGCCTGGCTCATTGGAGCCATACAGACCGAGCTTGGGAAACTGGGAACAATGGGCAGCAGGATCCAAATACCTGCTGTCTGGGACCAATTACAGGGACCCAGTCAGTTTGAATGACCCAATACTGTGCTTGCATGGGAACCCAGAGTTGTATATCGTTCAGGCCCCATTGGCCATTTGCCAGTCTTGTGCTTAGCCTATACTATGCTGAAATCAATAAAGAGCTGATGTTCTCTACCACCTCGCCTCATCAATGCATAGAACCCACTATATTATATAGATACAAACAGGGCTGGCCCAATGCCCTGGGGTGCCCTTGGCAGACTTGCTGCCTGGCACCCCCCCCAAGCACCCCCCCTGCGACTCCACGCCCCCTCCCTCCCTTCCCCACGTGTCAATTGCAATGCTGGAACTGGCTCTAACACCACATTCCGGCACCCTGTCCCCCCCCCGGTGCTCCACTTGCCTGCCCACCGCTGCTAAAAGTGGCAGCGCTCCGCTCGCTCCCTTCCCCCTGCTTGCCGGCTAAAAGTAAGCTTTATTTTATTTATTTATATTTCGACTTATATCCCGCCCTTCCCACCGAAGTGGCTCAGGGCGGCTCACAACACACAAACTTACATACGTTTATCTTAAAAACATTTACATAATAAGGATTAAAACAGTAAATTAATAAAACATAAAACATAAAAAACAGAGACAAAATGCGCAGGCGCAAGCTGTGAAGCCGGCAAAGCTTACTTTTAGCCGGCGAGCAGGGGGAAGGGAGCAAGCAAGCAGAGCGCCGGGGGGGCGCTGTGGGCAGGCAGGACGCCACGCTGGGGGGGCAGCCGGCGGCCGGAAGGGGGCTAGCGGTGGCCGCAGCAGCAGCAGGGGGGGGAGGGAGGCAAGTTAAGCACTTGCCTGGGGCACTGGAGGGGTGAGAGCCCAATTTGCTGCCCCCTGCCTCTTGGCGCCCTAGGCAACCGCCTAGTTTGCCTAGTGGGCAAGCTGACCCTGGATACAAACAAAATGTCCAGTTACAGAAAGAACTGCTGTCCTTTCACAGCAATATGTTATGACATTTGGGAGTTCTCTATGGCAAATTTTCACCAGACTGGAGACATTAGAGAACCACAGGACATAAATCTGTGCCATTATATGGGACACAAAGTTTCTAATTGTAGCTCTGTATGTTATAACAAACAAACAGATCCAATCAACTTATGCTATGCATTTGTACAATATTTCTGCCCTTGAATGACTTCCATAAACATCTCATTACAAGTAATGCAGGTTTTGGGCTCACCAATTAAATCGAAATCTCCTTATTACATGAATGAGTAGATTATTTTCTGCAAGGGCTATATTTCTGTAAGATAGCAGCAGGGGGTGGGGGGGACCCAACTGAACAAATGAGTATGAACAAACTTAAAAACAGTGGAATCTTTAACTGTCTCTAGTGGAAATTTATCCAAACATGACAATAAGACCTTGGTCCTGCATTGAAAAGCCTTAATGTTCTGTGCCTCTATAAACTGCAGCATTTAAAAACAAAAACCACGTTGGCTATGAGTAAATGGTTTATTTAAAGTGCATTTTTGGCACAGTATTTGTATAAATCATCTTAAATATTTCATTCTTAAAATATACTCAGGAATATCAGCATTCTGTGCAAAATCAGAAATCCTGAGCACAAGATGTGGTATTGTTTAATATTGGATGTACAAAATGGTAAAAAAGAATGCCTAAAATATTTCCTTGTTTACTGTACGACAACATCCTCAAGTTAAACAACAGCATACATGAGAACCACCAAATATTTGTATTCAGAGCACAGTTCCAGCATGTCCAAATTAGATCAGCAAGGTGGCGAGGTACGTAATAAACTTAATGCATTAATAAATTAAAATTCTAGGAAAAAAGGTGACTATTCATCATGCACAAATAATATATCATTCCATGTAGTTCTCTGTGTTTCTAAAACATGTACCAAAAGCTGCCTGGATATTTTGTAAGAAACAGTTTAAATTTCTAAAAAGAAAGTTAGGATTAAACAAGAATTTCAAAAACAATGCAGTTTAAGAATTTCTAATCTAAACATGAATCTGTTTGTAAGTACATAAATTAGAAATGAGTAACTTTGTAGGTTACTGTATCAGTTACTTCAAATTTATGTAGCAGGAAAAAATGGTTAGAGCACCTTTAATAATCACTTTATTATAGAAAACCCCTCCCCACAAAATTAAGTTGTTATATTGCCAGAAAAAAAACGTTATAGTAATAAAAAAAAATAAAATTATTGTTGTTATACGGAGTCTGCATGCTTCTTCGGTAACAGACAAAGGGTATTTGCTGAGAAGGAAGCCAGGGGTCAGGTGGGTGTTCTGTAATAAGTGCACCTTTGATTAATTTTCTTAAGCAAAACTTCTGTAAATATACAAACTCTGAAGGATCTGACACAAAATGAAATGCATTTGAAAAAAAAGATTCAGAATCAGTTCCAATCCCCATATTATGGCCTGGATCCAAAGATCCTGCTGTAGAAGGCACTTCTACTCTTGCCCAGAGGAGGTTCACCAATTCTCCTCTCCATCTACAAACTCCTTCCTTCAAAAGCTGGTCTAGAGCGACTCCTGAACCTCTGGAGCCAATTTAGGGCATGGCAGAGGATAGCAGGTGGGGGAGAAAACCAGTGATCTCATTCATATCCTTATCTTTCTCTGCAAGTCCTCTATTCAGCATTGTGAGGTTTCTTTAAGGTACTGTGGCTGGGATTCAGAGTTGCACTATGCATACCAAATAACTTGAGCGTGCAGAATGAAATTTTGACTTTTTCCTTTGAACAACAGGGCATCAGTTTGCAATGCAGCAGTACAAAACCACCTTGAGCATATGGAACTAGTTGTGAGATTTTTTTGGGGGGGAGGGTCCCTATTAACTGTTAAACTGGCAGGATTTAAGAACAGGTTGTTAAATAATCCTATGACAATATAATTTATACTCAACTGCTATTACATACGAACACAGTAACCAAGTTTGGGCACACTTTTCAACTTATTTACAAAAATACATCTACTCATTTAAAACAGTGAGCAAAACCATTCACTGGACAGTACAATATATATTAGAAAATGATTTTAAATGGGCAATTATTTGCTTAGTGCTTCTTAATTTATGGCTGCAATCATTTGTAAAGAGCTTCTTAAATTAAGACCGAGCCCAGGTTTGCCTCTTTAATTGACAAATTCGATATAATCACATAATATGACCCTAGGCTTAGAAAGTATATAATTGACAAATTAATTCAATAGTTGATGAACTCTCTTTATGCAATCTTGATGAAATATAGTATTGTGTCCCCAGACAGACAATGAAAATAAGATGTAGATTGGGGGAGTTAAATGCTGTTTGGGTGTTCCCAAGTGCACATAGGGCTTTTTGGTTTTACTTTTGTTGCCAGGCAATGCCCGGCAACTTGTGGGAGGGTCGGAGGGGAGGCAATGTTCCAAGAGAAAAATGAAAAAGAAAAGAAAGCCTCAGCTACTCGCTGGAAGTTCTGATCATAGAAGTTTGAGTAATTCCTAGAGCTACCCAGAAGTGACAAGGGTACCTCTAGCAATTGCCATAAACTCTATGGAAATTTTACCATAGCAACTCTGGCAACTGTTAAGAGCGACCATTGTCACTTACTGGTAACTCCATGAATCACTAGGAACTCTCTGGTCAGCACTTTCGGTAAGCAGCAGAGACCTTATTTTTCTTTTTAATGTTTCTCCCCAAGATTATTGTGCTTCAGCCCTCGTTTCCACTTGCAGATCAGCTGAATTTCTGCAGGCAAAGGCTGCAATTACCTGGAAGTCCACCACCATAAGTGGGCAAATGGGACCCCAAATCATTGCCCAGTGTCTTCTGACAAGTGCCTGGTAAAATGTGCAAGGGACTACATCTGAAAGGAGGTGATAAGGCTCTTTTTTTCCAAAGACAAATATATGCACGGACATCTCTGGTTCCATGCTGGGCCATATGTAAACTTACGATACTTTTCAGTATAGTCAATGTCCTCCCAAAAATGTAATTGAAGGCTTCTTAAACAGCCCATACGACTGTAATATTTTGCACTTTCTTATACTGGGGACCACATAACTAACTTGTCTGAAAGCAAATGGGGGAGGGGGATGACACAAAATTGAAAACCAAAGTCTGAAAATATCACTGGTAAGAAACAGCCTGATCTAGGCTTGTTTTGTGCACTAGTTAGTCTTGTTCCATGATTTCAAACTTGGACTCGTGCAACACAGTATTGTTTTGGTTTGTTACTCTGAAAAAAACAACACACCAGGATTACAGAGTTGTTTTAATCATCCTTTTCTACAATCACTTCACCATGAAGCACTTTTCTTCTCTGACGTAGCATGTGGAAGTACAATTGTGGAAACACTGTCAAACAAGAAAAACAAAGGACCATGTCAAAATGTACAAAGCATAATTAGCACAAAAAGGGTGGAAACAAGTTTAGTGAGAAGGAGTACAGAGGTCTGGGGCCCTGAACAATCATGGAAATGAAGGGAGGCAAGCAAGACACTATTGCTATAGTATATGTACATTCAGCAGCGATTTGTCAGTGCTCTTACACCTCTCCCCAATTTTCTTTCTCTTCCTCCCATGGCTTCGTGAGTTTTTATTCTGAAAGAAGAGTGATTGAACTGAGTTTTCCTTGGCCTGAACCTTCTTTAAATGAGCCTGTGTGGTGATGACTGCAACTTAAGATAAGAACCCAGTCTAACACATAAACAGAAAGTTATGTGATTTGGGGTTTCGGCCCGGGTGACAGAGTTGCCAGGCCCAGCCTGGCACCCAGTGGACAGGGAGATGAGGGAGTGGCTGCTGGTGACATGATGTCACTTCTGGGAAAAACTTGGAAGGACAGGGTTTTTTTTCCTACCCTAAGTAGACTTAATGCATCTTACCTTCCTCTCCCCACAACAGGCACCTTGTGAGGTAAGTGAGGCTGAGGGAAATTGGAAAGAACTGTGACTGTCTCAAGGTCACCCAGCTAGCTTCATGTGGAGGAATGGGGATTCAAACTCTTAACCATCATACTGGCTCTCATCACTATTCCTCTCTAGGAATCACTGGAAACTCTGTGATAAAACTATGGCATTTCTGGTGATTCCTAGACAGGACTGATATAACTTCCAGGTTTCCCCCAGAAGTGATATCATGCAAAGGCACAACAGCCCTGTTAAAATTTATTGCTGCCTCTTGATTTGCGTGGGAAACAAGTGCTGAGGGTTAGGGAATCCTCTGCCCTCACCAGAGGACTGGCAACCCTACTGGATGGTCTGAGACACACTCCCAGTGGAATCCTTGTAAAAGGGTATGTGTGTTCATGTGACTCTGAGTAGAAGACATCAGTTGTCTAGAGAGAATTTAAATTTAAAAAACTTTTAGATTATTGTGCACTATTTGGCAAAATTGTTCTTCATGTTATAAAGAAGCTGGAATGGGATCATTGCTATCTTCATAACTATTTAATGATTAAGTATGTCACTCTCAGCTCTTTGGAAGTATGATGGAATACAAAATTTGGTTATTGCTATTACTAATAAACAAAATCTTACTCCACTGTTATTAAGACAGATATCTACCACCAAAAACAATATGTTTACATACATATCTGCTGATACCTACATGGTATATAAGAGGCCATGACAACAAGCAGGAAGTAGTAATAGTCAAAAGAGACGTTATACTTGTTGGGAAGCCTCACTGAAAACATGCCTGATTTCTTCACGTAAGGCAAGGCAGCATAAATTGTTAGAAGCTCACCGACAACTCCCACAGGATATAAAATGATGAAAAAATTGTACCTGGAAGAAATAAATAAATAAATAGTTGCATAGCTCCAAGAATTTTTTCTGAACAGTTCACTTTTCTGCTTTGGATATTAAACAGCACACCAACAGCACTTAGCTTTTGCATAGTGGTTTTGAAGTCCATTGTCTTTAATGGACTTAGGAAGCCCAATTTTGTCAGGTCTCAAAAGCTAAGTAGGGTTGGCACCAGTCTATATTTGGAAGAGAGAATACCAAGGAATGCCAGGATCATGAAGCAAGAGGCAGACAATGGCAAACTACCTCCATATGTCTCTTACCTTGAAAACCCCACAGAGTCGTCATGAATTAGCTATGACTTAATGGCAAAAAAAAAAAGTAGCCTGGTATTTACTATAGTTAATACTGAAGTCACTGTTCCTCATTCCAATTACAAAAACAGTGAAACCAGACCTCCACAGATGTGGTATGGAAAACTGCATACTTTGGGGGTTTCTCCAGGCATGTAGAAAAGACAGCATTGTAAATTAACTAAGAATCCCTAACTCCACCCCAAAACCCAATCTGATGTGGCCTGAATACAGGGACCAGGAGCACAGAATGTTGAGAGCAGTTTAGTCAAGTAACATAAAAAGGAGGGAAAGGCTGCTCAAACTTCTAAGACATCAGAATATTGGAGGGGGAGATTTTGGGGGGTGGGGAGGGGAGATTTCCAAGTATTTCCTCAACATCACATTTGTTTTTCCAGATCCACAATTTATCATCCCCATATTGCAGTTGGAGGGTCAAAAAAGTGGTAGTCAAAAAATACTACCTAACAGGGGTGGCCAACGGTAGCTCTCCAGATGTTTTTTGCCTACAACTCCCATCAGCCCCAGCCATTGGCCATGCTGGCTGGGGCTGATGGGAGTTGTAGACAAAAAACATCTGGAGAGCTACCGTTGGCCACCCCATAGATTTCTGACTGAGGTAAATTTTAAACTGGTGATTTCCTGGATCACTGTTAGACACTATGCTAAATTTCTTACAAAACAAGGAAAACACAATGAAAGATAGAGGTCTTGGCATATTTCAACTGCTTCAGAGAAATGTATTAGTCACCTTCTTTATCAAGACCATACAAAGTAAACCATGCAATTGCAGATATTCATGAAAAACTGAACTCTTGAACTCAGACCAGAAAAGGCAATGAAAGTCCCCTTCCAGAGTAGGTTGCCAACCTCCAGGTAGAGCTTGGTGATCTCCTTGAATCATAGACCATTTCCCTGGAGAAAATGGCTGCTTAGAGGGTAGATTTTATGATAGTATACCCTACTAAAGTCCTTCTCTCTCCAAACTCTGCCCTCCTCAGACTCTACCCCCAAATCTCTAGAGATTTCCCAGCTCAGAGTTGGCAACCCTATTCCAGAGTCAGAAAGAAAGGCACATTCCATGACCCAAACAAGTGAGATTTAAAAATGGAAGCCATGGAACCTGAAACTCCCACAGGGGCTGGAATAGCACATAGGTTAACAAGAATGCACTATATGGGATGCAAGAAGAAATGAAATGGATTAGTGGAATATAAAGAGGAGCCAAGAAAATAACTCAGCAATATACTTTAGGAACAATGGCAAACACACACACACTCAAAAAAATAAGACATGCACTCTAAATTGAAGCTAAGGAATATATATTCACATCGAACAAAGGCACGCAAAGCCTCCCTGGCAGCAAAACCAGGAGATGATATCCAAACCTATTACACTCAATCTGACATACTTTTATGCATTTGATGAAATGGGTAAAAGCTTATACAAGATTAAAGCTTTATGGTGCTTTAAAACTCCAGTTTATTTTTGCTGCAACACACTGAAGTGGCTACTCCACTGGAATGTTGATATGATATGATCACAAAGAGTTTAAAAAGCACTTAAGTGGAAAACATCAAATTCATTCCTAGAAATCTTGAAATCTCAATTTAGAGAAATACAAGACAGAGACAAAGCCCAGAATATAACAGGCTAATTTATTTGAACGGCAACTCATAAATCCCATATAGGAAAAGGTTTTTTCCCAACAAAAATCTGTTCTTTTAATGATGATTTATGCATTATTTACAATAATCAGATAGGTATTGTAGCATCTCATCAGCCCTAGAATTTAGAGTAAACTCACAAAATAATCTTCAGGGCATACTGGAGACGAACTGCAGTTACAACAGTCTAGCCCAAAGATGGGCAAACTGCAGATTGTAAGCCACATGTGGCTCTCAAAGCTCCTCTGTCCCATTGGCCAGTTTGGAGAATGCATTTGCCTCTTTAAATCATTTCTCCAAGCCCAGCCAGCTAGTTAGTTACTTTCTTTCCACCTCTCCCTCTTCCCCTCACATCTATTTGCCTTCCTTCCTTCTTGTCTTGCAGCTCTGACATTCATGTCTCATAAGAAGAAGAAGATATTGGATTTATATCCTGCTCTCCACTCTGAAGAGTCTCAGAGCGGCTCACAATCTCCTTTACCTTCCTCCCCCACAACAGACACTCTGTGAGGTGGGTGGGGCTGGAGAGGGCTCTCACAGCAGCTGCCATTTCAAGGACAACCTCTGCCAGAGCTATGGCTGACCCAAGGCCATGCTATCCAGGTGCAAGTGGAGGAGTGGGGAATC
The DNA here is from genome assembly GCF_032191835.1 of Heteronotia binoei. Lineage (NCBI taxonomy): Eukaryota > Metazoa > Chordata > Lepidosauria > Squamata > Gekkonidae > Heteronotia > Heteronotia binoei. The sequence continues at coordinate 37,394,691 of NC_083232.1, read as the reverse complement.
AGACCTGGTTCTCCCAGATAAGAGTCCGCACACTTAACCACTACACCAAACTGGCTCTCATAGCCAGCTTCAAGAGGGGATTGGATAAACATATGGAGCAGAGGTCCATCAGTGGCTATAAGCCATAGCATATTTTTGGAACTCTGTCTGGGGCAAATGATGCTCTGTATTTTTGGTGCTTGGGAGGGACACCAGTATGAGGACTTCTAGTGTCCTGGCCCCAGTGATGGACCTCCTGATAGCACCTGGGTTTTTGGCCACTATGTGACACAGAGTGTTGGACTGGATGAGCCATTGGCTTTATCCAACATGGCTTTTCTTATGTTCTTGTGGCTCTCAAAGATCTGACATTAATTCTGTGGGCTCTTAAATTAAGAAACTTTGGCCACCCTTGGCCTAGCCAATCTGCATCATACCAACTCCCTTGAGTAACAGGCAGTATTTTTGTTTTAAGTTCCATTCAAATCAAGCAGGAGAGGGGAGAACGTGAACTTTTTAACATATGAAGCTGCCTTATACTGAATCAGACCCTTGGTCCATCAAAGTCAGTATTGTCTAATCAGACTGGCAGCGGCTCTCCAGGGTCTCAAGTTGAGGTTTTTCACACCTATTTGTTTGGACCCTTTTTTGGAGATGCCAGGGATTGAACCTGGGACCTTCTGTTTACCAAGCAGATGCTCTACCACTGAGCCACCATCCCTCCCCTGGGCTTTGAAGCTGGGAGGGACCTGGCTTAGGCTCCAAACTTAATATCATGATATAGTCCATTTAAGTCATTTCAGAAATACAAGAATTTCTTTTTCTGATTAAGATTGTCTATATAGGATATAGTGCGTGAGTGGTAGCTAATGCTAGAAATCTTACTTTACAAAGTAGTACTTAATTTACAAGTACATATACTTCATGGAGGGAAGATAGCACAGTATAGTGTGATCTCATCAACTCTTGGAAGCTAAGCAGTGTAAATACTTGGAAGGGAGACAACCGAAGAAGATTCTTCAGAGGAAGCCAATGGCAAACCACCTCTGCTTCTTGCTCACTCTAAAACCCCTTCCTTGCATCATAATAAGTTGGCTACAACTTGATGACACTTTACACGTGCATGTAGCACCTCAGTGACATAGAGCAGTCAACTTTTAAAATTTCACAGTCAACTTTTAAAATTTAAAATCTATCCAAACTTGAACCACATTCTGCCCGATCAGAATATGATATCTGAAGAATAGCTATAAATATTAGCTAGAGGAATCAAATCTACATTGAAAAAAAAATAAACTAGAAAAAAATACAATTTAATCATCTCTTGTTACTCTAACTCTTGGTCTTCTCAGTATTAACCTTTCCAAATACTTTTGTTGTCAAGGTTGGGTTAATGCCAACAACTTGGCAAAAGTCTAAACAGAGTTCCTTATTGACTCATTCAAAAATGGGAACCATCAGGTGGTTGCTGGAGATCTCCTGGGATTACAACTGATCTCCTAGTGATACACCTGGAGAAATGGCTGCTTCGGAAGGTGCACTCTATGGCATCATACCCCACTTGAACTGCAGGTTCAAGTGTCCACTATGCCCTGAAGATAATTTTGTGAGCTAAATATAAATTCCAGGACTGATGAGATGCTACACCTATCTGGCATCCTTTAGAAGAAAGTCCTTCCCCTTCCCAAACTTCACCCTTCTCAGGAATCCATCCTCAAAATCTCCAGATATTTCCCAACCTGGAGCTGGCAACCGTAAAGTCACCTAATCACCATATCACTTTTGGATCTCCTGACAAAAAATATGTAATCTTTCATTGAAATTTGCCTCCATTCCTGAGGACTGGAAGGCAGCAAATGTCACCCCCATCTTTAAAAAGAGTTCCAGAGGAGATTCGGGAAATTACAGGCCAGTCAGTCTGACTTCAATACCGGGAAAGTTGATAGAAACCATTATCAAGGACAGAATGAGTAGGCACATTGATGAACACAAGTTACTGAGGAAGACTCAGCATGTGTTCTGTAAGGGAAGATCTTGCCTCACTAACCTGTTACAGTTCTTTGAGGGGGTGAACAAACATGTGGACAAAGGGGACCCAATAGATGCTGTTTACCTTGACTTCCAGAAAGCTTTTGATAAAGTTCCTCATCAAAGGCTCCTTAGTAAGCTCGAGAGTCATGGAGTAAAAGGACAAGTCCTCTTGTGGATCAAAAACTGGCTAATTAATAGGAAACAGAGGGTGATTATAAATGGGCAATCTTAGCAGTGGAAGATGGCAAGCAGTGGGGTGCCACAGGGCTCAGTACTAGGTTCCATGCTCTTTAACTTGTTCATAAATGATTTGGAGTTGAGAGTAAGCAGTGAAGTGGCTAAGTTTGCAGACAACACTAAATTGTTCAGGGTGGTAAGAATCAGAGAGGATGGTGAGGCACTTCAAAGGGATCTGTTGAGGCTGGGTAAGTGGGCGTCAATGTGGCAGATGAGGTTCAATATGGCCAAATGCAAAGTGCTGCACATTGGGGCCAAAAATCCCAGCTACAAATACAAGTTGATGGGGTGTGAACTGGCAGAGACTGACCAAGAGAGAGATCTTGGGGTCGCTGTAGATAACTCACTGAAAATGTCAAGACAGTGTGCGACTGCAATAAAAAAAGGCCAACTCCATGCTGGGAATTATTAGGAAGGGAATTGAAAACAAATCAGCCAGTATCATAATGCCCCTGTATAAATCAATAGTGTGGTCTCATTTGGAGTACTGTGTACAATTCTGGTCACCGCACCTCAAAAAGGCTATTATAGTATTGGAAAAAGTCCAGAAAAGGGCAACTAGAATGATTAAAGGTTTGGAACACTTTCCCTATGAAGAAAGGTTAAAACATTTGGGGCTCTTTAGCCTGGAGAAGCGTCGACTGCAGGGTGACATAATAGAGGTTTACAAGATTATGCATGGGATGGAGAAAGTAGAGAAAGAAGTACTTTTCTCCCTTTCTCACAATACGAGAACTCGTGGGCATTCAATGAAATTGCTGAGCATTAGGGTTAGAACAGACAAAAGGAAGTACTTCTTCATCCAAAGGTGATTAACATGTGTAATTCACTGCTACAGGACGTAGTGGCAGCTACAAGCATAGCCAGCTTCAAGAGGGGTTTGGATAAAAATATGGAGCAGAGGTCCATCAGTGGCTATTAGCCATAACATATTATTGAAACTGTCTGGGGCAGTGATGCTCTGTATTCTTGGTGCTTGGCGGGGGGGGGGGAGTGGAAGGGCTTCTAGCCCCACTTGTGAACCTCCTTTTTTTGGCCACTGTGTGACACAGTGTTGGACTGGATGGGCCATTGGCCTGATCCAACATGGCTTCTCTTATGTTCTTATGCACTTGTATTAACTGGTGTACCATTATACCAAAATATAGCAGAACTCTGGATCCACAAGAAAAAGTAAGAGAGCATTACATAAATAATATTTAAAAGGATCAGCTTTTCTAGAATGATGTAATACCCAACACCTACAACCACCTGTAAGTGTACACTTTTTAGTATATTCTGGGTGAACCTTTTGAAAGACATATGAGAACTTCTAAAAATAGTAATTTTACAAGCACCGTGTGGGTTAACTAAAGCACTCTGCAAACCTCATGTACAATCATATCCAGAATTCCTACAGTTTAGACCCACTGATTTCAACTCTGCATAGGACTGCACTGTAATGAAACAAAAATGTTCTTTGAAGACCAAACTGGGTTATAAACCATACACTCAGCTCTCAGAGCTAATTCTGCATGCATGAAATTAGCATGCACGGAACAATGAGAAACTAAACTGCAAAACATTCTCCACCTGGCCCATTTTATGAAGTATGGCAAGTGGTTGAGCATATTGAATGTGTAGAAGGAATATCGAGTGATCTCTGTCATAGTCCATATGACCAGGAAAAGAATAACGCTCTCCTCGTTCTGGATCTGTAAAAGTATAAAGTAACACTTTCTGCAATAAAAATTTAAAATAGATTTTCTCAAGACAATGCACCAAAACTACCATTTTGGTCATGCTGCTCTGCATCCAGCATTCGTACTGAAAAACTGCCTACTGAATGGAAAAAGTACAAAATTCACACATACACACAGAGCTATTTAGAGTATTTCTTATGTTTCCAGCAACCATTTCAATTAATATCTCAAACAATTCATATGTTGCCTAATTGCAGGGCACTATTCGCATAATTGATACAACTTTCAACAGGGCCACTATATTTGTTAGCATGTCCTTTCTCTGCATTTCCACAAGACTTCAACCTGGCCACATTTTCATTCTGTCATCTTCTTTATTTCCACCAGTTTAATATGATTTTGCTGGCTTTTCTGTCTCCCACACAGGTTTCATTTCTGGTACATTAAGGTTGCGATCCTAAGGGCATTTCCCTGGGAGTAATTGCCACAGAATAAAATGGGACTTAAGTTTTGAACAGACCTGTTTAGGATTGCTCTCTAAGGCTGCAGTCCTAAGCATGCTTACCAAGACTAAGTTCTACTGAACTACGGTCTCATGGACCTCAGCAGAACTTACTTTCAAGTAAACATGTGAACTGGGCTGCATAAGACTTTCTTCAGGGAGGCTGCAAGAAGATTATTGGCATCACAGTCCTATGCTTGTCTAAGTCCCATTATGTTCAATGGTACTTAAGATTTGTACCAATGATACCTGTGCTTGTATACTAAGAAGTAACTGTTCAATGGTACTTGTTCCTTGATAAATGTGCATAAGATTGGACCCTTAGATAGGAACCAGGCAAGAACTCTCAGTGAAGTATACCAAGAGTGAAGAAGTACAGTACAGTACACTCATCCACAGTATGTTTAATGTCTGAGTCATTGAACTGCCTCAGCAGGTAGCATATATTTACCCACTACGTCAAGACATGAGGTCGTACCAAACAACAGATGTAATAAGCAACAGCAAATTAATTTCCAACTCTGGGAAGAAGGTGAGTGGGTATCTATTTATTACCTTCTGAGAAGAGGAATTACAGACAAGTAATTTTCTTTTCGTTAAAATGGAAAGAATTTTGTAATAGACTTCCATGCCTGAAGACTAATAAAAGCTCCAGGGATTCTGTGAAATAAAATAGAGCGATACAGATTTTTGTTACAAGTACAGAAAAGAAGACCATAAGCGCTTCTTAACAAAATGAACCAATGACAAACTCAAAAATCACATTTTCAAACATGCCAAGCATTTTCAGGTATCACATAAAGTCAGGGAGGTGTTTATCCAAGCTCATAAAGCCAAGTGTTTATCACTGCTGCAAATCTGGCTATGGGAAGCTTTTTAATTTGAATTTCATTTGTCTTGTTGACAGGTATTTTACACATGGCGGTAATTTTTGTTTGTTTGTTAGCACCAGACTAACCTGTACTTCTCAGAGCTCAGAAGCTAAAGCAGGATTGGCCATAATTAGTACTTGGATGGGAGGTCACTAAGGAAGACCAGCATTGCCATGCAGAGGCAGGCAATGGCAAACCACCTCTAAACGTCTCTTGCCCATGAAGGGTCATCATATATTGGTTGCATTTTAACAGCATTATTACTATTGTAAACCTAATATTCTCAAGGAAGGTTAATATATTCCTTTGTAAAGGATATATTTTTGAAACCCTTGACTGTTACAAGCTGCAACCTTATACAAAACTTCTATCTCCAACATGTACACATGGGTAGAAGAAGAGATTGGATTTATATCCCGCCCTTCCCTTGGAGTCCCAGAGTGGCTTACAATCTTTTTTCCCTCTCCCTCCCCACAAAAGACGCCCTGTGAGGTAGGTGGGCCTGAGAGAGCTGTTTTGTGGACTGCTCTTGAGAAAGTAGCTCTTTTAAGAACTGTGACTGACCCAAGGTCACTCAGCAGGTGCATGTGAAGAATGGGGACTCAAACCCAGTTCTCCCAGATTAAAGTCTGCACACTTAACCACTACACCAAACTAGCTCTTTAAACATAAGAGTTTCTATGTGATGCCTTCTTCAAAGCAGAAAAGTTAGGTCAGGGCTCATTTGTTTGACAAATGGAAAGCTCAGTTTTGTCCAGTTCTCTTCAACCAGACTGTTCAAGGCAGCTATTCTGTCAATCCTATTTGTTATGCTTCTGTCCTACCTTACTTCCACTAAGAAATCCAAAGCAACTTCCACTGGGTTTCCATGAGGTTTCCCATTCAGGAATTTACCAGGCCCAGACCTGCTTAGCAGCAACAAAATGTCCATGTACCACAATTCAAGATCTAACTATGCCTTGACCTGTAATCATTCTCTCCACAATCCATGGACAGTTAACTGGACCTTTGTAGTCAAAGCTCACATCTAATAGAGTGAAGGATCCACACAATGCCAGGTTTAAACCCCAACTTTGCTACAAAGCTTGCTTGAGTCTCCTTGGGCTGGTCACTCTCTTAGCTAAACCTATTGCACCATATCATTGTTGTACAGACAAATGGAGGAAAAGAAAGTGTGGTGTAGTGGTTAAAGTATTGGATTAGGATCGAGAAAGCTAAGGTTGAAATCCCATTCTGCCATGGAAGCTTGCTGGGTCATCTTGGACCCAGCCTAACCCACCTCACAGGGTTGTTGCGAAGGTAAAATGGAGGAGAAGAGAATGATGTAAGCCATGTTGAGTGCCCATTGGGGGGGAGAGTGAGATGTAAATAAAGTAAATAAATACATGTTGTAAGTCCTTTTGGGTCGTCATTGGGAGGGGGGAAAGCATACCTAAATAATTAAGTGCTTAACAGATTATTACTCCAGCCATAAGTCAAAACAGGTATGACAGCAGCTAGACCAAATACTCTTCTTGTCAACACAAACATCTAAGACCACAATCCAGTATCATCTGACTTAGTTTGGACAAAAAGTACATCTGCATAACTGAGTTATGATTGAGGCTATGTGTTCTGACGGCTTCTAAATTTTTAATTGTACATGTGCTAATATTAAATATATTGGATTATATTTATGATTACTAATAATTTGTCTTCCCCAATTAAGCATATGCTCAATCAAGATGCATGTGATTTTCAATTTTATATTTTGTGTGCACAGTGTGTGATGACTTCAGAATATTTAGCACATTAACACTTTTAAGCAACAAAACACAAATACCATGCATACACACCAGAACGCAACGACAGCCAACTACACCGCCAAATAAACAACACAAATGAAGGATAAAATGCTTCTCATTTTTAACTTGAACTAAAAGGGCAGACTTCCAAGTTACAGTGATTGTTGATGTTGTAATCAGTGTGGTTAGTAACTGGACGACCCACATTTGAATTCCCACCCTACTATAGAAGCTTGTGGGGTGAACTGAGGCCAGTCACACTTTCTCCCCCTAACCTACCTTACAGAGTTGTTGTGAAGATAAAATGGAGAAGAGAACAATTTGGGTTCCCACTAGGGAGGATGGCAGAGTATAAATGAACTAAATAAATAAATGCATTATGTGGCTCAAAGCAGATTCATACATTACAGAGCACCAGAAGGATAGAGTGTTCTTTTCCCACCCTTTTTGTATGCATATGAAGCATAAGTTGCACATCTCATCAAAGGATGCATGATTAAAGTTTTGACTTTGTGGGAAAGACAAGTTGCTTCAGTGACAAGTCACTAAAACAGTACTTCAGGGGTTTTTTTTAAAAAAAATTGGAAGTCAGGTTATGCATGTCATCTGATTTGTCCCTCAGGCTCTGGAGGCTCCTGTATTGAAGAGGTTTTCTTATCCTTTCAGTCTTCGCACTCCCTCCACACAGAGCAGGGGCTCCAGTCTTTATAAGCCTGTAGGCCAGGGCTTTTTCTGAGCAAGAACGCACAGGAACGCAGTTCTGGCTGGCTTGGCATCGGGTGTGCAGCCTAATATGCAAATGAGTTTCTGCGGGGCTTTTTCTGTGGGCACTTCTGCAGTTCTGAAAATAGAGAATGGGCACCCTGCAAAATGGCTGCCAGGAGGGCTGGAGCACAAGTGTTTGAAAGGCTGTAAGGTAGAAGCAGCTGTTTCTGAATGGGTGCTCCGTAACGGTGATACCTCCTGGGTTCCTTTGAAGGAAGCCAGGCCTAACCATTTGCTTTAGACAGAGGGAAGCCAGGCCTGACCATTTGCTTTGGGGCAGAGATGCCTTAGAGAAGGAGAAAATGGGCACCAGGAAACCCATCAGTGGGCACCCCTGACACAGACCCTATTCCTAATCTACCTGGTCCTATTTACTGCCATGAATTCACCCTCTTCTCCCTTACTATTGCTATGTTGTGCAATTTGAATGGAAATCCTAAACCTATAAAAGCTATTGCAGTGTTTGGGAAAAGCAATAACCATTTCAAATGCAAAGTACAAAGATAATAAATGAACTAAATAAATAAACCGTTAGGGGAGGGACGGTGGCTCAATGGTAGAGCATCTGCTTGGGAAGCAGAAGGTCCCAGGTTCAATCCCTGGCATCTCCAAAAAAGGGTCCAGGCAAATAGGTGTGAAAAACCTCAGCTTGAGACCCTGGAGAGCCGCTGCCAGTCTGAGAAGACAATACTGACTTTGATGGACCAAAGGTCTGATTCAGTATAAGGCAGCTTCATATGTTCATATGTTCATAATGTAAGTTGCAAAGATAATGGCATTTATCAGTTTAGCTTAACCTTAATATGCTGCTCTATTATGGGGGACAGGGAAACAATAACTGTCCTTGTATTCAATTGTGCTACAAAGACAGGACACAGAAGACATGTAAGATATATAAGACTCCAAGAATTCTGACCAGCAAGCAAGAGTGAAGGAATATAGCAGATGCCTTTTATTCAGCATAAGAAAGAAGGCTTGTGCCACCTGCTGGAGAGACAGTTTAATGGCTCAGTACTTAAAAAAAAAGAAAAAGAAAACACAGGTGGAAACACTGGTCTAAAGCTAACATTCATTCCATCTGTAAACATCAAAAACTTCCAAATAGCTACAATGATGACTCCCCCAAGAGAAAAATTGTGTGAGATGTTGTAAGGCATTTGCTGAAAAGTGCTTTGTGCCATCCAGCCAAAGTGAAGCATTTTTAGCACTTAGTGATTTCCAAAAGGAGACAATTCAGCACATGTCAAATTATCCCAAAAATTCAATAGGACTGAAAAAAACTTTAGCTGTATAGCAGCTACTGCAGCAAGCAGTAGGATTTTGGACAGATATTAGTGCATCAAGTCATATCAGCTACCTGCTTCTGAAGAAACATACAGAGAATGCATAGCTCTATTTATTTCCAGAGGCCAACAGCCAGAAGCCCAGGGATAACCCAACACACTAAAGCACAACACTGCAACCTAGCAAATCTTCATTTAATAGCCACTGACCATTCTGAAGGTCTATAGATCATTTCCCCTGTTTAGGAACATGGCTGTAATAATGCCTAATGTTTCTGATCTGTTATCCAGCTGCTGTTCCATGAAGCAGTTTCCCACTTAGTTCATATATAGATTTTTGGGTGGAACTTTTATTAAAGACTCCGAATATATTTACTATTCTGGACTCCCTGTAATCACATGCATACATAAATAAATCTAACAACCCTATTTAAGATCTCAGAACCCTTTTTATTTGGAAAAAAAAATTAAAATATTATACTCAAGCTATTACCCAAACTCTGCTAGGGTTTCTTTGTAAGTGAATAATTACATATCACAATTAGCATTCTGAAGTTACATACCTTAATCCAGGACTTTTTTTGTAGCAGGAACTTCTTTGCATATTAGGCTTTGCATATCACCCCCCTGATGTAGCCAATTCTCCAAGAGCTTACAGTAGGCCCTGTAAGAAGAGCCCTATCAGCTCTTGGATGATTGGCTACATCGGGGGGGGGGGGGGTGAAGCCTAATATGCAAAGGTGTTAGTGCTACAAAAAAAGCTCTGTACTCAAATGCAAAAATTGATTTTATTAATCTCAAGGAGTTCTGTTTCTACATTTCTCTCAGCAAGATCAACCCTTAAATTACTTGAATTCTTATTTTAGTCCATACGATTTCTAGAACAAACAGTTCTCTCAGGGTGGCTTCCATAGGACACATCAACATTTGTATTGAGGATGCTGCTGTCCAAATCAAATCAACTTGACCAAATCATTTTTATAATATGAAACCCAGTAGCTTTTGCTACCAAGTGGCCTCTTGTCCATAAAAACCTATACTAGAGTAGAAATGTATTGTTCTTTGCAGCACTAAGATTCCTGTTCATTTCTAAATTTGGGTCCAGAAACAACTGAATGACCAAAAAGACTTTTGGAGTATGAGCTTTTGAGAGTCAACAGACCCCTTTTCTTTCTAACTTAAAATAAATAAATAAAAGAATGGAATCAATGCAACTAAGAAAACACCTGTGTAAAATATAATTCACTTAAGGCTTTTCTACTTAGCCCATTCAACATGTGCTAATTTTAAGCTCTCTCTGGAACGGGAACAGCTGACAGCTGGGTGAATAGGTTGAAGAAGAGAAGTGTCAGCCTTTGATCTTGCTTAACAGACAGAGCAAACCAGGCAACAAGCCAAGGTAGCTCGGATATCCATCTCCAGTGGCTTTTAAGTCCTCACCTCCCATGCATGAAGCAGGCACAACTGAGGAACTTCCATGTTCTACCTGCAGCTCTGTTCACAGTCCTTCTCATTCCTTGTGTCTCTCTACTGACCAGTAGAAGATGTGTCTATGATGATAACTTGCCACCATACTATAACTTGCCACCAAACATGCCTTACTAATACTGTCAAATAGGTCTATCCAGTGGAGACAAAGATTTATATTTTTTGCTCTGACACTTACCTGCTTTATACTATGCGTAACGAACCACACCATGAAGATTCTGGAACTCACTTGGACCCCAGTCACAAGCACAGAGGTGTGCACTAATCCTTAAAAAGAGAAACAGGTCATCTTTGTCCCATAGGGCAGGACTGGGCTAGTTAATTGAGAAACTGAAACAAAGACTCACCAACTGCACAGTGGACTATCTGTAAATTTAAAAAGAGACAGATAGAATTACAAGATGATTTATTCAAAATTGTTTTTTGGCAGTGTAAGGGAAGGCTTAAGTACTAAGTATGTGACTATAGGAAACCAGTACAAAACTAATAACTACAATTTATGAATCCATGTAAGCACAGTTTGTAAGATGATAACCAGTAATAAAACATATATCAAAGTCCTGAGATTCCTTCCCTCAGGAGTAACATATAAAATGTGGCATTCCACTTCTTTGCAGTAGGAGAGAACCCTAAAGTTATAAAGAGTCCCATACACAGTTCTTCTCTCAAATAAAGTGAATGAAGCAGTAACAATTCCAATCCACAACTCTTTCAAATATTGTCCTGTCAGATAAGGTTAATGAAGCAGCAGCTGGAGAGGTTGCCAGCTTCACTCCCATTTTAAAACAATCTTCAACAGGATTTCTCTTATCTTAGAATTCCAGATCAAGAGCACTATTGAATTTTCAGATTTCAATCAAGCAATCATGAGCTAGATTTCTCATGAGCAGCATAAATCAAAGCATCAAATGCCTATCTTTTCTCTTAAGTTGTACCAGAGGTCATTTTGTAAAAAAAAAAGGTGCTGGAGCTCATTAGCACAACTCATTTGCGTAACTTATTTGCATATGCCACATACCCCTGACATCACCAGAAGTTGTACTGAATTATATCATCTTCTTGAATTATAATTGCCATAGTAAAACCTTAATCCCATCATACTTTTACAATTACCATATTTTTTGGACCATAAGACGCACTCCCCCCCCCAAAAAAAAAGTGGGGGGGAAAGTGTGTGCATCTTATGGAGCGAAGGTACGTACCTTCGTGGGGGGGTGCGATCCGCAGCCTCTGCCTCCGATCCGGCGCTTCCCCCACGCCTCCCTGCCTGGCTCCATCTTCTTCCAGCAAGCGCTGGGATCGCTCCACGTGGCCCCACCGCAAACCCAGCGCTTCGCGAGCACCGGCTGCGGAGGGGGCAGCGTGCTTCCTCCTTGCCTGTGTGCTTGGCTCCAGCTCTGATGCTTAAAGCAAGCGCTGGGATCGCTCCCTCCGTCCTCCAATCCCAACGCTCGCTTTAAGCATCACAGCTGAAGCCAGGCACACAGGCAAGGAGGAAGCACCCGCCCCCTCCGCAAACCCAGCGCTTTGCGAGCGCCGGCTGTGGAGAGGGCAGTGTGCTTCCTCCTTGCCTGTGTGCCTGGCTTCAGCTGTGATGCTTAAAGCAAGCGCTGGGCTCGGAGGGCGGAGGGAGCGATCCCAGCGCTTGCTTTAAGCATCAGAGCTGGAGCCAGGCACACAGGCAAGGAGGAAGCACGCTGCCCCCTCTGCAGACGGCGCTCGCGAAGCGCTGGGTTTGCGGTGGGGCCACGTGGAGCGATCCCAGCGCTTGCTGGAAGAAGATGGAGCCAGGCAGGGAGGCGTGGGGGAAGCGCCGGATCGGAGGCAGAGGCAGCAGATCGCCCCCCAGGAGGAAGGTGCGTCCTATCGTCCGGAGCGCCTTATGGTGCGAAAAACACAGTACTTTCTCCTATGTGGCCCCTGTGGCATGATGAAGATGTCCATCTGTCTGCTTTATATGTTTTGGTTATATTCCCATTTTTTTGTGGGGGCAAATATTAGAAAGTTTGTCAGATCTTAGAGTGCAGCAAAATTCTCACAGGGGGGCGGGGTTGAACAATGGAGCCCAGAAGCAAGTATTTGGGGGTGGGGGAAAGAAAGAAAGTACAATAACATTTAGAGGTTCTGGAGCTCCACTCCTGTGAGCTCCTGTCCAAAATGAGACCTGAGTTGTACATAAATAGACAGACAACAGTGAAATAAATTTTGTAAATAATTTTTACACAAGAAGCATAATAATAATGAACAAAAGAAGTGCAATTTGGAAATATAACCTAAGAGGGAGTAGATGCACCTAACATGATCTTAAGGATTTCATAAATAGCAAAACAAGATGGCCACACAGAATTGCAGATGTATGTGCAAATTCTAGGAAAATTCTTCCTTCACCTTGCTAAAGAGTCATCCTGCTGAATGCTAGTGCTAAAAGAGTACCTTCCTCAGCTTCAGTAGATAAGCGCCATGGGACAATGCCCCGACTGCTAAGATCTAGGGCTGGAGATCAGGAAGCTGCTTATTGAGTCTTGAATCTCTTGAGTGCTACAATATAGGACAGCTAGATGTGAGTTCAGTAGTACCCTGGAGACCAACAAGATTTTTGGAGGTATGAGACAGAGTCAAAGCTCCTTTTGTCAGACTCTCTGAGCTTTGACTGTAGGGTTGCCAAATCCAGGTTGGGGAACTCCTGAAGATTTGGGGTTAGAGTTCTGAGTGGACAGGGACAACAGTGGAGTACAATGCCATAGAATCCACCCTCCGAAGAATCCATTTTCTCCCGGGGAACTGACTGTTGTAGTCTGGAGATGAGCTGTAATATTGCAGGATCCCCAGGTTCCACCTGGAGGCTGGCATCCCTATTTGACTCTTGAAAGCTTATACTCTTGAAATCGGGTTGATTTCTAAGGCTCTATTGTATTCAATCTAGCTTTTTAATGGTCTGCTTCTGTTTTATGGACAGTCTTATGCTGTTTCTGTCTTTTTTATGCAGTGTTTTTTTAATTGTAGGGCACCTTGAGCAGGACTGTGAAGAGGCAGCATAGAAACATTCTAAATACATAAAATCTACCTCAGCCATGGTACTGGAACCCAGCACCCACTTAACATACCACATTACCAAGTGGAAGGGACCACAACTATGGGCATGAAGTTAGACTCACTAGCAGAGACCCATAGTCTAGATGCTGACACTGCAAAGTTGGTTACTAAACCAACTTTACAGTGCAACTTATGTCCTTGTCCTAGTATATCAGAGAACTTGATTACCATACCCTTAGTATGCTGGATACCTTAAAATATGCTCTTTTGGAGGGTAAATCATGTCTATAATAAAATATATATGTATAATAAAATAGATATGAACTCTTCTGTAGACTTCATCAGTTTAAAATTATACCAATGACATTTTAGGTGAAGAAGTGTTTAAAATATTAATATATATACCACAAAATACACAACACCTCCTCTAAAAACAGGAATAAAGATAAATAAGCATAGATCATTAAGTCATTTTCAGAGGTTCCTCCTGCACTCCTTTCCACATGTGGTAAGAATTATTCCTTTATAAACCAAGCCCATTCTCTTCAATTAAAACATCCCCTTAAGAGAAAAAAAACAAAATGTGTATCCTCTAAACAAGGAATTTATATGTCTATTAACCCCTGGTAAAACTATTTACTTAGGCAAAATTTGTAGGACACTTAAAAGCTTACCTCAAGCAAAGCAAAAGTCTGGAAAAATTTAAGTATCTTTTGAATGCTTTTGTACAAGCCTTTGTGTGTTCCGTTCTCCAAGTAAAAACGTGCCATGGCAATGGCCAGCACCAGCCACCTGGAAGCAGGAAAGAAAATGAACATCCTCAAAAAAAGAGCATACAGGAAAACGGTTCATTCAATTAATTATTTCAAACACATACTTCATGCCAGTTATAATACCAGCCTTGCAATTTCCAGAAGGGAGAAAATTGACCTTTAACAAATGTTAACAGAACTTACATTAAACCAAAATATTAATGCATGTACTTATGTTAAGAACTGGGCTCACCCACAGAGGACTTTGTGGTAAGAACATAAGAGAAGCCATGTTGGATCAGGCCAATGACCCATCCAGTCCAACACTCTGTGTCACACAGTGGCCAAAAAAAGACAAAAAAAAAAACAACCAAGTGCCATCAGGAGGTTCACAAGTAGGTCTAGAAGCCCTTCCACTTTGCCCCCCCCCCCCAAGCACCAAGAATACAGAGCATCACTGCCCCAGACAGTTCCATTAATATACTGTGGCTAATAGCCACTGATGGACCTCTGCTCCATAGGATATGAATGTACTCCAAATATATCCAAAATTAAAGAGTTGCTTTAAAAGATAACCAGCAATGCCCAGAACAAGATCTATATTTTTTTTTGCGGGGGGTGTGGTGGTGGTAGTGACGCTCCCTTATGGGCCCATTCTATATTATGGGCCTATAGATTAGAATGGACCATTCCCAATTTGGCATTCCCCCCCCTCTGTTGCCAACCGGGGCAAGCACCCCTTCTGCCCCCCAGGGCCCTGGCAATACCACTTCTTAAATAAATCACCAAATATTCATCTTTTCTGCAAATCCCACAGGCAGATAACATGTCACTTGACTTGGCATTTTTCCCCTAACAGACTGGAGCTCTCTGTAGCAAACTGGGAAAGGCTTCATTTGAAGTTGTTGGCTAGAGCCCCACCCCCTCCCCAGCAGCAGAATGTTCTCAAAATGTTTCTTCAGTAGGAAAGAGAGTTCCTCTCAATGAAGAAACTAATTTTCTTGCAGTCCCACTTGTAATTGGACCCTAACCCATGACTCTACCCAGGATATGATGTCAACTGTACTGGCTTTTGCCATGTTTATCCAAAAGATTACTTGTGCAAACTCATGGTCACTGCAGCTGTCAGAATGAGCAGCTGCACATGAATTGTACATTGTGTGCAACTATATGGTGTGAAAGCTGTAGTCATTCAGTCCTACTGGTACATGCAGCATGTTTGGTTCTTTCTTTTCTTCTGCCATTCCCTGAAACAGACCCACAGTCAACAGAAGAAATCCAATAAACATCCTGTGAGCCACAATATATGGCTAAAGAACCTGTCTGGGCTATAGGCCTGCCATTATTATTTATTTTATATATTCATTGCTTTATCATAAGAGAACCGTGATGAACCTGCCATTATTGGTCTGTTTGACATTCCATTTTAAAAGGGCAAAATTGAATTTCTGCACCCAGAAAAAGTAACCCATAAGAATGCAGCAATTCCTCCCTCCTTCTCCATCCATTGTCCAATCAGCCTTCAGATACCCGTAAATACTCGACTGGTCAGTGTTTTTCAGTTCCTAAAATGCCCAACTGATGGCATCCTAATGTGCCAAGGGGAAATAAAAAATCTATCCTTCCAGGAAGGGGGAGACCTGTTGAATTTTCTTTATAAAATTCCTCCTGCAAATGAACTGTCAATGTTGGCCTTGCTTTTGTAGTACGATTATCATGAACAGTACTTTTGCTCACACTGAATAATGCACTTTCAGTCCCTTTTTAGTGCACTTTAGCAAGTTTGCCAATGGTTTTTGCTGTTCCATATAGTAAAATTCAATTGCCAAGTGCATTTGGAAATGAACTGCAAGTGCATTTATTCAGCATGTGTGAAAATGCTTAGGTGTTCATTGTTTACTAGCCATCACAGTATCCTCATACATTTCCCATTCTCCGGCATTCCACTGTAAAAGGGCAAAGTTCCATTTCAGGACCCAGAAAAAGTCATCAGGACTGTCTAGCTCTTCCTGCCTTCTTCACCATCCATTGAAAACCCTGGAAGAGATCTGAAGAAGGCTACTTCACACACGGGGAGGGACGGTGGCTCAGTGGTAGAGCATCTGCTTGGGAAGCAGAAGGTCCCAGGTTCAATCCCTGGCATCTCCAAAATAGGTGTGGGCAAAATAAGTCCAAGCAAATAGGTGTGAAAAAAACTCAGCTTGAGACCCTGGAGAGCCACTGCCAGTCTGAGAAGACAATACTGACTTTGATGGACCAAAGGTCTGATTCAGTATAAGGCAGCTTCATATGTTCAACTTCTGTGTGTGCAGACAACCACAGGTGTGCACACGTGGGTTTCACAGCGTGACCAGCTGTAGCAAGAACTTTTTCCCGGAGAAAATACATCAGAGATACATCAGTCTGCCTCTTCGAGTCCCGCAACCGCACATTACGCGTTTCATTCTCACGATCTGGCCATCGCAGAAGGCAGGCCTCGCGTCTCCTCTCTCAGCCCCCCGCCCGCGCCCCGTCACTCAGGTTACCTCGGCCAGCCTCCCGCCCCGCCCCCCCCGGCGGGGAAGCAGGTGCTCCAATGGCAAAGCAGCCTGCCCCGAAGGAAGCACGTACAGTAAATGGGAGGGGACCCCTGAGGCGAGCTGAGGGAGCGTGTGAGTGCCTTGGGCGGCCGTCGCAGTAAATTATGCCTAGGGAAGCAGTCTGCCCCCATTCCCCCCGTGCGGCATTCCTGGCTTGGGCTATACTTAACCTCTCTGGCGGGCTGGAGGGATGACGTCCTTGCTTTGCTGAAAGGCTTGCACCGTATTAGGCAATGCAGGCGAGCGACGGCTAGCCCCCACGCGCTCCTCTGCTCTCTTCTCCCCAAGAGCAGAGCCAGCCAGGGCCTGGCGACCGACCGGGCTTGCGTGGCGAGAGGCGTCCCCGCATTTCGCCCCGGGCCGGGGAAGAAGGGCTTGCGGACCGGGAAGGCTGGCCCGCTGGCGGCCGGCTTGAGAAGAAGCGCGCTCGAGGCACACTCACCCGGCGGTCATGGCGATGTTGTAGAAGATGAGCCAGGCTGTAGTGACCGCGCCGCCCCGCCGAGGCGCTTTCTTGGCGGCCTCTTCCGCCGAGCCGTTGCCTGCTCCGTCCTCCTCGCTGGACGCCATGGGTTCCCTCGCTGAGACCAGGCGATGATAGACGGGGGCGCGCGGGGGGACGGAGGAGGAGGAAGAGGGCGCCGCGCTGACAGCTGGAGCTGACTCTGGCGCTCGCCCCATCTGTCTTCGCAGAGCCGGAGGGCGGCTGCCCCCGAGCAGCTGCTCATATGCTGCGCTGGCCTGGCCCGCCCCCCTCTGAGGGACGGCTCAAGGCATTCCGCCACCCCGAGCGCCCTCCTGCGAGGCGGGCCCTTCGCAGTCCGACTTGGACGCCGGCCGAGGGTCAGTGGCACACAAGTGCCACGCACCACCCTCCTGAGCCGTTGCAAGGGGGGCTGCAGACGCAGCTCCTCTGCAGAAGTCTGCCTTGGAGCAGAGAACCATGCTAGCGCGCCGGGACTGAGGCACATGGCAGAAGCTGGCGCCGCTGCAGCCCGCTTTGGAGGTGGCAGGAGCGGCAGGCCGGCGTGCCTTCTTGTCTAGATATCTGGCGCCCCAAGTGGCCGCTGGGATCATTTGGGCAGCCTAACGAGTCCTGCCCTCTCAGCGCCCCCCTGCCCGTGATTCAAAGGACCCTCATATTTTCTGTGGCAACTTGCCTGGTTCTTCCCCTTGGCTTACTTCACAACGCTAAGCTCCAGATATTGCACTAGAAACTGGCCATAATGCCATGGTACTCACTCCAGCCTACGAAAAAAAAAGAAGACACTGCCTCATGGCAACCTCAACCATTCACAATTACCAGCAACCAAAAGAACAACATGATGACTACTATATGTTATGTAGGCCACCCCACACCCCAGAATATGGGGTATAGCTGTTAATATTGTATGCAATTATAACGTTTTAATTCCTGGAGTACTTCTGGCCATGCAAGTTTGTTTGTCCTCCCCACTGTTGAAAGCTAGCCATGTATCTGGAGTGAGGGAAAGGTCCCTCCATGTCTTTCTGGTCTCTTCATAACAAGGGACAGCAGGTTGGATGAGAGACTTGTGGAGTTGCCCAGAGGAGGTGCCCAATTGGCTACATAGAAAGGGGAACAAAACCACCACCACCTCCCCATGATGGCAGGTGTGCTCTTTTTCTTGGGTGGTTGTTGTGGTGATTTTACTCTCTCCACTCTAGCAGCTTGCCATCTGCCCAGGAGTTGCTTGGGTGCTGGAATGAGCACAGAAGTGTGTGGGTGGGGGTGCTGGAGAGGACAGGCCATTTACTTTCATTTTTGGAAAAAAGACCGACTGCTGACCTCTAAGCTGAGTTAGTGTGAGCTAGCTCATAATTTTTTAGCCTCCAGCTCACACATATTTGTCTTAGCTCAGGAATAATGACCCCAGAGCAAACTAATTTATGCAGTAGCTCACAACTTTAATGCCAGTAGCTCACAAAGTAGAATTTTTGCTCACAAGTCTCCACAACTTAGAGGGAACATTGCTGGTGGCCTGTTGATCAGTTCCTCAAACAGTTGCTGTTTTCAGGTGAGAACCTCCTGCCAGTCACAAGTCCTATCAGGTAATGACCTTCTTTATCTTCCTGGAATATGGGGAAAGTGCCACACTGGGGAAGAGCCACTGATCATATGCCAAAAGATTCTTCTACCGGTATCACTGCCATAATGTATAGACACACACATTTGCATTAGAGATCCAGTGTGATGTAGTGGTAAGATCTGGGAGACCCAGGTTTGAATCCCTATTCTGCCGTAGAAGCTGAGTGACCTTGGGCCAATCACATACTCTCAGCCTAATGTATCCCAGAGGGTTGTGAGATAAGCATCTTTAGAAGTGAGCAGTGACTCATGAAAGCTCATACCCTGCCTCATATTTTGTTAGTCTTTAAGATGTTACTGCACTCTGAGACCAATTCTGCACTAAACTTTTAATCCTGGTTCAGCCCTGCCCTCAAACTGACATTCTACACTAGAATCATACCAACTCTATGAGTCTATGATTCAGTGTAGAAAATCAGCTTTGGAACAGGGCTGAATCAGGATTAAAGGTCTGCTGCAACAAATAAACTAACACAACTACTCATCTTGATCTATCACAGGGTTGTTGTGAGGACCAGGCCTCAGATTCAGCGGGAGCACACTGGAGCGCAGCTCCTGAACCTTTCTGGGAGTTCCACCTCCTCCTTCCCATCTTGTCCACTGAACAGTAGGTGCAGCTGCATAACAATCCCTGGATGAGCTCCACCCCCTATTTTTCTACAAAACGACCTCTGGTGAGGACAAATGGAGGACAGGAAATGGTGTAAGCTGCTTTGGATCTCAAAGGGTCTCTTCTGATCAAACCATATGGGGCAAAGTGGAATCTCCAAGATGAGAGACAATACCTCTCTACATCAGAGAAACAATATGGAAGGACTGCCTTTTCACATCCTGAGAGGTTTCCCAGAGGGATTTGCCTTGCCACTGTTGGAACTAGAAGGCTGGACTAGATGGACCTTTGGTTTGATTCAGAAGGATTCATGCTTTTCTGGATGGTTTTGCCCACATGCTAGTATATGCTCCTGTGTAAATCATAGCTTCATAACTGGAAGGAGCCTTATAGACCAGGGATGGCCAAACTTGCTTAATGTAAGAGCCACATAAATGTCTTGTGTTTGAGAGCCACAAGACATAAACATCAGAGGAAGGAAGGAAGGAAAATAGATGGTGGGAGAGAGAAGTGATTTAAAGAGAATGTCTTCTCCAAGCCAGCCAATGGGGCAGTGGGGGCTTAAGAGCCACACAATATGTGTGGAAGAGCCACATGTGGCTCCTGAGCCACGGTTGGACTACCCCTATTATAGACCACACTCCAGGGAATTAATTTCATTATCAAACCTCTCATGCAATTAGGTAGTTTCCCCCAACTGAAATCTAACCTAATTGCAACACATGCCTTTGGATCCAATCTTGCCTTCTGGAATAGCAGGAAGTGAAAGGGTGTGACCACCTCCAGTATTCTCTTATGTAGTCTAAGCATACACAGTTCATTCAGTGTCTCTGGATAGGGCTTATTTTCTAGAGACCCTCCCCAACCATCTTTGTTGCTGTCCTCTGAAACTGTTCCAGTTTATTTGCATCTTTCTTCTTGTGCAGTGCCGGAACTGGCCTCAGCTACATAATGGGCTTTGGCTATTGCAGAACAGTGGGAATACTTCTTCTCATGATTTTGATACTGTGCTTCTATTAGCCTTTTTTCAACTTCATTACACTGCTGACTCATGCTCAGCTTGTGACTGATGGCAATTGCATAGGACAAAGCCAAGAACCACTGTGCCTTTGCTCTTTGCTGGCCAAGGTGAGGAGCACAAGCAGAGTGGCTCTTGGCTTTGTCCTATGATAGCATCACTGTATCCTCTTCACCAGCCCCCTGTGAGGTTTGGTGTATTCCCTGGTAAAGTAAATGGCCAGACAGACTACCTGGGTTGTATAAAGCATATGCAGTTGTTCCATTCTCTGTGAAGTGCTCCTAATGCAACACAGACTTCTGACCCACAATGTAGTACCAATAGGCACCATGGCAGACCCATGTGCTTCCTAGTACCCACTTGCTGCTCTGCCAAAGGATCTCATCCCAGAAGCAAAGAACCAGTCTCATCTAAATAAAATATGCTTCTCAAGAGCCTGAGAGGCATCACCATGAGCAGATTGGCCCTTTAACTTATAGAGAAATTTCTCACTGTGTCATTGCTCTGCTGGTAGCCAACAGCAAGCAGAGCCAAGCTCCAGCAACTTTATTAATAAAGGGTCACTTGGTTCATACCCTTTTATGGCAATTACAGTTGGGGTCAGCTCACCAACCATACCCTCCTGTACAAGTGTTGGGGAGAATGCAATGGATGAGCTAATGTCCACTGGCGGTCCCACTGAGCTGAGTAGCCCTGAAGAACTTACTTGTAGTGCCACATTGGGTTTGCTCCAGGTCATTTTAAACTTCCCTGTCCACTAGGGTTGCCAGCTCTGCACTGATAAATATATGGAGATTTTAAGAATGGGGTTTGGGGAGGGGAGAGACTTCAACTTGGTATAATGTCATAGAGTCCACCTTCCAAAGCAGACATTTTCTCCAGGTGAACTGATATCTGTCACCTGGAGATCAGTTGTAAATTCTGGAGGTTGGCAACCCTACACTGTCTTCTCTGAGGTATCACCTTTATGTATGCTAAAAACCCAGCTGGAAACTGCTGCTTCCATCAAAGGAGAAAGAAGGTTCCAAGTGAACCAAATATTTTGTGAAATCTTTCAGTATTTTGTGATTTGTCCACCCCAACGGCAGCAATTTTATTGTGGTACTCACTATTTATGTATTTACTTACATATTTATTAATGTCATTTATACCCTTTCCTCCCCAATGGGGCCCCAAAGTGGCTTACATCATTACAAAACTTCCGAAGTGTCCACAGTTTTAACAAGGTTGGAGGCCCTCGTTCCAGGTAAAGGTCTCAAAATTACTTTTCTTTTTTCATGAGCCATATAAACTTTTGCAAAACCTATCTGAAAAATCAAATTGGTAGTCTTCTAACCCAATATGTGTCCTACTAACCATCCCTTTCCAGTCCTGTTGATTTCACAGATTGCAACTTTACTAAAAATACTTTGCAGATAGAGCATTTCATTGCTGGGCAGAAGGTCAAGTCCCTGAACAATCTTTGGAAGCATAGTTGCTTTGAGTTGTTTGGAAGTCAATTTTAGACAAGAGTTGCATTCTGCTTCTTATTTCTGAAAGATGGCCATTTTAACTGTATTGAATAAGCATGTAAGGATGCTGTCTTTGTTATTAATATTGTATTGAATTTGTCAGATGAATAAACATATCCACAGTATGATCAGAAGCAATACAGCAGTTTTAATAATCTTTGGAAATACAAGTAGTACAAGATGGGAGGAAGAAGACCTACTCAGAGAATGGAGTACATGATATTGTAGAGTAGGATGTCAAACATGCAGCCTGGGGGCAAAATCAGGCCTCCAGAGGACTCCTATCAGACCCCCAAGCAACTGGCTGCCATCTATCTCCCTCTCTCTTGCTTCCTTCTGCATCACAGCTTGCTTTGCCAGGCTTGATCAACTGCACAGAAGTTACGGAGCAAAACCTCTGCTTTCTCCATTGGCTGATACTCTTCTCTTGGAGAGTAGGGGGGAGGGATGGCTTGTTTTGCCACTCTTTAAATTGCACAGTAGAGCTACTGAGCCAAGCCTCTCTTCCTTCTATTGGCTGAGGCTCTTCCCCCTCCTAGACCACTGGGAAAGGAAGAAAAAAGCCAGGGCTTCCTTTGTCCAGTTCCCTGGATCGCATGGGAGAGATACAAAGAAAACACCCTTAAGATGGAGTGCTAATATTTCAAGCACATTTTTTTTAAGAAAACAAACCTTTGTGTTTGTCTGTATCCTTTATAAAGTTTATATCTCTGCTACTTGGCATTACATTTTATGACCATGTCCCGGCCCAAGAAGGTCTAATTTATTTCAGATCTGGCCTGCATAATAAATGAGTTTGACACTGTAGAGGTTGTAAATTGGTTTATGGGATGGGGCGTGTGTGCGTGTGATAATTCTGATTAGGATAACAAATTATTATTAGGATATTATTAGGATAACTCTTATTAGGATCAACTTCGCAGTTACAAAAACACGTACAAACGTTTAAGTTGTTCAGAACTCTTCGTCAGACTGGATGATTAAAAGCAGATGGAGAAAGAAAAATAACTTTGCAGTAGGGTAATAATTTCAAGACCAGCCTTTTATTTTCTTCATTTATATCTCACCTTTCTCCCCCAAGGTGCCCCAAAGTATCTTACACCTTTCTCCTGTCTTGCATTTTATGGAGCCCAGTTAGTAGATTAGGCTACTGAGAGTATGTGACTGGTTCAATGTCACCCAGTAAATTTTCATTGCAGAGTGGAAATTTGAATCTGGTAATAAAGGATTTTTTTTAAAAAAAAACCCTTTACGAGTCCTCTGGTTTTGTTGGGGAGGGAATGGTGGCGGTGGTGGGTCTGAAGCAAGGGAAAGGGTGTGCAAATCTGACATGGCTGCTTCATTACTCCAGTCACTGCAATCGCCTCTGTGTTTGCAGCAGCAGCAGCAGCAGCAGCAGCAAAAAGAAGCATTACACGGAGAATCATCACCAAGTGGAGACAGTCTCTAATCCACCAGCGTTCCGACGTGGCCACCTGAATGCCACGGGGAAACCTATAAGCAGGTCACGAAGACAGCAGTATTACCATGTTGAACTTCCCGGCACCCCTTTAGACATTCTGCTTCGGAACGTTTTGTAGGTACTAGCCCAGCGAAGGTATTGAATAAGCGGCTTAGCGGGAAGCAGCTCCCACACTTTTAACAGGAACCAGTTTTCGCCTTATTGCCCGATGAACACGCTTTGCTTTGCAGCCTGACGTCTACCTACGGCTCTGCCAGCATCAAACGTTCTTACTCTTTGGACCGCCTCTGACCAGGTGACTACTCCGGAGAAGATGACCACAAGACGCCTGAGAGGGCTTAATTTTTTTCCTATTAAAACACAGCGCTCAATTACCTGGAATTGTGTGAAGGAATCACAGCTATGACAACTGAAATAAGGTGGGCGGTTTTTTTAAAAATATATTATTCCCGGTTCGAACCTACAGAGAACAACACCTGTCATCATCGGGCAATGCGTGAGACGCCTTTCTTCTTCCCCGGCATGCACTGCGAGGCCGGCTCCGACTAGGAGGCGGTGACGGAGAACCAAGGGAAAAGGAGAGCGAGGGGGACGGGGCGGAGCCTAAGCAGCCGAGGGGCCTCGCGCAGTCACTGGGCTGAGTCGTTTGTTGCTGTTTGTTTCCCCGAGAGGGTCCCGGGGGGAAGGGGGAAGCCTCCCTCCTGCCCTGCTTCAGCTGCCGGGAAAGATGCCGCTCTTCACCAGCAACCCCTTCGACCAGGATGTGGGTGAGGATCAAGCTGGGCCAGGCAGGGCTCCTGTCCGGGCCCCACCCGGTGTCTCCCCCTTTCCCCTTTGCTAGACCGCCTGTTCACCATGGCTGCCCTCCCCTCTTTTAGGACATCTTTCCTCCATGGACATCCATCCACATCCAGGGCAAGAATGTCTCTTTGTCCTCTCGCTCCCTTTCCCATATGTCCGGTGTTTCGCATTGTTTGTTTTCTTTGACAAGCTTATATCCTTTCCAGTATAAATTGCTGTCGGAACTTTTATTTTCGGGGGGGGGGGGTTGGGGGGGGAAGGGATATTAACTAGGTAAACAGATGACAAGCTCTGAAGAGTGTATCAAGTGTTATTCTTTATACCTCTTAACATTTTCAACCTCGCTAGGTACATCTTTTCAAAATTTTATCTGTGATAAGGGTTTTATAGGCTGAAAGTTAGTCCAAGCAGATGTAAATCTGTGGGAGGTAAACTTTATTTCATATGCATTCTATCAAATATAAATAAATGTGAGGTCCATTAGTTGCTCATTCATTTATGATCCCCTCCTCCTCCCTTTCCTATCTGTTGTTCCTTGTCTGTGCTTACCAGTAGCCTTTCTCTTTGTGAAATTCTTGTATGGAAGGTGGGTACCATGAAAGGAACATACAGTTTTAATGTGTTTGTTTGTTTTGTTATAGTAGATTACCACACTCTTGTTTTAAACTAACTTTATGGCTTTAAACTAGTATACTTGTTTAATTTATACTCTGTTGTATGTTTGTAATTGTCATGCTCATAGAGGATTGTTTATTATAGTGCGGTTGGAGTTCCCAGTCATTCACTGACTCCCAGATGTGATTTTTAAAAGCATATCAGTATATAGCAGAAAGGTATATGTATGGCAGTGTGAATATTGTTGTAAGAATTTCGTAACACTTAATTGCACACTGTTTCTTCCCCAAGATGGTATTGTTTATCTCTGGCACTCTGTTAAGAATCTCTTTTTGTTTGTGGGAGCTAATGTTAGAGATTAGAGCCATTACTAAGTATGGGTTGGACCAGTGGCATTTATATGCTGGAATGAACTATATGTGGTATTGTGGGGGTTGGTCATTGTAGCCAGCTGACAACAAACTTTAGCAAGCAAGGTTTTTGTTAGATAAAAGTTGGAATTTGTTCTAACCATAACTGTACGTCTTCAGTGTCTACATACTGTACAGAGTCATCTATGATTCATGCACACCATGTGGATGTTTGTCACAGGACCACACCTGTAAAATGAGCTAGTTGGAAAGAACTCACAACCATGTAGTAATGCAAAATGCAGCTGTTGTGTAGAATAATTAGATGTGAAGGCATCCAGGGAAAAAACAGCTATTTCAGACACAACAAGAGTAAAGTAATTAGAAAACAAGAATTTCCTTGTTCAGTTTGTCAAAAGATCTGGGCAGTTCAGTAGTCTGTCCCTGAGGACCTGTTCTGAATTAAAAAAACAAAAAACCCCAACAACTGCATTTTCTTGCAAGGTTCAGGCATCCTTCCCCTCAGAAGAGTAACATGTCAGGGAACTCTTTAAAGTAACTGGAATTTCTAAGGTCAAGGTTTTTTCACCTTCTGTGAATGGAAGCCCTTGACCTGCTGCCGGTTTCAGAATCTGGGCTGGGTAGGTTTGATGGGGGAAAAGAACAGGTTTTAGACAGATACTGTTGGGCAGCACAGAAGCTGTTCATGACAAGCATGGACCTGACTTGATGACTTCCTCATGTGCCTTTCCTTGTGTCCCCACCCATCATCTATAGAGTGTGGTTGAAAGCCTTGAATGAAATTCTGGATATGCGGTCAAATTGGAATTTGTTTAATTCCTTCAAACCAGGGTTCTAAGCCATGATTTTATCCCAGTTTAGAACTACAGTTTTTAAGAATGAAACAAATTGCAATTTAGCTAGGTGCTCTGTCACACAGCAGGGGATGCTTCTCTGTGTCCTCTCCATCAACTGGCCTCAGAAAGGGCTGCTGCTCTACTACGGCCTGACAAAGTGTTTCCTCAGAGACCATGATGGCTACCTCTTTCCTGTCACTCCCTTCTTCCTCCCCTCAGCCTTGCCCCAGGACAGATGAGGATTGGACCACTGGGGAAGCTGCTAGCCAGAGGCCATTGCTAGGCAGTAAAAGGGCAGCCCTCAGCTGAATAGAATGCCATAGAGTCCACTTGCCAAAGCAGTTATTTTCTCCAGGGGAAGTGAGATCTGTTGTCTGGAGTTCAGTTGTGATCCCAGGTGATCTTCAGGCTCCACCTGGATGTTGGCTACCCTAGGCGTGGCAGCACCCTCTGGTTGACTTGCTGCTACCTGACTGGCATAACTGGGCCTAGCTGCCCCCCACCCCCATGACAGCCAGTGTGACTTAGCAGTTGCCAACTCCGGGTTGGAAAATTCCTGGAGATTTGAGGGGTGGAACCTGGAGAGGGTAGGGTTTGAGGAGGGGTGGGACCTCAGACAGGTACAGCGCCATAGACACCACCCTTCAAATCAGCCATTTCCTCCTGGGGAACCACTGTTGCCAGTCTCCAGGTGAAGGCTGGCGATCACTCAGAATTTCAGCTGCTTTCCATATGGCAAAGCTCAGCTTCCCTGGAAGTGGGTAAAGAGTGAATGTCTTCACTTGGATGAGTGGGAAGACAGCAAGGGGGGGACACTTGTCCAGACCCTCTTTCTAGAGCCTGTTGTATTTTTCCACAACAGTCTTTATTCCTAGTAAACAAATAAAAGCCAAGATGTGTCTAACTAGACGTTCCCTTCCTCTCTGCCAAGGACTCACCACCCCCTTTGGGTGAGAGATCTCTCCCCAGCTACATCTTGCTTCCAACTTAGCCTTTTTCTAGCAAGACCCACCCTCTCTCTGTCTGCAGCCTCTCCAGATAAAACCTTTCTACCTGCAGCCTTTCCAGAGAGAACAACCCTGTCTGCATCTTGGCCTGTTTATGCTTTCCTCCCAGGTCCCTCCCTTCTGGCCCAGTTTTCCTGCCAAAATTGTTTTCACCCAATCAGAGGGACAGAAGGGATCCTGGGAAATGTAGGCCCTACAGCTACTTCTACACAGACTTCTCTGGAGCCTGTAGGTCTCACTAGGCCTAGGATCATGACATGCTCGCATGTGGGCACCATGACAAACTGAAGATTGATTCAAGGCAGCTGAAACAAAATTTTTCACTTATGCTGTGTATGAGAAGAGAGTGAGTAGCACAGATGCACTGAAATAAACAGCATGATGGCATTAAACAAAGAATTGTGTGTTCCTGTGAAATAAACTGGATTTGGCTGTTGTATCTGGTATAATGCCAATCATTTATACTGTTCTTACTTTGCACTGAAAGTATGAGAAATCTGTAACTTGTTAAAATGCTTCAGTGATTTTATATTTGCTTAATAGATCTTGTATTGGGTATCCTTCATTAACAAACTGGTTTTGACATGAGTTTTTAAACTTCTGTTTACTTTTTGTTCCTCCTCCCAAAAAAACCCTCTTGCCACCTTTTAAAAATGTGTTCAGTAGAAATCCAGTTAGATAATGGTGATACTGCAACACTTAGGTTGCAGTCTTGTGTTTGTATAGAAATAAACTGCATCAAACTAGATGAGTTTACTACAGGGTAAATACATAGGATCAGGATGTGTGATGCCTAAATTATAGGATTTTTTTTTTAAATCACATTCTTTAAGAACATTGCATATTGTAGTTCTGCCTATGTACTTGGAATAAGTTCCTTGGAGGAACTTGAAGTATTTGTAGCTTCAATATAGCTGCACTGCTGTTTCTTTAACTAAAAAAGCACTGTGGGGGTTGCAAGGGAAGAGGCCATCCCCTATTGGTTTTCCAGGAGCACTTCTTGCTATCAGAGACCATGAACAGTGTCATCTGTGCATTTTCTAATTCTCAACATGGCCCCATCCATAGATACTTAAATACGGAGATTGCAGCCAGCAACAGACAAGATGGTTTCTCCTACAGAGCTGAAAAAGCCCCAGTTTGCAGAAAAATCTGATATCTGAAAAAAATATATTGAGGGTTAAACCCACTCCCTGAGTAATAGAAGTTGTGTCTTTGCTGTTAAGAAACAAATAACCACTCAGGCTTGTGGGGCTTGCCAGGAAACCACAAGCCTTCAAGCCTTGGTTTCTGTCAGTAAAAGAAGGGGGGAGGTAGTGGCAATGCCTTTGCCAGCACTGCTTTGGCCTTTGAGGGAAGGACTCATTGGAGCCAATCCTGGCATCAAGCACTGGGCATTTGATAGGACACAACTTGCATGACTCACCCAGCCCCAGGTGCTTGCCACTGTTTAACAGCAATCACTCCACGAAACAAGTGTGGTGGTTAGAGTTTTGGAGAAGGATCTGACAGACCCAGGTTTGAAGTTCCATTCTTCCTTGGAAGCTCACTGGGTGACCTTGAGCCAGTTACATATTCTTAGCCTACCTGACCTTCTAGGGTTGTTGTGAATGTGAAATGGAGGAAAGGGGAATGCTGTAGGCTGGTTTGGTTCCACATTGTGGAGGCAGGTGTGATATAAATATAGCTGAAGGTAGGGGATCAGATAAAAGATTGATGAATTGAAAGATGAAAAAGAAGCATTGAAAGAGGAGAATGTGGGGTTTCCAGGAGAAAAGAAGAAATAATGTGAAGAGGGGGACACAAGGAAAGTAAATTGCCCTGCAAGTCCTTGTGAGTTCTGACTGTGCAGTTGGATGATGATTGGCAGCACACAGCTGGGCCCAGCCTTGTCTAGTGGCTGAAACTGCATAGCGTTTCCCAAGGGAGAGGTTGCTGAGGGGAGAGAAGGAGAAAAAACTGAAGGCAAGAGAAGCAGAAAAAAGGAGGAAAAGAAATATGAAAAGAGAGGCTATGGGGACTTTCAGGGAAAGAGGAAATAGTGGGGGGAGGGGAAATGATGACCCCCAGCAAGTTCTTACAGGTCCTTTGCTTATTATTCACTAAATTGGAAGTGTTTGTCCTCCACATAGTTATGAGACTCTGCCTAGTCCTTAAGGTGCTGAGTTATGATGCTGATTAATAACAATGATTTAATACTAATATTAGTTATGTGACATTAGCATAATGATACAAATAATGTAGTTTTATTTTCTTACAAATAATACTAGTGTAACTGTATTATTTTTGCTACTTCTGTTATTCTATTCTCTTTTGAAGTCTTTCCTGCATTCCAGGTCTTATGATAGAAGCAGCGTGGGATTCTATCCACCGCGTTCTGTCATGTTATTCCTGGATCTTTAAGCATTATTTGTATCCTTCTTTATCTAAAATATGGATTATAGCAAACACTTGCTTTGATTTAGGTTCGTACCCTGTGGGCACGCTAACACTGTGTATAATTACCACTGGATTTACATATTTACCACTGGATTTACATATTAGTGTTGGTGCTGTAGCTAAAACATGATTCTCCTTTATTGATTCTTTATTTTTTAGGTGAATTGTGACTGGGCTGCGAGGGGCTTGAAAGTTTTAATTTGTAGCAGAATTATTCTATTGAGGATTACCCCTCTTAATGGTTGAAAAGAAAGCACCGTTTGGCCTAATAGCTCTTATGGAGAGAACTGACAAGCAGCATGTGGCCAAATGCATGTTTAGATTAAATAGGGGTGTTGTCTGCTTTCTAAACAAGTCATGGTCTTGGAAGTCAAAGCTAGTGTTGGGTCTTAAAGTTATAGATTGCCCTGGTCCCATATATGGAAACATAACTGTTGTGTTGAGTTGTTGTTAGGGGTGTGCAAAGAAAAAATATTTGTTATTATTTGGATTCGAGATTCTCTGATTCAATTATGTTCTGTATTCCCCAGCACTCCTAAATACCGGAATCGGTATGGCTGCCCTATTCAGGAAATATTCAGGATTTCTGAATCTGTTTGGTCCCACTATAACCTATGGGACCATTGCAATCAATAGCAAATCTCTCCCATGGTATATTCAGGGATTTGAATACACATAGGAGAATCACATTTGACTGAATAATGCCAATAAGGCCTTATTTGAGTATAATGCCAATAAGACCTTGTTTCACCCAATGTAGACCCCTTGTTGTTATTGCAGTGGCAGAGCAACATGCGTAGAGCTGTCTGTGCTACCTCACAGGCTCTAAGCATTGGCAAAAATAAAGGAAGACTCTCTTCATTTTCCCACAGATATTACTTCTGTGTTCCTTTGCCACTTTATAGCAAAAACATTTTTAAACTCTTTATCTGTATATCTAATTCTGAACATTGCTCGTGAACATGGATTTAAAAATCCACACAGTTAGGTCATTTGCAGTGAAGAGGCAGGGTTTGTCTACGAACTAGGGGAACCCAAGGTTTGCAGAAATATTTTAAAAATGAAAAATAAATGAGTAGGTTTTTAAAAATCCTAAAAACTCATTGACAGGTGACTCTGCTGTCATTTTGAGGATTTTTGACAACACCGTAAAAGGGCCCTGGGCACAGAAAATGGAGGTGGAAGCATCAAAAAGCAGGACTGGCAGGCAGGTAAGGAGGGAGGCGGTGCAGACAAGTTAGATAGCAATGAACGAAGAAGCACAGAACAAAGAAGCAAAGAGATACACCACTGCTGAGGAGATGAGCAAGCTAGGCAGGTGGTGGGGAGGAGGTAGAGTGAGCAAGTGAGATGGTGGTGGTAGAGGTGAAGGGAAAGGACAAATGGTAGGAAGAGAAGGGGAGAAAGTTGGGGCAAGAGGAGATGCAAAAAGAACCAGGGACCAGTGGAGGAGTGGGATTTCCCTTCCTCTTTTGAGTTCCTTTTTCTCTGAAATGGCAAACTTCATGTTTGAGTTCTGCTTCCAAATAGTGAAAATAACCAAGCCTCAGACAAGAATGGGTTTTCTTTTGCATACTTAGGAAGACTCCCTGGCAGGGGTGGCCCAACACCCCATGGCACCCTAAACAGACTTGCTGCCTGGTGCCTGCTGCACCTCCCCCCTCCCTGCCGCTCCTCCTCCTTCCTCCCTTCGGACCCTTTCCCACTCTCCCACCACCTGTGCCAATTTCAATGCCAGAATCAGCTCTAGCGCCATGTTCCGCCTCTCTAAAGCCCCCCCTCCCCAGCCAAACACTGGAATTGCGGGTAAAGCTGCGCCGCGGGGCCGGGCTGTGCTCACCGTCTCTCAGCCTGGAATAGCATCCGGTCTGCGCTCAGCCTGGAATAGCGTCCTGAAAGGGCGACCCCCGCTGCCACTGACTCCTCACTTCCTGGATGGGAGAGGAGGCAGCGGGGGTCACCCTTTCAGGACGCTATTCCAGGCTGAGCGCAGCCCGGCCCCACGGCACTGTTTTACCTGCGATTTCAGTGTTTGGCCAGGGAGGGGAGGCTTTAGAGAGCCGGAACGTGGTGCTAGAGCCAGTTTCAGTGTTGAAATTGGCACCAGGGGGGGGGGTGGAAAAAAGTCCAAAGGGAGGGAGGAGGCGCGGGGGGATGTGGAGATGTGGTGGGGAGGGGAAAGGTGTGGAGGGGAAGCAAAGAAAGGGAAGGGAATGGAGGGGCGGGCAGTGGTAGCAGCGGGGGGCTGGAGAGAAAGGCAAACTAGGTGCTTGCCTGGGGCACCGGGAGAGGGGTGGGGAGTCCAGTTTTGCTGCCCCACTCTCCCGGCGCCCTAGGCAGCCGCCTAGTTTGCCTAGCGGGAGGGCCGGTCCTGCTCCCTAGGTATGCAGAAAAATATTTGAAATTTGTAAAAGCCTGCATACACACCAAATTAAGCCAGTTGTATGAAGACTAAGTATGTGAACTGATGAAACTGGCCTGATCATGCCCTTTAGAGGCTTGAGACCCAGTTTGGTATAGTGGTTAAGTGTGTGGACTCTTATCTGGGAGAACCAGGTCTGATTCCCCACTCTTCCACATACACCTGCTGATGTGACCTTGGGTCAGTCACAAGTTCTCTCAAAGCTGTTCTGCTCAAGAGCAGTTCTGGGAGAGCTCTCTCAGCCTCACCTACCTCACAGGGTGTCTGTTGTAGGAAGGAGAAAGGAAAGTAGATTTGTAAGCCACTCTGAGACTCCTTTGAGTAGTGAAATACGTGATATAAAGTCAATCTCTTCTCTTCTAAAACAGAAGGACTGTAATTGAGAATTTCCCGACTGTTTGCCCTTCTGGCAGTTCCCTTTGACCTCCATCTTGTTAGACATGAATCGCAGCTTGTTATCTTTAATCTTTAAATAAACAAGATTTATGTTGCTTGATTATTAGGTTTTTGTTGGATCTTTCCTCCAATGAGTTGTGGGCAGCAAACATCCCCCCTTTTTTTCTTCATGACATGATATAGGTCACGGTCACTAGTAGTGAGTGGCGTAAGGTCACCCAGAGCAGCCATACGCAAGCCTTTTGAAGCTACTGCTCAAGTCTAAAATGGGACTTAATCCTGGGAAAGTTTCTTAAGATTGCACTGCCAATTGTACTTTATTTGTTGCCAAGTAATATAATCACAAAACACTCTTGCTCTAGGTTGGTACAGCTGCTGAATTCAAAAACCATTATTTGGCTGGTATAAATTATGACTATGTTAATATTTGTCAAATTAAGTTTTCATATTGAAGTAGTTTATAAATGGAGAATGGCGCATACCGTTTACTGACCCAATAGAGCATATCCACTTGTTTTTTAAAACAAGAAAACTATTTAATTAAATTGCCAACAGTATAGGTAGCTTCTACATTTTAAGGCTTTTAAAGTTTGTCTCTGATAAAGTAATTGACAATTTTAAGTGCATCAGTGTAGCTGTTTGCAGAATATAAAAATGTTTATATGTCCTTTTCTAATAATATGACAGTTAACTGATTTTAGTATTTTCTTTTGCATTTTGTTTATTTCCACACCTATAGTAACATAATCTGCTCTACAATGTTGTAACTAGGGATGGACTGCCCCTTGCTAAGAAACAGAGCGCACTGGATCCAGAGGTGGATTTTGGTGCATAATAACATCTTGTCAGATTCAGTTTTCCTGAACCCTACTTTTGGATGTAAACTATGACTGTACAGCAGCCATTGCAAAGTTTTCTCCTCCAGATTCAAATTAAAATCTTTAGAAGTATTCCAGCTTAGAATTGTTGAAGACTTTGTGTCCATGAACAAAAAAAAAAGCAAAACAAAAAGGAAGTTAAAGGAAGGGAAGGGAAGGATAGATGAATGTTGGGTCTAATTTTGCACTGATACTGAGAACAAAGAGAAGATTGGCAAGGGTAAACCAAAAGAGTTTCTCATTCTGAATTGGACCCAGTTACTTTTGTCCCTGAATTTCATGTCTAATTTGAGAGTATTTGGTTCGTTTTTAACAACTTTCTCTGTTTCTGCTCTCAGCCTTCAAAGTCCGGTTTCTCTCACAAGCCTCAAACCTCAGTGTTGTCTCCCCTTGAATTGGTTAATTGATTTTAATGATGATTCTATGTTTTTATTGTTGTACATCACCTAGAGCAGGGGTTCCCAAACCACGGCCCATCCCCTCCCTTCCCTAGTGGCACGCCATGCCCCCACTTGACCTTCGCAGCATGGCAGTGCGGCACTATGCTCCACCCACACACACACAACGAGGCTTGGCTCCCCGCCATGGCCCTTCCCTTCCCTAGCACCACGCTCTTCTCCCCTCCCCCACCCGTGTGATCAGAGGAGTTACAAGGCTGGGAGTCGGCCCTACCCACTTTGACAGGGCTCGGGGTGATTCAAAGTTGTTTGCAGGCTGGAGGAAGTAAAGGGTGGGGGGGAGAAGCCTCCTTCAGTGCGTTTTTCAAATAACTTAGAATCAGCCCGGGCCCTGTCAAAGTGGCCGGAGCCTTGTCACAGCGCCCCTGTGATGAGGCTGGGGGGGGGAGGGGGGCAATGGGGCTCAGCTCTACCCGCTTCAACAGGGCCCGGGCTGATTCTAAGTTATTTGAATAGTGGTCTAATTTTAATTGAGCTTCAGCCCAAACAAATTAATTTTGGTAAAATCAAAATAAAGTGAAAACTTTGTACAGAACAGCCTTCCTTTCCCCAAAATTACTGTCGCATGTCACAATGCCACTTCAGTGATGTGGAGAAAACTGTGAGACTCTCAGCATGACCTGATCTGAAGAAGTGAGCAGTGACTCACAAAAGCTCATACACTGCTACAAATTTTGTTAGTCTTTAAGGTGCTGCTCTTTTGTACTGCTACAGACAGACTAACACTGCTATCCATCTTGATCTGTCAACATGACCTGTAGGTCTTGAGTTGCCAACTTCTACTTTTTAATATAATTAAGCATGATTATAGAAGGATGGTGTTTTGTATTGTTTTTCAAAAGTGGGAGATTTGATGAAGCAGTGTGTCACTATTCTGCAAATGCGAAGATGGTTCTGTTGCAAACAATTTGGTATGATATTCCCCAAACCTTGAGCAGTGTTTCAGGGCATGCATAGGATGAAGTATGCATAAGATGACTTGCAGGAGCGGCTGAAGTAGAATGTGTTGACTTCATGAGCCAATGTGCAAATATCTTGAGTAATAATGAATATGGAATGTATTCACAGCCTTAAAATTAGAAGTTTTACTTATCACTTTGTTTCATCCTACTTTTTGACACAACTTATTCTCAAGCCTGCATAGGTGAATTCTAAATGCCTCAGCATACCTAATAAGAAGTAGACTGACTATATTTATTTAAGCCTGGGGATGTTTGTACTGTGCAATATAAATAGTGAATTTTTTCACCCCTGTGTTAATGTTTGTTGTTTTCATTTGTTTAAGAGAAAGCAACCAGTGAGATGAATACTGCAGAAGACTGGGGACTCATCTTAGATATTTGTGATAAAGTTGGACAGTCACGAACTGGGTAAGTGTAAATGTATAGATTTTGTTTTTAAGAGGGTGAAAATAGAATTATGCTTGCAAGCCCTTGTTTCATGAAATTTCTCGAAAAGGGCTTCTGTTAACACCAAGTGCTGTATAAAGTGTTTGTTTTGTGAGGTATACGGGAAATTTGAAGAGCTACTTTTATACGTTAATACAGAATATTCTGCTGTTAAATGCTGATGTAGGCATTTTATATTGTATTTTGTTTTGACTGCAGACTTCATGTACTATATTTTTAAAATGTTGCTTGATGTTGTAAATGAGACACTTGAGTGTCCACTTGGGTTAGAAGTGTCACTATTTAAATCTTCTTGCCTACCATTTGATTATGATCAAGTAGTCCAGCACATCCCCTCAATAACTTCACTATAATCACCTGAAGTGGTAACAATTTCAGTGTGATCTGTCATCTGATGAACTGATTGTTTTTCTTTTAAAAAAAAAATCCTAGACCTTTTAAAGCACTGCAGAAATAGACCTCGTAATACCAAAGTAGAGATTTATTAGTGCAATAAAGCAACTGATTTTTCCTTCCTCTGTATTAATTAACGTTACTTCATTCTGTCAACATTTCACTTTGTCATTTGGCTATCTAATACATTGCTGACATCAGGAAATATTGCTTAAATAGCTAAAGTTTCTATTTTTAGGTTTATGTGAAAACATTTTGGACCAGGTGCAAAATATTTGGGATCAAAGAGGCAATAGTTCTTCACTCATATAATTTATCTGGGTTAGATTAATTTCTGTGCTTCTGTGACTAGGAGCTGAAGAGCTGTGTGTTGCTGATTGCTCTGGGTTTCTTATTGTTATTTTATTATTTTATTTTGCTTCTAGCTCTCTCTCCCTTGCAAGCAGGCTCAGGGTGGATTACAACAGCATCTATATAACATCGACCAATAAAAACATAATAAACAATTTTAAGTTCAGTATCACAATTTACACTAAACTAGTAGGCCACTGTAGATGGCTCTGATAATACATCTACTCCTGGGCTCCTTGTGTATATACAAATAGATGTAATTAAAACTGTGAGGGAGCAGACAGACAAGAGCAGTGCCAGATGGAACCAATGCAGATGGAACAAAGCAGAGCAGGGGGAGGCCAATACAGTTTGGATTCCCGCCACATCAACCATAGGCTTGACGAAACATCCCCATTTTGCAGACCCTCTGTTTTATAGGAGCTGAATTTGTTGTGAGGAGTAGCTCCCTATGCTTCATGCCAAGAGCACATTCGAAAACTTCAACATAGTTTAGGGATCTGCAGTCCAGTGAGGAAATCTTAAGCACCACTGGATTTACAGAATGCCTTAGATTTTCCTAAAGTATCTTACTTGGTTTGTACGTTTCTTCTGGAAAGTAGACAGCTACATTTGTGGCTTTGTTCTGTCTTATTTTATGGAAGTTATGTGGAAAACTGATTTAAATTATCTTGCAACAGATCACTCTTTAATTTTCTGAATAATGAATGTAGATGCCAGTGGCATCTTAATATTAGCTTTATGACAACATTTCACTACGGCTTGATTTTTAAAGTGGATTAAAAAGTAAGGGATTCTGTGGATATGCCCTCTTTAAAGTTATTCAAGTTAAATATTCTTTTACTAATTCAGTATGATCTGTCAACATTTTTTCTGGTCCGTGCTGAAGAATCAACTGTTTTTGTATTAGCCCAGTGTCTTAAGTGTAGTACTCAAACAAATCAAAGAAATTTTAATGTTTGGGTTCATTTACGTAATACTGATCACAGAATGCTACTTTGTGTGGAATGCTACACATTACTTTTGGTTTGAATAATTTCCCTTAGCTTCTTTTGTCTGCAGACTTTTTGTGATGTTTTCGCTTTTCTTTGTGCATGCTATAATTTTGATTATGTGAACTAGTGTAGGAATGACGTAAGGGGGTGGATTGCACCAAGAAATATTCTACCTTAATTTGTCGTTGTAGCAGGTGACTTTTAGGTTTTGTCTAGTCTCATGACTTTCAGGACTTGCTTTGCTTCTTAGTTTAGTGCATTTAAGATGTCAGTTGCTAATTAAAACAAACAAAACCCAACAACTTTAACCAAGACCCAAGATTTTTATATTTGTGAAAGCTGCAGTATTGTGTTTATACCCAAAGGCTTGTTGTCATTTGATCAATTTCCTATAAGAACCATGTATATTAGAATGGTACTGGCTTATAAAACATGAAGTACTTTTGTATTGCTGTAAATTCTAGCCTTTCCAATGCTGTCAATAAATAATAGTAATATTTTAAAATGTTTAATTTCTCCTGAAACTGCTTCTTTGTATTCATTGACATTTATGAACTCATGCATAATTCAATGAAAACCTGTTGTTCCAAACAGCATTCCTTCCAGTTATCTTTATTGCAAACTTGGTAGTAGTTTCTCCATCAAATAAAATAAGTTCACAGTTTTGTACAGTGAGAGATGACTATGCTGTGTGGCAGCATTTTCTATAATTAGTAGTGCTAAGTATGATGTGGAGGTTTGTAAAACATAGACATGACCAAATATAGATTACCTAAGCTGCAGTGTAACTTAAACTAGAGCTTCCTCTCAGTTGCTGGACATCAGTGCTTTGGGTAGAAGAGAAATCATAGATACACTAGAGTTTGAAAAAGTAATTTCTTAAAAATAGTGGTGTAAATGCTAAGTGTGGGTGTTGTCACATTTAGTTGCAAGTATGTGAAAACAGTAAAGTACCTCACTGGAATGAAAGCATGTTCCACATACTCCCTCTTTACATATTTCAACATAACAGTTAATGCCTAGCTGCATTTCTAAACTTTAAGGAATGCAGTAGCTATTTGTTACTTCAATAAAATATCACAACCTGTTCTGTGGAAATGCCATCAACAATACCTGTACCTTTAAAGCATCTGTATCTTCTTGTACTCTTCCTCAAATGCTGGAACTTTTAATAAATGGAACTATCTTAAATTGGCATCCAACCTTGCTCTCTGTAGTGGAGACATATTTACCTCCCGTTTTCTGTTCTTGATAATACAACAGATTGTGAACTTTTATTTCTAAAGTAGTGGGTTCAACAAATAATACTAAGTGATGTCATATTTTGTGTTAGTTGGCCATTTTATAGAGCAGAAGTGGGAACCAGTGAAAACTCATAGAGAAACTCTCCTCTGGGGTTGGTCTCTCTCACCACCGCTTCCCCTTCTTCCCACTGGTGCTGTCTTCTCAATCGTTTCTTTCTGCACCTTCCTTATTCCTTTACATTCAAACTGTTCTGCACCTCCTCCTTGTCCTCCAGTGCACCCTAAGTCCTCTTTGGTGCTCTGCCTGTCCCCTCCCTACCACTCTGCCTTCTCACCTTTCCCCTGCTCTGCCCCCTTCCATGCTGCTCTGGCTTCCTGCCATTTCCTTTTGGCTGTAGGGAGATATGGCAGCATCTAGTAGATGACCTGCAACGGCATCTGGATCGGGGCGGTTCGGCAGTACTGATGTTGTTGGACCTATCGGCAGCGTTCGATACGGTCGACCATCGGTTACTTGCCCGCCGTCTCGCCGACGCGAGGATCCAGGGGTTGGCCTTGCAATGGCTTTCCTCTTTCCTTGAAGGTCGGGGACAGAGGGTCGCGATTGGGGATGAGCTGTCCCGGAGGCACACGCTTGACTGCGGGGTGCCTCAGGGTGCGGTTCTCTCCCCGATGTTATTTAACATCTATATGCGTCCCCTCGCCCAGATTGCCCGAAGGTATGGGCTGGGTTGTCACCAGTATGCTGATGACACCCAGCTCTATCTGTTCATGGACGGACGGACGGTCTCCGCCCCACAAAACCTGGACCGGGTGTTACAGGCTGTGGCTGGGTGGCTCAAACGGAGCAGGCTGAGGCTAAACCCAGCGAAGACAGAGGTCCTTTGCTTGGGCCGTCGCGGCCCGGGAGGGGAAATACCCCTTCCGGTTTTTGACAGTGCGTCACTGACGGCGGCGCACAGGGTCAGGAGCCTGGGGGTACTTCTGGAGCCTTCCTTAACTATGGAGGCCCAGATAGCAGCCACTGCCAAGTCCGCATTTTTCCACCTTAGGCGGGCAAGACAGCTGGCTCCCTTCCTGGAACGCGACGATCTAGCAACGGTGATCCATGCTACGGTCACCTCGAGACTGGACTACTGCAATGCCCTCTACATGGGGCTGCCCCTGTGTCGAACCCGGAGATTGCAGCTGGCGCAGAACGCCGCCGCCCGGCTGTTATTGGAGCTCCCAAGATGGGAGCACATTCAGCCGGGACTTCGGGCTCTGCACTGGCTGCCAATATCCTACCGAGTTCGGTACAAGGTGCTGGTTATTACCTTTAAAGCCCTATATGGTCTAGGACCTGCCTACCTGAGGGACCGTCTCTCCCCGCATGTTCCCCAGAGAGCACTGCGATCGGGATCTCAAAATCTTTTGGTTGTCCCCGGGCCAAAGGAAGCCCGCTTGAAGACCACAAGGGACCGGGCCTTCTCTGTAATGGCTCCATTTTGGTGGAACCAGCTGCCGGAGGAGGTAAGGGCCCTGCGGGATCTTACTCAATTCCGCAGGGCCTGTAAGACAATCCTCTTCCGGCTGGCCCACAACTAACCGGCCCTGTATCCCTGTATACCTGTATACTGACTACTGAATATTGATTATGGAATACCGGAATGCTGAAGACTGTATACCGAATCAGTATTTGAATTTGAATAGAGTGTAGCTTCATGACCGCTGTCTGATTTTTAACGATATGTATATTTATAACAAATGTTGGATTTTAATTATTTATTATGAAATGTTAAATTTAAAGTGTAATTTATTTTTACGTTAGTTTTATATATGTTGTAAGCCGCCCTAAGCCACTCGGTGGGAAGGGCGAGATATAAATCCCAGATAAATAAATAAAAATAAAAAAAAAATCTGCCCACTTGCAGCTTCTGCTTTTTCTCCCTCACCCATTTGCACAACGGCCTAGTCCAGACACAGTTGTATGCACTTCCCTAAGTTAGCAGAAGAATCTGTTGTTTATACATGGACCTGGTTGGCAGATGGGACCCTCTTGACTATTATTAGATGTATTGATACTATAGGTTCTGAAGGTGCAGACATCTCACACCTCCCCAGAAACACTTCTGTGTTCTAAACAATAAATATTTAACTTGAATAAATTTTACAAGTATTTATCTGTTCTGGAGAAAAGTTGGTGTATTGTCTATGAAGGTGACAAGAATTCTGTGGACTGAGAGATACTATGTTTATACTCATTCTTTAAGTAAGGGACCCACAAACTTTAGTTTGGGTTACTAACTGGCCATTAATTGTGGTTGCTTCTGACCTTCCTCCCTTTCTAAGGGGGTACCAACAGTTTCATTCTCCCTCTCTAATGGAGAAAGATAATGTTTTCCGCATCCCCCCCCTCAAAAAAGTAGATTTATGGAGTCATTACAGAAAAATGAATTGCTTCTTGGGTGCAGTAGTCAATTTTAAATGATAATCTTATCTGCTAGATAGAATGTGAAAAATAATTTCATTACTTCTTCAAGAACTGATATAGTATATCCTTAATTTCTTTTTATATGGGTAATATTTTTCTTTTAATGAGCATTGTTTGTGCTAGAATATTTTAAAAACTACTTATCTTATTTATTAGGCCTAAGGATTGCCTTCGGTCTATTATGAAGAGAGTGAACCACAAGGATCCTCATGTTGCTATGCAAGCATTGACAGTAAGTGGCTTTTCTAAAGTCCTAAACTTAACATTCTGAGTTGTATTATCAAATATTTAATTTTCAGGGTTTTTTTCTTTTTAGCTTCTAGGAGCGTGCGTTTCAAACTGTGGTAAAATATTTCATTTAGAAGTATGTTCAAGAGATTTCGCTAGTGAAGTAAGCAACGTATTAAATAAGGTAATATATTTACATTCTACTAAAGTTAAATAATTTTGGTTTAAATGAAATATGAAGCAAAAGCTAGAAAGCCGTTCGGCCAGGCTTAAATATGTCACTGTAAGTGACAGTAAAGGTTGACTTTAGAAAGAAGAATGTCAGTTTGGTTTGGAAGAGAAGAAATAATGCAGTTGGAGAAACATCCCCTCCCTTTGTTAATAAATGCCAGATGACTTGGTTTTTCCTTGGCTTCGCATGGGCTTTAGTGACCTTCCAGAGAAAAGGAGAGCACAGGTGTAAGGACATCTCTCTTCTCTCAGCTTTTGAATATTGAATCTAGATGACGTTTTGTGACTCTTAATTTTCTTGATAGACTATAGGGAAGAAGGCAGTATGATAGCATAAAGTCTAACCTGGTATGCAGCCTTTAGCATTAAATGTTATTTGTGTCCAGAAAAACAGTACATAGGGAGCCTTTACTAGCAATGGATTTGAATGTTGCTCTCCAGTACTGTTTTTCCAAGGCCACACTTCAGTGGTTCTATAAGTATTTTCTGATAATCTTAAAGTGGGAACGGGAGCATTTGTTTTTGGAAATTTGGTATAAACTAACAACGTAAGGAAGCTATTTATAGATTGTTGCTTGAAAATTGAAAATAATACAATTCTAACCTTGTTGCAGGGTCATCCAAAGGTTTGTGAAAAATTAAAAGCTCTGATGGTGGAATGGACAGACGAGTTCAAAAATGACCCCCAACTTAGTCTGATATCTGCTATGATAAAAAACCTTAAGGAGCAAGGTGTAACATTTCCAGTTATTGGTTCACAGGTAACTTGCTAATATGGCAAAAACTATGCATAAGCTGGGAGCAGTGTAGTATTTCCAAAGTCCTTCAAATCGGCAGTTTTTTACTGTGCTGCTTAAATATAGTCCTAGTTCGTTCGTTCTTGTAGCACAGCACAGATAAATGAACAGCTAGCGAAGTGTTCCTAGTAAGGATTTTATTCTCCTTCTGCTACTGCTCAACAGCAACCTTTTTATTTTGTGTCTTCTTCATGGTGCCGCAAAATAAAGGGGTTACAAGCATTCTGGGTGCTAAAACAGGGGGTTCTGGATTACAGATTTATTTTATTTTCAGAATGTGGCTGTGTTGGTTTGCAGTAGAACAGCTAAATTTGGGTCTAGTAGCACCTTAGAGACCAACAGGATTTTGGGGGGTATAAGCCTTCGAGAGTCATAGCTCAGCAATTCTGATGAAGGAAACTTTGGATCTCAGAAGCTTATATCCTGAAAATCTTGCTGGTCTCTAACTTGCTACTGGACTTGAATCTAGATTTAGTTTATGGAGATTATGATCTGAATGTTTCATAATTTGCACTAAAATAAATTGTATATCAGTAATGCAATGGAAAGGTGGTGTGTATGGCCCCTTGGGTGAAAATGTTAGCTCACTAACATCTTCTTTATTCATGATAACAGGAATTAAAATAGGGAGAGTGCCATCAATCTATTGAGTTTCCAGTATTGTGTGATAGTGTCACTAGCCTGAGTTGCAGTGTGAAGGTGAATCACAATAAGTAGCTTTTTGGCAGGCTTGTTTTTGAAATGTCCCTGATTTAATGTTTTGCATTGAATTTTGTGGTAACTTTGTGTCCTTTGACTAGGCTGCAGAACAAGCAAAAGCAAGCCCAGCTCTAGTAGCTAAAGATCCTGGAATAGTGGCAAACAAGAAAGAGGAAGAAGATTTAGCTAAAGGTAGGCTATTCACCCAAAATACTTCATGGTCAAGGCTCACAGCTTGGGGGCTTGTAATTCTTTTTTTTTTAATCTGATTTTGTAATTGAAATAGATCATGTAGATTGGATACCTGTTTAAACAGGTCTACTTTATGTTTTGTGTTTGTTTCTGGGAGTTCTGGTACTATTTTAAAAAAGGTTTTATGAGCAAATTGAAAAGGTGGCCTGGAGGGAGATAAAGTTTGCAGGAAATATTCTGCTAGCTGTGCATTCCCAGGAGGACTTTTGCACTTCCCCTCAAGCAGTCTCCACCCCTTACTCATGAGTGTATAAACCATGAAATAAACAATTTCTCAAACACGCAGACTTCGGGAGCAGTGATTTCATGGAGGGAACCAATGTTCAGATTAAGTAGCATACAAGCACACAAACACTTGTATGCACCTGAAAATGAGGGCTTTTTAGGGCAGAGCCAGTGTGGAA
Organism: Heteronotia binoei; assembly: GCF_032191835.1. Lineage (NCBI taxonomy): Eukaryota > Metazoa > Chordata > Lepidosauria > Squamata > Gekkonidae > Heteronotia > Heteronotia binoei. Next base: position 37,351,297 of record NC_083232.1, on the reverse strand, counting down.
TATTGGTTAGAATAGGATCTGGGATCCCAGGGTCAAATCTCCACTCTGCTTTGGTAGCTTGCAGGATAACTTTGGGCCTGTTACACATGCAGCCTAACTTACCTCACAGGGCTGTGGTAAGGATAAAATGGAGAACAACGTAAGCTGCTTTGGGTCCCCCATTGAAGAGAAAAGCAAGGAATAAATCAGTAGTAAGTAAATAGGTTAAGGACAAGAGGAAATAGCACAGTCCAGTCAAACACGTTTATAGTGAATGCATCATCATCCTGGGTTAGCTCTTACTATCTTCACTTTGTGTCTATAATGAAAATTGGCAGCATTGGCAGCCTGTCTTCATGGGTTTCTCTTCAGCTGCTTTTACTAAAATTGCATTTTAAAAATTAGAATCTTTTCTGCTGTTCTCAGAATAACTGAAAATCAGAAAGACAGATCTGTTTATGTTTTGTTTTTTGAAATTGAATTGGATTTTTTTGGCAGCTATTGAATTGTCACTGAAAGAACAAAGACAACAAACTCCACTTTCCGGCCTTTATCCAAGCACCTCAAGTCTCTTAACAAATCATAAACATGAGGGCCGGAAGGTTCGCGCTATTTACGACTTTGAAGCTGCTGAAGATAATGAACTAACGTTTAAAGCAGGAGAACTTATCACTGTGCTTGATGACAGGTAACTGTAGCAAAGCAGAACTTTGTGAAGGCAGATAAAAACTCTGAGGCTGCAATTCTGTGGACCGGTTATAAAATTTTTAGTTGCAGTGAGACTTCCATACTGTGTGAGGTTGCATCAGGATATGAGATCTGGTCATTGAACATCTCTTTTCTTTTCTACCTTCCTCTACCTGATGCTGCCCCCTACACACCCCAAAGCAGGATTGGGGGGGGGGGGGATCTCTTAGAACTGTATGGAACATGACCTGCAATCTGCAATGTGAACTGGTAGAAATTCTTTTTTGTTTAAAAAGGGATCCAACCAATTTTCTTCAAAATATTTTGGTGCCTCAATCCAAAGATCTCTGCTCATCATGCTTAAGGACTGGTGCAGGTCTGATGGGCTTGGTTTTTTTTTAACAGAAGCACGCTGTACAGTTTTTGAAACATGTCTAAATTTCAAAAGGTCTCTAGCAAAAGGAAGGATTTTTTTCTTTGAAGATATGGAAACTGCTGGGATCACCAAACTAAGTTGTTTAGTTGTCAGGATTGTGCCCCCCATTAAGTTTCTTGCATGAATTGTCTCCTTTGATGTCTAACTTTTGATATTTTAATGAAACTGTAGAAAAATCAGAATATTACTTGTTTAAAGTACCTGCTAGAGTAATTATGAATCCTGCCAACTTCAAGACATTAGAGGTTGAATTCAATTAAGATTTTTAGCATTATAGTCTTTTTACCAGAACCATGCACTTCTGTAATCTTTTTACTGTTTCTTAACTATAGTGATCCAAATTGGTGGAAAGGTGAAACTCATCAAGGGATCGGATTATTTCCTTCTAATTTTGTAACTGCTGATCTAACTGCTGAACCAGAAATGAGTGAGTAATATAATATTAATGTAGAAAACTACAGTGGCTTGTGTTGCAGCAAAGCAAAATATGTCTAGTCCAGGACAGCTGATCTTGCTCCTGGATCTCACTGGATAGGTCATTTTGCAAATGGATTTAACAGTTATTTCTTCCAAGTTATTGATTTAGTTAATCTTTGAGGAATTCTACTTCAGTTGAAGCAGGAATTGTGAGAGAATCTAATTCAGTAGGAGGGGGAAGAGGGGTTCCTTTTAGAACAAGGGTGAAGGCATCAAAGCAAGAATAAAGTTGTGTGCTTGTTAGGGGGAAAAAAGAACTAATTTATAGTGGAAGGCAGATTCCATGTATGTATCCTATACCACTGTTACACATGCAAATAGGAAAATTAGATGCCTGATCATGCAGCACTGCACCTCTTGGATTATATTCTAGGTAAGATTTGAGGCAAGTATTGTGCTCAGCTTCTCCTATAGCAAAGAGATTAGAGTGTAAACACCAGATCATGGAAATCCAGCACATTTGAATGTGCAATCTCTCTGATCCCATTTCCTCTCTTGCACAGTTACTGTTTGTGAGAGTTAATAATGGGTTGTGGGGGAGTAGCTAGTACAGTTCTGAGGGGGAGCTTGTGGGCCCAAGGATGCTTAAGTGCATAAGTAAGCATTATGGGAGCAATGATCAATCTATTCTAGCATGCTGTTTTCAGTGCTGGCTCGGCAGATGCGTCTCCACTTGCGGAGAGGGCGGGATAAAAATCTAAAGTAAATCAATAAATAAAATCTCAGAAACAAGGCATCGAGGCAACAGCTCACCTCCCAGAAATTCTGGGATTCCTTTGAAAAGACTTGTAAAGCACCATCACATGAAGTAGCATTTTCCTTCCTAGACTACTGATTTCATTTTTTATTTTCAAACTTGCTAGATGGAGCTTTTACTGCATTGCTTAGAGACTTTTAAAATACAGAGTACGGCAGTCATCTTCAAATATATTTTATTTTTCAAAATGTCTTATTAAAAGTTGTCAGGCTGAACAAGGAGTTTTAATATAGAACTTTTGAAATGCCTTTATTCAATAGATTTCCAAAGCAGTTCTCAAAATTATTTGAAAAATTAAGCCACATTTTACTGAAATGCTTTGTTATTTTATGCCCTTATATTTAATCTAAAATCAGTAAAAGTTTGAATAAAAGATAAGTTGGACTGGTATACTGTAAAAAATGACATGAGACTCTCTCATTCTAAGTATAACTGGATGAAAAGAAGATAAGAAGATAAGCATATCTTTATTTTTAATATTACTGTCTTTGCTTTTTTGTGTGTCTGTTAGGAAATACAGTACATATTGAACTAATCCAGAGGGGTTAGGTGTGTTAGTCTGTTGCTGCAAAATAGAAAGAGTCCAGTAGCACCTTTAAACGTTTTATTGTAGCATAAGCTTTTGAGAAACACAGCATCTAACAATAAAAATACAATAAAGGTGCTACTGGACTCTTTATGATAAAATTGGTTAGTCTTAAAGATGCTACTGGACTCTTTACTATATTGAACTAATGTGAATGTAATGAAGTGCTGAAATGAGAATTTTACGCACATATGTATATGGCTAGACTTCAAATTTTGGAACATATTCTGACTTTGAAAATGTCTCTGTTTAGTATTTTGATAATTCTTTGCAGACCAAATACATATTTTAAACATGTCTTATGATATTTTATTAGAAAACGTTATCTCACTGTTGAGTGTTTCTCAAATATATTTTACAGTGAAAACTGAGAAGAAAACAGTGCAATTTAATGATGAAGTTCAAGTTGAAACTATTGAACCAGAGCCTGAACCAGTTTATATTGATGAAGTATGTAAAAACCTCAGCCATTTTCTAGCTACTTAAAATCTCTTAGTTTGCTCATTGGATATATTCTTTTAACTGTTGCAAGTATAGCTTAAAATGTGTTTTCTTCGTTATTAAAATATATTAGGTTTTCCAAACAGACTTGAGTATGTGTTCTTTCCTTTTAGCACACTTAAAAGGACTATCTAACGACTTTCTTTCCAATTTTAGTTTCTTAATTTTACCTTTTCTTTCAGTAACTAGGGAGAGACGGTGGCTCAGTGGTAGAGCATCTGCTTGGTAAGCAGAAGGTCCCAGGTTCAATCCCCGGCATCTCCAACTAAAAAGGGTCCAGGCAAATAGGTGTGAAAAACCTTAGCTTGAGACCCTGGAGAGCCGCTGCCAGTCTGAGTAGACAATACTGACTTTGATGGACCGAGGGTCTGATTCAGTAGAAGGCAGCTTCATATGTTCATGTGTGTTCAAGAACTATCTACTCCATTAGACCACATTCATATGTCTTGTTTGAAAGATGCTCCCTTGGGGGATGGGGTGGGGGATGTGTGTTTGTAATATTTTATATATTGTAATATTTTTATATAATTGTTTTAGGTCGAGCTTTCTCTGGTAATCTGTTCTTCTTTAATCCTAGACTTTTCTAGAGGATATTGGAGCTACTACATGCATCTGATTATTCTACAAATTTTCAAATTACTGTTATTTCAATTTATTGTGACCTGAATAAATATTGTCTGCTGAACCACTAGGTGGCAGTGATACTAATATAAAACAGTGTTACAGAGTAGCATACCACATACAAACAGTTTACACAATTACTGGGAACATTTGCAGTTATTTTGATGTGCCTTGTAAATGAAAACTTCCTCTGTCAGATAATATATCTGCATTTCTCAGAAACCAATGTATTTCTGTTGTGTGTTAATAGAAACAGCTATCTTTAGTTAATTTAATTTTAGCTAATTTAAAATGTGTATCCAATTGATCAGGCCATATCTTTTTAAAAAAATAAATGATTGTTTTTAACAGAATTTATAAGAAACACCATTTTACAGGCATTGCTGCATTCGTATTTTCTGAGATGAGTCTTGTTGTAGAAGTATTTACATGAGTGAAATGCAGGAATGCTTTCTCTTTCAGAACTATTTTACTTCTAAGCAAATTTATGCAGTTTGGATTTATGATAATTTTAGCCACTATTAGTGACTTTTCATAAAAAAGGGCATATTGATGAGCATCTGGTAGTAAATTATGCACTGTTATTGTCAGATCTGTTTATAGTAGTTACATTAATTCCGACAATGTTCCTACCATCGACAGGAACAAGAATATATTTTGTGCACATGGGGTAAGATTTTTATTGGGATTATTATGATAGTTGTCTAGGATCCAAAGAGCAATATAATTAGTTCTGCAAAACTACCCCAGTGGTGCCATGGTTTTATTCCTGTCTGACATGGCAAGCCGCATTTGGGAATGTTTAAAAATAATGGAAAATGTTTAAAAATTTAAAAATTTTGTTGTGTTCTCTGTAAAGTGAGAGTATGCCCATAGTTTTGGCACTTCTAGAGTAGTTCCAAACATGTACCACAAATTTCTCATAGCTTGGGATCCAAATACGGAAAGCCTCTTTCATTGTAGGATAAAATGGACCAGCTGTTGCAGATGCTTCAGAGTGCCGATCCTTCTGATGATCAGCCAGATCTCCCAGAGCTGATCCACCTGGAAGGTAAATTTTCAGATATCTCCTTCCTTCAGTGCCGCCCCCCCCCCCCCCCCCCGGTAGCAACAAAAGGTCTCTGACCTGAAAACAGTGGAGGCCATTAGGTCCAAAAGACCTCGCAATTATGCTGTTCACACAAAAACTCCATAGTCCACCTTGCTTGAAAAATCTGCAAATATTAAATCCTCTTTTTATTGAATTGCTTTTCTTAACTTAAAAAAAAAATTCCATCACTACTAATGCTAGCTTTTATTATAGAACTAGTTGAGACTTATAGTGGTTAATCTAAACTTTTATTTCTAGCAATGTGCCATCAGATGGGACCCCTCATAGATGAAAAGCTGGAAGACATAGACAGGTAAGGATGGACGTTCATAGGGCAAAGTTGTCTTAAACATCAATTATTTCTGCTAGCCATTCTCAAATACTTTAAAGGGAAAAGTCGAGGATTTCTTTTTTGACATATTGAGGTTATTTTAATAGGAGTTTTGCAGAATTTACAGTAGCCTATGCTAGTCTTTCTGATGACTGATGAGACATTCTGGTAGCTTCTGCACAGGTGGTTATCAAGGTATCTAGTAGTAATTCCTCAAAAGGGAATTCCTCTTGTTTCTGATAAATAACAGCCGAATAATTGTATATTTTGAAGTGAAGAATATTTGTTTACATCAACATATTTAATTCAGGAAACATTCAGAACTCTCAGAGCTCAGCGTCAAAGTGATGGAGGCCCTCTCACTGTATACCAAGTTGATGAATGAGGATCCAATGTATTCTATGTATTCAAAACTACAAAACCAACAGTATTACATGGCACAGTCAGGTGTTTCTGGCTCTCAGGTATGTATTTGAGTGTTCTAGAGGCCTGTGGTACATAAGGTGCTGATGTAATGTTTTATTGATGAAGATTTGGTAAGGCATGTTTTTGTGCAGTAGTGACTGAGAATTTCTGGACCCTAGGCGTTGTTCATATTATGAACTACTCATCCCTTTGAGCATGAAATTTATGGAGTCTCTTCTGTATAAATCACTTTGTTCTGTTACTGTTCCTTTATAGACAGAACAGACACAAGGTTTATTGTGGAAGACAGTGGGGAGTTAAGAGGTTATGTTCTACTTCCCAAGTGGTGCCGTGGACACCCTAACTAATACGTGCTACATGGAATTAATCAACCTGACTTCAAACAGTGTTTTCTTACTGTATTAAAAAGCCTTAGGAGTATTCAAGTATTGTTTCCACTAATAAATGCAGAGTAAAGAACTTACCAGTTGAGCATTTCTGTCTTTATCTCTGCCTTTGTGTTTTGTTTACTTAGGTCTATCCAGGACAACCTCAAAGTAATGCATATCTGGTGGCAGGGAATGCACAGATGGGCCACGTTCAAGGCTACAGTCTTCCTTCAGAGCAACTTCCATCTCTCAGTCAAGGCACGGTTCCTCCACCGGCAAGCTCAGGATTACCTAGCCAGCCAGTTCAGACATCTTATACAAAGTAATTGTAAAAATTAAAAAAAGAAACTTGATCTTAACTCAGTACATTTGATGTCTTCATTTTCATGGCAATATGCTCCTTTTATAGAATGCAAGGCTTGGCAGTTGTATGACCTCGAATTTGAACTGTTATTTGAGCTGAGCATCCTTCACTTAGGTGCATATGAAGCATTTTATGACATATCCAAGACTTTTTTTTATAAATGGTGTCATTAAATTGGAGGGTACAGCCCAGTAAGACCTTGGCTGCAAGGGTATCTGTGGCTTTTATGTTTAGATTTTACATTCGTATTATATTTGCTTTATCTTTTGATAGCAGCTGCTTTGAGCATGTTTGTCATGGAAATGCAGTATACAACTGGCCTAATTTTTAAAAAACAAAACAAAACACCAAGATATGTATAAATAGGAGGAACTTGAAAGCGGTGTAATTTGCAAACACTCAGCCCACCTTTGTTTCTCCATAGTGTATCAAAGGCAGTTAACAATGAAAGGGCAACAGCAGCATAGCCAGACAGAGCTGTATGTTTCCATGTTCATTTACGACTTTATTGAAATGCAGACTTTAATTCTAGTAGCTGAATGATATTTGTAAAATAACTTGAAACATCACAATTTTTTATACTGCTTAGGAGATTATAACATTTTCCAGAATGGTGCCCAGTAGCCTGTTATACTGAATGAGTGAGGATTTAATGTGTAGCAGCAAGGCCTTTAGTGGAAGTGGTTGCATACAGCTAGATCACAAGTTACCATATGTTGAAAACCTCTAGAAAGTAAGTCACTTTTAAGGTGCGCTACCACAATAAAAAGAGGCACAATAGAAAGAGGCATTCCTCTTCAGTGATGCAGCTGGAAGTATTGTGCTGCTGTCAAGGACATGCAGTAGTTGGTTCAGTGGATCTTGTTGTATGAATGGGCAAACCTTCTGAAAAGCCCATCTAGGTTTGCTCTTATACAGGTTATATTTCCTAGATGGGAAAAAAGGTAGATGGCAGAAAAGAGGAGAAATGCCAGTGCTGGAAACAAAGCGCAGTAGATTCTGCAAAGATGTTCCGGAACTAGTTTATTAATGATAAATACATTGAATATTTTTGATGAGCAACAAAGCCAGGTTCCCTATGCAAACTACTTACATCATCCCTCTCTGGAGTGACTTTGGGGAAGGGTTGGAGGAGGGGAAGAGGCAGGGAAAGCCTGGGTTGTGCAAGCAGAGGTCTGTTTATATTGTTTCCACCTGCTTGACACAAATCACACTAGGCCATATTGGTTTGATTATGTGTCGAAAATAAGCATATGGCATAACTCTACTTTTCTCAGTCGATTTATGCAATGTTCTTGTCCTGTTCCATTTTACTTCCTAGTACAATGGTCGGCTCTGTTCCCGGAAGCACATACTCTGGACAAGCCTCAGTGTACAGCCCACCCCCAACTGCTAATGCTGACGTTGCTGCCTACCAGAATTCCGGAACTATGTCCCAGGTGCCAAACTATAACTTAGTCTCCTCAGCCCTGCCTCAGCCGCCAGGCAGCCAGCCGCCACCACCACCGCCACCACCGCAGCAGCAACCGCCGTCATCACAACAAAACAATTATTCCCAGAAGGCACTGCTATAGGATACAGGACTTTGGATTCCTAATCTGCTCTAACCTCTTCTGAAGGCAGTTTACAATGTTATAAGTTTATTCCTTTAATATCTTAAACATGGGTTATCCTCAGCTTAATAGGAATCTTCCTTGGTGAACAAGTTTAATGATTCTATTTGCACTGACTTTTTAGAATTTTTTTTTTAATTTTGCAAAGGAATTAAACTACTTTAGGGCATTTAATTCCTTTTAAAATGCCTAAACATTGGTACAAGGGTTATTTATGTCTGCTGAAACTGGCTAGTTTGCAAAGACTCAACTTGGCAAACTGTTCTGGCATGTATGTTATGTACATATAGTGTGTTTGTGTTAGTGACTGTTTTTTGAATTATTATGGTGATCATGTGAATATATAACAGTGTTAAATAATTTACTGTTTTATTAATCATGAACAGATGGACCATGTTCATGGATTTTGTAAGGATGTCTGTTCAACGTGTAGGCGAGGGTTCTAACCTGCATATCATAAATACACTTACAGGTTATGGGATATACTCATGAAACTGAACTGCTTAGTTCTCATTAACTACACTGAATGCAAGTGCGTCCTGCCTTTTGTAGCCTTTGGTGCTACTAGATAACTTATCTACCAAAGTAAGGGATTTGGGACTTCAAACACTCTGCATTCAAAGAAAATTCTGCTTTTATAAATCATGGTGATCTTCAAAATAATGAATTGCAAGCTGCTAAACAAATGGGACCATGAAGCACATCTGATCAGTTCATTTTATTGTTTAAGTGATGTTCCTGACATTTCCATGCTTTTTTTGTGTGTGTTATCTGAATGCAGAACTATATGCTGTGTATATTGGTGGAGTTCACACCAAAGACAGGAGACACTTTGGATGTGAGTAAATGGCATTTTTAAACTGGAACAAAAAATAAGAATTACACTACATTTATTAAAGTTATGTTGTTAAGGACTGGCCACATTGTCAGATTGGCTGCGTGTTTTTTCATTAAATATCTTGTGGCCTTCTTCTTTGGTTCTTAGCTCTCCCACATATGGCTTCTGTTCTTGCACAGAACACAGAGAACCTTCTAGATCTCCAACTTTGGAAGTTGTGCTTGTGCCTCTTCTTTCAAGAAGAACTTTGAACATCTTAGAATACATGGTTTGGATTTATATGGTTTCAGGTTAAATCCCCATCATCTCCAGTTAAAAGATCTCTGGCAAAATATTGTTGGTAAGACCTCAGATCTTGGAGAGCCAGTGCCACCTGACAGGAAATATTGGGGTAGATGGACCAGTGGTCTGACTCAGTGAAAGGCAGTTTCCTACAGCCACTTCTTGTTTAATCTTCTGTTTTATAGCTAATTGTTAGTATCAACGGAGAAGTCAGCAAGCATCATAGACCCATCAAATAAAGAAGATCGCAAACTGTATATTTCACTGTTGTGTTAACCACCATAGACCAGTACTCTGGTGACAGCAACACTCCTTCTCTAGATTTTTTTTACTGGAGGATAACAGACTTGCATATTTCGCAAGGAAACCAAACCAACCATTCAGCACTGTTCTACATAATATTAATGGCATTTCAAAAGATATGACATGGTCTGCTCTATCAACATACCTGGGTCCAATCTTACTCTCTGTTCCAAGGGAGGGGGTGGGAACTGTTTAGAGACTCTTTCTCATTGGTAAAAGATTTCTTGGTACCAAGACACATCTAAGTCTTCTGGCCTAGGCAATGGTATCCCATGTCCTCATTTCCTACCGGTTACCAACTATTTGAAGTTTAGGCATTGTGCTAATTGATTCAAACCAAAGTTATCTTTAGCTAGTCCAAAACCTTTCAGTCCTTCTAAAGAGAACCTTTGAGTTTTTTCTTTGTTCCCTGCCAGGTTTGGAATGTATGTCATCATGTGGTGGTCAGTCACCTCAAGCTCACTGAGCCATTTTTACAGCATTGCTGAGCCATGCCATCCGATTTCATTGTACTGTTGATATCTATTATCCCTCCAATGCCGTCCTTCAGAAGAGCAAATGAGCTAGTTCTGGATTCCAAGAGCAACTTACTGTGTTGAGAGAGTTTATGGAGAGAGTTTACTTGAGAGAGTTTATGGAGGACTGAGATAATCATTCTCAATTTTTCAGGCATCAGTTTATAAAATCCAAGCAACTCCACCCTCTCTAAGGACATTCTTCTGTGTCTCATCTTTAGCATTCTTTCCGTTCAGTAAATCTCCATATTTCTACAGCAGAGCTATGCGACTAGAAAACACTTCTTAGCCTTCAGCCTTTCCAACAGGACTGAAGGCTTAAGTGGCAGTTGCAGTATACTTCAGCTGGAGGCTATGGTATTCCCTTAGGTAACTTTCTGCTTAGTGGGAATGCTTGCAAAGATCTTCATGTTACTGTTAGCATCATGATCTCTACACAGAATTGTGTAAACATTCTGTTTCATACCCACTCAATGGTTCCAGTTTTGGACAGTAGTTCACAGTTTCATCTCTAGCTGAGCTTCCCTAGGACAGTACAGAGTATTTCAGGATGCTTTGACCAGTCCTTTGCATGTTCATTTGTATTGAATAGCCCTATTGTTTTGCAACATGAATTATTCCCTTTTTGAAGGTGGTGACAGACTGACATTCTTTGTAAAATGTATTCATCAAATTTTGAAGGGGAGCTCACAGCTTTGTTTCCCCTGCTTTCCTGTTCCAAAAGTGTCACATAAGACACCCCAAAATGTATTGCTTTAGAAAATTTCTATGCTGCCTTTCCAGAAAATTGGCTTAAGACAATATCTTGATAACGTCATAGCAGCCTTATCAGCTACTATTTATCTTCCTTTTAACAATCATCTGTATTTACCATCAGTAGCTAATCTGCTTTCCCCACTATGATGATAACATTTGCCCCCTGGGGTGTATGCATTGAACAGTATGACTTTTATATCGTTCTTGTCACTTTCAGGGGTATTTTTAAGTTCAAGAAAGCCTTTTCCTAGCTAATTAATGGTCTTCGTTGTGATGTACCCTTTCTCCACATGCATTATGGCAAGGCTGTGCCATGCCCAGATCTTATCTCTTAGATGTCTGTTGAGTTCTAGATTTTTTAAAATGTATAGGTGGAAAACTGTTTTCCTCTTCATTTGGTGTAGTGATCCCAAGAAGATTTATATTCTCTCACTGGTTGGCTTCTACAATCCTCTGCTGTAACCTATTCCAATTTCAAGTGTAACCACTTCTGATGGAGCATTTCCATTACTGATTTGCCACTGGACTGCAAGTGGCATCTTTCTGTAACATGCACTGGGTATGCACAAAAGTATGAATGCAGCATTTAGTGTAATATTAAGATGTTGCACTCTCCTGGTGGCAGTGGTGTGCTCTTCTCCAGGCAGGTTGGCTGCTGTTTGTTTAGGAGTGTACAGTAACCATTTAGAAAAACTAGTTGCCTTTCTGTAACTGTTCTTTCACACATCCTCTTTTCCTCCTCTGCAGTGTCCTCAATTTTAAGAAAAGTTTGCAGAAGTGATGAGCAGTACACAATTACTTGGAAATCTCTCTTAGAGAAGAAAGGTTATGAGGGCGTGAATTTGCTGACTAGGTTGTAGAATATTTCCAAAGTTGCTCTGAACAAGTACAGAAGCCTCCCCCCCCCCCCAAAAAAAAAAAGGTATGACTTCGTGGAGAACCACTCAAAGAACATCGGTTACATGCAATCAGCCAGTCTCTCTGTTGTTGAATTCTTTTCTTGAGCACCACTTTTCTGCCTTAATTGCACATTTCATCTTGATGTCCTAATTTGTGTGATGTTGAAGAGCTTCACATGGTACTTGAATAATTCTTTCAAGCTTCCCCACTTAGTTTTTCTACACTTTGGGGCAATTTTGTGTTCAGTTATTTTGAATTCTTCGTAGCATATCTGTAGGGCTTGTATGTTACCTGTCAGTATAAAGCGTGGCATTTCCAAAATAAATTAGGTGCTAGTTAGAATGTGCAGGCTACAGAGAACTGTTCAAGCAATTGAGAGGTGTCCAAAAACTGCTATCTCTGCATATGATAAATTATGTACAAGATAGCTGGAAAGTACTTTTGGCTGTCCAGTGGTTTCAGCCTCTATAGCTTGGTGGTGGAAAGTACCATTAAGTCGCATCCAAATTATGGTGACCCTGTAAGGTTTTTAAGGCAAGAGACAAGTGGTTTGCCATTGTCTATCTGCATAGCATTTTCCTTGGAGGTCTCCCATTCGACTGCTGATCAGAGTTGATTCTGTTTAGCATCCAAGTTCTGATGAGATTGGACTAGCCTGGGCCATTTACCAGGTCGAAACTCTCCAGATTTGCTTGTATAGTCCATCATGGTGCCAGAAGTGAAGACCAGATGCAGTATGGTGCACAACAGTTTTCTTTGGTTGTCTTTAGTGAGCAAGCCCAGCCCATACAATGAAGGAAAAGCTTCTTGTCAGTCCCAAGTAGTTAATTAATCAGTAAGGTTTATGTTCAGAATTCTGCTAAATCTAATTTTAATAGCACAGATTTGTTTCTGGCTTCTAAATAGAGTTCTTGTGACCCTGTGGAACAGAGGGCTTCCCCAGACATGTGGAAGAACGAATCCTCCACACTCATAATGTCATATTAGAGATATTGAGGTATAAGTCACAAAATAATGATAACCTTACTCAGTTCAACCCTAGACAATAGATTCTCTTCTCCCACCTATAGCTGTTTTAGGAAATAATACTGCATTCTTTAATTTAAGTTTAAATTTAGAGACCCAGATTGTAGCCATTAATTGTACTGCACCTAAATAGATAATCTCTAATTGTGTTATTTGGCTTTAAAAGTACAATTCCTGAGGACAGGAACGTGGTGTGGGCCTGATCAGTACTCAGAGTGCTGAATTGGATATGAAAAACAACTTGTACTGTTTGAAATAATGAATTGCCTATTAAGAAATGCTTCTACATGTATTGCAGATAACTATACTTCTGTCACTCTAAAATTTTGCATTGCATTTCTTGCTACTGCATATGCCATAAAAATTTTAATTAAGTATTTATTCTGTCTGGCTTCTCTATATATTATGAAGCAACAGCTTTTCAGTCACTAGACAGACATTGCCACTTTTTTATTGCTATTGATACAGCTATTGATAACCTCGGAAATTCTTGGGGAAATCATTTGTAGGTGAATTTTGGTTTTGCTATTGTTATTCTAGACACTGGTAATACTTTCAGCTAATCTGATTGTAATGCAATACTAGACACAACTTATACTGTATGTTCTTCTAAGTGTACCACAAATGACTGACTGTAACTTTACAATTGCTTCACCATGTGGGAGAACTTAAAGCAAAAGGTTGTGATTTAAAAAGGTTTAAGATATCTTGTTGTCTATCTCTGGACTTGTTCTTAAAGAGAAACCAGTAGAATCTGTAATCTGTATGTAGACCCTCAGTGAAGAATGCAAATGCAGTTGTACTCAGAAGAAATTGTGTTAATTAAAATTACTAATTATATCAGTACATATTTTCAGTAGGATACACAGTACAATTTAGTCACTGAAGAGCTGCTGAATGTGGATTTCAGATTTATGGTGAAGTAGACTGTTAGGTGAAGCATAACCCTTATCTCAAAAGTAGCAATTTTTTCATAACCTCTGTAGAAAGCTGTTTACAAGCTGGTGTTGAAACAACACCTTGCTCCCTTATTCTTATCCAGTTGCATGAAACTTACTGGTTAAGAGAACATGTGCTCCCTCCCATCTGCAGTCAGCCTTAATCAGTCTTGGTTAATTACTCTCGATGACAGCTGAATCTGGTAAAAAAAATTGTGCTATGCAATGCTGGCAGCCAATGAGATTATCAGCATGGCAAGACAAAATGCACTGGTTCAGTTCCTGAGGAATGGGTATTCATTTTGTTTTCATCTTGTCTTCCTACTCAAAGTGAAGGTAATATACAATAATGTCTGAGGGACAGCCATGTAAGCATATTGCAGCAATCTTGTGGTACCTTGAAGAATCTTGTGGTGTACTTTAAAGAAAAGCAGAATTTTATAGCTGCATAAACACCCACCGCTTCAGATGCAGCAAGTGAATTCTTGCTACACAAACCTTTTATGTAGGGCATATAAAAATAAACATAAAATGAATAGGTACAGAGTGAACTGTATATATGTTTAATGCAAATCTGATCCAGAAAAATACAGAACATCCACTAGGTAAGCTGAGATAGCTAACTGCCTTGCTAAGACAAAAGCACCTGTGAGTAACAAAAAAACCCCCCTTAACAGGCATGGTGATGAGGAAAATAGTATAAGAGCAAACTCTAAATTCTAATTCGACAGTTGAACAAGTTTCCATATGAAGGAGTTGGGTTGTTTTGTTTTTTTGAGGAATGTTAACTTTTCTTTGGTGGCTGAAATGTTTTTGCATGGATTTCTAAATATTGTCATTAATGTTACAGTTGTGTCCATTTATTATTTAGCATAAGGGCTGGCCTGTTTGTCTAATGTAGAGAGCAGAAGGACATTGTTGACATATTAGGGCCTGTAGTGGAGGATGGGCAAGTGGATAGGCCCAAGGCTGGTACATGATGGTATTACATGAATGTATATAAGAAGAAAGTTAGCCTCTTAGTTTATTCCAAGGTCTAGTTGCTGGGTTTGTGTGTTTGTTAGGTGGTCCTTTGTTGGCAGCAAGCTGTTTTAGGTTATAGCGAAGGTCCCCAACGTGGCACCCATGGGTTCATGGTGTCTGCCAACATCTTCTCCAGTGGTCCTGGTAGTGGGTCAGTCCTGGGAACTGGCTCCTCCTCTCTGAGGACAGGGTTGGTTGAAACTTGATCCTGGAGAGAAGGGGCTTATCTCTGGAATCTCCTGGCCCTGCCCTTGAAGCAGGATGAGTCGGGTTGAGCTCTTGGAGATCCTATAGTGATAGAAGGCTTTTTTCTTAGTCATGGAATAGGCAGAGAGATGGGTTCATGGTGTTTGCCACCATCTTTCCTGGTACCCATCAAGTGCTT
Source organism: Heteronotia binoei (assembly GCF_032191835.1). Classification (NCBI taxonomy): domain Eukaryota; kingdom Metazoa; phylum Chordata; class Lepidosauria; order Squamata; family Gekkonidae; genus Heteronotia; species Heteronotia binoei. The sequence continues at coordinate 37,336,095 of NC_083232.1, read as the reverse complement.
ATAGAAAATGGGTAGGACCAAGTGGAGCTTTTGATTAGCCATTGGAGATCTGATTGGCTGTGCAGATTTTTAAGAAGTTGCAGCTGACACTGCATCACAAAGATCTTCACTGAGTTACTGAAGGTATATGAAAGAATATTTTAGAACAGTATGCTCACTTTAAAAGGCATTCTATTAAATGGACCTTTTGCCTAAATTGTTGAAGAGTTACTTTTTGAGTTAAGTATGACCTCAGTCCCTGACATTTTGTGGTTCTACCTCTTGTGGCAGCTATTTTGGTGTTGCACCTATTACCAGGGCTTTTTCTGAGCAGGAACACAGTTCTGGCTGGTTTGGTGTCAGGGTGCGTGGTCTAATATGCAAATAATTTCCTGCTGGGCTTTTTCTACCAGAAAAAGCCCTGCCTAATACCCTATGTCAGAAATCCAAATGTGCTTCTAGGAATCAAAAAGATTGGGGATCCCTGGGTTATAAGGGGTTCTTTCAAGACTGGCCTTCCACACAAGGCCTGTGTAAGACTTGGAAGTGAGTTCTAGGTGGTCCTCAACAAAAAGTTTCATTTTTTAAGATACCACAAGACTGCTAACAGGGAAGTCTTTGCTTTTGTTGACATTGGCTATGTGGTGCTGTGATACTATTTTCACTGTGATCCCTGAATGGGTGGGATCATCCAGTGAAGAAAACCATCTAATAGGATGCATAAGCAGTAGTAGTTGGGGAAAAGGTACTAAACCTCTGAATACTAGTTCCAGGAGGCAACATCAGGGGAGGGCCTCGACCTCTATGCCCTGTTGTTGGACCTTCAGATAGGATGCTGGACCACTGGTCTGATCCAGCAAGACATTTCTTACATTCTTAAGAAATAACTCTGGTACAATAAAGGACAATAACATACACCCAGAAGAGGAAATTGGTACAAATTTGTTTGCAGTATAGACTTTAAATGGTAGCTTTCATAGAACATTCACAAAGTTATTTGCTGGCAAAGTTATTTGTGGGGAGGGACTCAAGAAGCCATTTTTAATATCTTCGTGTTTTTCTCCTTGTTTCTGAATAGATTGTTTGAGTGAAGGAAATGTTTCCAACAAGTTTGATTTTTTTGGTGGATAAAGAGTAGTTCTAAGGCACACAAATATCTTGAATCCATCTTCTTTCTGATTTATTTCAGTTGGGAGAAAAATCAATGACATGCCCGTTCTTACACAAGCAGAGGTGTATATCCATGATATTGAAGACCATGACATGAAAAAATGCAAAAGTCTGCCAGTGTGAGAGACCTGTTTCTTACACTCTGTGGTTTGTTTTTTTTAGTAACATTCAGCAAAAGCACAGAAGAATTTTAAAGTGAAATCAAAGGAATAACTGTTCTATCATAGTGACATGACAAATTAAATTACCTAGTTCCTTGTAGAGTATGTGACTGCAGACTTCCAATTTAATCCAACAAAGGCTTCCTAAAGAAGAACTATTTCATCTTGAAATGTCTTGCCAGCTTTTATTTACTATCATTTAAAGAACAATTTTCTGTACACATGTGAATGATTGGAGTGTACTTGGATTTGTGTTGCACATTTTTCACTTGAGAATATGCCTGCAATTGTCAAAGTGCCATTAAGATGCCACCACTTTTGGTCACTTCAGTGGAGTTTGCATAGGAGACTCACTGAGTGAAGGTTTTAATGTAAAAATGCCTGGTTCATTGTACCTGTCATCTTTTAGTATAAAATCTTGGCTCGTATCCTTTTATTAAAAATAAAATTGGTAGAGCTGTTGTTGGTCTTAGTCATACACCGTATATTGCCATTCACAGCAGTTTTTATGTTGCAATTTGAACTATATAGTTTAACAAAGTGGGCTATGCCTTTTTATGGTTACCTTGCCTTTCCCCATGAGTTTAATATAGGCTTGCAAGTCATTATGAAGACATGAATAACTTTGTTTTGGCCCAGTGTCCTAAGCCTAAAACAGTCACACATTATAAGAAGCCATGTTCACTACTTTCTGAAATTCCGGTACTCCTGGGGAGGGGAAGGTATGACGGTGGGAGCAGGCAGATTTATAAGCAAAGGAGGCCAAGACATGATAGCGCTTGACCACCTTCCAGCCTGCGTCCCATCCCGATGGTGACAGGTAGTGGGGCCAGGCGAATTCACTTGCCTCCGTCACTGGTGTTATGTAATGCCAGGTCCATTAATAATAAGACCGCTATCCTTTGGGAATTCCTGCTGGAGCAGGACGTGGACCTGGCATGCGTGACCGAGACCTGGGTGCGTGATGGGGAGACCGTGGCTCTCTCCCAGATGCCACTCCCCAGGATACTTGGTCTTTCACCAGTCCCGGACTAGCGGGCAGGGGGGAGGAGTGGCACTATTCATACGAGAGGCTTACTCCTTTAGGGCTCTCCTGGCCCCGGAGATTCCAGACTTGGAATGTGCCGGCCTGATGTGGGACGTTGGGGAGGGGTTGGCGATCTGGCTGGTGTACCGACCGCCTAATACACCGGCTAGCGCCTTACCATCCCTGATGGAGGCTGCGGAGGGCTGGGCATTGGAGTACCCAAGGCTATTGGTCTTGGGTGACTTCAATGTTCATGCCGACGACACGGCCTCCAGTCAGGCGATGGACCTGGTGTCATCCATGGTGACACTGGGACTCTCCCAGGTTGTTACAATGCCCACTCATCAGGCGGGACACATGTTAGACCTGGTCTTCGTGGTGGGAGTTTTAGTGAACGATATTGCTACTAAAGCAGTGGCATGGTCGGATCACTATGCCCTCAAGGCTCGTGTGGATGTGTCACCCCAAGCCTGTTTAGGCGGAGAGCGTATTTTAGCTCACCCGCGGAGCCTGATGAACATATGAAGCTGCCTTATACTGAATCAGACCTTTGGTCCATCAAAGTCAGTATTGTCTTCTCAGACGTTTTTTTAAATGAGACTAATTTCGTCTTCCTCCCACTTTCCTAGGCAAAAATATTGATTTTTCACAAATTTGGCAGTTTTTCCCCCTTTTAAAATGGCAATCGTTCTTTCTCTATGGTAAAGCTCGAGTCCAGAGAGGTCTTTCTTGATCTCAATTCCTTCCTAGTTCAAAGGTCAGATGTTACAGCTTTTATAATCCTTACAGACTCTATTTTATTGGCCAGTCCTTTTTACTTCCTGCTACAGCTTGCTCTGATCTCACCTCCAAATCTCGCAGCCTCCGAAGCTCATGAAGAAACCGCAACCCCGAATTCCAAAACAATATATCCTTTCTTCAGTTATCTTTCAAGGCTATTGTTTTTACTGCCTCTGGTTTTCACAGACTGGGTTTTTATCCAATTATGCCTTCATTCAGTTCAGTTTGTTTAAATTCAACAGTTTATGAGAGTGGATATTCAGCAGAGCTCACTGGTGCATCATCTGGGAACTCCCCCTCTTGTTTTTAAATTCTGTTACAGCTGTTTACTCTCAGAGTTTCAGAGTTCCAACTTGACAAAATAATATTTCTTATTCAGTAGCTTTTTATTTCATCTGTTTATAATCCACTCCAAGTTAGAATAGTTTCCAAGTCTCCCAAAGTCTTTCAGAGTGAAGATAAAAATAGATTAATGTACCTTGCAAAGATTCTTCACGGCCCCGGCCCGTTATCATGCAGTTAAAGTCAGTTAAAGTCCGTCCGTCATTGAGTGTCTGGTTTTCGACCGGCTTAAGTCAAATTTATGACTATATTATCACAGCAGAGAATGGCTGACAAATCCAAACGCCGGATATCAAAATCTGAAGGAGAGAGTTCCCCCACTCCTCCAGATCAATATCAACAGCTTAAAAGGAAAGAAATGTCATCTTGGATTAACCCTTAACTAGGATTAATGGGCATAGACCCCCTCTCAGAGGTCTGTAATACCCTGAACTGTGAAAATAAAATCTCCCTTATCTAGGGAGCTGCAGCCTGTCTTCCAGCCAGACCGGAAATAAACTTGATAGATCAAGCCAAAAGAAGAATGAAAAAGAAGGGAAGCTACTCAAATCTTTCTTTGAATTGGTTAAACAAGAAAATTTAGAAGACATATGGAGAAAATTTAACCCTAAAGTAAAAGACTATACATTTTTTTCAGCGAGACATAGTTCTTTTTCGAGAATAGATATGATATGGGGTTCCCAAAATTTGGGCCTCATAACAAAAAAAATTGAGATTCTACCCAAGGTTTGGGCGGATCACAACCCAATATGTTGGTCTACAAAACTGCGAAAGAAAACAAGAAGATGGAGAATTAATGAGGATTTACTACAAGATAAAGACATTGTATCATTTTTTAGGAAGGGAGACTGCAGCGTTCTTCCAAATAAATGAAACGGATGACATTGAATTTCAAACAGTATGGGACACTTATAAAGCAGTAATGAGGGGACTATTAATTACATTGAACAATAAAGATAAAAGAGCAAAGGAAGAAAAGTTGGCAACATTGCAAAAGGAAATAAATAATAAAGAAAAAGATTTGAAAAAAAGACCAGGGAAAAAGAAATTAATAAAAGAAATTACGATATTACAATCCCAAGTTAAGCATTTGCTGAACAAAGAGTTAGAATGGAATTTAAAAAATTTGAAACAGAAATCCTTTGAAAGTGCGAATAAACCTGGTAAATATTTAGCCTGGCAATTGAAAAAAAAGAAAGAAAATAAGACTATAAATAAAATCATGGCAAATGGGAAAGAAATAGTGGATCAAGAAGGAATTAAAAGAGAATTTTTTAAATACTATGCAAATTTATTTAAAGGTGTAAATATAAGCAAAGAAAAAATGGAAGAGTATCTACGGAATATCCAGGTGGCGCCTTTGACGGAATATATGAAAAAGATATTAAATGACCCAATAGAGAAAATTGAAGTAGAAGCAGCAATAAAAGCAATGAAAGAGGGTAAAGCCCCTGGGCCAGATGGATTCACATCAAAATTTTATAAAACTCTTAAGGATGAAATAACACCCAAACTGTTGAAACTGTTAAATACAATAAGAGAAGAAGGGAAGATCCCAAGGACATGGAGGGAAGCTGCAATTTCTTTGATTCCTAAGGAAGATAAAGACATCACAAATGTAAAGAATTATAGACCAATTTCATTGTTGAACAACGACTATAAGATTTACTCAAGAATCTTAGCAGAGCGATTGAAACAATATTTGATCAATTTTATAAATAAAGACCAAGCCGGATTTCTTCCTAAAAGACAAATAAAAGACAATGTGAGAGCTGTCATTAATGTTGTGGAATACTATGAGAAGCATCCAGAAAAGGAAGCGGCCTTATTTTTTGTTGACGCAGAGAAAGCCTTTGACAACTTGAACTGGGACTTTATGTTTGCGGTAATGGAAAAAATCAATTTAGGGGAACAATTTATAAAAATGACAAGAGCAATATATACAGATCAATATGCAAAATTGTGTATAAATGCAGATCTTACTAAAGAACTGAAAGTGAGTAAAGAAACAAGGCAAGGATGTCCGTTATCACCACTGTTGTTTATAATGACCTTGGAAATATTGCTACAACAAATTCAAAAAGATGAAGAAATAGAAGGTTTAAAAATTAGAAGATTCTCTTATAAATACAAAGCTTTTGCAGACGATATAGTGTTTATACTGGAGAATCCGATTCAAGTGTCACCATTGTTGTTAGCCAAGATAAAAGAGTATGGAGAACTAGCAGGATTGTATATAAACAAAGAGAAATCAAAATTCTTATGTAAAAATATGCAACCAAATAAAATAAAAGAACTACAAGAGGTGACGGGTTGTGAAGTCACAACCAAAGTTAAATACCTTGGAATAGAGATAACAATGAAGAATATTGATTTATTCAAAAATAATTATGAAAAACTGTGGTGCAAAATGGACAAAGATTTGATGAAATGGAATAGGCTTAATTTGTCCTTATTGGGTAGGATAGCTGCAATCAAAATGAATATTTTGCCAAGAATAATGTATTTATTTCAAACCATCCCGATTGTAAAAGATGCAAAACAATTTAACAAATGGCAAAGGAAAATCTCCGACTTTATATGGGCCGGAAAGAAACCAAGAATAAAGATGAAGATCTTAACAGATGCTAAAGAGAGAGGAGGTTTTCAACTTCCTGATCTAAGATTGTATCATGATGCAGTTTGTTTGACATGGATTAAAGATTGGATAATGCTGTTAGATAAAAAACCTTTATGGTTAGAAGCTCACGGAAATAAATTCGGCTGGCACGCGTATATGTATTATGGGAAGAATAAAATGGATGGTTTTTTCTCTCACCACTATGTTAGAAACACTTTACTAAGTACTTGGATAAAATATAAGAAATATGGGGACGAGAGAAAACCGCTGTGGATAGTGCCAGCAGAAGTAATAAAAATAACAGCTGAAGCCGACGATAAAAGAGAAATGTCATATAACCAACTGCTCAAGATTCGAGGAGATAAAATTGAATTAAAATCTTCGGAAGAGCTAGACAATAAATATGATTGGTTTCAAATGCAACAAATTAAAAGCTTGTTGGAAAATGATATAAAATCAGAAGGAATTAGACGAGAACAAACAGAATTGGAAAGGGTCCTGCTTGGTGATAATGAAAAATTGATATCAAAAGTATATGTTATTATTGAAATGGTCTACAGAAGAAGAAGTAGTAAAATCTCAAATGGTCAAATGGGCAGTTAATGTGAATAGAGAAATACAAATGGATGCATGGGAATACCTTTGGATGAAATCAATGAAGATATCAACTTGTCAGAGCATAAAAGAAAATTGTTTTAAGATGATGTACAGGTGGTATATGACCCCGAAAAAATTGGCTAAGATGAGCAAGAAAATGTCGGATAGATGTTGGAAGTGTAAAAAACATGAAGGTTCTTTCTTCCATATGTGGTGGACATGTGAAAAAGCGAAAGAGTATTGGAAGATGATACAACAAGAAATCTCCAAAATATTGGGTTACGACTTTAAGAAAATTGCAGAGACATTTTTGCTTGGATTACAATTAGAAAAATATCCAAAGGAAGATAGGACTCTAATTTGGTACCTGCTATCAGCTGCTAGGACATTGTATGCGCAGCTTTGGAAGCAAGAAAAAATACCGGATAAATGGGATTGGACTATGAAAGTTCTATCGTGGAGTGAAATGGATAAATTAACTAGAACATTAAGAGACTATGATTTGGAGATATTTAAAAAAGAGTGGAGGAAGTTTAAAGAATACATAGAGAAAGAGTCGAATGTAAGAAGACATTGGACAATTTTTTAGTAATATTGGGGGGGGAAAAAACCGAAGAAGCAAGAAGGGGGGGAAAATACATATATAATTTTGATTAGTCAGATGTATCTTTAGTTTTGAATTAGAATCTATAACCTCGGGGAAGTCTATATTGGAGGGAGGGGGGATTGAAAAGTCATATGGGTTAGTATTGAAGCAACGAAGGGAAATTAAGTTCCGTAACCATATGCTATCAATAAATTGGTAAAACAAGTATTGTCTTCTCAGACTGGCAGCGGCTCTCCAGGGTCTCAAGCTGAGGTTTTTCACACCTATTTGCCTGGACCCTTTTTTGGAGATGCCAGGGATTGAACCTGGGACCTTCTGCTTCCCAGGCAGATGCTCTACCACTGAGCCACCGTCCCTCCCAGAACGGTTCCTAACGGCCCTGCGGGACCCCTGGCCCACTGGCGACTCCCTGGATGATCTGGTGGAGTCCTGGAACGATGAACTCTCCAGAGCCATCGAGGAGATCGCACCTAGGCGCCCTCTGCGTCCCCATTTGAAGCTGACGCCTCGGTTTAACCAGGAGCTGCGACAACAAAAGCGGGGACTCAGACGACTGGAGAGGCAATGGCAGTGTACTGGAGATGAAGTGATCTGAACATCTTATAGAGAGAGTTTGAAGTCCTGTGAGATGGCGATCAAAGCCACAAAGTAAGCATACTTTGCGGCTAAGATTGCGTCCGCAACTTCGCGCCTGGCACAATTGTTTGATATAATTTGGAGTCTTACAATGCTGCCTCAAGGCAGACCAAATTCTATTGAATTGGAGATTGGCTGTGAGGCTTTTGCAAAAATTTTTGCGGACAAGATCGCGTCACTCTGCCTCGATCTCCCTGCCATATTTGAGGCAGTTAGTGAATCCGAGGCTCCGGGCCTATCTTCGGATCGTGTTTCTGGATGGCTTCAGTCCTCTCAGCCTGGAGGAAATTGACAGGATCCTCCTATCTGCACGCCCAACAACTTGTAAATTGGACCCTTGCCCCTCCTGGCTTATTAAATCCTGCCAGAGGGAGCTCAGATATCCTGTACGGGATATCATAAAGAGATCCCTGATGGATGGGCATTTTCCAACGCCGCTTAAAGAGGCGGTGGTCCGTCCCCTCTTGAAAAAAACAACCTTAGACCCGGCCCAATTGGCCTTTTTGGGCAAACTTATCGAGAGGGCAGTGGCGATGCAGTTACCTTCCTGGAGGATGCTTCCGTCCTTGACCCACTCCAGTCCGGCTTTCGCCTGGGCCATGGGACGGAGACGGTGTTGGTTGCCCTGGTAGATGACCTTCAATGGCATCTGGATTGGGGCGGCTCGGCGGTGCTGATGCTGTTGGACCTATCAGCTGCGTTCGATACGGTCGACCATCGGTTACTGACCTGCCGCCTTGCCGGCGCGGGGATTCAGGGGTTGGCCTTACAATGGCTTTCCTCCTTCCTTGAAGGTCGGGGACAAAGGGTCGCGATTGGGGTGAGCTATCCCGGAGGTGCACGCTAGATTGCGGAGTGCCTCGGGGGGGGCGGTTCTCTCCCCGATGTTATTTAACATCTATATGCGTCCCCTTGCCCAGATCGCCCGAAGGTATGGGCTGGGCTGTCATCAGTATTCTGACAACACCCAGCTCTATCTGCTTATGGATGACCGACCGGTCTACGCCCCAGAAAATCTAGATCGGGCGTTACAGGCTGTGGCTGAGTGGCTCAGACTGAGCGGGCTGAGGCTAAATCTGGCGAAGACAGAGGTCCTTTGCCTGGGTCATCGGGGCCCGGGGGGGGGGGGAAATCCCCCTGCCAGTTTTTGACGGTGCGCCGTTGATAGCGGCGAACAGGGTCAAAAGCCTGGGGGTACTATTGGAGCCCTCCTTAAAGATGGAGGCTCAAATAGCAGCCACTGCCAAGTCCGCATTTTTTCATCTTAGGCGGGCAAGGCAGCTGGCTCCCTTCCTGGAGCACAACGATCTAGCAACAGTGATCCATGCTACGGTCACCTCGAGGTTGGACTACTGCAATGCCCTCTACATGGGGCTGCCCTTGTGCCGAACCCGGAAGTTGCAGCTAGTGCAGAATGCTGCGGCCCGGCTGTTATTGGGGCTCCCAAGATGGGAGCGCATTCGGCCGGGGCTCCGGGTTCTGCACTGGCTGCCAATAATATACCGAGTCCGGTACAAGGTGCTGGTTATTACCTTTAAAGCCCTATATGGCCTAGGACCTGCCTACCTGAAGGACCGTCTCTCCCCACATGTTCCCCAAAGAGTACTGAGAATCGGGAACCCAAAATCTTCTCGTTATCCCCGGGCCAAAGGAAGCCCGCCTGAAATCTACCAGGGACAGGGCCTTCTCTGTTATGGCCCCTTCCTGGTGGAACCAGCTGCCCAAAGAGGTGAGGGCCCTGCGGGACCTTGCTCAGTTCCACAGGGCCTGTAAGACAACCCTCTTCCGGCTGGCTTATAACTAACTGGCACAGGACACTAAGTGTAGTTCTATTAGATTTCTGCTATCCCTAATGTTTTAAATGTTTTAACTGTGTTAAATGCTTAAACTGAATATTTTTATGTTGGATTTTATGTTGTGAGCCGCCCTGAGCCACTTTGGTGGGAAGTGCGGGATATAAATTATAAGTAAACTAAACTAAAAACTAAAAATCAATAAAAGTAAAGTAATATATTTCACATAATCTAAATATTCATGATTTCATTGTATCAGCAGTTCCCACCTATAATGATTTTGCCCTCACAGAATTTCTTCTTTATTTTTCTCTGGCTGTCACAAAGCAACCCCTCAGTTAAGCAATCTCTTCCCTAGTTCTTAGATGAGCAGCCCCTTTTCCTTCCTTTATTTTTCTCTGGCCGTCTCAGATAAAATATTTAATTGAGCAACCCCTTTCCTTTTTTGTTTTTCTCTAGCTGACCCACCCAGTTGTTTGAGTGTATATTGGTAAATGCTGACCCAGTCTTGGGAACTGATGGGAGAGACAAAAATTCTTCTTTTGTCTTGGTTTGATATTGGACACAAGAGGCTGATGCTAAATCAAAACTAACTTTGAGGGGAAATGGTCCAGTAGGAATCAGGTTTAGGACTTATAAGGTGAATAGTAAACAGGAATGAGGTAACTTTGTATAACAGTAGACTCCAGATAATTTGTAACAAACAAGTAACTGTTTCTATTATTCAGACAGGTCTTTAAAACTTGAGAAGAGTGATTTCTTGGCAGTCTCTGTGTAAATAAGCATAAGCTTTTTGGTCTCACAGATGCTAAAGTTGGTGAAGGCAGGAACATTAACTCAAGTTCCAGTTTCCTTCCTCCACAGGCTAGGAGCTATTTCTCTCTGTCTTGATAGGGATGGGTTACATGTCCCACTTCCCTCAGGATTTTTCTTGATCCTTTCTCAGCCTGCGGTGCTCTCTCACTATTAACTGTCAGCTCTCAACTTCTTAACTTGGCACTCTCAACTGAAGAATTCTATCTGAATATCCTGTAGATAGATCCAGGTGGGCAGCCGTGTTGGTCTGAAGCAACAGAAGAAAGTTGGAGTCTGGTAGCACCTTTAGGACCAACAAAGCTTTATTCCGAATGTAAACTTTTGTGTGCATGCATACTTCATCAGGCAATAAAATAGGATACAGTGAGCAGAGTTACATATGGCTGGTGGGCAGTGATTAAGCATGTAAAATAGTACCAAGTTTGAATACCTGTCACTCAAGGTTCTCAGACTGGTTTACAGTTTTAACAGTTTGCTATCACACCATCTTCTGAAAAACTTATTTTAGCATATATCTAATTCCCATGGGTAATCCTACTACATGGATCAGAGCATTCACAAGGGGAAAACATCTTGGGGGTTTGGTGGAGTTTTTGCAGACCTGGGGAGTGGGTCTTAGGGTCTTTTACAATGCATGCATGTTGAATGTATACATATTCAGTGTTTTACTTATGAACTCACACCTTGCAGATTAGAATATGCCACAAGCCAGGAATACAGCTGAACAAATTTCCCCATGTCAGAAGACCTGTTCAGTGCAAGGATGATTGAGTAAAAACATCCAGGTACAACTTAATTTATTTCAACTGATAAGTTTAAAAATGGAACACTTACAATAATATATTGCTTCTGGATGCTGAGGTTCCATTCCCAGATCAAGATCCAAAGACACAAGAAATTATTTCCTCTGAGCTAGAGGAGATACTATGTTACTTGAGGAGCAACCCCCCACTTCATTCATGTGTGAGACATCTCATTATCACAAGAGCTACAGGGAGGACTTGTGTGGCATAAATAAAAACCAGCTGGTTTATTGACAAAGATTCACAAACTAGAGCACATCTTTGAATGCATGAAGGGAGCTCCAGCCCACAAAAGCTTATGCTTTAGAAATCTGTGGCAGCTTTCATGTGGGAAGAATCCCCTATTTTGCATTCATCACCACTGCAAATGCAAAGCAATTCATACTGCAACTGACACTTCCTTCCATCATGTTTTCCCAGTTGTGGCATCTCGGGCTTTTAAAAGTAATCAGTAAGTGGTATAATGCTATAGAAATTATATTTTTTCCCAAAATGCCAATGCAATATGTGACAGGGAAAAATGGCTGCAGCAAGGAACTGTTGAAAGGAAAATGACATTGATACGAGGGAGGCCTTTGACAATGTGTACCTTCCTGTCCAAACATTGAATTAATGAACTGTGCTGTTTGTGAAAAAATCATAGCAAATCAGGTTTGGGGGAAAGCATACTGAGGAGTGGGAAAGGTTGGGTGGAACAAAATCACATGAAGTCATGTGGTTTGGTTTTTTTTAATGTGCTCCAGTATGGGCACTAAAGCAGATACAATACTCCATTTGAAAACAGCCTAATACTGGCTGGATTCAAAAATTCTGTAAAACTAATGATGATGCTTTTCTCTGGTGCCAAAAAAATCTACTGGAGGATCATGGCTACTTTAGATTCAAACCCGATTCTTCAAGGTGCCACAAGATCCCTTTAGATTCGAACCCTATTCTTCAAGGTGCCACAAGATCCCTTGCTCAAATGATGGCAAAGCTTGCTGAGTTTTGTAGGACAACAACTATGAGCTCTATGTTTTTGAGGGAAATAATGATCAACTTTTCCCAAGAGATCTCCCATCCAGGTTCTACCCAGATCCAGACCTACTGAAATTTATGTGCCTTCAAATGATATTCCAGTCTGCATGTCAAATGATGCCTGCAATTGTACAATGTTCACTGGAATACATTGCTTCCTCAAAAATACATTTGTTCTTAGGAAACAGCAACTTTAGTACATGGTCATCTAACCTTTTGTACCACTTGGCTTCATCCAGAGTGCTTTGGCTGACTGTTTCATGGATGTTGATTTGAAATTTGCAAAAAAAGGTTTTTTTTTCTCTTCCATGCCTCTGGATTCTATGAACCACATGAGCCTTCTGTTTAAAAACTTTTCCAGGACAACTAATGGTTGACTATACTTAGGCATTGGAAGTCAAAGTCTCCAGAGGTGCAAGCATAACCTTCCAAAACTAATGTATTTCTAAATAACATTTCATGCTGTATGTTTTCATACAGACCCCAACAGCAATGAAATCTAAACCGTTTTTCTTTTCCTATTAAGTGTTTTTTTTTCTTATACTGCTATTTTATTGCTGCTGACCCGCCATTAATTCTCTTGAAGAAGAAGTGTGACCCGCTTTGAGGCTCCTATCGGCGGTGAAAGGCGGGAAACAAGCGCTGACCCTTCTTCTAAAAATAGCTGCCCTGAGCCCGCTTCGATGGGGGTAGGGTGGGATATAAATCAAATAATAAATAAATAAATAAGGACATGCCCTTGAGTGGCGAGGCAAATCCCATCCACAGTACATTTTAGACAAGAGACAAGCAGAGGCAATTTGCTACTGCCTTCCTCTGCATAGCAACCCCAGTGTTCCTAGGTGGTCTGTCATCTGAGTACCAGCCATGGCCTGATGAACTATGGCTGCTGCTTAGTGCTTACAATGAATTTTGTTGTTGTTGTTGTGAATTTTAACTATTTGTAATTGTCTTATTAACTGCTCTGAGAACCAGTTGTTGGTCGAGTAGTAGGGTATAATTTTTTTAAACAATTACATCTGTATATTGGCAGATGAGTCCAAGTTTCAAAATGTTAGCCTACTTTCTGTTGTCACTGGGTTTTTTCTTTTTGTAGAAAAAGCCCATCAGGAACTCATTTCCACATTAGGCCACACCCCCTGATGCCAAGCCAGCCAGAACTGTGTTCCTGCTTTTAAAAAAAGCTCTGGGTGTCACTATTGGAATGACTTTGTACATTTGAAATGTACAGACTATGTCGGTGTCAGATTGAAAGTTTAAAGTTTATAGAGGCTTATAAAAAATCTGGCAAGTCAAAGATAGGTCCTACCATAGAACTACCACAGAACGTCCTCATAGCAAACATGGTGCAGTGGCTTAAATTTCAGGCTAGGACCTGGAAGACCTGGAATAAAGCCCCAATTTCACCAGAGAAGCTTGATGGGTGACTCTGGGTCAGTTACTCTCTCAACCTAACTTACATCACAGGGTAGTTGTGAGGATGAAGTTATGTGGATAAAGTAGGAGAGGGTGATATACAAAGGAAGGATGAGATAAAAATGTGCTAAATTAATGGGCAGGTGCTATGGAGGAAAGTCCATCCCAATGTCGCTGCTGGTGTATGTAGTTTTCTCTTAGATAGCATTGTACAGATTTAACTAAATTGGTAAGCCTGTAAGTTACAGAACAGAAACTGTAAGCTTAATTATGTGTTTTTGGCCATGAATCAAATAGGGTTGCCAATCCTCAGTTGGGGTCAGGGGATCCCCTGGTTTGGGGGCCATCAGAAAGTGGAGGGGGGATGTCTGCTGTTGTTGTTGTTCAGTTGCACAGTCAAGTCTGACTCTTTGCAACCCCATGGACGAAGTCAAAACACCTGCTAAGTTTCAAAAAGATTGGACCATGGAGTCCAGTTCTACGAACCCCAAACGATGACCTTATCTTTTATTATTTCCAAATGGAGGAAAGGTATTTAAAGGAGTGCGGTCCCTTTAAATGTGATGGTCAGAACTTCCTTTGGAGTTCAGTCATGCTTGTCACAACCTTGCTCCTGGCTCCACCCCCAAAGCCTCCAACTATTTCTTGAGTCGGACTTGGCAACCCTAATATGTCACATTTCCTACTACATGAAATTATCTTGCACTACAGTTTCTTTAAATTTACTTCATTTATGGTCTGCTGTTCTTGCTGAAAACAAGGTGGATTACAGGTAAAAAACAATGAGGTAAGCACAGTATATTATAATACACACAACCTGAAATGTTAGAGAACAGTACTTTGAAAACCCATCACAATACAGAGAATAAAGCAGGCTAGGGAAACAGTTCAGCCTATCATTTTATTATATACAGTAAACAATACAATTAGGGCATGTATTATTATTGTTATTATTAATAGTTTATATTCTGCCCATTCCCCCGTGGGGGCTCAGGGTGGAGCACAATATAAAATCACATTAAAATCATATATGTACATGATGGTACTTGTCTGACAGGCCACACACCTTTGTTGTGATATTAGTTCTGTTTTACATATCCACCCTTTTTAATGAGGCTGATTTTGCAATCAAAGTCTCATTTAGAAGCATAACTATTTCATGTCATTTTATTGTTCTTCAAATGAAAGTCTCATGGGAGCTGGAAAGTGAAATCTGTTTCCTTTATTCTTGTAAAGTTGCTCATCATGCACATACAGAAGTTGGCTTGGATTTGTATAACAGCATAAAACTACGTTCTTCCTGTGCTACAAATGACAGGATATTTTCACCAGTTTTTCTCATTAATTTGTACATGACAGTAAGCAAATATTGCAAGTTCTTTTTGTGGCATCTTTTCCTAAAATACCTAAATGTTGGCTTGGCTATAACTTGAAGGTTGTGTACTCTGGTGAGCATCCCATCTGAGGTAAGATGGGCAGCAAATTAAAAAAAAGAAGAAGCTTTTGTAGTGCTGCAATAAATATCCTTTCAGACACACTGACATGGTACAAAACCTTGCCTTTTTCTTAGGTGCATTAAGACAATTTCCTTAATAGCTGGACAATGAATATTTTAGTGTTCTGTGTTCTTTATAAAAGTGCTTCTAAACATTTCTCCTTTGGGTAGAAGAAGAGTTGGTTTTATACACTGCCCTTCACTACCTAAAGGAGTCTTGGAGTGGCTTACAATCATCTTCCCATCCTCTCCCCACAACAGACACCCTATGAGAGAGAGAGAGCTCTAAAAGCGCTGTAACTGGCCCAAGGTCACCCAGCTGACTTTATGTGGAGGAGTGGGGAATCAAACCAAGTTCTCCAGATCAGAGGCTGCCGCTCTTAACCATTACACCAAACTGGCACTGAGTGAAGGCTTCTTCAGTCATAGTCCCAGGTTACCCCAGTGTGGTATAGTACTTAGTAACTTAAACTAGATTTAAAAAGAACCAGGCTCAAATCCCTTGAAGGTTGCTGGAGCTAGTTTTCTTGGTTTTGATACTGGGCTCGGGTGTTGCTTGTTCTGTTGTCTAGGATTTATTATTGTTCTTTTAGGGTTTTATCATTGAATTGATGATTGCAGTTATATTGCTGTTCCTGCTGCACTTTAATGTTCAGGGGTTTTTGTAAGATTCTGCGGGTACTTTGGTAGATGGGAAAGGCTTGAATAGAATGAATTAAAAGATCTTCAGTTCTACCTATGAAAACATAGAGAAAACATAATTTTACTCTACTTTTCAAAAACAAAAAGTCTTCTTCGAGGCAGTGCAGTAACTGATTTGTTTCCCACATTCATTTGTGAGGTAGTCTAAGAAAAAACCCATGCTCATTCATCACCTTATCACCTGCAGTAATGTGGAAGTTCTTCCTTCCTTTTTCCCTTTGTAGTGAAATTAGCGTAGGAAAGCAGAACTTGAACTGCGAATTCCTGTTATTTCAAACTACCCCACTTGGCAGGGTGTTTCCTTATCACTAACAGACCAGAATGCACTCCTGAACTGTCAGTTCTCAGAAATGAGCACAACTTTCCTCCGTTCGGGCCTTCACAAGATCCGATACAAAAAGAACCCCTTAGCCTTTGTATTCTGGTGGAAGGGAAGACACTAGTAATACATTAATAATGACTCTTCCTTTGATCCTGATTTTTCTTTTGGTTCTGCCAGGCGTTATTTCACTCATGGGTAAGTCCCTGTTTGATTGTTGCCAAGATTATGGATATTAGAATGAATTTACAACTCTGATTTACTTTCTGTGTTTAGGAAAGTACCTTCCAGCTTGCAATGAGATTGTTAGTGATTTGAATTGTACAATGAATGTCATCAAAAGGAGATGGTGACTCATTTTAAACAGTACACTTGGGATCTTCTGTTGCTTGACCAGCTTGGAGGACAGTGAATGTGAGACTAGGTCCCAAGTTCATCACTAACAGTGCATCCCAAGGGGACTTAGAAGGGGGTAGCTCTAGTGAGGATTGCATTGTATTTATTTATTTATCATATGGCAGAGCAGCACATAGAAAGTATATAGTAATACAAAATATGTAATCAAGTTGACACAATAGGTATGCAAACTGACTGGGCAAGCCTCCTAAATACTAATATCTAGATTGCACTATTAATCTTTAGGATTCTGCAAAATCTGCATCTCAAATTGAGACTTGGCATTAAGATAAGATGATGTTGCATATATATATATATACATGTGTTTTTTCTTCTCATGCTTAATACAAAATGTTATAAAAGTAATCAGCAGACATCAAATGCTCTGTTTAGATTTTTTTTTAAATCATTTTTGAGTGCTATAGATGCTCTTATTTGGAATAGAAATATGGATTTGTAGGTTCACCCATAGGTTTGTCCCATGTAACCATTAAGGGTCAGCTACAGATTCCTGGTTTCTCAGCAAGATGCCATTCAGTAAAGACCCCCATCCCAGCTCAGCATATAATAGGATGCCACTGCTCCCCCTCCAATGTGGGTTAAGCAGTGGTGGGGATTGCCACCAACAGCTGTCCAAGGGAATCTATGGTAATGACTACTGCTTCACACTGAAAGTTCTTTCAGTCCCTTCTCACTCCAGTTCATCCCTGTCTAGAATTTATTAACTGGTATGAAAACTGCTTATCTCTGATGCAAAGACCCTTTCAGGAGTGAGATTGATTGGCACCTGGGTCACGGTCTGAAGTTTTTGACATGTTCAGGAGAAAGGCAAACTCGTGGGCATTCGATGAAATTGCTGAGCAGACAGGTTAAAACGGATAAAAGGAAGTACTTCTTCACCCAAAGGGTGATTAACATGTGGAATTCACTGCCACAGGAGGTGGTGGTGGCCACAAGCATAGCCACCTTCAAGAGGGGTTTAGATAAAAATATGGAGCAGAGGTCCATCAGTGGCTATTAGCCACAGTGTGTGTATATATAAAATTTTGTGCCACTGTGTGACACAGAGTGTTGGATGGATGGGCCATTGGCCTGATCCAACATGG
This sequence comes from Heteronotia binoei, assembly GCF_032191835.1. Classification (NCBI taxonomy): domain Eukaryota; kingdom Metazoa; phylum Chordata; class Lepidosauria; order Squamata; family Gekkonidae; genus Heteronotia; species Heteronotia binoei. Next base: position 37,318,313 of record NC_083232.1, on the reverse strand, counting down.
CTTCTCTTATATTCTTATGTTCTCTTATATATATATACTTTAAATAACTAAAATAAGCTGTGGCACTGTAGAACTAATTACTCTCTCTGACCTGACTTTGTAATAAGACTGGCAGATTCTATGTGGGGTCTGGTCATCTCCAGGAATGCATGAGAGGATAGAAACATTCTCAGGACATATGCAGCTTGTCACCTGCATTTTGAAAAGAGACTATGCCAACATGTAGCATGCACCAGGAAGGAAAAGGGCTTGGGAGTAGGGGGTAGGGTGGAAGGAGGGAAATCAATCAGAACAGCAGCACTGTGAGTTGATAAGGTATGAGAAATGATGAGCTAGGTGCAGTTGTTTGGGCCTTTCTAGTAAAACCTTCTTGAAATTTGTGTAATCTTTACAAATACTCAGTGAAGTGTCTTTGCAGACAGTCCAGGATTTGGCACTTATTGGTCCCTTATAGTCATGACATATTAGCAGAATAAGGATCATGTAGCTTCCAATTCTGCTACATTGTGACAGATGCTTTTCATTATTAGTAAGCAACTTAAAGAGAACCACTGGTATTAGGTACAGTGGCCAAGTATTAGGTACAGTGATTACACAAGCTGGATTGGCTAGACATTTTTTTGAATTCAAGTAAACAGAAGGTGGATCTAGACTAAACTTTCCAATGGCAGAATGGAACATTCCTTCTTCCCCGCTCCCCTATTACTCTCAGCTTTTTAAAATGAAACTTCATATATTTTCAGGACAGTATCTCTCTCCTATAGGTATCCTTCCCTCCTCCTTTTTTCCAATGGTCACTTGTCAGCTGCTATTTAGCTAACTAAAAAAAAAAGAAACCTTCTAGCATACACACCCAGTCCTGTCTGAGAAGAAGCTCTGATTTGCCCAACCAACATCAAGCTCCTTTTTTATTCATATAAATTAAGCAATAGAGAGCATGTCTTCTACTCAGCCTCCTCCTCTTTAACCCTCTTTTTGTTGAGAAAATAGTGAACCTGTCCAAATGTCCCGCATTCTTTATGCAACAATTTGTGCATCTGTTCATTGAATGTAAGCTTCTAGGAATTCCCTTTGTGCTATGGAACTCGGGTCTGGTTATTACTAGTGTAGCAAACATGGTGTTGTGCAGGGAGACAGGCTGTTGTGTTAAGGATGCACAGAGGTCTATGCACATTTACTCTTTAATACTTTTCTTAGTGTTCTCAGAAAGATACTCATAGAGCAACATGCCAAACATCTGTGCATACAGAGTTCACTGGAGGCACAGCCCTTATGTAGTCACTACAACCTTGGCTGGAACACTTGCACATACAGGTGCTACTACCTCAGAGACTCTAGGCCAGTGTGCCCTGAAGCTGTCATTGCCCACCAGGTCTTCAGCATCATCACTGAATGCCTGCCCTCAGGGTTGGCCCTGCCACTAGACAAACTAGGTGATTGCCTAGGGTGCCCACTGGGTACCCCCCAAGTGACTTGGTGATGTTATCAGTGTGTGTGGGGGTGTGTGTGCTAGAAGTTAGCCTTGCTTAGGGCCAGCCCTGCCTGCCCTGCTACAAGTTAAAAAAGCACCCCACTTCATACAAGGCAATTCTGTTTATATATAGGTATGCATAGGTACAGAACATCCTAACCTCAGGCATGCATTCAGGGTGAAATTAGTGCCTTATGGCCAACAACCAATTCTTTAATTGGTTTGATTTCTGTTTTCTCTGTTCTACTTCTTTAAGCGTCTTGGGGAGAAATTTATCTTTGAGGCAATGTGAGCAGTATAAAATGACTCTGTTTTACTGGCTGACAGAACAAAGTGGGGCGAATGGATTGCCTTGAAACCCCAGTGCCCTCAAGGTTTATTGCTCTTCTTTGAAGGGGGGGAGGCATATAGCTCCTGTTAAGAATGTTGTAGGCTCTAGACTTTGTACTGTGTTAGACAAAGGCATTAATCTCTTCCATGCTCTCTCATCACCATCCCATCACTTATGTGATGTGGCTGAATGGCTTTTCATATAAATTGTGTTTCCAGTTTCTACTGTATTTCCAAGCCTGGCTTTTTGCTGGGCTGAACAAAGGAAGAGTTGGATATTGTAGGGTAATTTGAGGCAGTCATATGCCTGAAAGCAGACCATATCAATGAGTATAAAGAGCTGGAAGGTGAAAAGGTATCCCTTCCCATTGCTAGATGTGCTATATTTAGTGTGTACATTGCAATGGAACTGTCTGCTCCTCCCCCTTCTAATATTTGCTTGTGTTAGTTTACAAGCAAATATTGGGTGCAGTCCCTTCTTGTGAGTTCTGTTTGCCTGAATCATAGACTGTCTGGGCTCTCTTATTTGATACCAATTGCTCCCATCACTGTTTCTCCTTGCTAATAAGGGGATATAGTTTTTACCACACCTGTTAATGTGGTGTGTGCCTAAGAGAAAGAACCTGACTGAGTACCACCTGTTATTGACTAACAAGCAAAAGGGAACTTCACAGTAGAGCTGTCCTGATCATTATTGTCTTTGCTTACATATATATTGGACCACTGAGAAAACCCACTGACTTATAACCTGTTCTATTCCTAGGGCTGCCAACCTTCAGGTGGCACCTGGAGATCTCCCACTATTACAAGTGATCTCCAGATGACCCAGATCAGTTTCCCTGGAGAAAATGACTACTTTGGAGTGCAGTGTACCCTGCTGAGGTCTATTGCCTCTCTAAACCCTACTCCTCTCCCCACAAATCTCCAGATATTTCTAATCCAGAGCTAGCAACTCTACCAGTTTCCTTTTTCTCCTGTCATGGGTCTCCTGCTATTTGGATTCCCCCATCTTGTCTTAATGTATGCCTCTCGACCTTAGTGCAAATTTCTTCTCTTCCCCTCCAAGGGCTGTTCAAGTGAGTGAAGGAAAAAGTCTTACACTTTGGCAAACTATTGAGGTGGTATAAGAAAGACATCCTATTATGCATTTCAGGAAACAGGTATAAAAATGTACCATTATCAATGTGAAGAAACACTTCAGCTCACACTCCATTTTACTATGGGAAAGTGGTTTCTGGACTGTGTTAAATTTTGAAGGAAGACAAACCATGTCTTTCAAAAACCTGTTTTGAAGATTTAAACTTCTTCCTTCTTCTCTGCATAGCCAAGAAGCAAATTCAGCAGCATGAGGTTGCATTTTGCATTTTACAGGTGATGGATGATCTTTATATCTGAGACCTAAAACAACTACAACACTAGTTCTTGGTTCTAACACCATCTGCTCTGGTTGGTGGGTGCACATTTGGATCCAATATGGAGAGAGATAAGATTGGATAGGAGGTCCTGATCTTTTTCCAAGTAAAAAGACATAGGCCTGCACAATGTGTATGCTTCTTATAAGGAATTTTACTACGGAGTTGAACTAAACTTTTATCATTACTAGTTCCCAATGGGAAGAAGGATCATGGTGAACAACTTTCTAGGCTGCCTGTGCATCATCAAGAGATTGGCTTTCTCAAAATAAGATCTTTCAACTTCAGAGACATTTTCACTGTTCTGTCTTGAATCGTCTTTTTACCTAATGACTTGTTGTCTCATAAATATTTAGGAAAATTGCAAGCACTGCATAAACTAGTTTACAGAAATCTGGACAAATTGTTAGTACAACAATGTAATAAAAGGCTTTATCACCATTGTTGATAATTGTACATTTCCTTGTATTGTGCACAAGGAAAACTGACTGGCAAACAGCAAGTATTTGTCTCCAGTGCTCATCAGATTTCTGTTATTCACTAATGGGCTGGAAGCCAAGAGGGACATGAGAAGGAAGCCAGAGAATGGATGAGATAAGTCTAAGTCAGCTTTTTCATTGAAATAGAAGAACATGCATTTCCAGGTTATCCTTCTTCAGGACAGTTACCCACTGACATGTCAACAATACCAATAAAATGCAGTGTGGCTTGTTATGAGATGAAATGTTTATAATACAAACCCAGTGTTTTTTGCTTGTAATTTGAGTGCTTAAAGCTGTATTCTCACCTTGGTTTTCTTTCCCACCATATTTCTGCTATTCTAGGAAGTAATTGAACTTTTTTGTATTTTGAGATGTGCTTAATTCTATAGTTCGGAACAATTTGTCAAGCTGATCCCACAGTGGCAAAGTAAAAGTTCCATGAGCCAGGCCATAACTGTTTTAACACATAGGATAGTACATAGGTTCCATGTGTTTGTCTAGATGCTCCCATATATTCAAAACAAATGTTGCAAACTTTTCCAAAAGTGTCTATATCTTATGCTTTTGAAGACAAAATGGATATAATCTTGCCTTGCCTTGGATGGACTGTTCTGAAAGGAGTGAAGAATGAGTGTGCTCAGTCTTCCTACAGGTTTTATACTACAAAATTGCTACCTTTTATGCAAATGACTTGGCATAACAACAAAAAGAGCAGCCATACTGGATCAGTCCTGTAGTCTATCTAGTCCAGCAACTAGCTTTACACAGTTGTCAACCAGGTGTCCCCAGAAAGCCTACAAGTTGAGAACAGAGACCAATGCTTCCCTTTGCTGCATTCTCCACTAGGGTTGCCAAGTCCTCCGCAGCCTCCGGCGGGGGACATGTACAGCATGATGACATCATTCATAAGTGATGCCATTGCACTGGTGATGTCATGTGCTGGCTGCTCTAGGAGCTTCTGGAAAAACTCTATGGTTTTCCCGGATTCTCTAGCAATTTGGGAGGAAAACTCTAGAGCTTCCCGGAAACTCCTAGAGCAACTGGCACGTGACATCACCGGCATGATGATGTTACTTACAAGTGATGTCATTGAACCAGCAATGTCGGGAAGGGATCCCCCCACTGGCCCACTGTGGGCTGGCTGGTTGGAGACCCCCAAAGTGGGAGAACCCCCGCCCCACCAGGGAGCTTGACAGCCCTGTTCTCCACACAGTATTCAGGAGGTTGTTTTCTCTAAATATGGAGTTTCTGTTAAAATTACCATGGCTCCTGTTTAACATCTAGCTTGATTAAGAGAACTTGAAACTTTGTACACTGTGAGGTATTATTTCAGTTGGTCCTAAAGGTATTGCATGGCTTTGGGGTGTTATCACAGATTATATTTACCTTTCACATCCACAGATACAAGTACATTTTTAATATTTAATGAAGACCACAAAGTTTGTGTAAATGCACGCTCTTCAAACTTTGTCACTACCAGCACCTGTGACCATGCAAACGAAGCACAAAAATTCAGATGGATTTCCAGTCATCAGTTAATGAGTGTTTCTCTGAAGCTATGTTTTGGAGTGACTTTAAAGGTAGACTGGACACCAATTGCCCTGTATCCGTGTGATTCAACTAGCGAGTTACAAAAATGGGAATGCAGAAATGACACACTTTTTGCCATCCAAGGAGCAGATCTGTACTTCAACTATGGAAACAGAAATGAAAAAAATATTATGCTGTTCAAGGGATCAGGCCTCTGGAGTCGGTGGAAGGTTTATGGAACAACAGATGATTTGTGCTCCCGGGGCTATGAAGGTAAATACTTGTTTACTGTTCTTATTAGTTCTAATATTGTATGAGGCAGGAAAACAAAGCCTCATCTTGGAGTCTGCATTGCCTGGTGGTAAGGGAAATTTTGCTTCACCTCAAATACATTTGTGTGATAAAATGGTCATTTACATCTACATCTTTCTCAGAATAACCCACAAGTACTTTCAGCAGAGGTAGCCAACCTTATTGAGCAAGTCAGCTGTTTTGTAATTTTGAGAAAGGGTAGTAGGGTAGGCACAACCACAAAATGGTTATCATGAAATAGGACAAATTACAAAATGGCTGCTGTATGGGGGTGAGATCAGCTGTTTGCTTTGGATATGGTGTTTAGTTTCAGTTTCCAAAAGAAAAAGTTTTACTCCCTGCTTAGCTACAAGGAGAGGTTCCCAAGCTCAAAAGATGTGTTTCTGTGGCCAAGGTCCCCCAATACTGGTCCCCAATACTGCCTCAGTAAATGCTAGGAGATATTGGGGACAGTGTAGTTTGGGGAGTATACAATGTCATTTTTGGGTGATATTATAGGCTGCCTCCCTGTGTCTATGGTCTTAATCAAATTCACAAGCATGGAGGTCATTTTTTCTCACCATCTTCAATTTCTCTAGAGGTGGGAAATTGAGGATGGTAATTCTCCAGCCTGGGTGGGGAGCCTGTGGCAAGGCGAGGGTGCACAGCTGTGTGACCAGTCTGGCAGCATAGGTTCAGCCATCATTCTGCTGGTAAGGAGTAACCTGAAGCCTTCTTTTGCTCTATTTCATTAAAGATGCTTTGATTTCCCTACTACACAGTCTCACACAAGTCAAGAAGCCAAGTGGCAAGAGCCATGGCTCCCACATACTCCACATTGGGATTGCTGGGATAAAGCATGACTTGGCTGCAACATCTATTTGTATGAGTGTAAGATCCCATAAATTGCATTCAGTGTAAATTGAGTGACACATGCAAATGAAGAGTGGTTGTGGTTCAGGGGCAGATTTTCAGATGCTTGATTTGTGCTTCAAAGCCTTATCTCATTTTTTAAGACAGAAGTTTTTATCAACAGCAACAACAACATCATCAACAACAACAAGGTGGAAGATTCTGTGTTTATTTTAGCTGTTTTAAAAAATGTTCCTTCTTTCTTCAGATACATTTACCTTGAAAGGAAATGGCAAAGGGGCACCGTGTATATTCCCATTCCAGTTTCTTGGAAAATGGTATGCTGATTGTACAAAGGAAGGCAGGTCCGATGGCTTGCTCTGGTGTTCAACCACAAGAAACTTTGATGTAGAAAAGCTTTATGGATTTTGTCCACTAAAATGTAAGCTTTTCAGGATGTAAAAAAATAGTTTATAGAATCATATTATGTCATATAGGACTAGTTTTGAAAATTATCTTCCATTGCTACTAATTAATTACATTTTCCCACCTCTCCAGGTATCTGCATGACAGCTGCATCAACCATATTACCAACCATATTAATTATATCTAGCAATATAATAAACTTGGGGAAGCAGGCACATATTTTTTAGACTGAAAGATCTAACACAGGGACACATGGAATAGATTGCTGACCTACTGACACTTGCCTGTTGCACATTATACACTAACATCATTAGGAATGGGCATGACCTGATTCATAGTTCATGGTTTTCCTGGTTCATGATCCATCATGAGCTTTTTGATGCTAAATGAACCAGTCCAGGTTGTGAGGTTTATGATGTGACAAAACGGCCCCCAACATGCTAGAAACACTAAACTTGGCAGGAATCTCTGGACAACTCTCCTCTACCTACCCTCCAGGTTTGGCAAGGATTGCATTTATGGTGTTCGAGTTACAGCCCCCCAAAGAAGATGCTCCCAGGAAAGTGCTTTCTGGGGGCAATAACAGGCACAGGTTCAGGAGGTATAGAATAGACATTATGCAAACTAGGAGCATGAAAATTACATGGGACTTCCCTGTAATCCTCTTCTATACTCCTTCCAAATTATGTGCAGATTGGAGATAGGGCCCCCAATAAGGTGCTCCCCGGAAGTGCTTTTGGGCAAAATGTCGGGTGCAGGTTCAAAAGTGTATAGAATGGGCCCCCTGCACCACACCAAATACATGCGAAACCTCACTTGCTGCCTGCTCCTCCTCAATCTCTCCATGTTCTACATCTTGGAGATTGCATCCTAGTTACAGGACCCCCCAAAGGTCTCCCAAGTGCTCTTTCTGGAAAAGACACCTGAGGTTACAGGAATCTATGGAACAGGTCAGGAATAAGGCAGTGACACCAAACTCAGGAAAACTTCACCTGGGCAGAACCTCCCTCCCCAGTGAGATACTGAAAGCAGTCAAACTTGACTAGAAGCAAGTCATGCATCCCTCCTATGCTCACAGCCCTTTCCAAATGGAGGTTCTGAATGACAGGCAAACATCCCCAGAGTTCTGACAGGAACTCTCCAATGGAGCCCTACAACAATTTGGCAGGCACCCTAGCCACACTACATGATCAAGGGAAGCAGAGGAGTGGCATTTGAGGCAAGCAAAGGAGTGGCTTTTGAAGCAAGCTCTCAAGATTTCTCTTAGCACTATAAAATATGGTTTATGCAGTATAAAGTGTTAAAAACCACTCCTCTGCTTGCTTCAGATCCCTGAACACCTCTGTGTGCTGTGAGAGTGAAAGTGGGTACAAAGGGGACTTACTGTTTGGGAGACGAAGTCCTCTACCCACTGTGTACCATAAGCCCCTGTCACCAAACCCATCCTGTCCAACCACTGGAGCCTGGCCCTAGCAGGGCATCACCAAGGGTCTCAGAGCCTTCTTTTCCTGATCTTTTCCTGGGGCACTCCACAGAGTCAGAAGAATTGTTAGCACTGCCCAGAGACACCAGCAGTTGCTAACACTCTTTGGAGAGGAGGACAACTGTGATTCTGGGGGAAGGGGGAGTCAGAAGAATTGTTAGAATTGTTAGCACTGCCCAGAGACACCAGCAGTTGCTAACACTCTTTGGAGAGGAGGACAACTGTGATTCTGGGGGAAGGGGGAGCCCACAGTTTGGAAACATTTTTTCACCCTTCCCTGTGTGATAGAGTGCCAGATGTGCCACACCCATGTCCAGAAAGGTGTAAATCCCCAGCACTTGTTCTCCATCCTCCACAGGCACCCAATGATGTTGCCACCCCAAGAAAGAGTTGTGGCCAGTGGGAGGAAGAAAAGGCCCACTCCCTCTCAGCAGGGAGAAGTGGAGGCAGAGCAGGAGGCCTCTCCAAGAAAGGCTCCCTGCACTCGGGCTGTGTGAGTGGGACATCAAGGTGGGCAACCCTCCAAGAGGCCAGAAAGGCTATGTGGATGGCCCAGAAAGCAGTCACTTGCCTAGCCTTTCACTGGATGCAGTGGTTGATGGTCAAGGCTCAGTTCTTCAGAGTCATTCCTCTGATTTGACAGCTGGACCAGGCACTGGTCTCCACACTAGAGCCAGCTGTTCTCCCATCATGGCCTTGACAGAGCCAACAAAGGAGAGGCTGTAGAGCTGAGGTCATGTAAAGCATTCTGATCCCATAGAGCAGAATGGGAACTCTGTTATTGGCATCCAGCAGCACCTGTTAAGCTTTAGAGGGCTCCTATTGGTTTGTCCAAGGCTGAAGAATTCCACACACTCACACCCAGTTGATGTTTCTAAACAGTTTAATTGAGCAGAGATAATATGTCTGCAAATGTATCCATTTACAAACCGCCACAAACAGCATCAAAGTCCATGGAATGTTCGTGCCAGTTACCCTTCCACTAACACTGCTTCCCAAACCACTAACCAGCCAAAATTAATGATGAACTTTAGTTTGTGAGCCAGTTCATGCCCATCCCTAAGCATCATCCAAAGAACAATTGATTTTTTAAATAAATTTCCATCAGGCATATATATGTAAGTTGTTATTGGCAGGCCATATTTTCTTTTTGAATTTCTCCTTCATGAATACCAGAGGTCCAGGTCTTTTGTGTGTCTCTAGCAATACTCTTTGTGGGGGTCCAGCCCTGGAAATGAAAGGGTTTTTATGGACTTAGACTGGAGTAACTGCACAGAATTGTGCTATTACCATGAAAGTCCAAGCAGGTTGCCCTTCTAAATCAATGGACTTAGAAGGTTGGTTGTGGGTCAGCTAGTTAACAAATAATACTACAATTGTTTAGATAAAGACTACTACCCATTTTTCCTGATAGAATCTGGGAGAGAAACTATCACATGGTTTAAATGCTGTTAATACAGCTCCTGTGCTGGGAGGCTTAATGAAAGCTCATTTGGTGCATTTCTTGGTACTCATCTGAGAAATAAGCATGTATTGTTGGGAGAGTGATTGCACAAAAAAAGCACATAAGCTGATTAAAGTGTAGAGAAAGCTTTTTTCAAGAACTAACATTTGATAGTAAAGAGTAAAGACAGATAGATTCTTAGCTACTGTGAGAGTTGTGTTATGTGGAACTTACAAGAAGGAGAATATTGCTCTGAGAGACAGACAACAAACGACACATGGGGGGGAGGTGCTGACCTCACTATCCTAAACTAGCCTTCTGCCCTCTGCAGGATTCTTCTTCTCTTCTTTTCTATCCTTTTGTACACCAAACATCACTTACTCCAACATGTATGACATTTCAGGCTAGTAGTTTTATTTATTTAGCAGACTTATTTTCCACCCTTTTCTGTAAATGGGCTCAGGGTGGATTACAGTCTGCACAACTGATCTTTCATTTTCTTTGGTCTTGTCATAATGAATGGTAGAAATGTTTTTTGGTTCTCCCTCCAGCTAATTTAATTGACCGCTTGTGGGATACAGACCCTTTGTCTGGGGTACAGTACCAGATAAATTCAGAATCTGCTCTTACTTGGTACCAAGCAAGGAAAAGTTGTCAGCAGCAAAGTGCAGAATTGCTGTGCATCACGGAGTTACATGAGCAAATGTATCTGGCAGGTAAATTACCAATGTGTAAATATTTTCTTGAATTTCATGTAATGAAAAACTAAGAGAAGTTTTTGAATATATGTGGGACATTCCATAGAGCTATCAGTACCATCATGAACACAATGCCAGGGCTGGATCTAGGGAAGGGGGGGGGGTGCTTGCCCTGGGCACCACCGGAGGGAGGCCACGCCAAATTGGGTATGGAGTCCATTCCATTCTATTCTATTCTATTTATTTATTTATTTACATTTATATCCCGCCCTCTCCGCAAGCGGACTCAGGGCGGCTTACAACATCATAAAAACAATCAATTCAGTAAAACATATGGGACCATAAGATAGAATGGACCCATAAGGGGTCACCATTTTTAAATTTGCCCCCACCCCTTAAAAAACATGTTGATCCGGTCCTGCACAATGCATGTCTGTCAGAGACCCAAGCCCAATTTCCTTTGGGTTTTTGCTCCTAGCTCCCCATGTGGAGCCCCTGAACAATTTCCCAGACCTGTGGGCCCCACAATGTTGGATGCACACAAAAAGACCAGCCCTTTTAAAAATAAAGTTTTATTAAACAGTTTAAAAGAATTCACAACACAGTGCAATTTCAACAGATTAGTAACAAGAAAACAAAGTTAACTTTTCTATCTAATACATTGTATACCTGAGTGTACAAATCTTCTTGCAGCATAAACTCCAAGCAGTAGCATAAAGGCATTTTATATGTTGCAATCCATCATGATGAAGCATTACATATCAAAGCATACTAGCATGGTATTAGCATAACCATTTATAGCCTATACCCTTATTACAGCTTTGTACCACAGCTTTTTCTTTGGTAGAAAAAGCCCAGCAAGAACTAATTTGCATATTAGGCCACACCCCCTGACATCAGCATTGTTTCACATAGGGCTTTTATGTAGAAAAAGCCCAGCAGGAACTTATTTGCACATTAGGCTATAGCCCCTGATGCTAAACCAGCCGGAACTGCATTCCTACAAAGAAAAAAAAAACACCCCTGCTTTGTACCCTATGTCATGAGGTGGTCTCTCCAGTCCAATAAGTGATCTACTTCTGAGGAACTTTGAAGAGAATGTTGGCACCTGCTCCTAATTCCCCCCTCCCATCCAGTTACACCACTGAGCTTAGGTTCTCATGATTGGGCCTAGTTGCTAGTTTCCTGCTGGCTTTGAAGGAGATAATTATGGCAGTTGCAGGAAGCTTCAAATCATGAACACCTGTCAGCAGAGCCTTCTAATGTTCACATTAACCCTTGAGGGAAATTAGAGTGCTTTGCCTCACAATGTTCAACTCATCTGAGTGAATCATGTTTTATGCACAATGTTTTCACAGCAGTGATGCCATCATCTGGGTGTGGAGCAGGTATCATGGGGGGGGGGGGAGTATTCGTAAATTTCCTGCATGTGCCGGGGGTTGGACTAGATGACTGTGGAGGTTCCTTCCAACACTATGATTCTATGAAATCTGAACTTAGGCCAGTAGCAAAAAGTGATTGTAAACCTGAAGAAATGATGCCTGGTTTTATCAGCATTCTGCATATGCTCAGCAATCACTTTAATTCACTGAAAATATTTCTTAAATCCCTTTAATAAATATCACCAGTATTGACATTTCAATGCTGGTACTGGCCAAACCAGTTAATATTAATAGTATCACATTAATATTATCAACACTGATCAAATTAATATTGGTGTTTTCAGTGCTTAATTTCTAAGATTAGAAATACTAAGGCTGAAGCCTCCACATTTGTTGTAGTTGTTATTGCTTTGGAAGTTCCTTTTCCTGAGGTAAGTCATGAAAAGTTGATGAACCTGCCATGTTCAGATATTTTATCCAAACACTAATTTCTATGAGGCATTAGCAAGGGAAATTCACTACTTCATACCTGGAGGCATTTGATGGGCCACTATGAAAAACAAGATACTGGTGAGGCAGATCTTTGATCTGATCCCGTGGGGTGAAGGACTAGTGTATCCAGTTATATCATCTGCATAATATTTCTAGTATGCCAGAAAGCATTAACAGAGTCGGTAGTAGTAAAACAGCTGTATTTCTGAGATCACAATGAAGAACCAACCAAATGAGCCAAGACCATGTTCCAATTGCTTTAGTGCTTGTGAAAACAGTTGTCCAGTGAGGTGATTTCTGTATAATTATTCCTCTTCATTAGGAAAGTCTGCAAAACAGAGCCATTAGGAGGGGCCCTTTTGGTGATTTGTCTGATTTAGGTTCAGTTCTCGAAGTCTGTGTTTATGGTTGCTTTGATTTTGAGATTGCTATTTGATATTGTGATTTTTCTTTCATTGGAAACTGCTTTGAACTGACTGGAAAACTGGTATGAAATAGAAATTCCAACATGCTAACCACAGTACGCCTTCCACATATATATAACCTTTGTTGGTACAGCTTCAAGTCTGTTTCCATTTCTTACCCTTGTTCTACTTTCAAGTGTTTCCCCATGTTGGATATCAAATGCAGCCCATGAAAATGAGAATATGGGAAGAAAAAAATTTCTCCTCTTAATACACTAAGGAACTCTGGAACCTGACTGTTTTCATGCTATGTAGGAGCATGAATAACAGAACAGGTAGACCTGGAAGTTGCTTTGCAGGATTCAATAACAACACAGACCTCCTATGACATCAATGGATGCTCCAAAAAGGAAATTTTGTATCACCGTTAATATGCAGTCATTTTGACAGGTGCAGGTTCAGGAGGTTCAGGGATGTATAGAACAGATTATGTGAAAGCCAGAGACACCAAACTTGCAAGAGATCCTTGGCTGACTCTCTTCTACCTATCTGCCAAATCTGGGGAGGATTGAATTTATGGAGTTCAAGTTATGCCCCCCCCTCAAAAAAAAGAAGGTGCTCCCAGAAAACTGCTCTCTGGGGAAATGAGAGGTGGCCAGGCCCCATAAATTCAACCCTCACCAAACTTGGAGGGCAGGTAGAGGAGAGTCAGCATGAGATCCCCTGCAAGTTTGATGTCTCTAGCATGCTGGGGGTGGGGGACATTTAAACTGAATCACAAACCTCATGAACCAAACCAGTTTGTTTGGCCCCTAAAAGTTTATGATGGTTGGTGATTCACAAACCGAGCATGGCATGAACCACAAACTAAACCACATTTCCCCAGTTTGAGTCCATTCCTATGCATCATGGTGTTGTAGGAATGGGAAACACTCCCAACAGACATTCTCTTCTGCTCCTGTGTTTTTGTTTACTTAGCCCTGTCCAGTATTCTGTAATTGTTGCAGCTCTCTGTGGAGTCTGTTCCTGAAAATGACCATTTACTGTGCATTGCATTCTTACCTAGGATTGACATCAAAGTTGACTACTGAACTCTGGTTTGGTCTTAACAGTTTGGACTTTGATAGTGGGTGGCAGTGGAGTGGTGGCCATGCTTTCAGATTCTTAAATTGGGCCCCAGGTAAGTGTTAATATAGGTATTTTGCCTGTAGTATATTGTTCTCATGCATTTGGGTATATGATGTCTTTCTCTTTTTGTTGATTTATTTTAAATATATCTATTGTACAAAAGAAGTCTTTCAAAATACTTTTCTCCATTGATAGTGCAACTTGCAATGCTTCCCTTCAACATACCCTTCTTGAAATTCAAGTTTTGTTTTGATACTCCAGCACGCAAAATGATTTGGAAATTTCATTTCCCCTACAGCAGGTCTATAGCATTTAACCCATTGATCCAAGCACACACCTTATTTCAGCCGTGTGCTTTGCATTAGCACTTGCCCAAGGCAGCAGCCACAAACAGTGCTTAGATCCAAGCCAGAAATGACAGTGGAATTCTGTACTCAAAATTCAAAACATATAAAAAGCAGTAGTAGCACAGGAAGGGGGGCTATGTGAGTTGCTCCCCTTAGCCCCAGTCGCTTTAAGCCCTCAAAGGACTGAAACATGGGTATTTCTATTTTCCTCCATGAGCTTAAAGCTTCTGGAAATGGGAAGTTCCATTTTTGACAGCACAGAAGGGAGCATTAAGCCTCCTTTTCCCCAAAATCCAGTGGTCCCCTTCCATATTGTACTGTTCTCCAGGGCCTTTTTTAAAAGAAAAAGCCCAGCAGGAACTCATTTGCATATTAGGCCACACACCCCGATGCCAAGCCAACCTGAATAGCATTCCTTCTCAAAAAAAGCCCAGCTGTTCATCATGGCTACGTTTTAGGGCCAAAACCACATCTGGCATTCTAGAATTCTTGCCCCATTTATAGTTTGGATGATAACAAATCACCAGAAAGCCACTGAATGTAGCTGGCAGGTTGTCTTTGATTTAGTGGATTACAAGTTGTGCACCCATCCTTGGGTAATGCAAATATTTTATTTGTTCATCACCTTTTGTGGCAATGCCACAGGGATACATGCTAGGCATCACTTTTAAATCAAACAATACATTGCTTGTGATGATGACTCCACCGTTCATGTGCTCACCACAAAATCAAGGACCCAATGTCTTCCTGTTAGTGATTTTAGGTGATATGCTTAGCTGGCTATTTCACCATAAATAAAATAGCCACTTGGGTCATTTTGCTGATGTGTTGAATGAACTGAAATTATATAGCAAATACCTTGAATGTCCTCATTGGCTAATAAATAATTCTTTAGTAAAGGCTATTATTTGACAATAAAGGCATGTGAATATTCTTCTTACTTGTACCCATTCCTTGAAGGAAGCCCTTCCCCAGAGCCAGGAAAATCCTGTGGAACACTTAATCCTTTCAAACGTGCCAAATGGGAAAGCCAAGAATGTAACAAGAAACTTGGTTATATCTGTAAAAAAGGAAATTCCTCTCTGGATTCATTCACTATTTCTTCAGGTAAGCAAGCGAATACAATTTAAAAACTTGCCAGTGGGGCAATAAGAATAAAAGGACTGTGCCATTTGAGGGGGGGGAGGGGGAGAGGGAGGAGCTCGTGACACTATTGATATTCCACTGTAGCAGATGTTTACAAAATTAGGGGTTGGGGGCTGTCTTGCCTTATAGCAGAATGGTATGCTTAGCTATTACTAACATTCATTTTTCCTCCTTTTTAAACTGACTGCTAAGGACCCCGAAAAGACAAAAGATTAGTTATTAATCAGGAGGAGGGAGGAGGACTCAGCTTCAGACTTTTCTGTCTCTTTCATTCACACACTCTGGGGCAGCAAGGAAAGGAAAGGTCCCCTGTGCAAGCACTAGTCGTTTCCAACTCTGGGGTGACATTGCTTTCACAACGTTTTCATGGCAGACTTTTTACGGGGTGGTTTGCCATTGCTTTCCCCAGTCATCTACACTTTCCTCCCAGCAAGCTGGGTACTCATTTTACTGACCTCGAAAGAATGGAAGGCTGAGTCAACCTCGAGCCAGCTACCTGAAAACCCAGCTTCCGCCGGGGAGCGAACTCAGGTCGTGAGCAGAGTTTAGGACTGCAGTACTGCAGCTTTAACACTCTGCACCATGGGGGAATAAAACAGGATCCCAGCTATTGCAGCACTGAATTTCAATCCAAGGAGCAGGGGGTGGGGAGGTGTTTTCCCATAGCCAGGGATTAGAGGCCTGGAAGGTGAGACAAGTTAAGGAGAGTATGTTCATGTAAGATAGAGTAGAGATTCCTCCTCCCTTCTCCTGCTTAATAGGGATCTCAGTAAGCCTTCATAGGTTTGCTTGTTTTTTTAAAAAAGACAGGCTGGGCTGTTTAAAAATGCAACCTCCAGCCTAGAAAGGTGAAACACTTTGTTACCTTGGCAACACCATCTTGTGTAATCCCCTGTTGACACAGCCCATCTGCAAAAGAAAAGAAGGGAGCGGAGTGGCACATTACCATCTCCGAGGTGAAAATGCTGACATAGCACAAATGCAATCCTTCACCAGATCCACTGTGCAAAGGAAAAATCAGCTGGACAATTTAGAAACAATGGGAGAGGGGAGAGGAAAGCTATTAGTTTGGAAGTAACTTCTGAAAGTGCTTTAGCTGGAAGCAAATCAGTAACAGAGAAAACAGAGAGTAAGTGTTCAGTGTGGATGTGACTTCTATCAACACATCAGCCAGCCAAAGAGCATTGTAGTTCACAGGATAACGTAGGGGAGATGCTGGAATTCATGGGGTGACTGGAAGATCATTTTGGCCAGTCACTTTTCCATGTTGGAATTCATGGGGTGACTGGAAGATCATTTTGGCCAGTCACTTTTCCATGTTGTGCTCTCATCCATGTCATTTTGAATTGTAGACTCCCTCAAATGTAGCACAGCAGTATATACATTAATCAAATAAACAACAATAATAAACAATGTAATTCCAATGGGACTGAGGGAAAAAAATGATCTGTTTTCCAATTGGATAGGAAAACAGCTGGTCCCAATTCTGAATTAAGCCCAGGGAGTTTGCTGCTCTAGTGAATCACTGGTGGTTCACCTCCTCATCTGCTTTGTTGGCGCTTGCTTCTTTGGGATTGTGGGTAGAGGTTTTTCTGCAAATTGAGACTGGTTAAAGCCCCCTGTATGGACTGCCCCTGAATTGATGCTCATGTTATTCCAAATCATCAAGAGATGCAAAGGACTGATTCCTTCTGCTGACTGCTCACCATTTTGTCAATGGTCCTGGCATTCCTTTCCAGAATGGTTTCTGAAATGCTGAAATTCATTTCAGCCTAAGGGGAGCCCAACACACCTTCTCAGTTGGCCTATTGTCAGCAAGATGGCTGCCTTCGTGCTATAATTTCTCTTTCTTTCTTTCTTTCTTTCTTTCTTTCTTTCTTTCTTTCTTTCTTTCTTTCTTTCTTTCTTTCTTTCTTTCTTTCTTTCTTTCTTTCTTTCTCTCTCTCTCTCTCTCTCTCTCTCTTTTTCTTTCTTTCTTTCTCCCCCCCAGGCCCGGTGCATGGGGTTCTGTTGCCTGGGCAATACGCACTGAAAGTGCCATTCTTTCTTGGCTTTAAGGGGTCGGGGGACTGGGATTGGGGGACTGAGACATGTAGGCAGGCAGAGCCAAAAACCTCTGTTAGTCTCCTGTCTTGGAAACCCTACGGGGCTCACCAGAAGTCAGCTGTGTGGCACAGGAAAAGTCATTTCATTTTAAGAGTATAGTTTGGTAAATATCCCTCTCTGTCATGCTTTGTCAGTTTCCTGTCATGCTTTGTCATGATTCCTGTCATGAACTATCTTTGCAAAGATGCCCAGGTGTTTCCTATATCCATTTATATATTGTTTTTTATGCATTTTTCTTTAATGACATGACCAATATAATTGCAGTTTACTATGCATGGCGTGGAGCAGTTTCATGCTGATGCACCAGATTTCTGATCATTGCATTAAATACAACCACATTGTGCCATGGTTGTAACCCTGCACATAATAAAGTTGGTTCATTAACATTCCACCGAAGAATCAGACTAACGTACATAAATGAGCAATGGGTTCTCAGCAGGTGGTACAGAGCATATGCCTGTACTGAACTAACACCTTTGAGGGGGCTATTTTTTAACCCTTGATTGCTTGCACATAGGTAATTTGCAACACATCTTTAAAATAGTTTCCCTTCAACATGTATTCTTTGTTCCTAATTTTGCATAGGGAAGCGATCAATTTTATGTACCAGCATGGTGCAGTGGTCAGAGTGCCACAGAAACCCAGTGGGAGACCTTTGGCCAGTCACTTTTCTCAACCTAATCTAGTTCACAGGGTTGCTGTTTAGATCACATGAGGAAGGAGAGCTATGGATGCTTCTAAGCTCTGTGAAGAAAGAGCACAATAAACAGTGTACCATATTATGGCAATCTTGCCCTCTTCCCTCCTTCAAGCACAGGATTTCCCCTTGTGCTCTTCTTATTTGTTGGTTTATGGCTGTCCCATCCTGTCATGTTATATTTTTTTATGCTGGATCAGCCTAGGGACTTAAGGGAAGAAACAAAACCACCTGCTAATATTCCACTCTTGTAATGGTACATGAGAGGCTTTTGAAAGTTCAAATATAAGCAATATTTAAAAAAATATATTGGAGGAGAAGGTCAGGTGAACCAATAATAAAAACTGAGGTAACTTTGTAATAACACTAAATCCATATAATGTGTTGCCAACAAGTGTTTTTGCTTTTCAACAAGGTTTTTTAAACTTTGAGGAGATAGGCTTCTTTTTTCAGTTTCTGCTTTAACTCACGAACATAGGTTTTTGGAGTCTCACTGTTTAGAAGACAGGAATATACAACCAAATTTCCAGAATCCTTCTGTGTATACAGACCAGGAATCACTCCTCTTTTAAGAGTTATCTCCCTTTTCACTAAGCAGGGATTACTTCTCTTGACTAGAATCTCTGTCACTTTTCAGCTTGAAGTGGGATCTTCTATGATCCTCTCACGCCTCTTGCCTACTTCCCAGTCCTCAGTCTGTACTAAACTGTCTCTTCTTCAACTGTAATTTCTTAACTGACTCTCTCCACAGAATTCCATTTGAACAGCTTGGTACTTAAAGGTTTTCAGACTCTGTGAGGTATTAACCCTTGACATCATACATACAGAACTCTACGGTTGCTTATGGTTGTGTGCAGAACTCTATGGTTGCTTTTCAACAAGATTTTTGAAACTTTGATAGGCTTTTCTTTTCAGTTTCTGCTTTAACTTGCAAGCATAGGTTTTTGAGTTTCATTGCCACTTCAAGGTGGCATTTTTTCATCTTTACCAAGCCTAGCAACTGGTTACCCTCCTGTCCAACTCAGACCTAGCCACAGTAATCCATGTGATGGTCACCTCCAGATTAGACTACTGTAATTCACTCTATGCTGACCTACCCATGGGTCTGACCTGGAAGCTCCAATGGGTCCAGAATGTGGCAGTGCAAGTTCTGATGGGAGCGCCTGGAGCGGCATACATTCAACCTGTGGTGCACCAGCTACGCTGGCTTCCAGTTGAATACCAAGTCAGATTCAAAGTTTTGGTCATGATCTTCAAGGGCTTGAGCGGTCTGGGACCGATGTGTCTACAGGATCACCTCCTCAGCTATGTTCCTGGAATAACATTATGCTCTACTGGTCATCCCTGGCCCCAAAGAGGCCTGGTCATCCTGGTCTTTGACAAGAGCCAGGACCTTTTCTGTCCTGGCTCCAGCCTGGTGGAACTCTCTGCCCACATCCACCTCTCCGATGTCCCCCCTCCCCCATGTAGGATCTGAAAATCTGGAATAGAAGGTTGTTTACTGGGATGCCATTGGGGTTTATGAGTTCTTAGTTAATTGTTTTATGGTCTTACATTATTGTATTTTTATCCACTGCTGTAAATCGCCAAGAGCCTGACATTGACTGGGATGGAGGAATTCATTAACAACAAATAAATAAATAAAATAAAGCCAAATCCTATTTCTTTGTTTCAATTTTGCACAGACTTAGTGTTGCTTCCAAGTATGTATGTACATGAAGTGCCATTAAGTTGCTTCTGACTTACATTCTATCATTAACAGCCTTGCTCATGTCTTGCAGTCTGAGGGGCATGGCTTCCTTTATTAAGTTAATTCATCTCATGTTGAGTCTGTCTGCTGCCTTTAACTTTCCCAGGCATTATTGTCTTCTCCAGTGACTGTTGTCTTCTCACAATGTGACCAAAATGTGATAGCTTCCCAGTATCGCCTTCTGTTTTCCTGACAGCCGCTTCACACATGGGGGAGAAAATGTGTTTTAAAAGATATGTGTGAGTGGCAGGAAACATCTGGCCAGATGCAAGTAGACTTACTACCATACCAGTTTTTAAAAATCAACTGGACTGCATTGTTGCTCAGGGAAGCAAATTGCTGGTTGCCAGAAGAGGCCATTTCCTTTTTTCTTTACTAGCCCCTACTGTAGAACTTAGACAAATATCCAGCTTTGCCAGAAATGTTTGGTTTGGCCTCCACTGTCAGATCTGTCTGAGCCAATAGGAACCATCATTTCCCCATAAGCTATACTTACATGGCTGGTGTAACATTTAAGTGATGGACCTACATGGGCACAAGAATTATCAAACTTTACCTCCTGTCAAGGTGACAGTTGGCACAGGGGAAGCCTTGCTTCGTTTTCCCTCCCCCACAAAATTTAGGGCATTTTAATATTATCAGTGGCACAATGGTGCCAAGAGCTATGATGAGAGAATGCTCCAAAAGCACATTGTTCTGTTGCTGAAAGGAAGGAAGTCAGACCTAGATGGTCATCTGGGATTTATTTGAAGATCATACTGAGAGTTTTGGATGAAAAGCTGAATCCAGGCTTCATGACAAGCTGCAGTTAAACTCCATTTGTGGCTGCATTTATGTGTGAACCTTGTTCCACCCACCTCATCAAACCAGAGGCTGAGATATATGTGAGTGGCAAGAAACACCTGGGGTAGTGGTAGATTTACTACCATTATCTGGTAATCTGGCTTGTGGGGGGTGGGGGGCGGATGGAGAATACCAGCTTGCTGAATTGCTTGCATTGAAATGTCAGAGTAAATTGGAGCCAGATGATTATCAAACTTTGAGGTGTTCAATCATGTTCTGAGAGGTAGAGGAAGGAAGAATGAGGGGCACATGAGCAAACAAAGCTTAATTGCAGCTTGTTGGGATATATTAATATAATGATGGTATGATAAATAAGCAAGAACAGAAAGCCACTGTCGGGAATGAGGAGTATGTTTCTATGCCCATGTGCATCAATACAGCATTTTGTGTATTCACAACTATTCTGCAGTTATTGACTTGGCCCACTTGGGGAGGGATGGTGGCTCAGTGGTAGAGCATCTGCTTGGTAAGCAGAAGGTCCCAGGTTCAATCCCTGGCATCTCCAAAAAGGGTCCAGGCAAGTAGGCGTGGAAATCCTCAGCTTGAGACCCTGGAGAGCCGCTGCCAGTCTGAGAAGACAATACTGACTTTGATGGACCAAGGGTCTGATTCAGTATAAGGCAGCTTCATATGTTCATCTCATTTGATCTCAGAAGCTAAGCAGGATTGGTCCTGGCTAGTATTTGGAAGGCAACCTCTGAGGAATACCAGGGTCATAATGCAGAGACAGGCAATGGCAAACCACCTCTGAAACATCTCTTGTCTTAATCTAGCTCACCACCTGGTGGTGCATAATACTAAAACAGCTAGAATTTCTGGCTGCCAGACAATTTTAGGATACTACACACCCCGCCATATGATAGTTTCTATTAATTACAATCATTTTTGTCTTCCCCCTCAGAATCAAATGTGCCAATTAAGTGTCCTGATGGATGGATATCATATGCAGGCTTCTGTTATAAGATTCACAGAGAAATCAACTTTTGGAATGATGCAGTAGCATTCTGTAGAAAGGAAGGTGGAGATCTGGCAAGTATCCACAATATAGAAGAGTACAGCTTTATCATTTCTCAGCTTGGATATCGTGAGTATTTGTGCAGGGTTTCTGTTAATATTCTAACAATTAGCATTTTTTTGTTATTCACAACAGTAGATTTCATAAACAGCATGGAGATGAGAAAACTACAGTTTCAGGATTAAAAGACTATGAATAGTGTCAAAAATCTGATGTGAACGTCAGCATTTTTTAATTCGGAATTTTCAACTCTGTCCCATTGTCCTTCAACATCAGCATTATCCTTTGAGATATCTAATTCTCAACTTGGCCCCATCTGTAGATACTTTAATCTAGAGATTGGAGAACCATAAACAGACAAGAAAGAAAGCCCCAGGTTTGCAGAAAAATCTGAAATCTAAATACAAATACTTTGAGAAGTTTAAAAACTCCCAAATAATAGAAGCAATGCCTGTACCTTTAAATAATGAATGTATGTTCTGGGACTAATGTGAGGGTCACAAACCTTCAAATCTTGGTTTCTTTGGTAAATGGCAGGGCTCTTTCCAGGGCTGTTTAGGGAGGGAAGGAAAAAGGGAAAGACAGAAGGGTAGATAAAAGTAGATTGGCTAGTGGGCAGAAAGGAGAGAAGAAGCAAGAAAAGTCTTTCAAGAGAAGGGAAAGTAAAATTAGTGGGGGAGGGGAAATGTGATGCACCGTGCTTGATCTTATGGATCTTGCCCTTGTGGTGTTCTATTTATTGCAAGCATGGGAATTATGTTATAGACTGAGAGAGACCGAGTTATGCATGTGAGGAAAATGTACATAACTAAGGAACTGAAGGAAATGTGGAAGGTGAGAGGTAGTGAGGCAGAATCTCAAAAGTCTAAATGTGATCTACAGGGTGCCTGTAGAGGGATTTAGCAAGGCCATGCATGCAGTGGAATTCTGTACAGATGTTGAAAAGACATGAAATGCAGTTGTATAGAATCGCCATTTCATTAAGATGCAAGTTTCTGTCTCTTACCACAGCAAATATATGGTGACAGAGTGATGTTGCAGAAATGGGTATGTTAATATAGATTTGTTCTGAAACTGCATCTCTGAAGGCCTTATGTTACACTTGTTTCTTCATAACCATAAGTTACAAACACTTATTTTTATCTTAATGCAATTTGAGGCTCTGAGGGTTTTGCATAGGTTATAACATTCTTTCCTAGATGGCTAGATTATGTTCTTTGCTGTGTATGCACCGCCATGGATATTTATAAAATGACCAAAAGGAGGGAGAAGACAAACACATTTCTTTGAAGACAAACAGAAAAGCATTGTGCAGGATACAGGAATGCCAGAGCAATGGAAAACACATTAAAAAGTAATATCTCTGTCATGAGGCGAATACTATAATGACAAATAGGCACTTGATGCCAAGTGGTAGATGTTCTGCCTGAATTTTGATTTAGTCAGAGGAAGTGCTGAGTACAAGTCTTGGCAGTAGCTTCTCATCCTTAGTAATCCAGGTCACTGGAAACACCTGCTACCTTTTGGCACATGTTTAGTAACTCAGCATCAATTGCCACTTTATGAAGATGGGACAAAGCAGTTAAGCACTGCAAAGCTGTTAACAACATAGTTCATTTCTCTTACTATGTCAACAACCAAATATTGTACAAGGCATTTTCTTGTTGTTGTTGAAATCAGAAAACTACTAGTAAAAGACATTCCTTTGATATTGTAATGCTATGAATTATGAATATAATGCAAACCACCCAAAACACAGGGCCTACATAAGAGGATTTTCATAACCTCAATGTAAATTCCCTGCTTGTCTTTCTCTATATGTAAGATATTTGCTATTGAACATGTTAATTCAGTAAAATTCACACAAGGCTGAGTCTCTGATGAAGTATATTTTTATTCCTTAACAAACACAGTAAATCAAACTAGTAGCTACTACAGAAATGCAGATTCACCCAATTTATCATAACTAGTTAACTAAGTAAAACTTAATTGCAGAGTTAGTTACAATAGTTCTTACAGAGAACAAGTATTGGAAAGTGAAGATGTGGAGCTTAAAACTTTTTGTTTCAGCAGTAGCATACCTAGTACATTTGGTGCCTGAGGTGGATAATTTTTTAACACCGCCCCCCTCTGTTATTGTTGTTTTTTGCCATCAAATTGCAGCTGACCCTGTAGGTTTTCAAGGCAAGAGATATTGAGAGGTGGTTTGCCATTGTCTGCCTCCACATTGCCCCTGCTTTAACTTCTGATGAGATCAGGCTAGGCTGGGGCTATTCAGATCAGGGACCCTCCTCTATATGATAAATTATTTTCATTAATAATCATGAAATAAAACGAAGAAGAATAATAGCCAGAAAACAGCTTCATTTGGTGAGATTCATTGGTAGATTCATTGGTAGCCATGTTGGTTTGAAGCCATAAACAAAAATACAAAACTGTGTGGCCCAAAAATCACTTATATCACAATAAATTGTATTCAAACATATCTCACAAAACACAATCACAAGTGCAGAAGGATGAATGGAGCCCAGCTCCAGCAAGAATATCTCAGTTCAATTAGTCCCGTTCTGACAAAAGATAAAATAATATGGCCATAAAGTCCAAACCCTTACATGGAGAGAAAAGGCTCAAAAGAGCACCGGTGAAGTGAAAGTTCATTCAAAGGGGGAGGTGGGGCAACAGCAGCAACTCTTCACCTCACTCCTCTTCACTCGCCGGAGAAATCCAACATCAATCTCTCAGCGTGTCTGTCGACTGTACTTGCTGCGCATTTCGAAGAACTGCCCTAAGGCAGTTCACACTTTATCAAGAGCAAAATGGTACATGACTTTCTCTCAACTGCAAGTCACAAATTCATGGAGTGCCTGGAATGAAATTTGTGAAGTGCAGTTGAGAGAAAGTCATGTACCATTTTGCTCTTGATAAAGTGTGAACTGCCTTAGGGCAGTTCTTCGAAACGCGCAACAAGTACATTCGACAGACGCGCTGAGAGATTGATGTTGGATTTCTCCGGCGAGTGAAGAGGAGTGAGGTGAAGAGTTGCTGCTGTTGCCCCACCTCCCCCTTTGAACAGACTTTCACTTCACCGGTGCTCTTTTGAGCCTTTTCTCTCCTTGTAAGGGCTTGGACTTTATGGTCATATTTTATTTTTTGTCAGAACGGGACTAATTGAACTGAGATATTCTTGTTGGAGCTGGGCTCCATTCATCCTTCTGCACTTGTGATTGTGTTTTGTGAGATATGTTTGAATACAATTTATTGTGATATAAGCAATTTTGGGGCCACACAGTTTTATATTTTTGTTTATGACTTATTACTGTGTTTTGCTTTGGCGTGTTCTTTATGTTGGTCTGAAGCAGCAGAACAAAGTTTGGTCTTAAAGGTGCCACTGGATCCAAACTTTGTATTCAATGGCCAGAAAAGAAATGCAGATAGTGAAAAATTTCTTTTATTTAACTTTGTATATATAATTAGGCTCAGGACTTTTTTATAAGCAGGAACACACAGGAGCGCAGTTCCCGCCAGCTTGGCATAAGAGGGTGTGCCCTAATATGCAAATGAGTTCCCTCTGGACTTCCCATACAAAAAAGCCCTGTGTGAAACAATGGTAATTTCAGGTGGTGTGGCCTAATATACAAATGAGTTCCGCTGGGCTTTTTCTACAAAAAAAGCCCTGATCATGCCAGTTTTTTAAAAAAGTCAGATTCCAACACACTATACCATCATGACAGCCAGCACAGTATAGTAATTAAAGTGTCGCACGAGTATCTGGGAAATCCAGGTTCAAATCTCCACTCATGCCATGGAAGTTTGCCAGGTAACCTTGGGCCAGTCACATTACTTTCAACCTAGTCCTCACCTGGACAACCCCAGAATAGTCTGATCTCATCAAGATCTCAGAAGCTAAGCAGGGCCAAGGTGGAGGCAGGCAATGGCAAACCACCTCTGAACCTACAGGGTCGCCATAAGTCAGCTGACACTTGATCTTGGCGGGTGGAATTCCATCACACCACTCATGTTCTGAGCAGGCACTTGGGAGGCCTTCTGTTCCCTGTTTTGAAGCCCAAGAGATGACCGTCTCAAAAATGTATTAGAAATTTTTGTGAGCTAGGAGTTTGCCTTTGTACTGACTTTTACTAACTAACTAACACTAGCCAGAGCATCACAAAATAGTGATCACAAGCTTCAACAGACTGGATGTTAAGAAACACATAGCCCCCCAAAGAAGGTGCACCCATCCTCCATGGTTTCCAAAGGATTAAAGTCAAACCAGAGAATCGCTGCAGTAGAGACTGGTGAAGGGGCATTTTTGCAAGCCCAAAAGAACCGGTGCAATGTATGGAGTAGCCCACATAATATTAAGAAAGGATGGCTACTATACTACTCTTAAATACATTCTGTCACGAAGCAGGATAGGGATAAGAAGGTCTTGAGACCAAGACGTTAAAATAAAAGGTGGGGAAGACAGAAAACATACGTGAAGGGAGACAGAAATGAATGAGAAATGTATGGAAAAGGAGAGAAATTAAGAGAGGAAAGGTTGTTTTATCTTGCTGCAACACCCTAACTGCTGCTTTGCGAGATCTGGCTGAACTGGGTGCAAGTAAAGGGAGAAAGAAAGGCTAGACTTATTGGAGAAAATGATCCACAAGCTGGCAATTACTGTAGCAGTTATCATCACTATTTGTTAAGGAAGTTTGCTTAAGTCTTGGGGAAAAGGGAAGCTTAGGCTATACTAGAGCTTTTTGCTATGCTCAGATTTCCCTGTGCCCCTAGTGGTTGCAGCCAGAACTACATTTTAAAAATAAAGGAAGACATTTGGCTGGAGGAAGCAGGATGATACTGGCTTTGAGGACCCCCTTCAAAGGCCTTCCTTAAGCTGAACCTGGGGCCAGACCATCCTCTACCACCCCTTGATACACCACTGTGTTTTAGCAGTGCTTTAGTGGCAAAATATGTAACTACCTGGAGCATTTGCATTGCCAGCTCCAGGTTGGGAATTTCCTGTAGATTTGGAGATGGGAATTTGGGTGGGGAAGGGATCTCAATGGAACGCCACCCTGCAAAACCGCCATTTTCTCCAGGGGTACTAATCTCTGCAGAGATCTCCAGCTCTGCCAGCAGGTTGGCAACCCAAGGAGCAATTGCTTAATGATTCTGCCCATGTGTAGGATATAATCATATACTTTTCATCTCTGGGCATGCTAGAGCCAAGTGATGAGTTGTGGATTGGACTGAATGACCTCAAGATTCAAATGTACTTTGAATGGAGTGATGGGACCCCTGTGATGTATACCAAATGGCTGCCTGGTGAGCCAACCCATGATAGCAACAGGCAAGAAGACTGCGTAGTTATGAAAGGAAAGGTAAAATACTCTAGTTGTTTACTTCTAACTCTGTCTTCTGGAACAGGATACGAACATAAGAGAAGCCATGTTGGATCAGGCCAACGGCCCATCAAGTCCAACACTTTGTGTCACACAGTGGCAAAAAATTTTATATACACACATACACTGTGGCTAATAGCCACTGATGGACCTGTGCTCCATATTTTTATCTAAACCCCTCTTGAAGGTGGCTATACTTGTGGCCGCCACCACCTCCTGTGGCAGTGAATTCCACATGTTAATCACCCTTTGGGTGAAGAAGTACTTCCTTTTATCCGTTTTAACCTTTCTGCTCAGCAATTTCATCGAATGCCCACGAGTTCTTGTATTGTGAGAAAGGGAGAAAAGTACTTCTTTCTCTACTTTCTCCATCCCATGCATTATCTTGTAAACCTCTATCATGTCACCCCGCAGTCGACGTTTCTCCAAGCTAAAGAGTCCCAAGCGTTTCAACCTTTCTTCATAGGGAAAGTGCTCCAGCCCTTTAATCATTCTAGTTGCCCTTCTCTGGACTTTCTCCAATGCTATACATTACTCAATGACTGTGACTACAGTTTGGAAGTAGATTTCTGGTGATATTCTGAGAAAGTGGTATTCAGCAGAAATGTTGTGGCTCTCACATTATAAGATGTACTTGGGTTAGATCCAGACTAAATTTTCCAGAATGGAAATTTTCTCCATTCCTGCGCCAATGCAG
Source organism: Heteronotia binoei (assembly GCF_032191835.1). NCBI lineage: Eukaryota > Metazoa > Chordata > Lepidosauria > Squamata > Gekkonidae > Heteronotia > Heteronotia binoei. The sequence continues at coordinate 37,290,500 of NC_083232.1, read as the reverse complement.
CCCACTGATCTCTATGCTCCTGGAAGATAAGTGAGCCTGATAATTGTCATGAAGGAGGTCTGCAGCAGAAAGGAGGAATTGCCAGAAATTCCCAGTTTAGCCTGGATCCAATCCTTTATACAAAGTCTCCAACAAGCCTAATCCTAGGTCCCCACCAAAATATCTACTTGTACCTTTTGTGGTGCCTTTCATGGTCACTCAAAAAGTTCATATGCACTGCACAGTATTGTACTAATCAACACATTGCCCCTTTATCAACCATGCAGGTAGACCACCAATTGATGGATTGCAATGTAACGATTTGCCTTATAAACTCATCTAATCCACTGTGATGTCACTCGTCTCAAATACTCATAGTATTGCAGTCAGAGGAAACAGCTTTTCTCACCTCTTAGATTCTGAAGCTGTAGCCCCACATGTGGAAACTGCATGACGTATATATGAAGCTCCATTGAGGGATGGGTTCAAATTCCCCTAGCTAATATTTTTTTTCTGTACAATGGGAAATCAGTATGTACAATGGACAATGAAAATCAGCAAATTCCCTGGTCATATTTACAGGGAGATACAAGCAGTCCAACAGCATGATCCAAGCAAGTAGCTTTTGCTCTGATGAAGTGATCCTGTGGGCAAGAGGGCTTTGTGTTAGGAAACACAGGATAAGTTCATATCTTCCTCCTGGGAGTTGTTGCTACATGTATTTCCCATCCTCACTCTAACCTAGCCATATTTGATGCATCTCATAGTAATCCATAGTTATTGTGTGGATATTCTCTTGATTGATATGTCTGTTTTGACAGAAAAAAGACAAAGGAAATGAGAGAGATCCAAGCGGGCAGCTGTGTTGGTCTGAAGCAGTTGAACAAAGCAGGAGTCAAGTTGCACCTTTCAGACCAATCAATTTTTATTTAGAACGTAAGCTTTCGTGTGCTCTTAAGCACACTTCATCAGATGAGGAATCCAGCACAGTGAGCAAAGCCATACATAGCTGAGCAGAACCATACATAGCTGGTAGGCAGTGGCCCAGAATGCAACATGGTACAGATTTAAGAACCAATGACAGTGAAGTAAAATTATCTGGTAGGCAGTGGTTTAGAATGTAAAATGGTACAATGACAGAATAGTAAAATTAACAAATTGAGCAAACCTTTGATCTGAGTAGCATGAGCATGCGAAAGCAACAAAACAGCAGTATGCAGTAAAATTTACAACTTGAGCAAACCTTTGATCTGAGTAGCATCAGCCTTCAAAATCAACAAAACAGTAGTATGTCAAAATGTGAGATTGTCTGTCAATGACAATGGGTGATGGGTTCAATATATGTAATGGGATAAGCAACCAAAGTCCCTGTTTGAGTGTGTCAATACAGCTAAAAGAGAAATATATTGGATAGTGTATTTCTTGTCCAACAATACATTCTTGTCCACCTAATTTACTTTTTAACATATAAACATAATTCTAGTTTGCCATAGGAAAAAGGAAAAAGGAATACAATAGAATATAGTGAAAATGGGTAAAGCATATGTAGTGAGATATACAGCCAATATCCCTATTTTGAGTATGTCCTTTTAAAAACAATTTATTGTAATATATTGTAATAACATATCTTCATTTGTCATTAAATGTTGGTACCCATATATAACATTTTCTCCACCCCACCCCCTTTTGTGACCCCCAGCAGTGCATGTCCCCTTATCAAACGTCCTCATATTATTATTTAATCTAGTTTGCTATAAGGTAATAAACTTTGTCTATTAGAAAATCTTTCTCCAAAAAACTCAAAAGTTATAATCCATCTTCATGGTATTTCTTCTTAGGCATTGGGAAAAAGAAAAAAGGTTATAATCCAATAATCATGTTTTTTAAACTGTAATCCATACATTGCTTCTTTAAAGATTAACCTTGTCAAAGATCACCAAATGTCCTTTAATGTTCCATTATTTTTCAATGTATTTTTGAAACTTTTCCCAGTCGTTTATACATTTCTCTAAATCTTGTTCATTTAAGATTTTCATAAATTTGTCCATTTCACTCCAATGCATAACTTTCAGAGTCCGTTCCCATACTTCTGGTATTTTGTCTTGTTCCACATTTGCGCATATAATGTCCGTGCAGCTGAAAGCATGTACCAAATTATTGTTCTATCTTGCTTTTGAAATTTTTCCATTTGTAATCCCAGCAGGAAAATATCTAGTGCTTTCTTAATATTATATCCCAAAACTTTCAAGATCACCTGCTGAATCATTTGCCAGAATTGCTTCGCCTTTTCACAAGTCCACCAAATATGGTAAAAAGATCCTTCATGTGGCAGCAAAGTTGGCACTTGGGTTTATTGCAAGCTCTGGTACTGGTATTATTGTGGGTGAGGAGTTGTTTGAGGTTGTTTGAGGTTGGGGGGCTGTCTGAGTGCAAGAAAAGGTTTACCCTCCAGTACTTTTGAAAGAGAGCTGTCACTGTCCAAAAGAGGCTGTAAGTTGCTGATGATACGTTGAACTGTTTTAACTTGAGAGTTGTGTGTGACCACTAGTGGTATTCTGTTATTTTCTCTTTTGAGTCTGTCTTGTAACAGGTTTTCTCTGGGTATCATTCTGGCTTTGTTGATCTGTGTCCTCACTTCATCAGGGGGGTACTTTAGTTCCAAAAAGGTTTGTTGTAGATCTCTCAGGTGAGAATCTCTGTCAGCAGGATTGGCGCAAATGCGGCTGTAGCATAGAGCCTGGCTATATACAATGGATTATTTGGTGTGTTTGGGGTGGTAGCTGGAGGCATGCAGGTATGTTTGTCAGTCAGTGGGTTTCCGTATAAAGTGGTGTCAATGCATCCATTGTTTAGTTTTATAGTGGTGTCCAGAAAATGTATTTCTTGCATAGACTGGTTCATTGTCAGGTTGATGGTAGGGTGAAAGTCACTGAAAGCCTGATGGAATGCATCCAAAGCTTCTTTACCATGTGTCCAGACCATAAAGATGTCATCAATGTAACTAAGGTATAAGGTAGGTAAGAGTGGGTGGGAATCTAGGAAGCGCTGCTCCAAGTCAGCCATAAAGATGTTAGCATATTGTAGGGCCATGTGGGTGCCCATGGCTGTACCATTGATCTGTAGGAAAAGTTCATTGTAGGGTTGCCAAGTCCAATTCAAGAAATATCTGGGGACTTTGGGGGTGGAGCCAGGAGACTTTGGGGGTGGACCAGGAGACATTGGGGCGGAGCCAGGAACAAGAGTGTGACAAGCATAACTGAACTCCAAGAGAGTTCTGGCCATCACATTTAAAGGGACAGCACACCTTTTTAAATGTCTTCCTTCCATAGGAAATAATGAAGGATAAGGGCACCTTCTTTTGGGGCTCATAGAATTGGACCCCCTGGTCCAATCGTTTTGAAATTTGGGGGATACTTTGGGGAGAGGCACTAGATACTATATTGAAAATTTGGTGCCTCTACCTCAAAAAACAGCTCCCCCAGAGCCCCCGAAACCTGCAGATCAATTCCCCATTATACCCTATGAGAAGACGTTTCCCTCTCCACCCCCCCCTCCACCCCCCCCCCCCCGTTTCTGGGAAATCTGATGCAGGGGACAGAACTCACTCACCTCCGGAGGTGCAAAGGCACATGGTCCTTTGGGGGCGTGGCTGGGCTCCCCTCCCTTCACCGGCCAGCTGACTGGGGGCGGGAAGCAGCCTGAGAAAACGGAAGAGCTCTGGCTGCCGTTCTCCTCCCTCCCCTCCCCCCGCTTTCCCTTTTATGGCCAGCGGGGGGAGGAGGCTCCAAATCTGGAGTCTCCAGGCCTAGCGGGGGATTTGGGAACCCTAGTTCATTGCCAAATCTGAAGTAGTTATAAGTGAGAACAAAATGGCACAGTTTGGTACCAAAGTCAGCTATGTTTTTATCAGAGATTATATTATTTACAGTTTGTAATCCATCTTGGTGTGGGATGTTGGTATGCAAAGATTCCACATCTATGGTGGCTAAGATAGTATTCTGTGGAAGGTTCCTCAAAGATTGTATTTTCCTCAGAAAATCTGTAGTGTCACGAACATAACTGGGGGCACTGTTGGCATAGGGTCTTAATAGAATAGAATAGGATAGAATAAATAGCTGTTTTACTGCAAAGGAACTTCAAGAACAGAATGGAGAGAGAAATTGCTGAATTACAAATTATTATGAAACTTGGAACAAACACATCCCCAGGACTGAACAGGGATATTGGTTTTTTTTTATCTCATTACAGATGCTAAACCCACTCTCAGTGAGTATAGCTATACATCCACAGTATTCCAATGTGTTTCTCTTTTAGAATTGTATATCAGTATAATTATTTGTATTAACATACTCAAAATAGGGATATTGGCTGTATATCTCATTACATATGCTTTACCCATTTTCACTATATTTTATTGTATTCCTTTTTCTTATGGCAAACTAGAATTGTGTTTACATGTTAAAAAGTAAATTAGGTGGACAAGAACATCACTATCCAATGTATTTCTCTTTTAGCTGTATTGACACACTCAAACAGAGACTTTGGTTGCTTATCCCATTACATATATTGAACCCATCTCCCATTGTCATTGACAGACAATCTCACATTTTGACATACTACTGTTTTGTTGCTTTCGCATACTCATGCTACTCAGATCAAAGGTTTGCTCAATTTGTTAATTTTACTATTCTGTCATTGTACCATTTTACATTCTAAACCACTGCCTACCAGATAATTTTACTTCACTGTCATTGGTTCTTAAATCTGCACCGTGTTGCATTCTGGGCCACTGCCTACCAGCTATGTATGGTTCTGCTCAGCTATGTATGGCTTTGCTCACTGTGCTTGATTACTTGTCTGATGAAGTGTGCTTAAGAGCACACGAAAGCTTACATTCTAAATAAAAATTGGTTGGTCTTAAAGGTGAAACTTGACTCCTACTTTTTTCAAAGAAAATGAGAGAAAGCTCAAATTAGCATGCTGTAGATACTGATCTCTGCTTTCAGTTCCATAGGGGGAAAAATCACATTTATTTTAAACTAATATACTATCCTTTTGATTAATGGACATGTCAAGTGGCTTACAATAAAAGATAATTATAATAGAACAACTAATTCAAATAGCAGTTGCCATAAAATCCCAGAAAATAAAAGCAGGAACTGAACCATATAGATATTAAGGCCCTAAATGGCCTGGGACCAGCATATCTTTGGGACTGCCTCTCCATATATGCTCCCTGAAGGGCATTACGCTCTGGATATAAGAACCATCTCAGGATCCCTGGCCCAAAGGATATCTGGGGGTGCGGTCACACATCCCATTAAAAGTGGGTGTGTAGCGCTCAAATTTGAACCACTGAATATTGATTCGATGCAGGGCCATTCAGACGAGCATCCAAGAATGCGACTCATTCTGTTGTTGAGCAATCAGACATCCAATACTATCACGCTCTTTTCTTGGAGCATGCGTGATCAGATGGTGATTCCTTGGGGGGGGGGGGGTCCATTGAACATGCGCCCAGCTGTTTGGAGGAGGGAAATCAAATGCTTCAGAGGCGGGGGGGGGAGGGGAAAGTTTCCGGAATTAATGTTGCCGATTCAAACCAGGGAACTGCCAGGAATTACTTTCCTAGAAATTGGCAGTGACAATGATATCTGGAAATCCTCCACATTGAAAAAAAAAGATTTTTTCCCCTGTTCTGAATAGTGGGATAATGTCCCCCCCCCCCCTCCGATCCTGTGTTGATTGGAGAAGCAGAAGCGTCACCTCAGATTCTCGGATGATCTGGCAATGCACATGTCTGCTGGGGCTTTTTTTTAAAAAAAAAAGGTGGGAGGGACGGTAAACATTCTAAGGGGCAGTATCGCGCATGAGCTGTCCAAACAGGAAAAAGCCAATATTGTGCCGCTTTTTTGAAAAAGGGCCAGACTTTCTGCGCTGTCAAATTAATGCGGCATTGAGGTGCAGCAAGCCGGGATGACCCTGGATGACGCTCGATTGCCAGATGTGGATGTCTGAATGAACACATTTAATCCGTCAGCGAGACGGAGCTGTGTCACCACTAATGGTACGTCTGACTGCACCCTGGCTGTCCTTGACCAGTGCTAGGGCTTTCTCAACCCTGGTGCTGGCCTGGTGGAACTCTCTGCCTAATGACATCTGGACCCTGCAGATGCAATTCCGCAGGGCTTGTATGACAGAGATGTTCCACCAGGTTGAGGACAGCAACAGTTTGCCACCAAGCCTGGCCTCCCCATCTCCCCCTACCTCCAAGAGTAGGATGTGGCATATTCAGTGCCATCTGATTGGTTGATTATTGCTGTTTTTATTGTTTTCAATTTTACTGTATATACATATTATAGTATTTATGAGACTCTATTTATGTTAACTGCCTTGAGCCCCAATTGGGGGAAAGGTGGTATATAAATCAAATTAATAACAAAAACAACAAAAACAAAGAAAATGGAGCACTAGAACAAGAAGGAAAACACAGTTACCAAAAGCTTGGACATTTGGATAGGCTTAGCCTGGTGAGTTAAAAATGACACCAGTTTGAACACGTTTCAGAAAGGAATTCAACTAATTCACAAATGTAGAAAAAGCCATCTCTCTTCAGTACAATCTGCTCACTTCAGAAGAAACAAGAAATTAGAGTGGGGCTTCTAATAATGATCACAGATATAGGGCAGGATCATGGGGGAGAAGCCAGATCTTTAGGCAACCTGGTGTACATAGTATGCAGGGAAAGGATTATAGATGGCAGAGTCAACAGTGAATTCCGGATCTTTGAATTGTGCTTGGAAACAAACTGGAAGCCAATGCAGGTCTTTGAGCATCTCTTACAAAATGTATTCTTTATGACAAATCCACATGGTTAATAGTTTGGTCTCTGATTTTGGACCAATGAAACTTCTGCTGACCTCTTAAAAGGCAGCTTCAGGTACAAGAAATCTACTCTGAACATTACCAAGATATAGATGACTGAGTCAAGAGTCATGAGGAAACCCATGAAAACCTTTGACCAATGAAGTAGTGGGACTGTTGTCTGACAAAGTCCCTTCTTGTGTTCTACGCAGAGTGGGTATTGGGCAGATCAGCCTTGTGATGTCAGACTTGGATTCATTTGCAAAAGGAAACCATTGAAAGAATCTCCAGGGGAACAAGAAATAGTTGAAGAAGGCTGCCGGAGAGTAAGTATAAGATAGGTAATATGAAAATTGATGCCAGTTCCATATAAAATATGCCACAATCTAAACTGTAACAGAAAAAGGTACATATTTACTATATTCTTTGATGCTCCAGCATCTCTGCTAAGCCAGCAAGCTCTTATTAACCAACAAATTTAATCCTTTTGATGATCATAACTAGATTATCATAATTAAGTCAGGGAAATAAGGTCTAGATTACATATGCTCCCCTCTCATTGTCATAATGTAAATAGGACCATGGAGGAGAGACTCTTAAGCCACAACAAAAAAGAAAAAACTCTCAGTGTAAAATGCAATTTTAACTTGTGAATAATAAATATAAAAATACAAAACGAATATTATCAGTACATATCACCAAGTTAAAACCTCATAAGTTACTCAATGCTCCTACTGCCCTTATGTGGCTGAAAGCCACTAAATAACATTCAGTCCAGTATTAAAAGTAGGAGAACCGGTCTGCTTTGCAAGCCGTTTCGGATCTCAAATCCTTCTTCCAGGGACCATTCTTATGAGTGTTTTGTACAGTTTTCCAGGTCTAGTAGTGCTAAAAGAATTCCTAGCTTTCTCTAATTAGCACGCATAATAGCAGGAACGCAATAGTAAGTACTATCCTTATCAGCAATGCAGGCTATAATGCATATAAGCTGTGGAGTCTTGTGAGCAAAAATTCTACTTCGTGAGCTACATTAAAGTTGTGAGCTACTGCAGGAATTCATTTGCTCTGGGGCCATTTTTCCTGAGCTAATTCAGAAATGTGTGAGCCAGAGGCTAAAAAACCTGTGAGCTAGCTCCCACTAACTAAGCTTAGAGGGAACACTACCTATGATGTCTGTGATTCTTTCATGTGAGCGGGTTTCTGTTGTTTTTCAACAGGGCTGGAAAAGACATGGCTTTTACTGTTACATGCTTGGAAATGTATTTGCAACATTTGCTGAAGCAAATCAAACATGCCAACAGGATGGAGCTCATCTAGCTGTAGTTGAAGACAGGTAAGAACCCCCCATCCCACAATTTCCCCCCCTGTTCCCAAGTTAAGAACTCTTCTTACATTTATTGTTTTCCCCAAGACCTGACATGAAGAAGGAAGTATCATATGAGTTCTGCCCTGGGCCAGTTGCAGAGTTTCATATATGCCCTGAGTATTTGGTTTCAAAAGCTTGGCTAGCAACTAGTAACTATTAACCAGGACCATTGGTGATATAAACCTTTAACATTGTTAATGTCAATGGAGGAGGTAGAATTTATACCAAGAAGGGGATTGGTGGGAGGAGAGGCATGTGACTTGGGAGTCTGACATGGGTGCCAGTTCCAAATAATTTTTTTAGATTGTCTAGCTCTGGCCTGGGGAGATGCTTTTCCTAGTGGGATCAGGGCCTGTGGAATGAATTACAGTTCTGCAGGGCCTGTAAGATGGAGCTGTTCTTCCAGGCCTTTGGTTGAGGCTATGGGGGTCAAACTACATCACCCTTCCCTGCCCAAACCTGCCTAGTATGTTTTGCACCATGCATTGTGAATTTATTAAGTTTGTCCATTGGTGGATGTTTTGCCCACCTCCAAAATGTATCAGCCCTTGGGTGTATTTACAGGTTACCCTATGAGTTTTGTTCTTTTTAGCTCACTTTATACTATTGGGGTTTTATACTATTTTTATACTTTTGGGTTTATACACTTTTAATGTATATATTTTGTATCATTTTAATTGTTTTATCCATATCTTGTGACCTGCCCTGAGCCCGCTTATGGGGGAGGGCAGGAAAGAAATCTCTAAAATAAATAAATAAAATCAAATACAGAGTCTTCATACATACAACTCGTACTGATTTTAACTCTGTGTGCAAAATCATACAGTTTTCAGGGTACCAAATCAGGGATATTTTCCAGGGTACTTGGTCACCAGTGCTGCAGGACTTCTAAGCCCATTGACTTTAATGATCTTAGAAGGGTGTAATTCTGTGTAAAGACAAGGAAAGGCCTAAACAGAGACAATGCAATGATGTATATAGATGCACCCATGCATTGATTCTAACAGGGGCTTTTCTGAATTCTCATTTTACTCCTTGGTAATTTCTTGGTTCTTGGGGTTTTGGGGGGGTGATTCAGTATCACACAGATTTATTTCAAGCATAAAGACCTACAGGTTAAACCTGCAAGGAGATACATTTTTTAAAAAAAAAGCTGTGTAAAATTGAATTGACCACTAGAAGGAACAAAACACATGTAGATCAGGGGGAAAAAAAACCCTGAAAAAAACTGGAACTTTCCAGACAGTAAAAAGAATGTGGAAAAGCCCAGTTTTTAGAGCTCGAAAAGATGCTGCTTCAATATCTAAGTCGTCTAGAGCATGAGAACACCATAATAGTTCCCTACAGAAAACGAATGCACGCATTGCCTCAGCAACATCTCCTGCCTTTTATATAGATGAATTTATTTACTGTTTACGAGTCCCATGGTGCAGAGTGGTGAGCTGCAGTACTCCAGTCCAAGTTCTGCTCACGACCTGAGTCTGGGTTCAGGTAGCCGGCTCAAGGTTGACTCATCCTTCCTTCCGAGGTTGGTAAAATAAGTACCCAGCTTGCTGGGGGTAAAGCATAGATGACTAGGGAAGGCAATGACAAAACACCCCATAAAAGTCTGCCAAGAAAATATCAGGATGTGATTTCACCCCATGAGTCGGTAACTACTGGATATTTTTAATGTACTGTTTATTCATATATAGTTTATGAATTTATGCTGCTGCTTCAATAGCTCTTTTTTTGGGGGGGGGGAGGGGGGATAATTTTTCTTACAAAATTAGTCCTACAAATTACATACTGTGGAATTTCAGTCCCGCCATTTATCCTTTTCCTGCAGATATGAACAAGCCTATCTCACCAGTTTGATTGGGCTTAGGCCTGAAACCAATTTCTGGATTGGTCTTTCAGACATAGAAGAAAAAGGAACATTCAAATGGACCAGTGGAGAAGCTGTCAGATTCACTCACTGGAATTCTGAAATGCCTGGTATGTTCATATATTAAAATCATCAGGGTAGGAAAATTACACAGGAGTAAAGTAGCATCTTCAATATGACAACTCTTATTTCAGCATGGAAGTGCACTGTGATGTGCAAAATCTTATGCTGAAATAAATTTTATTAGTCATTATGATGCTGCTTTACTTCTGTGTAAATCATGCAGTAAAATGCTTGGATTTGGCAATGAATGACAAAGGAAAAATCAGTACAATTCTTAGCACTTAGTGAATTCTAAAAAGATAACTTTTTTTTTTAACCGAGTCTGGGGGGGCGGGACTAATTTCAGGCAGATTTTTTTCCCTTTGGAAAATAACATTCAGGAAATGGATTTTCTTTTCTTTTTTTCTTTTTTTGAGTTCAAAGAATTTTTATTGGATTTTCCTAAGTGATTTTGCTAAATTGTCAGTTTCTACGACTAGCAATTTGCTTTCTTGGATTTCTGGATATGCTAGTTTTAGTGCTTTTGAAAACCTCTTGCTCAAGTCTCAGAACTGCTGTTATTAGTCAGAGCACAGAACCCTGAGCCAGCTGAAATTCAAATTACCCATGAAGTCATATTTTCCTCTAGAAGCATTTAAGCACAATAATCAAAATGACCTTTGTATTCAAAAATGGTTGAGACTCAGAGAGGTCCAAGTCCATGAGTAAACTTCCAAGGGAGAGTTGGGATTTGACGCCTGGCCTCCCAGGTCCTACTCCAGTCGTCTAACTATTCCACCATGCTCACAAACTGATTAAATTTGTTTTACTTTTAAATTAAGTATGTGGCACCATTCTATTTCTTGCAGAAAAAAATGTTAAATTATTTTAAAATGCAGACAACAACTTGTACTAAATAATCTATAGCACAGGAACTTCCCTAGATTTAAACCCCCCTCCCCCCCAAAAAAACCCACAATGCAACAACGGACAAGGCCAGTGTCTGCAGTAGGAATTGTCAGGTATTTCCTGATGCCATTTTTTCCAGGGGAACAAATCAGTTGCAATTCCAGGAGAATGCCAGGCTTTACCTGGAAGTTGGAAATGCTAAGAATATCTGTTCCCCTCTATCACTGTCTTCCGCCAGTGGGTCAACCCTTCTTTGTTTTGTTTGGCATTCCCTTCCTGGCTCCCCTTCCTGTTTATGTTTCCATTGTCTTTGGATATATATGTTGTTTTTCAGTTGGTTTTAAATGTCTTTTTAACTGTTCACTGCCTTGAAGGTTATAACTGAGCATAAAGGCAGAAAGTTTTAATAGACTAACATAACTACCTGTGGGGGATGATTGCTATGGTGCTCGACACTGACTGGAGAAAGTTTTGGATTTCTTTTTATGAAACATACGTTTAATTGATTTCAATTTTGACCATATAGCTATTGTTGGACACAAATGGCAGGCATATACCATGTAAACAAAGTAAGAGGTTGGCTTTGTTGGCAAAATAATACATTGGTTTTATTCCACCACAAATGAAATAGATCTGGGTGAAAGTACACAAATTACTGAGGAACTAATACGTAAATATAAAGAAGTTCTTGAATCCTCCAGCTGTCTTTGGAAGAGGTGCTTGTTCATTTCTGGCATTTTTATACTGAAAGGAAATGCTATGTTGATTTGATAGTACCATGAGTTTTGGGGGAGAAAAGCTGTCTTCTGCTTTTCACCCCCATGAAGGTTTAGAATTAATAAATCCATGACTAGAGATTTTGTTAGCATAATTTGTAAGATATATTTTGAAACAATCCTGGTGGTTATGCTGGTAATCATAACAAGTCCCTTTAAATGTCCCTTTAAATGATACAGTTTTGTCTATCCTTGTCATGTGTTCCAAAGGAAGGAAGCCAGGCTGTGTGGCTATGAGAACAGGAAGTGCAGGTGGATTGTGGGATCTTTTGAAATGTGAGACCAAGGCAAAGTTTCTCTGCAAAACGTGGGCTGAAGGAGTGACTCCTCCACCTCCTCCAGTGACAACTCCTGCTCCCAGATGCCCCGATAACTGGCATGCAGGTTATCAGACTAACTGCTACAAAGTACGTCTTCTGATTTTGGAATCTGCACAAGTTTTTTTGATTATGCTTTTTAAATTATTTACATAATCTGCCCTTCACAAGCACATTTTTAAAAAAATGCTCCACTAATATGAGAGGGGGGAAAACCCTTACTTATTTTCTCTCCCCAGCTCCTGACAGACTTCTGAAAGACAACCAGAATTACAGGCCTGTTGCCATCAGTGGACATTGCCAAGTTATACACAGGCAGCTGTTGACCAAATCAATTGCCAAACAAAGGAAATTTGATGGGCATTCTTCCTAGTAAAAGAATGTCTTTGATGTTGTTTTCAATGCTGAATACCTTACTTGTTGCTTTTGAGTTTTAGAGGGAACCTGCTTTGGCCCTATCTTGCCCTTTTTCCATTTCATATCCCCTGTCTTTCTGTCTCCGCTAGGGGACTCTGTTTAGATAGAACATTTATATCGCTAGAGTCTCGTTTCTTTTTGTTAAAAGTACCTCTTTTCTGGACAGACCTCAAATGCCATATTTCCAATGCAAGCTCTTAGCTAAAGATAGGAACTGAAAATATCAGCAAGATTTTCTGGAGAGTCCAGATTGTGACTACAAACTATAATCTTATCTACTGTCTATGGAATTTGCCTGTCTTCAGCCTTTTAGGGTACTAGGAGTGTCATTTCCTCATCCTGAAACCTTTTTTTTTTTTTAAATTTTAACCATTTTATTTGAATTTACACAAAAACCTTTAACATAAATACATTGTACAAATTGGGGTTGCTTGTGGAATATACAAACGTAAGCATTCCTTATTACATTAACTTAATATTATTTCCAATAGCTTAGTAATCTTATTAGCAACTCTTCCCTCCGTTATCTCTCTTACTTAAGCCAATCATAAAATTTTCTCCATTTTTCAATTGCATCAGTTTTAGATAAACCTCTAATCATATTAGACAGAATATCCATTTCAGCGACACTTAGAATTTTTTGTATTAGCTCATCCCTTTGAGGTATTTCTTTTCGTCTCCAAATTTTTGCAAATAAAATTCTAGCAGCCGTTAGAATGTGGATTGTAATATATTCGTCTTCTCGTGGAGTGTTGTCTCTAACCAAGGACAACAGCATCATCTCTGCTTTCAATTGTATATTTACCTTTAAAATCTCCCTGAAACCTTGATGGCTTGTGTCTTTTCTCTTGCAAGCCTGCATCCTTGGGTTTTGTTGCTACCCTCTCTTGATTTTTCTGCAAGTGGATCCATCATAGCTGGCCCTGCTCCTTTGTTGTACTTTTCAGGGGCACCAAGCATGCAGCCTGGTGGTGGAATCAAACCCTTGAAGGGCTCCTATCAGGCCCATGAGCATCTCACTGTCATCTGCTTCCTTCTCCCTCTCTTGCTTCCTTCTGCATCACAACTTGCTTTGTCAGGCTTGCTCAATCACACAGGAGCTACAGAGCAAAGCTCTTGCCTTTGGGAGGAAGTGGGGAAAGGAGAGCTAGTCTTGCCAGGCTCTCTCAATTGAACAGCAGAGCTACTGAGCCAAGTCTCTCTTCCTTCTGTTGGCTGAGGCTCTACAAGTCAATGAGGTGGATTAGGCTGTGTGCGCGCATTTGTCTATGTCCTTTATAAAGTTTATATCTCCCCTACCTGGCATACATTTCATGACACACAGCCAGGTCACATTTATGTCAGAACCAGCCTTCATAACAAATGAGTTCGACATCCCTGCTTTACTGCTTACATTTGACTGTGATTTGTTAGACTTTAAGAGTCATTCCTGCTCTCTTAAGTTCTGAAGCAAAACATGTACCTTTGTAAATACACTCTCTAGAATAAAAATTGACCATCCATAAAACAGCTGTATTGCAGTTTCTTGCAGGGCAGTGTGCTTTCAGTTGAACATTCAGTAATGTCCTCTTTAGGGCAGCTAGGGACCTTTAAATTTAGTGGCATGGATTGCTTCATACCCACAACAGAATGGGAATCAAGGCATCGAGCAACTTATTTGCTGCCTGATGTGAAACCCCGTCCCTCAACTGGGATGGCTGTGATATGGAGACACCTGGGCAAAGGCCATTGTGTAATCCTCCTGCCATGTGGATGAGGAGAGGCCAGCAGCCCCTGAGCTGGGCATGCCTCCTTAACCCATGCCCCCACCTAGGATGATGGGCTCAATCTTCCCCCAAAATAATCCAGCCCAGGGCCAAAACTGCCTAGCAAGTTGTGATAATTGTGAATTAAAGAAACATAACAGATGTGGCAACAAGACCAAGCAACTGAGAACTAGAAAAAAACTGCGACCAAAGTGAGAGAATATTGAATGGGAAAGCCACTGAGAAGGAATGTGTTCTGGGGTCCGGAAAGGCCAAATTTAGGCCAGGTAGGTTGGCCAGAATGAAAACTGGCCACTTCAGGTCTGCCTGCTTGGCCCCACCCTTATGGACAGCCTGAGCTGCTGCCTGATTGGCCAGTTGGGGAGACAGAGGTGCCAGGCCAGGCAAGTCATGCAAGATCCAGGAACACCAGATGAAGATTGCACTGGTCCTGCAAACTATCACCCATGGGACACAAATCCCCCCCAGTAAGTCAAGGACTCATTCTTCTCACAGCTTTCCAGCATTGCTTCAATAGTGGATAATATACTGAATAACTCAGCCCAATCTTAACAATAACTATTGATTTCTAGCATTTGTACTCCAGATAGAGCTGTCATCAAATTGTACCCAATACAACATCTCAAACATAATGTGGAGGTTGCTGCTAAGGTGAAAAAATCTGAGGAATTTAGAGCAAAGCTTTAATAAACTAGCCTGCATATTTGGTTAAACCAGTCTAAATCGGCAGGGAGAATCTCTGCTGCAGCTGCAAACTTCTTTAGTCTTTCTGAGAAAGGTGGGCTAAAAATGTTGCACAACAAAACCATTTCTACATCATGCAGTTTTCTGCAGCCACTTAGATGAGTTTACCAAATGAACCCAGCCACTGCCAGGTCCCTGAGTAATTTCATTGACATTCACATTCCTTTATGAAGGCTGAAATTTAGGAACAGGATAATCTCTAAACTGTGTCATGCTCACTTTGTCACAGCCATCTTTTATTGCATAACCCTGCCGTGGAGTAATATTTCTGCACTTTATCCTGTGTACAGTTTATAAGGTGTAATTGTAAAACTCTGTATCGTTATTAGGCTTATGCAAGACAAGACAAGAAATCATGGGCTGATGCCCAGAGTTTCTGTAGAGCTATTGGAGGTGATTTGGCCACCATTGATAGTTCAAGAGAACAGACTTCGCTGTGGATCTACTTGTCGTGAGTACATGGAATTGTTATAAATCTTTCATCCTAAGTCTCCCAAGAAAAAGAAACTTGCTGTTTAGCACCACAGGAAGAGGCTGGTTTTGTTGAAACCAAGGCTTTTTTGTAGCAGGAACTCCTTTGCATATTAGGCCACAAACCCCTGATGTAGCCAATCCTCCTGGAGCTTACAGTAGGTCCTGTACTAAGAGCCCTGTAAACTCTTGGAGGATTGGCTACATTAGAAGGATGTGGCCTAATATGCAAAGGAGTTCCTGCTACAAAAAAGCCCTGGTTGAAACCATACTTTTGCTGTAGCAAAATTGCTATATCTTGTGGCTATCTACAAAATCCAGCCCTCAGCAATTTTACAAGAATTTACAAGTGACTGAGTCCTGAGTTCCAGATTGTGGGACTGCAGACTGAAAATTCCACCTCCATTCTCTGGAAGCAGTTCTTATAAAATTGCTGAAGAGTGTTTTGTCATGCGGGCTATGAGTATATATACATGCAGTCCTGATAAGGATTGTGAGGACAACAGCAATATACGAGCAAGGTTTGAGTGTGGAAGCACCTTTGAGTCCAAGAAGATTTCCAGCTTTTTGAGAGTGAAAGCTTTCAAATCTGACCAAGGGAAGTTTGACTCTTGAAATCCAATACCCTGGACATCTTGTTGCTCTTTAACCGGCCTGAAATCTAGCTCTTCTGCTACAGACCAACATGGCTACCTACCTGAAGCCAAAAGCAATATGAGCTTATTTATAGTTCATTCATATTGTCACCAGTGTTCCCTCTCAGCTGAGTTAGTGTGAGCTAGCTCACAGTTTTTTAGCCTCTGGCTTACACATTTTTGTCTCAGTTCAGGAAGGATGGCCCCAGAGCAAGCTTATTTATGCAGTAGTTCGCAACTTTAATGCCAGTAGCTCATGAAGTAGAATTTTTGCTCACAAGACTCCACAGCTTAGAGGGAATATTGATTGTGACAATACTGATCAGTCTGATAAAAGTATTTAAAGGCTTTTTTCTTGTACACAGCTTTAAAGCTGAGAGGGGGAAACTAACTTCATACAAAGACTTGTGTGTTTACCCACTGTTTGGTTTATGTGATATTTTAGGCACAGTGGATACAGTGGTATGAATTTCTGGATAGGCTTAAATTACCTCAACCCAGATGATGGATTTGCATGGAGCGATGGATCTCCAGTAAGTGCAGACACTCCCCACCCAAATTCTTGTTCTGTTCTCTTGCATGCCTGGGTCAAGTGGGTGAGGGAGCTAAACTGAAAAACAAGGAATCTCCACAGCAACACAGTCTTGCCTTTGGGGGGGAAAAAAGACTGAATATATGGTTCAATACAGAACCAGCAGCATCAAAGTAATTATTAATAATATGAACATGCCAGACCTCCTGTTTTGTGACTGGAATGACTTATATCAGTCCATTAGCCCTCACCTAGTCTGTTGTGATGCATGTGGATGGTAGTATCCATTAGGAAATTATCCTCTTGAAGCCCCTTTAAAATATATGAGAGCTGCTTAGGAGTACAGTAGTAACTGATGCAGTTACAGTAATGATTACTTTTGTTCAAGAAGTGCTGCTCAGTGTGTAGGCCCCAGGACTGGTGGAAGGGAACAATTTGTCCCATTGTACAAATGGCCTGGTTATTATGTCCTGGTTCTACTGTTCTCTATTGTAAAAGTGGTCGTTTTGGACTAGGTGCTTCTGCTTGGAGCAATACCAGTAAGTTTCAATGAGCTCCAAACACCTGGTGCTGGGCCATCTCCACAAAGGACGAAGAGCTGTACAAGCAAAAGGAAGGCATAAGATCCATCAGTGTTAGGGGCTTCATGATCATTTGCTGGTTTTGTGCAATGGCTCACAGGACTGGATTGAAAGACTGCAGATTACTTTCGTTATGTTTCACGGGTTTTTTTAGGGTTGCCAAGTCCAATTCAAGAAATATCTGGGGACTTTGGGGGTGGAGCCAGGAGACTTTGAGGGTGGAGCCAGGAGACATTAGGGATGGAGCCAAGAGCAAGGCTGTGACAAGCATAATTGAATTCCAAAGGGAGTTCTGGCCATCACATTTAAAGGGACGGCACACCTTTTCAAAGAGAGCCAGTTTGGTGTAGTGGTTAAGTGTGCGGACTCGTATCTGGGAGAACCGGGTTTGATTCCCCACTCCTCCACTTGCACCTGCTGGAATGGCCTTGGGTTAGCCATAGCTCTGGCAGAGGTTGTCCTTGAAAGGGCAGCTGCTGTGAGAGCCCTCTCAGCCCCACCCACCTCACAGGGTGTCTGTTGTGCGGGGAGAAGACATAGGAGATTGTAAGCCACTCTGAGTCTCTGATTCAGGGAGAAGGGCGGGGTATAAATCTGCAATTCTTATTTTTCTTCTTCCTTCCTTCTATAGGAAATAATGAAGGATAGGGGCACCTTCTTTTGGGGCTCATAGAATTGGCCCCACTGGTCCAATCTTTTTGAAACTTGGGAGGTATTTTGGGGAGAGGCACTAGATGCTATATTGAAAATTTGGTGCCTCTACCCCAAAAAACAGCCCCCCCAGAGCCCCAGATACCCGTGGATCAATTCTCCATGATTTTCTATGGGAATAAATCTCCATAGGGAATAACAGAGTTCCCAGCAGACATTTCCCTCCCCTCCCCTCGCTTTCTTATGACCCTGAAGCGGGGGGAGAGCCTCCAAACCAGGGGATCCCCTGCCTCCAACTGGGGATTGGCAACCCTAGTTTTTTTACAGGCTATTCTTGATTTAATTTATCAAATGGACTGGGTTGTGTACAACAAAAGCAATGCTTTTTAAACTGATAACTGATCTATTAATTTTATTTCTACATTAGCTCGGGTATGTAAACTGGGCATATGGAGAGCCCAATAATTATAATGGAGTAGAACACTGTGGAGAGGTAAAGGCAGGTTTCCTGATGCGCTGGAATGACATGCATTGTGAAGAACTATTTAACTGGATCTGCCAGGTTAAGAAAGGTAAGATTTGTTGTTATGTCATATGAAAACATAATTGCTTATAAGCAGATAGTCAAGCCAAACCTGAATCCTACCACAAAAATCAACTCTGAATGTGAACCTAGTACTCCAAATTCAGTCTCCACCATCTCTGTTTGTAACAGGCCTAAAAAGACCCTGTAAATTCTTGGACTGCCATACTACTGAGAGTTTGGCTAGATTGGACCAGTGTTCTAATCCAGTAGAAGGCATTTTTGTATGTTCAAATTAGTTAGGTCATTTATAGTGACAGGAAATCTGAAATTTCGGTGTGTAGGGTATTTATTCATGTGACATATATAGTAAGACCTACTCAATTTAGGCCTCCCCAAGATTTTTTTTCTTATAACCCTATTGATTTTTGTAGGAAAACTCAATCTTGCATTTTTAAACCAAACACTGGATTGGAATTCTATCATTTTTTAGCAAAACTTCATTATAGCATTCATGCTGTCTTTGTTTCTTTCTTTTTTAAAATAAAAAAAATCATGCAACCCTTAAAAGTTATAATTTCTTTTTATCAGTGTATTGAATCCCTGTCAGACTACTGGTCCAGTGGACTCAGTAATTTACTTGTTGATTGGCAACAGCTCTCCAAGCTCTCAAGGAATTTTTCTGGGCATCTGTTCCCTGAGATTCTTTAACTGGAGACGCCAAAGATTAAACCTTCTGCATGTAAACCATGTGCTTGGCTTTTGGACCACTCCTAGAAACCAGTCTTCAGAATCTGTATACAAACACGTCATTCTGGAAAACTGGAAAAAACCATGTATTGATAAAGTAGATCTGAGTCCTTTAAAAAGACAGAAGTCTCATGATTTCCATTATGTAAACCTAAATTTCACTTCAGTTTTCTAAAATGTTGCTGCAAAATAGAGGAGTTTCTTTTACTTTGTGATATGAGTTGATTAACTTGGTGCTTGATTTTAGTAATACTAGATACATATAAATTGCCTTTTATGTTCTGTTTTTTTTCCTCCTCAGGAGCACAAATAAAAACTGAACCAACAGATCCACCTCCCCCAAGTAAGCCTCTATTGCCTCCTTTGAGGATATATTAAAACAAGGAGAACTTTCTGGAGCTGTTTTCCAACAAACTCTTATTTCATTTATAAAGCTACACTACAGTGATAATGTTGAAACAAAAGCAGTCTAGTGGCCCTTTAAAGGCAGATAGTATCTGAATACACAGGTTGTAGTCATAAAAGCTAATGTCGTATTCAACATTTTTAAAATATATTTTTGCATTTTGTGTGTGTGTGTCTGCACCTGGATCATGTGGATCTCTGGTGACAGACCCCTACTGGTGGTCTGGAGGATATTCCGGGAGGTGGCTGAATAAGCCTGCCCCCTCCTCTTAACTGGGTATTTCAATGACAGCCTCTCATCCAAGTACTAACCACAGTCTTAGTATTAGTATTGACATTTAAAGCCTTGTGTGGCCTGGGACCAACATACCTGCAGGACCGCCTCTCCCCATATGAGCCCCGGAGATCATTACGATCAGCAAATCAACATCTTCTGACCATCCCTGGCCAAAAGGACATCCGTCTTGCCTCAACCAGAGCCCGGGCCTTTTCAGCCCTAGCCCTGACCTGGTGGAATCAGCTCCCTGTGGAGGTTCAGGCCCTACTGGATTTATTGCCATTCTTAGGGCCTGCAAAACGGAGCTGTTCTGCCAGGCCTTTGACTGAGGCAGGCGGGCGTCCTTATCTTATTGCTGACATCAACTAGCAGAACTCCCTACTCAGAACTCCTAGATATTGGGCCTACAGTTGCAGTTACAGCATTCATGGCACCTAGGATTAGGGTTGCCAAGTCCAATTAAAGAAAAATCTGGGGACTTTGGGGGTGGAGCCAGGAGACTTTGGGGGTGGAGCCAGAAGACATTGGGGTGGAGCCAAGAACAAGGATGTGACAAGCATAACTGAACTCCAAGGGAGTTCTTGCCATCACATTTAAAGAGACAGCACACCTTTTAAAATGCCTTTCTTCCATAGGAAATAATTAAGGATAGGGGCACCATATTTTGGGGCTCATAGAATTGGACCCTCTGGTCCAGTCGCTTTGAAACTTGGGGGGTATTTTGGGGAGAGGCACTAGATGCTATACTAAAAATTTGGTGCCTCTACCTCAAAAAAATAGCCCCCCCCCCAGAGCCCCCAATACCCACGGATCAATTTCCTATTATTCCCTATGGGAATCGTTCTCCATAGGGAATAATAGAGTGCCTAGTAGACATTTCCCTCCCCCCCGGCGCTTTCTAAAGGGGGGGAGGGCCTCCAAACTAGGGAATCCCCTGCTCCCTCCCTCTCACACACACACACTTACCAGATCTTCCTCCGGACAACTCTACTTCCTGTGAAAACGAAAGCAAAAGAAAGGGAGGGGCCGTTCTCAGAAGCCCTTTCTGCTTCCTGCCCAGAAAGGGGCAAACATTTTGCAAACGGCTCAGGAGCTCTACAACATGAAGCCTAAAGGTATGTTCTCCCCCCCCTCCACTCCCACCCCCGCTTCCAGAGTTTTGAAGAGCGGGAGATGAGGCTGCGAACCCAGAAGTCTCCCGCCAGAGCGGGAGGTTTGGGAAGCCTACCTAGGATGTCTGTACTGTAACCTATAATACGCACTGTACTGTTCATGCTGTACCATCTGATTGTTCATTGACTATCAAAGATTTCAGGTTTTCACGGCTGGTAACATCATTAGGGTTTGTAGAGTCTTTCGGGATCAAGTGCCGTGTTCTACTGGAGAAAGTTTTCCTTCCAGACGTTTCGTTCTCAGCTGCGGAGAACATCCTCAGTGGCGTTGCAGCCGGAGCAGGCACTCAGACCTTCTTGGCTGCTGTGCATTGAGATTTATTTATTGCCATTCTTAGGGCCTGCAAAACGGAGCTGTTCTGCCAGGCCTTTGACTGAGGCAGGCGATTGTAGGAACCATCTCAATGCACAGCAGCCAAGAAAGTCTGAGCGCCTGCTCCGGCTGCAACGCAGGCCTTTGACTGAGGCAGGAGATTGTAGGAACCATCTCAATGCACAGCAGCCAAGAAAGTCTGAGCGCCTGCTCCGGCTGCAACGCCACTGAGGATGTTCTCCTCAGCTGAGAACGAAACGTCTGGAAGGAAAACTTTCTCCAGTAGAACACGGCACTTGATCCCGAAAGACTCTACAAACCCTAATGTTCATTGACTGTTTTGTGGTTTTATGATTTTATTGTTGGATTTTATTGTTTTATGGTTTGATTGTGCTTGTGATCCACCCTGAGCTCATTATGGGGAAGGGCAGAATATAAATTGACTAAAATAAATAAATAAATAGTCAACCCTGCTTAGTTTTGGAGATCAGCCAAGATTGCTCTTGCCTGGACTATCCAGATCAGGATTCCACATTCAACATCTTGATGTTTAAAGTGTCACTAGACCAAGGCAGGCAGCTTTTGGGGGCCAGATGTACACCACAGGCATGAAGCTTCTGCCTATGAACATTTTGGTGTACAGGCAAACAAAGAGGGATGGTTAAAGGCCACAACTGCAGACTTGCTGGGAACCAACTGAGCACTGTCAGTGCTGCCAGCACCAAAAGGGCTTGCATCAATTATGTGGGCAGAGAACCAGCCCTGCATGCCAGCCAAAATGGCCTGGAGTGCCACTGTTTGGGATTTCTTTACCCTTGGATTAGACTCTGTTGCAGGAATAAGTTTGTCAGCAAAAGATCTGGCCACTATGATGTATGTCCTGGTTACATCTAGATCAGGTTACTGCTATGCACTCCATGGAGATTTGTCCTTAAAAGGTTTTTGGAAACTTGAGATAGTGCAGAATGCTACAGCCAGGATGATGACTGGAGTGGGTTGTAGGAACCATTCACTGCAGTCTTTGCCCAACTACACATGCTCCTAGTCTGTTTTCATGCACGTCAAGATGCTGGTGTTGACCTTTAAAGCCCTACACAGTTTGGGATCAACATATCTGAAGGATCATTTATTTCCTTAGAAACCTACCCTACCAATATGCTCATCTTCCAAAGCCAGATGTCCCACCTTCTGAGATTAGGCAGGAGACAGGGCCTTTTTGGTCAAGGCACCAAAATTCTGGAATTTTGTCCCCGACAAGATTCACCTGTCCCTATTCTGCTTTAAGGGTGAAGACTTTCTGCCCTAAGTTTTAATCATTGTTATTCTTTGCTTGTTTTTGCTTGGTTTTAATGCTGTGTTTTCATTTATTTTTAATGAATTTTAAATGTTCTTTTTATTATGTACACTTTTAATTGATTAGCTGTTTGGATGGCTTTCATAAGGCCAGGAATGCAGGGTATAATTTTTAAATAAATCGTCTCTGGACCTGGCTGCTCATGTAGCACCGCTTTGCATTCTTCACCGGCTTTTAGCATTGCAAAGCCAAAATCTATATGCACCATATGCACCTTTTGATTACCACATTATAGGTTTGAACAGTTATAAAAATTTTATGGAAAGAAAAACTAAAGTTGGAATTTTTTTGCAAATTTTTGAAGCATTCTAGCTTATACAGATGTTTGTAGATTTGCACCACGTAGTCAAATAGTTTAGAGTGGCTTTTAAGGGTGTAGCATTTGGTTTAATATGGTTCAGATGATTACTGCTAACCCTCTTTATAGGCAGTTAAGTATCAATCTGTTCTTCCAGAATTTGAGATGACCAGTGATGAGTGGATCATCTTAAAAGACAAACAGTACTATGTCAGCAATGATTTAGTTCCTATGGAAAAGGCACGCGAGTTTTGCAAGAAGAACTTTGGAGATCTGGCTGTCATTGATGGCAACACTGAAAGAAAGTTCCTGTTGAGTTATGTAAGGCACTCATTTGTTATCTTTGAACAGTGAGCATGCATTTACAATAAGAAAGAGTATTCTTTTGAAACCTGGAAGTTGTTGATAGCAACTAGTTTTACACAGTGGAATCAATGAAATAACTGTTGGAGACTCTGATTATAATATAACCATGTATATAATACAACTATTAGGATAGCTGTCACCATAAAGAAAACCAGTGTAGTATAAAAGATGGCTTTGGGTTTTTGTGCTTTTTGCCATCAAGTTGCAACCAATTTATAGTAACCCCATAGGGTTTTCAAGGTAAGATAAATGCAAAACTGATTTGCCATTGTCTACCTCTATGAATCAATCCTATCCATGCTTAGCTTCTGAGATCTGATGAAATGGGACTATCCTGGGATATCCAGAGTGGCTTTGGATTTAGGAGACTTGGATTCAAGTCCTTTTTCAGCCATGAAGTTAGCCAAAAGATGTTGATCCAGTCACTGTTTCTCATGGGGAAGGACTATAGTTTTGCATGTGGATGCTCCCAAATTCACTCCCTGGCATCTCTAATTTTTTTTAAAAAAAACCCTAAAGTAACAGGTTAGCTCCCCTGCCCTGCATACTCCTGTAAAACAAAAACAAAACAAACATCTCCTCACAAACTTTGAGAATCTTTGAAAACGAAGAAAGACAAGTCCACAGTGCAGTGTTTTCATGATCTGCTATTCCTGCTGTACAAATGACAATTTCAGTTCTTATACAACAGGAATTCTTTTGCCTGTCTGGCTTCAATTTGGCAAGAGGCATCCCTTGGGTGACAATTACAATCCCTGAGAATTTTTATTGCAGTGTGTTGGGAGGGGAGAGTTAGACCCAGAAATGTGTTTCCTATAAAAAACCCATGAAAACAAATACCAAATTGATAAGCAAATAGCTTTTATCCTGATTTTTAAAGAAAATTAACCAAATTCCTTAAAAAAAGAAGAATCAAATCCAAAATATTTTTGTACTAGTCTCTGTTTAAATCTACTGAGCTAGTTCTCTTATTAATTTGATGCTAAATATTTATTAGAAGAATTATAGAATTGGAAGGGGCCATGGGGGCTATCTAGTCCAACCCCCTACTCAGTGCAGAAGAAAGACTTTTGATTTAAGTATCTTTCTGAATTCATTTCTCAGACTTAATTTCCAGAATGTACCAAGGCATATGAAAATCTTTTCATCTTCATGTTTTAGATCCAGCAATCTGACTGGAATGCTTTCTTCATTGGTTTACAACTGAGTCTTGATAAGCAAGTTAGGTAAGTAAACAATTTATTCTAAAACCAAAAATAATATTGGCAACCCCAAATCTATCCACCCCCTTAAAAGATGCCTAACATTCAAACCCCATTGATATCCAAACTGGCAGGCCTTGCAGCATTCTCTGAAGATTGCCAAGGGCTGTGCCAACCCACACATCTTCAACAAGCCCATTAAACAGAGCCATGATGGGAAAGGCCCAGGCTCTGGTCACTAACTAGAATGCCAGTATGTACTTCAAATATTTCTAATATTACTAATACCAATATCTACACAAAATAGTTTAGTTTATTAGATTTATATCCTGCCCTCCCCACTGAAGCAGGCTCAGGCCAGCTCACAACCAATAAAATAAGTACAGTTCACATACATAATTTAAAAATGAACAATAAAACAGTTAAAAAACAATCTGGTGCAATCACAAATGTTCAGTGAAAACCTTATTAAAAAGTCTCAAATCAGGTATAGTGTCTGTCTGTCTGTCTATCTTTCCATCACCTTTCTTTCCATCATCCATCTTTCCATCATCCATCCATCCATCCATCCATCCATCCATCCATCCATCCATCCCTCCCTCTTTCCTCCCTCCTCCCTCTTTCCTCCATCTTTCCATCCATCCATCTTCCAATCTATCATCCATCCATAGTGACCAAATCTCAATGAACAATTTTCCTCAAGCTAAAGTCTCTCTTAATAAATGAAAGAAGAAGACTGTAGATTTATATCCTACCCTTCTCTCTGAATCAGATTCTCAGAGCAGCTTACAATCTCCTTTATCTTCTTCCCCCACAACAGACACCGTGTGAGGTAGGTGGGGTTGAGAAGAAGAAGAAGTTATTGGATTTATATCCCGCACTCCACTCTGAAGTCTCAGAGCGGCTCACAATCTCCTTTACCTTCCTCCCCCACAACAGACACCCTGTGAGGTGGGTGGGACTGGAGAGGGTCTCACAGCAGCTGCCCTTTCAAGGACAACCTCTGCCAGAGCTATGACTGACCCAAGGCCATGCCAGCTGGTGCAAGTGGAGGAGTAGGGAATCAAACCTGGTTCTCCCAGATAAGAGTCCGCACACTTGACCTCTACACCAAACTGGCTCTCAAACTGGCTTTGAGAGAGCTCTCAAAGAAGCTGCACATTCAAGGACAGCTCTGAGATAGCTGTGGCTTACCCAAGATCATTCCAGCAGCTGCAAGTGGAGGAAACCCAGTTCTTCCAGATAAGACTTGGCTTACTTAACCACTACACCAAACTGGCTCTGTCCATTCCATATCCATTCCAAGTTACTTATCCAATATCCAGAAGATTCTCAGAGGGTGGATGTATTCAACTTCTTCTCGATAATTCAATATGAAGCAGAATATTAATGTAGTTTCCATGGGAAATTATCCTCATAATGTTTATGAAGCCATTTTCAAAAGAGCGTCAGTTGACAAGCAGGTTGACTGAATAAAACTTGTTTCAGTGGCCACTGTTTCAAAGACAGGACCATCCAACACTGAATCATTCCTTATTCTGTCATTTGCAGAGGCAGGGAACTTCCAATGCACTTTCCAACTGGATTTTACCAATTCAATTGTAAAATCCATTTGGAAAGTGAATTGAAAGTGCATTATTTAGTCTGTGTGATCACAGCCTAATAGGAAAAAGAGAATTAATATTTGGTTGCAATAACAGAGTTAATGTTAAATTTGCAACTTATATTTGTCATAGAGAAAATGGGAAATATCCTGTAGAGAAGACACATATCATTTTTTTTAATTCCCGTTATAAATTTCTCAGTGAAATTCTTAAAAAAAAAAAATTGTAGAAGGGAGTGGTAGGTTCCAATACAGTATATTCTGAATCTTTCGTTTCACCATTTAAAACACTATTATAACTTGAATGGAGATGAGGTGAATTACTACTTTAAAAACTATTTTATCTAATATTTGTTTGAAAAGTGCTACCTTCCCACCTTGAATAATATTAACCATGTTGGAAGAAACAATATAAGTAAATATTTAATTTGTCTTTTAGTTGGCTAGATGGAAGCCCTGTGAACTATTTAGCTTGGGCACCCCATGAACCAAACTTTGCAAACAATGATGAAAATTGTGTGGTCATGTACAAAAACACAGGTAGGCTACTTGGCAATCACCAATACCTTCTGCTTTGTTGTTTGGTTAAAACAGGGTGAATTATTCCTGAAAACAATGCTTAGATTAACCATTTTAATATATATGAAATTCAGCAGCATTCTTTTATGACAGATGATTCACATTGTATGACTTGTGTTCTCATGTTCAGGGCTTTGGAATGATATAAACTGTGGTTACCCGCAGCCTTACATATGTGAGAGACACAACAGCTCAGTCAATGCAACAGCTGCTCCTACTACACCTTCCATTCCAGGAGGATGTCCAGAATCATGGCTTTTGTTTGAAAATCAGGTATAGTGGTAATTTTCTTTCTTTTTTTTTCCCCAAGCAGCTTTGGAAACCCAAGGCTGCAATCCAAAACTCACTTTCTAGGAAGTAAATCCACTGAAGTCAGTGGAGCTTACTTCTGAGTTGTATTACATGAACTATAAACATAATTGTGTTGTGATACTGGTCTTCTGTTTGCCTTTCTGTATATTTTAAACTTTTAACATGGAGTAAAGTTCTATTAACAGTTAAAGAATCATTTCTAAGTTTCGTTGCCATTCATTTACTTATGGCCAACCTGATGACTAAACTTTAGATCTTATAAGCTATATCATGTCCTTTTCTTCATCATTCAGTATGTAAAATTGTTGGGGGAAGCAGGGGCATAAAATTCAAGTGGAGCACTAATGACCATACTGTAGAGAAAATCCGAAAGAGAAAATTATGATTTGAAGAGCCAAGGATGAGAACCCAAGGAGAAGCATTTGGGGTCCCAGTCTTTAAAACTGGCATAGTATTTAGGGATGCCAGGCTCCAGGTGGGATCTGTAGATCCCCCGGAATTACAGCTCTTCTGCAGACTACAGAGAGCAATTCCCAGGAGAAAATGGATGCTTTGGAGGGTGAACTCTGTAGCGCTGTACCCTACTGAGGTCCCTGTTCTCCCCAGACTCCCTCCCCAAATCTCCAGGAGTGTCCCAACCTGTATCTAGCTTCTTTGGATCCTATTAGGGAGAAACACGGGGTATAAACAAACAAACAAATAAACACTAACTGGATTGTAATGACATATAATGCAACCTGGTGGGACTCTCTGCTGAATAACATCTGTGCCCTGTGGGACTTAATGCAGTTCTGCAGGCATGTAAGGCAGAGATGTTCTGCCAGGTGTTCAGTTGAGGACAGCAATGGCTTTCCATCTGGCTGGCACTCCTGCTTCTCCTGCCTCCCACCCCCAATGAGGTTCTAGGTACTAATCAGTTGTAGATACTAATGTTATAATATGTTATGGTTTTTAAATATAATTTTATTATGTAAATGTTTTATACTGATGTACACCGCCCTAAGCCCTATTTCACAGGGGAAAGTAGTATAAAAATATAACATCCTCCTCCTCATCATCATCATCATTGAACCTAGCAGTGTTACATAATGCCAAACCTGAGGATTTAGTACATGGGCCAGAGGCTTACACTACATTTGATAAGACTTTTATTGCTTTGGCATTCTTAATCCAGATGAACAGGATAGGATTATGAAAAAAAAACCAGTTCTTTTCCTCCACTAACCACTTTTCCAAGTTAGTAAATTGTTTCCATATCGTCTTTCGTCTTGGACTGAAAAAAAAGATAACTTTTAACCTGCAAATTTAGGAGAAGAGCGATGTATTTATGACTTGCAACTGTTTCAGAGTTTGGTTATTCTCTGCTAAATTCAATCCACTATCCTCCCATATTACTAAGATTGATACATTAGTTGGTAATTTAGTTCTCAATTTCCTTACCACCAGAGCTGGGGATGGTGAAGGTGGCAGGGAATGTTTACTACAAATTCTGTCCAGAATATTCCTCAGATGTTCAACCAACAGATTACCAAGGGCATAAAAATAGTCTTTTGTCCCCTTTCAGCCACAACCACAAACTAACTGGCATTTTTACAAAAAAAAAATGATTAGTTGTAGTTGAGATCTGATCTGTGCTTTGATTAAACCAATTCATTAACCAAGATAAAATAGCAGCCAAGTAATAATGATGTAGACTGAGAATTCCTAAACCACCATTTTTGTTCTGTCTTTTTTCTAGTGCTACAAATTATTTGGCTATGAGGAGAAAGACCAGAAGGATTGGCATGGCGCACGAAAAATTTGTATTAATTTTGGAGGAAACTTAGCTACCATTCTTAATGAACGTGTGCAAGGTGTGATACACTTATGGTGGGAGATAAAAGTTATGAAACACTGCATTGCTTATTTTGTCATTTTCTTTGGAAAGGCATTAATCATACATATTTCATGCATTTTCTTGTACTCTGGTATACTTCTACATACAATAATGGAAGAAAGGAGAATGATGTAAGCCACTTGGTCTCCATTGGGGAGAGAAGTGCGCTATAAATGAAGTAAATAACCAGAATTCAAAATATTAAATAGAAGGTTTAGTAATGGGACTGGTAACAGTTATATATCTTCCATTCATTACATGTACTCTGCATAAAATAAATGTGAATTATGCAAATAGGTAAGATGAAGCCTATAGCATGTTACTAACCAGAGGAAGACCGGGCAATACTATGCTATAAAAACTGGAAAAGTATGTTTAGTTTTGCTGTTTGATATTTTATAACAAATCTTTTGTTGAACATACTTTTCCAGTTTTTATAGCATTTTCATTTCTCACATTGCCCAATTCTTGTTCAGGTTTTAATGAGCTAATCTTCAAATTCATGCCAAACTTCAGCACTACAAAAAAAGCTTGTTTGGATAAATGGCATCCCAAAATATTAGTCATGCCTGTGAGTTTCCCCCCTTCCTTTTTTTAGCCTTCCTCACTTTCCAATTAAATAATTTCTCAAATGATGTATGGATTGGATTAAATGATTTCAATGAAGAGAAAATGTTCCTCTGGACCAGTGGAAGAGCAGTCAAATACACCAACTGGGACCCAGAAACGTCGCCATCTCATTATGGCACATCGGTGGGTATTTGATTATATCTGAGTACTGCTCTGCTGCTGCTTCAATTTTTACACCTCTTTCTGTGAGACTCTTCAATATATAGGCCTAAAATTAGAGTCACAAGCTTAAAAGGAAAGGCAACGTAAATGGACAAAATAGCATGTGGCTGGATTGTGTGTGTGTGCGTGTGTGTGTGCACACATATATACATCTGACTGTCTGTCTATCTATCTACAATACTAAGACCAATGGAACCATGCCAATACACTACTCCAAAATTATAACTAAACTAAAACATCATATATTTGCAATTCTCATTCGTTCTTTCATATACTTCAAAAGTATCCTGCACTTAATCAAGACATTCAGTTGAAGTCTGTGAAAAGAGGACTGAGTCCATCAGCAAGTGATATAGTATTGTTTGATCCCTTTGCCAGTTCTTGACAGGGTGTCATTGATACCAGCCCCTAAAGTCAAGAGCTTGGGGGTGCTCTTGAAGTCCTCTTTGACTATGGAGGCCCAGGTAGCAACCACTACCAAATCCACCTTTTTTCATCTGCAACAGATATGGCAACTGGCCCCTTTTCTGGAGCATATCTATCTATGGTGATCCATGGTGATCCATGCTATGATCACCTCAAGAATAGACCACTGTAATGCTCTCTACATGGGGCTGTCCTTGTTCCTACAGCTAGTGCAGAACACTGCTAGTGCAGAAACTACAGCTAGTGCAGAACACTGCAGCACGGTTGTTAATGGGGCTTCCTCACTGGGAGCACATTCAACTGGTGCTGAAAGAGCTGCACTGGCTACCTATTGTGTTCCAAGTCTGTTTCAAGATGCTGGTATTGACCTTTAAAGCCCTATATGGTCGAGGGCCTGCCTATCTGCGGGACTGCCTTTCTCCATATGTTCCCCAGAGAGCACTGTGCTCAGGAATGCAAAATCTGTTATCTATCCCTGGACCAAGGGAGGCCAGACTGTGCTCCACACGAGCTAGGGCCTTCTCAGTGGCAGCACCAACAATGTGGAATGCTATCCCAGAGGCCATAAGGGCCCTGCGGGATCTCTCCCAATTCTGCAGGGCCTGTAAAAATGAATTGTTTTGACAGGCCTTTAATATCTAACAGGAGAGGACTGCCACTCTACACTGCTGAGCGACATCATTTATGAGGCATTATATCCACCACAAGATCACTGTCAGAAGAAAGAAAGTTATGATACCACCTATACTGAACTTTGAGTAGCACCATGAAATGTATTTTAATTGTTAATTTTTATTGTTTTAAATTGTAATTTTAAATTGTGATTGACTGTTAGCCGCCCTGAGTCTGCTTGCGGAGAGGGCGGGATAGATAGATAGATAGATAGATAGATAGATAGATAGATAGATAGATAGATAGATAGATAGATAGATAGATAGATAGATAGATAGATATGTGTGTCTACAATATAGAGCAGTTGAGAGCAGTGGACTGCAAGGCATTCATGTCCAGATTTGGCATTGAGAGGAGTAACACTTGAATATAGATTAGAGTTCATTATTAGAAGATTATATAAAATAAAGAGCACATTCCACAGCCTTCATCTGGATTTTCTTGGATTATATTGGATATTCAGAAATTAACTTTATTTACTGAACAGATTATTGATTTTTTAAAAACTGGATATACAGTTCAATATTAATAATGGACTTTAATGTAAATGAATTAATCATTGTAAGACGTACAGTTCTTTAACCTGAAGGATATATTGTTTGTAATGACTAAATGTGTGCCATTACCATACTTTTGAAGTATAAGAAAGCAGAATGAATGAGAATTGCAAGTATATGAAGTTTTAGTTATAATTTTGGAGTAATGTATTGGCACAGTTCTATTAGTCTTTGTAACCAGTATGCTGATGACACCCAGTTGTATCTGTTGATGGGTGGCTGCCTGGACACTGCGCCACAAAACCTGGCCAAGGGGCTGGAGGCTGTGGTGGGTGGTTGAGAAAGATTCATTAGAAACTGAATCCAATTAAGATGGAGGTTCTGTGGCTGGGTGGGTCGGATTCAGGAGTATTTATTTTATTTTATTGCATTTATATTCTGCCCTCCCCTAACAGGCTCAGGGTGGATAACAAGTCCCAACTTCCCACTCTTGATGGTGTGATCTTGGATACCTTTTTAAATATGGGGTCCCAAATCATGAATATTGCCAAGCTGGCATTTGATCATTAGACAAGGTGATTGGCCCCTTTCTGTCTCACCCTGACCTAGCCACAGTAATTCATGCAATGGTCACTTGCTTTATGTTGGCTTGCCCTTAAGACTGATCTGGAAACTTCATCTGGTCCAGAATGCAGTAGTGCAGTCCTAACAAGAATGTCATGGACTGCACATATTCAACCTGTTCTGCACCAGCCCTGGCTCCTACCTGATGCCAAGCAATATCCATGCCTTGCGGGACCTTATGAAATCCCACAGGTTTATGCAAGGCAGAGATGTTCCTCCAGGCTTTTGGCTGAGGACAGCAATGGGTACCATCTTACTGGCACTCCCTTTCCCCTGTTTCTTTTGCTTATAGCAAGTCAGCAATGCATATTGCATGCCTGCTTTGGTATCATTCTGATGTCATTTTTTAGTTATTTTAACTGGATTTTAAATTATACAATTAATGCTGTTAACCGCCCTGAGCTCTGTGAATTCAGAGAAGGGCACTAAACAAATCTAAACTGTATGTATGTTCAGATAGAGGTGCCAACCTCCAGGTGGAGCTTGAAGTTCTTTCAGAATTATAACTCATCTTCAGACTACAGATATCAGTTCTGTTGGAGGGAACAGCAGCTTTGGAGGGTGAACTCTATGGAATTATACCCTACTGAGTTTCCTCCACTCTCCAAACCCCACCTCCCCAGGGTCTATCTATCCCTATATCTCCAGGGATTTCCTAACCAAAAGTTAGCAATCTTACTTGCAGATTCAAGTCTGGGTGTTTATGGTGTCATGATTCTGGGCACTAAGCACAGTGGTGTGGGAGCAGGGTACGGAACAAGAAAAATGAGGTTTTGATTCCAGGCTCAGCAGACTGGATCAGAAATAGCAGACAAGAACTATGCTGATTGTAGTGCCTTACATAGACCAAGCTTGATTTGGAAGTTTGTCTTTTATTGCCCTGTTGTGTTAGGAGAACTACCTGCCTGGGTGAACAGAGTCACCTTTGAGTGTGCAAAGATAGAACTCTGAGTCTGTGGCCCAGCCTGGCACAACACAAGATCTGAAGTTCTTGCTTTTATCTCTGACAGCTCTGGAATTACTTCTGTATAGGTAAAAGGGAAATGAGTGATCTTCCCTAGCTATATTTGGTTCTTGTTTTTCTTTCTTTATAGGAAGATTGTGTTGCAATAAAAATCAGACCTCTTAAAGCAGTGGGGATATGGGATGATTTTTACTGTGGGTCCAAGAAAGGCTATATATGTCAAACAAGCACAGGTAAGTACTCCCATCAGCTGGTTGACCAGTTTCCATACACTAAGAGAAAGTTAATTTATCCAAAACTCAATAGACTTTCCATTATCTCCTATATGCTTCAATTAAATTACTGGTAAGTGGTTTATGAGTATGTAGAACAGTGTATGAGTATCTAGAACAGTGCTTCTCCAGTTTTGCCACAGCTGGTTTACATTTTTAATTTCCTGCAAGCTGCCATTTCCATTCACTTCCGTATTATGCTGTAGAATAAAAAAGGCAAATTTTGCTCTAGAGTCTCAAATAATAGCAAAATAACTGTCCACCCAGTGTTGAAATTGACATAATCACTCTCTTCCAATGAATATTTATCTGATAAAGCCTCTATACGCCCACAACATTGAATCTTTTTCTTACATCTTGCAATTTATGAAATGGATTTATCTTTTTTGGCAAGAGCATTTCATTGAATTTAACTCCTACCTTCTCAACCCAAAGAGTAATTGATATGTCAAATTCACTGCCACAGGAAGTTGTGGTGGCTATAAGTGTAGAGAGCTTCAAGATGGAGCAGAGGTCCATCAGTGGCTATTAGCCACAATGTATAGAAGGAACACTATGTCTGGAGTATCAATGCTCTGTATTCTTGGTGCTTTGGGGGAAATAGTGGGAGGGCTTTTTGAGTGCTTGCCTTGCTGATGGACCTTCTGATGGCATCTGGATTTTGGCCACTGTGTGATACACAGTGCTGGACTGGGTGGGCCATTGGCCTGGTCCAAATGACTTCTCTTATTCTTATGTTTTGCAGACCCCAAATCCTTTGTTCCATCAGCCACACCAGTACATTTATTCCATTTTCGTAATAGTAGCTACATCTTTAGTGAAGCCAAAATGACCTGGAATGATGCCCAGAAAAACTGTGAACAACAAGACTATGATCTTGCCAGTATTTTAGATCCTTTCGTCAACTCAGTCCTTTGGCTACGGATGCTGAAATATAATGGGCCTGTATGGATTGGTCTGAACAGCAATATGGTAAGTAGACTGCACATCTGCCCATAAAGTAGCATATGCATGATTTTCTATTTGTGTTTACATAAGTGTTTTTTATATTCTTCACTAATCTCAGGCATGGGATAATGTAACTCAATTGGTGCAATGCATTTAATGTTTAGTTAGTATACCTTTTAAACCTGAATATATTAGATTGCCTTATGTCATGCTATTTTGTAAATATCCACAAGGTATTTTAAACTGTGATCTGCTGCTTCCTAGTGGACAGCAGCAAAATCAGAATTAATCTACTTTAACAGTTAGTGAGATGTTCCAGGGACATTACTACAATGAACATCTATTCATGATAGTGCTTTCTTACTATGGCACAAGATATCATCCTCTGGATAGTCTAGTTGAGGGATGGCGAACTCATTTGTTCTACAAGGTGTTGCCTTTCAAAATTATCTGGAAATTCTAGCTAGTACAGAAGGCAGCTATTATATAGTGAGTTCAGCGAGCTTGAGGTCAGCAAGAATGTTTATTGAACAAGAGCAGAACTGAACTCAAACAGGCAACACCACTCCTTATATACATTTGGCCTGAGTTAAACATGTCCCCTTATGTGGGCAGCAATCCACCTTATAGGTCTCTCCAGGATCCTTCATTTGCTTTTCCTGAGAGAAATGCCTTGTGTCCCAATTGGCTAGTTCTAAAGAACAGCCAATGAGAATGTAGGCATTAGGGTCCTGGAGGGCAATGAAGAATGCTTCAAGGTCAACTACCAGACATAATAAACCAGCAGTCAGAACAACCAATACACAACAGCAGCAGTGAATAAGAGAAGGAGGAGTTATGTCCCTCCCTTCACTCTTAATTTTTTTTAAATATTTATACCCCACCCTTCTATCTGAATCAGAGTCTCAGGATGGCTTACAATCTCCTTTATCTTCTTCCCTCCCAACAGACACCCTGTGAGGTTGGTGGGGCTGAGAGAGCTCTCACAGAAGCTGCCCTTTCAAGGACAACCTCTGTGAGAGCAATGGCTGACCCAAGGCCATTCCAGCAGTTGCAAGTGGAGGAGTCGGAAATCAGACCCTGTTCTCCCAGATAAGAGTCCACACACTTAACCACTACACCAAACTGGCTTTCCTCAGAGCAGCTTACAATCACTTTCCCTTCCCCTCCCCACAACAGATACCCTGTGAGATAGGTGGGGCTGAGAGAGCTCTTTGAGAATTGCTCTTGAGATAACAGCTCTGCTGAGAACTTGAGACTGACCCAAGGTCATACCAGCAGCTGCTTGTGCAGGAGTTGGGAAACAAACCTGGTTCTCCAGAATAGAGTCCGCAACTTTTAACCATTACACCAACACCAAACTTGCTCTCAAGATATTGGTTAAGATTCACTGTAGAATCATTTTCCCCTCATATTGCAACAGCTATATTGGCTCATCATTTGTTTCTGAGCCTTTAAAGCTCTTAATGGCCTTGGACCAGGGTGTCTGAGGGCCTAGTCCTGCATCTGTATGTACTTGCCTGCACATTAAGACCTTGGGACTGGCCATCTCTGCATGACAGTTCTGTAAAAAATAAAACTATATGGACATCTTTGCCATGGTTCCCAGTCTCTGGAATACACCCCCCCCCCTCCTTGAGATCCAGATTTTGCCCACATTGATGGCTGTTCAGGTCTCTTAAAACAATTATGTTTTCGAGGACTTGTGGAAGTTTTCTTTTTAGGGACATTGAAGGGGGCAGGCAGGTAATATCCTGTTGCTATATTTATAAGGTTTTTTTGTTGTTGAGTTGATTCCTGGTGTTTTTTAAATATGCTATTTATTTTTTATTGTTTAGCTGTTCCATAGCTGAATTCTTTTAGTTTTTATGTAATTTTAAAAAAAAAAAAAAACTTACTGTAAGCTGCTCTGAGGGCATTTTTAAGCAGAAAGGTGAGGTATAAACCTGATTAATAAACAAAAAACTTCTCTTCCCAATGTTCTCATGATAATCACTAGTGCCTCTTATCCATCACGTATTAATTTTTAGACCTCTGGACAATATACATGGATTGATAAGTTCCAAATGAAGTACACTAAATGGGCTGCAGGAGAACCAAAACAGAAATTGGGCTGTGTGTATTTGGCTGTTGATGGAATGTGGAAGACTGCATCATGTAATGAAAACTATTTCTCCCTGTGTAAATGGTCCAATAGTAAGTAATGCACGATTTTTTTCATTTTACATTGAACTGTTTGTCATTTGGGTGGATTTAAATCTAACAAGGTACATGCTCAAATCCTTTTGTGATAAACAATAATTACTTTCATATTTCACAAAATTCTGCCCCTGGCAGAATATCAAACAAAGCCAATAATACTTTTTTCAAAAAGAAAGAAAACAATGTTTTGAAATTTTTACAAAGAGATAGAGTTGCCAGATGCCCAGTTCTCCACAGGCATGGCCAGTTTTTCCACTTTCTGATCAGCTTCCAAATGAGGTCCCCCCCCACCCCCATAATGGAGGGAATAGGAGAGAAGCTGGTTTTTAACTGACTTAAGGCCAAACTGCTTGTGATTAGTCTTCCCAATGCTAAGAGAAGGAGGAAATGGGGAAATACCCATTTCTGCCAGAAAAATGGTATTTCGGAATAACCCAGTAATACTTCACTGATTTCTATAATATTACAGTATTTATAAAAATACTGCTTTGTTGTGCTAAGA
Source organism: Heteronotia binoei (assembly GCF_032191835.1). Lineage (NCBI taxonomy): Eukaryota > Metazoa > Chordata > Lepidosauria > Squamata > Gekkonidae > Heteronotia > Heteronotia binoei. Next base: position 37,253,654 of record NC_083232.1, on the reverse strand, counting down.
ATGCTCTGTTGTGCTTTCAATATTCAAAGTGTTTCATATACATGATCACAATAAAATTTAGTTTGTCATATAAGAAGATCTCTGATGGCCGAGACCGGTTATACAACTATTCCAGCATCCTGTTTCACACAGGTCGTTTTCGCACTTAGCGTTTGCTCCCCTTATTCCGCGGCGCAATTATGTCCGGATCATTTTTCTCGTTTTCGCACTAGTGACTCTTTGCGGAGTCGCCTTCCCTGAAGCCCCGGCTCAAATCGTTTTCCCACTGGCATCGACTTGAGTTCGATGCCCTGTCAATCATTTTTTTTTTAAGCGCAAGTCTGGTTGCGTAAGGACATAACAACGTAACAAGAGCGTCACGTGTGCCGCTTCTGCTTATGGATTGGCTGCAGCTGTAGCATCCTCCACAGCCCTTTATGTGTTAACAGAAGCATTCACAGTGGAGAATCTGGATGTCAACTTCCCGCCACTGATGGTGATTGGCGGGTGCTCAGCGCGCTCCGCGGAGTCGTCTGGGTGTCCCCAGTCGCCTCCGCTGGCTGTGTGGACTAACGCTATTTCGTTATAACGAAATGGTTGCGCCATTTGGTTGCTCAAACTGGAGAAAGCTATTACATTTAAGCCTCCCAGCACTAGTGTGTGTGTGTGTGGCAGGTTCTTCCCTTCCCAGCCTCGCTCCCTCCCGGGTGGTGAAGCTGGGATTTCCTCCGCGCTCTGCCCTTTCCCCGGCTGGCGCTTGCAGCTGCAACGGCGACCTAACGAACTAACGAAATGGTTGCGGCATAATGAAATGGTTGCGTTATAATGAAATGGTTATGGCGATACACTACACGTTGCTCAAACTGGAGAAAGCTTTTACATTTAAGCCTCCCAGCACTAGTGTGTGTGTGTGTGGCAGGTTCTTCCCTTCCCAGCCTCGCTCCCTCCCGGGTGGTGAAGCTGGGATTTCCTCCGCGCTCTGCCCTTTCCCCGGCTGGCGCTTGCAGCTGCAACGGCGACCTAACGAACTAACGAAATTGTTGCGGCATAATGAAATGGTTGCGTTATAACGAAATGGTCATGGCGATACACTACACGTTGCTCAAACTGGAGAAAGCTATTACATTTAAGCCTCCCAGCACTAGTGTGTGTGTGTGTGGCAGGTTCTTCCCTTCCCAGCCTCGCTCCCTCCCGGGTGGTGAAGCTGGGATTTCCTCCGCGCTCTGCCCTTTCCCCGGCTGGTGCTTGCAGCTGCAACGGCGACCTAACGAACTAACGAAATGGTTGCGGCATAATGAAATGGTTGCATTATAACGAAATGGTTATGGCGATACACTACACGTTGCTCAAACTGGAGAAAGCTTTTACATTTAAGCCTCCCAGCACTAGTGTGTGTGTGTGTGGCAGGTTCTTCCCTTCCCAGCCTCGGTCCCTCCCGGGTGGTGAAGCTGGGATTTCCTCCGCGCTCTTTCCCCTCCCCGGCTGGCGCTTGCAACGGGGACCTGACTGATTCCTGTCGCCAGAGCTCCCCCCCCGCCCCATTCTCTCCTTCCCCTTCTGTGGCGCGTGTGAAGAGCGAGCTCGCGTCTATTTTCTAACCGAGCGGAATGTAGCCAGGGAGAAGAATGCAGGACTCCAACTTCCCATTTTATACATGGCGATTTTGTGCAGGTCCAGAAATCCTGGTGGCACAGCTGAGGGAGGCATTGCCTTTTTAAAACACACGTACATGAACGCTTTGGCCCGCGCCGGCACTAGATTTCCCCCCCCCCCAACAATGTATAATGTAGTTGCGAGATAACGCAACAGCAAAATAATGCAACTAAAGTCAATAATAATAAAAAAAAATTCTAACGAAACCAATTGAAGTGGCAATTGAGGGTATTCCAGGAGGGTTTTTTTTTCTATTTGTTAATTTCGAAATATCGCTATTACGCAAGAAAGATGAAGTTTAAAAAAAAATGGCCGTGCGGGCACTTTTGGGAAGCGCCGCGAACGGCTGATGATTGGCCAAGGGGGTGGATGGGGTGGGAGGACGGAAAGGGAGAGGGTGACGCCCACAAAGCAGTCGATCCGGCGTGGATGGATTTCCCACAGCAAACTCCGAGGAGTGGATCCGGTGTGGATCCGGAGGTTTTCAAAAACTCCGGAAGGAGGTGGATCTAGATACTCCGGCGTGAAACCCCTGCAGCGCCGGAGCAAACCGCAGCGCCGGAGCAACAGGTGCGAAAACCAGGAAAAGATCCGGAGGTAAATGGGGTGCTACGCCGGAGTAAACGCTAGTGCGAAAACGGCCACAGTGGACAACCAGTTGCTCTGGTTGCCCATAGAGTTGCCCATAGATGCCAAGGCTTTCCACTGATGTTCAGTGCAATCCTATGCAGAGTAGCCCAAGTCTAAGGCCACTGGTTTCAACTGGCTTAAACTAGAGTGACTTTGCATAGGATTGTACTTACCTCCTACCACTGAATTTCCGAGATTTATTCCCATTGAATATGGAGATTCCCGTGGCTAGTAGCCCTTGATAGACCTAACCTCCATGATGTCCTGGAAAAATATAATATTATTCTCCTAAAATATGTGAGACTGGGAGAATAGCTTATCTACAGTCACTAAATAGTGAGTTTGTAGCTGAAATTTGAATCAGCAATCTTCATTCTCTTGGCCATGATGCAGCACCATTATAATGCAGGGGATTTCTTCATTAAGTGGCTTAATGAGAAAGGAGGATATAAACTACAGTGAATAATAAGTAAATAAAAGAAATAATTAATTAGTCTCACTTCCAAAATAAGATCTGCTAATTCTATGCTCCATATCTAGGGACAAAAATGGATATGGACAATCTCAGAAAGCATCCTAGTCGCATCTAGCTTAGGGACCCAATCAAGAGGAGGTACAAATTGCTTCAGTTATTCTGACTATGACCTCCTAAGGCATCTCTCTGGAAGAATGATGAATGCACATATGCCTTTAGTGTTTCCTCCATCCTTGTTCAAGATTTCAGTATATAAAAATATCTTTTCAGAATATAATTGAAGCCAGCCATAAAATAAAGGTACTGTCCTCTATGGAGTGTAAATTGAGATACACTTTTAGTTGACTCTGATAGTAGTGGCTCATGGTGTCTCAGCATTGTGGATTGATGAATCATTGTCCATTCTCTGCTGTGGGTTTGCTAATGTTCTGACTCTTTTTTCAACAAAAATGGGAATGAAGTTTGAAGAAGTCTCCTTAGGCTGGAGGAAGGTTTCAAAAGCTTCCTATTGAGTGCTGGGATACAAGCCAATAGTATGGCCACAGCTGTGGTGGCATGAATGTCTAGACAGCGCTGTCTGGTTTTGTTAATGCTTTCCATGGAACTTCTTTTTTTACAGTGAAGGCACCTACAGAACCTCCTCAACTCCCAGGAAAGTGTCCAGAGTCAGAAGATAAATCCTGGGTTCCTTTTCGTGGCCACTGCTACTACTTTGAATCCTCATCTAAAAAGTCTTGGGCCAGAGCATCATTAGAGTGTTTAAAATTAGGCAAGTCACTCAGAGGGAAAAAAATGCAAAGTTGTCTTATAATTACATTTTTGGTTTATATTCCAGGTTTTAGCCCAAATGGTTTCCAAAGTAGATTGAAATTAAAACTCAATGCAATATAATTAAATTGAAATTAAAACTCAACGCAATATAATTAAATTGAAATTAAAACTCAACGCAAGTAATGCTAACAGTTATTAGTGGAGTCAACTAACTGGGACCTGGTATGTGAGAAATCCCAAGGGTTTACTTTATTTCCAGTGCTAATCTCTATACGCAGAGGTCATCTAGAGTTAGATTGCTGATGACACTCAGCTTTACATCTCCTTAAGCAAACCTACAGAGGTTGCTGTGAAGATCCCGGTCCAGTTTCTTGAGGCTGGATTTAACACATTACCTGCAGATAATAACCCCCACCCCCGCACTCAGTTCTTTCACTGTGTGTGGGTGTGTATACATGTTCTTTCCAATGTTAGCCACCCTCCGGAGCATCCAAACACTTGAGGTTATATCTGTGTTTAGAGTAGGGTTGCCCATCCCCAGGTGGGGACTCCCCCCACTTCAGGGTCATCAGAAAATGGGGGGAGGGGAGGGAAATGCCTGCTGGGAACTCTGTTATTCTGTATGGAGTCAAATTCCCATAGGAAATAATGGAGAATTGATACGCAGGTATCTGGGGCTTTGGAAGGGGCTATTTTTGAGGCAGAAGCACCAAATTTTAAGTTTCAAAAAGATTGGACCAGGGGGTCCAATTCTATGAGCCCCAAAAGAAGGTGCCCCTATCCTTCATTATTTTCTATGGAAGGAAGGCTTTTAAAAATGTGCAGTCCCTTTAAATGTGATGGCCAGAACTCTCTTTGCAGTTGAATTATGTTTGTCACAACCTTGCTCCTGGCTCCACCCCCAAAGTCCCCAGATTTTTCTTGAATTGGACTTGGCAACCCTAGTTTAGAGAGTTACAAATTATTGAACCAAAAAAGAAAGAAAATACTTTGGTTCTGTGGTTTCTCAGTGATGATAATATGTTGAGCTGACCATAAAGAATTTAGAACAAGATTAGGCTAAAATTCAGCATCCATATACTCAATGGGATTGGAACCACAATAAGAAGCATTTCAACAGATATCATTAAGTGCTTTGTGAGTTTCTTTTAAAATTTAACTATTGTTATGTGCACCATCCCTGAACACCAGTTTTATAAAAAGAGGCAGAAAGAACAATTTGCCAAAGCAATTGATAAGGCTTTTTGACCCTCTCAGTTTTATTGAAGAATGAGATGGAGTGGAGTGAGAATGGTAAAGAAAAGGGCTGTGCTGTAGATTCTGCATATGGTCATGGGCCAGGAAGTAGAACTAGGCAAAAGAACTGTGCCTGTTAATAGTGACTAAACATATATTCCCATTCAAGGATGAGAGGTTTTCAAAGTGTGGAACAAAAACATTCTCAAATGCATAGAACTCTATAGATAATACAAGGAGTGAAAAACTAAAAATACCATGTAGTGGTCCTGTGTGAAAACCCATAAACATCCCATCAAAACATAAAATGCTTGAACTAATACACAACCTCAGTGAAAAGGAAATAGGAGTGTAACCATTCTTTAAAAAAATCAATGCTTTTGGTTTAATAGCTCATCTTAGTAATCTTCATATGTTCTCTCACTGATATTTTTCAGATGCTTTTCTAGTTTCAATAGCTGATGCAGCGGAAGCACGTTTTATAACAGAAAACACAGAACAACTTGAAAGTAAAACAAAAACATTTTGGATAGCAATGTTCAGGAATGTGAAAGGTACAGTTTTTAAAAAAGTATTTTCATATGGAAACAACAAATATTTATCTTAAATATTTTCTAACAGGCTAAGTACTGGCAAATAGGGATTGGTGTAAACTGGTTCATGAATTTTGTCACGAATATGGCCTGTTATGAATTTGGCCTGGTTCAAAGCCCCAGAACCAATGTTTGGGAAAGGTGCCTTCCCTGTAGGGTTGCCAAGTCCAATTCAAGAAATATCTGGGGACTTTGAGGGTGGAGCCAGAAAACTTTGGGGGTGGAGCCAGGAGAAATTAGGGGTGGAGCCAAGATCAAGGCTGTGACAAGCATAACTGAACTCCAAAGGGAGTTCTGGCCATCACATTTAAAGGGACGGCACACCTTTTCAATTCCTACCTTCCATAGGAAATATTGAAGGATAGGAATACCTTCTTTTGGGGCTCATAGAATTAGGCCCCATGGTCCAATCTTTTTGAAACTTGGTGGGTGTTTTGTGGAAAGGCACTAGATGCTATACTGAAAATTTGGTGCCTCTACCCCAAAAAACAGCCCCATCAGAGCCCCAGCTACCCATGGATCAATTCTCCATGATTTTCTATGGGAATAAATCTCCATAGGGAATAATTGAGTTCCCAGCAGACATTTCCCTCCCCTCCCCCCGCTTTCTGACGACCCTGAAGCGGGGGGAGGGCCTCCAAACCAGGGGATCCCCTGCCCCCACCTGGGGATTGGCAACCCTACTTCCCTGAACATTTACCAAACTCTTGTCCAGTTTGCTTCGGGCTGTTAAAAGTTGCATGGTGGGGATCTGCAGCTCACATGTTAGGTTTAAATGGCTGTGAGCTTTTTCACTGATCGGTTTCACTTCTCCCCACTTTGAAACAGGGGGAAGCAAAACAAACCTCAAAAATGGTCAGCCATTTCTGCTTAACTGTGGGTGGGTGGGTGCACCTGACAGCCATTTCAGCCTAACAATTGATGGAGAAAGGGGATCTGAACTGGCTGGTTTGATTTGGGCAGTTTTTGGCTCAGTTCAGAGTTTGGTTCAGAAACCTTCCCAAACTGAAATGTTTATGTTCATGTCCATCCCTGCTGGCAAATACAAATGAAGGCTTCAACTATACTTTATGTTCTTGAAGTCTCCACTATGTCATCAATGTTTCACCCATAATGAAAATAAATTTGAGGTTAAATACTTGGCTCCAATAGATCAAATATGAGTTTTGCAGTTAAAGATTGGACATATAGCCCATGGGGGAGTTAATTGCCATCCCTTTGCACAGTATTCTTTGCAACTCAGGACTGTGCATGGCTGCTGTTTAGGAAGAAGCAATTGGGAACTTCAGCCATAGACCTGCCAGCTTTATTAATTGGAGAGAGAACAAACACCTTGTTCCTTTGGTGGTAGAGCATGTAACCAAGTCACAACTTATGGTGGCCCCATGGGGTTTTCAAGGCAAGAGGTGGTTTGCCATTGCTTGCCTCTGTGTAGCAACCCTGGTATTTTTTGGTGGTCTCCCATCCAAATACTGACCAAGGCTGACCTTGCTTAGTTTTTGAGATCTGATGAGATCATGCTAGCCTGGGCCATCTACCCTGTTCTTTTATTATTTGTTTGTTTGTTTGTTTGATTCGATTTGTTAGCCCAGGGCTCAGGATTCAGGACAGCTTACATCAAGGTAGAACACAATAGACAATATGATTAAAACAACATTAAAATATTTAAAACAGTGACAGAACAATACAATATAATGACACATTTACAGTTTCCATCATTTTCCATCAGCTCCCTCTGGGGAGGGGGGATGTGGAGGAATGAGGGGGAGGTAGAACTATGAGAGTGCAGACTGCCACTTTCCTCAACCAAATGCCTGGTGGAACATCTCTGCCTTGCAAGCACTCCCATATGGCATGGATGTTTTCCAGCACACAGTTCCAGTCAAGGACAGCCAGATCTTCCTTGGGCCAGGAACCACCAGACGGTTCTTGTTACTAGAGCACAATCTTCTTCCAGGGGGATATTAAGAGAGGTAGTCCGAAAGGTATGTGGGTCCCTGACCACTGATGGCCTTAAAAGTCAAAACTAGGACCTTGAACTGGATCCAGTGCTCCACTAGAAGCCAGCACAACTTGCACAGCACAGGTTGAATGTGTGCTGTACAAGGGGTCCGCATATGGACGTGTGCAGCTGCATTCTGGGCCAGTTGGAGCTTCCAGGTCAGGCACAAGGGTAGACCCATGTAGAATGAATCGCAGTAGTCTGTCCTGGAGGTGACCATTGCATGGATTACTGTGGTTTAGTAGAGGTTTTATGAGTGGACGTAGGCAACCGAAGCTTTTCATGCCCTGAAGGTAAATAACATTACCTGAAAGTTGTCACAGATCATGCTGATATTTAAGGACTGCTTGAGGGACCAGTTTAAAAGCTGGCCACCCTCCCAGCATCTCATCTAATTTGATAATTATTGTTGAAGAAACAATGCACAATATTGATCAGAATATATTTATAGAACAAAAATGTATATTCTACTCTCCCAATAAATTATATATGAAGTGACTAGAATATAAATAAGTTTGTATGTTCTGCCTGTCATGTCTAGAAATGAGAAATGTTCCACAGAATGGGTCTTATAAGATGAAGCAGCTGAATTTGCTCCGCCATTAAAGTTTGCCTGCAAGTTGTGTCACATCTGATACTGGGATGGTTCTGACACACACATCTGATACTGGGATGGTAAAAAAATAAAGAGGAAGTGTCATCCCCTTGTGCTGGGAATCATGGGACCTACATGGACAAAAGCCATGTGGGATTGGGGCTGTAGTAAGCAGTGGAATTGAGTAAGATTGTATTATAAAGCTGGCTGGAGTCAACTTATTCTTTAAGTACAAGTGCACACATATCAGAAAACACACATATGTCCTAGTGGTATATTGGAAAATTAGCTACGTTTATATGACATGCATTCAGAAGCTGCAGTTTAATTCTTGTTCTCAATGCACATATGGTTCTTATCTACAGAGAAATGTATTTTTAGTGTTGTATCTATGTTCAGAAATGATCATATATGAAGTGGGCCTCAAACAGCTTCCTGGAACTGCCATTTGTACCACTGATTAATAATACAAGAGAACCACGATGTCAGATGCCAAATACACAGAACGCACCATGCATCAAAATCATACCAACCTACTGTGAAACTTTTCATAATAATAAACTACTATTTCTGAATATTCCCTCTCATCAAAATATGCTCAAAATCCTATATCATATCTACAAAATAGCTCTTACAACAACACATACAATTGCAGTTTCCTCTACTGGGGCAAACATACTGGCACCAGTGGGTTGTATCTTGTCACTTTGCTCAGCAAGGGGAGACTTGTGCTGTCCCAGGAAGTTTCCTCCCATAGATGAGGCTGTTCTGCCAAGAGTAGTGTTGTCAACTTTGACTTGAGAAATTCCTGGAGATTAGGGGCAATGTCCTGGAGATTAGGGGCAATGGGGGTGGGAAGGAGCTCTAGTCTAAAGCTTCTGTTTCTTCCAAGAGGTCTGAATTTGTAGTTTGGAGATAAGTTGTGGTTTTTGGAGAGCTCCAAGCTCCACTTTAAGGTAGTAACTCTAAAGGTAAAGGTAGTCCCCTGTGCAAGCACCAGTTGTTTCCGACTCTCGGGTGATGTTGCATCACAACGTTTTCACAGTAGACTTTTTACAGGGTGGTTTGCCATTGCCTTCCCCAGTCATGTACACTTTCCCCCCAGCAAGCTGGGTACTCATTTTACCAACCTTGGAAGGATGAAAGGCTGAGTCAACTTTGAGCTGACTACCTGAACTCAGCTTCTGTGGGGATTGAACTCAGGTTGTGAGCAGAACTTGGACTGCAGTACTGGAGAGGAAAAATTGCCTTCACTAGAGAATGTTCCAAATTCACTGAGCCGAGTGGTAGGATAAAGCATACTGTGTTTTCCTCACTAAGGAAAATAGTTCTCTGGCAAGATGCTGAGTATAAAACAAATGCAACTTTTAATTTGTTTAAATATTGCATTGATGAGAAACTTTTAAAAATTTTATACAAAGGACAGGGATAATTGAATGGCCAGAATCCATATGTTAAGGAAACTAAGCATTAAATGGTCCTGCTTTACTACAAGCCAGAAATTAGCAAGAATCCTATTACAACCCACTCTCTCAGTATGTTTTCTAATTTAATATTAGGCAATTGGTTGTGGCTGGACAACAGTGTGGTGGATTTTGTCAACTGGAATGTAGGAGAGCCATCACTGAATAAAGAGGAGGACTGTGTGGAAATATATGCTTCAACAGGGACCTGGAATAATGCTTACTGCACTTCCTACGCTGGATATATTTGTAAAAAACCAAAAGGTAAGTGATAGCATTACCAACCTTTTTTGGCAGGCCTACAGTAACTAATGTGGAAGGCGCTGACACTCTTATGTCGCTGAATGCTACCATCCATCGATATGACACCTAATAGAGCAATTACAGAGAATTAAGAATTGAAATGAAGCTGGATCGCCTATGTAGGAAATTTTATAGCACCATTTTTAAGTCTAAATTATAAATTGTTATATGTGTTTTGATTTTATAATTATAAGGTATTGTTATTGCTTGTATTATGACTGTGAGCCACCCAGAGTCCGCATGGAGTGGGCGGCATATAAATTTAAAGTAAATAAAAAAATTAATTAATTAATTAATATTTAATTCTGTTTGCTCATTTACTCTGTGGGAATATCATGCTTGCTACAGTTTCAAAGGAGTGGTATGCAAGTGAGCATTCAAAAACTCTCTGCAGCAGGGTCTTTCAAAGAAGTATTGAATCTAATGGAAAAGAGGAACAAGAGGGTTGCTCAAAATAACCAAGCCTAGGAAAGAAAGGCCTTCTCCACCACCACTTGCTAGCTGCTACAGGAACCGCTGATTTACAGTGCAATCCTAAACAGGTCTACTCAGAATTCTACTAAAGTCTGCTCAATGAGACTTATTCCCAGGAAAGTGTTCTTTGGATTGCACTGTTAACTACTGGCTAGAGAGAAATATATCCAAAACTGGCTTTGGTCCTCCATTCAGTATTTAAAAGATTATTATTATTATTATTATTATTATTATTATTATTATTATTATTATTATTATTATTATTATTATTATTATTACAATGGGACATAGCTCCAATGCAAAGTTGGAATGATGATGGAAATAGGAAGTCAGCAGAATAATCAGGAAAGGTTTATCAAATGAAATCAAGGCACTTGTATGCAGTCGGTCTAATATGCCGGTTTGATCTAATATTTGATCAGGTGCCGTTTTGATCTAATATTCAGTTCCAGCATCTGCAAAATATTTATCCACTGGAGCAATGTGGCTGTTAGAGAGGAACAGTGTGTGTGTGTGTGGGGGGGGGGTGGTGGAATAAGAAGGCATAGCAACAAGGATAGCAGGGATGTATTCTTCTTATGTATTTATATATTTAATTCATTTATACCCTACTTTTCCCCTTCATTCATACCCAAAGCATCTTACATTGTTATCCTCTCCTCCATTTTATCCTTACAACAGCCTAAACTGAGAGGGTGTGACTGGCCCAAGGTCACCCATTGGGCTTCCATGGCACAAGGTGGGGATTTGAACCTGGTCCTCCAAATCTTAGTCTAACTCTCTTAACTACTACATTACACTGACTCTGTGTTGAGATGTTGTCTGGGTAGCTTATAGCATTCTGGGGTCTGAAAATCCAGACAGGCATTCTCTGATACAATATAATTTAAAAATACTGTCATATAGCAACAAGTTTTTGAACACATGTCAAATAAATGTCTTCCTTTCTTGCAGTTGTAGAAGCTGTGCCCACTACAGTGAAACTTCCAGAAAATAAAGGTAAGTTTTTTCTAACCAAGACACACAATAAAAACTAATAATAATGTTTGTGTCAGCTGTCTTTTGAGTATCTTTTTAGATTAATTGTCATGTTGCCAACTCTGGCTTGGGAAATTGCTGTAGGGAGGGCAGAGCAGGGTGAGGGGAGGGAGCTCAACATGGATGTGATGTCATGGAGTTTGACCTCCAAAGTTGCCATTTTTTCCTGGTTTATGTAGTCTGGGGAATAGGTGTAAGCCTTAGAGAGTCCATTGAGGTGGGTAGCCATCTTTAAATGTCATATCTATTTCACTCACAACAGATCAATCACGTCTCACTCTCTTTTCCTACTTCTGCTTGGTGGTTGGAATGTCCTTTAGATGATAATTTGGCACATGTTGCTCTCTTTAAAAAAAAAAAAAGTTTTATGCCACCTTTCCAGAAACTTGCCTGAGACAGCTTACAACATAAAAATAATAAAAAACAAAGCATGAAAAGTAGTATTGCCAGGTCCCTCAGATGTGCTGGCAGTGAAAGGGTGTCTGTGAACTTACAAGGAGTAGGGAGGAGCACTGAAAATAAACGTGGCATGCCTGTGTGACATAGAAGTGACATAGGAACTTCAAGGGGCAATGCTCTGGTTTTTGGGCAAAACTCTATAATAGAATTTGCTTCTTCTATAGATTTTGCCCAAAAACCGGAGTGTTGCCCTGATGTCACCAATGTATCCATATCACTTCTAGGTCATGTAGGCACATCATGTTTATTTCTTGCTTACTGCCTGTTGTGGTGAGTGCCCAAACACCAGGGACTCCCACCTGCACCTAATTAATTAAAATTCAGCATTAACTACTCATCTCAAAGTTATCAGTATAGCTAATTCTCAACATGTCCAAATGTATGTGTATTTAAATCTAGAGATTGTAGCCATCTTTCTACAAAGCTGAGCAAAGAAAAGGATACACAGAAAATCTCTATGTGTGGGGGAGAATCTGGGGGGGGGGGTTTAACACCCAATAATACAGGCAGCACCTATAGCTTTGAGAAATAATTGCTTATTGTTAAACATTTTAACAGTGAGGGCAGTTTAGAGTTAGAATTGGTTGCCCAGGGATGTTCTGAATTCTCCTTCCTTGGAAGTATCTGAGCAGAGATCTGATTACTATTTATCGGTATTTCCAATATTTAGTCTGTCAGTTCTGGAATTTTATGTGGATTCTCAAACATTCTGAAATTTCACTAAGTGCTTAATTAGCACATGGTGTTCTGACTTGTTCAAAGTCTTAAGTCTCACCATAACATCCAAATCGCAAGATGTCATAGTCTCATTGAACACTGCATTTGTCAGGTCACACCTGGAGTATTGTGCGCTGTTCTGGAGGCTTCACCTCAAAAGGGATGTGGATAGAATGGAGTGGATGCAGGGTAGAATGAGGAGGATGATCAGGAAAGTCTGTGGGACTTGGAAATGTTTAGTCTGGAGAAGAGGAGGCTGAGGGGGGACATAATTGCTATCTTTTAGTATTTGAAGGGCTGTCACTTAGAGGAGAGCAGGGAGCTGTTTCTGTTGACAGCAGAAGATAGGATTCGCAATAATGGGTTTAAATTAAGGGTAGAAAGGTACCGTCAGGATATTAGGAAAAACTTTTTTACAGTATGAGTTGCTCAACAGTGGAATCAGCTACCTAGGGAGGTGGTGAGCTCCTCCTCACTGGTAGTCTTTAAGTAATGACTGGACAAACACTTGTCAGGGATACTCTAGCTGATCCTGCATTGAGCAGACAGTTGGACTAGATGACCTGTATGGCCCCTTCCAACTCTGTGATTCCACCATTTTAAATAACAGACTATGGCTTACATCTGAAATTGCTTCTCCATTACCAGTGGAATCTTCGTTGCAGCAAGAATCTTTGTTTTGGTCAAAGTGGTGTTTTCTGCTGACCGAAGACTCCTTGCACTAGAATCCTTCACTTTTTGCTATATTATAATGTTTACCTAAAGAGAAGCTGCTTTTAATTATAAGTATTTTAAGATACCTTAATTTGAACTGTAGTCATGCCATTATTTAGAAATATCTAAATCTATTTGACTCTTAGAAGGCAAAGTTTCATTAATGAGAAGAAATTGGGAGAACCCAGATATATCTTGTACCTGACTTCCACCAATGTTGTACTGTTGTAACTATTCTACATTAATTTACAGAGCCAAGGAAGACAGAGGAAATTCCTAAACCATCCCACAGCAAAGCTACAGTGGTGGTTATAGTGGTGATCCTCATCCTATCTGGAGCTGCTCTTGCCGTTTACTACTTCTATAAGAAAAGGAGTCAGAGGGCTCTGCCAGATGACAACTTTGAGAACTCCCTCTATTTCAATAGTGATGAAGCTCCTGGAACTAGTGATACAAAGGATCTTGTGCTGAATATGGAACACAATGAACATGCTGCCATTTAGTCTAATGAAATATAAACTGTGCCCTGTTTTAATAAACAGATGAAATTTGTGAAACATTGTGCCAAAAATTAATTTTACATTTACAAAATAGTTACAGTGACCCCCTTTTATTTCAGAGTTTCCATGAATTTTTACAGCAGTAACTGCATGTGGTTCTCCTTACAGTTCCATCAACAAAGCCATTATTTCTCATTGGTCAAAGAAAACTGAGATAATAGAGGGTAGTTGACAGGACTTAGCAGTTTATTCATTCCAAAATGGTGGGCCAACATTAGAGGTCAGCATTACTGGGAATGATACCTATGTGCATCCTCCATGAAGTGGTCCACTGTCAGCTGGATCTCCGCAGCTGTCCCTTGTGCTGTTACTCACTGCTATCTCACTTGAAAGGAGTGAGCAGTGATGGGCAGGAAGGAACCGCTTCTGCCGGTCATACTTCTTTCTAGTTGGCAGAGTGGATTGCTCCAAGGGCTTCTCAGAATCTGGAACCAACCCATGATTTTGCTGAACTCTTATTGCATCAGTGATGTTACTTCTGGGTTTTAGGAGGAAGTGACATTGCCTTTCCCCCCCTGCAAGTCTCCTGGTGGGTTCAGGCATGTATCTGGCAACCCTAAGCCAGCACTGTGAACGCTGGAAGTACAATCATGGAGTCAGGAAGGCTCCCATTGCTAGGTGGAAACAAGGGCGTAATTAATAACAAGGATATGACTATGCTAATGTTAGTTTCTACTGACAAACCACTATTTCAGAATTGACATGTTACTGCAACATTAGCTGTTTATCAAGTTGCTCAGCCTAGTTCTTCAAGCAACCACACAGCCCTAACAAGTTCCTTCCAAGTGCCTCACCTTGTTGCTGTGATACCACCATTTGTATACATGGACCATCATTTCTGCAAACTGCTCACCTAAGTATTATCATGCCATAGCCCAGAGATGGTGCACATACAGAAGATCTCAAGTTCAGTCCATGATATCACCAGCTAAAAAGGAAGCTAGTATGGGGGGAAATGTCTGTGGAACCACTACAAATTTCAGCTATATTGGATGGACCAACAGACTCAACACAGTGCAAACCAGCTTTATGTATTCATATTCCTATGGTAATCCTGGCTATTAAAATTCTGTAAGGAGTAGGACTACATTAATGAGTCCTTCATGCTTATCATAAATCAGTCACTAACTCAGGGTACCAAACTTTAATCTGTACTTGTAAGCAAAATGATTGAAACAGTGGTAGCAGACCAATTTTGGATCTTCTTAGATGACTCATCTCTTCTGGGACCTTTCAGTCTGGTTTCAAGGCTGGGACAGAGATGGCTCTGGTGGTTTTAGCTGATGGCCTCTGCCTGAATGTAGACAGAAGTCTTGCTTCTCTGTTGCTCCTCCTGGATCTATCTGTAGCCTATGATATAGGGGCCATACAATCTTGTTGAAGTATTTGGAGGCAAAAAGTAGGAATCAAGGGAGGAACAGTTTACTAGTTCAAATAATTCCTCATGGATGGAAATCCAGGGTTGCCAATAAAGACCAGTTGTCACCAGTTTGGGACCTATCCTGTGGGTTCCACAGGGCACATTCCCCATGCTATTCAGTGTCTAGGCAAAACCCTTAGGAAAATCATTCATAGTTTTGGGGGTTTAGCTATCATCCATATGCTGATAACCAGGGCTTTTTTTTTTAGCAGGAACACAGTTCCAGCTGGCTTGGTGTCAGGAGGTGTGGCCTAATATGCTAATGAATTCCTGCTGGGCTTTTTTCTACAAAAAGCCCTTTGTTAAACGATGGTGCTATCAAGGGGTGTAGCCTAATATGCAAATGAGTTCCTGCTGGGCTTTTTCTGTCAAAAAAGCCCTGCTGATAACACCCATCTCTATACCACTTTATCCAAATCTCCTGGTGGTACAGTAGAGGTCTTTAACTGCTGCTAGTCAGCTGTGGCTAAATGGCTAGGAATAAACAAACTGAAACTAAATCCTGACAAGAAGAAGGTAATGATAGCTGGGGAGGCAAAGATCATGAAGGGCATTGTGCTTTCCACTTTCAGTGGAGTTCACCTGGCCCTTGCTGATTAAGTAAAGAACCTGGCGTACACTGCATGGCAAATCTCTGTTGGAGCAGCAAGTTAATGCAGTGACTAAAACACTTTCCTCTAACACAAACTAGCCTTGGTGATCATCCCCTGACCTTATCTGGCTCATCTGTCTTCCTGGATCCATGCAATGGTGACATTAAGACTAGACTACTGTGATGCACTCTACATTGGTCCTCCCTAGAAGTCAACTTGGAGACTCCAGTTGGTGAAATGGCACAGCTTAGTAATCCAGAGTTAAGTGGACCATGCATATTGGATTCTTCATTGTACACATGTATTCTTTGTTGTGGCTCACATCTTATGTAATGGCCTGCTTGATGGAGTCAGGAAGGCTCCATTTTCCTGGCATTCTGCGAACTATGCAACGCTGAATTATGCAGGAAGACTTTTTAACATAGGTATGTGTGTGTGAAGTGCCATCAGGTTGCAGCCAAGTTATGATGACCTGAGAAGGGGCTCTCAAGACAAGTGAGAAGCAGAGGTGACTACCTTCCTCTGCAGTGTCTTCCCTGTCCAAGTACTGATCCTGTTTCATTTCAAAGATCTGATAAGTGAGCTTTACCATGATGTCTTTCCTCCCACACAGGTAGTATGGCTATATTATAAAAGATGCTTTAATAAAGGAATTGGGATGGTGGATTGTACTACTATATACAGTATGTACTACCTGTTGCTATATTTATTGTTCTACTATGTAATTTATGCACTATTTAACTTGTTATCTTAATACTTATGCTTTGTTTCAATGCTGTTTCATATTTCGGTAATCCTAATATTTTTACATTGCTTATTGCATGTCCCAGCCTATTGATTGTATTGATTTACACTGTATAATCCACCTTGAATCTCAGTGAAAACTGAATGACTATAAATAACTAAATAGCATATAAAAACACACAAGCATTTGGTGAATAAGCCTTCAACAAGTAATTCACAAGATTCCTAGTGTAACTAGTACCATTTGTGCTCAGTGTAGGCCCAGAATCAGAACCCATCCCTGTGTTCGTTACCAGAGTACAGTAAATTAGGAGAGGGAGGTGGAAAGTAAGTGAAGATAATAAGGATTAAGGTTTCCTTTGGGACTCAAGGGCCAATAATGGGCAGTTAGGGGCAACTCAGAGACGTCTTGGAAACTGACCCAGAAAATCCTTACAAACACATCTGCCACTGACCCAATCCCATACTCACCCATTCCTCCAGCATCCTCAGAGCAGGTCAAATATTTAAGCCACATGGCAGTCACCTCCTTGACGTCTGGACACAGAAGTGCGCAAGTGAGGTGACTTTTTCATCTTAAAAACTACCTGGACCTCTTGAGTGCATGAGCAGTTGAGTGCTTAACTTGTTAGGGAGAAAAAGAGTGGTCTGGCTTCTGAGGAGCCTCCCCTCGCTGTCTGATTGTGCCAAGCCGCCTCACAAATGGGATAGGGTCACCTCACCAGAAAGCGTGTGGAGGCTTTGAGATGGTTCTTTTTGTGCCAGTCTGATTTGGGATGCCTCCAATCCGCCCCTAAATGCCCATCTGTTATCACCCAAATAGTGTAAGGGTTGGCATGTAAGGAGCACAATACACAGGCTGGAGAAGGGAGGCTTAGAAAGGTGGAACAGGTTAACAGAGCAGAAAGTTCCATACACTGCCTGATTCTGTAGAGCAAACATCCAAAATAGCAAGGGTGAATGATGTTTCTGTCCTTGGAGATTAGCACTGGAGCAGTAATATGAAGAATAGGACTGAACCTAATTTGCTACCTGTGCATATTGAGGCCAAATGTCATTGGTTACAGTTTGGATCTGCTTTGCTGTTGGGCCAAATTCTAAGATATGACATCTCACTGGTGAATTTGGAGTTGCCATGCAATCACAGAACGGTCAGGATATGGGGAATATATGCATCCATGGTGTTATTGGAAGGTTTGCATTTTTCTTTGCAGGAGAATTTAACAAGGGATGTGTAATGGGAGAGGGAGATAAGACTGGCTGAGATGAATGAATTACTTGTGCGTATATGACTATGACCAGGCAACAATTGGTCATGAGACAGTTCAGTGTTCCTGACCATGCATTTTATCAGGCTTCCAGAGAAGTCTGCATTGTAAGACAGGTTTCTGAGAAATCTGGGATGGTAGGTTATTGCCCTACAAAGGCCAGTCATTAATCACTACCAGAAAATTGATAAGTCTCCAAGGCAAAGAGTAGATCTGTGGATTAGGGTAAATCAGAGGCTGCATTGCCAGCCTTACCTTGCAGCCTTAAGCTCACATAGCTTGATCATAATTCCTTGCTCTTAATATTAAAACATGTGCCTCTCATATAGTTCAAACATTATGGGGTCTGAGTCAGTGGGGGTGCAAAATCAGTTTCTGACTGTAGGGTGATGTGGAGTAACACCATGAGGGTATGAGAGAGAGATCAGGCTCCTTGCACTGGCACTGCGAGGGGTCAAATATCATTTACAACTTAAATTGCTTTTCCACATAAAAATTCTTAATCACTGTTTCCTATTTCTTGGGATTTCCTCTTTCTTGGTTTCTTGTGAAAAAACCATCTCACACATGTTACAAAATTGACTGAGTACAGACAAGAATACAGGACTTTGTTGTCCCTTTGGAAGCTGTTCAAAAGATTTATTAGGGGCTTTGATTTTATTATGGGATAGCTAAACATATTTTAATGTTACTATTATGAAATGATTCACAAATCTGGAAAGTTTATAAGCCCTTAAAAAACCCTCTACTGACATAGTACATCTAAATTTATGAGCACTGAAAAACATGATGAAACTGAATTTCTATTGTCTTTGCACTTCTAGATTTTTGGCAATTTTAGTTTATCAGATTACACATATGTGAATGTGAGCAGGAAGTGCCATACTGATCTTAGCAGACTTATTTTGTCGTTTGGGGATTCATTTTGGCCCAGTGAACCATGTCGAGATAGAAAGGAAGATGTAGTCCAGGTAGCATTATTGAAATTAATTAAACTGTTAATAAATTAGACAGTCTATTAAGTCACAATAGACCATTTGAGTCACAATAACATAACACAAAATAACCAATATGTATTTATTCAGATAGCTATCCCATAATATCTCCCCATGTGGGGGAAAGCAGTTTATGACACTGTTCTTTCTTCTATTTCATCTTCCGAAAAACAACTCTGTAAGGGAGGTTAGACTGGGAGAGTGAATGGTCTAAGGTCACCCTGTGAACTTGCATGGCAGAGCAGGGATTTGAACATAGTTCGAACATCTCAAGGATCCTAGTTCTGCACCACAAAAGACAGTGGTATGTATTGAGACTGGAACTTGGCCTTAGGGACAAGCAGGGATTTGGCTGAGCTCCATAACAATAGCCACGCGGAAGGAGGCCAATCGGGGGTTGTTAGGCCAGCCGTGAACCTATAGCTGTGTGATAGGTTTTGGGTGGGGTTATTTGCATGAATATAAGCAGGGCCTTTGGCCCTGCAAGTCAGTCCAGTTTCTATGTTGCTATGCCGAATCACTGAATAAAGAGCTGAATTCACTATCTCCTGAGAGTCCTCATGCTTCAAACTCAGTACATTATAGACTGAAGAATGAAAGAAATAGAGAATTCCTAAGAACTGTACAACTGTATGGCTACAACTGTAGCCATAACTGTGATTTTCTGACTGCAAAACCTAACCATCTTTCAGTAGTCTTTAGGGGTGTGCTCTGAGGAAAAAAGGTTATATAGCTGGTTTTGCAGGTTTGGGATCCAAATCCCTGTTTTGTTTTAGTTTGTTTTTTTTGTTTAGTTTTTGTTTTGTTTTTTTAAGATTTCAGAATTTTGGTATTATTTTCAATGGAGAAACGGTGTGATGGGCTCCAGCAGATTTTTTTTTTTAAATGATCTCTAATTTGTGCAGAATATAGTCCTCCCTCTTGTCTAAAGACCCCCCTAAGTTACAAGGAGAAGGGACAAAGGGGGTTGATTTTACCGATGCCCAAAGCAGTGCCTCTTGGCACAAGTGAACTTTCCACTGATTCCTAAAGGGAGGGAGGGGGGATGGTGGTGGCCTGGCAGGTGATTGCCAGCCACTGACATTTTAAAGAAATCCTGTCTGGATCTATTTTAATGTAATATTATAGTGGTTCACAATAAAAAAAATTCCTCTCCACTGAAAACTCTGCATTTGCCATCTTTACTTGTGGTGGTCTGTTGTTTCTCTCACAAAAGTAAGGAAGGCTTCCTTTGTACAACCCACCCCTTCCCCCAATCTCTGCAATATTTGACAATAGCTTGTTTGATTTCCTGCCCTGACATCTTTGCCATTGATTTTATGGTGAATCATTTATATTATTTCATGATGTTTTCATTGTTTACTCTGTTTTCTGCTTTATGAAGTGTCTGAAAATAAATACATTTTGTAGACTTTACTGGGTATCGCCAAGATACTACCTGTAGTATTTGCATTGCCTTCTGAAATGTCTACATAACTAACAGCACATTTTGAAATAAAAAAAACCCACTGGAAACATCTGGAGTATTTCCAAACTTTGACAAGACTTTCCTAATCTCACAGATACTTTCAGTTCTTGTATTTAGTGAGTGTATTTTCCTGTGACATTCAGAGTGTCCAGATGTCGCTTTCTATGATAACTTAAGCAACAAGAACAACGACGACAATATTACCAAAGAAGGCAGGGCAGCTGCTACAAAAAACCTATTCTTTGGGGTAATTTGCCGCATTGTTCCCAATGGCCTTCTGTCAAGTTAAGCAGCAGAAAACTTTGTACTTAGGCCGTCATATAGGTCTATATTTAAGCGCAGCTGCAGAGAACATATATTTAGTTTTTCAGTTACAGCTTACTACCCCCCCATGGTTTTGAAAGAACTCATTTTGTACATCCTGTTCCTTAATATTTTCTTGTGACCATCTGACTTCAGTGGAACTTAACTAAACCTGCTGTCATAAGCAAAGTTACAGAATGAAAGATGTAGAGTACATGTTGCTCACCATGGTATGACTCACCTCTCTCTCTCTCACACACACACACACACACACCCCTCCAGTTATACTAAGTCAGTTATTTAATTTAAACAAACATTTTTGTCATGCCTGACCTCCGGGGGTTTAAGGCAGCAATACCACTGGTCTCCCTAAGCCCACAATTCATATACTTCATTAATTATTCAAGAAATATTCAAAATTCATAATAAATCATTTGTACAATAACGAAGATATATAAGGAACCTATACCCTCATCCACAAAGACATACAGAAGAAAAACTCGTTGGCGCTTTGGTCTCCGTGAAAAACTTTTCTATTGGAATACAAACCTTTAGAAGCTTTGTTCTCCGCACAAAGACTTCATCCTCGGAATTTCTGCCTACACCCAGCTGTTGAGAAATATTGGACATTTGTATGTCTTTGAGTGACTGTGGGGGAGGGTATAAGTTCCTTATGTACAATATGTCACAGAAGTGAGTACACTCCCTCACATTTTGTAAATATTTAAGTATACCTTTTCATGTGACAACACTGAAGAAATGACACTTGGCTACAATGTAAAGTACAGCTTGCATAACAGTGTAAATGTGCTGTCCTGTAAGAAAAAGCCCCCTACTTTTCATACACATGGACATCATGATCACCAGTATGGCTGCCAGGGTGCCTGGAGTTTGACTCGCACACATCTGCTCTAAGAAGTGGACTGTGCCCACGGTTTCTAAGGCTTATGTGGATACTATAAGCCTCAGCAGCATTCTGCATCTCTGGATGGGTGTTAGCCAGAACTACAGACGAGCCTCCAGCCACTCCTTGCATGCACAGTCTCGGTCATTGCAGTGGAAGAAGCCACGCCGCCATGAACTGTACAGGCAAACAATTTGCAGCCTGTTTCCATGAACCAAAGGCTAACACCACCAGAATCCATCTTTTTTCCTGACTCCCTTACAGCAAAGCAAGAGACTCACGTATCCAACAGCTGCTTCAACTTCTGCATAAGGCAATCAAGCTTATCTTAGGCGTGGATCCTGACAGACTGCCTAAGCTTTTGTCCAACGGAACCCAAGACAAAGGATGGTGCCAGCGAGGAGTAAAGAAAAGGAAGAACAACTTTACTCAGAGCCATAGTTACTGTATAAATCGGGTGTCACATTAAGTATCAATTTGACCCTCTATTGTCACTTATAGATACGTTTGGATAGCTTGTTTAATCACCTCCAGCCAATACCTCCACCCATGCCTTGCCCTAACTGTCACACTGGAGCCTCCCCCTTGCCCATAGTTACCTGGAAGCCCAATCAGGTAACCAGGGCCAGGTCTGCTCATTGGCCAGGTATGGGTATCCAATCAGGTGCCCTCAATAAACTGGCCATTGGCTACCGCACAAGTCCAGCCCTTATGGTCATTGCGGAGCCTCCCCTTTTTCTGAGGTCATGTACCAGCTGACCACCTGTCATCCGCCCCTGAACCTCCTACCCCCTTAGGGGTCAAGGTAGACTTTATAACCTCTGACCCAACATTCTGCACATGTGCGTCTAGCAGTACCCCATTCCTGCTGTTTTGATACATCCCCAATTCCTGATCAGTTGAGGGTCCCTTCCCCCATTGCCCTAGTTTGTCGCCATTGGAGCCTTCCTCAAAGACTATGATCGGTAGTTATCACCCTGTTTGTCAATCCCTGTGTTACCTCTGTGCATTCTCTCTATTTTTATTAGGACTGTATGTATGTTGTATGTATTCATTACCTTGTATGTGTGTTCTATATTTTCCTGTAATAAATTCATGATTGTTTTACTTAATTAGTGTCCTTGGTAAATTTAGCAATAATTTCTGGAAGTGGAATCCTGTATACATAGATTCTAGATTCTTTTTAAACCAAAGGTGCCCACCTGTCAATTCCCCAACCTCTTTTGAGGGCATTTTGGCTTACAGTCCCCTCAGAATTATGCAACACACAGCCATTAATGTCTAAACTGCTGGCAACAAAAGTGAGTACACCCCTAAGTGATAATGTCCAAATGGGGCCCAAAGTGTCAATATTTTGTGTGGCCACCATTATTTTACAGCACTTCCTTAACCCTCTTGGGCATAGGGATCACCAGAGCTTCACAGGTTGCCATTGGAGTCATCTTCCACTCCTCCATGACAACATCACGTAGCTGGTGGATATTAGAGACCTTGTGCACCTCAACCTTCCATTTCAGGATGCCCCACAGATGCTCAATAGGGTTTAGGTCTGGAGACATGCTTAGCCAGTCCATCACCTTTCCCTCAGCTTCTTTAGCAAGGCAGTGGTCATTTTGGAGGTGTGTTTGGGGTCGTTATCATGTTGGAATACTGCCTTGCAGCCAAGTCTCCGAAGGGAGGGGATCATGCTCTGCTTCAGTATGTCACAGTACATGTTGGCATTCACAGTTCCCTCAATGAACTGTAGCTCCCCAGTGCCGGCAGCACTCATGCAGCCCCAGACATTCCCACTACCATGCTTGACTGTAGGCAAGGCACACTTGTCTTTGTATTCCTCACCTGGTTGCTGCCACACATGCTTGACACCATCTGAACCAAATAAGTTTATCTTGGTGTCATTGGACCACAGGACATGGTTCCAGAAATCCATGTCCTTAGTCTGCTTGTCTGCAGCAAACTGTTTGCGGGCTTTCTTGTGCATCATCTTTAGAAGAGGCTTCCTTCTGGGATGACAGCCCTGCAGACCAATTTGATGCAGTGTGCGGCTTATGGTCTGAGCACTGACAGGCTGACCTCCCACCCCTTCAACTTCTGTGGCAATGCTGGCAGCAGTCATACCTCTATTTCCCAAAGCCAACCTCTGCAGATGACGCTGAGCACCGGCACTCAACTTCTTCGGTCGACCATGGCGAGCCCTGTTAAACTGCTGTATGGTCTTGGCCACCGTGCTGCAGCTCAGTTTCAGGGTCTTGGCAATCTTCTTATAGCCTAGGCCATCTTTATGTAGAACAACAATTCATTTTTTCAGATCCTCAGAGAGTTCATTGCCATGAGGTGCCATGTGAAACTTCCACTGACCAGTATGAGGGAGTGAGAGCGATAACGTGCTCCCCCTTCACACCTGAAACCTTGTACCACTAACGAGTCACATGACACCAGGGAGGGAAAATGGCTACTTGGGCCCCATTTGGACATTATCACTTAGGGGTATACTCACTTTTGTTGCCAGCAATTTAGACATTAATGGCTGTGTGTTGTGTAATTTTGAGGAGACAGCACATTTACACTGTTGTACAAGCTGTAGATTCACTACTTTACATTGTAGCCAAGTGTCATTTCTTCAGTGTTATCACATGAAAAGATATACTTAAATATTTACAAAATGTGGGGGGTGTACTCACTTCTGTGACATACTGTATCTTTGTTATTGTACAAATGATTTATTATGAATTTTGAATATTTCTTGAATAACTAATGAAGTATATGAATTGTGTTTAATATTGCAGGCTGGTTTTTCATGGAGGTTTTTGTAACCTTTTTCCCTGCACCACCTGGTGATTGGCAGCCATAGAGGACAGAGACTGTGACATTCTCCCCCCGCCTCCCCCATTATATCCCTGCTTATTCTCTGCTCTAAATTATCTTCTCTCAAAGTAGCTTAGTTTTTTCATGTAGTATAGTGAAGTACAGTTGCTTACATTATGGTGTATCATGAGAAGGGCACTTAATTTGCCTATTGAGAATCATGAACCTAGAAAATTAGTGGATGTATTTGGAACTTTCTAAAAACTTTGTTGAAATGCCTCAAAATCTCCCACTGGTGCACATTCACTCACAGACTGTGCATATTTATTCTGAAAGAACCAGTAGTCGGTAGGATATGTTTATAATAATGAGTACAGTAACTGAATTTCATCATGCTTATATCTTCTTCTTCACAATATTATTTATTATTATTATTATTATTATTATTATTATTATTATTATTATTATTATTATTATTATTATTATTATTATTATTATTTTTGTGTAATGCCTTCAGAGTAGAAGAAAACAGATCCCTGCCTTGAGTTTGACATAGAGGGACAATGTGGGAGATGAGGATCTGTAAGGTCCGGCCCCTTCCCAGCCAAGCCGGCATCGCTGGCGTTTAGGCTGGGGGCCGTGTTTGCCTGCCCGGAAGGAGGGAGTGGCAGGATTGACGGCCCCGGAGCATCCGGGTGCTTCAGCAGGGCGTGGCATCAGGGCCTTATAAGCCCCGACCCCACCCAGAGGTGCGCAGTTCTTTCGGGCTCTCTAAGGGAGAGCCACGTGCGGAGGAGCTGCATCGGGAAGGCCTCGGAGTGGCGTGGGACGCTGGCGCAGCGACGGCTTGAGCACGAGCGACGGCACGGAGGTGCGAGCGGCGGCTAGCAGGCGCAAGCGGATGGGCTTTTTTGTTTTCGGGGGTTATTGGGCTTGGGAGCCTTCGGCTGACAGGCGTTCTGAGGGGGTTTTGGGTGGGTGTTAGGCTGCGCCCCTGCCCTTACACTGGGTGAAACTTTCTTGCAATAGTCCTCCTCAACAACCCTCCCCCCCAATATCACTTGGGTGGGCTGTGCCAGTGGGTGTTGAAGGGCTGTGGGTGCCTGGCTTTGGCCTGCTATCCCCCCCTTGTTGCCGGGTGGGATTTGCTTTGACTCCCTAGGCCACACACCCCTCCCACTCACCACGTTGGTGTGTAGAGTGTGGCAGTGGGACTTTGGGGCCTTTTGGGGAGCAGTTTTACAGGTGTTGGCAGCGTTTGGTGGTGTTAGTGGTGGATGCTATGGCGCCAAAAAAAAGGGCTGGGCAAGGCTAAGGGCAAGCAGCCCGCACGACCTCCCAGAGGGCGGGGTCAGCAACCCGGTCCCATTGAGGACCCAGGGCAAGAAGCACAAGTAAGGCAGGCCATTATGGGCCAGTTAGATGCCCTCGAGCAGCAGAGATTGGCAATGGGCACTCCCATATGGGAAGGGCGTCGCTGTGTTTCGGAGCGCTCCAAACGTTTGACTTTTGAAAAGGAGGTACTGGCGCGTTTGTCTGCTTTGCAGGACGAAGCACTTGGGTGTGAGCCCCAACAAGAGCCGGACCAAGAGGAAGACCCAGGCGAGGGTCCGTCAGAACAGCCGGCTGTCGGTGGCGCGGCGGCAGAGATGGTGCAGCAGCCCCCAGCGGTTGCGGTTCCGTTCTCTGGGAATGTTGGTAAGCCCCCCTTTCAGCATCAGCAGGCGTGGCCTTGGGGTCCTACCCAAGTACCACCCCCCCTACCACAGCGGCAGGAGCGCCGTGGGGTTTTGGGCAGAGCGGACCGTCTGCCGATCAGTGGGGTGCGGCATCATCTTGGGCCTGGGGTGTTCAGGGTGCCGCCCCCCCCAAGGGTCCGTTGTAGGTAGCCCAGGTTTGCAGACCTCCGGCCAGGCGGTCGCCTCGTCGGCACCACCGGCGGCCGCTGCAGTGCAGCCCCCTCCTGGTGTTTTACCCTGGGGCGGCCAACATGCACAGATGCAGGGGGCGTGGCCGTTTTTTCAGAGGGGTATGTGGTTTTACCCACCTAACCCCTATGCCAGCATCCCATTTCATATGCTCCCGTACGGCGACACTGTGTTGCTGTTGGGGGACCATCTAACGGTGACAACGCGGGACAAGATACTACATGGTGAATACGTAGATGTTTTCAGCCTCCTTTTCAGAGAGGTTGAGAAAAAGGACAAGGAGGAACTCGATGATAAAGAAAAGGAGAAGTTGAAACGTAGGAAGGTTGACAGGACCTGGGCTAATTAGCTGCCGGGTTTCCTGATCTACGCAGGCGTTATCGCAAGGGCGCAGCCGGCTCGTGCAACCGCGCTTTTTCAGTATTGTGATATCGTGTACCGGGCTTACACGGATTTCGTCGGCGCAGCTTGGCTACAATACGACGAGGCCTTTCGTATGAGGGCCGCCGTTAACCCGGGATTGCCATGGGATCAGATTAACCAGCAGCTTTGGCTGCAGTTGATGTCCTCGGCAAAGCCAAATCCAGGTGACAGGTCCGATAGTGGACATTTAGTTCTCAAGCAGCAGCTTGTTTCAGGGGCCCGCGTTACGGCGGGCCAGCAGGTTCAGCCCCGGCTGTCGTGCTGGGAGTTTGCATCGAAGGGCGTCTGCTCTAGAGAACCCTGCAAGTTTAAGCATGAGTGCCCACTGTGTGGCGGCTCTCACGCCCTCTTGGCTTGTAGTCGATCAAAGCCAAGGGCCGGTGTCAAGCACCCCGGGGGGGATGACAACCAGCAGCCCCCGGGAAAAGGGGCCCAGCCTCATTCGTCTGAGGGCGCTTGGTAGTTTATTGAGCAAGTATCCGCGTAAGGCTGATGGGGAGTATTTGTGGAAGGGATTTGCTGAGGGGTTCCGTATCCCTTACCTATGGCCCCTTGTTTGGCGGCTAATCCCCATTTAGTGACGGGCCTTCGGCACGCGGTTAGGGCTAAGATAGCCAAGGAGCGCCAGGAGGGTAGGGTCTGGCATCTGGGAAGCAGAAGCCGGTGGGGACCTTATTTAGCTTGGCGCCCTGTTGGTCACCTAGGAGTGTTGGATGGACGTGCGACTGTTTTATTGCCCGTTGGCTATTCCTTGTTTGACAGTTTTCTGTTTCTTTAGGTGCTGGGGCTCGCAGTGAGAGGCGTCGTATCCTCATCTGCGGGCACAGCATGGTGTTTTGGGTGGCCCATCATGCCAGGCGGTCTGCAGTGGGCACCCAACTGGGCCTCAGCGAGTGGGCAATAGTGGAGTGGCTGGGTCGCCAGGGCCTATGTTGGCCAGGGATCATGCCATTGCTGTTCAAAGAAAGGACGGCACCTCCTCCCCACATCCTTGTCATCCACCTGGGTGGTAATGACTTGGGATGGATACAGGGGAGAGCCCTCTCGCTGCAAGCATTGGCTGACCTTCAGGAAATCAAGCGAAGATGGCCAAGCGTGGTCCTGATATGGTCTGCTATTCTGCCGCGCAGGGTTTGGAGGTTTGCCCTTTCTCCTGGTGGCATTGAGCGCGCTAGGAGCAAGGTTAACAGGGCCCTGCAGAAGGCTATGGAAAGTGGCTTAGGGCTCTTTCTTCCGCATCTGGCCATACGTGTAGCCAACGCAGACTTGTATCGGCCGGATGGGGTCCATATGTCAGAGTTGGGCAACCGGGCCTTTTTAGAGTAAATTCGGCAGGGATTGCGGTCGGCTCTGGGCCATCCGGTGGGGCGCTAATGCCTAAGCAGAGGCTTGGCATTGGCGGTGGCTGGAGGATTGATTGGCCACAGTGTTTACAGGGGAGCACCTATGGCTTAGCACCTGGTGTGCGGGTGGTCGGTATGAACTGCAGATGGGCTACACGGCTCAGTGCGGGGAATGCCAATCACGGAAAAGCCTCACCTGGGCGGATCTTTCCATGTGGGATTGATGCTAGCCCAGGTGGAGAATGGCTTGGCCTGGCCGCTCAGCAACAGCCCAAATACGGTGGGTTTGTGCTGGGGGCAGGGTGGCTCGCCCTCTAGGACAAGGCAGGGTCCGGGGGTGACCCCAGGGCTTGTCCTTCTAGGCTTTATCCCTGCCAGTTATAGGTTTCGATAAGTTTATTCAATAAAGCAGCCCGGTTTTTATACCCAACATACTGTGTCTGCCTCTTCATTCCAACTGGGTGGGCAAAAGCAAGATTATTGATTTATTCCTTTTGCATGTACTTAAACTTAATATCAGTAGAGAAAGTGGACTAAAGGGCTGCACCACAAAAGCTTCAAGGAGAAGGTAGGTTGTAATGAGGAATACGAAGGGAAGGAGAGGGGAGGCATCATGCAGATTTTCAGAGGGGCAGATGCAGATGCAAGGAGCAGCAGATGCAAAGAGAAGGCAGAGTTGTTTGAGGAAGTGGGAGACCTTCAGAAAACTGAGGGCAATGGAGCTGGAAGAGTGGAGATCTGCGGGCACAGAGGGATTGTCAAACAGAAAAGGGCAGCAAGTTCATATGAAACTCATAGCTAAGACTTAAAGCATTGCCTGTAACATCTGAAACTAAGAGTGAGTTTATGTGCTGTATATTGGAGTGGACAAAGACAATGAAGAGATTTAGAGAAGGTCATCATAAGGTCAGAACAATGAGATGAGTGAATGATTTTATCATCAGATTACTAAATAAATGGAGGTAACACTGGGAGCAGAAAGCATGAAAAGGGAAGACCAACAAGCAGGAGCCTGCAGTAAGGTGAGAAGTGACCAGAGTGTGAACCAAGAGAGGAGCTATGTATGGCTCAGTGGCAGAGCATCTGTTTAGCATATAGGAGCTCCCAGTTTCCATTCCTGGCATCTTCCACTAAAAGCCTCAAGATTTAGGTGATGGGAACAAACTTAACCTGAGACTCTGAAGAGCTGCTGCCAGTTGGAGTAGACAATACTGTCCTTGGTGCGCTAAAGGTCTAGTTCTGTATAAGGCACAAACAGGCACAAAGTGTTGGTGAGGAAAATGGACAGAAGAGTTAAATGCACAACTAATGGGATTCACGGGTCTACTGTGTGAACAGACCAAAGAGCCATAAGTTTGTTAAACTGCAAAGGCAAAGAGTTATGACATGCTGAACACGCTGAGCATAAGAGAGAGAAGAGTTAAATGCACAACCGATACTTCAACAGAGTGGATGACGTTGGTTCCTTCAACGGATATAAAGGGAAGGTCAGTTTGGACTGATGTAAAGTTCGGCCTTGAATTTCAGCAGTTCTTTCTTGGAAATTAGTGGGGTTTTGAAGGGCGTGATCAACAGTGTAGCAAAACCCCCTGTATATAGTTGCTGAAGAAGCTGCTGAAAATCTTCTAACTTAAAGCTGATTTACTTACAAGGAGATTTTGTTGAGGCCTTTGTGGACTTCAATGTCTTTCTTTTTGCTCCTGAATTTCCTGCTTCTCATTCAGCCCTCTTTCCAGATACCAGGTATGTTACTCTTCATTTTCGTCACTTCTGTAAGCTCAGCAGAAAGGGAATGGCATTTGCCCTAACTAGCTACTATAAAAATGACTAATGAAAGTTTAAGAAATATCATCATTAAACTTAATTTCTATGAGATCTTTCAAAGTTAAGGAAATGCTGGATTGCATGTTTCAGCTGCATATATCAATAGAAAAGCAGGCTACTAGTGATATGAACAGTGCCAAAGACCATTTTCTGTACTTATTGTATCATTGCAAATAAAAGGGTTTCCTTTTTTAATTGATAAGCCAATGTTTACTATACCTAAAAAGGAATATTTCCAAAACTGTTTCTTGAAGCACTTGGAGTTTTATAATTATGCAAACATTGGTATTATTAGCTTGCATATCTATATCTTCTCTATAGAATAAGAAATAAGAATAAGCATTGAAAAAATATTGTCAACAGTAAATATAAAATAACCTTCCTGTTTGCCCTCTTTCTCATGCTTTCTTCTGCCCCATTGTACTGTCTTTAATTCTGAAGTCTGGTATCTCCTTGTTTCTCTCAGATATTTCCATATAGTCAGATATTTTTCCTGCCAGATATTCCATACTTTCTCAAAACGTTACTGTGACTTTAATTTTACAGAAGATGATACTTTTCTGATAAACTATGAGAAAGATAATCGTTGTATGCAACCCAGAGAAACTTCGGTCATCTCACTTAGCAAGTGCAATCAGTATAATAAGATTCAAAAGTTTAAGTGGACTTCCAGTCAGCAGATACTGAACATAGGGCTGAAGTTATGCTTGGGAGCATCTGCAAACTTTAGCCAACTTGAATTCTCCTCCTGCAATCAGACCAGTGAACTTCAGAAGTGGGCATGTGTCAATTATACCTTTCCTGCAATCAAAGGACAAAACTGGTTTTTGTCTTATGGTGCTGGACGTGTCCGGTTGAATAATGTACCTGATGTCAAAGCAACCTGGAAGATTGATGGAACCCAAGACAGTCTGTGCACTAAAAGCTTTGAAGGTAAATTTCAGAGGGTTTGTTTTCAGTGTTCAGCTGAGCAGCCAATTAATCATGTCGAATCTCCTGCATTTAACCATGCTACAACTTCACCTGCAGGAGATTGTGAGGGGGAAGAAACATTCAGAACAGAATAAACAGTCTGGCCAAATGATATATCTTCAAGTCCTATTACATTCAATTTAAAAAAAAAATACAATGGAAGAGAATAAAGGAAATTCAGAAATATGTAAATGATGGCAAGATGTCATGTTTCTACCCAGGGCCAGTTTTCTTGAAACCCAAGTTACAAAGATTACAGACAAAAAGACTTTCTCATTCACTTCAATGGAAGATAACATAGCACATGCAACAGAATGTGAGTCCAAAAGGGGTGCTTCCATTGAAGTGAACCATGGGACACTTGGAGCTCTGATCTGAGGACGTTGGAACATTTCTGTGTTAATGATACTATTTATTCCACTTTGTCTAAAGCTCAGTTTACCATAGAAGGCAATTCCAATGGAGCCCCCTGTGTATTTCCATTCAAGTATAAGAATGAGTGGTACGTTGAATGCACAACAATAGACAGTGAAAATCTACAACCTTGGTGTGGAACGACTGCTGATGTGGATACAGACTCTTTATCTGGATATTGTCCAGTAAAAGGTAAAACTCTCTCAATGCTTTGTTTTCACCCTTTAATCTGCCATCACACACCTGCTGCTTGGAAGAGTAGGATTTCTCCCTTGCCACAGTTTCATTCACCCTCTCTCCCTTCTCCATGACATAGGTACGCTTGTGGCTAGACTTCATTGCTACAAGTACAATCTAAGATTAAATGCAGAGTGGTAGTAAAGTTCTGATGATAGAAATGGTTTATAATAATTAAAATCCATCATGGCACAATGAGTGCTTCTTTAGGATTCCTTTCCTAGTTGCTCACCAACAATTCAGGTGCCATCAGTAGCTGTGGCAATCTGGAATGCTTTGACCTGCCTTTGACTCTCTTGTTGCCTTGTTTGGAGAGATCCTTTAGAAAATGGTCCATTTGGCTTTTCACTATTCTCAATATTTTTACTCCATCCACTGAATTACTCAAAGATGATACCATTGATCCCAGTGCAAATGACTGAGATATCCCATTGCTTATTCCTTGAATAATATGAACTGTTTGCTCAAACTCTTTGCTTCCAGTTCTTTAACCTGTTTATCATTGATGGGGCTCCTTTCCCCCCACAAGTCATTTTTCTGACCCCAGACAAAATGTGAGGGAGATATACTTTGCCTCCTCAGGAGACTGCATATGCAAACATCAGTACAGTGCAGCTGCCCAATGTGGCAAATAACAGCCCCAACAGTGCTTTCGGTCAGGGAAACAATGTAGAGGGAAGCAGGAGCCTCTTCTCCCCCTGTTCCATGATCCTGACCCAAACTGGTTAATGGATACAGATAAGAGATCTTCAGATGTTTATTCACCTTCTTTGCTTACCAGAAAATCCATCACATAATACAGTTATGTTTCACAGTGTGCGGTATTTAAACTGATCCATAATATATCTAAATCAGCATTAAACAAGATTTGTGTGACATTTTCTCACATGCAAAACAGCTGCTCTCCCACTGAGCCTTAACTGAATGGAGGGGAAGGAATGGGTAGGATAGCAAGACATGCCTTATATTTCTACCTTCGATTCCCAGCCATGATCTGGAATGAAAAGAGCCTCTATTTGTGCACAGATAAGGAAGGAAAAAATTGAGCTCAGTTATACTTACAAAGACTCTTCTGAGCATAAATGTTGCAGCTATAGTTAACTGGATCAAATCACTTATGCTTGGTAATGAACTAAACTCTAGAGCAGGGGGTGTCAAACATGTGGCCCGCCCGGGGACCAAATCAGGCCCCCAGAGGGATCCTATCAGCCCCCTGAGCAACTGACTGTCTTCTCCCTCTCTCTTGCTTCCTTCTGCATAACAGCTTGCTTTGCAAGGTTTGTTCAACTGCACAGGAGTTACAGAGCAAAGTCTCTATTTTCTCCATTGGCTGAGGCTCCTTCCTTGGGGGGGAGGAATAGCTTGCTTTGCCAGGCTCTCTCAGTGGCATAGCAGAGCTACTGAGCCAAGCCTATCTTCCTTCTATTGGCTGAGGTTCCTCCCCCTTCTGGTCCCCAGGGAAGGAAGAAAAGTGCCAGAGCTTCTTTTGCCCAGTTCCCTGGATCTCATGGAAGCGATACAAAGAAAGCACCATTAAGACCAATGAGTGCTAATGTTTTAAGCATGTTTTATTTTAAGCTTAAAAAAAATCTTTGTGTTTGTCTGTGTCCTTTATAAAGTTTATATCTCTGCTACCTAGCATGACCTTTTATGACACACATGGCCCAGCCCGACAAGGTCTCTTAGGTCAGATCCGGCCCTCTTAACAAATGAGTTCAACACCCCTGCTCCAGAGACACAGAAAAGAGGAACAAAGGCATTCTCAAAAGTCTCAAAGAAGAAAACTATATTGTATAGATGTATACAATAACATTAATAGTGAGATCTGTATTATTAAATATACTAATATTTCAATTCTATACAGAGTTACTGTAACCCTATTGAAATCAATAGGGTTAAAATGGAGTAGCACTCTGTAGGACTGAACCACTAGAAACCAAAGTTAATTCCTTCCCAAAATAAGCAATCTAGGATAACAATTCTAGACAGGTCTCACCAGAAGAAAATGTTGTGTTGTTCACTATATTGAATCTATCTGTTTATAGTACTCATTGGCTGCAAATACAAGACAAATTGCTAATTCCAGATTAAGGGTTTAAGTATAAAAATAACAATAAGATTCCTTCCCATATAACCAGTTGTACTTTGGCAGCGTTCCACGAGCACACAGGCCTTCCTCTTTTTCTAGAGTAGGTCAGATGAGGTATCACTTTCCCATATAAATTACATGGATGAGGCTCAATAGCCTCAAGAGTACAGTTCAGCTAAAACCTGGAGTTCTGAATGGTATGAACACAAATCAGATTTATTTGTTCTTTTCTAATGTTGCCATTCTATGCAGAGTTACTTCTGTCTTCTAAGCCCATTAATTTCATTGGGGTTGAAAAGGAGCAGCTCCACGTTAATGATGGGCAAGATAGCAAGACTAACACCATTTTCTTTCTTATGAGTGGGGCTAAGAGAGCACTGAGATGATTGCTCTTGAGAAAGCAGATCTTTCAAGAATTGTGACTGATCCAAGGTCACTCAACAGGTGCATGTGGAGGAATGAGGAATCAAACCTGGTTTTCCATGCACTTAATCACTACACCAAGGGCGATTTCCCACACAGCTTACCAAGGAGCGAAGTCCCTCCTCACCGCGCAGCGTCTGCTCGGATTTCCCACCAACTGCTCCGCGGATTCAGGAAGTGCTGGACCTTTTGCGTCTTAAATGGAAATCGCTAAAACCCTAGTTTACGTTAGCAATGCAAAAGGTCCGGCACTTCATGAATCCGCGGAGCAGTTGGTGGGAAATCCGAGCAGACGCTGCGTGGTGAGGAGGGACTTCACTCCTCGGTAAGCTGTGTGGGAAATCGCCCCAATTTGGCACAATTATAACAATTATTTTCTTTTATCATTATAGTTACCAGGCCTTGAATTCAGCAGGAGCTCACTGGAACGCAGCTAGGCTTCCCAATCTTCAGGCCCAGTTTTACAGGCTTCCCCCGCTGCCAGCCAGCTGCCGGCGGGGGAAGCCCCACCCCCACGGCCAAAATGCAGCTCTTGATCTTGGGCAGGTTTAGAAACCTGCAAACATGTCCGTTTCAAAATCTGTGTGTATGTGTGCCTTTAAAGTTGAGCAGGAAGTACTTCATGGGAAGGGTCAGCAACACAGTTCCTCCGCTTGTTTTGCTTTCATTTCAGAGCAACTAAGTGTGTGTGTGTGTGTGCGTGTGTGAGAGAGAGAGAGCAGCGTAGTCCCTGTTCTTTTCAGATGTCATTGTGGAGGAACCAGACCCAGTAAGTGTGTGTGTGTGTGTGTGTGTGTGAGAGAGAGAGAGAGAGAGGGTTGCCAATCCCCAAGTTTGGAGCCCCCCCCCCCCCACTTTAGGGTCATCAGAAAGCAGAGGGGGGGAGGGAAATGTCTACTGGGCAATTATTTCCTATGGAGAATGATTCCCATAGGAAATAATGGGGAATTGATCTCTGGATATTGGGGGCTTGTGGGGGGGGGCTGTTTTTTTGAGGTAGAGGCACCAAATTTTCAGTATATCATCTAGTACCTCTCCCCAAAATACCCCCCAAGTTTCAAACGATTGGACCAGGGGGTCCAATTCTATGAGCCCCAAAAGAAGGTGCCCATATCCTTCATTATTTCCTATGGAAGGAAGGCATTTTAAAAGATGTGCTGTCCCTTTAAATGTAATGGCCAGAATTCCCTTGGAGTTCAATTATGCTTGTCACACCCTTGCTCCTGGCTCCACCCCAACGTCTCCTGGCTCCACGCACAAAGACCCCAGATATTTCTTGAATTGGACTTGGCAACCCTAAGCGCCGCTCCTGAACCTTTCTGACACCCCCTCCTCTTCCCCACCTACCTACCTTGTCCATTGAATAGTAGGTACAGCTGCATAACAATCCCTGGATTAGGAGATCATGCAGCCAGCCAGCCAGCCACCAGCTTTGCCACACCCCCAGCAGACCTTATGAACCCCTGGAGAATCCCACACCACCCTTTCCGCACTTCTTATGTGATTTTGGGCAGCGGGTGGCTTGCTGGCCTTTTGACTGTGGGGGGAGGGGCAGCCAAGGAGAGCCCCAGGTGAGCAAGGCCTGCTTGGGCTGGCTGGGTCTCTAGCCAGCCCAAGCAGGCCTCTCTCACCTGGGGCTGTTCTTTCTTGCATTGGGTTGCTTTTGGCTTGGGGTTCGGCATATGCTAATGACACCACCTATTTTTCTACAAAACAATCCCTGAATGTTACTGGGTTTTTGGTGTTAATATTAGTATTTAATGTATTATTTTTTAGTTTGAGATTATAACAACCTTTGGCCATACTTTACTATTACTATACTGACCTCTAATTAGGGGTTTTACCTACCCAGCTTTTTAAATGGTCTGCTTCTGATCTTTTTTTAATTGTTGGCTGCTTTAAGAACTCTGAAGAGTTGGCAGAAATATTGTCAATAAATATATTAATTTATTAAATTTATTTACTGAAACCTTTATATCCTGATTTTCCTTGTGGTTCAATGAATCAATAACTTACATAATACAATAAAATTAAACTGGGTTGACTCCATCCTCTCTGATGTACAGTATTCCTCTGGCAGAGATCCTGCTCAAAGCCACATGTATTTTGTGTGAACTGGTAGTCACTCCTCAGAGTCCCTGTTTAACTTTTACCTCAGGAGTCCAACCCCCACAACTCAACTTCTCCCTAGGAAAAAGTTTAGTAATAATGCCAGTTCTCTAACTCCAGTTTCCTCTCAGACAGAAAGCCTTGCTTCAGGTTCACTGAATGTCAGACAAAGTTGAAAGATTTTTAAATTAATTAATTAACTAATTTTCTACTCTGGACTCCCCATGAACCGGCTCAGGGTGAGTCACAACACAACTATAACAATAATCACATTAAAAATTTAAAAGCATCGAATATAATCAAAACAATAAAGATGACAGTCTTCAGAATTTTGAGATGGTTTGAACAATAGTCTTATTAAACAATATTTACAGATGACAATGAAAACTTTTGGATTAGAAATCATTGGACTGGAAATCTATACCAGATAAATTCTGAGTCAGCTCTTACATGGCTTCAAGCAAGAAAAAGCTGTCAGCAACAGAATGCAGAATTATTAAGCATCACAGAACTACATGAACAAACCTACTTGGCAGGTATGACCTTTTTAAAAATGAAGTCTCTCAGAACAATTTTTTTTATAAGAAGATATTTCAAAACATTGCAACATTATAATATGTTCACTTAGGGTAGAGGAGATGGGCAGAATTGATATTTAACTATACTTCTAAATGACAAGTGAAAAGCCCTGTTAGGCGAAACTTCATGTTAATGTTAGAGATTCAAGACTAGATCTCCTGACATGTTGTCCATAAAAAGCAGCCTGCAGGAGCCAAATTTGGATTCTAACTGTGATGCTTGACAAGGACAATTTAACTCTCCCCAGTCTGTTTTCCTGGCCAAAGCTTCCTCCTGGCTGCAGTGAGCTCTGAAAAAGAAATATACAAAACACTGATATCCACCTTCTTTGCTAACCAGAGCTCACTACAACCCAGGGGATCATGGTTTTCCAAGCAGGAAAATGGCAGGGAGGAGAAAGTTAACTCCACCTTGCCTAATACCATGGCTTTAATATTGAGGGGCTGTTTTTTGGACCCAAAGAATGCAAGAATTCCTAGTTCTTTGATGTACTGTGTAGTTTTTGATAAAAAGTAAAGGAGATGTCTACTTTATGGCACCTTAGGAAATAATGTTTGATTTTAATGTAAAGAGTGTGGTAATCTTGCCATCCAGATTCATGAGGGGAAGTATTAACAAGCAATGCTTTGAAGGCAGTTTCTAGGATATTTGCAGTCAGTTGATTCAGTCTTATGACTCTCTTCTGCTAAGTCTCCCTTCAGTGGAGAATGACTTCCTCCAAGACTTGGTGGGAGGAAGTCATAGGAACCAAACCATTGCTGTTTACATCCAGATATGCTGGCCCAGCCCAGGGAGCTGAGGGAAGAGACAAAATCACCTTCTTATATTCAACTTCTGAAATGGCACACAAGGGACTTTTGAAATAAATAAATGTTTTATTTAACTTAGAGAATAAAAGGTCAGGTGGAATCAGGGGTAGGATGCACAAGGTGAACTAATAATAAAACTGAGGTAACTTTTTAAACACACTAAATCCAAATAATATGTTGCCAACAAGTAAATATTTCTGCTTATCAACAAAGACTTTGAAACTTTGAGGAGAGAGGCTTTCTTTTCAGTGTCTGCTTAAACACTCAAGCATAGGTTCCTGAGTTTCACTGACTCTTAAGATCTAGAAGTCAGGAACATACCACCAAGCTCCCAGAATCCTTCTCTATACATAAACCATGGATCACTCCTCATTTTAGAGATATTTTCTTTTCCACGGGGCAAAGATTACTTCTCTTGACTAAAACACTATCACTTTTCAGCTTGTAGAGGGGATCCACTCACTCCTTCAGCTTCTTCAACTGCCAGTTCCCAACCATAATTTCTTAATTGATGCTCTCCCCAAATTCTGTTAGATCAGCCTATCATTTAAAGGTTCTCTGACTCTGTGAGGCATTAATCCTTGACAGTCCATTACAGCTATCTTTAGCATCCTCTGTGATAATGGGTCTGCTTCTTTTAAAAAGAGGAACCAATCTGGGATCAGACACTTTCAGCTAATTTATTCTCAATGAGCGGCCCTTGCCATTTAAGGTTATTGAAGCTTCACTGTCCGAAGGCAGAAATTCATTAGCTGATGTTGCACTTGCAGTGCAGAGAACAAGCTTCGTGATCTGATTAATTTCTGCTTGATAGTCAGCTGCTAAAGACACAGGAATAATGCCACAAGAAAAGCTGGCAACCTTAATTATACCAGGTCAGGTTAGGTCCCCTCCTTTTAGCTTTCTAGGTATAAAACTTTTATAATTATGCAATACATTGCTGCTCCTTTTCTTCCCTTAAACAGGATTAACAAGTGATGTGAATATTGACTACTGGATTGGGCTTAACAGTTTGGATATGGACAGTGGATGGAGGTGGGCTGGCAACAATCCTTTCAGATATTTAAATTGGGCTCCAGGTGAGTGATCATTTATAGACAGTGGTCAATGCCATATTCCTTAAAGTGACAGGAATACTATGCTCCATAGAATATGGCTACATGTTGACCATAATCATTGGGCACCACAACCCAGTGAAAGATTATCATTACCATAACCATAACTGTTTTAACTATGGTCAGTTGCACCCTCTCCCCCATTCTCTAGCTTATATAATATGCATAACTGAAATGAAACTGAAGGATGAGACAAAACATTGCTTGTTATTATGATAAAGATAGATGCAGTGTTAACTCAGGTAAAGCACATTGAATAATTGTTTATTTCTTTAAGGGAGCCCATCACCAGAATCAGAGAAAATTTGTGCAACTATGCAGTCTCAAACTTGCAAATGGGAGAATAAAGAGTGTGGTCATAAACTTGGATACATTTGCAAAAAAGAAAACTCTTCATTAAACACCCCAGTTATCTCTTCAGGTAGGGTCAACTGCAAGTGAACTATATGAAAGATATGGGGTAGGTCCCACAGGTTTCTTCTGAAATTGGTGACACTTTTCCTGTGGTGCAGGGAGTTATCCATTGACACAAGTGGCTTTTGTGACTGTGGAAAGTACTATTGCTAGTGGAACAGATCTGCAGGCCCTGGCAGTTCAAGTGGTAGCCTTCATGGAAAGGAAAGTGGTATTTATGTATTTATACTTTACCTTTGTCACTGAGACTCAAGGCAGATTGCAGTCAAATCAAATTGCAGTCAAATAGTATTAAAAACATGAGATAAGATAGCTGATAAACAGTGCAATAGGAATAGGATTCCAAGCAATGGGGGAAAGTATCGAATATGATCAGTTAGAAACAATGCAAAAAAGTATCAGACATGATCTGCTTGAAACAATCATAAAAAGGATCACACATAGTCAATTTGAAATAATGCAAAAACAGTATCAAACATGATTAATCAGAACAGAGCAACAAAAGTATCAAATGGAATTACAGAAATTAGAACATGATGCAGTAAAAGCAACGTAATATACACAACACATAATATATATCATAACGCGCATAAACTGCGCTACTGTTTTCTTTATAGAAGCACATTCCTGAGTCACTCTGTTATATTATTGCCCTAATCTTTTTGTAAAAATGCACTACAGAACTATACTGTTTTATAATATTCCCAGGATGATGGGAGCATTCCTGGCCTCCTCGGCATAGCCATTCCACAAAGTGGGGGCCACAATACAGAACATATGTGTAGGGGCAGATATTATTCCTACCCATTTGCAGGGAGGTACATTCAGAACACTTTGCTCAAACAATGCTTTTGTGTTGGGGCATGGCAAAAGCGAGAGTCCTGCAGATATGAGGATCCCATGATATGCAGGTTTGTATATGGTAGCAAGTACCTTAAATTGAACCTGATGATTGATAAGTAATCAGCAGGATGACTGCAGTTTGGGTACATATCCATCTAGCTCCTGATAACAACTGAGCTGTGGCATCCAATACCAACTGACGCCTCTGAGTTGACTTCAAAGGAGTCTACTGTAACCATCTAGTCTCTACAGCAGCAGCCTTCTCAAACAATTCATTGGACCTACATTCTTGAGGGGATCTGGCCAGTGGCAGATGGCACAAAATGAGAGAATCTGGCAGATGAAACTAAGGCATCATGATATGTAGTTTAACACAAGGTTATGATACACCCATGTTGGTCCTTTGTTCCTATAAACAACCAAGTTTTGCATTATTTTATTTCATTTGTATGCAGATCATTTTGAGCTTTAAAAATGGTGTGTGCAATATTTCAAATCAATCCATAAATAGACTGGATCTTCAGTGCTACAGAGCAATAACTGAACTCATAAGTGAAATATATAGATTTTCATCTTTATACTCAAGTTTTTAGGACAGCAATCAAAATCTAGGGGACATGGAAGCAAACAGCATCTAGAGAGATGATGGCCTGAAAAAAGGGAAACAATTGGGCATCTGTTTCCCCCCATTTTTGGGGGGGAGGGGAAAGTTCTGAACAAACATTTGTGAAATATTTTCTTTCCAAAATGAATGAAACCAGTGGGGGACCCCACAACAAGATGTTGAGGATTGTGCAGCCCTTCCCAAACTTTCCCCTTGACTGCTGACCATGGAGAGTGAAGCAATGCTGCTGAGATTACTCCTTGCCCACCTGCTTAACTCTAGAGCCATTGCCTTATTCTTACTGATAAGCAGCCAAGGTGAAAGTTTAGGTATGTATCTTAGGTGATTGCACTGGAGACAGATAGGTGGATGAAAAGGAGACTCGCTCACCCACCCATCAGTTTCTGGCAGTTGGGGGATGGCATTAGCAACTTCCCCCCCCCAGCTTAAATGGGGGCAGTGAGGGCAGCAGTGGGGTCTCCCATCCCGTATGCCTGTCCATCTTTGTCCCCATATCTTTCCCCTGTCAGTTTGCAGTGGGAGAGGCATGGCAGTTCTTGGTTTCCTTCTCCTGCCCACCACTGAGCTGGCTGGCTAATAGAGGGATGGCTGTGGCTCTTAGCTCCTCCACACCCACTTGCAGCATCTTGTCTATGTGGATGGCTCCTTCTTCTGGCCCACTGGTGAACAAACTTACCTGACACCTCTTCCCCTCATCCTTTGGGACTGTAGTGATGCCAAAATGTGTCATGAGCCTGGGGCATGCAGCTGAGATGTTGAAGGAAGAGAATCAGAATGAGCCTAGGGGGCACTGACAATGCCAGAATCATGCCGTGGGCAGCTGTGGCAACACTAAGAGGTGGCAACTGTGGCTTCTCCTTCCACTCAGTGCCCATTTGCTGCCACTGCCTGCCTACAGCAGCCTCCCCTCATCACTCCAACAGAGAAGTGTTATCTGAACATGCTCAGACAATGTTCTTCTGTTTTTTACACTCCCTTCCATCTTACCCCTGAGATTTTCAGATTTTTCTGCAGACCTGGGGATCCCCCAAGTCTGGAGAAAAATCTTCTGTCAGTTTGGTCCCAATGCACAGATTTAAGTATCTACAGATTACTTGGCTATTAGAACATAAGACTTTTTAAAATATAAGGTGTTGCTCATTCAAAATGTGCAGTATGATCATTTTAATGTAGTTTTTATGTTCTATATAAGACAATCCACAGTATTAGATAATGAAATTTCCTGTGTAACCGTATACAACATTTTTACATTTTTATTGAGCAGTCCCAAATGCAAGGTGAAAAGAGAAGAAAGTATCGTCTCTGGGCTCTGACTCATCAGACAGGTTGTGTTACCATTTTTTCTCAGTCACAACAGATGTCCTACTAGCACCCAGAATGGAATGCCCTCATCAGAAGATGGCTGATCTTCTGATCACTGCCTTTCTCAATCTCTGCAGACCTTTTCCCCTGGAACAACTTCTTCAGAAAGGAGAAAACTGCCTCAGCTTCTTCTCTCTGTTTGTCTTATCCTCTTTTCCTGCCCTGTTGCCAGGCAACCACTCACTCAGCCTCTCTGGGGAAAGCTCCTCCTTCTAGAGGGCAGTGTTTCCAGGCCAGGGCCCACTATGCCAGTAAAACATGTAACAAACTTTTAAATAATAAATATAATACTATATTTCCATTTCCCCTAATATATCAGATTTTTTCCCCTGAGGATAAAAAAAAGTTTTTCTTTCCACAGGAGACCATTTTCCAGAAATTTTACATCCTTAGCAGCAGCCAAATCCCTATGCCAAACATCATGTAGGAACACTTATAATATCAGAAATGTACAGCTTCTCTTATGATATAAAGTAGATTTCTTTAAAAACAACAGTTCTTGAAAGAGAGATATTTGCTTTACAATGATAGGTAACAAGCTCTATTTGCAATAATCTTCTACCTCAATGGAATATTACACTATCATTTAAAAATATACTTGCTCACAGTATACTTTAATTGAATAACTGAATCAGTCATATAATTGAATAAATCTTTCTGCCTAGAGTGTCCATGGGTGTGGGGGGAGGTTAGGATATTTGCTGATTCCCTTCTCCTGTCTGAATGGGGCATCCACAATCCTTGGGTCTTCCCTATCACCCAGGAATAGCGTTGTGGGGGGGGAGGTATTTTGGGCTATAAGAAGCAAGAAGCAGTGAAAAGTATCCCATCCTTCTGCCTGGAGAAACTCTAGATGGATCCAAGCTTTTTATGT
The DNA here is from genome assembly GCF_032191835.1 of Heteronotia binoei. Taxonomy (NCBI): domain Eukaryota; kingdom Metazoa; phylum Chordata; class Lepidosauria; order Squamata; family Gekkonidae; genus Heteronotia; species Heteronotia binoei. Next base: position 37,211,109 of record NC_083232.1, on the reverse strand, counting down.
TTCCACTGAATATGCTTGCTCCCTTTTTAGATGACTTGAAACCTGTGAGATGTCCAGATGGCTGGGTTCCATATTTAGGCCACTGTTACCTCCTTCACAGAGACCTCAGGTCATGGAATGGTGCACTATCATCTTGTCGTAAGAAAGATGGAGATTTAGCCAGTATCCACAATATTGAAGAGCATAGTTTTGTCATTTCTCAACTTGGCTACAGTAAGTAATTCTATGTCTGTATCACATTTTTAAACAGTAGAGATTTGAACCAAAACCTCTCAAGCCTTATTCTATTACTCACCAGTGCTTTAAATACAGTAAATACTTCTTCTGTACTGTGTTCTTCTGGTTTCATATCACAATAGGCCCATAGCTATGAGGGGGCCTGTGGGGGCACAGCCTCCTGACTTCTGTCCAAGGCCCCCCCAACTCTGGGGCCCCAAGCAGCCCCTGGGTCCTCTGCCATGTTTGGGGGGGCTGTCTCCGGCCCCACGAGCAATTTGCATGGTGGAGAATTCGCTCGCGGGGCAGGCCGCAGAAGCAGTCGGGGCTCTTGGGGGCCCTTTAACTGGTGCGGGGGTCTGCTTCTGTCCCCGGCCCCGGGCGTTATTTTAGTGGTGAGAACGGAGGCTGGTGGTGAGAACGATTCTCCCTGCCGCTCTCACCGCCACCTTCCCTTCCCACCACTAAAATAGCATGTTGGATCGGGGGGGCAAAAGCAGCTCCCAACCCCTCCCACAAGTTAAAGGGTCAAATCAGCTGGGGGCTGCTTCTGCTCCTGCCCGACAGCTATTTTAGTGATGGAAAGGGAGGGCAGTGGCAGTGAGAGTGGCAGGGAGAATTGCTCTCACCACCGGCCTCCATTCTTGCCACTAAAATTGCACACAGGGTGGGGGCAGAAGCAGCCCCTGGCACCAGTTAAAGGGCCCGTGTGGATCAGCTGGGGGTAGCTACTGCCTCCGGCCCCGTGCTCTATTTTAGTGTCGGGTAGGGAAGAAAGGCTGGCAAGAGAGCGGCTCTTGCTGCTGCCTTCCCTTCCCTGCACTAAAATAGTGTGCGGGGACAGGGGCAGAAGCAGCCCCCAGCCTCCCGCACCAGTTAAAGGGACCGCCGATCAGCTGATCCACTGATCGGCAGTCCCTTTAACTGGTGTGGGAGGCTGGGGGCTGCTTCTGCCCCCGTCTCCACACACTATTTTAGTGGCAGGGAAGGCAGAGCAGCAGCAAGAGCAGCAGGGAGGGAGGGAGGAGGAAGGAGAGGCAAGGTTGTGTGGGGTGCAGGGGGGTGTAAGTGCCCCTAACAAATTTAAATGCCCCCCCCGACCTTTCATATTCTGGCTACGGCCCTGTATCACAACAATGAAGTTTTTGGTACTACAATTCAGTAAATGTTACAGAGGCTTCTTTCTACTTGAACCAACAATATAAAAAAGTTTCTCCAAAGCTCTGCTTTCCTAGATTCCTAATACAACTTAAAGTACACAGCAATAGCTTATTCCAATGTCAAACCTACCAGCACAGCTGAGTCAAGAATGGATCTGGAAGTTAATAACACCTGAGAGTCTGCTTTTCAAACCTCAGTTATTTCTGCCAGCTGTCATGGGTCAGCCTGAACACCAGTTTGACTTTCAGTTGGAACAGAGCAGTGACCAGGATGTTTTAAGAGAAGAGGTTCATGGGCAAAAGGAACTTCAGGGAAGCAGCACACAAGATGAACTGAAGGCTGGCTCATTGCCAACAGCTGATGCTGACTCACAAGCACATTCCAGCCCTGTCTTGACCACTGAAGGCCAGGTGGTTACTATCAGTCCTCCCTGCCCCCCCTCACCCACACTACGTGAAAGAAGATGGCAAAAACTTAGAACTTCAAGAAAGAAAGCAGAGTTCACACCTTCTGGACCATTGTCGGTTGTTTGAGGATGATATCATTGCTAGACTGCTTCTAAACAGCTTGCTGGAAATAGGGCTTCCTGCCTGATATCTATAAAAGCTGAACAGACAGGCTGCTCAAAGTGGAAGCAACAAGTCATTAACTTTGACTTAACAACCACAACTCTTGGCTTTACTCTGGCCCTGTGACCTTCAGACCAGCTCTTGAGAACTCTCTTGGACTCTGTTTGCTTTAGGTTTCCCAATCCCCAGGTCCCAGAGGGGGATCCCCCGGTTTTACAGGCTTTCCCCTGCCCCCAGCTAGCTGGCCAGCGAGGGGAAACCCCACTCTCACAGTCACCATGTACCTCTAGATCTCAGGCAGGTTTAGAAACCTGCAAACAGGTCCGGTTTCAAAATGCCTGCGTGTGTGTGTGCCTTTAAAATTGAGCAGGAAGCAGGAAGTACTTCTTGGGGAAGGGTCAGTAGCAGAAACTCTTCAGAGGCAGCCCCTCTTTTGCTTTGCTTTCCCTTTACACCAAGTAAGTGGGTGGGTGTGAGTTTGTGTGAGAGACAGCAGCGTAGCTAGGGCTGCCAATCCCCAGGTGGGGGCAGGGGATTCCCCGGTTTGGAGGCCCTCCCCCCCACTTCAAGGTCATCAGAAAGCAGGGAGAGGGGAGGAAAATGTCTGCTGGGAACTCTATTATTCTGTATGGAGTATTATTGCCGTAGGAAATAATGGAGAATTGATCTGCAGGTATCTGGGGCTCCGGGGGGGGTGCTGTTTTTTGAGGTAAAGGCACCACATTTTCAGTATAGCATCCAGTGCCTCTCCACAAAATACCCCCCAAGTTTCAAAAAGATTGGACCAGGGGGTCCAATTCTATGAGCCCCAAAAGAAGGTGCCCCTATCCTTCATTATTTCCTATGGAAGGAAGGCATTTAAATAGGTGTGCTGTCCCTTTAAATGTGATGGCAAGAACTCCCTTGGAGTTCAATTATGCTTGTCACACCCTTGCTCCTGGCTCCACCCTCAAAGTCCCCAGATATTTCTTGAATTGGACTTGACAACCCTAGTTTGCTTTGTGCTTTGACTTCAGAATGATTGATGATCCTCCTGGCTACAAGCCCCCAAACCTGCACCTTGCTCAGCATAGAGACTATCTGCTGGACTACTTTCTGACTGCATCCTTGACAACTCTGTACTGGAGAACCTGATGACACCACTCTTAAAAGTGTTTCTGGGGTCTTCAGTGGGCTGAGGAAAAATATTTTACAGGGAAGATGCATTCTGCCTGTGAAGCTCAGCCAAATCAAATGCAAGAAATACAATAGCTTATTGCCATAATTCTGCTCAGTTGTGACAATAATACAGAAGTCCAGCTCTTCATATAATGTTTTGCTGCTTAAACCTGCACCACCATTCTTCTATAAACTGTGCAAGTTTCACAGAAGCATGCCAGTTCCTTCTCAGCATCAGTATGGCACCATTATTACCTTTTATATCTAAGGGTATACTGAAAGATCCTGCTTAACACATGAAGATAGTTTCAGGAGGGTGGCCATCAGTGTTCCCTCTAAGCTGAGTTAGCATTAGCTAGCTCACAGATTTTTAGCCTCCAGCTCACACCTTTTTGTCTTGGCTCAGGAAAAACGGCCCCAGAGCACAATAATTTATGCAGTAGCTCACAACTTTAATGCCAGTAGCTCACAAAGTAGAATTTTTGCTCACAAGATTCTGCAGCTTAGAGGGAACATTGGTGGCGATCAGCACTCCATCTAAGCTGAGGTAGTGTGAACTAGCTCAGTTTTTTAGCCTCCAGCTCACACATTTTTTCTCAGGTCAGGAAGGACGGCCCCAGAACAAACTAATTTAAACAGTAGCCAAATCAGTCACTCACAACTTGAATGCCAGTAGCTCACAAAGTAGAATATTTGCTCACAAGACTCCACATCTTAGAGCGAGCATTGGTGCCCATATTGGTCTGCGATAAAAGAGCTAGATTTGAGTCCAGTAACACCTTCATGACCAAAAAGATTTTGGGGATGTAAGCTTTCAAGAGTCAAAGTTCCCTACGTCAGATAGCATCTTCAGCTAGGCCTTATACAGGTGCCTGGCCTGTGAATTTCCTACTTGTCAACCACCAGCGCAAGGTTATTTTCAGTGGCTGCCCCTTCTCTCTTAAATCAGCTCCCTGGGGAAGTCTGCGTCCTGTGGGATCTTCCAGTATTCTGTAAGGCATGTAAGCCTGCTCTGTTTCATGTAGCCTACTGAACCAGAGACCTGGCCTGTTGTTTAATTTCTCCAAGTAATTAGTCATATAATTAGTATTATTACTTTATTTATTGCATTTATTTATTTTATTGCATTTTTATTTTATTACATTTTAATTTTAAAATTTAAATTTTATATTATTTTGGGATTCTTTTACCACACCATACCCCACATGTTGTAAACTGCCCCAAGTCCCCTGTGGGGAGAGGATCTGGGATATAACATAAATAAATAGCCCTTGGAAGCAAATACCCAACATGCATCTATCTTCTCAGATCCAACAGATATGTTGTGGATAGGACTGAGTGTCCAGAAGATTGAGAAGTATTTTGAATGGAGTGATGGGACACATGTGACATACACCAAGTGGCAAAGTGGAGAACCTACTTATCTACAAGACTCTCTGGACAATTGTGTCATCATAAGAGGAGAAGTAAAAATAATGCTGTTTGCTTACTGGGCGGGGGGGAGGTGGGAAGGCTGTCTTCTCTACCTGCTAACATAAGATACATTTCCATTGTGTCTGTTGAGCCTTGCCCCACCCTTTGCAGGCGGCTTCAGCTTGGGAGAGAAGAGATTCAAGCATTCCTTCTCCCTTCTCTTTCTGGGCAATGGTATCACGGAGATGAGACAAGCTGATATCCTCTTTGGCTCCAGTCTGAGGGAGCTTAAATACCACCCAGTAACTCCCCCCCCCCCGGTTTTTTGTCCTGTAAGACTAGATTGTCTCATGGTACCTTCCCTTCCTATGGAAACCATAGGTCATTGTGTCTTTGCTGAGCCCACCCAACACTGGCTTGTGAGGGAGGCCTCTCTTCTGCCCCCTGCTTTTGGAAACAAAGTTTCAACACCTTATGGCTGTAAATATAAACTTACAGAATGGATGCTGATATCTCAGAACCCAGAAAAAGTAACTGAGTGAGATTGCCAGTGTTTGGGATATAGCTTTTTGTGCCTTCTTATAGCACTTTCCTCTTGCCGTTAGAAAACTCAAAATAAATGATAGCAAACACTGTAGACTCAGTTTAGCAAAATGAAAGCATGTGCATCATTTATGAAGATCACAAGTTAAACTTATCTTTGTGCAGGATTTGGATCGCCTGGAAGAATAAAATAATTTTTTAAACTACTAAATATGCTAGATATATCTAAAAATTTAATGCACTAAATGTAAATATATTTGTAAATGCTAGCATTTTCTGCAAGTTGAAACTACTTGTCATTCTTATTCATAGACTTGAGATGAGCATTTCAATTGTTGCTCAGAAGTTTTTTGGTTTAGTTTGCAGATATATTGTATTTAGTCATGTAGATATATTGGGCAATTCATGTAGTTCTTCATGCAGCTAAGGTATAAATGGAAAGATCTGTGTGGATAGAAGAAGAAATCAAGCACTGGGAAACTGAAATGAATGTCAAAGTATAAGGAGAGTTATGTTCTTCACCAAGGATCATGTCTTCACTCTTCCTTTTCCAGAATGGATATTGGATGGATACTTTCTGTCAAGAGGAATATGGTTACATCTGTAAAAGAAAACCTTTGGAAACTCTTTCGGAACCAGAAGATGCTGACCCAGGCTGCCAGAATGTAAGCCAGTAGTAAATCATTTAGAAGTTTGCTAAACTGGTTAGCCTCACACAACTAGTGCTTCATCTTCAAACTATGCTGTTTTTGTGAAGATTTTAGCAGTTTCAGCAGTAAGTGTTCTTAAAAGTTTCAGACTGGTTTTCCTAACCAAGTAGGGGTGGTTCCAGTTTTTTATTTATATTTGAAGAAAGCAGTAAAAGCTTGTCTCCAATACTTCTGCTTGATGCATCCCTCTTCTCCCTGTCTCCCAGCAATAACTACAGGACTCTCTTAGGGCGTTTTCCCACAGAGCTTACCTCGGAGCGACGTCCCTCTTCACCGCGCAGCATCTGCGTGGATTTCCCACCAACTGCTCCGCATAACCAGGAAGTGCCGGACCTTTTGCGTCGCAGATGTAAACCACTAAAAAGCAGTTTACGTTAGCGATGCAAAAGCCGCGGCTCTTCCTGGTTATGCGGAGCAGTTGGTGGGAAATCCGCGCAGATGCTGCGCAGTGAAGAGGGACGTCGCTCCGAGGTAAGCTCTGTGGGAAAACGCCCTTACTGTACATATCAACTTCACTCTTTTCTAGGGTTGCCAAGTCCAATTTAAGAAATATCTGGGAACTTTGGGGGTGGAGCCAGGAGACTTTGGGGGTAGAGCCAGGAGACATTAGGGGTGGAGCCAAGATCAAGGCTGTGACAAGCATAATTGAACTCCAAAGGGAGTTCTGGCCATCACATTTAAAGGGACGGCACACCTTTTCAATGCCTTCCTTCCATAGGAAATAATGAAGGATGGGGCACCTTCTTTTAGGGCTCATAGAATTGGACCCCCTGGTCCAATCTTTTTGAAACTTGGGGGGTATTTTGGAGAGAAGCACTAGATGCTATACTGAAAATTTGGTGCCTCTACCTCAAAAAAACAGCCCCCCAGAGCACCAGATACCCATGGATCAATTCTCCATGATTTTCTATGGAAATAAAACTTCCTAGGGAATAATAGAGTTCCCAGCAGACATTTCCCTCCCCTCCCCCCTCTTTCTGACAATACTGAAACAGGGGGAGTGCCTCCAAATGGGGGGATCCCCTGTCCCCACCTGGGGATTGGCAACCCTACTCTTTTCTGCTTGCCAAGGAAGAATCTTTGTTCCACTTTAGACCTAAAGGGCCATGATACTGTCCTAAGAAATCTTTACCATTTACTTTAGGGTCTATTGTGCAGGTGTGTTTGTAAGCCAAAATTCCCTCAAAAGAGGTTAGGGAATTGCTAGGGAGGCACTTATGGCTTAATAAGGATCTAGAATCTATGTATACAGGATTCCACCTCCAGAAATTATTGCTTAAATTTACCAAGGACACTAATCAAGTAAAACGATTACAATTTATTCCAGAAAAATATAGAACACACATACAAGGTAATATACTCATAAAACATACATATAGTCCTAAGAAAAATAGAGAGAATTGCAGAGACAACACATGGATGGACAAACAGGGTGATAATTACCGATCATAGTCTTCAAGGAAGGCTCCAATGGCGACAAACGGGGACTAAGGGGAAGGGGACCCTCAACTGGCCAAGAATCGGGGATGTATCTAGGCAGTGGAACTGGGGTACTGCTAGATACACACATGCAGAATGTTGGGTCAGAGGTTATAAAGTCTACCTTGACCCCTAAGGGGGTAGGAGGTTCAGAGGCGGATGACAGGGGTGTTCAGGGGTGGTCAGCTGGTATGTGACCTCAGAAAAAGGGAAGGCTCCACAATGACCATAAGGGCTGGATTTGTGCAGTAGCCAATAGCCAGTTTGGAGGGGGCACCTGATTGGATGCCCATACCTGGCCAATGAGCAGGCTTGGCCCTGGTTACCTGATTGGACTGGCTTCCAGGTAACAATTCCAGGATGACCATTAAGGGAAAGAATGGGTGAAATTGTTGGGGTGGAAGTGATTAACATGCTATCAAACTTATCTAAAAAGGTGACAATAGAGGCCAAATCGCTACCTAAGGTGACATCCAATCTATACAAAGAAACTTGTCTCTAGGTGAAGATGTTCTTCCTCTTCTTCGTTTCCATATTGACACCATTTTTTGTCTTGGGTTCCGTTGGACAAAAGCTTAGGCAGTCTGACAGGATCCGTGCTTAAGATAAGCTTGGTTGCCTTATGCAAAAGTTGAAGCAGCTGTTGGATATGTGAGTCTCTTGCTTTGCTCTAATGGAGTCAGGAAAACAAGATGGATTCTGGTGGTGTTAGCCTTTGGTTCATGGAAACAGGCTGGGAACTGTTTGACTGTACAGTTCATGGCGGCTTGGCTTCTTCCACTGCAACAGCCAAGATTGTGCACGCAAGGAGTAGCTGGAGGCTCGTCTGCAGTTCTGGCTAACACCCATCCAGTGATGCAGAATGCTGCTGCAAAGCTGAGGCTTATAGTATCCACATAAGCCTTAGAAACCATGGGCAAAATCCACTTCTTAGAGCAGATGTGTGCGAGACAAACTCCAGGCACCCTGGCAACCATACTGGTAATCATGGTGTCCATGTGTATGAAAAGTAGGGGGCTTTTTCGTACATGTTTCCCCTTTTTTCACCATGCATGTCTGTCAGGTTTTGTCATTCTGCATTGATTTTCCTCCCTTCAGTGCTCAGTTAGCTTTTTGGTCTCTGTTTCTTTGGGTTTTCTGAGAGTGCTTTTATGTCGATTTCCCCCTTGTTTCTTTTCCAAGCCAAAGGTAATTCTGAGGTTTTCTGAGAATGCTTTTATGTCCATTTCCCCCTTGTTTCTGTTCCAAGCCAAAGGTAATTCAGAAGAATACAGATTCCCTTGGATTTCCCCCTTGACCTTTTGCCACCCCAAAAGGTCCCCCCCACCCGCATCAAGGTTGTTCCACTCACTCTTCACCTTCTGCCATCCTCCCCCTTCATTGGTATAAGGTCAGTTTCCTCTCATTTTTTAATTGCTAGTCTAGGAATGCTGAATTTAAAAAATAAAACAATGGGGGATAGTTTAAAAGGAGCTGCATGAGGTTTAGTTCTCTGCCCATATTGACTTGAAAGTGGGATCAGAGAGGAGGCACACACAAAAAAAGGATTTCAGTGCTGCATCCAAACAAAATGGGGAAGATCATCAATGTGGAATGAAACTAACCTGAGATGTATAGAGAGAGAGACTGGGATGGGAAGCCTAATGCTTTGAAAACATTTTTTTCCTTTTAATGCTTTAGTTAACAAAGTTTGGAGGGGGGGCTTGGAGAAAACATTTAAACAAGCCATGGTCTCTTTAAATGCCTTCTGACTTCGCTTGCCAAGTTGCATCATGGCAGCAGCAGGGTGTTTAAAGAGACCACTGTCTCTCTAAATGCCTTTCTCTCTCTATTAAAAGTAATGACAGATGGGGGCACCTTTTGAGGGTTCCCTAGAATTAGACCTCCTGGTTCAATCTTTTTTGAGACTTGTGTGTGTGTTTTTTAAAGGAGAGGCACTGACAGCTATGCTGCAAATTTGGTGCCTTACCTAAAAAATTAGCCCCTTCAAAGCCCCAAATATCCTTGGATCAACTCTCCATTACACCCTGGGGTCCCAATTATATCCAATAGTCCCCATAGGGACTAATGGAACAAAAATATTGGGTTTCCTGAATATTTCCCAAAGCCAATATCATACTGGTGTTGGGATTCAGTAATATCAAGTAATACTGATTTGTTTTGGGTTCAGTATACCTGAACCCAAAGAATATTAGTTTTTTGGACACCCCTAGTGCAGTCACACACAACCTTGACAATGACCACAGCTTGCAATACCAGTGTCAGTAGGCTCTGCTATGCATTCTGTAAACTCAACATGCTTCCCCATATTATGAGATTGTGTGACTCTTTCCCATTTCCACAGTAGCTGATCACACAGCAGAGGATCCTCTAGTGCCCTGCCATATGGAAATCAGGGCTTCACAGCTGCTTGTCAATTTTTTAAAAAGTCTTGTCAATTTCAACGTTGGGTCTCCTTTGCCTGCATTCCTTTCTGTTCTCTTTCATTCCACAAGCTGATATTAAAACACATGTGCAGAACCTGAACCACAAGGATTTAAACAGAAGGCACTTGATGGATGCTACTGAGCAGCTGTGATAGGGCAATTTTGTAAATTAAAAAAACTTTGGACACTCCCCCCCTACATGTCACAAGTGAAGTTTCACCCTGATTTAGAAAACTCTGATTTTTTATTGTAGCTGAAGAATAAATACACTGGAGGAAAAAGAATGGTGTGTAAAGCAGGTACAGAATCCAAAGTCAATATTAAAGTCTTACTGCTCTGAAAATCTACAGTAATGTGTGTGTTTGTGTAATGGGCCTAGGTGCCTTCATGGAATCTCTTTCTAGTGCAGGGGAACTGGAGCCTTGCAGTAGAGGTTTTGTTAGGCTAAATTTAGCTTTGCACAGCAAAAGGGGAAGCTTCTTTGGGGAAAAAAGGCCTCATGAGAATTGTTGCTTTACAAAATAATTTGATGTTCTTTATTCTTAACATAATCCATCATGTGATAAATAAGGCAGATCAGGCATTCCATCTAGCTCTTTATCTAGAAAATGGAGAGAGATTCTGAGATCACATATTTCTCTCATGGAGACTGGAGAAGAGACAGAGAAAGGCAGCAGGAGAAAGAAGTAGCTGGAAGGAAATCTCTGAGAGCAGCATTTTGTGTAGACAAAAAGGGTACTTTCATACACACTAAGTAATGCACTTTCAATCCACTTTGCAACTGGATTTTACTTTGTAAAATGGAAAAAAATCCACTTGCAAATGCTTACTGAAGTGGATTGAGACTGCATTATTTAGTATGTGTGAAATTCCCTTTTGGGAAAAAAACAGCAGAAGAGAAGATGGATACATAGAAATCTGACCTATCCACCTTATTAGCGCTACGTTCCCTCTGGAGTACTGATATGCTTTGTGCAAAAAGTCGTCGTAAAAAGTCGTTGCATAGCATGTCCAAAAAAGATGACCAAAGAAGTCAAACTAGAGTATGTGAATTTAATGTGAAATGATATCGTTTATGTCAAAGATACAAAAGCCCTTTTCAGATTCATTCATTGTTGAATGAACACTTCAGATTGAATGCATTTTATGAGGATTCCTGACCACACAAAGAAAACCCTACAAGTATTTGTGTTTGCGATATATCAGACTTTCAAATACAGGTGTGACAGTCAGGAGCAGGGCTGTTCCATTTATCTCTTCTGTCTACCTTCCAGTCATCACATTCATTATGCTCTGCATGTCCTCCAAAAAAGGCTTAAATTATTTTTAAATTAACCAGGAAATGAATTTGTTGGTTCCAGCTATTGATTTTTTTCTTTTTAATTCTTGACAGCTGGCAGATCGGTGGAAAAAAAATTATGGGAATTACTTCATCATACAAACTTATATACTTAGGACATGAGGCTGAATGTGGATGCCAGTATTCCCTATTGATTATTGTACTAACATAAGGTCAATAACTCTTTTTTATTGACAGGGTTGGAAAAAGCATGGATTCTATTGTTACTTAAGTGGACAAACACTGGGGACATTTTCAGAAGCAAAGACATTTTGTGAAAGAAACAAGGGTTCCCTGGTGATCATAGAGGACAGGTACTGAAAAGAATTTTCTCTGTTCAAGAGCAAAAGGGCATCCAAATGAAAAGAAAGAATTCTGGAGCTGTGGCTTTGGGACATACTTAGCACTGGGAGAACCTCAGGCAACCAGTTGCGATCAGCACTGAGCTCATCCTTTGACATTTTGACTAGCTGGACTGAAATAAAATATAACTAAAGTCCACCAGGGCCTTAAAGACTAACAAGATTTATTTCAGTGTGTGCTTTCATTAATCATCACTTGCTTCAACAGAAATACATTGAATATGGCCCTATGCTAAGTGGTGGCTGCAGATGAATGGCAAAGGCAGCAAGGAGGCATCACATTGGCAGGCCAGTAAAACTAGACAAGCTAGCACTGTTGCTCATACCTGCCTAAAATGTCTAGTCATCAGCCCCAGAAAGCCAATGCTTGCTTATTCTCCCAAGGCAGGAATTAGAGCAGCAGGGACCAAGAAATTTCCTATAGTTTCTAGCCTCAGAACAAGACCACTGGCAAGAGTTGAGAAGTATTTATTTATTTTAGTAAATTTCTATTCCGCCCATTCTCCGTAGGGCTGAGGGTGGAGTACAACATATAATAAAACAATAAAATACAATAAAAACATTTTTTAAAAGACAACAGCACTCAGATTACCATGACATCATATATTGCCCAGCCTAGCCATCTCACATCATGATATCTCATAGGGATGGCAGTTTTTATTCCAATTCCTAGCACAGTAGGGTTGTGCTCCAAGAAAAAATTAATTATAATTTTGGATGCAGCATTCATGGAATTTTTTTTATCATTTATTCCTGATTTTGGGGTGGGACAGTACCAGTATTAGATTCAGATATGTGGATTTTTAAAGTGTCTGGAATTTTGGGAACACCATTTTTAATGGGGAAACCAATTTGCAGTTCTGGTTCAGCTATTTTAAAGGTAATGGCACCAAATTTGAACAGAACACAGTCCTCTCTACTAATCTAAAAGCTCTCTCAAGGTTCAAGCAGAATAGACAAAGAGGTTTTATAGATTCTTTGTGCACGCCACTGTTTTCCATGGTGGGGGTAGGGGAAATGGCTAAGAAGGCTTCTGGCTTTAAACAAAACTCCTGGTTATATCTGGTTTCTTTATGTAATCTTACAGTTAGGGGTTTTTAAAAAATCTTTCTGCTGAAATTGCTATATTTGCTATCTCTCCTTGTTGTGGTCTCATTTCTCTTTTTCAACACGAAAGCTTCCTGTGTAGAAAACTGCCCCTTTCACTGCAATCTTTGAAAGTACTCTGAATTGTTCACAGAACTAAAGTGTTTGTGTGAGGGCAGTTCTGATTGCACATCCTCTCCCTCTGCACCAGGAGTGGCCAAACTGTGGCTCAGGAGCCACATGTGGCTCTTTCACACATATTGTGTGGGTCTTGAAGCCTGCACCACCTGTTGGCCAACTTGGAGAAGGTATTTCTCTCTTTCAATCACTTCTCCAAGCCAAGCCAGCAGCTTCCATGTTGCAGGAGTAGCTTGACAATTAGAATCTTCAGCAGTGTAGCAAAGTAGAAGTCCTGAAGATCCCTGAAGGTATCTTCATCCACATATCTTCATTTTAGCATCAAGATGTCTCCATGCATCTACATATACTGAGCTTGAACCGGGGCTTCCCTTATAATAGCCCAGCTGTCAATTCCCAGCTGGTTATCCAATCCCATTCCTTGCTTAACTAAGATCTTACAAACATGATGGATCTAGATCACTAACTGTCATTAGATTTAGATTGGTAGCTGTCAAAACCAATTGACTTGACAGTTCTCAGCTGAGGACTATTATTCACAGCTACACACTAATAACTGCTAACAACTAATGTTGTTAATTACCTTAAATACCTTGGGTACAATATAAAAAACCCCACTTAAGCATGGGTGTTATTTGCAATTGAAAGGCTTCAGCAACTTTCAAACATAAGACCAAACATTTAAAGACAAATAGCTGTCAGAAAGGTCAGTTTTTTGACACATACCCACTAGATCATGTGTGGATAATGAATTCAGTCTAAATGTTCAGTTAATGCCCACACCAATTACCTATCCTGCTCTACAGATATGAACAAGCCTACCTTACTAGTCTAGTTGGTCTACGCCCGGAAAAATATTTCTGGATTGGCATATCAGAGATAACGGAAGGATGGACATTTAACTGGACTAATGGGCATTCAGTTACATTTAGCCACTGGAACTCTGGAATGCCTGGTAAGTACCTTTGCAGTGAACCTGCTGCACAGAGTGACACTGGGGGTTCTTTGGGGAGATGAAATAAAGTGAGAAAACAGAGATGAGAGAATGTGAGGCAGGAAATTGAGAGTTGCTGAGTTTTTAAACATTACAATTTTTGAGATAATGGAGGCAAACAAACAGGAAAGAGATCCAGGGAAAAGAAAGCTGGGTGGAAATACAGCTGGTGAAGAAAATGGGATTTGAAGAAAGGTCCCCCAGGTTTAATACAATTGAGAAAATAATCTAAAACCAGCAGGAATCAAATCCCATTGCATCAATATACTCCAGGGGTCTACTTTCTCAAAAAGGGCTTTTCCATATTTTTTTAAAGGGGGGGGGGGTTTACGTGTATAAAAAGAAGTTTAATTCCATTGGCTCTCCCCAAGGACAAAATCATGGCTGTGTTGCTATGAGAACTGGAACTGCAGCTGGATTGTGGGATGTTGTGAGCTGTGAGGAGAAGGCGACATTCATCTGCAAGCAATGGGCAGAAGGTGTGACAACAACTCTTGCTCCAACAACACCCCAATTGCCCCCTTGTCCAGAAGGATGGTCTGGAACCAAAACGTCAACTTCATGCATCAGAGTAGGAATATAGTTTCTTGTACTGAAATACATACTTGCTTAAGCAACAAAGTAGAAAAGGCTGTCAGAAAACTTTTCAGAAACTTTGAGGATGCCGTTGTTATGGTTTTTAACCTTACTTTAAAAATTAAATGCTGGTTTTACCATCATTTTTATTTAAGAATGCAATGTTTATTTAAGTGCAATGTTTCCTTCATCATCTATGACTTTTCTAGAAGTGTCAATGCCTTATGTTTTAGAGTTCTGCAAAGTGCTTCAGGATAGTTAAGGAGGCAGTCCCAGTTAGCAGATTGCTGTAAGCATGAAACACAATGTCATAAAAAGATACCCCTAGAAGCAAACTCAGGGATCATTTAATCCACATTTATTTTGACAGAGAACCTCCATATCTAAATTATGTCCACTGGATGCCTAGGTAATCTCATTTTTCAGATGAATTCTCTATGACTTAATGCGATTTGTTCTAGCACTTGATTCCCTGGGTATAATTTTTTTGCTAGACTAAAAAATGGAGACTTAATTTCACATGTGCATTCAAAGATACACTTTTAAAAACCTCTTTTGTTTCAGCTAAAGAAAAGTCTAGCTAATTTTGTGTCCTTCTCTTGGCCTGATCAGTGGGACCATAATTTATTTAGTTACAAAAGGTGTTTCAGGACCTGTCAGCTGCCTGTAAAAAGGCAGCAAGGAACTCAGGCATATCTTTGTTTCTCCTTTGTGATATCACTACATGTAACTGGTCATAAGAGGATGACTGCTGTTTTCAAGGTACAGAGTAATACAAACATTCAACAAGATGACCTACGTTTTTAAGAAGAAGAAAAAAATCAAGCATATACTTTTCATTAAAAAATTATAGATAAGCATTTTGAACATATGGTCTTCCTCAGAGGCTTTTCTTTAACAATGAAGTATTCATGCCCCATGGCGCAGAGTGGTAAAGCTGCAGTACTGCAGTCCTAAACTCTGCTCATGATCTGAGTTCAATCCCAATGGAAGTTGGGTTCAGGTAGCCAACTCAAGGTTGACTCAGCCTTCCATCCTTCCAAGTTCAGTAAACTGAGTAACCAGCTTGCTGGGGGGAAAGTGTAGATGACTGGGGAAGGCAATGGCAAACCACCCCATAAAAAGTCTACTGTGATAACATTGTGAAAGCAACATCAGCCAGAGTTGGAAACGACTGGTGCTTGCACAGGGGACTACCTTTATATTCATATCTACAAGAAACAGTTCAAAATCAATTAAATGCTAACTGATATATAATTTTCCACCATCTTCCATTGTATTCCCAGGCTCCAATGCAGATTCCCTCCCCACTCCAAAAAAAGAGACACTGGCTCTACTCAGCAAAATTTGAAACTTTCCTCCAGCTTAAGGAACTTTCCTCCACTGAAAGAAGCTCTCAAGGAAATTTCTATCAGAGGAAGGCTCCTTATGCTGGAGAAGGGCTTCAGACAGCACTGAGCAAAGCCACTTTAGATTCTGTCACAACACACTGCATGCCCCACCATTTGTTTGAGTCACCATTGCCCTAATATTTGAAAAATATTTCTTGAAAGCTATACTTCAAACTGCTTTTCCTGCAAGTCATCTCTTTCCCCCATATCCTACTTCCTAAGCTCCTTTCATCAGTAGGTGATTTCTCTCTGTTGTTTTTCAGTTCATTTATAGATATTTTCATTCTCTTTTAATGTCATCTTTTGTTAACTGCATTAACAAAAAGCAGACCAAAGTGTACTTAAATAATTCTAAAGGTAACTCTGCTCTTGCTTCTCTGGTTCTCTGGTTCCTCTTCCATGAGAATACATTCAGTTCTTATAATTCACTTGCTCTTTGTATTCCTGTCTCGCAGAAGTCTCTTCAAATGAAGATTCACTTCTTTTTTTAGCAGTGCTGCTATGTGGGGGTTTGTCATTTTGCAATGACAAAGGCAACGGCAAACCACCCCAGTAAAAAGTCTGCTGTGAAAACGCCATGATGCGACAACACTCCAGAGTCAGAAATGACCGGTGCTTGCACAGGGGACTACCTTTACCTTTTTATTACTATATTATTGTTGCAGAATCATTCCGGCCTTTGTCTCTGCTGTATTTTATTTTAGGACTCACATCTGTGTTCTCTAGTTCATCAACATCAATAAGCGCACAAAAGGACTTTATTATTAGAAAGGCACTTTTGGATCCAACTGGTTATGCTTGCCATAGTTTTCCAACCAACTTTGTGCTCCTTGTGAGAGAGCTTGTTCTAGTGTTGTTCTACTTTCTGTGCTCTTGACACAGAATTGTTGCAAACCAGCTATATAACATTTGAATTATTTATACACACAGTGGAGGAGACTTGATGTCTTTATATAAGATGTAATTTCTTTTAAGAGTTTGCTATCAGCAGTCTTTGGGGATCTTTACAAGCAAATCACTTCAAAGGACTGATTCACTGATAATAGATGGGCATTTAGGGATGGATTGGAGGTGTCCCAAATCAGGCCGGCTCCACACGCTCCCCAGCAAGGCAGCCCCATCCCATCTGTGAGGCGGCTTGGCGCAATCAGACAGGAGGGCCACCTCAGAGACCAGACAGCTTTTTCTCCCCTAATGAGTCAAGCACTCATGTGCTCATGTACTCTGTGCTCAATAGTTTTGGGTAGTTTTTACAACCCCCCCCCCAAAAAAAAACAGAAACGGCTTGGGGCGGCTTGGTGGTTTCACACAGCCAAGGCACCTTGCTTGCACACTTCCCCATCCAGACACCAATGGGGAGACTGGTGTGTGGTTCAAAAATTTGCTACCACTTCACTCTGAGGCTGCTGGAGGATGGGGTGAGTATGTGATGAAGCCAGGCAGCAGATGTTTGTAAGGATTTTTTGCGTCAGTTTCTGAGGTGTCTCTGAGTCACCCCTAACTGCCTGTCTGTTATTAGCCATTGTCTTTGTTTTGTGTTTTTAGTATTTTGTGTGTTTGTGTGCCCATGCCTAGAAGTCATGGCAACCTCTGGCGACTCTTACTGGGGCATGGAAAATATTCAAAGCAGTGGCTTGATGGCTTGCCTTTGCCTCCAAGCCCTGGTATTCTTTGGAGGTCTCCCACCCAAATACTTGCCAGGGTTGGCCTTGCTTAGCTTCTGAGATCCGATGAGATCAGGCGTGCCTTGGATCTCAAGGTCTGGGCTACTAATTGTGTCTTTGTGGTACAGGAATGATAGAGACTATAGACTTTGTGTTATTATTTTGCTGTTATTATAAAGGAGTTAGAGATGAAGTAATTGCTGCACTCTTGGTTATGGTGCCAGGCCATTTGGCACAAAAACTATTTACCTTTTTATATGTTGGGGGTATATATTACCAGAACAGTGGCTAGATTAGAGTTGCCAGTAGGGATGTGAGGTTTTCTGTCACTCCTGCTGGCAACCCACATTGGCCACCCCCTCCATAGTGCCACACATTACACTACCAGTTTTTGATTTTTTTATGTCTGAAAACAAAGAAGAAGTGATAAAAACTACAGCAATGTGTGGAAGGACAGAAAAACAAATGAGTTTTGCATCTGCCATTCTGTTCCACCATCCCTTGCATATACCTCCAACATAAGCATCTTTCATTGATACAAGAACCTGTTGGCAGAAATCTCTTTGCACTGGCAGAATTGATTTAATGTATTCACTCCTTAGCAAAAGAACATGTCAATATCTAGAACACAAGATGAAAGCAATGGATGAAAGTTGCAAAACAGGTGTCTGTAGTCGAGCACGCTGCCACATATTTAAGAAAAGTTAACTTCCCCACATTTTCCATGTGCTAAGCTAGTCTTCCATAATCATTCAGTCTCAAAAAGTGGTCTGGTCATGAATTTCCTTATTAAACCCTGTGGAGGCCCCTAGGCAGTCAAAATCTTGGGGGGCCCCATCGCAAATTATCTCAGAATCTGAGCGCCCACCCCACCATCCACAGCCCCGCCTGCAGGTACTTTCTTAAAAGCTCCTTTTACTAAACTGTGGGGGAGAGGCAGAGAGAGGCAAACATGGCAACAACGCCACCAGCAGCCGCACCCAACAAGTTGGGCAAAGAGCAGCTCAATTGCTGACTGCATGTGCAGGTTGGAAGGGCTGCAAGCAGAGGGAAAACGGGGGGGGGGGGGGGGGAAGCCAGCCTGGGGCCCCTAAAAGTGTGGGGTCCCATAGGCCAGTGCCTGCTTGGTCTAACTGTTAATCCAGCTCTGTACTTTCCCCATTTCTTGAACATGAAGCCTGCTCTAAAGTTCTATTCTGTTATCAATCTTTTAAATAAAGGCTATTACATAAGTTTTGCCAATAGGAAAAAAAAAGTGATAAACACATAGAAGTCTTCAAAGATCAAAAATGTTGATAAGTTGTTTGGATATAATAAACTAGGTGTTGGTGGGAACACTGATTAAAGGTCAAAGTGGTGTTGGTGGGAACACTGGTTAAAGGTCAAAGTAGTGAGATCTGATGAAGGCTGAGAAAAGGGATGGGGGAGAGAAATTAACAAGGTATGAGCCAAGATCTGTCAGTGGAATAGACAGGAATTAGCAAAGTTCCAGAAGAAAATAGTTGAAACTGGTACCAGAATATATCATCATTCTTATTTTATACTTAGATATTTAAAGGGAAAAAATACCTCAAGAGAACTTGGTTTGAAGCTCGAGAATTTTGCAGAGAAATTGGAGGAGACTTGGCTTCCATCCATAGTGATGAAGAACAAAGCAATTTACAGGAATTGTGAGTGTCATAAAATAATCTTTCTATTTTAGGATTCAAAACCATTTCAACTATTTTAGGAAGGCATCCAATTCATTTTCTTCAGAGAGTTCACAGGCTGAAACATATGTAAGCCTGTTATGTTACAATAGACTTTGCTGTTGAATGCTGAAGGTCTGATAGACATGACAGCAGGACATTACGAATGGATTTTGCTATGCCTTTTAAGAATAAAAAGGAGCAGTGGACAGATCTGATTAGGGCTGCAGAGCATAATTTTTATGATCTCATTTTGTGGAGCTGGCCTTTGCCCTGCGGGAGGGAAACATATAATCACTCTGGGCTATGTTCTCTTATTGCATTTATATGCTTGAAGCAATAGCTCAGAAATGTGTATCTTTAAGTATTAGGATCAAAGACTTGAACTTTTGGCAAATTGCTTATCTTAAGTCCCTTAGAGAGGAATCTGATCCAACCAGCAGGCTGAGAGAGTGAAGGCTTTTACTAGTAAAGTCCAAAGTATGATTACTTTTAAAAGAACGAACGGTAAGCAGTGGGGTGCCGCAAGGCTTGGTACTGGGTCCCATGCTCTTTAACTTGTTCATAACTTGTTCATAAATGATTTAGAGTTGGGAGTGAGCAGTGAAGTGGCCAAGTTTGCAGATGACACTAAATTGTTCAGGGTGGTGAGAACCAGAGAGGATTGTGAGGAACTCCAAAGGGATCTGTTGAGGCTGGGTGAGTGGGCGTCAACGTGGCAGATGCGGTTCAATGTGGCCAAGTGCAAAGTAATGCACATTGGGGCCAAGAATCCCAGCTACAAATACAAGTTGATGGGGTATGAACTGGCAGAGACTGACCAAGAGAGAGATCTTGGGGTCGTGGTAGATAACTCACTGAAAATGTCAAGACAGTGTGCGTTTGCAATAAAAAAGGCCAACGCCATGCTGGGAATTATTAGGAAGGGAATTGAAAACAAATCAGCCAGTATCATAATACCCCTGTATAAATCGATGGTGCGGTCTCATTTGGAGTACTGTGTGCAGTTCTGGACGCCGCACCTCAAAAAGGATATTATAGCATTGGAGAAAGTCCAGAAAGGGGGAACTAGAATGATTAAAGGGCTGGAACACTTTTCCTATGAAGAAAGGTTGAAACACTTGGGACTCTTTAGCTTGGAGAAACGTCGACTGCGGGGTGACATGATAGAGGTTTACAAGATAATGCATGGGATGGAGAAAGTAGAGAAAGAAGTACTTTTCTCCCTTTCTCACAATACAAGAACTCGTGAGCATTCGATGAAATTGCTGAGCAGACAGGTTAAAATGGATAAAAGGAAGTACTTCTTCACCCAAAGGGTGATTAACATGTGGAATTCACTGCCATAGGAGGTGGTGGCGGCCACAAGCATAGCCACCTTCAAGAGGGGTTGGACTGGATGGCCATTGGCCTGATCTAACATGGCTTCTCTTATGTTCTTATGATTCCTTTTTAATGGATTTATTTAGCATGCATTCCTAGTGCATACATCCACTTAGGTGTTTATAATGTAGCCACTCTTTAAGGAAAAACAATTAGTTGTCCCAAGATCTAAGCATAGATGCTTAGAAACATGCTCTGCCCCAATGGTATTCTTGCTTGGCATGGCATACCCAACTCATAAATACAATAATATAACAAGATTTGGAGACTCTGATGATGATCCATAGATGTATATTGTTTTTCTAGAGAAATTCAAATTATTATGTTGTTTATTTAAAAAAAATTAGTGTCATGAAATCTTTCCAAATTCACTGGCTTCTACATAACATTTTGTTTAATTTTAGGTTTGAAGATGAGACTTGGATTGGTTTAAGTCTGTTGGACTCTGACATAGGGAAAACTTGGAGTGATGGATCTCCTGTAAGTAAATTATTATTACATTTATCTCTCCAAAACTTTGCAACCTTAGAAGCCATTTTTAAACAATATTGAGGATAATCATTTGAAGATATTTTTTTTCTTCCATGACCACCTAATACAGGTTAATTAACCTGATTGGTAAGACATGACAGCCCAAGTTCTTATACACACAATTTAGCATTGGTGCACAACAACATTTATGAATTCCATTGCACAAATAATCATGCAAATCTATCATTTCTAGTGAATTTCACAAAAAAATTAATGAACCTTTATTTTTGCTATAGGTTGACTTTGAGAACTGGTATCCTTGGGAGTGGTCATCACACTTCACTGATACAGAACAACAGTGTACAACAACCAGAGCTCATTTTTCATTCTGGAGAATGTCATCATGTAGCAGCTTATATCATTGGGCTTGCCAAGTGAAGAAAGGTCCAATTGCTCCTAATTTGCAACTAGTTAATTAAGCAAAACCCCAAACTCATTTGCTTCATTTCATTTGGTGCACTAATCTTTAACCTTTTTTTGGTTTATCATTATGGGATTTGAGGCACAGCCACATATTCCCGAAAACTGATTTTTTTTTTGTCTGACCACCATACATACATAGATGTATATTTTTCTAGAGAAATTCAAGCTGTTGTATATTTTTAAAATGTTGAATGTCATGAAATGTTTCCATATTCACTGGCTTCTATGTAACATTTTATTGAATTTTAGTACTGAAGATGAGACTTGGATTAGTTTAAGTTTTTTGCACTCTGCCGGACATAGGGCCTTTTCTTATATCTGGCCCTTTTTCGAGGACAATAGAAATACATAAACAAACGCCAGAATTTGATTTTTCTGTAAAAAGGCACTGCCGCCCTGAGTCCGCTTGCGGAGAGGGCGGGATATAAATGTAAAGTAATAAATAAATAAATAAATAAATAAATTTAACCTTCATTAGGAACATGGCAGAAATCAAATTATTTGGTTTCATATTGGCACATACACACAAATTATGTCTTTATCTGAATACTAGAGTATTCTAAAAACATAGTGCATTAGATTGTTGTTTATTCTTTTGCATGCTGACATTATTTGCTCAGCAGGAATCTAGAAATACAATGGCTTTAAAAATGCTTTATTATTCTTTTCATGAATCATTGATACAATATGAACTACTGTAAAGCAAACAAATTGCATTGACATATATTATAACCATTGTTCATTTGTTTGTTTGTTTTCAGGTGTAGCCTTGAAAGCAGAGCCAAATGATACTTTTGGTATGTTGAACTTTTTAATGTCAAAAATATTGTAATGCAATATGCAGCTTGTGCTTGAACCATTGTCTGTGTAATTTTTATACAGCTCAGTCATACAAACTAATTGAAGATGGCTGGGTTAAGTACGAAGACAATGAGTACTATTTTCACAACACAACTCTGCCTATGGGAGAAGCCCGACGATTTTGCAGACAGCAGAGTGGAGATCTTGCTGTCATTACAAGTGAAAAGGAACGAACGTTTTTGTGGAAATATGTAAGTAATATATGGAAAGTTTGGTTTAAGTATAATGATGGACCTCCATGCTAAAGCTGAAACTGCTCACATTTTTGCAACATTTTGGAAACATCAGACATTCAAAAATACTTAATGTGCATTTGTGAATGTGCCATGGCATTTTCATGAAACCCGTATGTGAATGTGCATACACAGACATAAAGCAGTATCTGCTACTCTGTCCTCTTGTTAACTCTTTTCATGGACCTTATCTTTCCCAGCAGAATAGTAACTTGTTGCAAGTGTAATCTGTGTGATCCACACTAAATTGACTTGGTCACACTTATCAAGGAATAGTAGGGGAACGGGAAGCAATGGACCCCTTTATCCTTAGTGTGTGTGTTTGTGTTGATGGGACACAGGACAAACCCTGACTAGTGTCCATCATTCCTGTTGATTTATTCTTCCCAATCTGACTCCTGCTGAAGTTGATGGGAATGTTGGTTTCTCCATACTGAATCAGAAGGCAAAGAAAACTACAATTCCCATCAAAATCAGCAGCCTAATAAATTAAGAGCATACATTGGGCAGATGGATAGGGAAACAAGGAAGTGACACTTACTTATGTGTATTATTTGTGATCAGACTTGAATCTGGATCTATAGAGTTACACACTGAGGCTGCAGTTCTAAGGAAACTGTTCCAGAAGCAAGCCCCACTGAATACAGTGTGACTTCCTTCAGAGTAGACCTGCTTAGACTTGCTCCTTGAGTCACCCTGGTGAAATCGGCAACACTAGTACGGAGAGAACTGCAACCTGAAAAACTGAATGCTCAAGGATCCCTGGGCAGACTTATGTGTTCAGAAGAATGTATCTGTCTTTGTGCCAGGATAACTATGCTCTCTCTCTCTCTCTCTCTCTCTCTCTCTCTCTCTCCCAGAGGAAAAGATAGCATGGTTTTATAGGGCTGTTAGGTCCAGCTCAGGAAATATCTGGAGACTTTGGGGGTGGGGTCTGGAGACTTTGGGGTGGAACCAGGTTATGGCAAGCACAATTGAACTCCAAAGAGAGTTATGGATGTCACATTTAAAGGGACTGTGCTCCTTTTAAATGACTTCCCTTCATTGGAAATAATTGAGGATAGGGGCACCTTCTTTTGAGGCTCATAGAATTGGACCCCCTGGTCTAATCTTTTTGAAAATTGGGGGGGGGGGGGGTTTAAAGAGAGGCACCAGATGTTTTAAACAAAATTTTTATTATCAACTCAAACAGCTTATGCAGCAAATTTGGTGCCTCTGCCTCAAAAAACACCCCTAGAACCCCAGATACCCACAGACTGATTTTCCATTATAACCTACTGGGACTATTCTCCAAGGGTATAATGGAGTGCCCAGTGAAGACTCAACTCCCCCCCCCTCTCCACACACACACACTTTCTTATAACTCTGAAGCAAGAGGAGGTCCTCCAAGCCAGGGATCCTCTGCCCCCAACTGGGGTTTAGAATACAATCTGAGAGAGGTCACTATAATGGATTACACAACAAAAAATGCAAGCTAGTGACCAATTTACTAAGAAGTATATAGAAATCAGTCCAAATGTCCAAAACATGTATATTCAAATCCCAAAGTAGTGTGGTGACAAGCCAATCGATTAAGTACTTGTTTCTTTCCAGTCTTCATCAGACCTGGGACCAATATTGATTCAATTATATAGATTCGTTACACAATTTTCAAAAAAGAGGTAGGCAGAGCGTCTCCAGCAGCAATTTCACATCGGCTGCAGTTCAGTATGTGGCTTAATCGACTGACTTGTCACCACACTACTTTGGGACTTGAATATACATGTTTTGGACATTTGGACTGATTTCTATATACTTCTTAGTAAATTGGTCACTAGCTTGCATTTTTTGTTGTGTAACCCAACTGGGGTTTGGAAACCCTATTGGTTACTTCCACTGGCTGCCCATCTAAGGGCAGCACTGGGACTTTTCTCTGACTTGCTTGCTACCTTGAAGGAAATGCCATGTAAGCACAGGCAGCTGCTTGTTCCTCCTGAACCGCTGGCACAACCACAGACATGGGGGTGGGAGGTTTCACCTGAGCAAGTGGCACACTCGCATCAGCCCCTGTGCAGTATTTTTTCCCAGACATCAAATTCTTTCTTTTCATGTTTTCTAGTAGAGCCTTTTAAACAATTACAAGCAGGAAGCATAATTTGTGCCAGGGCAAATTTGACTCTCTGTATTTTTTTCTGTATTTTGACTTTCTGTATTTTTTTTAATAAACAGTACTTGCACTTTGAAGATAAATAACCAAATTGTAATCATGTTGAAAATATCTGAGTATTTTGAATTAAATCACTTGTGCCTTGATAACCAGTTCTCTCTTTATATATTTCAGAACGTTTTTCATGGATTTAATGATAATGTTTACATTGGTTTAACTGTGAGTGTTGATGGAAAGTTCCGGTAAGCGAACAAAAGGCATAAAAATGTACAAAACAGATTTCTAGTTGCACATATTCTGTTAAGTATAATATCATTTAGTAAAAAATGAAAGACTGTTATAAAATGGAACAAGTATCAAAAGTTTTGAGTAAAAAACCCAGTTCTGAATGTTTTCGAAGTAATTAGATTTCTGCCAATATGTGACTGTAAAGAAACAAGTTATGATGTCATCTGCTGAATACATTTTCTGTATATTTTCAGCTTTTCTGAAATCTACTGGTCCAAATGTAGTGAGAATCAGAATTCCTATATTTACTTCATGGTAATGGCAGAGTATGTGTAACACAGTATATAACCCTTCACATGTTGTCCTTTTGCTGAAGGATGACATGGAAGAAATGTGAAATCCTGAGGTAACACTGGGGATCTCAGACTGGAACCCCTGGCATGTAATTTAGCTGCAAACAGGTAGGATAAGGCCACAATACTAGGAAAATAGTATTAGCAAAATTATTTGTGTTAATTTAAATTCTGGTTGTTGTTGTTTTTTTTTAAGTTTGCTTTCCTGTTACTCTCTAGAATGGAATACAATTCAGCTTAAGAGCACACTGTAATACTTGTGGGCACAAGAAGCATCTGGTTTATAGTGAAACCTTTTGGTTCAAGACTATGCAGTATTTTAGTCTGCTGTATCTTCATAAATAGACCGTTGCTCTCCTGAAATAAACACATACCATGAGAAGAAATCTTTTAAGACCCAGGAACTTTGATGTGCCACAGCCAATGTTCTGGATTCTCATGGCATTAAGTCATTTTTAGGAAACATGAAATCAAACTATCTGTGCAATCCCACTGGTGCAAAACTTTCAGGGTGGGAACAGGGCTGACAAAAAGTTTCCAGGGCCCTGAACAGAGAGTAATTGGGTGTTATGTCTCAATGTACAGCACAGCGCACGCTATAGAGGCGACCCACTGGTCCCCAGATGTAGCTCGTTAATATGCTCCGCCAATCAAGATCTGTGGCAGGAAGTTTAACTGGCCAGGATTGGACCTGGCCAGACGGAGGGTTGTTCCAGGCATGTATATAATCGGGACCCGGCCTACGTTTCTCCCTCTTGTGATGTACTCGCCAATAAAGTATGTTGCCTTCAACACGTCTCGTCACTCAGTACATTACAGTGGCGATGAGGATGGGATCCTAGCCAGGGAACTCCCACGGCAAACTTCGCTGACCTGGCCGGAGATGAGGAAGGCACGCAGTCCAGAGACACTGAAGCGCCTGCTGCCGCCACCACCGCCATGGCGAATGCGAGCGTGATGACAGGCCATCTTGCAGAGTTCGACCCGGCCAACCCCAATAGGTGGGAGACCTACACGGAGTGGGTCGACTGCTACCTAAGAGCGAACCTGATCACGGATGACAGCCAGAAGAGAGACGTGCTCCTGAGCATATGTGGGGAGGCCACATTCAAGATCGCCAAGGGTCTCTCGGCCCCCGCAAAGATCATGGAGAAGACGTACGAGGAGATAGTCAGACTCCTGACCGGACACTTCTTGCCCCAGTCATCCCTCATTGGCC
Source organism: Heteronotia binoei (assembly GCF_032191835.1). Lineage (NCBI taxonomy): Eukaryota > Metazoa > Chordata > Lepidosauria > Squamata > Gekkonidae > Heteronotia > Heteronotia binoei. The sequence continues at coordinate 37,184,819 of NC_083232.1, read as the reverse complement.
GCCGATTCCTCTTCCACAGGAGAGATCAAGGGGTGGGAGAGATGGCTGCAGTCTACTTGGCCGCCCTCCACCAAATCACAGGGAACTGCAGCTTCGACAAGCTGGACGAAGCCCTGAGGGATCAATTTGTTTGGGGCCTCCGAGATGAAAGGCTACAGCAAAAGCTTTTCACGAAAGAGGAGCTTCCCCTACAGAGCACCTTCAATGAAGCCATCATGTTCAAGAGAGCAACCAGAAGCTACAACAACCTGCGAGCAGAAGCCGTCCACCAGGAAGAAATGGCACCGGGCAACCCAGAGGAGGAGGAGGCAAACCAGCTCCATCGCCAACTAGGAAGGGGCCCAAGGGCACCCACGAGACCACGAGCAACGGAGAGACCAGCCAACACCAAGTGCGCCAGCTGTGGGGATCCACACGAGAGACGGGACTGCCCCTATTGGAACATGGACTGCAGGAACTGTGGGAGAGTGGGCCACATAGCGTGGGCTTGCCAGGCCAAGATGACCCGAAGGCACCAGTCCACCAACCACGACGGAGGCATACTTGACCGCATCAACGAGCCTGCAGGTAATGAACTTGCCCCTCACCACCCCCGACAAGGTCAGGGTGTCGGTCTCTATCGAGGGCGCTCCATGTTTAATGGAGCTGGACTTGGGCTCCTCCATCTCCATAATCTCGGAGGAGTCGCTTAGAAAACTTTGCCCCAGGGGCTGTTTCAGGCTGCAGCCAGCCGACTTCATACTGCGGGACTTCCAAAAAAACCCCGTACAGGTTTTGGGCTGGGCCACGGTAAGGGTGGAGTGTAAGAGCTTCAAGGGCAAGCTGGATATACTAGTAGTCAAACGCCAGCTCACCACTTTACTGGGGCTGGCCTGGTTTAGACCGTTGGGCATTCAAATAGTGGGAGTGCAGCAACTGCGAACGCAGAATTTTGAGCATGTGTGCCCTACACGAAACACATCCGGGAATAGTGAGGATGAAGGCCCTAGCATGTAGCTATGTGTGGTGGCTGGGAATGGACAAAGGGATTGAGGTGTGGGTTCGAAGGTGTCAACCCTGCCAAGAGTACCGGCCTGATCCGCCCAGTGCCCCTGTCCACTGCTGGGAGTCCAATAGGAGGCCGCGGTCCCGGTTACACCTAGACTTTGCGAGGCCATACCAGGGCCAAATAGTCTTTATTCTGGTGGACGCATACACCAAGTGGTTGGAAGTTATTCCAGTAGCTTCAACCTCCACAGCGGCGGCGGTCAGAGCTTTGCGTAGGGTCTTTTGCACACATGGGATTCCCGACACCCTCGTCATGGACAACGGGACTACTTTCACCTCCCAGGAATTCCGGGAGTTCTTGAACAGATACCTAATACAACACATCCGGTCCGCCCCCTTCCATTCGGCCACCAATGGCCAAGCAGAGCGCATGGTACAGGGGGATTGGGACCACCACCTGGCAGCCTTCCTATTCGATAACCGAATCACCCCCAACCCCGTCACCAGGTTGAGCCCTGCAGAGTTGCTTATGGGGAGGAAGCTGATCACGAGGCTAGACTGGTTGCACTCCGACCGGGCCACAGACCTCCGTAGTTCCCCCGAAACCGGGGAAGCCACTAGGGAATTCTTTCCAGGGGGTCCGGTGTACGCTAAAAACTTTGCGAGCAGTTAGCCACCCGGGTGCTGCAGGTGACAAGGTCCCGCTCCTATAAGGTCTCGACGGAGGGGGGCCAGATCCTTAGGAGGCATATCGATCAGCTGCACCACCGCACTTTGCCAGAGGAACCAATAGCTATGGGGGGGGCGGGGAAGGACTGATAGCAACTCCCCCGGAAGATACCCTGCCCATGCCGGCCACACCGACTGCACGGGCGGAAGAGCACCACAGCGGCAGAAGTGACACCCCCAGAGAAGGGACTCCGGATGAGCAACAAGCAACGAACAGTCATCGTCCGGCGTCACCCCAATACGGAGAAACCACCGCCCCGCCAGCCGTGGCGGGCACACCAAGTCCACACTTAACTCCAAGGAGGTCGACCAGGGAATGCTGGGCACCGGCCTACTTGAAAGACTTTGTGTCCTGAACTAGGGGGGAGGAGTGTTATGTCCTACATTCAAGTCTCAATGTACAGCACAGCGCACGCTACAGAGGCGATGTAGCTCGCTAATACGCTCCGCCAATCAAGATCTGTGGTGGGAAGTTTAACTGGCCAGGATTGGACCTGGCCAGATGGAGGGTTGTTCCGGGCATGTATATAGTCAGGACCTGGCCTGCGTTTCTCCCTCTTGTGATGTACTCACCAATAAAGTATGTTGCCTTCAACACGTCTCGTCACTCAGTACATTACATTGGGCCTACCACCAAGCCTCCTGTTTGTGTCTCCCTTCCTGTCTGCCATCCCCCATGCCCCTCCCCCACTATGCATATGGAAGAAAGTGCCGCAGTTTTTACAGTGCTTATGATAGTGGCATCCCTGAGATTTACTAGGTTTTACATGATGGCTTTTTAGCAAGGTTCATCAACTAATGCGTTCTCAAAGATATTCATTTTCTGTATTGGTTATATGTATTATATGAGAAACTATCATAGGCTCCTATTTTTGTAGAAAACTACAAGAATCTGCTGAGACAGAAGCAGCTCAAAGATTTGCCAAGAGGCACTCAATATATTTCTTACAGAACAGGGATTTGAGTGTTTTTCTAATGCTCAGACTAGATTTGCCAGTCCAATGCTGTAGCTGGTGGAGGAATTCAGCAGTAGGGATATACAAATAGGCATTGTTTTGACCCTAAAATATTGCTTTTGGAATGACCCTGGAAGTGACATCATCATCACATTGGCAGAATGCTCTAGAATCTCCCTCAAATTCTATGATTTTAGTAAAGAATTTTAGGGAAATCCTACAGCATAACCTAGCACAATTATGTTATTTCTGGGGTTGTGTGAAAAGTGACACCATACCAATACCTGTTCCCCCTCATTTACCGCCACTGCTCTGTTAGACAGAAGTCTCCCACTATAGATGGAGACCTGACAGCACAGTTCTGTATCTCCAACAGCATGCTATTTAAATATATAACTGAGTCACCAAGGAAGAATCTATAGAATGCCATAAAATTCAGTGTAAATGTATACATTGTGAAAAAGGATCAACTGCATGATTCCACCTCTATTTACTCTCATATAATTTTCTTTAGGTGGTTGGATGGAACTCTAGTGACCTATGAAGCCTGGGCTCCTGGTGAACCAAATAATGCAAATGAAGAAGAAGACTGTGTAATGATGTATGCAAGAACAGGCAAGTGGAATAACAATGTTTTGTTGTTTTCAGTTCTTTGAAATGGCAAGAATGAGACAAGGGGTGCAGATTGTTTGACTACAGATTCAGTGGTGCACAATAACTGAAACATACTGAATTGGTAGCCACAGTTACTAACAAATCAGGACCTCTGTTGCAGCAATAACTTTATATTGACAACATGGATGAAATCATTAGTCTCTAAATTAGTGCCACTTTAATAAAAGGGCGGGTTGTACTTCTTTTACTGTTCAGAATGATTGACAGATTTGTACAGGGGTTGTTTTGTAGAAAAATAGGTGGTGGAGCTCATTAGCATAAATCTTTAGCATATGCTGCCAGTCAAAAGCAACCCGATGCAGGAAGGGAGAGTCCCAGGCAAGTGAGGCCTGCTTGGACTGGCTAGAGATCCAGCCAGCCAAAGCAGGCCTTGCTTGCCTGGGGCTCTCCTGTGCTGCCCCCCCCCAGTCAAAAGGCCAGCAAGCCACCAGCCACCCAAAATCACATAAGAAGTGGAGAAAGGGTAGCATGGGCTTCTCCAGGGGTTAATGAGGGCTGTTGTGGTTGTGGCAAAGCCCCTGGCTGGCTGGCTGGCTGCTCTCCTAATCCAGGGATTGTTATGCAGTTGCACCCATTTGTGTCTAAGAAAGAGAAGACTGGTACTCTGGAGCATTCCTTCTCTTCCCCCACTCTCACCTTTCAGTATCCTAGCTGAGATCTTTCAAAGCAGCAAAAAATAAACTGGAGTCTCTCTGTGGCACCTTAAAGACTCACAACATTTTTATTCAAGCATATACTTTGGTGGACTGCAGCCCACTTCTTCCAATGGTCTGAGTGGGGATTCACTCATAACATCTGAAAACTACAGACTCAGGGAGAAAAAAGAGAAAAGAAATAGTTATATCCGGTGGCCTTGGTGCCTTAACCTGCATAGCCCAGGCTGGCTGGATCTCATCAGATCTCCAAAACTAAGCAAGGTTGGCCTTGGTTAGAATTTGGATGGGAGACCACCAAAGAATACTAGGATCACTCCACAGAGGCGGGCAATGGCCAGCTACCTTTTAATGTCTCTTGCCTTGAAAACTCTCTCGGATTGTCAGAAATTGGCTGTGACTTGATGGAGGGAGAAGGGAAAAAAGCAAAAAAAGATCCAGGTATCTAAAACGAAATGAAAGACTGTATCAATTTCCTTTTTTTCTTGGATTTTATTCTGTTCTAGCTCTGTCTGTCTCTTGTTCCTGTGTACTGGCATTTTTTGTTTAGATGGATGGGTCTGAAATATCATGCTAGGCAGGGGTTTGTTTGTAGAAAAAGCCCAACAGGGACTCATTTTCATATTAGGCCACACCCCCTGATGCCAAGCCAGCTGGAACTGCGTTCCTGTGTGTTCCTGCTCAAAAAAAGCCCAGATGCTAGGGAATCTAACGAGGAATGACTCAGCTGAACTCTGCAATGCCTCTCTGTATAACTATAGTGCAAATTGCAAAGTAAGTAGGAAAGCATCTGTGTGGGATGGTAGCATTCTGAGTCCTCCTCAGGGCCTCCTTCTAACACAGTCCTTTTTCTAGAACACCACAGAACATGAGGGCCTTGATGCTTTAGCCTTTCATGTAGATGACTACCTGAGCCATGAAAAAAAATGCTGACAGAGCAATCCTAACCCCAGATGCCTTGCTGGGGTAGCTAATTGGTATCATATGCTCACTCAATATTAGAAAGTTATTTATTAACTATTTGTAAGGAATACAGGAGCACAAATGACCCACTCAGGCAGAAGGGTCTGAGCATGACTAGTGTGAGCCTTGGAATGATCATACTCCTGGAGGTCCCACAGTGGTGAATTCCATTCTCCTCCTTCATTGGACTTGCCTTCCTCCCACAGATGGGACTCTCAGAGAAGTAATCATAACCCAAATTAATCCACATATATCTTGGCAGAAGCCACTCTGATAAAAAAAAACCCAAGATCTTTTCCACACAGTGATTCAGGTCCAGGAGCGGGCAGGGCTAAAGAGAAGCAGCAAAGGGAGCACAGGCACTGGGACACGAACAAGAATACAAACAACTGTACATTCTCAGAATATGTTTTTATCATCTGCCTGGTAGCTCCCTTTGAAAAGCAACCTTGTGGGGGAGCAGCATGCCAGCTAACTCAGTCCACAAGAGATGCTAGTCAGGAAGAAAATCTCTGCTCCCTTTTAGACCAGCTACAAACTGATCAGCAGGAAAACAGAAGGAAAAGCAAAACTAACATTCATCCTTTATTCAACAATCCAATGACTTGTGGTCTCGGACAGAACAAATCTTACAAATAGCACCCATCGTCACATAGAAACCACTGCTGCCAGAAAGCCAAACAAAGTGTATACATGGGCATTATGATTTTGCTGCTCTGTATGGAGTATCTGTGTTTATGGAGAAGCAAAATAGGTGAAATAACTTCTCCCTAGTGCAGTTTTTGCATGAAAAACTATTTGCATGAAAAACAGAAGCCCTTCCTCCTCACTCCCCCATGGGACCATTCTGAGCCCTTTTTGGGATAGGGTTTGGATAGCGATAGGTCTGACTCAGGAAATATCTGGGGATTTGGGGGGTGGAGCCAAGAGCCTTTGGGGGTGGAGCCAGGAGCAAAGTTGTGGCAAGCACAATTGAACACCAGAGGGAGTTCTGGCCATCACATTTAAAGGGACCACTCTCCTTTTAAATGCTTTCCTTTCATTGGAAATAATGGAGGAGGGGGCATCTTCTTTTGCGGCTCATAGAATTGGACCCCATGGTCAAATATTTTTGAAAATTGGGGAGGGGGCTTGAGAAGAGGCACTAGATGCTATGAAGAAAATTTGATGCCTCTATTTAAAAAAATAACAGCCCCAGAGCCCCAGATACTCAGAAATCAATTCTCCATTATGGACCAGTCTCCATAGGGTATAATTAAGTGCCCAGCAGACATTCAGCCTGCCCCACCCCCCGCTTTCTCATAACCCTGAAGTGGGGAATGGGCCTCCAAACCAAGGAATCCCCTGCCCCCAACTGGGGATTGGCAACCCTATAATTGGGGTCTCTCACTCTTGTTTTTCAAAGCAGTTCTCTACAGCTGCTTATAGCTGCAGGGAAGATGGTCAAACTAGTGTAAACATATTGTGCAGCTTGCTTGTTTTACTAAATCACTTAGGAAGAGTGATTTGGGGAGAAATTACACAAACTTGTAAACTAAGAATATTTTATTTTCTAAATTATTGGAAATATGGGAACAAAGTTGAAGTCCAGTTGCACCTTTAAAACCAACAAAGTTTTATTGAGAATGTAAGCTTGTGTATGCTAAAAGCACACTTCATCATCAGTCTGATTGCTTCAGACCAACATGGCTGTCCACCTGGATCTATCTACATGGAAATATGGGAAAATATGATTTTAACAGATAATATAGTTAACTACGTTGGTGTCCTCATCATGCCCCTGGACTGTGTGAAACAACTGTGTTGCTTGGATGTGGTGCTTTCATGATTGGCATGAGTCAGCAGTTTTAACATTAGATGTAGTAATGGAATAAGAGAATGAAAATGCATTGCGGTGTTTCACATTTTATTATTACCATGACAGTTGTCTTGATTAAGTCTTTCTTAAGAAATCAATTTGGTGTAATGGTTAAGAGCAGCAGGACTCTAATCTGGAGAACCGGGTTTGATTATCCACTGCTCCACATAAAGCCAGCTGGGTCAGTCACAGGTCTTTCAGAGCTCTCTCAGCCCCACCTACCTCACAGGGTGTCCATTATGGGGAGAGGAAGGGAAAGCAATTGCCACTCTGAGACTCCCTAGGATAGTGAAAGGTGGATAGAAAGTCTTTCTTTCTTTCTTTCTTTCTTTCTTTCTTTCTTTCTTTCTTTCTTTCTTTCTTTCTTTCTTTCTTTCTTATTTAATTTTAGTATTTCTATTCTGCCTCTTCTTCTTCTTCTTCTTCTTCTTCTTCTTCTTCTTCTTCTTCTTCTTCTTCCTCTTCTTTTTGCAAACTGCTGATATACTGAAAGTAATATCACCTTACCAGTTAATCCTGTATCTTTGTCAAGCATGGTAGAATTCCATTGGTAATTGATTGTTTTAGGGTCCCCATAAAGCTGGCCTGTGAAATATCATGGAGGACCAAGGTCTGTTAACTCTGTTATTCTTTCCCCCTCCCCCTTCTTACTTTATGGCTTGCAAAGTAGAAGTAGAGAGAAATGAAACTAACTTGAGAAAGAGTAATCAGTACCTTCCCATATATTCCTGTTAGGGAGTGTGGCACATCTGGGGAAAGCAAGGATGGAGTCCTGATAAAGCCATAAGAATGTAGACATTTATGATAGTTTATGTGTGAGAGCGCATCCCTCGCCCCCACCTTTTGGAATCCTTTTGAAGTATGCCTTAGAAGTATTATATCAATGTATCTTTAGCATTACTCTCAAGAATCTGTTACACTGAAAGTATCGGACTATCAATAAACATAGTTTTGTATCAAACCTGACTCGTCATTGAAACCGCATGCTTGACATTTTGAGAGTAATCCCATAAGAAGTTTAACAGCCCTGGCAACTTTGTAACCGGATGGCTGAAAAGATTCCAGTGAGCAGTGAACATCCAGAACCTGAGAAAGGGGCGAGAGCACCAGCACCACTGTGGCACGTGCTGGACGCCCAGAGAGTTGCTGGGAAGGGCTCCCCTCTCCATATTCAACAACTCTTGGTCACCCCGCGCCAGTGGCAACCGCATACCTCTACCACCACGATGGACGAGGCACCGGTGTGCAGAGATGCCATCCTAACCAGGTACATGCGCCGGCTGAAGATGGCCACAGGAGCAGGTGAGGCGGCCGAGCCTGGGGAGGAGGGGAGCGCAGCAGCGACCTGCATGGAAATCGATCCACCTTTGGCAGAGGTGGAAGCAGCTGGGACCCATGAAATAATGGGCCCGGGGGAGAAGGAAGATGAAATTGCTCAAGAATTCCGGTCGATGGTAAGAAAGGAAGTCAAAGAGGTCGCCAAGGGGTTGCGGGATGAGATGCAAGCGATGACCACCATGATGGCCGGAGAATTCAACAGGCAAGTCGACCGTATTATGAGGATGACTGACCCAAGAAGAGCCCCACAACCACCTGCGGCTAGACCTGCGACAATACCGCCCTGGGGCAACCGGCGGCACCCCCGGCCCCTCAAGGCCGAGGGAGGGAGTTGGAGGCCACCTTTGACAGGGACCCTGAAGAGGTGGAGTACTTCACAATCCAGGCCAATAGCTACATGCATTATTGGGGAAATACCTTCCCTGACTAATTTAGCCATGTGGACTACCTGGGATCAAAGCTGAAGGGAGCCGCTAAGCGATGGTACATGAGTTTGTAAGAGGCCATGAGCCCGGAACTGGATGACATGGCCACTTTCCTCCAAGCATTACTGGCCCAGTATGAGGTCCCCCTACAGGAGACCCGCATGTTGGCCGCCCTGAGGGACATACAACAAGGCTCTATGTCGATCCGTGAGTACGCGGCCGAGTTTCACACCAACGCGGCTAAAGTGAGGTGGTGGAGTGAGCTGATGAAGATCAAGCATTTCACCCGGGGGCTGAATGCTAGTGTCCTGGATCGAGCCCCGCAGCAAGTGAGGCCAACCACTCTGGTGGGGTGGATACAGCTGGCGGGAGAGGTAGAGACCAACATGAAGAGAGTGGCCATGCAGCACCAGCAGCAGAGTGGCAAGATGGGCCATGACCAGAAACCAGGGGTGAAGACGGAGGTGAAGAAGACCCAGGTGGGGGGAGGAGCAGGGAAGTCCTCGGCGATCCACAAGTGTTTTTGTTGCAGGGACCCCAACCACTTGGCCAGTGGCTGCCCTAACCTCCCTAGGCCAGCGTCAACCACCACCAAGACAAGCACTCCGACTCCAAAGAAGCAGACCGGACGCCCTAAGAATGCGGCGAAGAGCAGTGCAGCCACAAGCTCGATGCCTGACAAGGAGACCATCATCATCAATGAGCTGAGTGAGATGTCCTGGGAGGATGAGCCGGCGGGAAACGAGGACGACCTGCTCTAAATGGTGCCAATCAGCAGGTCGCCGACGAACCGGCACCACTCAGGGTAAGAGTAACGGGGTTGCTATATTTTGTACCAGTGATTTTGTTGAACAGCAGACTCAAGAGGTTCATACAGGTGAAAGCCTTGATTGACTCGGGGTGCACGAGGGACATAATCACCCCTAAACTAGTGGACGTGTTGGGGCTTCCCACAGCAGCTTTGCCGCATGCCATTCAATTCGAGCAAATGGATGGGTCAGTGATGAGGGGAGAACAATGCGTATTAGAGACTCAATTAGTACCGGTGGGCATTAAAGACCACTGGGACCAGGAGGCTTTTGTAATAGCCCATCCTCCTCTTACGATGTAGTTTTGGGAGTGGGGTGGCTGGCAAAGCACGAGCCAGACACTCGCTGGGGGGACCAGACAATAGAGTTCAATGATACGAGGTGCCAAGCCCATCATTGGAATAAGGAGTGGGGCCCCAATCCGCCGCCCCAAAATGAGAAGGTTTGCCTGACAATGGAGCAAGTCCAGATGATCCCTAAGGCATATCGAGACTTAAGGGGGGTGTTCAGTGAACAGGGGGCCGACGAACTCCCGCCCCATAGAGACACGGACTGTGCCATTGAACTGATCCTGGGGCAAACCCTGCCTAAGGCAAAGCTGTACTCAATGGGGTGGGCTGAAAAAGGACTGAGGAAGTTCCTAGATAAGAACCTGAAGAGAGGCTTTATATGACCTGCCACGGCCCCCCATGCAGCCCCCATCCTCTTTAGGAAAAAGAAGGACGGCTCGCTTAGACTTTGTACGGATTTTCGCGGGATCAATGGGATTTCCACTTATAATGCATATCCAATACCCCTCATCAAGGACTTACTCAATACAGTGTTGGAGGGGAAGATCTTTACTAAGTTGGACTTGAGAGATGCATATTTCAGGGTGCGCATCAAAGAGGGGGACGAGTGAAAAATGGTGTTCAATATACCAATGGGACAATTTGAGTACCTAGTGATGCCATTTGGGTTACAAGGAGTGCTGGGAGTGTTTATCAACTTTATCAATGAAGTGCTGAGAGAATATTTGTTTAAGGGGGTGGTGGTGTACTTGGATGACATAATTATCTATTCTCAAGACCTCCAATCGCATGTGAAGCTAGTGAGGGAAGTCCTCAGAACACTGCTAAAGCACAAGCTGTATGCTAAGTTGTCCAAATGCAAGTTCCACAAAACCGAACTCGATTATTTGGGTTGCAGGGTGTCTGGGCATGGATTGGCTATGGACCCGAGTCAGGTTCAGGCGGTACTAGATTGGGCTCCCCCGAGGACATGTAGACAGCTCCAATCGTTCCTCGGGTTCGCAAATTTTTACCGTACCTTCATACCGGGGTTCACTCAAATAATGTTGCCCCTCACTGAGTTATTGAAGACAAAGGGGAAGGGTCCGGACTCCAAAAAACCGGGAGCAAAGCTAAATTGGACACCGAAATGTCAAGAAGCGTTCAATAAGCTTAAAAGGCTGTTCACAAGCGAGCCAGTCTTGAGCCACCCCAATGAATTAAAGCCTTTCATTGTGCAATGTGACACTTCCAACGTCGCTGTCGGAGCCATTCTCATGCAAAGGGATGAGGAGGGGAGACTGAAACCATGTGCCTATATTTCTAAGAAATTTCGGAGCCATCCTCACGCAAAGGGATGAGGAGGGGAGGCTGAAACCATGTGCCTATATTTCTAAGAAATTTTCCCAGGAGCAGAGAAATTGGTCGGTGTGCGATAAAGAGGCTTTTACTGTGACCTAGGCTTTAAAAATATGGCAGTCCTGGCGCCAAGCTGCCATTTGAAATTTGGACCGATCACAAATTTGGACCGATTACCGGCTGCCGTAAACTCACTGAAAAGCAAATTACGTGGGCGGGGTTTTTCTCTAAATTCGATTTCGTACTGAAGCACATCCCAGGGACAAAAAATTTCTTGGCAGACGCCCTTTTGCGCCTCCCTCAGCACAATTGCCAGAAAAAGGAGGTAGTAGACTCCCTGATCTCCCCCTCTCGAGTAGCCGGCATGGTAACCACACGGTCCAAATCAAGGCAGAATCTGCAGATGGAGAAGTGTGTGGGGGGGAAACGGCTGGCAACCAAGACTGAAAAGGAGGGGGAAGACCGGCTGGGTGAAGTGCAAAAGAGAGAGGATGGGTTCTGGTATAAAGACGACAAACTCGCCTCCACTCAGAGGTCCTGCAATTTTGCCATTCCAACAAGTTGGCCAGGCACTTTGAAGACACTGCACCTAATTAACAGGCAGTTCTGGTGGCCCTCTATGAAAAAGGACGTTTCTGAATTCGTGGTTTCTTGCCCTATTTGCTTAATGGCTAAGAGAAGAGGGGGAAAGCCCCCTGGGTTGTTGAAGCCTCTAGAAACAGCCACACGTCCTTGGTCTGTAGTGTCAATGGATTTCATAGTCGAACTACCAGTCTCTCAGGGGAAGACCGTAATTCTGGTAGTAGTGGACACCTTTTCCAAACAGGCACACTTCATTCCTTGTGCACAATTGCCATCCGCTAAGAGGCTAACTTATTTGTTTTTCCACCATATTGTGAAACTCCACTCATTCCATGATAAGATCATTAGTGACAGAGGCCCACAGTTTGTTGCCAACTTCTGGCGGGTGTTTTGCAAACTGATTGGTATAGAACTTGGGTTGAGCTCAGCGTACCATCCACAGACGGACGGATGAACGGAACGGGTGAACACGCTTTTAGAACAGTATTTACGGTGTTATGTGAACCACCAAAAATCTAATTGGGTGGACCTCTTGCTGTTTGCCAAATATGGTTAGAACAACAGTGTGTTGTCCTGTCCGACGCAGGAATTCGGGGGCTAGCCTTACAGTGGCTCTCCTCCTTTCTTGAAGGTCGGGGACAAAGGGTGGCAATTGGGGGGGAGCTGTCTCAGAGGCACCCACTTCATTGTGGGGTGCCTCAGGGAGCAGTTCTCTCCCCGATGTTGTTTAACATCTTCATGCGCCCCCTTGCCCAGATTGCACGGAGGTATGGGCTGGGTTGTCATCAGTATGCAGATGACACCCAGCTCTATCTACTGATGGATGGCCGGGCTGGTGAGGTCCCTATAAACTTGGACCGGACGTTACAAGCCGTGGCTGACTGGCTCAGGCTGAGCGGGCTGAAATTGAATCCGGCAAAGACCAAGGTCCTTTGCGTGGGCCGTGGCGGACTGGGAGGGGAGATTACCCTACCGGCCTTTGACGGTGCGCCACTGATACCAGTGCGCAAAGTCAAGAGCCTGGGAGTGCTACTGGAATCCTCTTTATCAATGGAGGCCCAGATAGCTGCCACTGCTAGATCCGCCTTCTTCCATCTCAAGAGGGCGAGGCAGTTGGCTCCCTTCTTGGAACGCAGCGACCTAGCAACTGTGATCCACGCAACGGTCACCTCGAGACTAGACTACTGCAATGCCCTCTACATGGGGCTGCCCTTATACCGAACACGGAAACTTCAGGTAGTCCAGAACGCGGCGGCCAGGCTGCTAATGGGACTACCACGGTGGGAACACGTGCGGCCTGGGCTGCGGGATCTGCACTGGCTGCCGGTTGTGTACCATGTTCGCTATAAAATGCTGGTCATTACCTTTAAAGCCCTATATGGCCGAGGACCTGCCTACCTAAGGGACCGCCTCTCCCCATATGTTCCCCAGAGAGCACTGAGATCCAGCTCTCAAAATCTTTTAACAATCCCTGGGCCAAGAGAGGCTAGACTGAAGATAACCAGGGAGCAAGCCTTCTCAGCAATGGCCCCTCGATGGTGGAATCATCTTCCAGAGATGGTGCGAGCCCTGCGGGACTTGAACTAATTCCGCAGGGCTTGCAAAACATTTCTTTTCCAGCTTGCCTTTGAGACAGAACCTGGCTAAACTGACTTGTAGCCACCTAGCCATCTTGTGTATATTATGACTTATAGTATTTTATAGCACCTATTTTATCTATTTTAACTAAGTTATTTATGTAATTGATTATATTTAAAATTGTTGTTTACATTGTTTTATTTGAATCATGGAATGCCATGTCTGTGAGCCGCCCTGAGCCCGCCTTTGGCGGGGGAGGGCGGGATACAAAAATAAATTTATTATTATTATTATTATTATTATTATTATTATTATTATTATTATTATTATTATTATCATTATTATTATTATTATTATTATTATTAGTGTGCATAACTCAACCAAAGCTTCCCCATTTCAGATTGTAAATGGATACGAAGGCAAGCCTGTCCCATTGTTGCCAGGGGGAGAGTAGGCCCGGGACCCCACCTCTTCCGAGCAATAGTGAGGCAAATTGGAGGGCAGCTGGAAGGGGATCCAAGAGAATCTAGAACTGGCCAAGGAAGCTTATAAAAAACAATATGATAAATCCCATGTGCCCGTGTGGGATTTCAAAGTGGGTGATTCTGTGTTTGTGTCAACAAAAAACCTTCCGCTGAATCAGCCTTCAAAGAAGCTGGCTTATAGATTTTTGGTTCCATTTAAAATCAAAAGGGTAATCAATAAAGTGACAGTAGAATTGGAGTTACCCAAGATGTTTAGTAAAATACACCCTGTCTTTCATTGCAGTCTGTTGCGAAGAGACCCGGGTGGTACTCCTTGGCACCCTCAACCACCAGCTCCACAACCTATCCAGATTGGGAATCAGAGTCCTCATGAAGTAGAAGAAATTTTAGATGCTAAAGTAAAACGTGGAGTGTTGTATTATCTGATTAAGTGGAAACATTTCCCGGCCAGCCAAAATGAATGGGTAGCAGAACAAAATGTCTTAGCCCCTGATTTGGTAAACAAGTTCTATAAAGCATTCCCTCAAAAACCCCGACATTGATGTTAAGGGAGGCAGTATGTCAAGCATGGTAGAATTCCATTGGTAATTGGCCTGGCCTGTGAAATATCATGGAGGACCAAGGTCTGTTAACTCTGTTATTCTTTCTTCCTCCCCCTTCTTACTTTATGGCTTGCAAAGCAGAAGTAGAGAGAAACAAAACTAACTTGAGAAAGAGTAATCAGTACCTTCCCATACATTCCTGTTAGGGAGTGTGGCACATCTGGGGAAAGCAAGGACGGAGTCCTGATAAAGCCATGAGAATGTAGACATTTATGATAGTTTATGTGTGAGAGCGCATCCCTTGCCCCCACCTTTTGGAATCCTTTTGAATTATGCCTTAAAAGTATTGTATCAATGTATCTTTAGCATTACTCTCAAGAATCTGTTACACTGAAAGTATCGATCTATCAATAAACGTAGTTTTGCATCAAACCTGACTCGTCATTGAAACCGCATGCTTGACAATTTTCTCTGTTCAGGTTTATGGAATGATATATCCTGCAGTGCAGAGAAGAGATATATCTGTGAAAGGCACAACAGTTCTGTCCGTTCAACCATTGCTCCCACATCACCGGCAGCTCAAGGAGGCTGTGCTGAAGGCTGGTTTTTGTACAATAACAAGGTAATAAATACAGCTAACACAAATATAAAAGCATATTGTGGTAAAAACAAAATAACAAAAAAGGGAAAGTGATCAACACTGTAATTTTCCAAAAGAGCCATAATTTCTTCAAAGTGCATGAGTATTTGAAAATAAAAATGGGTATTTTCAGCATTTAGCTTATATGGTTCAAACCCCCCAAATGTTTTGAAATAACCTCAATAGAAATTTGCAGCATTTTCCCCTTTTTAAAAAAAATATTACTGTATAATCTTTAAAATAAACAGGATATAGAACCATCATTATATATAAAGATGTTAAACAACCGCTATGCAGACCAAAGGCAGCTTACAATAGAAGCTGTGTTAAACTGACTAAACAGTTTCATACACAAGATGCCTTGGGTGGGCAAAAGTCCCTTCAGGTCTTTTCCATGCTTCAAGCACAGGGGAGAGCTGGGCTGAACAACTGGCTCTCCTTAGCCCCAGCCAGATCAGTCTCTGCCTTGATAGCAACAAGTAAGGGCTTTTCAATCACACTTTTGCTTACATAGTTATTTCAAAAAGAGAGTACATTGCAAAATTGTAGTATAGATAGTTATTGTGAGCCTTTGAGAACATGGGCTACTCCATTAACTATGGATAGTTAGAGTACTTCAAACCAGGATTTGAAATTAGGCTTTGAAGTTAGTTTATTATCCCAATATACTAATTATGGTTTCATTGATGTATGAATGCTGACATCCTGACTTAACCCTGGGTTGTTCCTCAGGGTTGCAATACAGACCAGGGTTGCAAAGTATGTGAGTGCTGGGAAGGGGGGAGAGAGACTGAAGGCAATATAACCACTATTTATTGAAGCAAAATAGGATTTGTTAGTTTCACAAACGAACCATATTAAAACATATTTTTCCTTTATGTCTGAATTGAACCATAGTCTCACTACCTGACCTTGTGTATAGTCCTCAATCATTTCATGATAGATGAATTTTTTGTTTTTTTCCCCCCAGTGCTTCCAACTATTTGGTTATAATGAAGAAGAAAGAAAAAATTGGAGCGCTGCACGTACTGCATGTAAAAACCTAGGTGGAAACTTGGCAACTATACCTAGCAAAGCTGTTCAAGGTGTGATCACTTTGTTAATACATGTAATCTGCATGGGGAGGATTCCAGGGCACTGATCTCAGGGGTGAGAGGTGGTGGAGCCTGATGTTCATTTTATTTTAATATGTTTGCATCGGATCTAGGTTGTGTGTAGTGGGCTGTGACCCAGAAGGAATCTTTCTCTGGAGGGCCCTGGTGGCTCTCGACAACCTAGAATACTTATTTATATATTTAATAGAGAGGGGCATGAACTGGGGGAAAGGGTGGTTCATTTGACTCATAGTTCATTTGAACCTACAAAAGCATGATTTTCCTGAACTATTCATGGTTCGTGGTTTCGTGGTTCATTATGGCTGGGGCGAGGGATGGGAAGTAGGCTTCCCAATCCCCAGGCCCCAGCGGGGGATCCCCCGGTTTTACAGGCTTTCCTCCGCCCCCAGCCAGCTGGCCAGCGGGGGAAGCCCCTCCCCCCACAGCCACCATGTACCTCTAGATTTCCAGCAGGACCTGCAAACAGGTCCAGTTTTAAAATGTGTGTGTTCCTTTAAATTGGAGCAGGAAGCAGGAAGTACTTCAAGGGGGAGGGTTAGCAACAGCAGACCTTGTTAGAGTGCAGCCCCTCGTTGTTTTGCTTTCATTTCAGACAAGTGAGTGTGTGTGTAAAAAAGAGCAGCATAGCCCCTGTATTTTCCAGTCCTTGTTTTGGAGGCACCAGAGACAGTTAAGTGTGTGTGTGAGAGAGGGAGAAAGCGGTGGGAGGGGAGGGAACTCTATTATTCCCTAAGGAGACTTATTCTCATAGGAAATGATGGAGAATTGATCAACAGGTATCTGGGGCTCTGGGGGGGGGCCTGTTTTTTGAGGTAGAGGCACCAAATTTGCAGCATAGAATCCAGTATCTCTCCCCAAAATACCCCCCAAGTTTAAAAAAGATTGGACCAGGGGGTCCAATTCTATGAGCCCCAAAAGAAGGTGCCCCTATTCTTCATTATTTTCTATGGAGGGAAGGGATTTAAAAGATGTGCGGTTTTTTTAAATGTGATGGCCAGAACTCCCTTTGGAGTTCAGTTGTGCTTGTCACACCCTTGCTTCTGGCTCTGCCCCCAATGTCTCCTGGCTCCACCCCCAAAGTCCCCAGATATTTCTTGAATTGGACTTGGCAACCCTAATGGGAAGGCATTTAACTGCCTCCCGCTCCCTTCTCCAGCCAGACTTCAGCAGCCAGATAACTGGGAGGGGGGCATTTAAATGTCACCCCTCCCTTCTCTAGCCCACGAGCTCTTCATTGTATCCTATGGGCCCATAGGATACAGTTGAAAGATTGCTCCCTGATCTTTCTTCTCTTTCCCACCCAGCCAGTCCTGGCAAGCTGGCTGGGGAAGTGAAGAAAGATCAAGGAGACTCCCTGTAGGGTCAGTTTGAGCTTTGCTGGGCTTTCTGGTTTCTACTGGGCAGGGCAACAGAGCTGGCAAAGCAGCTGATCATGTGAGGAGATATCTCCCCACAGGATCGACTCTTCTAAAGGCCCTGCTGAGCTGCCCAGTTGGCTTCTTCAGGTGCCCTGCAGCTGCTTTCTCAGGCACCCTGCAGCTACCTCCCTTTGGCCTCCTCAGGTACCTTGCTTGGGGAAGCCAAGTGGGCAGGAACTGTCCCCAAATCTTCTGAACCTTCAATGGAATGTTTGGGGACATTTAGTGGGAGGCATTGTTCCAAACCATTGGTTCAGCAACCATGAACTGGCCTGATTCATGTATGAATTGCGGTTCATGGTTCAGTTAATGCCCATGCCTAATATTTAGCATATTTATCCCAATTTTTCCCCAATGGGGACCCTGTGTGACTGACAAAAAATCTAGTATGCTTTAAATAAAGAGTTAAATAAACAGAACAAGGTGTAGAGAAGTAAACAAGAAACAAAGGGTACTCAAAGCATCTCAGGCTGGGCTGGAATCCACCATCAGGCCACAGGCTGAGAACCAGACACTAAGAGCTGAGGGTCAAGAGTGCCAGGCTCCATCCCCAAATCTCTAGGAGTTTCCCAACCTGCATCTGGCAACCCTACCATCCATCTCCCACTGGTGGCCAGAAGGGACCTGGCAACCCTGTGTTTATCTTTAAGGCCCTATATAACTTGAGGTCAGGGTACCTGTAGGACCACTGCTTCCTTTATTGTCCAGCCTGACAGCTAAGGTCCTCTTCACAAGTCTTGCTTTCCATGCCATTGCCTTTAGAGGTAAAACAAGTGTCAACCAAAGAAAGGGCTTTTTCAATAGTGGCACTTCACCTATGGAATACCCTGGTCCTGATTGCTGGCACACAGCAAGCACATGGAGGTAGTTTCTAGACATCTAGACATTAATTAAATATACATTTAAGTAATTAATAAATACAGTTCCAAGGTTCAGATACTGGCTAGATGTCACTCATTGCTTTCAGTTCAAAGGGGAATCCAATATCAAGGTTTCTAGATAAAGGCCAAGGTCAGAGACAAGGAAATCAATCCAGAAAACAAGCAGCAAGGTCAGGAGCTAACAGACAAGTTGCTTTCACACAGCTACTCCCTTTCTGGTGCTTTTGAGCCCCTTGCTGCTAAACCACCTGTATCACACTTAAAGCATTCAAAAATACATATAATCAAGAAGCTAGAAAAATTAGGGGTGAGGAATAGATACTTTCAGGGATTGTTACAAAGGTTATATTTACCTGTCTGGATGTGCAGATGTCTGTGAAGAGAAAAATGGAGATGGGGACATGCACAACCAGTGTAACATGTCAAAGAGGCCCAATTACACAGAGTAACAGGGGGTACAAACCATATATGCCAGCCACAGAATGCATGAAGGGGCATAATTTGCTGTCATGTTTTATAGTGTTTGGAGGGGTGTTCCCTCCTCCTGGAATATGATCTAGTTAAAAATCATTAATGGGTTATCCTGGGTACTCTGAATAGATTCCCAGTTTAATACAAAAGGTGTGAATGTATTCCTGATGGCAGTCAGCAAAGACCATAATGGTTTAATGTTTGAGATTAAGTTTTATCTTGGTACTCTGGGGAAGAGGCAGGAGGGAAAGGGGGAAAGGGGGTTTGCACATTAGCATAGGATAACACAATAGGTACCAGGATGGGGTATTGGGGAATGAGATACTCACCTGGTAGAACTCATTGTCTTGAACATTCCATTGAAGGATTGGAGGGGAGGGAGGCAGGAGACTGGAATTAACCTTGAGGACACTGTTTTGCAACCTTAGACAGAAACTTTTTGGAATGCCGTGGCAAGCTCTTTGGCTCAAACACAGAGTGTTCTCACTTGGTCTGTTTTTTGGCAGAATCTCTGGTTCAGGTAAAATCATTGGTGACCCCATTGAGTATTAGGGTGCTTCCATGAGTTAAGCAGTGCCTCAACTACAGCCAGTCCAGGGATGAGAAGCTGAGGGGCCAGTGTGCCAGTTCCTGGCTGAAAATCTATCAGGGACTGCCTCCTTTTGAAGTACCTCTGTCAGGAAATGTATTATCAGCAATCAGCATGTGTTAGAGATTTCATATCATTTTAAGCATAAGCAAAGCCTGCAGCAATGATTCATAACCAAAACCGCAAGTAGGGATGACAATACCATATTGAGAGCTAGAAAGCTTTTGTGAGCTAACAATTTAAGCTAAAGAAGGGATAAAAATTAAGAGCTTGTTAGGTTGGCAATATTTAAACATATATAAAGGGCAGCTTAATAGGGTAGATAAGCTTCTTGATCCAAAGCTGACAATTTTGGGGCACTCAGCTAGATCAGGTAATTATTGACTTGACTGTACTATTTCTTGTTAATGCTATAATGAGTATTATCCAGGTGGTTGTCACAGTTATAATCTTGTTTAGTATGATATATATTCTCTTGCTAATCTCTTGTGTATTTATTCAAAACAAAATAAGAAACAATTGAGAAAACTTCTGACTCTGATCTGACTTCTTGGGGCCTTTACAATAAAATTATTGTCAAGGGAGAACGCACGCTCCAGCCTGAGTGAAGGGTTATCTCAGGAAACTTCTGGAGAACCCCTCAAGAGTGAGTCAAACACTTAAAACTTGACACCTCTGCCACAGGCTTGGGTCAGGTCTGCAGACTACCCCCTCCTCAGAGGAGTCCTCTTCATCTTGTTGCTCTGCTGGACTTGGCTGGTCCATGACAACCCTTCTCCTTGAAGTTCTCTTGGTGAAGTTCTACTGTCATTTAGTTGCCAACCCAAACATTGGTTGACCCAACTTTTAATTAAGAGGTTGATTTTTAACACTATTTTTAAAGTGCTCTTAGACTAAAGAAACTGCTTAGTTTTAGATGTTCAGTGTTCTATGCTCTGGCTGGACTTTTAGTACTGGATTTTAATGAATAATTCTGAATGTTTTATATTTTTTATTATGTTTTATTTTCCTGGAGAGGTAGTATAAAAATAAATTTCCTAAATGAATGAATATCCTCAAAAGTACATTTGATCCCCCTTTCCAAAGGATAACCTTGAAAAATAGGACTTTTGGCAGAAAGGCACCTTTAGCAAGAAAGGCCTCCAAATTCAGATGAAATACTCCCATGAGTATGTTCGGGGGCATCCACTGACATCAAGAATGTTGAGAACAATACACTGAATGTTTTGGAACCAGTGAATGCTTCTTTACCTGTTCATGGGAGCATCTAGGCCTACACCATATGCACCCCATTGCTACTGGTCCTTTCCAGTTCTGCCTTCTCTCTCATCAGTGTAAGTGGAGAAAGATTGTAGTGGAGAAGAGTGACAGACATGGGTTGGTGTCAGAAAAATGTGTAATTGATGAACTCTTGAAAACCTCATTACAAAATAGTTCCAAGTTTAAACAAGTAAATTGGATCTCTACCCAGCTCAAAATGCAGGGTGCTCTTTTTGAGTTGTGCCCATTCTGAATCAAGCACTCATCATAAGGTAAAATGTACTGTTGCCATTCTGTGGCAGCAAAGGGCTGTTGCCATTGACAAGTAAATGTTCTTTTGAAATTTCCTAGCCTCAACCATTCTACCAGCTCTGCAAGATTGAATATTATAATGGTAGTTTGAGTTGTTCAATTATTTATTTCAACTATTTACAGTCTGCCTTTCTCAGTGAGACTAAGTCAAATACAGTCAACAAGATGGGGCATGCAGTGAACAGCAATGGGTTTGGACTACAGAGACCTGAAAACAAGCAGAAATCAAGGGGGTTTTTTGAGCAGGAATGCACAGGAGCGCAGTTCCAGCTGACTTGGTGTCAGGCGGTGTGGCAAATGAGTTCCTGATGGCCTTTTTCTACAATAATAATATTATGTAACAATAATATGCAAATGAGTTCCTGCTGGCCTTTTTCTACAATAAAGCCCTATGTGAGACAATGGTGATGTCAGGGGTGTGTGGCCTAATATGCAAATGAGTTCCTGCTGGGCTTTTTCTACAAACAAAGTCCAGCAATAATCTCAAATGAATTTGAAACAAATCATAAGCGCGTAAACATGACACATTAAATGGGGGCAGAAACTACACAGTAGGAGCACACTTACAGTGATAGGCAGAAATACAGTAGTATAGGCCACAGTTCCTATCTCCTTATCATTGCAACTTTCCGAATCATTTCATTACGTAGTGTCCAATTTACCTGTGCAGATAATTATTAGCATGGGATTTGGGGAAGTTCTTCTAAACTGGGTTTCTCTCACTGACTTTTCACAAGTCCTTCCATTTACTAATCCCTATGATTCACATGGCATTGAAAAAGGTAGTTTTAGGCCGCGGTCACACTCACCATTAAATCCACCCCTAATCCGTCGCTATTATACCCCGCAGCTTTTTTACAACAAATTTCCTGATCAGACATCCCTCCATCCTTCAGTTCTAAGCAGCGTTGGTCCTGTCATTGGTTGATCAGAGGTCTCAACCGGACCTCATTTTCTGAGATGGCATTCCACACTTGCACAAGCGCAGTACCATTGGATATCATGCTTGGCTTAAAAAAAAAAAAAAAAGTGCCAGCAAAAGTGGGCGATCTGCTCCCCCCCCCTAATTTAAATACCCGGCCAGGGAGGGGAAGCCCGGGAGTTCTCTTTGCTGTCTCTCCGCCTGGTTTGCCATTGCCTTCTCTGGTCATTACACTTTCCCCCCAGCAAGCTGGGGACTCCTTTTACCGTCCTCAGAAGGATGAGTCAACAATTGCTGGTGCAATATCATTTGGAATGGGCTCTCACAGGGAAGCAGATGTGCGCTTGTGACGAGTCGGCTACAATGGAGCGTTCAAACACAGAAAGTACGCATGGGAGTCGTCAGAAGCATTCTTGGTCCGGATTTAATGTACTATCAAAAAAGTCCATGTCCCAGTTGTGGCAGTGCCAACGACCATTGCCAGATGCTGATGTTTGGACAACCGCATAAAATCCGACATGCAACTGGCTTTCATCCATGCCCATCTCGTCAATTTATGTGTGTCTGACCTCGGCCTTAATGTACTAGATCAAGGGTGGCCAAACTTGCTTAACTTAAGAGCCACATAGAATAAACATCAGAGGAAGGAAGGAAGGAAGGAAGGAAGGAAGGAAGGAAGGAAGGAAGGAAGGAAGGAAGGAAGGAAGGAAGGAAGGAAGGAAGGAAGGAAGGAAGGAAGGAACTTTACCTTTAAATGCCTTCTCCAAGCCACCAGTTGGTTTGGCTTGGAGAGCCACACAATATGTGCGAAAGAGCCACATGTGGCTCCCAAGCCAAAGTCTGGCCACCCCTGTACTAGATAGTCTTTATTGTGCAAGTCCATTCTTTTTGTGTGTGTTTGTGTGTATAACTTTGTATTATTTTTGTTTTCACTCAGCTTTCCTTACCATGCACTTTAAAGATGTTCCTGTTGATTCTTGGATTGGGCTGCATGATATCATTGAAGAGGGAAGGTTCCTATGGACAGATGGAAGTAGTGTGCGTTATACAAACTGGGCCAACGATGCCCCCAGCTCTTCTGTAAGTGCTGCTTGCAAATTCTTTTCTCCTTTTTGAAGCAATTAAATTTGTATCACCATTTCCCCCATTTTTTGAAACAAAATTACATATATGGAAAAGTATTAGGACGGTCAACCCAGTTGTAAATCAACTCTAAACCATGATTGAATCTCAAATGAGTCCAAATAAGCTGATTGTGAACAAGATTAGGGTTTGTGCAGGGCTTTTTTTTGGTAGCAGGAATTCCTTTGCATATTAGGCTACACCTCCTCTTCTTAAAGGGCCTACTGTAAGCTCTTGGATGATTGGCTATATCAGGGGGGTGTAGCCTAATATGCAAAGGAATTTCTGCTACAAAAAAACCCTGGTTTTGTGCATTAAATGTAGCAATTATACAGCTTTTTGTAGTTTTACATTTTTATTCTGCTCTTTCTCACCATGTCACTCTTTTTGAATTTTGCCAGTGGAATAAGTAGAGAACAATGCTTAGTTTTGTTATTAGCTGTAACCTGGCCACTCCCTGAAATCTCCAGCTATCTCACCATTTGTGGATTTTCATTCCAATATATGCTTTCAGTCCTTAAGTTTGGTAGAGCCTGGAATCCAACAATTTAAAGATTCTAGTATATCAGGAGAAAAATATACCATTTGTTCCTGTGCTGATACACTAGTTTATCATCATGGTCTCTGTGATGGGCACATGAAAACTGACAATTCATGGGCCAGCCAGGATATTCTGCAGGATGTTTAGTGGGATGATGGTTAGCAACTGATGTTATTAATCTCTATAACCTGAAATGCTTCAGCTCTTCATTTCTACACAATAAACATCAATTAAAGGAACAGGATATTTTTCTCCAGGCCTGCTGGCGACCATAACCACGTATGCACGGTCTATATATTTATGGCTGTTTTCTTGGTCCCTCCCTAGCTTCTTTTGCCCCGCTTGAAAGGGTCCAGTCTAAATTTCTAAGAGCTGTGTTGCAGGTCCCTAAGTGTGTGCATAATTCATTCATTCATCTGGAAACAGGCATGCTGACAATGGCTGCCAGTATCACCCTGAACTTGCTCAAATACTGGCTTAGGATCAACTTTCATCCATGTGGTCTTGTGCATATGATACTTCAAGACAACTTTCAGTCTAATTGGCTGAAAGCTGTTTTTAGCAAATTACATTTTCTCGGTTTTTCCACTGAAACCATTCTGGCTAGGACTGCCAAGCCCCTTGCCCAGGCAGGGGTTCTCCTGCCCTGGAGGTTCCCAACTTGCCAACCTACGTTGGGCCGGCGTGGGGAACCTCCCCCAACGTCACTGGTGTAATAATGTCACCCGGACATGACATCTTCCCACTGACAATGTCATGCGCCAGCTACTCTGGGTGTTTCTGGGAAAACTCTATGGTTTTTCCCGGATGCTATAGCAATTTGGGATGGAAAACTCTATGGTACAATAGGTAGCCCACAGAGGACTTGGCAACCCTAATTCTGGCTCTGAATTGGAACCAGGCCAAGGAAATTGTGAAGGGAAGAATTAAGGACATTGAGAGGCAGTCTGATCTTGCCAAATGCCCAGCTTTTAGATCGCCAGGGCAGACTAGATATTGGGTTGTGTACTTAAACTATCTCCATCACCTAGATGTTCATAAATTCAGAAAAGCTTTTACTCTGGCCAGATGCTCAGCTCTTCCCTCAACAGTTCTTGAGGTCAGGTACAAGGGGATTTTTTCCACAAAGGCTTTGCCACTGTGATTTAGGGGAAGTTGAATCCACTACCACATAATTCTTAGGTGTTCCTGGTATAAAGAGGCCCATGTGAAATATATAGAGCTTATATTGAGGGCAAATTCTGGGCTGCTGGAATCAGAATGTCTTAATCTCATGCTTTCGGATGAAAGCTCATTTCCAAAGCTGTTGCCCAGTTCTGTGCTGCCTGCTATAGTATCAGAAAGACTCGTTTTACTGCTTCTTAGTTTTAAGATATTCTGTTTTAACTTGCATCTTGATGTAACTCTTATACTAAACATACTAAGACAATTGTCTCTCCTAATACTTATTATAGCATAGATTTTATCTTTTTTATTGAAGCTTTTAAATTCTTGTATTTTAATTGGTCTGTGTAAAGTACTGGGGTTGGCGCAGTAAGAGACCAGAGTCGGAGAGTGATTTCAGCAAGCTTTACTTCAGGAACACACACACAGACTGAGCTCTATTCAAACTTCCCGCTCTTTTATACAATTCTTGCCCCCTTCTGATTGGTCCTTAACTATCTACATGGATTGGCTATTTACAGGGCCCTAAGGGCCTATCAGGGTACAGTATGAGCCTAGATGTTGATTGGCTACTTATGTTTCAATCCTTCCCCTGATTGGGCACGCTTAGCCTTCTCTGGAACCCTGGTGTGGAGTACAAGCTTTGGCTTGTTCAGCTTCCCTCCAAAAGTAACAGTTCTCCCATTTAAGCCTAGGACACAGCAGTCTGTGACCGTGAATAAACTATCTGTCACAGTCGGTTGCTCATTTGAGGAGGATGGTCAATGTAAGTAGGTAAAAGCTTCTTAGTTTATAAATAATTCTTAGCCTATGTGCTTGTGACATCAACAATTAATAGATAACAAAATATGCATACATAGATGGGAGTGGTGAAAGGGTAAATTGACATTTATTTTAATTATGAGAATATCAGTGAGTTTCCATTTATTTCTTTGAAGCACCACGGGTTCCACTACCGAGCCAGTAAGGACTGTGTTGCTATGATAAAGGAGCCTGAGAAATCGGCAGGGACTTGGAAGGATAGACCATGTTCAATAAAGTATGGATACATCTGTCAAAAAAACACTGGTAAGTTTTCAGATGTTTTGTAGACCTGAAAGCCCATTTTTTGCAATATAAAATTTTGGTCACAGAAAATTTTATGTATTTATTTTTCGTATTTATATCCCGCCCTCCCTGCCGGAGCAGGCTCAGGGCGGCTAACAACATAAATATCAACAATAAAACACTGAAAGCATAAAGCCATAAAACGATTACAATAGTATCAGTTAAAATTAAACAATTTGCAATTTAAAATTATTAATACAATTTTAAATGAGATTGTTAATTTCAAATGCCATGGTAAACTATTTAAATCATGACAATCATTATACATTTCAAAAAAAATTGATCTAGCAGGTGCAACAAGGAGGTGCTTGATGCTGGAAGCCACAGTTGTGGTATCTATTTTTTCACAGATCAGGAGACCAGAAGGAAGCTTGGGCCTTGGGGCATGTAGTTGCTTATCCGGGGGAGTGATTCAGTTTTGTGCCCCTGACAAAGGTCTGAAGGCATTTGTGGAAATCACAAGAGTATCTTCTGCACTGAGAGTGGCTGGAGGCACTGGCCCTTTCTGCCCTTTCTGTGGTCTCAGAAATGGAGAGGAGGTGGGTTTAAGCCACCAAGCTCTTTCCTTCCATTTGGGGTGCTCCTGGTTGTCCCCATCTCTCTCTCTGGGGCTTCTCAGCAGCCTGAGGAGCAGCCCCAACCACTTCCTCCCTTGCCTGGCATTGCATAGCCTTATATAGCCCCAGCCAAGTTTCCTGGAATCAACCCCTGAGCAATACTCCCTCTAAGCTGTGGAATCTTGTGAGCAAAAATTCTACTTTGTAAGCTACTGCATAAATTAGTTTGTTCTGGGATCGTTTTTCCTGAGCTAAGACGCAAATGTGTGAGCTGGAGGATAAAAAACGGGGAGCTAGCTCACACTAACTCAGTTTAGAGGGAACATTGCTCCTGAGCCTTCTTTCCTACTCTGGGCCTATAGGCTTTCCACCATTAGGATGCCTGGGCTGGCTGCTCAATAGCACCAGCCAGCCGATCTGCACTGCTGATCTCGCTGGCCTGGAATCTGTATTGTAGTAGTAGATCTGTGTAGGCATGTGTGACAGACAAGTTAGTTTCTGATTCTCCCTAAAAAGCAACCAGAGATGGCAACCTTATGAAAGCATGTATAGCAGAAACTGGGTTTTCCCTGTTATCCCTGCTTCCATTGCAGTGTCATTCGGGTTGCCAGGTCTATGTTGGAAGACGCATGGAGACTTTGGGGGCAGATCCAGGAGAGGGTGGGGTTTGGGGAGGGGAGGGACCTCAGCATGGTACAATGCCATAGAGTCTACCCTGCAAAGCAGCCATTTTCTCCAGGGAAGTTGATCTCTGCCAGCTGGAGATCAGTTGTAAAAGCAGGAGATCTCCAGGCCCCACCTGGAGGCTGGCAACCCTAAGTGCCATGAAGGGTAGAAAGGAGAGGCTCAGTTCTTGAGCAGATACAGGCTTGGTCTCCTTTCTACAGTTTGGGCCTGGATCTGCCCTGGAACTTCTGGAGTTCTTAGCACCACATGCACCAGCACCTAGACACTCAGCAGTCTTCTTTCTGGTACCATCTCAGATTCTAAAGACTTCAGTGAAACCAATCAAAAATATATTGAACATGCCAGAGAGCCCCAAATCAGTACTGAAATCTGTTAGCTAGCACTAGGTTCTTCAACTCCCCATCACATCCATCTTTACTTTCTTTTTGGACATTTAGTTTCTGACCTAAAAGCACAACCTAAAATGGGGTTGCCAACTTTTGGAAACCACAAATCTTGCAGAACACATGGTATGCTGGTGGGTAGTGCCTGGCCTGTGGCCTGTCTGTACAGGGATGGAGTCCATCCACCATAGTCTAGTTGAAAATGTGAATGGGAAAGAAGAGGAAAACAAGGGTGGGAGAGGCAGTCTAAGGTAGCTGGAGTGAAATCTTAGGTCCATGAACAACAATTCCCATTGGAAGCATTTGTATAAATGCATTTCACTCTGTTGTGTCATGCCCTAAACTTTCTGTGATATCTAGGGAGACTCCATGCAGTCAACTGGTCCAGATGTACAGTCTAAAATCAGTGTTAACCTTTTCTCTTTTATCACTTTGGCATAGACCCTGTGTCTTTTCACTTTGAAACAACAAGTTCAGCATCTGGCTATATACTTTATGGACACAGCAAGTATTCTTTCACTAGAATTACAACCTGGGAAGAAGCCAGAAAAGAGTGTCATTCTAAACACTCAGAACTCATCAGCATTCGGAATCCCTATAGCCAATCGTTCCTGTGGCTCCTGGTGTTAAAATATGAGGAACCTGTATGGATTGGTCTGAACAGCAATGTGGTAAGAGCAAGGCATACATGAATGCAATGCTGTTTACTCAGCCTGAGGGTTTGTATTCAGATGGTGCATCTTTTATGGTTATAATTTAACACTGTAGACATTTCATTAGCTGACACTATTGACAATGTTCTGTATGGATAAAGTTTGCAATGAGCTTTGCATAAAATTGGTGCCTAATTTATAGTCAGATGTATGGCAGTTTACTGGTTTAGAGAAAATTTGATAGAAACTTAACAACAGTTCCAAACACTTCCCCCAAACTTCACATTTTATGAACCTGTGACACTTTTGGAATTTTAAGGAAGAATAGTAAGTTCCAATATAAAATGGCTGCCATGACAGGCAGGTCCAGTCACAAAATGGCTTCCATGGTGGGGGCAATTTAAAAATGCTTGGGAGGTCCAGACTAAGTATTTCTGTTGGTTTCAATGTTTCTTCTGTCTCTATATTTTCCTTCAAGAATCTTTGTCATCCCATGGGGTCAACTACCTCTGTAGCAGGTTTCCTGGCTTTAATTTATTTAAATAAATTCTTAATCCTTTGTCTTACTATGTAAACAAGGGGATCCACAAGGACTTGTAGAGGGCATCTCATTTCCCCCTTTATCTCCACCCACACTATTTCCTTTTCCACTTTTCTGACAGCCCACATAGCCTCTCTCATTTTTTCAGCTTCCATATCTTTCTTACACCTGCTAACCTACCTCTATCAGATCTACAGCTTTCCCTCCTTCCCTCATCCTCTATGTGGAAAAAATGTGGCACAGTTGTACACTGGCTTCCACTGCTATGCTCAGGCTTATTTGTGCAATGGGGGCCACTACTGGGCGTGGCCCCAATTGAATAGTGGCTGCCATTGCCAGACTAAGTCCAGTTTTCACCTTCACTCCGCCGCCTCCCCGCCCCCCGCTTTGCTCTACAGAAACCAAGGTTTGAAAGGTTCGGTAATATTGTTGTGGTTGCTTAACAAGCTGCAAATTGCTGACAGGGAGCTTAGTGGACATTACTTTCTTAAAGCTACCAGCATTGTTTCTATTATTTTGGGGAGTTTTAATTCCCCCAATGTATTTTTAATTAAGATTTCAGATTTTTCTTCAAACTTTGGACTTCCTTTAGGTTTTCAGAGAAGTCCCCTCTATCTTTCCTTGGTTCCATTTTGAAGATCTAATGATCCACATTCTGTGGCCTGAATTGGAATTACTTGTATGATAGAGAGATGAAAGAGTGGGATAAAAATGTGATAAATAGATCACTGTGCATCTTTGTGTATATACTTACCTACAGATTGAAGATGCATCTAATGAAATTAAAATGTGTGACATAATGAACAAGGTATTTAAGGTGTGCCACAGGAATCTTTATACTTTTTGCTGGAACACAAACAAAATGACTTCTTTTGAGCACGTCTGCTGTTTTCCATATTTTTTCCAAATAAACAAAACATCTTTTCAAAGCCACTGAATTATTGTTCTATGATTTCCCTTTTAGACCAATGAGAATTATAGATGGGTATCTGACTGGAAACTGGAATATACCAACTGGGCTCCTGGAGAGCCAAAAGAGAATCTAGCCTGTGTCTATTTAGACCTTGATGGGCAATGGAAAACAGGAACATGCAATAAAAAGTACTTATCTCTCTGTGAGAAGTATAATGGTAAGTAAATAATGTAAACATGTAATCTGGGACGTTGTGGTTTAATTACTATTAGATCTCCATATTAATTTTAACAGGGTAATAAGATAAAATTGGAATTGGCATTTCTTTTTTACAACGAATGGGAGATAAAAAGACTGTTTAAGTTACATAATAGAGTTTATATAATAAACAATGGCTTGAATTCCCCTCTCCACTAAATTACCACTGCTGCAACCTAGAATGACTGTCTAAATGCTGCTTCTGCTGAACAGAGGACTCAATCTAGCCCAATGCAAGCACCTTTAGATTCCATTAAGTTCTGTGGCAAAAATTTTTATTATTTTTTTGGCAATATTAAACATAATATTGATTTAAATTCACCTTTGGCTATGAGGCTATGAGGACACTTTTGCAAATGCATTGTGGGAATAAAATGGAATTCATTCGACTGTATCCAACATATTATGAGGAATGACAGAGTGATACAGCCTGATCTCATCAGGTTTCAACCAATGTTCCTGCTAAGCTGCAGAGTCTTGTGAGCAAAAACTTATACTTTGTGAGCTACTGGTATTATAGTTGTGAGCTACTGCATAAATGATTGTGTTCTGGGGCCATTTTTCCTGAGCTAAGACAAAAATGTGTTAGCTGGAAGTTAAAAATCTGTGAGCTAGCTCATGCTAACTCAGCTTAGAGGGAACACTGGTCTCAACAGTTAAGCAGGGTCAGTACAAGAAGACTCTACAGAGGAAGGCAATGCCAAACCACTCCTGCTTCTCACATGCCATGATAGCCCTTACTGGCGTAGTCACAAGTCATTTGCAATCTGATGGCACTTTACACACACAAAAATCCAGCCTATCAATGTATTCAACAGTGGAGACTTCTACATGGTGATTTTTCCCTGTATGGAAAGCTGAAGCCCCTGAATTAAAAGGGAGCTGCCAGTGATGCTATGCTTTTTCTGAAATAAGTCATAGTGCAAAAACAAAACCTCTTTTAACAGGGAAACTGTGAGGTGGCTCTGGATGGAGCATCAGTACAGATGCTATGCTTTTTGACAGAACAGATTATTGGTGCATCTACTAGGAGTTTGGGGCAGCTCACTTCCATGCACTATTATTTTTTTAAATCCCTTTAGCTTTTCCTCACTTTCCCAGCAAGTTTTATGGCAGTGTTACAGCGCAGCCCATTAGAGAAAAGGGGGCGTGTTCTTCGGTCATGAAGGTTCTAATAACATAGAGGCACTGTTTCAGCTGTGGTTTCAACAAACCAGATTTCTTAAGCTTCTCAACAATGCATCTAATTATATACATCACATAGCCTTCTGAGAAGGAAAAAATATACAAGTTCATTCAAATGCAGAAACATAATGAAGATGATACACAGGCTGATTCCACACTCACCTTGCTCCGGAGCAGACTTCAGTTTCTGTCCGGGGCAAGCTGGCAATTTTGAACTAGCTGCTCCACACTGCCATTTTGCCCCGGGGCAACCCATGATTTGCTGTGCAGCAGCATAAACCTGCCCTGGACAGAAATGGAAGCCTGCCCCAGAGCAAGGTGAGTGAAGAATCAGCCTCAGGTTTACATAAACATTGTATTGTAAATTATAAATTTGAGATTCTGAGCACACAAAAAATATCCTGATTGTGGTAAATTATCTCAATTGTGTTCTTAAAAGATTTTTGTAAAGATACCATTTTTCTCCCCACAACAGGTACAGCTCCAACTGATTATCCTCAGGTCCTTGGAAAATGTCCTGAATTCCAACAAAAAAACCATAGATCTTGGATTCCTTTCCGTACTCATTGCTATAAAATCATACATGACTGGAAATCCTGGCCTTATGCATCCATGACATGTTCTCAGTTAGGTGAGTGTCATTTTGAACAAGAACATTACAATATGAGCTCCAGTTAGTGTGTTGACAGTTTGCACTTTCTTATTATGAGGTGAGAAAACTCTTTTCCAAGCGGAAAATGGATTTGGTTTAATCCACCACTTACATTGAAGATTTTTCATTTGGCAAATTACAAAAGAAAAAAAAAAGTGACTCTAACCTCACACACACAATTGCACACACACTTTTCCTTCTTCCAAAATGTAAACACAGGAAATGTGCAGTATAAAAAGAATGATGGAAGGAGCCAGACTACGTAAAGTTGTTTTTTTTTTCTCACCCTATGAATTCTTCCTTACATTTAATTCTTAACCCTGCTTTACCTTCTTTCATTTCTGTAACTCTCTGAATGAAATTTATAATTTATATTTCAAATGAAACAATTGTGTCACAGGAAATTGTGGGTGATAAAATGACTACATTTCAGCTAATGCTACTTTAGCAACACTGGATGATTGGCCCAGCAAACATTATACCAAAAGTACATTATTCTTTGTCCTGTATTTTTGATTATTTTTCCTCCTATACACATTAGCACAAAAACTTTGTGACAGAAGGGATTATTGGTGCACCGACAACCAAATTCATCTGTGCTGGACCCAAAGAGCTCTGGATACATAACCTATGGGACTTGGTTCTGTTCTAAGCACAATGCACAGAGATCAAGTTATTTGAAAAGCATGCAGCCTGTGAATGCTGTTTAAATGGTCTGATTTAAAAACCTTTAAGGTACAAAAACAGAAACCTGAAATTATTTTTCTCTGAATCAGAACTGCTTTGAATCTGCTTGCAGTGAAAGGCAAGTTAAAATGATTTCAATTTTTTTAAAAAATCAATCTTGCTAATACTGTGAACTCAGCAGCTGTTGATAGGCAAGTCATCCTTTCTCCGGCTCCATGACAAGTAAGAGTATATATGTGAAACACTTTAAATACTTAAAAGGGCAATAAAATGCTAAGCACATTGTTGTTATAATATAAAGTGATAAAAATCTATTCCTAAAGATTTGGAAAAATATATTTCTGTTTATGTATTCCATTTATTTATTTATTTGCAATATTTACAGGCTGCCTTATTACAATAGGCCTCCAAAGTGGCTTACAGTAAAGAAAAGATACAATAAATGTTATAGGACTTTAAAAAAAACACCAGTGGCTATCATGAAAACAATGGTATGTCAACACCTCTCCATTCTGCATAGGTTCTGGAGGCAATAGGTGCTCCCTGAATAGTGTCTACCCACTCTGAGCAGGATAGCCCAGGCAAGTCTGATCTCATCAGATCTGAGAAGCTAAGGAAGGTTGGACCTAGTTAATA
Organism: Heteronotia binoei; assembly: GCF_032191835.1. NCBI lineage: Eukaryota > Metazoa > Chordata > Lepidosauria > Squamata > Gekkonidae > Heteronotia > Heteronotia binoei. The sequence continues at coordinate 37,151,917 of NC_083232.1, read as the reverse complement.
TTTGGATGCAATGAGGCCTGTGGCACTAAATGGTAAGCTGCAGTACTGCAGTCCAAGCTCTGCTCATTACCTGAGTTTGATCCCAGTGGAAGCTGGGTTCAGGTAACCAGCTTAAAATTAACTCAGCCTTCCATCCTTCTGAGGATGGTAAAATGAGTACCCAGTTTGCTGGGGGTAAAGTGTAGATGAGTGGGGGAGGCAGTGACAAACCACCCTGTAAAAAGTTGGGATGTGATACCACCCCTTGAGTTGGTAATGACTGGGCGACTACCTTTACCTTTACTTAATATTTGGATGGGAAACTACCCAGGAATTCCAGGGTTACTACACAGAGGCAAACCACCTCTGAACATTTCTTGCCTTGAAAATCTTACTGGGTCACCGTAAGTCAGCTGCAGCTTGAGGGCACTTCCCATCACAAGCAGTCATGGCCAAGGAGTGCCATATTTTGGTGATTACAGAACAGGCTTGTGTGAAACTGTCTTAATTTTCAATAATAAGGCAACATTTAAATGGTGCTGTTTTTGTGTATTTGATGTTTTCTAGGTGGTTCTTTGACTTCAATAGAAGATTTAGCTGAAATGAAGTTTCTGCAAGAGCACATAAAATACCTTGATCGAGGAACCTTTTGGATAGGATTGTTAAGAAATGTGGATGGTAACTGTAATCAGCACTATTTATTAATAAACAAGGAGGGTTGGATATTGACTAAAGCTTCCACAGCAGCAAGGATTTATGGTTGCAGAGAGCAGCTTTATTACTTCAGTTTTTCCATGGGAGCCTGAAATGTCCATGGGACTCCACAAGCAGTCCTGGCTCCTACAGAAATGTTGCTCAGAACACAAGCTGCAGCACATTTTTTAAAAAGACACATATTTGAGTTTTTCCCCTAAGGGAAATCTCAGTAGGAATAGCAGGATGATCAGCTAAGGAATAGCTAAGGATGATCAGTTTTCCTTGCTTGATTCAGAATCAGTTCACCTTGTATAAGCATTCTGGGAAAGGTTCAGAGAAACCTGCTCTGTATTCTGAAAGTTCTCAGTCACATATATAGGTGAATTTCCATTCTGTCACCAGTGAATGGTTGTTTGGTTTCACCTGCCCTGCAAGTGTCAGGGAAGTCAACATTCCACTGACTCCGGCTAAAGAAAGATGACGAGGAACAAGAGAGGGTTTTAAAGTATGAATGGGGGGCGTTGGCAAAAATCTTTGAAAGATCACTCCAAATACAGAGAATAAATGAACCAAAAGACTGCTTTGGTCAAGTGGGTCTGGAAATGTACTTTAATTAAGAGTCTAATTAGCATGAAAGAATTTTGACACCTAACTAGAAAATTGCCTTTCTAGTAAGTAGAAAATAGCCTTTCAATAATGTGATTAGTCAGCAACAGCCTTTCAATAATGCAGTTAGTCAGTAATGTGGTTAGTACAAAAATATATTATAGCATTGGGAAAAGTCCAGAAAAGGGCAACTAGAATGATTAAAGAGTTGGAATACTTTCCCTATGAAAAAAGGTTAAAATACTTGGGGCTCTTTGGCTTGGAGAAAAGTCGACTGAGAGGTGACATGATAGAGGGCTACAAGATTATGCATGGGATAGAGAAGGAAGAGAAATAAGTACTTTTTTTCCTTTTCTCACAATACAATAACTCGTAGACATTCAATGGAATTGCTGAGCAGTTGGGTTAGATTGAATAAAAGCAAGTACTTCTTCACTCAAAGGGTGATTAACACATGGAATTCACTGCCACAGAAGGCAGTGGTGGTTACAAGCATAGACAGCTTCAAGAGGGCATTGGATATACATATGGAGCAGAGGTCCATCAGTGGTTATTAGCCACAGTGTATTGTTGGAATTCTCTGTCTGGAGCAGTGATGCTCTGTATTCTTGGTGCTGGGGGGGAGGGGGCAACAGTGAGAGGCCTTCTAGTGTCCTGCCGCACTGATGGAACTCATGATGGCACCTGGATTTTTGGCCACTGTGTGACACAGAGTGTTGGACTGGATTGGCCATTGGTCTGATCCAACATGGCTTCTCATGTTCTTATTGAACATAGATGGACTTAGCTCTGGGCTTTGCCAAGACTGGAGTTCATCGATATTGACAGCCAGTTTCCTCCTTTCAGGCCACTAATTAGTGAAGTGAGATATAAAACTTTATCAGGCCTTCTACATAACAAAGCACAAGTTTCATTGTCTGTGAAAGTTATACACAAGAAAGCAAATTTCAGTTTTATACTGAAACAATACTAGTCTGTTGCACAAGACTCCATCTATTAAATAACGAAGTCACAGTCATTTTTCATTCAATATGAAAAGGGATTAATGTAGTTTTATAATACTTTTCTGCACATTAATGTGCTACTCTTTCCCTTTTCACTCACTAAAAAGTACATTTCTTTTTACTATTAGGCGAATGGATATGGCAAGATGACACTGCAGTAGATTTTGTCAACTGGGATACTGGAGAGCCCCAAAATGAAAGTGAAATAGAACATTTCTATTATGATGATACATCGTTCAAGAAATTGTGTGCTGGAATGAAAAATGAAAATGGGAAGTGGTTTGTTTCACACTGCTTCACTCATCTCAATGGATATATTTGTAAAACACCCAAAAGTAAGTCTTAAATATTTACCATCAGTATTAGTAATTCTCAATGTGGCTGAAACTGTGGATACTTAGAACCTGAGATTGGGACCATGAACAGATAAAACAGATCATTCTACATATCTTTGCAGAAAATTCTGAAATCTCCAAAATTAATCCTTAAACCTGTCTAGCTTTAAGAAATAAATGTCCTCAGTGACTTTTTTTAGGCAACCACCACATTATTCCCTGGATGACCTTGGGACAGTATCAGACATGAAGCCTGTAACGTACTCGAAGCGGAGACGAGAGTAGGGCAACATAGTTTATTAGGAGCACGTTGCAAGAGAGAGAACTCGCGGGCCGGGTCCCGCTTATGTACAATCTCCGGTACAACCTACTGGACAGGTCGGGCCAATCCTGACCTGTTAAACTTCCCGCCGCAGCTGTTGATTGGCGGGGATTACGCGCCCCGCGCTGGAGGCGCCTGGGACGGCCCAGTCGCCTCTGCACATGGCGCTTGTGGCTGCCGATACACTACACCCCTCCCCCCCTGGTTAATGAACATAGTCTTTAAGATACGCGGGAGGCCGGCGCTCCCTGGTGGACCGTCTGGGGAGGTCCTGTGGAGGGGGCGCGGTCGCCGCTGTCGGTGCGTCTGTGGATCGTGGTGTGGACGGGGGCTGTGGGTCTGGTTCTGCTGGTCCCTCGGGCTCTGTTGGCCCCGGCGCTTCTAGCGGGGGTATAACTGGTGTTGGGGCTGCGTCCTCTGATCGGTCTCCAGTCGGTTCCACCCCTGCTCTCTCCCCCTCAGTGTCTGCTGGTTCCTCTGGTAGCGTGCGGCGGCGCAACTGGTCTATGTGCCGCCGTAATACTTGGCCCCCCTCCGTGGATATATCATAGTGGTGGGACCCTGTTACTCGTAGCACTCGGCCCGCCACCCAGTCGGGGCCCCTCGCGTAGTTCCGGGCGTATACATGATCGCCCGCAAAGAAACCTCTGGCCACGTCCCGGACCTCTGGACTCTCGCGGGTGTCTGAAGCCCGGTCGGGATGTAGTCTGTCCAGTCGGGTTATGAGCTTGCGCCCCATGAGGAGCTCTGCCGGACTAACCCCTGTGACCGGGTTGGGTGTGATCCTATTATCGAAGAGGAACGCGGCCAACCTGTGGTCCCAGTCGCCCTGTACAATTCGGCTCAGGGCTTCCTTTGTTGTGCGGACCATCCGCTCTGCCTGGCCGTTGGTGGCCGGGTGGAAGGGGGCTGACCTTATGTGCCTAATCAGATATCGCTGGAGGAACGCCTGGAAGTCGGCTGAGGTGAACGCGGTCCCGTTATCGGAGACCATGGTGTCCGGGATCTCTCTCTCTCTCGGCTTGGCTTCGCGAACGAAGATTTAAGAAGGGTGCAATAGTCCACGTTTGCTGCAGGCTCGCTGGTGGCTGACAAGACCAATGTGGGACAGGCAGGTCCGGCCACAGCGGCTGCAGGGAAAAGTCTGATTTAGGGTTGGTCCTGTAGCAGTGCGATTCTTCCTCAATCTCCTTTTGTCCTCAAGACCAGCTATGCGTGTGTTCTCAAAGGAAGAGACAGCCTGGTGGATGGTGTGCCTCCATGCTTTGCGATCTGAGGCTAGGTCAGACCACTGGTGATGGTTGATGTGACAGGTGCTAAGGGATTTCTTCAAGGAGTCCTTGTACCTCTTCTTTGGTGCCCCTCTATTTCGATGGCCGGTGGAGAGTTCGCCATACAGGGCAATCTTGGGAAGGCGGTGGTTTTCCATCCTAGAAATATGCCCTGCCCAGCGCAGCTGCGTCTTCAACAGCAGTGCCTCGATGCTGGTAACCTCTGCCCGCTTGAGGACTTCAGTGTTGGTCACAAAGTCACTCCAGTGGATGTTGAGGATGGTGCGAAGGCAGCGCTGATGAAAGCGCTCAAGGAGTCGCAGGTGATGACGGTATAAAACCCACGATTCGGAGCCATAGATGAGGGTTGTCATCACAACCGCTTTGTAAACATTGATCTTTGTGCCTTTTTTCAGATGCTTGTTGCTCCACACTCTTTTGTGCAGTCGGCCAAATGCACGGTTTGCCTTTGCCAGCCTGTTGTCAATCTCCTTGTCGATCTTGGCATCTGAGGAGATGATGCACCCCAGGTAGCTGAACTGCTGGACTGTCTTCAGAACTGATTCACCCACAGTGATGCAGGGAGGGTGATAATCTTCCTGGGGTGCAGGCTGGTGGAGAACTTCTGTCTTCTTCAGACTAACTTCTAGGCCGAATAGCTTGGCAGCCTCTGCAAAGCAGGACGTCATATGCTGCAGAGCTGATACCGAGTGGGAGACGAGTGCAGCATCATCAGCAAACAGTAGCTCTCGGATGAGTTTTTCCATTGTCTTGGAGTGTGCCTTTAGTCGCCTCAGGTTGAACAGGCTGCCATCGGTGCGATAGCGGATGTAGACACCATCGTCCTCATCTAGATCTACTGCGGCTCTTTGAAGCATCATGCTAAAGAAGATCGTAAAGAGAGTTGGCGCGAGAACGCAGCCTTGCTTTACACCTGTGCCTATTGGGAAGGGCTCCGAGAGGTCGTTGCAGTGTCTGACTTGGCCTCGCTGGTCTTCGTGTAGCTGGATGATCATGCTGAGGAACCTTGGGGGACATCCTAAACGTTCCAAGATTTGCCACAGGCCTTTCCTGCTAACGGTATCGAAAGCTTTGGTAAGGTCGACAAAAGTCACATACAGAGCCTTGTTCTGTTCCCTGCATTTCTCTTGGAGCTGCCTGAGAACAAATACCATGTCGGTGGTGCTCCTGTTAGCTCTGAAGCCGCACTGGCTCTCTGGGAGGAGTTCTTCTGCAATGGTGGGCACCAGTCTGTTCAGGAGTATTCTGGCAAGGATTTTGCCTGCGATGGAGAGCAGGGTTATCCCCCGGTAGTTGGAGCAGTCTGACTTTTCCCCTTTGTTCTTGTATAGGGTGATGATGATTGCATCGCGAAAGTCCTGTGGTAATTTGCCTTGTTCCCAGCAGGTGACAAGTACTTTGTGAAGTGAGCTATGTAGTATTGTGCCCCCATGCTTCCAGATCTCTGGTGGAATTCCATCAACTCCTGCTGCCTTGCCACTTTTCAGTTGCTTGATGGCTTTAACAGTCTCTTCTAGGGTGGGGATCTCATCCAACTCTGTTTTCACCGGTTGAAGTGGGGTGAGGTGGATTGCTGAATCTTGAACTACGCGGTTGGCACTGAAGAGAACCTGAAAATACTCCGACCACCGGTTCAGTATGGATGCCTTGTCTGTGAGGAGCACTTGGCCGTCTGCACTATGCAAGGGACTCTGAGCCTGATATGATGGACCATATACTGCCTTCAGGGCTTCGTAGAACCCTCTTAAATCACCAGTGTCTGCACACAGCTGGGTTCTCTCTGCAAGCTTGGTCCACCACTCGTTCTGAATGTCTCGAAGCTTGCGCTGGAGGTTGCTACATGCAGCGCGAAAGGTTGCTTTTTTCCCAGGACAGGAGGGCTGAGCAAGATGTGCTTGGTAGGCAGATCTCTTTTTTGCCAGTAATTCTTGGATCTCTTGATTGTTATCATCAAACCAGTCCTTGTTCTTCCTTGTGGAGAACCCGAGGACTTCTTCAGAGATCTGCAGGACGGTAGTTTTTAGGTGTCCCCAGAGTGCTTCTGGAGAAGGGTCTGTGGGGCAACTGAGGTCCTCAATTCTTGACTGGAGTTTTGCCTGGAAGGCAGCTTTAACTTCGGCTGACTGGAGACTGCCAACCTGAAACTTCCTCCGAGGGATACCTCCTCTCCTGGGTGTGGGTTTAAAGTGAAGACGGAGATTGCAGCGTACAAGACGATGATCCGTATGACATTCTGCGCTGGGCATTACTCGGGTGTGTAAGACATCTCGAAGGTCTCTCTGGCGCACCAGAATGTAGTCGATAAGGTGCCAATGCTTGGACCGTGGGTGCATCCAGGTTGTCTTCAGACTGTTCTTCTGCTGAAAGATAGTGTTGGTGATGGTGAGCTGGTGCTCCATGCAGAATTCTAGCAGGAGGCGCCCGTTGTCATTGCAGTTGCCAATGCCGTGTTTGCCAAGTACTCCTTTCCAGGCTTCCGAGTCTTTACCTACTCTGGCATTGAAGTCGCCAAGGATGATCACCTTGTCCTCTGTAGGGGTCTTCCGTACGGGGTTGCGTAGATCAGCATAGAACTTGTTCTTTTCTGCAGGATCTGCTTGAAGGGTTGGGGCATACACACTGAAGAGTGTTGCATGCTGCTTGTTTTGAAGTGGGAGGCGCATGGACATGATGCGATCTGAGTGACCTGTTGGAAGGTTTTCAAGTTTGGAGGCAATGGAGTTCCTGACCATGAAGCCAACGCCAGAAAGGCGGCTCTCAGCCTTTGACTTACCCGACCAGTAGAGGGTATAGCCAGCACCGTGTTCTTGAAGACTACCTTCCTCAGGGATACGGACCTCACTGAGAGCTGCTATGTCGATATTCAACCTGAGAAGTTCGTGGGCAACTAGAGCAGAGCGTCGTGCAGGGCGACCACTGACTACTGTGTCAAGCATGGTTCTGATGTTCCAACACGCAAGCTTTAGTCTTTGCACACTTTGTGAGGCAGGTGCATGCCTTTTCTTTGTTGTTATTTTTCGACCGCAAGTAAGGATGCCCGTTGACCGCGGCTAGCCAACTGGGGTGGGGGAGACGAGCTTTGTTTAGGCCACCTTTTCTAGGCCCCTCTCCGTGTGGAGCAAGCAGTGCTGTCCCTAGATAAGGCTGCTTGGTCGTTCAGGGTGCTGCCGAAAGATGCTTTCGTCTCCGGGTTAGCATCAGGCGACCAATATCCTGAACCGCCTACATGCAGGATCGGGACTGCGGCTTCCAGTGGCACCTTCCACCTGCCGTTTCGCCCCTTGCCTATCGCTACAGGACTTGATGCGTTGTGGGTTGTGTGTGTGGATATGCCCTTCAGGCCTGCGCAGAGGAATTTTTTAGGTGAAGCGCAGTGTGCGCGGTACTGGCTCCACCCTTTCACCTGGGGGTCATCTGCCATGGCCCAGTAAGCCGGGACGCCGGCAGTGAGTCCTCCAGGTGGTAGGTGTTACATTAACGAGCTCTATCTGCCCGGGTTTGATGTTAGAGTTTTCCTTCTCTTAGGCTGACGAAGTTGGTGGGCCCAGCCTGCCCATCCGGTTATACCGCCGGACAATTCGGTCGCACCATGACGTAGCAAACTCTGTGAAAACGGGGGGGACCAGCGAGAAGGTGTTGCTACGGATGCAGTAATGCAGGAGAGGCCATTGCAGTGACCATCTGCCAGGCATAGCCAGTGACCACGCGGCGTTCACTACACCGGGAGAGGAGAGGCTATGTATTGCGCATGCACTTTCCCTGGGGGGGTAGGATTCCCAGAGGGAGCCCACCCCCCCCACCCCCCAAGCTCCGGGATACCGTGTGTACATAAGACCCTGCACAGCGCCTTGATTGCGGCAGCTGATGAGGTGGACCCTACGGGAATGACCTCCAGCCATTTGGTGTAGGCGTCCACGATTATCATGAAGATCTGCCCCTGGAATGGCCCCGCGAAGTCGAGGTGGAGTCTCGACCATGGCTTCCTGGTAGACTCCCACCATGTCATGGGGGCGCTGGGAGGCTCGGGCCGCATTTCCTGGCATGTCTGGCACATCCGAACCCAGGTCTCAATCTCCCCGTCCATCCCCGGCCACCAGACGTAGCTCCTGGCTAGCGCCTTCATTCGGACTATGCCGGGATGGGTCTCGTGTAGGGATTCCAGGACCCGCTTCTGCAGCGGGGGCGGGACCACCACCCTGCTTCCCCATAATAGGCACCCTTTGTGGGCTGCTAGTTCCTCCCGCCTGGTCTTATATGGCTTGAATTCTTCCCCCATGTTCCCTTCTGGCCAGCCCCTCACCACCCAGTCGAGCACCTGCGCCAGTGTCTTGTGTTTCTGTGTGGCCTTGGCTACCTCCACTGCGTGGAGGGGCTGCTCCGGGAGGCTCTCCATCAGCATGACCGGGTGTGCGGGGGCAGGATCCGGACCCGTTTCAGGAAGCGGCAAACGGCTGAGCGCGTCCGCGTGACCCATAGCCTTGCCGGCCCGGTGGACCAGTGTGTACGTGTATGAGTTGAGGAATTGGTTCCACCTCAACACGCGCTGTGAGAGTATTTGGGGGGTTTGTCGGTCTGGGGCCAGTAGACCTAAGAGGGGCTTGTGGTCCGTGGCAATGGTGAACCTTCTCCCGTATAGATACTCATGGAACTTGCGGACCCCCGCCACGATTGCCAGGGCCTCCTTATCTATCTGCGCGTAGTTGCACTCGGCTGGAGTGAGTGTGCGGGAGTAGTAAGCGACCGGTACCTCCCTCCCGTCCGGAAGCTGGTGCCCCAGGACTGCTCCCACCCCATAAGGCGACGCATCGCAGGCCAGGATGACGGGGAGGCCCTCGTCAAAATGGTGGAGCACCGCATTGGACAGCAGGACGTCCTTGACCGCCTGAAACGCGGCGGCCTGTCGTTTGCCCCAAACCCAAGGGGCTTTTTTGTCCAGCAGCCGGTGAAGGGGCTCTGCCAGGGCTGCCTTGTGGGGGAGGAATGAATGGTAAAAGTTGAGCACCCCCAAGAAGCTTTGTAGCTCCGCTTTACACGTGGGGGCCGGGGCTTGCACGATGGCTCGGGTCTTTTCTTCCGTTGGGTGGATTCCTGCCGCGTCGACGGCGAACCCCAGGAACTCCACCCGTGGGACCCCCAGCAAGCATTTCTCCCTCTTAACCTTGAGCCCCACTGCCTGGAACCGGCGGAGCACCTCTTGAAGGCGGTTGCCGAATTCTTCGGGGTCCGGGGCGGCGACTAAAACATCATCAAAGAACGGCTGGACTCCTGGGATCCCTTTAAGGAGAGCGTCCATTATGCTCTGGAAAATCCCCGGAGCGACGCTAACCCCAAACTGTAGCCTCTTCACCCGGAAGGCCCCCCTGTGCGTCACGATCGTTTGGGCCTCCGCCGTCTTGTTGTCTACTGGGAGCTGCTGGTAGGCCTGTGCCAGGTCTAGCTTCCCAAATATCTTAGATCCCGCTAGGGCGGCCAGGACGTGGCTCACCACCGGCACTGGGTAGGGTTTGTCCTGTAGTGCCTTATTAATGGTGCATTTATCATCGGCACAGATCCGCACCTCCCCGTTTGGCTTGATGGGGGTTACGATGGGGGTTTCCCAGGTGGTGTAGTCCACCGGCTCGAGGACACCTTGGGCCGTGAGGCGGTCTAGCTCTGCCTCTATTTTAGGCTTCAAGGCGAACGGGACCCTCCTCGCCTTGAGCCTAATCGGCCTGACCGTGGGGTCTAGTGGTAGGGAAATGGCCGGCCCTTTGTAGCTCCCTAGAGACCCATCGAACACGTCCGGGAACTCTCGGCATATTTCCCCGAACCCTCTGGGCGTTAGGGTTTGCCCCACCCCCTCCAAGCGGATCCCCAAGGGTTTGAACCACGCCAGTCCTAGCAGGGTGGTAAGCTGGCGCTTTACCACCAGGATGTCCAGCGGGCCGTAGAAGGGCCCCCGCTCAACTTGCACCCGCGCCCACCCCGCAATTTGCACCGGGTTCTTCTGAAAGTCCCGGAGTATGAAGTCCGCCGGCCTTAGTTGAAGCCGCTGGCGGGGGCACAGCTTCCTCAGGGTCTCCTCCGCTATAATGGAAATGGAGGAACCTGAGTCCACCTCCATTTGGCAGGGGTTCCCTTCGATGAGGACCGCCATTTTAATTTTGTCGGGGGTGGCGAGGTGCAAGTTCAGTACCTGAAGGGACGTGGAGTCTGTGGAGTGGAACTCCGCTGACTCGTGATGCATGGTCGGCCTCCGGCGGTTGGGCTTGGCTCGGCAAGCCCTGGCTATGTGGCCGGTCTTCCCGCAGCTCCGGCAGTCCCAGGTCCGGTACTGGCAGTCTCTCCGGTCGTGGGGGTTGCCGCAGCTGGCGCACTTGGTGGCAGGAACCCTCTCCGACGCTGGTGGTCGATCGGGTGCTCGGGGGCGTTGGGCTGCTCTGTTGGGTGGCCCGGCTGGGCGACGCAGCTGGTAGGCTTCTCCCTGCTCTGGGCGGTCGTGGTCCAGCTCCTCGTGGTGGACGGCGTCTGTCCGGGCCTTGGGAAAGGTCCTGGAGGTCCTCTCGAATGCCACTGCTTCGTTGAAAGCGCTCTGGAGGGTGAGCTCTTCCTTGGCGAAGAGCTTCTGCTGGAGCCTCTCGTCGCGGAGGCCCCACGTGAAGCGATCGGCCAGGGTGTCTTCCAGCTGGGGGAAGTTGCAGTTCCCGGCGATCCTGCGGAGGGCCGCCAAGTAGTCGGCGGCCGATTCTCCGGCTGCCTGGTCCCTTCTGTGGAACAGGAACCGGTGGGCCACCCGTGAAGGCTGAGGTAAGAAGTGGCCGGTGAGGAGTCTGCTGACCTCGGCGAAGGACTTCTCCGTGAGGCGGGCGGGGGCCGAGAGACCCTTGGCGATCTCGAATGTGGCCGCCCCGCAGACGCTCAGGAGAACGTCCCTCTTCATGCTGTCCTCCATGACCTTGTTGGCCCTCAGGTAGCATTCAACCCGTTCCAGGTAGGATTCCCAGGCCTCTGGATTCGCGGGGTCGAACGGCTCGACGTGACCGGTGGTTCCGCCCTGGTTGGCCATGGTGGCTGCGGCGGCGGTCGTGGCCTGGTGGTGCCCTTGGTCTCCGATGTAGCCGATGAGGCTAGAATCCCATCCTCGTCGCCAGTGTAACGTACTCGAAGCGGAGACGAGAGTAGGGCAACATAGTTTATTAGGAGCACGTTGCAAGAGAGAGAACTCGCGGGCCGGGTCCCGCTTATGTACAATCTCCGGTACAACCTACTGGACAGGTCGGGCCAATCCTGACCTGTTAAACTTCCCGCCGCAGCTGTTGATTGGCGGGGATTACGCGCCCCGCGCTGGAGGCGCCTGGGACGGCCCAGTCGCCTCTGCACATGGCGCTTGTGGCTGCCGATACACTACAAAGCCTAATCTACTTCATAGGGTGCTTGTGAAGATAAAAATGGAAGCTGCTTTAGCTCCCCATTGTGGAGAAAAGTGGGATATAAATTATGGAAATATACCTGATGCTGGGGGTAAGATAAAAAGTAGGTTGTTGGTGGGTGGGAAGGAGAGAAGAAGAAGATATGGGGAGGACCAGGAAGAAGTGACACACTCTAACGAATGGAGTTGCCAATTCCATCTTTCCAATAAGAACAGAGGACAAGGTGATCATCCTTGGCGACTTCAATGCCAGAGTAGGTAAAGACTCGGAAGCCTGGAAAGGAGTACTTGGCAAACACGGCATTGGCAACTGCAATGACAATGGGCGCCTCCTGCTAGAATTCTGCATGGAGCACCAGCTCACCATCACCAACACTATCTTCCAGCAGAAGAACAGTCTGAAGACAACCTGGATGCACCCACGGTCCAAGCATTGGCACCTTATCGACTACATTCTGGTGCGCCAGAGAGACCTTCGAGATGTCTTACACACCCGAGTAATGCCCAGCGCAGAATGTCATACGGATCATCGTCTTGTACGCTGCAATCTCCGTCTTCACTTTAAACCCACACCCAGGAGAGGAGGTATCCCTCGGAGGAAGTTTCAGGTTGGCAGCCTCCAGTCAGCCGAAGTTAAAGCTGCCTTCCAGGCAAAACTCCAGTCAAGAATTGAGGACCTCAGTTGCCCCACAGACCCTTCTCCAGAAGCACTCTGGGAACACCTAAAAACTACCGTCCTGCAGATCTCTGAAGAAGTCCTCGGGTTCTCCACAAGGAAGAACAAGGACTGGTTTGATGAGAATAATCAAGAGATCCAAGAATTACTGGCAAAAAAGAGATCTGCCTACCAAGCACATCTTGCTCAGCCCTCCTGTCCTGGGAAAAAAGCAACCTTTCGCGCTGCATGTAGCAACCTCCAGCGCAAGCTTCGAGACATTCAGAACGAGTGGTGGACCAAGCTTGCAGAGAGAACCCAGCTGTGTGCAGACACTGGTGATTTAAGAGGGTTCTACGAAGCCCTGAAGGCAGTATATGGTCCATCATATCAGGCTCAGAGTCCCTTGCATAGTGCAGACGGCCAAGTGCTCCTCACAGACAAGGCATCCATATTGAACCGGTGGTCGGAGTATTTTCAGGTTCTCTTCAGTGCCAACCGCGTAGTTCAAGATTCAGCAATCCACCTCACCCCACTTCAACCGGTGAAAACAGAGTTGGATGAGATCCCCACCCTAAAAGAGACTGTTAAAGCCATCAAGCAACTGAAAAGTGGCAAGGCAGCAGGAGTTGATGGAATTCCACCAGAGATCTGGAAGCATGGGGGCACAGTACTACATAGCTCACTTCACAAAGTACTTGTCACCTGCTGGGAACAAGGCAAATTACCACAGGACTTTCGCGATGCAATCATCATCACCCTATACAAGAACAAAGGGGAAAAGTCAGACTGCTCCAACTACCGGGGGATAACCCTGCTCTCCATCGCAGGCAAAATCCTTGCCAGAATACTCCTGAACAGACTGGTGCCCACCATTGCAGAAGAACTCCTCCCAGAGAGCCAGTGCGGCTTCAGAGCTAACAGGAGCACCACCGACATGGTATTTGTTCTCAGGCAGCTCCAAGAGAAATGCAGGGAACAGAACAAGGCTCTGTATGTGACTTTTGTCGACCTTACCAAAGCTTTCGATACCGTTAGCAGGAAAGGCCTGTGGCAAATCTTGGAACGTTTAGGATGTCCCCCAAGGTTCCTCAGCATGATCATCCAGCTACACGAAGACCAGCGAGGCCAAGTCAGACACTGCAACGACCTCTCAGAGCCCTTCCCAATAGGCACAGGTGTAAAGCAAGGCTGCGTTCTCGCACCAACTCTCTTTACGATCTTCTTTAGCATGATGCTTCAAAGAGCCGCAGTAGATCTAGATGAGGACGATGGTGTCTACATCCGCTATCGCACCGATGGCAGCCTGTTCAACCTGAGGCGACTAAAGGCACACTCCAAGACAATGAAAAAACTCATCCAAGAGCTACTGTTTGCTGATGATGCTGCACTCGTCTCCCACTCGGTATCAGCTCTGCAGCATATGACGTCCTGCTTTGCAGAGGCTGCCAAGCTATTCGGCCTAGAAGTTAGTCTGAAGAAGACAGAAGTTCTCCACCAGCCTGCACCCCAGGAAGATTATCACCCTCCCTGCATCACTGTGGGTGAATCAGTTCTGAAGACAGTCCAGCAGTTCAGCTACCTGGGGTGCATCATCTCCTCAGATGCCAAGATCGACAAGGAGATTGACAACAAGCTGGCAAAGGCAAACCGTGCATTTGGCCGACTGCACAAAAGAGTGTGGAGCAACAAGCATCTGAAAAAAGGCACAAAGATCAATGTTTACAAAGCGGTTGTGATGACAACCCTCATCTATGGCTCCGAATCGTGGGTTTTATACCGTCATCACCTGCGACTCCTTGAGCGCTTTCATCAGCGCTGCCTTCGCACCATCCTCAACATCCACTGGAGTGACTTTGTGACCAACACTGAAGTCCTCAAGCGGGCAGAGGTTACCAGCATCGAGGCACTGCTGTTGAAGACGCAGCTGCGCTGGGCAGGGCATATTTCTAGGATGGAAAACCACCGCCTTCCCAAGATTGTCCTGTATGGCGAACTCTCCACCGGCCATCGAAATAGAGGGGCACCAAAGAAGAGGTACAAGGACTCCTTGAAGAAATCCCTTAGCACCTGTCACATCAACCATCACCAGTGGTCTGACCTAGCCTCAGATCGCAAAGCATGGAGGCACACCATCCACCAGGCTGTCTCTTCCTTTGAGAACGCACGCATAGCTGGTCTTGAGGACAAAAGGAGATTGAGGAAGAATCGCACTGCTACAGGACCAACCCTACATCAGACTTTTCCCTGCAGCCGCTGTGGCCGGACCTGCCTGTCCCACATTGGTCTTGTCAGCCACCAGCGAGCCTGCAGCAAACGTGGACTATTGCACCCTTCTTAAATCTTCGTTCGCGAAGCCAAGCCGAGAGAGAGAGAGAGAGAGAGAGAGAATAAGGATCCTGTGACTTTGCAAGCTGCACTGACTATGGAAATATGGATACCTGTGTCCCAGTCACTGCATGCCTGTGAGAGGGATGGCTTTGCTGGGTGAAAGCTTAGTAGCTTAGGATGGTGCAAGAGCTGGCCTGCAACAAGTGATTTGGCAACCCCACAGCAAGGCAGTGCCATGCTGGGCACTGCATCTGCTGGTAATACCATATGCTTGGCAAGTGGTTGGTATAATACCCAGACTGATATTCTTCCTCATCCCCACTCTGCCAGCTACTGGACAAAAGGAACTTTGACTCTTGAAAGCTTATATCCCCAAAATTTTATCAGTCTCTAAAGGTGCTACTGGAATTGAATCTAGCTTCTTGGAAGGAGAACTAAAAGCCAATTCTGTAATTCAGAGCACACTGGAAATGCACTTCACTAAAATGACTTGCTATTCAGTAAACAACTTTGTGTTGGGGTGTTATTTTTTAAAAAGAAATTCCAGAAGCAACCTGAAAGCACATGCTGAAGTCCCGTCTCCCCCCCCCCCTGCCCCAACCCACTGCTGAAACTCATTAAGTCTGAGGTGGTAAATTGCCTTGATATGTGTCCATCTGGGAAGCATATTAGAAGCATATTAGGAATTATTTGGGGAAATTGCAGGACAAAGTGCACCAAGTAAACAACATGGTGGTCCAAGAGCCAAATTTAGTTTCTTAGGGGTCACTTCCCCCCCTCAGATGCTGAGTCACTTTGTTACTACATGCCAATCCCATGCAGTTTGTATTGTGAACAGGATGTAAAAGCTTGACTTCCTGGCTTGTGACATCAGAGCAAGGACTTAGCATCTCACAGTCACCCACACATTCAATGTGGTTCACCTGCAAAACTTATTACTAACCAGCACTGTGACCCCCAAAAGTATTCCTTCTCTGACTTCCTACTCTACTAAAAATAATTGGTTTAAAACTCATTTATATTTGCTGTGATATGGAGCATTAACTATGTTTTCATTTTATAAAATTTTATAGTTGTTGAGGCTATGCCAACGGAAGAATCTTCAAACAATGAAAGAGGTAAGATTGCTTTATGAAAAGAACTCATCCCAAGTGGTGGACACTGATGTTATCTATCATTATGAGTGTATTTCAAATTAGAAGCCATGCTGATATCATTGTCCTTGAACCCTGAACAACACACGCAAAGGACTAGAATAAAAAAGTAAAGAAACCAAAGAAGAGGAGAGCCCCACCTGGTCTCACCCATCTTCTAAAAACACTTGATGAGAGCTAGGACTCCTGCACTAGTAGGGGTCTCCAGTCACTGGCCCCACATGCTAGCATGTTCCTGAATCCCTTCACTAATGTGCTCATGCCTTAAAAATTTACAACCGTATGACAGGGAAATGTCAGCAGCTTCACATCTCAGTTACTCTTTGCCAGCCCAGTCAGGCTCTGTTGCAGATCCTCTGAGTTATCGTCTTGCCTACACTTAAATGACTTGCACCAGATTTTGCTTCTGCTACAACATCCCCCAAGTATTATGTATCCATAGCATTGCTTGCTGAAGGATGTCTAAATACATAATGTGTATGCTACTTGGGGAATGTTCTGCTGCAATATTTTAGGAAGTGGACTGTCAGAGTTTTTCTTAGGACTTTCTGTTTCCACTACAAGATGTTTAAAGTTGCTGCTATACAAGCTCAGTTCTGGCTCCATCCTTGGTGTGCATTGTTGGCCCTTTCCTCCAACAGGTAACCATTGCATTGTAAGTTCCTTGCACACTATGCTCAGGTACAAAGTATCCTTCAGTGATCTGTAAAGGGTAGACACAGTTTTGATACAGTAGCAATCACTGAAGGTATTTGCATGATTACATGGGTGACAGTGCATATTGTATTTTTCCCCCTCAGTAAAAAAAGAAGAGTCTTCTCCATCAGCACATGGCACGGTTGCGATGGTGGTCATTCTCATTCTCCTCATCCTCACTGCTGTTGGCATTGCAGGCTATGTTTTTTACAAAAGAAGGCATAGACATCAAGTGACTGTTGCTGGCTTTGACAACTCTATGTATCGTGACAGCGTGGTCATGCTTCAAAATAATAATCCAGAATATCTTGTGGAAAATTCTGACAATAAGCAGGGACAGTAGCTAGCTCTCCTCTACTGAATGAACTGAACAGGTTAATAGAAGTAACAGTTTAAATACCATTGTTCTAAGCAGAAATATGTGGAAGTTCATGCCTCATGATGATACAGAATGTTTTTGATAACTGCTGGTGATTCAGTGAAAATATATTCTGTAATGGATACTTTCTGATTAAAGATCTAAGCTAAGATCCTAATAACTTTATGTTTAATGAGGGGAGCAGTGAAGAGAAACTGAATTCAGTGTTCTCCTCCATTGTTCCCTTCTCCAGTGTTCCCCCGCCACCTAAATAGCCAATCAGGGCTGGGTTGGCTCTGACTATCTGATATTTTCCCCAAATTAAGAATTCTTAGAATTAGTGCTGACATCAACACTCAGTGGGGTGGGGCACATGCCATGGCCCACCTACTGTGAAATATTTCTCCCTCACACTACAAAGTTCACACAACAGTAAAATGAAGAATGGCAACTTCGTTACTTTATGATGATGGATGCTAATCTCTCACTAGGGTCCCAAGGGACAATTTGCTCACTGTATTAACACTCATTTTCCCTCTCTTTTTAATCAGTGGACATCAAGGAGAATTTTGGGGGGAAATTTCTGTATGCCACAGATACAGCAAGCATTGTGAAAGAAATATGGATTACTGGTATCTGTCACCTGCTGACAGAAGCATGGGTTGTTGGTATGACACTAGTGCTATGCTATAATAATAGTGCCAAAGGAGTGCCCACTATTGTCCTAGCAAAAAAAGAAAACAAACTTCAAACTTCAGGCTTTCTTAATACCTTTCTAATAACTCTGAAGTGGGAGGGGATCCCCTGCCCCCACCAAACCAGGGGATCCCCTGCCCCCACCTGGAGATTTGCAACCCTAATGCATCATGGAGCTTGAGTCAGTGGAGGTGCAAAATCAGTTCCTGACTGCAGGAGGGATGTGTAGTAACACCATGAGGGTATGAGAGAGAGATCGGGCTCCTTGTACTGGCACCGAGGGGAGGTCAAATTCCATGTACAATAAAAATTGCTTTTCTGCATTAAAATTCTTAATGAGTGTTTCCTATTTCTTGGGATTTTATATATATAATCTCAATTTCCTCTTTCTTGGTGTGTTGTGAAACAACCATCCATTACTCATGTTACAAAGTTGACTGAGTACAGACAAGAATACAGGACCTTTTTGCCCCTCTAGAAGCTGTTCAAAAGATTTATCAGGGGCTTTGGTTTTATAATGGGACAGCTAGACATGTTTTAGTGTTACTATTCTGAAATGATTCACAAATCTGGGAAGTTTATCAGCTCTTTTAAAAACAGCCATACCAGTGTAGTACATTAAAATTTATGAGCACTGTAAAACTTAATGAAACTGAATTTCTATTGTCTTTTCACTTCTAGATTTTTGGCAATCTTAGTTTATCAAATTATACATATGTGAGTAGAAAGTGCCATACTGATCCTAGCAGGCTTATTTTGTCATTTGGGGATTCATTTTGGCCCAGTGAACCATGTCAAGCCAGAAAGGAAAATAGTCCTGGTAGTATTATTGAAATTATTGGTAGCATTATTTAAATTAGACAGTCTGTTGAGTCACAATAGAGCATTTGAGTCACAATGATTTAATAACAGCAAACACAATATAACCAACATGTATTTATTTAGACAGCTATCATGTTTTCTCCCCATGTGGGGCAAAGCAGCTTATGATACTGTTCTTCCTTCTATTTTGTCTTCAGAAAAACAACTCTGTTAAGGAGGTTAGGCTGAAAGAGTGATTGGTCTAAGGTCACTCAGTGAACGTCCATGACAAAGCAAGGATTCGAACATAGGTCTCAAGGATTCTAGTTCAACACTGTAACCACACTGCATCACAAAAAGCCAGAAGGATCTCTATAATAATAAAAGCATAGTCCTATTGACCAAATGGAGCTCCCCCATTGGTTAGAGTCCATCAACCTTTGGCCCATCAAACCATCAATCAACTGCTCTTGTGTGGCATTGGCTGACTGCATTCTCCCCCACCCACTGCCAGCCCAGCCATGTTTGAACCAACAGTCAAAATGCCTGTCTCACCTCACTAAGGGAACAACATGGTGTTGGTTGCCAGGCTTTGGTGAGCCCACCCACTGTTTGACACGACCTGCCCATATTCAGCACCTGCTGGAGTCTGCTCTCCTGTGATGCCTCCTGTGACTTCTAGAAGGGGCTCTGAGTTGCCGTTGCTACTCTTCTGCCACCTCCAAAGCCTGCTGAAATTGCCTGCCAGCCACTACCCCCGTACTTTCCCAAGGCCTTCTAGAAGCCCTAGGAGCTGCAGCCAACTCATGGTCCCTGCCATGTCCTCCCAAGCCCTCACCAAGGCCCTGGGAGGAGATTGCCAGCTATTGGCATTTTTAAGAAATCTTGTCAGGATCTGTTTTAATGTAATCTTATAGTGGTTCACAATTTAAAAAAAATTACCTCTCCACTAAGAACTCTGCATGTGCCATTCTTGCTTGTAGCAGTCTGTTGTTCCCTTTCACAAAGTAAGGAAGGCTTTATTTGCACAATCCACCCCTTCCCCCAGTCTCTGCAATCTTTGACAATAGTTTGTTTATATCCCCCCCAAAACAGAGCCTCCGTGTGTGATTGTATGTGAAGCATCATTCATCCACTTTCTATGAGACTCTCTATCATAGAGTGTCTTCTCCTATACAAACCTCTCATTGCTTTTAGATGGAGAAATTCTGTTTTCCCACAGAAAGTCCTGGTTGGCTTCCGTGTGCAGCTGGGCTCTCCAGAACGTTAGTATGCCCTGTCCCATGAAATCCCCTCGGCCCATTTACTATAAGCTTTCAAAGGAGAGTGATGCTAACATTAGCCTTTTATAAAGTTCTTTGATTTCCTGCCCTGACATCCTTGCCACTGATTTTATTGTGAATCATTTGTATTATTTCATGATGTTTTCATTGTTAACTCTGTTTTCTGCAAATACATTTTGTAGATTTTACTGCTACTGCCAAGATACTACTTGTAGTGTTTGTATTTCCTTCAGAAATGTCTACATAGCTAACAGAACATTTTGCAATAAAGAACCCACTGGAAACATCTTGGGTATTTCCAAACTTTGACAAGACTTTCCTAATCTCACAAATACTTTCAGTTCTCGTATTTTTGTGAGTGTACTTTTCCTGTGAGAGTCAAAGTGTTCAGATGTCACTTTCTAACAACATTTAAACAAGAAGAAAAATAACAAAGTATGGGCAGGGAAGTTCCTATTTTCCCAATCTCACCATTTTGGGGAGGAGTGGGGTACAAATTAACAGAAATAAATAAAATAGCAGCTATGTTCTCTGCCAGTATCCCCATGGCAAGCCATTTCTACCTCTCAACACTTTTTAAAATTTTGTTTTCATATTCAACTAGATATCATCATGGCATTTAATGCTAGAACTACATTTGCTTTCCTCTTTGCTTAAGTGCTATTAACCTGGAATGTTCATTGAATGGCTAAAGGGAAAGGCTCCTGTGCTTGACAGAAAACAACACAGATCTTTAGGTGTAACTGTAGAGAACATCTATTCAGCGTTTCAGTTACAGCTTACTACATCCCATGGTGTTGAAAGAACACATTTTGTACATCCTGTTCCTTAATATTTTCTTGTGACCAACCCAAGGACACACAGCGGGCTTCATGACCCAATGGCGTCCTAGCACAGGAACCTCGAACTGTACATAGTTGGCCCCATTGGCCCAGTTCAGTAGTCTCAGACTTCAACCGTTACTATGCTGTACTAAATAAAGAGAATTATGATCATGGCAACCTTGCCTCTTCCTTGCATTGAACCCACTATATTATATTTACTTAGTGCACCTAGAGCTGTTCTGGTAGTGCCCTGGGTTTATGCCTTGTAGAAACAAAGTTGTTTAATTGCCCCCCCCCCAGTTGGAATGAAGAGACAGACACAGGAAGTTGGGTAACTAAGGGCCACTTTATTAAAAATTCTGGCAGCAAAGGCAAGGCATTATCTGGTGGCACAGTCAAGGCCAGAAGTCCTTTTGGACACCTCACTGATCTGCGAGTGAGTCACCCTGCCCCAGAATGAAGCTAACGTCCCATGGGGTGGCTCCTGTCCAGCTGGCACCTTGCCCCAGGGGGGGACCCTGAAAGACCTTCCCAGCCCAAATGGGACTGCTGCATGGTGCTCATCGAGCCACCAAATCCAATCCAACCATCCTAAGTGACAGACCTAACCTGCAGCACCACCCTAGCCAATTTCACAAGCCTATGAACAGCAGCACAGGGTAGGTGAAAAACACCCCTTCCTACTGCCAATCAAGAAAGGGGCAAAAATTTCCTATGCAGCCCCTATCACAAATGGGCGACCAACATACAGGGCAGGAGGGTGGGCCGAGAACAAGTCAAGTCTAAGAGAAAGGCAGGAAGTCAGCTCACCAAGGATGGCTCTTTTGGAAGCCAGCTGCTCTAGTTTGTCTGCTCTTTTTCCTTCCAGTGAGGCAAAGGCAGCCCCTCCTGCTGCAGACTTCATCCAGCTGAAGGTAAGGGGCTGAATTACAGAAAATCTGCATGGGTCCTTACCTACCTGCCTTGGCCACTTGACATGCTACAGTAATACAGCCCATGGTGTTGACCTAAGGGCCCTTGACAGGAGAAGGGGCTGCATTTCATAGAATGAATTTACCACAGCTAAGCCTAATACAGGCATTAGGCAAAAATTTGTTTCTTGCAATTTCATAAAAACATTAAATATTGTTTAGATCATACAATTGCATGCATTTGGAAGATATAAAGTAACACAGGTATTCATAAATTAGGCAAAATCCTGTCATATACATTGCAGGGGATAATAAAATAATATATTACTCTTTGTCTCCTGTTTATAATGTAAGTTATTTTACAAAAAGCTGGTTCCTGTCATTGATGAATATCAGGTCATAAAGTGGAAGATGACAGAGATGGCCCAGAAGATGGCAGCAGCATCACATGCACAAATGTCATTATTTTCAATGGTTTCAAATAGAACACCCCAAACAGAAATACATTATAGAAGAATCCCAGACACCACTTTTGCTCTAGTGCTTCAGTTTCCAGATGCCATGGTATTCATGATAAGCAAGTATTACACATCCACCATGTCATGAATGCTCAGGTGTTCAGGTATATTGAACCCCCAAAATATCAGTATTTACCAATATTCCCAAATCCCAATATCAGTATGGTATTGGGATTCAGGAAATAATTGAGATTGCTGAATATTTTTTTCCATTATACCCTAGGGAGACCATTAAAATCAATGGTTCCCATGGGCTATAATGGGGAATTGATCTGGGATATTTGGAGCTTGGAAGGGGCTGGTTTGTTTTTTTTTAACATAGCTGCTGGTGCATCTCCTCATAGCCCCCCCTCAAGTTTCCAAAAGATTGGACAAGAAAGTGCCCCATCCTCCATTGCTTCCAAGTGAGGTGGAGAAAGGCATTGTCCTTTTAAATGCCTGCTTTCTCCAAGCTGTGCCACTGCACAGTGAGTGAGCTCTGAAGGCATTTAAATGCCATTGCAGTTCACTCACTGTGGAGTTGCACTGCTTGGAGAAAGCGGAGATTAATGCTGGCCCCAGGATCTGCAAGCGGCAGGGAACTCTCTCCCCACTGCAAGCAGACCTGGCCTGAAGGCTTCTCCTGCTGGGCAGTTTAAACCACCAGACAGGAGAAGCTGGATCTGCATGTGGTGGGGAGGTCTCTCCCTGCCACATGGAGACCTGGCTTGAGGAGCCCACCAGCCAAGATGACACAGAGCTCTGTGTTCCTGCTGCCCCAGCTGATCCTCTCCTTAGTATAGCTGACCCATTTAAAAACTCAGCTATATTGGCAGCTAAATCAGTTCCTTTGACCTGAATTTGGTAAAGCTGCAGTACTGCAGTCCAAACTCTGCTTACTACCTGAATTTGATCCCGGCACGACGTTAGTTCGATCCCGGCAGAAGCTGGGTTCAGGTAGTTGGCTCAAGGTTGACTCAGCTTTCCATTCTTCTGAGGTCAGTAAAATGAGTACCCAGCTTGCTGGGGGTCAAGTGTAGATGACTGGGGAAAGCAATGGCAAATCACTCTGCAAAAAGTCTGCCATGAAAACATTGTGAAAGCAACGTCACCCCAGAGTCAGAAATGACTGGTGCTTGCACAGGGGACTAACTTTACCTTTTTTTTAAAGAAAAAAATACTGTTCAGGTATTTATTGGATATTTTTCAGCTTGGTTTATACCAAGTGCACACCTCTCGTCCTCTCTTTTATTTTCTTTGTACTTTTCCTCCTTTTGCTTCAAAATAATAACCTTTATTAGTCACTTTTATTATTGCTTGTTGCTGCTATTACTTTAATCTTCTCAAATCACTGGAATTCATTTTTTAGCTCACAATTCCTCAAATGGACTAAAAATTCAATGTGCAGTTTCATTTGAGGGCTGGCTTCAACAGTTCGGTCTGTGTTCTGTATCCTCTAGAGTAGCCAAACTTTAAACTAGTATTTTCTTGGTAACTTTCCTGATAATTTACTAATCACAATTTACTAGTCCTGGTAATTTACATAGCACAAATCCTATTCTGAAACCAACTGGCATAGTCCAGGTTTCCCCAGCATGTGGAAACACATTGTGGCTCCCATCCAGAAGCAGGCTCTACAGCCTTGCTTCTGGGGGCCATTTTGCCTCCTCGCAAGGAGGAGTGGACAGAGCAGCATCAGAGGCAGGGGCGGAGCAGGCACGCCTAGAGGCGGGCTCCACTCCCTCCTCTCAGTCTTCGCCTCGGGCAAGGCACAGCTTCACATTTGCTCTTGCCTTGCATGAGACCTGGGTTTAATTACCGCAGTTTTTTGGAGCCGCGGTGGCTCACCTTCGGCCACGAGAGGCAGAGTGGAGTCTGGAGCATCCTGGAAGCGCGTGGAATCGACAGTTTGGACTGGCCGCGGAGTTTTCACGGGGCTGGCATTTTTTATGTTCCTCCCCTGCCTGCTGCTCGGTCTTTCCTTTAAGGGGTGTTTTGGGGGGTCAGGTTTAGGGGGAGTCCTTAGGGACACTGTGGTTGCTGCCATCTGTAAACAGCCCTCCCCCCTCTGTTAAAAAAAAGAAAAGAAAAGAAAAGGAACCTATCACATCCTTGCTGGCGAGCTGTTTTTACCAGTATTGGGGGCAACAGGGGTATTTGTGATCTGTTCCTTGTGGGGGAGAGTCATTGCGGGATTCTGGGCCACCTGGCAGCCATTTTTACTTTTTCTTTCCCTGTTGCTGGGGCAAGTTGGCAGCCATTTTGGGGCATAATTTCTGGGCAGCCATTTTAGGGGAGGCTTGGGTTACTCTGGCTGTTAGCTTCTTCTTTCCCTGTTGCCGGGGAAAGTTGGTGGCCATTTTGGGGGAATATTTCTTGGGTGGCCATTTTAGTGGAGGCTTGGGTTGTGCCTTATTTAGGCAGCCACTCTAGGGTAGCCTTGGGTGCCTGAAGTTTTTTAGTTAATTGCTGCTTGCCCTTTAAAACAAGCTTGTGAAGGGATTTTACTGCTTTGTTGATTAGCCATGCCTAAAGGACAGGGCAAATCCAAGGGCAAAGGCCCTGCGCCAAGACCGCAGTGGCCTGTTCCTAAGCACTCAGCACCTTTGCCTTCATTGTCTGACAAAGAGGATGGCTCTTTTGAGCAGTCTGTTTTAGACAGAATAGCTGCCTTAGAGAGTTCGTGAAGGAGGCAGACGGTTGTATTGGGTGGTCAGGCTTCAAAGGCAGATAAGTGGGCTGCCAAGAAGCGCTTCCAGGAAGAAATCCTTAATCACTTGTCTTCCCTTGAAAGTAGGTCTTCCATGGACAAAACCGGGGGGGGGGGGGGTGTCGCCTCTTCCAACGGAGGTGCCCGATGTGGATGCTGTGCAGAATTGGCAGTTGGGTAGGGGTGAGTTTGCACAGCACACTACCACAGCTTGGCCCTGGGGGCCGTGAGGGCAGTCTGCCACCTTCGGGCCGGTTGTTAATAGTCAGTCTGCAGCTTTTAATAATCCCCAGCCTTGGGCTTGGGGTCTTAACTTGGCTAACCCTTGAGGTCCTTGGGGAGGCCTGCCCAGCCAATTCCCGAAAGTGTCCAGGGCACCATATGGTGACTGGGGGGTTTCTTATCCTTGGGGTCCACCATATTCTGCCATGCCTACTAAGGCTTTACCTTTTGGTGATCTGGCCTTACCTCTTGGTGATCACTTGTTGCCAGCTACCAAGGATAAGATATTGAAAGGGGAATTCATGGACCTATTTTCTCTGCTCTATAGGGAGCTGGAGGAAAAGGACAAAGAGGATTTGGACGACCGGGAAAAGGAGAAAATCAAGAGGCATAAAGTGGATAGGACATGGGCGAACTGGGTGCCCAGGTTCATTATTTACGCTGGAATTGTTATCCGGTCACAGCCATGGAGGGCCACTTCCCTTTCTCAGTATTTCGACATCATTTACAAAAGATACACCAGCTTTACCGGCCCGGCCTGGCTTCAATATGATGAGTTCAGAATGAGGGTGGCTTTGAACCCGGCCCTTCAGTGGGATCAAATTCAGCCGCAGCTGTGGCTGCAGGTTATGTCTCCAGCACAACCTAACCTGGGTGATAGGTCAGACAGTGGGCATGTTGTGCACAGCACAGCCACTGCTTCTAGTGACCACAGCAGTGTGGGGCAGGTGGTTCAACCCAGCCTGCTTTGTTGGGAGTTTGGGTCCCAGGGGGTGTGTGGTAAAAAGAACTGCCCATATAAACATGAGTGCCCTTTTTGTGGGGGGTCTCATTCTTTCACAAATTGTTCCAGGGGTAGATATAGGCGGGGACAGCTCAAGCAGGGCCCAGGCAGCGCAGATAAGCCATTTGGTAAAGGGTCCCAACACAATAAGGGCGACAGTGCTTGATGCATGGCTCCGTGATTATCCGAAGGATGAAGATCAGCTTTATTTGTTAAATGGTTTTAGGTTCGGGTTTAGAATTCCTTTTCAGGGCCCCAGAAAGCCGTTTATGGCCAATAACTTGAAGTCAGTTATAGGGATGAGGCACATCGTTCGTCAGAAGGAATAGTATATGTTACAGTTCGTCGTTCCAAAACCGATCAGCTGCAACAGGGGGACACTATTAGTTTGGGTTCCTGTTCTGATGTCGAGATCTGTCCTGTAGCAGCTTTAACGCGCTACAGTCCCTTGACAAAGCATCAGTTTTGGACTGACATGCAAGGCCCTTGCTATGCTGGGCCTGTCGGGGGTTAAGTTCGGCACCCATTTCTTCCGTATAGGAGCAGCATCTACTGTGGCTGCCCCAGGGTATTACCCGCCTTCCATTCAGAAGCTGGGTAGATGGCGTTCCTCGGCCTATAAGAGCTATGTTCGCCCTCTTGCACTACAGTAATTGGCACCATGTTATTAAGGAGCCATGTTATTCATCATTTCTTCTTTTCTCAGGTGATGTGGTCTGTGGAGAGAGATGACGTGTCTTCATATGCGGACACAGCTTCGTGTTTTGGGCTGCCCATCGGGCCAGGGGGACTTTGGCCAGGTCACAGCTGGGGCTCAGCAAGTGGGCCACCATTGAATGGCGTGGACAGTGGGGTCTGGTCAGGCCTGTTGCCCCTCTTGTTTGAAGATGTGCATGTGTTGCCGCCACATGTTGTGGTGATACATCTGGGTGGTAATGGTTTAGGCCTGCTCAAGAGGAAAGCCCTTGTGTTGCAAGCCAAAGATGACTTTAGAGTTATCAAGAGGCATTGGCCGCAGGCTTTGATCGTGTGGTCAGCCATGGCTTCAGCTGTGATGTGCCTGGCTTCAGCTGTGATGTTTAAAGCAAGCGCTGGGATCGGAGGGCGGAGGGAGCGATCCTAGTGCTTGCTTTAAGCATCAGAGATGGAGCCAGGCAGACAGACAAGGAGGAAGCACGCTGCCCCCTCCGCAGCCGGCGCTTGTGAAGCGCTGGGTTTGCGGTGGGGCCACGTGGAGCGATCCCAGCGCTTGCTTGAAGAAGATGGAGCCAGGCAGGCAGGCGCGGGGGAAGCGCCAGATTGGAGGCAGAGGCAGCGGATCGCCCCCCAGGAGGAAGGTGCATCTTATCCTCCGGAGCGCCTTATGGTGCGAAAAATACGGTAAATCTATTTATGTTAACTACCTCTTATCTTAGAGTCACCCCTGCACATGGACCATTCAGCCATTCTACCAAGTATAAGTAAGGGATCCTGTTCTTAGGACCCAACCACAAAACCTAAAGGAAGAGCCTTTAATGGCATCAAAAATAAGTATGAAGTGCTAAGTAAGGGAAGGAGGCGGCATAACACACATTACCTCTGAACACTACAAAGAGGTGTAGAAAAGAGCAGAACATTACAGAGCTAGTCCTTCCCCCATAGGTAAAAATGCATACCAAAAAATGAAAATATAAACAAAACATATCCCACCCTGAAGCCTACTAAAGCCACAGAAGCAGTAAACTTAACAAAATGGGGAAAACAATAATAAACGTGCCGCCTACAGGCCTATAATTTATTTCAGTTAACATACTGGAATTATAGTTAAGATGAAAGTAGATTCAGGTAACCTTGCTGGTTCAAAGCAAAATCCAAAAACAAAAGACACAATTACCTTGTATGAAGACCAACCAATCTAACACAGAACAGTGTGCAGCTTTCAAGTTTTTTGAACATTTTCAACAGGCTGGATGTCAAAAAAACAAGGGGCATCTTTCTGCCCACAGTTTTAAGACCTCTTTGTCATCGGGATGCTTACTTGGCTTAAAGGGCACAGGGTGTGGCTAGCTGGCCTCAGTCTGTGCTCTGGAATGATGGGAAGAAAACTACTAGGAAACAAAAATTCCACTGAATTACTCCACTGAAAATACAATTACCACTGTTTGCCTGAGACAAGAGAGTCTTGCTTCACTTTTCCTTTGTCCCATGATGAACAACAGCAAGGCCGTTATTTTGATCACTGATGTTTAAAGTTCTGAAGAGAAACACAGTAAGCAGTAAATGATGCAAGGCCTGTAATAACCTTGTTTTGATAGCTGAGGGTTATCTCAGGACAATCATCCTAAGGTAATTGCTCCTGGATCCTGAGTGTATGAACGAGACCCATGTGTGTACATGCAGTCTGATAGCAGTTTTGATCTGTTCAATCTTAGTATAATAACACTTACGTAATCATTATTACTTTTTCCAAAAGAAAATAAATGCTCAGTCAAGAAGTATTAGATGCTTAACATCTAATTAAATTCACTGTCATTTGTCTCAGTTCCATATAGATGAACATTCCCAGTTCATAATCTTGGCTCTCTAAGATTTTGCAAGTGAAAAAAGAGGACAGTGGCCCTTTCTGCATACACAGAAGAAAAAGCAAAGCAAAAATGTGCATGGTCACAACAGCTGAAAATGTAAGAATATATTCACAATATACAATAACAGTGAATGAAAATCTATCAGAATTTATAATTGGCCACAATTCAAATCCAATATGTTTTGCATACAGAAATTCCTTGCAGCCTCGGATAAGTTCAACCAATGAGATGCTCATTAGCACAACTCATTTGCATATGCTATACACCCCTGACATCATCAGAAGGTGTACTAAATTGTATCAGCTCAGCATCCACCTTAAAATGCTTCTTGAATCATAATTGTCATAATAAAACCTTACTCCCATCATAC
This sequence comes from Heteronotia binoei, assembly GCF_032191835.1. Classification (NCBI taxonomy): domain Eukaryota; kingdom Metazoa; phylum Chordata; class Lepidosauria; order Squamata; family Gekkonidae; genus Heteronotia; species Heteronotia binoei. The sequence continues at coordinate 37,123,419 of NC_083232.1, read as the reverse complement.
TTTTTAAATTACTTTCTCCTACGTGGCCACAGTGGAATGATGAAGATTTCCACCTGACTGTGTTATGTGTTTTGGTTATTTTCCAATTTCCCATTTTTTTTGTGTGGGGAAATATTAAAAAGTTTATCAAATCTTAAAGTTCAGCAAAATTCTCAGAGGAGGTTTGAACAATGGAGCTCAGAAGCAAGTATGGAGGGGGGAGAGAAAGAAAGAACACAATGAAATTTAGAGGTTTTGGAGTTCCACTCCTGTAAGTTCCTGCCCAAAACGAGGCCTGCTGTCTCCAATTGTATATATTCTGCATACAAGTGAGAAAACCCAGGTAGTGTTGTGGGGGTGGTCTCTCCTAAATGGTTAGTTTTGCACTGGGCGTGTCTTTGAAATAGGAGATTCTTCCAGCTGAATTTACTGTGGGATCACCATTAGTCTTCTCTCTTCCCCCTCCCCCCAAAATCAGGAGTTAAGGAGTTTAATGCTAATACAGGATGGCTGGAGAAAAGAAATCACTAGCAGGCACAGCTTTAAAAGTTTAGCGAGAGGAGATGCCGACCACTTGGCCAGAGAGGCAGTGGGGGGTGGGTGGGGGCTGCTGTGTGGCCACTTGGTGGCAGAGGTGCATGAGAGGGGAGGTGGAAATGTCAGTGCTTTGTAACCTGAGTGCCCCCCATTGTTATTTGGAAATGAGATGACAAAAGGGGAAGATCAGATGTTGAGATGGGCCAGACATTTTTTAAAAAAAACCCAGGAGATTATGAGAGTAATTGCTAGTTACTGCTGGTTACCCCAGAGCAGGTTCCACAGCAGTATCCTCACATTTGAAATGTTTGGGGTCAGAGTAAACCTTTCCCCCAAAAAACAAAATTGCCCCAAAGGGGAATCAAACCAACTACTGTGTCTTAACCAACCTAACTTATGGGTGATTCCTGCAAACAAGTCAGACCAAGGCAATTACTCTCATAATCTCCTATTTCAAAAGACATGCCTAGTGCAAAATTGACCAATTAGACCAAGGGGGAGAGGGGAGGAAAAGTCTGAGGAAATGTGTATGCTTTTAAAGGCCTGGAAGTGAACTAAAAGGAGAGGGAAATACCCCTCTGAAAAACCACACTTGGAAACTACAGAGATATAGCAGAAGGAAAGCAGAATGCTTTAAAAAGGATGTGGAAGGAATTTAAAAATCTGATGGGAGAGTGAGGTGAGAAGCAATTTTTTGAAGTGACAGAGATGAGAGGTGAGAGCCATGATAAACACAAATGCAGAAAAGGCTACTGTTCACCAACAAAAATTTTTCCCCCTTGGATGTCCAGACAAAAATTTCTTGCTGAAAAATGAAACAGGGAGTCAGAAATTACCCAGCCATTGTAGATGGGTTTTCTGTTCTTATTGCATATATGGAGAAAGAATTGTAAATCTTCACTGTGATGCATTCTATATGGATATTTTATCTGCCCCATTCTATATACAGTTGTGAAGGGTGTGTGCTGGACAACCAACACTAACCAATTCTCTCTTTAATTCATGCTTAAAGGCATGAAAGACATTTTTGCTTCCTGAGTGACTGATTCCTCCAAAATTAGTGTTCATTCTGTCACCAGAGAATGTGATACACTTCATAAGGAGGCTGTGGCCTGAAAGCTTGTGTAACACAGTCCACCGTTGTTTCCAATTTTTCATTTGGCTTGCTGTTCAGCTGTCTCAATTTTGATTTAATACCATGAAATATATGAAAATATTGTATCAACAGGGAATAGTTTTTTTGTGATCCATGGTTGCTGCCATCTGTGGAAACACCTGAGAAGAATATTTCATTTAGATCCCAAATTGCCATAGCAACAGAGTATAAAGCAAGTACTCTAGTGCTAATGGACTCAGCTTTTGTTGTTTCATAAGAAACCTTTTGTGCTATGTCTAATCAGAATATATAACTTGATTTAATTTTGAAGTACAATCCATAGACCTGTAGGGTAGATAATATTTTATAGCATGAAATGACAATATTCCTTCTGTTGCTAAAACTTGGTCTTCTGTTTTTGAATTTTGTTTGCAAAAGAATTCACCGACCTTTGGGGTATTAAGACAGCTCTGGACTTCTTTCTTGTGCTTGTCACTGTTGACATATGTTTCCAAATAATGACTTTCTTTGCCACAGAACTCTTGCATGTTGTACATTCTGCTTCATTTTCATTTCTGCCAGCACAAAAGCAAGGAAATTTTATTTCAAGTTAAATTTACACATTCTCTTTGACATATTCCTAGTCACAAAGAAAAAGATTTCAAGCTGCTTCACCGTTTACCTTGCTGGTCTAAATACTGGAAAGAGCTTCTTTCCAGCACATGAGGTTGCTCACCTGCAGCAGAAGGCAGCAAATGCAATGAAAAGCCTTCTGTGCAAACTCATGCTCCAAGCGAGAGAGCTGTTAGCCAGAACTCAGAGCCCATCAGAGTGACCCAACAAAAATTAAGGACATTTTCATCATTTTTTTTTTAAAAAAAGCCCAAAAGAGGATGGCATCAAAAAAGAGAACATGTCCCCTAAAAAAGGACATCTGGTCACCCTGCTCTAAAGGTCATGCTCAATGAAATGCTGGAGGAGAAGCTACTGGATCCTCAGAGTATTTTAAAAGTGCCAGCAGACACTGCACCAGAGCCTAATTCAGATTCAGGGAGAGAGCAAAATGGGGGTTTCAACTCTTTTTCTTATGGTGGTGTCGCCAGTTGAAACCAAACCACTGCCCCCGGTTCTGTTATTAAAAAATGAATAAAAAACAAGATGCGATTTCAGTCAGCAAACACTGGAGAATAATAGTTAGACCTCCTCATATGGCAATGTACAGCAATGTACCTGTCGGCCGCGTTCGACATGGTCGACCATCAGTTACTGACCCACCGCCTCACCGATGTTGGGGTTAAGGGGTCAGCCCTACAATGGCTCTCCTCCTTCCTCGAGGATCGGGGACAAAGGGTGGCAATCGGGGGCGAGCTGTCCCAGAGGCACACACTAAATTGTGGGGTGCCCCAGGGAGCAGCTCTCTCACTGATGCTATTTAATATCTATATGCACCCCCTTGCCCAGATCGGAGGTATGGGCTTGGGTGTCACCAGTATGCAGATGACACCCAGCTCTATCTGTTAATGGACGGCCGACCTGACTGCGTCCCAAAGAACTTAGACCTGGCTCTGCAGGCTGTGGCAACCTGGTTAAGGCTGAGTGGGCTGAAATTGAATCCAGCGAAGACAGAAGTCCTTTGCCTAGGTCGGGGCGCTCTGGGAGGGGAAATACCTCTCCCGGTCTTCGACGGGGCGCCGCTGAAAGCAGCGTGCTGGGTCAGGAGCCTGGGAGTTTTACTGGAGCCTTCATTATCAATGGAGGCCCAGAAAGCAGCCACTGCCAAGTCAGCCTTTTTTCACCTGAGGCGGGCAAGGCAGTTGGCTCCCTTCCTAGAGCGTCGGGATCTGGCAACAGTGATTCATGCAACGGTCACCTCGAGACTGGATTACTGTAATGCCCTCTACATGGGGCTGCCTTTGTGCTGAACCCGGAAGCTGCAGCTGGTGCAGAATGCGGCTGCTAGACTACTGTTGGGGCTCCCAAAGTGGGAGCACATACAGCCGGGGCTGCGTGAACTGCACTGGCTGCCAGTTATATACCAGATTCGTTACAAAGTGCTGGTTATTACCTTTAAAGCCCTATATGGCCGAGGACCTGCCTACCTTAGGGACCGTCTTTCCCCATATGAACCCCTAGAGAGCGCTGAGGTCAGCTGGGAAGAACTTGCTAACTATCCCCGGGCCGAGAGAGGTAAAGTTTCAGAGTACCCGTGATCAGGCTTTCTCTGTTATGGCTCCACGCCTATGGAACCAGCTTCCGGAGGATCTGCGGGCCCTGCGGGAATTTGAACAGTACCGCAGGGCCTGCAAGACCACCCTGTTTCGATTGGCCTTCACCAACTAAGGGAAACTGCTAGTGAAACCTATACAATAGCACCAGTATATTAATTTTAATGATTTTATTGATTTTAGAGTTTTAGTAGAATTTTAATTAATGTGTTAATCAGTTATGTTTAAATACCTTGTAAAACTAATGTATTGACTGTGTTGTTAGCCGCCCTGAGCCTGCTTTGGCGGGGAGGGCGGGATACAAATAAAAATTGATTGATTGATTGATTGATATCATGGTCCACGTACAGCATTTAGGAGACATGTGCTAATTGAAAGGTCAGATGACACAAAAGAGATGGAAATAAGCTTTATGGCTAACTGGGCTTATGAATTTGGGTCTCTTAGTTAGATGTTCTACATGTTACACCACACTGGCTCTCAACTTTAATCTTAGACTGCATTAATATTTTCTTGGCAAGCAGTTCTAGTTTGGCAAGCTGAAGGTCAATTAAAATAAAATAAAAATAGGACAGTAGCATACTGTTTTGGGGGGGTGGAATGGCCTGTGGAGGGCGCTGTTTTATTTAACAGTTTACATTCTGGATAGCTCAACAAATTCTGTGGTAAATGCTACAAACACCTGTTTGAGATCTATTCCTCAGTCCTTCAGTTAGTTTCCTGTCTAGGGTGGTCAACTTTTAAACTGCCCCCTATAGCTGTCCCTTTAATATCATTTTGCTAAGCAAACAATTAGCAGATGATGTTATTTAATTTCATGCCATAAAAAGTTTCAACTGCTCTCTTCCAGACATTAAATTTTGCTTAAAGGGACAGGACATCTCCCCCGTCCGCCCCCCCCCTTAATCTGACTGTCAACCTTAGTCCCATCAAAATGCTGACACATGGTGCTTCTTGTGTTGATCTATAGTCTGAATACTATTTATGGCCTCACTTCTGGGCTGGCAGAGTTGCCACATGTACTCTGCCACCACTTTACTTTGTGCATCAAATAAAATCCTTTCATACAGAATACGCCTCCATGGATCTAATTACAGGAGATGTGCGCACGGCACACTGATAGCATAGGGGAAATGCGAAGGAAGCAGGGCCCTTCCTTTGTTCCTCATAATTGCTGTGCTTAGTTAGAAGGCTCAAAGCTCATTTGCTAAGTTTGTCAAAACAACTTATTCAGTAGTTCAGTAATGGGAGCTGCATAGCAATTGCAGTTCTTGATCAGAAAGCTGCACATTACCAAGGGGGCTTCATTAAAATATCATCTCCCACGCTGCTGTGTAAATAAAATTAAGCTCTTTGCTGAGTTGGTGGCACACAGAGAACACTTTTTGCTGTTATCCAAGGGCAAAGATTTATAAAGCTTGTTAGTATTTTCAAATTGCTAAAATGATTAAAATTATGGAAAGAAGTAAATGGCATAGGAAAGGAATTCAAAGACCTTAATAATTAGCTACATGACTTTGTTCCATCAAATAGGTGTGTGGGATGGTAGAAGGAGGCTTGGAATCAAATGCTAGTGAAATCCTTCATATATTCAACTAGCCTTTCCATCCACTTATAGTATATTAACAGTGCTCTAGTCTATAACATACTCTGAAGAATGTCTCACTGCAAACAGGAAGTATCATGCAGTGAGTACAAGAACTGCCTTGCTGACTTAGGTCAAAAGTCCATAGTCTATTTCAGTTATTACAGTTTGGCACTCCTGTCCCTTGTATTTAGAGAGAATGCTACATGAGCCTTTTCATTCGTATAATTCTTTTTGTGCATTGACCAACACATATTTTCCAGCACTGGAACACAAGAACAAAACCCCAGATTTTTGAAGTACACATTTACATGTACCAGAGCTGGAAAATATACATGTTGCATAGAAGGCTGTCAATATTTGAATGAATTCCAGGTACAATTTAGCAGGCCCTCATTTGGGGCAGGAGCTCGCAGAGCAGAGCTTCGAAATGTCTAAATTTTATGAGCTCTTTCTTTCTTATCCCCCCCCCCCACCAAATATTGCATTGTTCAAACCCCCTGTGAGAATTTTACTGAACACTAAGATTCGACAAAATTTCTAATATTTTTACCCACAAAAAAAATAGGATACATTTAGCTGAGTTTGTTTGCATGGCTGCATGGTTCCCTTCTCTTGTTCTACAGTCTGGAGATTCCTTCTGCCCCTTTAAGGGGGGGAAAAAAATCAAACGTCCTGCAGACAAAAGCAAAAACAATTTTAATCCTGTTAGCATTTTTGTTTTGTACTTTAGAGTAGAATGCTATTTAAAATACAAGAGTTTGGGGTGAAAATCCTTCGTTATACAGCAGAGAAACAGAGTCTGGACAACTTTGTCAACCATTAGGAATTCAAAAGTTTGGTGGATTAATATTAATTTAAAGAGACTTGCATGACAAATATACTTTAAAATGCTTATCTAAACTTAGTTTACAATGTGGTTCCTGAAACATGCCAAGAAGAACTTGTACAAAATGTCTATCCACCTCCATTGTTACTTTAAGAGTAGCTGTCTCCATAGCAACGAGAAACTTTTCAACGCAGAAATAAACTAATCCTCTACAGCTTCCAGAGCACCATCAAGGAATGTTAAAAACTTTGGACTTCCCGGCAGCTAAATGCTTTACAGGATTCAAAAGGCCACAAAGCCAAAGAAATACAATCCTCCCTTTCCCCCCTTGACTGAAGGTAAGAGGAGAGATTCCAAATGTGGATTTCCTAGTGCTGCTTTACTGTACTAACGTCTTTCATCCTAAAACTAATGTTGTTTTTAACTGTTGCAGTCTTTCTCAACATCCACACATGTTAACTTTCTGTCTGATTATCTGCCGAGCACTGTGTTGCCAGGCATTATCAGCTATTTCTGCTTCTATTACGCAGTACAACTTTATTTTGCAAGCAAACCTTTACTAGGTCTGATGCTGTGCAATTTGGGCAGAAATGATGAGTATAGGCTGTTGCCAAGAAAGTAATATATGTGTATATCCCTGGACGGGTTAGCTGAATTAGTTTTAACTTCTGCAGTAAAAGCAAAACTTAATTTTTATAATGCAATGGTGTTGAGTTAAGATGAAGTGCATTGCCAAATGTTGGCATGTAGTATTAGAAAATACCTTTAGTATGAGTTGGTGTAGTGCTGTCTTTGCATCAACATGATTGAATCTTGGAACATTTGTAATATTTCGCTGACAGACTGGCACTTAGGGTTACCAAGTCCAGTTCAAGAAATATCTGGGGACTTTGGGGGTGGAGCCTGGAGACATTGGGGGTGGAGCCAGGAACAAGCTTGTGACAAGCATAATTGAACTCCAAAGGAAGTTCTGACCATCACATTTAATGGGACCATGCACCTTTTAAATGCCTTCCCTCCACTGGAAATAATGAAAGATAGGGCACCTTCTTTAGGGGCTCATATAATTGGAACCCCTGGTACAATTCTTTTGAAACTTGGAAGGTGTTTTGGAGAGAGGCACTGGATGCTATGCTGAAACTTTGGTGTCTCTATATAAAAAAAGAACTCCCCCAGAGCCCCAGATACCTGTGGATCAATTCTCCATTATACCCTATGGAAATCAGTCTCCGTAAGGAATAATGTAGACCCCAGCAGATATTCCCCCCACACATACACTTTCTGATTACCCTGAAGTGGGGGGGAGGGCCTCCAAACCTAGGGATCCCCTGCCCCCCGGGGTTGGCAACCCTACTGGCACTATTATATCTTTTCATCATGATCCTCTGAGCATAAGTTTTGATCCAAAGTTGCCATTACATAATGGTCATGTTTGATCTAATAAATGGAGTAATTCGGATAGCACCCGGACATATCAAGGGCACAAACAGAGCTACATACATTTTCATTTAAAAGAGAACAAGCAAAACACCTGGATTTCTGTTCCTGAAGGTACACACTCTAATTCATAAGTAGAGGGTGGCAATAACTGGCACTGGTTATACGACAGGGCCCAGGATGTGGCCTGTGAAGACACAAGACAAAACAACACTGTAGAATTTAAGTGTGTATGGACCTGGTCTGTGCCTCAATGGAAGACCTTTGGGGAACTTTATGCACTCCCCTTGAATTCTACAGAAAAATATTGCATATTGTTCGGGTTCTTTAATATTGTTATGGTATGTGTTTGCAGTAAGCATTGAGTATTGCACAGTATGTTCATTCAGAAACATATTTCCACTTGTCTGTCTCCCAACTAATTAGAAAGAAATTCTCAGAGTTGTACCCTTATCCAAAAGATTCCCCCTCCCAACTTCAGAAGGGCATCTCACCATTCTAAGGACATAAAAATTTTTATTTACAGGTTGTTCTGGGCGGAGTGGGGGGGGGAGTGCATCCAAAAGCCTAACACTCACCACAACAAGATAAGGGGGAGGGGGAGGATTTGTCTTCTCTTACTTGGACCTGCCACTTTTGTTTAATCAATCAATCAACATTTTATTTATATCCTGCCCTCCCTGCCGGAGCAGGCTCAGGCGGCTAACAACATCAAATACAGTAAATTATACAATAAATATTTAAAAACAGTAGCTAATTTTAAACAGTCTAATTTAAGATTTCTAAAATTAACATTCTGGTGGTATTTTAGCATGATGGTGAAAATCGCTTAGGCGAGAACCTCTGTCATTTTAATCGGTGAAGGCCATCCCAAAAAGGATGGTCTTGCAGGCCCTGCGAAACTGTTCAAAGTCCCGCAGGGCTCGCACTTCTTCCGGGAGCTGGTTCCATAGGTGTGGAGCTACGATGGAGAAGGCCCGCATGCGAGTGCTCTGCAGTTTTGCCTCTTTCGGCCCGGGGATGGTCGGCTGTTTCTTCCCTGCTGACCTCAGTGCTCTCTGGGGTTCATATGGGGAAAGACGGTCCCTCAGGTCGGCAGGTCCTCGGCCATATAGGGCTTTAAAGGTAATAACCAGCACTTTGTAACAAATCTGGTATGTAACTGGCAACCAGTGCAGTCCGCGCAGCCCTGGCTGTATGTGCTCCCACTTCGGGAGCCCCAATAGCAGCCTAGCCGCCGCATTCTGCACCAACTGCAGCTTCCAGGTTTGGCACAGAGGCAGCCCCATGTAGAGGGCATTACAGTAATCCAATCTCAAGGTGACCGTTGCATGAATCACTGTTGCTAGGTCCTGACGCTCTAGGAAGGGGGCCAACTGCCTTGCCCACCTTAGATGAAAGAAGGCTGACTTGGCAGTGGCTGCTATCTGGGCCTCCATTGATAGTGAAGGCTCCAGTAGAACTCCCAAGCTCCTGACCCGGTGCGCTGCTTTCAGCGGCACCCCCGTCAAAAACCGGGAGAGGTATTTCCCTCCCCAAAGCGCCCCAACCCACACAAAGGACCTCTGTCTTCATCAGATTCAGATTCAACCCACTCAGCCTTAGCCAAGTTGCCGCGGCCTGCAGTGCCAGGTCCAAATTCCCTGGGATGCAGTCAGGCTGGCCATCCATTAGCAGATAGAGCTGGGTGTTGTCTGCATATTGATGACACCCAAGCCCGTGCCTCTGGGCAATCTGGGCAAGGGGGCACATATAGATATTAAATAGCATCAGGGAGAGAACTGCTCCCTGAGGCACTCCACAATCTAGTGTGCGCCTCTGGGACAGCTCACCCCCGATTTCCACCCTTTGTCCCTGAACCTCGAGGAAGGAGGAGAGCCATTGTAAAGCTGACCCCCTAACCCCTACGTCGGCGAGGCGGCGGGTCAGTAGCTGATGGTCGACCGTGTCAAACACAGCCGACAGATCTAACAACATCAGCACCGCCACGCCACCTCGATCCAGATGCCGCTGGAGGTCATCTGCCAAGGCGACCAGTACTGTCTCCGTCCCGTGACCTGGATGAAAGCCAGACTGGCAAGGGTCTAGGATGGAAGCGTCATCCGGAAAACCCTGCAGCTGCAACGCCACTGCCCTTTCGATAATTTTACCTAAAAATGGTAAATTAGAGACCGGTTGGTAGTTTACCAATTCGGCCGGATCTGCTGTACTTTTTTTCAGGAGGGGGCAGACCATAGCCTCTTTCAAGGGTGTTGGAAAATGCCCCTCCAGGAGGGATCTATTTATGATGTCCCGTAAAGGACATTTAAGCTCCCTCAGGCAAGATTTAATTAGCCAAGAGGGGCACAGGTCCAGATCGCAAGTTTAAATATAGAAGCCTTGCTTTCCATATGACATATGGAAAGTCATATCAGGTTCAGCTACGTAGTTTTAATTGCAGAAGAACTTCAATCTTGGATAAGGAGATTTCTCAGAGAGACCAGTGGGTCCTTCATATCTCATGTGCCTCTTTTTTCTTCTTAGGAAAACTTTTCCCATGTGCCTACAATGCACACATCTCCATATAACAGACTAGCTCCGGCAAAAATTCTGTAAATTTTGAAAATTTTTCCCAAATCCTTGAGACAGAAATTCTAACCGGAATGATGCCATTTGGCACAAGCATGGGCTAAGTGTTTTGGAGGGTCAAGGTTCCTGCAGGGAGCTCCTTAGGCACTTTCTTCCCTTGTAGCAGGTGTGGCCAAACTTACTTAATGTAAGAGCCACACGGAATAAATGTCAGATCTCTGAGAGCCATAAGACATGAACATCAGATGTTTGAGAATCGCAAGAGGAAGGAAGATGGGGGAGGAAAGATGGAAGGAAAGCAACTTTTAACTTAAAATGCATTCTCCAAGTCACTGGTTGCCTTGGCTTGGATAAGTGATTTAAAGAAAGAAGTGCCTTTTCCAAGTTAGCTGATGGGGCAGTGGGGACTTCAAGAGTCACACAATATGTGTGAAAGAGCCACATGTGGCTCCTGAGCCACAGTTTGGCCACACCTGCCTTTCCCACTTCCACATTGCCTTAGAAATGAAGACTGAAAAGTCACCCCCCCCAAATGACAGTATGTGCCTTATTTGGTTCTGAACTAAATAGATAATTAGTTGCCCTCTGAGATGAACAAAGTTTGGATTTTCATACTTTTCATACCTTAGGGTTGCCAGTTCTGTGCTGGAAAATACCTGGGGATCTTGGAGGTGGATCCAGGAGAGGGCAGGGTTTGGGAGAAGAGGGGACTCAGCATGGTACTATGCCATATAATCCACCCTTCAAAGCAGCCATTTTCTCCAGGGGAGCTGATCTCTGGCAGCTGGAGATCACTTGTAAAAGCAGGATATCTCCTGGCCCCCACTGGAGGCTGGCAATCCTAGAACTTACCTTCCATATCTACATTACCAATAATCCTGACCTAAATGGTCAGGCTAGGCTGATCTTGCCAGATCTCAGAAGCTTAGCAGGCTTGGCCCCGGTTAGTACATAAACGGAGGGCTGACTTATCCATTAGGTACAGTAGGCAAAGTGCCTAGGGCCCATAATACTCGTAGGGGCTCATGAAAATGTTTTAATTTGTTTTAAAATCAGAAGAAAAAAAACTTTTAGATTCAAAGAAAATGTTTTAATTTTTTTTTCTTTCATATCAGAAAAGTATGGAATTTTAGGGCCCACAAAAACTACTTAATTTTGCCCAAAACAGAAAAAAATGTTGAAATATTAATGTTATATCAAAATAAGTTTAATATTGATATTATTATGGTGGGAGGGATCTACCGTAGGCTCAGAAAAGTCATAATGCGGTCTTGCTTGAATAGGAGACCATCAAAGAAGTCCAGAGTTACTATGCATTGGCAGGCCATGGCAAACCACCTCTGTTTATCTCTTGCCAATAGTTCAGCTGTGACTTGATGGCACTTTTCACCACTAGTAAACAATTAAACATTCTGTTCAAGGCACCCACAGAATCTATGAGCTATGAGCTGAATCTATCATGATGGAACTTTATGTGTAAACCTTACTCAGGGCAGGCATAGCCTTGATTATGTGGTGAATTTCTATACAAATATCACACAAAGAACTGTCCAGGCAAGCAGATTCCAGCCTTGACCATAAAATCCATATTGGTAGGCTAACATCACCAGCAACTAACTTCCTACAGTGCCGAACTCGATGACAGCGAAGTGGGAAGCTCACGTACTCAACAGATGTCACCTATGCATAAGGCAATCAAGCTTATCTTAGGCGTGGATCCTGTCAGACTGCCTAAGCCTTTGTCCAACGGAACCCAAGACGAAGGCTGGTGCCAGTAGAGGAATGAAGAAGAGGAAGAACATCTTCATCCAGAGCCAAGCTTCTTTGTATAGATCGGGTGTTACCTTAGGTAGCAATTTGGCCATCTATTGTCACCTTTTAGATAAGTTTTGATAACCTTTTAATCACTTCCACCCCAATAATTTCACCCATTCTTTCCCTTAATGGTCATCGTGGAGCCTCCCCCTTTGGCCCATTGTTACTTAGAAGTCCAATCAGGTAACCAGGGCCAGGTCGACTCATTGGCCAGATATGGGCATCCAACCAGGTACCCCCAATAAACTGGCCATTGGCTACCACAGAAGTCCAGCCCTTATGGTCATTGTGGAGACTCCCCTTTTTCTGAGGTCATGTACCAGCTGGCCACCTGTCATCTGCCCCTGTACCTCCCATCCCCTAAGGGCTCAAGTTAGTCCTTATAACCATGGTCCCAGCTCCCCACAGGTGTGCATCTAGCAGTACCCCATTCCTGCTGTTTAGATACATCCCCGATTCTTGGCCAGTTGAGGGTCCCCTTCCCCATCATCCTCATCTGTCACCATTGGAGCCTTCCTTGAAGACCACGATCGGTAATTATCACCCTGTTTGTCTATCCTTATGTTACCTCTATGCATTTCTCTCTATTTTTATTAGGTCTGTATGTATGCTATATGAGTCTATTAACTTGTATGTGTGTGTTCTATATTTTTCTGTAATAAAATCATAATTGTTTTACTTAATTAGCGTCCTTGGTAAATTTAGCAATAATTTCTGGAAGTGGAATCCTGTATACATAGATTCTAGATTCTTTTTAAGCCAAAGGTGCCCACCTGTCAATTCCCAACCTCTTTTGAGGGCATTTTGGCTTACAGAACCTAGGTTACCAAAATACTGTAGTTGGTGATTGTTGGATTCTTTGTGTTGGTGTTAGTTTTGATCTGACTGTTTCATACGGTAGCCATGCTGGTCTGTGGTAGAACAGCTAGATTTGATCCCAGTTTAGGCTTGCCAGTCCCCAGGTCCCTGCAGCCACCCCCAAAGTCTCCAGGAATTTTCCAACTGAGACCTAACAACCCTAGAAAGAGGACTTTCGGGCCCTGAATGGGGTTGCCAGAATGAAAATAAGTTTCTTGCAATCTTTTATGTAGGAAATGCCTTGAGCACAGTGAGAGGGTGATTTCTCACTTGCTCATGCCATGTCAATTCTCAGTGCAAAGATTGGGGAGCATTTGTGAGATATATGTGTGTAGTTTAGTGAGTGCCAGTTCTTATAAGTTGTGCCTTCATTGTTCCTACAGTTGAAATACCTATATTTCCCCTTCCTTTAAAATAAAAGCCACAATATATATAGCCATGCCATTTCTTTAAAGAAACTTGTGGAAGTATCATATTAAACTTAAAATGGTCAAGTTTTCCTTTCCTTGATTATGGACTGAGGCATTTACTGGTACAGAAGAATGAAACCTGGTATGTATGTTTGTTAAGTACTATTATAAATATCAACTCTTCGTTGAATTTCCCTAATCTTTATATTATGCAGTGAAAGCGAAACTAGTAACTTTTATTTAAATTTATCACAGAAGCCTATCATTACCAAATTTGTTAATGAGAAAGGAGCAATTTACTTGAAATATTTTGTATTGGGGATAGGGAAAGGAATGATTAATCTCCAGCAACCTTTTATGTATAATTTTACACACAACTGTTTCAGCCACAATCAATTTAGTTTCCTGCTGTGATCTTGCTGTAAACTCCCTACAGACCCCCATTGTTCAGAAACAGCTTGTCACCACAAATCAGCTTAGCCAACCAATTAACAAATCCTTGCAAACATATTGCAGCCACTCTAATTAAGGGGTTTTCTCCACCCTTTATTATATAAATTTCTCAGGTTTCAACTTCTAAGCTGCGAGCTGCATTCCATGATTCAACACTCAACACAGACACAGGCTTCAGGAAGAAGAGGAAATGTGCTTTCTGACTAAGCATCCAGTTCTTTGGATAGTATCCTTGACTTTTATATTTGGTCCAACCACTGCAGGAACACAACCTGAGCAAGAACAGAATGAGAAAAACAATGATGCCTCCAGCCAAAGCTATTTGGTAGATGTTTTACGTATCCTTTCAGCTGATAACTGCACTGAACAACACCAGAACCAATCAAGAGAAATTATCAGGATGCTGTTTGAAAGAACTATGTGTCCACAAAGGGTTTATGGATTACAAGAAGACTGTAATCTGGTCAGTACTCCAAGTAGTAAAAGTAAATGGGACAGATAATGTAATCACAAATTTTCTTTTCATGCAGTTCAATAACAATGAATCTTTTTTCACCTCTCATTTATTGATATATTATGGGATTGCTTTCAGAAGATACCATGCCCTTCAAAATACATTTACATTTTCTTAGTTTGCATAATTTGAGAAGTTTGAACAAACATTCAATTGTAGATTTTATATGGACATTGCATAAAAAAACCTAGGAAATCTACATTGTTTTCATGTTAGGGATATGCAGAATCCAAAATTTCCCTGCAACTTCTCAAGCTAGATCTATGTTGCAGAGCTCGAAAGGTGGTAATCTCAGATTAATTAGCTGGTTCCAACAGGCATCAGATTCAAACAGGCAAATGATTCAGAGAAAAGAAGACTGAGGGCCCCAATGGCTTCTACCTCTGCCATTTCGGTAATGTTTGCATCCAGGAACCACATGGGTGAGGGAAGTATTTACCTTGCCTGGAGAGCACTAGAAAGTTTATCAGGAAACATATTGCCAGATGAGTAGGTTTTAGATCCATGGCCTGGTATGTTGCTGGGTGCCAGACATGATAAAAGCTTCTCTCCCCTGCCTCCTTTGTGGAATGAGCAAGACTGGACCCATGATCAGTGCCAGCTGGGTTGGATTTATGCACATGCTAAATAAGTTACTTTTTAGGACCTTATATTATGAGAGGCATCTAAATACCATTTTAAAAAATTCAAAATGACTAAAATATCATCTTACCCTTTTAGAAGGCAACTGTGTGCTTTCTGCAGCCCTGGGCTGCAGAAAGGACACAGTTGCCTTCTAAAAGGGTAAGATTTATTGTTCCATTTTGTATGTGGTATTCTTAAATGTATGCTGGACAGTGCAGCAGTAACATTCGGGGGTTTTTGGGGGGCGATTGGGGGGGGGTTGTGTGTGTAGGGGTGTTGCAATCTCTTGAGAGTCTGAGAGGAAAAGAACAATTGTGTGAATATTAACTATGGAAACAAGTTTGAAAAAATAAATTCCTACAAATGCAAATGATGGTGGTAGGTACGCAGGAAATACAACAGCTAGTCTTGTTCCAGGTCCCCCAAATCCTAATTATGTAAGTGCATTATCTTCTGCTAGTTTATTTATTTAAAACATTTACATCCCACACTCCCATGTTTATTTACAAAGTAATTTACAGCATCAAATATAGAACAGTGAAATTGCAATTGCAATAATAAAGGACAAATAGCAAGATGGGAAACATATAAAATCAGATTGAGCTAAGAACTGAATTAAAACATTCTGGGCAATAATCAAGGCCATCATTTTGGTGTAGAGCATGAGCAGAGGATAGATCAACAGGAAACCTGGAAAAGAAATGTTTTAGAATAGTGCCTAAGGCACAACCAGCTTGGCACCAGATTACCCCCTAGGAGAGAATTTAATGGCCAATTCATCACAACTGAAAAGGTCTTATAGAGGATTGTCAGCTCCAGGTTGGGAAACTCCTGGAGATTTGGGGAGAACAGAACTTTCAGTGGGGTACAATGCCATAGAGTTTACCTTCCAAAGCATCCATTTTTCTCCAGGAGAACTGATCTATGTGGTCTATAGGTCCCCAGGACCCACTCAGAGGCTGGCATCCCTAGATCTGGTTCTTTCCCATCTTGCCTTTGTAGGTGAGGGCACATAGGGCAGGGTCTAAGAGGCAGATATTAACAACTGGACGGTTGTTACAATGGGAGCAATTAGCCCTTCAGATATATATGCAGAAGAATTTTTTATTGGGGGGAACGCAATCTACTTTGGGACCCATCCATCACAAACTTTAGGAACCCAACCATGAGTTGATAGGTTATGTGCATTGAGGCCTCTTATTGACTCTTTGTAACCAGTGTAGTTAAGAGTGTCAGACTAGTATCTGGAAGACCCAGGTGTGAGTCCCCACTTGTGCTATGGAAGTCTGCTGGGAGACTTTGGACCAGTCATTCTCCCAGGTGCCTAACCTACCTCCTAGAGTTGTTGTGAAGATAAAATTCAGGAACCACATAGGTGAGGAAAGATAAAATGGAGGAGAGGAGAATAATGTGTGCTGCTTTGGGTCCCCATGGGAGAGAAAGGCAGGATAAAAATGCATTAAATAAAAATAAATAAATACATTTTCTAAAGTAGAAACCTTAATTTTAAATATAACAGACTGACAATCTTATACAACAATAAAAATAGTAAACTGTTTGATTCAATCCAATATAATAATTTTAGAAGCAGGCAAAAGTCAATACCGGGAAGGAGCTTTAGGAAGACAAAGGGGACCACTGACCCTCTATGTATTATGTTCTACTTAAAGTCACTGGTTCCAAGGCATTTGGGTTTTATAGATAATAACCAAAATGCTGAGAGATCTCCAAGCCCCACCTAGAGGCTGGCAAACATAGAAGTTCACCAGCTGGCTTTAGTCATTTTACTTATTTTGATTTAGATATTTAAGCAATAATTACTCTGTAAATGCAAACATTAATATAAAATTTCCCTCCATATTTCTCACTACAAGGGTAGCGTCAGGCCCCTGTGACATGACATCATATTACCTTGTCTCCCAAAACAGTAACAGTTAAAAAATGAAAGTTGTAGCATGAAAAACTGGAATTATGATTATGGCTGATTCCAAAGTCTGTGCTTAGTGTTGCCAAAATGCCAACCACCATTTGGGGCTTGGAGATCTTTTGAAATGACAGCTAGGTGGCAGCGATCAGTTGCTCTGGAGAAAATGGCCATTTTGAGTGGTGGACTCTATGTCATTGTACCCTGGAGAAGCATTGTTCCTCTCCAGGCTCTGGAATTATACATTTTATCTAAACAGTATGCTCAGTTTAAGAAGCAATGAGGATTCCAACTATTTTTCAAGGAATGAAATTGAAGATGTGCTAGATACAATAAGAAAACGTTTTAAAATCTATGCAAATCAGGTAAAACGAAATCACGCATATTACTAATACAAAGGTATAAGGATGATAGGATTCTGTTATTTGGATGGTAGGTTTCTATTCACTGTTTTATCAGTACAGTCATGTATACACACAGAGAGACAAATTCATATTATCTTTTCTACATGACTTACCACTCCCTGATGCAGTTTTAAGCTGATGGTTTTGAATGGTGTAATATTAATTCAGTACAAAGTGATGGAAATAACATAGGAAGCAGCATCACTCATATTAACTGTAATGTGGATGATAAGCAGTAGTAAAAGTGGTTAGGAATGGGAAGGCATAAATAGGGCAAAATATTTTTGAGAGTTGGCAAAACACTACTTGCATTCTCTACTGATGCAATTCTTTTTCATCCCTATTGATAAGGGACAATCCACTAAGGCTGTTGCAAAAGCACAAACTTAATCTTTTGGAGGGGGAGTTGCTGGGGGGCAAACCTAGGGAGAGGGTGGGGTCAAAGGCTAAGATCCAAAAAGGCAATTGAAAGATAAATAATGTAAAAGAAATATTTACTACATAATTTAACAATAAATATATCACAGCTCACTAAAGTATTGATTAGAACAGCTTGCTGCATCTAGGTGACATGCTGAGAGTTCACTCATTCAGGTAAGAGACAAGTCAAAATAATGGCAGGTTAAAAGCAGATCTTTGAAATGTGCAGCATATTGGTGTGTCTGAAGAGTGCAAGAAAATGAAATTAACTTCATAGAGGAATCTGAAAGTGCAAAACCAAATGGGGGGGAACCAAAGGGAGAAAAGAAAAGATGGGAGAGACTTTAATGACTCCATGCATAGAGTAAAGATTGGTGTAATACACTGAATTTTATATTGCATAGTATTTATTTATCATCATAATCCCTTATGAGCTAATTGAAATAGTTGATGAGAACTGCCAAGAATTTATCTACATTTCCTCTAAATCCTCATCCCGGTGTTCTAAAAGTAGTGATAGTTTTCCAACGTAGATGAACCACTGATAACATAAAACAGAATTTCTGAATGAATTCTAATATTGTTCCAGACAATCTTTCTGCTTTCCCATCCCTTGGTCCCTCTTCTAGTGGACATTGCAGCTTTCATATCACAAATGCAATGATGGTAAGGTACTTTTGCACAGATGGTTCAGAAGCAAGGATTTCACTTTCTAATGTTCACAGGTAAACACAATAGGATACCCCCTCCTCAACAATGTATCACCAGCAAGACTTTTGAGGGAGCAGGAAACTTTTATTTTCTCTTTGGAGAAAGAAATAACACTTTTTATGCTGTGGATAAAGATCTGATAATACTCAAATGAATTAACAATTAAGATGTATTCCTCTTTAAACATCAGTTTTTCACGTGGAAGAGAAGTTAAAGCATGTTAAGGCTGAGCTAATGAGTTGAGCCCATTTTGGAGAGGCTTGGGCTCAGTTTCTAATTAGCTCATTTCTCAATTGAAGCATTCATATTGGCACCACAGCAAGCAGGCTCCATGTTAATTGCATAGGCTGCCAGTTTCTTTGATCTCCAGCTCAACACCCTTTCATCATTTAATAGACTAGATCCAACGAATCTAAAGTGTCACCTTCATCCATATCCACTGAATTAAGCTTTCATATCCACAGATGATACCCTCCTAAGGGAAACCTTCTTTCTTTGAAATGAGCCTGGGGCCCCCTGGGGCCTCCTTTAACTATTGCCCATAAACTTGGCATCTGCTTCCCCTTGAAGACAGTGGTGCCAATTTTGTGGGCCTTCCATACTACATTAAGGATCTGCCCTGTGGCACAGAGTGGTAAAGCAGCAGTACTGCAGTACTGTGGTCTGAACTCTCTGCTCATGACCTGAGTCTGGTGGAAGCTGGATTCAGGTAGCCGGCCCAAGGTTGACTCAGCCTTCCATCCTTCCGAGGTCGGTAAAATGAGTACCCAGCTTGCTGGGGGGGACGTGTAAAAAGACTGGAGAAGGCAATGGCAAACAACCCCATTAAAAAAAAGTCTGCCATGAAAACGTTGTGAAAGCAACGTCACCTCAGAATCGGAAACAACTGGTACTTGCACAGGGGATCTTTCCTTTCCTTTTCCATACTACATCGAAGAATTTTATGTTCTAAAAGATATTGGAGCTGAACTGAATGACTGCACTTGATAGTTTTAATTATGTGATGGCTTCTGTATAAATAATTTTAAATTTCACCTTAAAGACCAATAAGATTCCCAGGCATAAGCTTTAGAGAGTCAAAGCTTCTCTCATGAGATGTATCCCTCAGGCTTGTACTGCTCAAATACTAAAAGAAATAACTACAGAATTCTCCAGTTCTGAACTTAATCTGAACATCTAGCCAAGGTAGTTTTTTCAGTAAGCTTCATGTATGAAAACACCCTTATCCTTCCTTCCCATCTCATTATTTATAGTACAATGTGACTAAGTATTAATCCAATTTCCTTCCATTTTCAGTGTGCTCTGGTACATGTTTTCGGGAATGAAGCTAGTATACTGACCAGCAATGGAGCTGATGCAAATACACTTCCCCGTCTGGCCGCTGCCATACTTACATCTGTTCTGCAAGGAGCCTGCCTGGGTAAATTACATTTACCCTCACCAGAATTCTTCATAAGCTACGTTTTCAGTTCTCTAAACAGCACTACTGAACTCCATGTAACCGGTAGAGCAGCTTATGTATCTTAGTCTACCATCTCTAATAGTGACTTTGATTAAAAAATAGTATTAATTTAAAAAGCATAAATACCCTGGAGCCATTGGCCTTGAAGTGCAAACTCTGAGTAAGTTAGGCCGCTGTTATAACCTAAGTAGAAAAAAAGGGAACAAAGCCTGAAGAATGGGAAAGAAGTAAGTACTGTAGAAGAAGAATACATAAAGAGAGAGAGAGAGAGAATACAACATTCTGAAGCACAATGGCTTTTTGACTCTTAGGATCTTCTTTTGGAGATGGGAAGCCATCATAACTGTGGAAGAGGTTTTTTACAGAAAGGTCTTCCATGAAACATCTTTGACTGTTTTTTGCTTAAGATATTCTTGAAACTTTCACATGTCTTATGATTTTAAAACCCCCAAATGAATCATTATAAAAACTGGACTTGCACAATCAGTTGAGCAGCTTCATAACCACAGGGGCTTCCCCAGCCGCTTTTGTGGTACTAGATATCAATAGACAGACAGACAGACAAACTGCTTTTGTGGAATTGCAGGAAAACTGGACTTGCACGATCAGTTGAGGAGCTCCATAACCACAGGGGCTTCCCCAGCTGCTTTTGTGGTACTAAATACTGATAGACAGACAGACAGACTGCTTTTGTGGAATTGCAGGAAATGGGCAAGCCATAGTAGCTGATAGCTCTGTGTGTGGTGCCACTGGAATATATATAGAACTGTAGAATTTTGTGAAGTTACAAGAATTCTGTATTTTTTTTTTTTTTTTACAATTTCCCACAATACACACACACATGCAGCACAGAGATCACTTGAAACTGCATCCATGTAGTAGTTGCCAATGATGCAAATCACACTGTAAATATGTGTAAATGCAGATTATTCAAACAAGAGTGTTTTGTGGTGGTAGGAAGGGAAATCAAACAGATGGGCAGAACCCAGATCTTAACATCAAGTCTCTTAGTGAGGATGAGTAATCTTTGACATATAGATATGATTGCAAGAATTCTCCATGTTTCCTGTAGTTTGCGTGAAGTTGGCCATAGCTAAAGCTGGGGGATAGATAATATGCTGACAGGAAGCTTATACTTCAGAACCATTGCTCTAGGATCTACAGTTATCTCATTTATATGAAATATTTATTGAACTGGCCTCTTCTCAAAGAGAACTGGATGACAAATAGTGCTTCTCTCTTTTAAACTTTTCAGGGCCAGTATAATAAATTATGTTGCAAGTGGAATGTAGGTGGCAGGAATTTGCTTGGAAGAATCTTGTTTTGTTTCAGAAACTAAATTAGGTTTCAGTAGGACACACTGGTGGTTTTTCTATCTGAGTACAGTGGCTCTTCTTTAGGACCAAGATTACAAGCAGTACCAGGTTTGTAATGAGACATCAACTAGCTGTATAATTCACTACTATCTTGTTCCACAAAGATTTCAGAATATATGGAATTCAAGGACAGATGTTATTTGACATTTTCTTCTAGTTTCAAATAATTCTTCCAGTGTGTGTAACAACCTCAACATTTGAAACAGGGGTACCACAGACATGCTTTCCTTACTGAATATCCAGTGTGGTGAGACGGTTAGAGTGTTGGACTAGAACAGAGAAAACCAAAGTAGTTCAAATCACTACTCAGATATGAAGTTCACTGGGTGACTAAATAATGCGTTTTACATCTAGATTTTTACTGTGTAAGAATAGCAAAAATACAGATATAAAACGCATTATCTTGTGAACGCACCTTCAGTCTCTCAGCCAAACCTAGTCGCTTTCCCCTTGTTCTCTAATGATGAATCCATGAAAATATACACATACAGTGCTGTTTCTTATGTTTAGTGCTTTGAGACTAGAGAATCTGAAGCACTGACTGCCTGCTCCCATATGAGCCTGCCCTAAATTTTAGATCATCATCTGAACTCCTACTCTGTGTTCCCCAGGGGCAGGAGGCTGTGAGGGAGAAGTCCTTTTCTGTTGCTATACCTCATACATGGAATCCCCTTCCCATAGTCAACCTCTTGTCATAAAATATTTTAACTTTCCAGGGCCAGTCCTAGCCTTTAAAAAAAAGTTTACTCAGGAGGTTGTTAGTTATTTATTTAGTGGACTTATATCCACTAAATATCCCAGAAGAACAATAGTTAGGATGTCCCATCAGGAAGGATTTATTTTGGAGTGTGATATAAGTTTTATTGGCTGATTTTTGAAATTTTACTACAGTGCTTGTAAGAATGCAAGCAGTGTTTTTAAAATATGTTAGGTGATTATATGGCTTTATGTTTTTAAGGTAGTTTAAGAAGTTGACTTTGGAGTTTTATTTATTTGTGATTTATTTATTGCGATGTGACTGCATCATTTCTGTTATTGGAAACTGCTTTGAACAAAAATTAGACGAGACAGGATAGAAATATTGGTAACATAAATGAGTGAAATAAAAACATACATACCTCAGTTATAGCTGTAGACACAGTTATCTACAGCTGTAACAGCTGACACAATAGAACTAATTACAGGTGCAACAATTATAGCTTTATAGAAACAGTTGAAATATTTTATCCTTTTATTTTAATTTATTAGGTAATCCCATTTTTTTCTAATGAATTCTCTTAGAAATAGACCAGCTTCTGAGAATGCTAAGGGCTGGAAAGAATTGCAGCTCAAATGGACAAACGTATCCCAGAAGAACAATTGCAGATGCCGAACATCAAAACATTTCAGCTAATGGGATAATTATGACCAGTTATCAAGAAGATAATGAAAACACGGGTGAATGGGAACAGGTAAGCAAACATCTGTGGAATGGGCAATATCTACACAAGCTGTGACCTGCAATGAGGCATTCCTGCTTTTGTCCATCCTTATTTGAAACACAATTGCCTGATCAGACATCCTGACCGTAATCCACCTTGCCGCAAGCCTGCCCCGTTATTGACCAATCAAATGGCCCAGCCTGGTGCATTCTCTTTAAAAAAAAAAAAAGCCTTGGTGTATGTGCATAAATAATGTTGGTTTTGCGTGCATGCGCTTCTGAAAGTGTGGACTAAATAATGATTGCATTACTCACAAAGCTCAACCTAAAAATAATTAAACATGAAAAAAGTATTTGCGGTTGCTCAGAAAGCGTCTCTTGCAGCACTTGAGGCACCCATGGGCCCCTGCTGCCTTTTGTTGATGATGCAATTATGCATGTATCACTAAGATTGAAAAACAAAATGCTGCTGAACCAGGATTGATGGGGATGCAAGTTGTGATTGCTTGATGGTGCTGGAGCTATCAGCAGGGAAAATCTTTTTCTGGCCCATCATCAGGTGTTTAGCACCAGACTTCAAGTGCTGTCAAATAAGTCCAGAACTGAGTCAGGACAGGACGGGTTGCCTGTGACTCACTGATTATTCCCAGCTGTTGCTGTCTGGACATCCACTTTAAATCTGATAGGCATCCATGACTATGTCGGATATAAATGCACATCTGACTGTGGCCCAGAAAACCTTATTTAGGTGACTAGGGCTGATTCTGCATTTGGCGTTTGCCTCCCTTTTGCTCCGTGGTTGTTCCATGCGGGCGTGATTTCCCGATTCCACACTAGAGGATTTCTCCCGAATTCAATTCCCAATCTGTTCCATGTGTTCTGATTCTGCATTACTGCTGCTCCCAGAGTTTCCCCCACAATCGTAGCAATTTCCCCTTTCCTCATATGTTTCCCTTTTCTTTTTTAACACGCATGCGTGTTCGCGTTACAATGCGATTGTCTTTGTTTGCGTTACAACATAATGCCAGAGGCATAATACTAGCAAAGTCACGTGTTTTCCTTTCGCCCTGACATTGGCAAGTTATCTAAGCCCCGGGAAATCTGAGTCGGTGATCCACCATTTTTATCCACACATGCTGAATGTTAAGCACACAGTTTTCCATTAAAAGCTATAACAAATTACAAATAGATGCATGAAGGTGGGGGGGGGGGGGGAGATTTATGCCGAGGGGTTAAGGGAGAAAGTTTCCCCAACCTATCAAAAATATAAACCTATAAACATAATCCAATTCCCGTTCCCGTTTGAGGCCATACGGGGGGGGGGGGGGAGATTGATAAAGGTGGCAATCGCACATCTTTAAAGTAGTTTGTGTAACGTCGCTATTTATTTAGTTGCATTGTAATGATCTTATTTGAAAAAAAAATTATAATAGTCAGGAGAGATTTAATCGGAGGGGGGAAGTAATCACTATGCAATGACACATTGTCAAAATCATGTAGAATACCATAAAGAATGGGGGCGGGTGGAAGCAAGGGATGTATTCAGTAAAAGAAAATCATGTTACATCGTTATATATTTTTCACGTTGTAACGTGAAACGTGATTGGTTTAAAAAAATTACTTTATTTGGATAATATTGGATAATTTTCAAAGGGAGTAAAATTAAGGAAGTATGACGAAATAACTGGACGGAATCATGGGCGTGATGTGGGTGTGTTCTACTGATGTGAGAAGTTTGACAGCACATTGGCGTGAGTTCTGCACATAAATTTCGAGCCCCGAAACCGCATCAAAAATAAACTTCTCACTTTTTGAGGATCTCTTAAATGCGGGGTGACACAGCTTTGGAGGCAGGTCATACTGCCGCCCCGGGTCAAGATATGCAGAAACCAACATCTGCCCCGGGGGAAACACAGCGCCGGAGCCGGAGCAAAAGCTAATGCGGAATCAGCCCAGAACTCAGCCAGGACATTATTGCTTGTTCTATTATACTTTTTTTTTAAAAGGCTTCTCAGCTTTGAACCTCAAGGTCTGATCCAGATCTGCTTCAAGAAAATGCTTCCCTTCACTCAAATGTTTGCTTTATATTGGATTATTTAAAAAATAGTAGCAGACCTTCATATTTGAGCATGGGAACATGTGAGCTGTTTCTGATATATATTAACAACCTAAATAGTGAACAAGTGCATGGCTTCAAACTAATTCAGGTTTGTTTCCATATTATTGGAGCATTATGATTGCCGCTTCTTTGAGGGTTATCCCATGCTGCTCTGGTATAATCTGCACACAAAATAAGTGTTCACACACTGCTCTTGATCTTAGCCAAAAGGCCTAGAACTGAACAGAACAGAACAAGTGATATAGAATATATACCTGAAACAGCTCATGTCACCATCACTTCTTTGAACAGCATTAGCATCAATGAGTTTCACAGCTTAATCCATAAAACCAGTAACTTTGTTTTATAAACAATTTACCCATTGAATAATCTTTAGAACTAAATTGGCCTCTTTTTTTTAAAGAGTGGCAATTAAATGAGTTTTGAATTGGGTTATAAAAGTAGAAAGTGCTTTTGGAGAAAGGCACACATTTTATCATCTACCTTTATTTTGGCATCTATTAATTGTCTTATTAAATTCTGTTAATTGTTCTATTGAATACATTGATATTCTTTTGAGTAAGTCACTGCTCAGAGTATTACATTTTTATGTTGTCACTAAAATTTATCTTTTTTTTTTTTGCATGTTCATAAGAAAGCCATTGATTTTCATTAGTAACAGATGGTTCTAGTCTTTGCTGCTGTTAGTTAAATTAAGATACAAAATTTAATTGCTTTAGATAAAATGCCACACAAATAGGTCACTGATCTTCAGATAAATATATTTGTTACAGAATTCTCTTAATTTAGTGTCCCATAATAAAAGCAAAATATTCTTTTTTAAAAAACCCTGTATTTCAGAATAGCAGCTGCTTCCAAATATGCAAAAAAATCAAACTGGCCTTGCTATTTGCAATCGCAATGAATCATGATGTATTTAAGACACAATCCAGCTTCTGGCCACAAAAGAAATTAGAAATGAATTTCCTTTGCTAAAATTATTCCATTATTGTGTCCTACAAGGATACTTCACATATAACTCAAGCAGCTCAAGACTACCTGAGCTGCTGCTTGATTTAATATTTTCCACTGTAAAATAAAAGGACATTCTGATTAAATGCCTCCTTAAGCTTTACTTAAAAATTTGCCAAGTAAGGAGTTTCTAGGTACTCCCGTGACCTTTTCTAGTACTGTGATTTTCGTATAGTTAGAAACTCCTACCAGTTAAAAATGCTACCTTTCATTTAATCTAAAGTATAAATGAGAAGTTCTTTTGATACCATTTTACACATCTAAGTCTTATCTGCTGATATCATTTTTAGAAGTACTCTACAAGTGAAGGACCCACAAGACTTGTATAGGTGATCTCATCCCTCCCCACTCTCCTTGCTGGCTTGACTGCAGTGCTGTCTCCTCTGCCAGCCTGGTTCATGTGGCAGTGGCAGGGGGAGAGGCTCACATTTCCCCCACCTGCAGCATTGCTGCCTCTGCCATCCTGGCTCATGTGGTGGCAGCAGCTCAGGCTCCTGCTCCTTCGTCTGAGAAGTGTCATCACAGGGACCTTCAAGAAATTCATGGGAGTAGGGAGACCCCAGTGGCAGCAGTAGCATCATACTGCTACCGCACTTGCTCACGTTTACTCCTCTCTTTGCTTGCCCATCCTCTGGCCTGCCCCACAGCACTGCTTGCTCCTCTACCTGCTCCTAGGCAGTTCTGCACCTGCTTAGCCTTCCTCACCCCCTCAGTTATTGGCTTGTACTTTATTCAAATGTCTGCTAAGACCTTGCAACATGGTGTCACAAGATCTTGGGTTTCCCCCCAGTAAATATATTTGAGGACTCTAAAATGTTTTACCTTTTCTTTCAGTTTCTCAAACTAGTTTTCACTGGTTTGAAGAAAATGTTCCTTTGTCTCGTATGGTCCCAGTCTCTGGATTTCAACAGCCACAGCTAGTGCCATGTTGAGAATTAGATGTAACAAGGTCACCTAGTGAGCTTCCAAAGTAGAGTGGTGATTTGTACCTCGGTGTCCCAGATTGTGGACTGAAACTCTAACCGCTACAGTGTATATGGGCTTTTGTGGAGTGGCTGTTCATGAACAGTATAAGCAGCCAGTGTTTCAAGTCATATGATAATCAGTTTTTCTGTGGTTGCTGTCAAGCCTGTTCATCAAAAACTAAAAGAACCTCCCCCCCTTTACTGACATAAACCTAGGCTTGAAAGCTGGCAATATTGCTGTGGTTGCCTAGCAACCCCCAATAGCTACTAAGATCTCAAAGAGAATTCATTTCTTAAAACTATAGGTACTGCTTTTTTTTAGTTGGGGTAGTTAACGCCCTTTTAAATTCTTGGGATTTTTTTTAGATGGGGGGGGGTTGCTTGTCAGGTTTATTGAAATATCTGTCTTGATTGTTAAATATCCATAGATCAGACGGTGCTTAGAATTAGATATTGATGATCTATTGTTGTTTCAAGCTGCAAAGGGCTATATTTAATAAACATTTCTTGTCTGTCACTCAGGCTTGTCTTCCTGCAAATGAGCTTGTAAAAATATTTTTCCATGACAGTCATCAAGCAATTTCTAAAGAACACTTCAAGCAAATAAGCCCAGCAATAATTCAGCAGTTATTAAGTTGTTCTTGCAAGTTTACAGAGCCCAAGAAAACAAAACCTACACCCACACCTCTGGAAAGTAAGTTGCATTACCAAGCTAAATACTATTAATGATCACAGGGTTAATTTTGTGAATATAATTGTCATTGGTTTGAACATTCCTAAAACAAATGCATGATTGTATTAAAGATGGAGGAGCCAGTTTGGTATAGTGGCTAAGTGTGCGGACTCTTATCTGGGAGAACCAGATTTGATTCCCCACTCCTCCACTTGCAGCTGCTGGAATGGCCTTGGGTCAGCCATAGCTCTCGTAGGAGTTGTCCTTGAAAGGGCAGCTGCTGTATAGAGCTCTCTCAGCCCCACCTACTTCACAGGGTGTCTGTTGGGGGGGAAGGTAAAGGAGATTGTGATTGCTCTGAGGCTCTGAGATCCAGAGTATATGGTGGGATGTAAATCCAATATCTTCTTTCCATGAGCCAGTCCCCCTCCTCAGTCTTGCTCCATTTTCCTTCTTACCACAATTCCCTTCACATCACACAGAGCTTTGGTCCATGCAAGTCCTGCAATCCGCAGCAGATTTTTTTCACTATGGTCAAAGGGAACTCCCTTTTCTCTTTTTCACCAATAGGGAAACTAGATGAATTTTTGTTATTATTTTATTCGCTATCAATGAGGGGAAATGGAAGATAGTGATATCTGAACTAGGAATGGGCACAGAATGGGAGAATGCTGGTTTGTTTTGGTTCCTGATTCATTTGATTGCCTGAATCAGAGGTTCATTTCATTTTGTGATTTGTATGGTTGCCTGAACTGATTCATGGTTCATTGGTTCGTTCCCTATGATCCACTCAAGTCAACACTTTGGCCGCAGCATATTGTACCAACTGTAACTTCTGGACAGTGTTCACAGCAGCCCCACATAGAGTGCATTGCAGTTATCTAATCTAGATATTACCAGGTCATGCAGCACACTGGCAAGATCTTTTCTGTCCAGGAAAGGCAGCAGCTGGTTCACCAAATTCAGAACCACCCTCAAGCTACAAACCTGCTACTTAAGGGAAATGCAACCCCATCCAGAACAGCACCTCCATTTAGTCAGGAATATGTGTCATTCTAAAATTGCCTCCAGGACCTGTTCATGGTTTCCATGCCTTTCCCTAGAATCTGCTGGTAGTGTAAGACAGAACTGAGTAGCAACTACATATTGATAGCAGCTCTGCCAAAATATCTGGATGACCTCTCTCAGCAGTTTTATATAGATGTTGAAGAGCATGAGGGATAAGATACAATCATGGGGGATTCATAGGCCCAAGGCACAGCAGCAGTTCCCCAGAACCACATTCTGAAACCTACTCTCAAAGCAAAACTGGAACCACCACAGAACAGTGCCTCTCAGTCCCAGTCCTGGAAAGCAGTCCAGAAGGATACTATGATTGATGGTTTCAAAAGCCACCAAGAGGTCCAGGAGAATTACCACGGTTGCATCTCCTGGGGCATGTCATCTATCAGGGCTACCAAGGCAATTTCAGACCCATAACCAGGCCTGAAACCAGATTTGAATGACTCTAAAAACTGCATTTTTCAATAATCGTGGAAGTAATTGCTGCAGTTAGCCTATCACCACTCTGTCTGTCTGTCTGTCTGTCTGTCTGTCTATCTATCTGTCTGTCTGTCTGTCTGTCTGTCTAAATATTGCTTTAAGCAGAAGTTAGAATAAAAATGAATTTTAAAGACTTTACTCAGTATTATGTATCTTGTACTGGATTATTGTGCCTATGAATTTTGCCTATGAATTTTGCCACATGATCATTTGTACCCAACAACAGCCATGACACCTGAGCGCACACTACTCTCAGCAATTCCATATTTTTAAGTAAAGGGGTGACCGAGGCATGTTGAAATTGTTCTAAATAACTAAATAACATGGAGAGAGCTACCTCATAAATAGATTCCAAATCTTGGTTTCAGGCCACTTCAGAAGGGCTAATAGGAGAACTTTTCCAATCTCTTCATCATGGAGGTTGTCCACAGAATATTCTGCTTTAATCTTTAGCTGACCTTTTCACAGGACAAAGTAGCATACATAGTACTTTTCCCCATTTTATGTTGGTGTGTTTAGGATTTGGGGGCAGAGAAGGTATGAGTTATGTCTACAAAAAGATTACAGAAATGCATGCTGGGATGGGGCAGGGAGAATTAAGAATGGAATTTTTGATACAAAAAAATTTCAAGACAAGTATAGAATGGACTGAGTGACAATCATCCAACCCTACTTTTAATGCATTGCTTATATTCTTTCCGGTCTCAGTATCTACTTAATATAGCATAGGTATCACATCAGAGTATTTGAAGAGCTTCACCCATTATTTTCAATATATTAGTAGTCAAACATTATATTTGTCTCCAGCTGTGCAATATATTGTCTTACACCAGGCGAGGCTAATATACCCTTCTGATTCACTGGATCCTCTTTTCCCAACTTAGCTTTGCCTTCATTTTGCCTGACCTTTGTTCACCTACTCAGCTTTGCTGATTTCTGTTCTTCGCTTCAACTGCCACAGAATCACAGTCTTGCCTAATTCTCTTCCAAAAATACTTACTTGGACATTAGTGCTTTAATAATCTGTGGGACTTGGTGTTCATCTGAGGAGTATTTTCACTCGTATGTTGGCTTTCAAAAAATGACCTTTTGAGTTCATTTCATGAGAACAATCATGTTTTTAAGTGCTCTTGAGGGTTTTTTTGTCTATTTTCTGTGCAGAATATGGATACAGCACTGCTGCAGTCTTGCTTATTACAATTGGATCAATGTTTGGCACAGCTCTCATTCTATTCAATTCGTGTCAAGAAAGCTACACTCTTATTTTACAATTTTTTGTGGGGTTAGCTGTAGGAACCCTCTCTGGAGATGCTCTGCTACATCTTATTCCACAGGTATGGTTTGTTTTGGCATGTTCAAATGCAGGATATCTCTTTATACTGAAACTTCTATTTGCTATACTCTATCTTTCTTAGAAAACTTTAGTCTAGGGGTATGTTTTATATACACACAGCAAGCAAAATTTCAGCAGCTGTAATTTAAGAAATAATTTTAGTACAAAAATGTAGCAAGTCGGGTTGTGCTTCCAGCTCATTAAAGCCAGTAAGACTTCCAGGGTAGACCACAAAGTTAAAATGACCCAGGATCAAGACAAACTGAATGGCCCCTATGGCACCATAAGCCATTGCTGACAGGACCTCTCAGACCAGACCAGCATCATCCACTGCCAACTCCTTCTCCTCCAATCTGGCATCAATGCAGGAGGAGGCAATTGGTGAAGCAACTCCAATCATTGCTGTTGAAGGGTCTGAGCCAACTGACCTATTAGCTGCTGGCAGAACTGCTGAGACTTGGCTCTTACTTCTGACTGCCAGTGGCTTTAAGGCAGTGACCTGCTGGGAGATTTCACTGTAATTTAAATAGCTGGTCTGCCTCTGATGAGACTGTTTACAGAGCTTTTACAGAGTATGCAGATAGAAGATGGTTGTCAGGCAGCCAAACATTAAACATTTAAAATGGAATATCTGTCTGTCTGCACTGATGCTGTTGATGTAAAATACTGGAGCAGGCAGTATAAATTAAAGAGTGCTAGATAATCAATGACTACAACCATGAGATGGCAGTCAAGGCCGCAAAGAAAACTTACTTTGCGGCGGAGATTGCGTCCGCAATTTCGCGCCCGGCACAACTGTTCAACACAATCCGGACTCTTACAACGCTGCCACAGGGCAGACCAAATTTCAATGAATTGGAAATTGGCTGTGAGGCTTTTGCGGATTTTTTTGCGGATAAAATCGCATCGCTCCGTTCCGACTTTCCTGCCATATTAGATACAGTTAGTGGACCTGAGGCTCCGTGCCTGTCTTCGGATCGTGTCCTGGACGGCTTCGGCGCGCTCAGCCTGGAAGAAGTTGACAGGATCCTCCTATCTGCACGCCCAACAACTTGTAAATTGGACCCATGCCCCTCCTGGCTTATTAAGACCTGCCGGAGGGAGCTAAGATATCCTATACGGGATATCATAAATAGATCCCTACTGGAGGGGCATTTTCCATCAGCGCTCAGAGAGGCGGTGGTCCGCCCCCTCTTGAAGAAAACAACGTTAGATCCGACCGAATTGGCACACTATCGGCCGGTATCGAATTTGCCCTTTTTGGGCAAACTTATCGAGAGGGCAGTGGCGTTGCAGCTACAGAGTTTCCTGGAGGACGCTTCTATCCTTGACCCCTACCAGTCTGGTTTTCGCCCGGGCCACGGGACGGAGACGGTGCTGGTCGCCCTGGTGGATGACCTTCAGCGGCATCTGGATCAAGGCGGCTCGGCGGTGCTGATGTTGTTGGACCTATCGGCAGCGTTCGATATGGTCGACCATCGGCTTCTGGCGTGCCGCCTTGCCGATGCAGGGATTCAGGGGTTGGCCTTGCAATGGTTTTCCTCTTTCCTTGACGGTCGGGGACAAAGGGTGGCGATTGGGGAGGAACTGTCCCGGAGACACACGCTTGACTGCGGGGTGCCTCAAGGGGCGGTGCTCTCCCCGATGTTATTTAACATCTACATGCACCCCCTTGCCCAGATTGCCCGAAGGTACGGGCTCGGGTGTCATCAATATGCTGATGACACCCAGCTCTATCTGCTTATGGACGGACGGCCCGCCTGCGCCCCAGAAAATCTGGACCGAGCGTTACAGGCAGTGGCTAGGTGGTTTAGGCTGAGCGGGCTGAAGCTGAATCCGGCGAAGACAGAGGTCCTGTGCCTGGGTCGCTGCGGCCCGGGAAGGGAAATCCCCCTGCCAGTTTTTGACGGCGCGCCGCTAACAGCGTCGGGCAGGGTCAAGAGCCTGGGGGTGCTGTTGGAGCCTTCACTGACAATGGAGGCCCAGATAGCAGCCACTGCCAAGTCCGCGTTTTTTCACCTTAGGCGGGCGAAGCAGTTGGCCCCCTTCCTGGAACGTGACGACCTGGCAACAGTGATTCATGCTACGGTCACCTCGAGGTTAGACTACTGTAATGCCCTCTACATGGGGCTACCCTTGTGCCGGACCCGGAAACTGCAGTTGGTGCAGAACGCTGCTGCCCGGCTGTTATTAGGGCTCCCAAGACGGGAGCACATTCGGCCGGGGCTCCGGGATCTGCACTGGCTGCCGGTAATATTCCGAGTCCGGTACAAGGTGTTGGTCATTACCTTTAAAGCCCTATATGGCCTAGGACCTGTCTACCTTAGGGACCGTCTTTCCCCACACGTTCCCCAGAGAGTACTACGCTCGGGTTCACAAAACCTGTTGGTAGTCCCCGGGCCAAAGGAGGCCCGTCTAAAATCCACCAGGGATCGGGCCTTCTCAATAACGGCACCTTATTGGTGGAACCAGCTGCCGGAGGAGGTGCGGGCCCTGCGGGACCTAGGGCAGTTCCGCAGGGCCTGTAAGACAGCCCTCTTCCGGCAGGCCTATAATACTGACTGACAAGGAAATCTTTTGGATGGAACGAAATGCATCTGTAGACCGCCGGTTTTATCTATCTTGTTTTTATTAATTTATGGTTTTAATTCTACTTGTAAGTGTTTTAAATTGTAGTATTAAATTATTATGTTGTAAGCCGCCCTGAGACACTTCGGTGTGAAGGGCGGGGTATAAATTCCAATATAAATAAATAAATAAATAAATAAACCAGTACTAAGTATTAATTCATGCAGAATTTTTTGATATTGTTCTGCAACTGTTGTTTTTAAAACATTTCTATACTTTTAAAAATCTAGAATCAGAATATATCAACATTTTATGCAATTTTGAATGTCTGTTTAAATGCACTATAGACTTTAGGGCCAAACTACAAGTTACCATTTACAAAAGTTCACTAGGGTGGCTTGTAGCCATATTGTAACTGTGAGTTCCCAGTAGCAACTCCATTTAGAAGTACTGCAAGGGTCCAAATCAGATTGGGGCTGTGGTGTGGTGGGAGAAGGGACTTTTTCCTTTCCACCTTGCTATTTTTGAACCCAAATATTCCACCCTCCCATTGAGGATACACATTGGGTATAATGCTGGGATAGATGATGTCAACTGTGTGGAAATGATCCATATAAATAATTCCTGTGGAAGCTGCTTCCATTTTTCTCAGAATCCAGGTGAAGGAAGTTTAACTGTTAAATTTTATCCACAGAATCACTGTCCAATTCAATCTTAAGCCTTTCCTCTTGGATCTGTCATACCTCCTCTTCTTTCTGGTTTCTCTTCTCTTCATGGGTGGGTTTTACCTGAAATAGTCATGGATTGACACATCTCACACATCACAACCGCTTCCTCTGTGAACTGTTTAAATTACTCTCTATTGCATTCCCTGTATTTGTGTCCAACATTGATTACTTTGCATCACATCTTTTTATCTGTCTTTCTTACTTGTTTTCTGTCACTTTATGCAATAAAGATTTATTCAGCTAGTTTAACGATTTCTTCTTTCTTGTCCTCCATCGTATTTTCCCCATATATCAGTGCAAGTACATACCTGAGTGTGCACAAATTTAGAGTCTCATACTGGAGCTCAGAGGTTGTTATGTATGTGGACACAAGGGAAGACTTTGGTGTTTCCGCCTGGCTCATTGAAGCCATATGGACTGAGCTTGGGGACTTAGGAACAAAGGGCTGTATGATGCAAACCCCCGCAGCCCAGGACCAATCACAAACCCCCACCGGTTTGAATGACCCAATAACGTGCTTATGTGGGAACCCAGAGATGTATATAACTTCAGCCCGTGGGCCCAAAAGCCAGTCTTGTACTGTGACCTTTTACTATGTGATTCCTATTAAAGAGCTTGTTATCACTTACTCCAAGATTCCACCATGCATAGAACCCACTATAGTATAGAGATGCATATTGAAAGGCCACCCACCCTTACAGTAACGGGCAGCTGGCTAGTTGTAACAAAATGGAACCTTTCCAAGTCCATCCCTAGTATGAGTTATAGCTGTAGCAAGCATGCACTGGACTTAGAAACTTAAAACTATTCTGGCCATCTTTGGGATGAGGCAGAGAGGTCTAAAAATAACAAAATCTTCCTTTTGCCTTTCTTCATCCACCCGGGGGTGGGGGTGGGACATTTTATGTGTAATAGTAATGCCAGAGGCTGATTCTGTACCAGCTAAACAAATCAACTTGGTCAGAGTGAACAATCTGACATTAGCATCACAGTGCCCAATATTATTAACTGCACCAACAAAACAAAACAAAAAACCCAGACAAATGAAAACCCAAGATCTGCATCAGAAGGCTTGCACTGCATGACTGCAGCCTCAGAAATACAGTAACCAGAGAAAGAGCCTTTCTCATAGCAGCAAATTGAATCTGGAATGGCCTCCATCTAGCAGATTTCTTGCCATAAAGTTTGTTTAGCTGAATATGCTGGGAACAACTCCCATCATGTTGAGCATAAGTGTCTATGGCTTTTTATTCATACTCTGCTTACTTTTGGTATATAATATTTTTATTAGAGTTTTTTATACAGATAATAGAAAAAAAGGAATAGATTGGCACCTCCACAAAAAAGAAATAAGAAACCATTACAACTGTAAAAGATGGAATACTATCTGATTTTCTCTGTTACAGAATCCATATATTTACTAGGGTTGCCAAGTCCAATTCAAGAAATATCTGGGGACTTTGGGGGCGGAGCCAGAAGACTTTAGGGGTGGAGCCAGGAGACATTGGGGGTGGAGCCAGGGACAAGGGTGTGACAAGCATAATTGAACTCCAAGGAAGTTCACATTTAAAGGGACAGCATACCTTTTTAAATGCCTTTCTTCCATAGGAAATAATGGATAGGGGCACCATCTTTGGGGGTTCATAGAATAAGACCCCCTGGTCCAATCGTTTTGAAACTTGGGGGGTATTTGGGGAGAGGCACTAGATGCTATACTAAAAATTTGGTGCATATACCTCAAAATATAGCCCCCAATACCCACAGATCAATTCCCCATTTTTCCCTATGGGAATCGTTCTCCATAGGGAATAATAGAGTGCCCAGTAGACATTTCCCTCCCCTCCACGCTTTCTAATATGGGGGGAGGGCCTCCAAACCAGGGAATCCCCTGCCCTCACCTGGGGATTGGCAACCCTAAGTCACAGCATTCCATGGTGCTAGTTTCTAGAGTATCTGCCCCCTCTTTCAACACTCCCTCTTGGTGGCCCAGTGGTGGCTTACAAAAGCAAAGAGACAAAAAAAGAGGGGACGTTTGGGTTCACTGGCCAGGGTATTGTGCAAAGCTCAAATGCTAGCAAAACATTTAAGAACAGAATTTAGGGGCAAACTTATGGCCTTCTCTGTTTCTTTCCATCTTTCATTCTCTTGGACTGACAACAATAACACTCCATTCCCAGTCAAAACCTGACATTTCTGGCTCTTAAGGCGGGGGGGAACCCTCTGCAAAACCTTTTAAGTTCTTCTTTTTTAAAAAAAGTAAAGAGAGACCGAAGAAATGAGAAATACTTCCTACTTTACAGGTTATTTTTAAAACACGGGCTGAAGGTTGGTGAACAGACTCTCAGTATTCGCCCTGGATATAAAAAAAATATATACAGAATAATACCCCCGCACACACACAGAAGCCTGGAGTCAGCAAAGCTGTGTAAATATCTCCTTCCCCACCCCCCATCCCCCCTCCTTTGGCAGGTAAAGGGATAAAAGACATTTTTTCAAAGTGATAAGTAACCCCTGACAGAAGACGGGAATCATCTTCAAGTCACAAGGATTGTGAAGAGAAGAAAGAGGGCAGGATGTCGCCACTCAGCCCGTTTCCAGTTCATTCCCTTCCGTTGAGGTTTTCACTGCTCTTTTAAAAGAGATGCATTTCTTTGAAGAGTGGGGAACGTGGAGACAATGGACCATAAAAACACACGCGCAAACAGACCTGCCAGATCAAACGAAGAGTCCTTCTAGGTGCGGAGAAGAGGCGGCAGCACAGCGGCGTTGCCCGCTCCGCCTCTGAGGTAAAATGAGAGAAGGGGAGGGTGGAGGCAGGCCAGGAGTGTGGCGAGTCCGGGTCCTTCTGAGCCTCAGAAGGACCTGGACTCACGGCTCACCACGCTCCTGGCCTGCCTCCACCCTCCCCTTCTCTCTTTTACCTCAGAGGAAGAACAGAGTGGGCGACGCCGCTGCGCAGCTGCTGCCTCTTCTCCGCTTCACCTAGCTGCTCCTCCGAGATGGGCTCAGAAAGACCCGGACTTGCGGCTCGCCACGCTCCTTGGCACCATTCCCCCCCTCCCCCCGCTTCCAGGTTTTTGGAGAGCGGGGGAAGAGGCTGCAAATCCAGGGGTCCCCCGCCAGGGTGGGAGGGTTGGGAAGCCTAATATTTACTCATTACAACCTTAGCCCAAATTCAGGCCAAGGGAAATTTATCACCTTTCTGTATACATTATTATCTTCAAAGCCATTAATCCCCCCCCCCTTTTCGTACAAGAAGTCCATAAAGGGTTTCTATGTAGGTATGACATTAAGCAAAGTTTTATCCCTGCTCTTGATGAAGTGCGATTGATGCCAACACCATCTGTCAAGAGCCTGGGCATGACGCTGGATACTTCCCTACTGATGGGAGACCCAGGTCATGCATATTGCCAAAGTGGCATTTTTCCATCTTCACCAAGCTTGACAACTGGCTCCCTTCCTATCATACTCTGACCTGGTCACAGTGATCCATGCAGCAGTCACCTCCAGACCAGACTATTGTAACTTGCTCTACATTGGCCTATCCTTGAGACTGACCTAGAAACTCAATTAGGTCCAGAATGCAGCAGCATAAGTCCTGACAAAAATGCCATGGATTGCACATATCCAACCAGTGAAGTGCCAGCTACGCCAGTGGGGTACTGAGTCAGATTCAAGATTTTGATTTTAAGGCCTTGAGCAATCTGGGACTCACCTCTGTTATGTCCCTGGAAGAGCATTGTGCTCTGCTGGTAATAATACTCTGGTGATCCCCAGCCCTAAGGAGATCCAGCTGTCCTCAGCTGTTATCTGGCAAAGAGTTCCATCAAGTCAGGGCCATGTCCAAAAAGGCCCTGGCCTTGACTTGGTGAAACTCTCTGCCAGATAACATCAGGGCACTGTGGGATCTTATGCAATTCCACAGGGCCTCTAAGGCAGAGATGTTCCACCAGGCTTTTGGCTGAAGACAGCAATAATTGGTCATTTGGCTGGTACCTTCAATTTCCCATTTCACCCCAGGCACTTTGTTTCTCCCCACCCCCCATATGATGCTCTTGCAGTCTAGAATGTTGGGGGGAACCCATGGGGCACCATCTGGGTTTTTTTCATTTTTTAAAACTTAAATTGTGCTGACTTTTAATTTGTATATTGTTTGATATATATGTGTTGTACATCACCCAGAGGAGGAGGAGGAGGAGTTGTAGTAGTAGTAGTGATCTTTTATCAAAGATGTAAGTTTGGCTATCATCTTGGCCAAACATTCCTCTGTTGTAGGTATACACACATTTTTCCAGTTCTGAGCATATAATAATCTTTGTTGTCATATACTAAAACAAAGTTCCATTTGTCTTCTCAAGTAGTTTAT
Source organism: Heteronotia binoei (assembly GCF_032191835.1). Lineage (NCBI taxonomy): Eukaryota > Metazoa > Chordata > Lepidosauria > Squamata > Gekkonidae > Heteronotia > Heteronotia binoei. The sequence continues at coordinate 37,085,467 of NC_083232.1, read as the reverse complement.
CCATTAGTCCCGGGTTTCATTTGTATATCAGTCTTTACAATCTTCTTCATGATTGAATGTATATCCAATTTTTTTAGCATTCTTGCAAGTCCACCATATATGATAAAATGTCCCTTCATTATATTGACATTTCCAGAATTTATTCTTAACATTTTTATCCAGTCAGATACCATTGGTAAATCATTTTATAAAAGTTTTCTTTTAATTTGGAACTTAAGGTAAATTTCAAGCCTTTCAACCATAAATGTTCCCATTTATTTGAATATAGTAACCAAAGGTTTTTGACCACTTTATCATAAATTCTTTTACCTTTACTTCTTCCATTTCAAATTTTAAAAAAAGTTTGTACATTTTAGCAATAACATGTTGGTTACTTGTACACACTTCTGTTTCAAATACAATCATAGAATGATCAAAACCACTCATCCTTTTATCCAGTTTAAATATTTCTAATAATTGTGTATAGAAAAACCACTGGCAACTATAACCTCGTGTTAACAAAGACTCTCTCATTTTCATTTTACAATCACCTTTGAAAAATCTAAAATATCCCAGTATGTTAAATACTTTTGTATAGGAGCCAATTCCATTCTTAAAAATGCCTCTTGAGTTGAAATCCATATGTTTTTGGACATAACCTGGGCTTATATTTATTTTTGGACATAACCTGGGCTTATATTTATTCCATATTCTCAGAATAGCATGCAGTGATGTTTAAAATCAACATTAACTTCATCATACCATACCATACCATAAATAAGCATGCCCAGGGGTTGTTTTGTAGAAATATAGGTGGTGGACCTCATTAGCATATACCAGCCACCCATCCAAAAGTACCTGATGCAAGAATGGAGAGCCCTGGGTGGACAAGGCCTGCTTGAGCTGGCAAGAGACCCAGCCAGCCCCCTTGGCTGTCTCCCACATGGTCAAAAGGCCAGCAAGCCACCTGCTGCCCAAAATCACATAAGAAGTGGAGAAAGGGTGGTGTGGGCTTCTCCAGGGTTAATGAAGGCTCCTGGGGGTGTGACAAAGTCCCTGGTGGCTGGCTGCCTGCCCGCTCTCCTAATCTGTTATGCAGCTACACCTACTGTTCAATGGACAAGGTAGGTGAGGAGAAGGAGGTGGAACCCTCAGAAAAGTTCAGGAGCTGTGCTCCTGTGAGCTCCTGCTGAATCTGAGGCCTGAGCATGCCACCCAAATCTTAAATCATGACATAACTCCAGGAACCTTTTTTTCAAGAGTAGCCATTATTTCAGCCATACTTGACAGCAGACTGCAAAGTATAGTCTCAAGTTGGGTAAACCCAATCCACCTCTTTCCTTTGAGTCTTCTAATATTTTATATTTAATACTTGGTTTTTTCCCTTGCCACACAATTTTTGATATCTCCTTCTGTCATTGTCTAAATGGTACCCCTCTTGGAGTTGTACCACTATTTTTTTAAAATGTTTGTGTGGCACTGAAGGAAGAGGATGGCACAAGGTGGTTGAATGGATTAAACTTTGATGTAGGTGGGCGAGTAGTTGCCAAGAGGTGGAGAGAGACTGGGGGCGGGGGGGAAATCCTATAGAATTATTACCTCTTGGATTTGCTTCAATTTTGAAGTGACCAAAAACTCACTACAACACTGCTCAAAAAATGTGGGAGGAAATGAACAGAAAGCCATGTGAGCACTAAAGAGATGAAAATGTATGCAAAAGAAGGGAGGACTTGACAGACATGTAGGCGGAAAGCAATGGGAAACACATGTGTAATAGCCCTACATGTAAGCAAGACAGAGTGTTTGATTCACAAAGGTAATTAAAATCTATAAATAAAATATGTCAAGCATCTTGAAAGGGCCAGAAAAGCTAACAAATAGTGTTGGTAAAGTTCTTAAATATGGCTCCTTTGATCCAATTGAGACTGTATATTGCTAATAAGATCAAAGGAGACTATCACAACAAATAAAATATTTATCAGCTTGTTTTATTTCTAGATTCTTGGTTCACACATACATGAAGCACAAGACACTGGGCATTTCTATGAAGACAAAGCACATGTCTGGAAGATGCTGGCTTTGATTGGAGGAATTCATGGATTTTTTCTGATTGAAAAGGGATTTGTTCTTTTGGTGTCACCACATAACCATGTAAGTTATTTTTTTCATTTACTCAATATTTTTTATAACTTCTTGCAAAAAGGAATATATTTTTTTTTTGCTTCCTGGTCAGTGTTGATTTTTATGTTGATCACATACATGTACTTTGTTTTTCAATTAACTTTCTTTTATCAAAATTTAATAATATGTAAAATAATATAATTGCTAATATTTAGAATTTTCTGGAAACAAACAAGCACCACAAAATACAGAACACTGTATGCTTGTTATTGACAACTCTAGACAGCCATAGATAGCAATGACTTCAGGCTAGTGCTAGTATCATTTGCCATTTATGCTAGCTGCAATAAGTTTACATGATTGCTGTGATCTACCAAATAGAAAGCCCCCCCCCACATTTCCGGTTGTCATTCTCATTAAAAGAATGATTTTACAAGACTGCACATCTTTCTTTCTTTTTTTTGTGATAGCCGATCAAACCAATATCTGTAGCTTGGACCTTCGGACCTAGTGTCATGTATCTCTGTGTTCATTGCCTGAAAGTCTCAATGGTGTGAGGTTGTTTTACATCACCATTTTGCACATTGTCAACATTGTCATATTTCACTTTAGCAAGTCTCACAAATAATTTCTGCTTTACAAAGATGTGGAATGTCATGCCTGTATCTTCAAAAACAGGCAAAGCAACTTCCTAGAAGAAACCAGAACTATCTAGTTACTTCCTAAATACTGCAAATCACAACTCTGTCTGGGAACCAGTGTAGGAGGGCATCTTGCATTACACAAAGAAAGCTCTCCTTTTTGACAGTCTTGTTTTTAGTTACTCTGGAATATGCAAATCCTCTAGTATTGTGAGAAAAAGACCCCTAATTTCAGAACATCAGTCACCCGTTTGGTTGCCAGGCTGACTGGAGATGCAAGTCACACACATCTGCCAGGAAAACGGTGGGTTTTGTCTACCAGACTGTAAGGGACTTATGTGAGTACGAACAGCCATAACACTGCAGCAGCACTCGGTGTGCTAACCAGGAGGAAAGATGGGTTTCCAGTCGCTCCGTGCGATCACCATCTCGGCCATTGCAGCGGAAGAAGTTGTGCCGCCAGGAACTGTCTGGGCAAGCGGATTCCAGCCTTGACCACAGAATCCATATGGGAAGGCTAACATCACCAGCAACTATCTTCCTGCAGTGCCAGACTCCATTACAACGAAGCAGGAGGCTCACGTACTCAACAGATGTCACCCATGCATAAGGCAATCAAGCTTATCTTAGGTGTGGATCCTGTCAGACTGCCTAAGCCTTTGTCCAACGGAACCCAAGACAAAGGATGGTGCCAGTAGAGGAATGAAGAAGAGGAAGAACATCTTCACCCAGAGCCAAGTTTCTTTGTATAGATCGGGTGTTACTTTAGCAATTTGGCCATCTATTGTCACCTTTTAGATAAGTTTTGATAGCTTTAATCACCTCCACCCCAATAATTTCACCCATTCTTTCCCTTAATGGTCATCCTGGAACCTCCCCCTTTGGCCCATTATTACCTGGAAGTCCAATCAGGTAACCAGGGCCAGGTCTGCTCATTGGCCAGGTATGAGCATCCAATCAGGTGCCCCCAATAAACTGGCTATTGGCTACCACATAAGTCCAGCCCTTATGGTCATTGCGGAGCCTTCCCTTTTTCTGAGGTCATGTACCAGCTGACCACCTGTCATCCGCCTCTGTACCTCCCATCCCCTAAGGGCTCAAGGTAGTCCTTATAACCATGGTCCCAGCTCCCCACAGGTGTGCATCTAGCAATACCCCATTCCTGCTGTTTAGATACATCCCCAATTCTTGGCCAGTTGAGGGTCCCCTTCCCCATCGTCCTCGTTTGTCGCCCTTGGAGCCTTCCTTGAAGCCTACGATTGGTAATTATCACCCTGTTTGTCCATCCTTATGTTAACTCTATGCATTTCTCTCTATTTTTATTAGGACTGTATGTGTGTTGTATGTATCCATTACCTTGTATGTATGTTCTATAATTTCTGTAATATTTTTTTAATTATTTTACTTAGTGTCCTTGGTATATTTAGCAATAATTTTTGGAAGTGGAATCCTGAATACATAGATTCTAGATCCTTTTTAAGCCAAAGGTGCCCACCTGTCAATTCCCCAACCTCTTTTGAGGGCATTTTGGCTTACAGTATCTCAGAATGCATGGGGGGGGGGGCGGTCAGAATGCATTGAGGGGGAGGAAGAAAGGCAAAAGCTCAAAGAGGTGGTCCAAAAATAAGTAAATAAATAATTTAAAAAAAAAGCAACCCAAAATAATTTGGGGCTCAAATCATTTTTTCAAATGCAGTTCTATACAGAGTTATATTGGGTCATGGTGTAAACATTGGTTGGTTTATATCCCAAAAGATTCTTCTGGGTTGAAATGTATTGGGCTACAGTAAATTTATTTTTCTTGTCATTTAAGGAACCCTTCTTTGAAGTTTTCATTTGTGTTTTGCCCCCTGTATCTGAATGTTTAACCTTCCTCCCTTTTGGTATTTTAAGAATACAGTTTATAGATGAGATATTTCACTAAATCTCTTCACAGAAGGAGATTAAATGATACTTCAATTGACTAAGCTTTTGTTGCAAGTATTTTACATAGAATATGAATCCTGGCTTGCTGGGGAGCCCATCCCATACTTTTACATTCCCAACCCATCAGGAAAATTTGGACTTGGACAAAGGAGAATTGTATACAAGAACAAAAATGTAAACCCCCCCCCCAAAAAACCCCACCCACAACAAAAGACACTGCCAGATGATCATTTATTATTCAAATACTATACTTAATGGAGGAAAGGCAGCATGGTTTGGTCCAATTTCATTGCATCTCAGAAGCTAAGCAGGACTGGTGTTTGGTGGCCACGAAAAAAGCTTTGCAAATGAAGGCAATGGGAAACCACCTTTGCTTCTCACTTGCCTTGAAATTCCCTTGCTGGGGTCTCCATAAGTCAGCAGCAGCTTGACGGCACTTGACACACAGAGCGCTTTACCTGGTACAGTTCCCCAACAATGCAGTCATTTTTGAAATGGCGCTTTCATTTTTTTATACTTTAAAAATATTGGCTGCTTTGGATTTCTCCCAATGCCATTAAATGAATCAGATTTTACTGTTGAACAAAGCAGGAGTCAAGTTGCATCTTTAAGACCAACCAAGTTTTATTCAGAATGTAAGCTTTCGTGTGCTCTCTAAGCACACTTCATCAGATGGGGGATCATGTATAGTGTCATAAGCCCTGACGAGGAGCTGGAAGGGTTAACAGACCTGTTTGTCCTCAGCTGAACAAACAGCAGCTGGACTATCTATCACTCTCCAGGCACCAGTGTCAGCTGTTGAGGATCAATCTCCTCCAAGCTCTCCTCCTCCCATCTCAAGAGTTCGAAGCAGGCTCCAGAAAGAATTTTCAGAACGAAGACATGAGGCACGCCGGTGCTTCAGATCTCTCAGCCCTGAGTTCTAGCAGAGTCACTGCCACCCAGGAAGCAGGCTGATTGAGACTCCCATATAGCTCCCACCCAGGACCTGGTAACCTTGTGGAAGCAACAAGTCTATTCTCTGGTTTGCATCCACACTCCTTCCTGATCCTGACCTGTTCAATTTCCTTGGCACCGTGACCTTTTGGCTTTTGGACATTGACTTCTGATTCCGGTTTGTGAGTCTGCATAGGTGACTTGGCTCCTGCTTGACTTCCTGGACTTTGACTTTGGTCTGGCTTTGGACACCTGCCTGCCTGCAGCCTGAAAACGTGACATATAGTAGCTATACCTGATCCCCTCATCTGATGAAGTGTGCTTAGACAGCACACGGAAGCTTACGTTCTGAATAAAACTTGGTTGGTATTAAAGGTGCAACTTGACTCCTGCTTTGTTCAACAGTTTCAGACCAACAGGGCTGCCCATTCAGATTTTACTGTATTTAATGATTAAACTTAATTAGATTCTAAGAGTGATATAAATTCAACTTTGTTATTTTTTTTTAAAAAAAATAACAATTACATTATTTATTAAGAAGAATTTGTGAACCTTTCAGTCTAAATGTTGGCCTAAGGTTTAGAATTAACTAATTTACTCAAAAGCGTGATGGTTTATGATGTACGTTTTCCAAAGCATCTGTAAATGTTTATCAGAACTAACATTCATCTAACATTTTTAAAGACAATCATGTGCATCGGTCAGATTAATTGTAAAATTTCAACATGAAACTAACTGACAAAGTGCCACCTGTTTTCATTCATCTAGCTTCAGAACTAATTGCAAAGCATTTTCATCCAGCAGGGCCCTTCATTAGATAATGGGCACTCAGGGCATTCCCATGACCTTCCAGTGAAATGTGAATTAAACAGCCATTCAGACAGAGGCAAATCTACTTCAACTATACAGTTGGTAGGTTACTGTTATGACCTCATAATAATCTTTGCCTTTATTTAAAAAATGCAAATTCATTTTTTTTCTTGCCCTTGGGTTAAAAAAAATGCCATATCTCAGACTTGCTGGATATAATAGTAAAGGTTATGCAAATTAGAAACACTGGCACATGGAATATCCTTCTATTTTCCTTTTGTATGATACCCATTTATTCACCTATTCCAAAATGTGGGCTTAACTAAATATGTTCAAGTAAATTCTAGATTTCCTAAGTTGACCTAAAGAGACATGCCCCTCCAGGACAGTGCTTCATACTGGATTAACTAATAAAGGAATTTCAGCAAAATATATTAGTTTTCATAACCTAATGGAATCATTATTATAAATCTGCGACATCTACCACTGATCTCTTATACCAATATTATCTCATAAACATAAACTAAAATTCTGATATTTGGGAGTAAAATTGTCATACAACATAGAAGTTAACTGGGTTTAAAATTGTCCTAAAACACAGAACTTAACTGGGTTAGATAAAAATGTGTTAATACCTAGAAAGAAGAGTGAAATACCATCTCAGCTGAAGATGAAGGCAGTTCCATGATGTACCCCAAAAAGTTTGATATAGTACCCATTCATGAAAATCACATGCAACATCAAAGATAGCAGAGACAGATAAACACAAAATCTACATAAATAGATTAATAGGAAGTTCACCCTCATCTGTTCTGTGCAGGAATCTATGTTGTATTTCAGAACATTCATGGGCATTCCTAATGAAAACTAAGATCCTGACAGCAAGGGCACAAACCACAAAAATACAATTCTGAACCAAATTACAAACCCATGAACCCTGTTGGCTTGCATACAAGTCCAGACTGCGGTAAGTGCTTCATTTCCAGCTTGCATACACATTTAACCAGGCTTGTGAGCTGTGCCCCTAGGACTCAGCTGTTTCCAGTCTTTTGGTGGCATTTGTGGGGATGTTTTGGCAGCTTTTGCTCCCCATGAACCTCAATGAACTGCCTTACCATTTTGTAGAAGTTTATTTATTTATTTATTTTGATTTATATCCTGCCCTACCCCACCCCTACCTCAAGTTTGTGGCCCACTGCAGTTTGTGAACCATGAACTGGTCAAAATACATCATGAACAAAGATTTGTGTGCTGGTTCATGCTGATCCTTAGCTCCTACTCAAATTTCTGCCTGGAGATATAGAGGTCTCCCCAGGGCTTTTTTTTGTAGCAGGAACTCCTTATAGGACCTACTGTAAGCTCTTGGAGGATTGGCTACATCAGGGGGGTGTAGCCTAATATGCAGAGGAGTTACTGCTTCCAAAAAAGCCCTGCTGATACCTATGCCTCTACTGCTCATCTGTTACCAGTATCTGCACACTTCCATCTTTAAACATCCAGTGCAAGATCTTCAGCTGATTCAAACTTTCCCCCCAGAACACTGTTAGAAGTTTGATGGGTCAAATATGTCAGTTTATAAATTATCCAATCCAATCCAAATACCTTTATTGGCATAGAAATAAAAAGTACAGCATAGCAAATTTACATGGAGTCTCAGCTATAAAAACCAGTCACACATCAAGAAGGGGAGCTAGGCTTTTGCTCCCTGATTGTTATGGGAGTCAAAAGATACTTTGCAACTAGGTTTGTGATATGGGGATATTGGTCAGCTAGTAGAAGGAAAACTAACTTTGCGTCAGGTAATCCATAAAGATTAGACCAAATGGCTTTGATTATACAGTCCCACACTTCCCCTAAAAATCAGTGAAGTAAGACATGGACAACCATTTCAAGGTGCCTTCCGTTACATGGGCAGACTCTATCCTGGTAAGGGATGTTGGCAAACCTCCCAGACAGTACTGCTGAGGGTGGAACATTGAGTCTTGCTAACATAAAGGAATGGTGTAACTGGGGTGAAGTAATCTGGGAAAGGTAGGCAGCAGGCAGCCCATGATCTAGAAAGATACCAAATACTAAAGGGGATCAAGTTTTATGTCCAGAAGAACAAAGGGAATGTTTTTCAATATCTAAAATCCTCTGTTTCAGGATTCTGAATGCCTGCATTTCACTTAGCATACAGAGGTTGTCCAGGCTTACGCCTATGGAATGTATTTTCTTCTGGATCTGACTATACCAACTGGAAATGAAGGAATCCGCTAGCATCATATAGATATAACTAACAGGGTCTGCCCTAAAGTGTAGGCATAGCCAAAACTTTATAGTTAGTAGCCATGCCCTTGTCTCAATCAAATGGGTTCCAGTCTCTAGGCACATTGCCGCATAGCTAACACAATTGGGAACCCCCCAAATATGGTGTAAAAACACTGCCTGAATTTGCTCAAGTTGGAAATCGTGGATGCAAACCCAAATGGGGATCCCATATAACACCATATAACACCTATAACATCCCCACATTAAAAACACGAATGGCAGCTGGGACAAATTGGTTGCCCTTCTTATAAAAAAAGCTAACTACCGCAGACGAAGTACACCTTGCTGAGATGATCGCTTGCTTGCATTGTACTGTCCAGTTATGATATTGGAAAAAGACCCCCAAGTATTTGAAATATTTCACCTGTTCAATATTATTTCCCTTGAGGCACCAGCTTTGTGGTTTCCAGGACTTTGAAAATACTATAACTTTGGATTTTACATAGTTTATAGATAGGAAATTTATCTCGCAGTATGAAGTAAAAGCGAGTAACAGGCACTTAAGACCCTTCTGCGAACATGCCAGTATACTCCATCATAAGCGTAGAGCAATAAAGGGATAAAGAATGGCCTAAGTTTAGGGGAGTGACCATCAATAGCATTTAGAGAGGGGGCCAGATCATTCAGGAATAAATTAAACAAACAAAGGGCTAGAATACAATCCTGTTTGACTCCCCGATTGGAAATTATCTTTGAAGTTAACACACTTAGGTCGTTATATCACACTTAACAGATATTAAGGGAATACATTTTACGAATAAGAAAAAGTAGGTGTTTATCCAGACCCATGATTTTTCAATTTTTCCAGAGAAGATCCCTGGGAATAGAGTCAAATGCCCCTTTTAAATCAAGGAAGGTTGCAAACAGCCTCCTTCCCCCTCTACCACTGTATTTCTCTATCAGATGGGTAAGAATTTTGCTGGGACAAAATCTGATCTGTTCCCTACTTGAGAGATTTTGCTCAGGCATGGTCCCTGTTTTATCAACCACTGTGAAGAGAGTAGCCAGAGGAGAAGCCCACGAGTCAGGATTGTTTGTAAATAGTTCTGGTGGGAGTCCATCTGGTCTTGGAGCCTTCCCTGCCTTCAACTGATTGATTAGATGATTAATCTCATTAGGACTAACAGGGGGCCATTCAGGAAGATCAGAGGGGATTTGTTCTTGCTGATCTGATAAAATGATCAGAGGGTCGAAAAATAAATGTTGGAAGTGGTCTGTCCAGACCTCAGCAGGGATGGAGTGTCTAGAACAGTGGCTCTTCACATCAGAAGCACCACTAACTAATGACCAGAAAAGTTTACTGTTAGAGTCAGTAGAGGTACTAATAAGTAAATTCCAGTTCTTAATAGATAACTGTATCTTTAAGCTTATTTTTCAGTTCAAACTAGCTCAGGGGGATATTAGCAGCAAGGCTGTTACAATAAGTGTGATATACTGCACGCAGTTGGCGTTTCAGTTTTGGCATTTCTTATCATACCATGGGTCTGTCTTCCGGACTCGATTTAGTAGTCGATTGCTGTTCATAAAAGTTAATTATAGCAGAAATTATATTGCTATAAATTTGAAGGGCCTCAGAAGGGTTTTCAGCTTTGACCAGTTGTTGATTTAATTCTATTAATTTACTTGTTTGGAGCAACAGGTTAATTATCACTATTTTTTTTAAAAAAATCATACAGAATTATGTTCTGTCCAATGTTCCCTCTAAGCTGAGTTAGTGTGAGCTAACTCACATTTTTTTAGCCTCCAGCTTACACATTTTTTCTTAGCTCAAGAAGGATGGCCCTAGAGCAAACTAATTTATGCAGTAGCTCACAACTTTAATGTTCACAAAGTAGAATGTTTGCTCACAGGACTCCATGGCTTAGAAGGAGCATTGGTTCTGTCTATATACTAAAACAAATGTTTAAAAAAACCCTTAGCAACTATTTGTTATTTCTTAATTTAATTAGCAAAGTTCTGAGGATTCTGAGCCCAGTGAAATTTCACCAAAGAATGCAACCATCAGAAAACGTAAGTATAAAAAAAGGACTAAGGAAGGTGGGTGGTCCCTGAAGAAGCTGGACAGTAAATGGCACCACTGTTCCCCATTTGAATTTGATGATAAATCTGAGGGCCTAAAAGTATGTAATCTCTTATGGTTCAAACTCATTCTCATTCCCTCTCTATCCCTGTATGCTTAATAGCATTATACTGTCCAGCTATATATTTAAATTCCCTCGTAAAGACTTGTCATCCAACCAACCCTATAATTTTGAGCTGGTTCATTATACTGTCATTGCCTTCTCGTTGGTTTCTCCCAACAAACAACTTCTGAGAAATCTTGTAGTCAGAGCAAAATTCTCATTGTTTCATACATTGTACAGGGACCTCTTATAACGTTTGTGGGAACTGTATATTAATATGAACTAAATTGCCCAAGGTACACTTAATATGAACAGAAGCTTGTTCTCACTTCCATCCAAATGTATGCTGATCATAGGAAAACACTCATCTCAGGATTAATTTCAGTCAAGTAAAATGGTTTGCAATGATTGTATGCATGTTATCACCATGTGGTGAGCTATTTTTGAATCAACATTTTGTATACCATTCCAAGGCTGCGATAACAACACAATAAATAAAGCACTTTTAATCCACTTTCAATGCACTTTCCAAATGGATTTTGCCAGTTCAGACAGTAAAACCCAATCGGAAAGTGCACTGGAAGAGGATTTAAAGTGTATTATTTAGTGTGTGTGATCACAGTCCAAACTTAGCTTTGCAGGAGCCACATTTTGCTCCTGCTGTCCTGTGCTACAACACTTGTGACATTTACATGACTACTTTGCAATGGCTTCAGAGTGCAAACAATGTCTCAAAGTAACATGTGAAAATTATTCAAGCACAACAGATTTCTTAAATGGCTGTGTTCCATAATTTTCATTACATAGATTTGACACAAAATGATGTCTTTTACCAGTGGGCCAAAACAGACAAGAGGTTCTAACATCCTCCCAGGATTTTTTAAAGGGCAGCACCTCTGTAGAGCTCTGATGTACTCTGCTATGTGTGGTAATGTGGAGAAATGGACATTAACCTTTCTTTATGTGGTTTTAAGCCTCTATTAATAGCATAGGACATTTTCCTCCAGGCCAGTAGACAAACCTCCAGATTTCAGAGCTTCATGTGCTATTAGATGTTGCTTATAATTCCAGTCTGGAGCAAAGGAGCCATTTTGATTCACATTAGTTCAAACCTTCATTCTCTTGCATGCTTTGAAACACCATTCCTGCTATTTTTATTTTTGTATGACAGAAAAATCACACCTCCATGGAAACTACATAGGCTAGAAAAACATGTTTTCATCTATCACTTTTATGTAATGCTGAAAGAAAAGTACAAGCAGGCAGGTAGACACAGAATTCTCATTAATAATCCTTTCTAGTTCTTTTTACCAATAAAAAGTTATCAGACACACTTTAGTCTCTTGTGAAAATAATCATTTTTATGATACTATGGACTGATCAATAAACATATTATTCTAACCATAATCAAGCATTTATCAATGCAACAATTTTTATCTTGCTCTTGACAATCACTATTGCAACTTGATTGAGCCCAAAGGCATACAGCTGCATCTTATAAATTTTTGTTGCTCTTTTAATTGCCCTTCATCTAAAAGAATTTATGAACATGACCCCTAAATCTTTTGGTGGTATCATTCTTGTCTGAAGGCTGTTTAGTTTTGTCCTCTCTATACAAAGATCTTTCAGTTTGGGGACATAATATTGCTTTTTCTTCAGTGCCAGTTTCCATGCCATTATCTTAATCTATCTCTGGATGTATTCATGCTGTTCAGTCATCACACTCTAATAATATAAAATGAGAGCCAGCATGGTGTAGTGCTTAAGAACAGCAGACTGTAATCTGGAGAACTTGGTTTGATACCCCACTTCTTCACATGAAGCCAACTAGGTGACCTTGGGTCAATCACAGTTCTCTCAGAACTCTCTCAGCCCCACCTACCTCACAAGGTGCCTGTTGTGGAGAAAGAAAGGGAATGCTATTGTAAGCCACTTTGAGACTCATTAAGATAGAGAAGGGAGAGGCATAAAAACCTACTTTTCTTCTTCATAATGGTACAGTTGTTTGCTATAATTGTACCAATGTTTGGGATAATGCTTCCCAAGTATCTTCTTTTGTTCCTTTCCTCCCAGTCCTGTTGACCAGTTCTTCTTCTACATAATTTGGGGGGGCACTGACTGGAATTATCTGAAAAGTATACACACACACAAGCATGCATGCACACTGAACTTCTGGTCTGTTGAATAAGACAAAATATAGGTAGATTCAGGTACAATTTACCAGAAGCATTGTGCTCACAGAATGGTGGTAATATTCCTATTATATTTTTAATTCTACTCTCCCCATAAAGTGTTCAGGTATATTCAGGTTCTGTCCTCCCCCATCATATTCTCACAACATCCCTATGTGGTAAGTTAGGTTGACAGAGCATATCAGGCTCAAAGTTGCTCAGTGAATTTGATGTCTGCATGGGGATTTAAGACTGGATCACTTGGTCTTTGTCCAACTGTGTAATTACTGTACCATGTAGGTTCTCCAAATAATATAATTTCAGGACATTAAAACTGCTTTGCATAAATCTTTGCATGAGTAATTTGAGGACAGAAGGGAAATGTGGTTTTTACTGTGTGGGATTATGAAGAAACATATGTACTTGACATGTGTTTGTGTGAAGGAGTCCTGCTGTCCAATTCATCCAATTTACACTAGAAAAGCCTGAGCATAAGGATGAAAAAACCTTCCTTCTGCTGGATTTCACTCTTGCAAAAAGCAGCTGCAAGCTCAGGTTTTACTCCTAGATTAGATGGCACATAGAATCAATAACCAATGGATCATTTGACCAAGAATCCCAGGCAAATTCAGAAAGAACACTGAAACCTGTCATACAACAAAATCAGACATTACTTTTTGAGTGGAGTAATAATATATTCAGACAGTCACAATTACACACAGATATAATAGTAAAAACATGACCGTATTAAGATGCAGTTTGTGCTCCATATATCCCTCAAGAAGTGAAGATAAGAGACAAAGAAGTATAGTAACAAAGGGAAAACAAAGGCTTGTAGCTATCTGAGCAAATACTCTGAGCAAAGACCCAAGGTCAAGGGTTCCTGAACTTCTGAGCAGCCAGTAATTCAAAAGGTAAATCCAAAAGGACACCTAGATCCCTGTGAAGTGGCAGGATGCTGTATAAGCCATACTGCAAACTCTATGGAGTATTTGGAGTAGATACAAATTTCTTTGGAGACAGATTCTGGTTCTAGTTGTAGGGCGAGAAACTTGACTAGAATACAGAAGATTCCATTTTCCCAATTGGAAGGGTAGGGAAACCCAAGTGAACTCAGACATATGTTTCTTGACTGACACAAAAATTAAAAGGAGGGAGTTACTGTATTGCGAGCATTATCAAGTTAGAATAATATAGGATAAAATCCTACTATTGTTTTCCAGGAAGCACAATGGGATTCAAGTGTCAGCTTTCAGTCTTTATTGCGGGAATGGCCTTGAAACTGCATTTCTGATTTTCCTATGACTGGCAGAGAAACATTGGTCTTGAGGGAAAGAAAGACGGAAAAGATAAAGCCAACAACTATAAAGTTCTGATTGCAACATGGCATAGGAAAAGGATGAGAGAAAGCTAATTTCGAAAACAATCGTAATTAACTAGTTCTTCCATGATGTAATACTAGACTACAATACAGAAATATTGATTAAAACATGCAAATTAATCAGCCCCATACAGAGCAAATCTGAATGCAAAAATGACAATATTGTATTTCACATCAACTGTATGGGAGTGTGTCATATAGAGGAGGAAATGCTTCAGATTCTACTTCACTGACAAACATACCTCCAAAAAAGCAAGAACACAGAAAAAGAACCAAAGTCTTAATGAAAAACTATCAACAAACCAGGATAGATCCCCACTCATATATTTTGATATTATTTTTAAAATCAAAATTCAATAAAAATGGGGCAGGGAAAGTTGTGTCAAAGGTACTACATGTAGGATGTTGATTAGTGTGTAGCAGCAGTTGCTCTTTGTGCATGCAGGGGGTTTTAAATAAAAATGCTTGTGTTATATACAAAGTACATGTACATTTTCCATTCCCATGAGAGAGGATAAAGAAGTGCAAAAGTCTATGTATTTGCATTTAATATATGCTGTTACCAGACTGGTATTCTACTGTACCATAATGTTTTATCTTCACACAAATGTTGAAGTAACAGATTGAATCATACTAAATTACCCAAGACACTTTTAATCAGTGAGTTGACTAGGATTGCCAGGTCTGGGTTGGGGATCTCCTGGAGATTCTCGGGGTGAAACCTGAGGAGGGTGGAGTTTGAGAAGGGCCCAATGAGGTATAATGCTTTTAAGTCCACCCTCCAAAGCAGCCATTTCCTCCAGGGGAATTGATGATAGTCACCTGGAGATCAGTTATAATTCCAGGGGACCTCCAGGACCCAGCTGGAGGTTGGCAACCATAGAGTTGAACAAGAGTTGTCCAACAAGCTACAGAGTCTACCAAACTACAGCACATGTAGCATCTGCGGCCTATCTTGCATACTTCAGTTTCTAAACCCACTGATTACAGGATTACACTGTCAGTCTAATTTTCATTCTCCCTCCCCATCATAGCAGACTACAAGCAGTAGCTATATGCTAAGTATTTACTGAGCTTTTTCCTTACTGTATGCTGTTGTCTATAGTAAACATTTATGGAATAAAAGGTAGACTTCATCTGATGGAGCAATGCTTTATTTCCATTTATTTCCATGCGACTTTTCTATTCTGTAATATGTCTTTCATGTTTTTGAAGAAACTGTTTGCAATGGGGACATCTAGGTTTAGTCCTGCAAATTGGCAAGGAAATCTAGCTAGCCTGCCAATATTATTGTTCATAAAGCTCCCAGGCAACTAAGGAGAATTTTCTGAATACAGTTGTTAGGGGGTTTTTTTAAACTGCTGTATGTTTCTTTTATAATTATTTTTCAGTTCTGGATAATTTTATGGAACAAAAATATGTCCTTCAACTCCTTGAAACTTCAGGCCCCCCCCCCCCCCCCAATAATATAACAGTAAAATCATGAGTCATCCTCCATACCTTTCAGTGTGTTCTCTGCAGCTCACCATATATCCAGGACAGAAGAATCATAAAATCAGTAGGCAAATACATGATGCTGGGGCATCAAGCTTATGGGATCACTATCCTTTCTGTAAATGTTTCCACTCTGTGCAAAATATTATATACACAGATATTCTGTATCATAATCAAATGTAAACAGGACTAAGGTGAATGAGCAACATTATTATCTTTCAGCACTATACTATGTATTAATTGACTCATGAGACCTGGGGCTCATGGATAAAAAAATCTCAGAAGACAGCTTCACACAAGGCAAGTTTTCATTTGCTTATAGATTCAAATTAACTTGGTTCATACTTTAAACATCCTAAGATGTTAGAGCCACAATAGCCTGAAATTTGGTAAAACTAGTAGTGGAATCCTATGCAGAGTTACTCAAACAGAAGTTCATTAATTTCAGTGGGTTTACACTGGAGTAACTTTGTGTAGGCTTGTATTGCAAACAATACCATGGAAACCCTAAAGGAAAATTGGAAAATAAATTGACTCTAGAATGATGATCTAATAAAATTGTTGAACTTACTCTGACTTTTATTTCTATTAGGTAAAAGTTTTCTAGCCATTATGATTCTGGTGGGTGACAGTCTACACAATTTTGCTGATGGCTTGGTAATAGGTGCAGCGTTTTCCTCAGCAACAGAAACAGGTGTGACAACAACAATTGCTATTTTATGCCATGAAATTCCCCATGAGATGGGTAAGCATGTTCATATTTTTCCCTATAGCTGCCACAAAGGAAAGGACTGTTACTTTCTCCCTCTTGAAAAATGGGCTTAAACTCTTGTTCAGCTCTAGTACATGTATATTATTATTACCTTTTAACATAAATTATTAATACTTACTTTTCCACAATGCACTCTTGAAGAAATTATTCTCTTTAACCCAAGGTAGGAAAGAAAGATCTGTGGCAGCTGCCTGGTGTTCTGTCACTGATGGGTCAGCTCTTGTGAGTCATCGCAACTTTGTAGGTGGGCTGCCAAGCTGATGACTGATGAAAGTACAAAGGAATAAATGAAGTATGGAATGTTTTCTTTCCATTTACGGTGTGCATCCGCAGTAACATCTCCATTGTATTTTGGCTAACTAGTAGAAATATAAAATATCACTGGCATTCAGATATGCAGGCATATGAAATTGAGTTGGCATTTTAATGAGATGCATGCAGGGCTTTTTATGAGCAGGAATGCACAGGAACACAGTTCCAGCTGACTTGGCATCGGGGTGTGACCTAATATGCAAATGAATTCCTGCTGGGCCTTTTCCACAAAAAGTCCTGTGTGGAACAATGGTGATATCAGGGTGTGTGGCCTAATATGCAAATGATTCCTACTGGGCTTTTTCTAAAAAAAAAAAAGTCCTGGGTGCATGTAATAGATTGCAGGTCAGCAAGTAGTTTTCCTTAATAGCCATTTTATGAAGTGAGTGACAGTTCAACCTGATTAGGACCAATCTATAATTATAAAAACCTCATGTTTGGGGGGAGATAGGAAGAGAACATTGTTATCAGAAAGGCAGTAGGAGTTTTGTGCTACCCAGATGGATGCTGGCTCTATTGTAATCACAACAGTGGCATGAGGAAAGAAACAGCTTTAGATGCCCCCCTCCCATACCATTTTTGAATTATCCTATTCCTCCCTGGAATTGCTACTGCCTTGATTGTGAAAATATTTATAGGCTGCCACCTGTGGATTGGGCGATTCCTGGAGATTTTGTGGGTGGATCCTGGTGATGGCAGTTTGGAAATGGGGGAACCTCAGCATGGTGCAATGCCATAGACTCCACACTCCAAAGTAGCCATTTTCTCCAGGGAAATTGTAGTCTGGAGATCAGCTGTAATTCCAGTATGTCACTAGGCCCCAGCTGCAGGTTGGCAACCTTAATAATTTTAGTGAGAACTCTTATCTTAATGTATTTTAGCAACAAATTAAATAGCAGCCTCACTGGGTGGCTTGAGAGTGTGAGAAAAGTGTGTGTGTGTGTGTGAGAGAGAGAGAGAGAAGCTGCTCTTCTCCACATGCTGTAGTTGTGAGCAGAAAAGGGTTGGGATCAGTCTGGAAGGCACAACACTTCCACTGCATGTCTGACGCAAAGTCCTTGTGTCATTTCCCAACAAACATGAGGACTTCGTAACATGTAGATTGGCCCTAAGTGACTTGCCAGTATATTCTGTTATTGTTAACATACTTCACACTTTTTTTGCATTTTGGCAGTACGGGAGCATATTTGGAACATTCTAGTTGCTGCTTGCCGTAATAGATTATTTGGCTCTTTGTTGAAGGAGGTGCTAAATACTAAAGGTGAGCGTAAGCAAAAAATTCTTAAGCATAGTTGAAGATTCACAAAGCAAAGAGCAGGTTAGGTTGATAAAAACATATGACTAATTACAGAGAGCAGAAATAAAATTTCTCTGCATATTCTAAACTATCTTTAAGAACAAGTGAAACTAAAATCTTCTGCATTAACAATTCATATCAACTGTCCATAAGAGGGTAAACAACTATTTCAGCATCAAGTATGGAAGCACTAATGTTTTGCAGTGAAAACACTGATGCTATTACATCACGGTGGACTGCTGTGTTGGTATGAAGCAATAGAACAAAGAGTCCAGTGGCACCTTTGACCAACAAAGTTTTATTTAAGTTGTGAGCTTTCGTGTGCAAGTACACTTAATCAGACAATGAAATGGAAATAGGAAAAGCAGTAGTACATGTAAAAGGTGGGTAGTAAATTAGCATGCAAAATGGTGAAGTTGGTTTTTAACAGACAAAAAGAGTAACAAGCTCGGCTTATGGTTATCAGCTATTTGGGTTCAACTGTGGGGGCAATAACATCGATAATTAATTAATTGTGAGACTGATGTACCCTTAATGGTGAGAATCTCATCAAATATCAGATGCACATGAAACCTCACACCTTGAATAAACCTTTGTAGGTCTTAAAAGTGCCACTGGACTCTAACTTTGTACTATTGCTATTACTGCGAAACACTACCAGTGGTTTATCGGCGAATTAATATTTTATGTCACTCTTTCCTCTTGTCTTCCCAGGAGATTTTGCGGTACTGCTAAGTACTGGGTTTTCATCAAAAATTGCCATTTTAATGAATTTCGTAAGTGCTGTAACAGCTTTCATAGGGCTTTACGTTGGCCTTTCAATATCAACAAACTCTTTGATTCAAAACTGGATATTTACTGTCACTGCTGGGATGTTTTTGTATTTATCATTAGCAGAAATGGTAAGCACTGCAATATCATCTTGTACTTTTTAATCTTTTAAAGATGAAAGTTCATTATAAATTTTTCTGCTAAAATCACATTACTATATTACTGAAGGGCAAGAGCCACTTCATTGAAAAATGGCACTGTTAGATTAGGTTCTGTTTTCCTATATTTTCACACACGGAAAAAGTTTATAACATTCAGACTTGTTTAACTTAAACTGATTTCAATATTGTGCTTTGTTCACATGCAGAACCCAAGGTGCATTCCATTTAGGGAGGATTCACACATTAGGCAAAAGCACTAACATAGGAAGTGCAAGTCCATCAAGTTTTCTTTTTCAAGCATGTTTCTGGAGACACAACATATAAATAAGTAAATAAATAAATATGCATGATTAAATTACACAGAACATTACAATATTCATTGATGGATCTTTTCAACATTTTCTGAAGTTAAACTATTGCCATGTTTGGTTTTGATTAGATCAGTAGAGGAGATTAATTCTTCTACCTCTGCATGATTTCAGCTATTAAAACAAGAGTCCATAAGCTCTCACTAACCATGGAAGGGGAGGGGGATTGATAAAAGATGAATTACACACAGAGAAAGAACGGTCAAATTTCCCTTGCAGGCAATACTAGAAGCGTGTATGTGTATGTGTTGAGGCATTCTCTTCACAGGCATTCTTTTCATTATTATTATTAGTTTATTTCTATTCCGCCCCTTCCCCCTTTTGGGGGGCTCAGAGCAGTGTACAATAATTTGAATTAAAATCACAATAAAATCGTAATAAAATCAACTTCAACAAACAGTAAAGTGCAACAGGTTAGTTCAGCATGATGATATAAAGCAAGATAGTACAGCACCACAATACAGTGGTGCAGCGGGGCGTGAGGTAGTAGGGGGAGGCCAACCAATCTAATAGATGGCTCCCGCTGCCTCATTCAAAGACCTGGCAGAACAGCTCCGTTTTACAGGCCCTACGAAAGGCCAGTAAGCCAGGTAGGGCCCGGATCTCCATAGGGAGCTGATTCCACCAGGTCGGGGCCAGAACCAAAAAAGTCCTGGCCCTGTAGAGGCAAGATGGGCATCTCATGGGTCGGGGACTATTAGAAGGTCTTGGGAGGCCAAATGAAGCAACCTCCGGGGTGTATATGGAGTGTAAGTAGCATTTCCTGGAGTTTTAGGAGAAAATAATCTTGTTTACATTGTACCCCATATTTCTTCTTTGTCTTTTCCACTAGTTTCCTTAAATTTTTTATTATCTTTCCAAAATAGTGTATGTCAAATAAATTATATTATTACTCATTTAGTATTTCAGTGCTAACACTCTGATCATATATATTTATGATTCACCTTAGTATCTGCTGTTACTTTTTGTTGTGCCTTTTCATAGTTTTGCTTCATGTTTTCTATGGGGATGTGTGTGAAGTCATTTTCTTGTTGTTGAATGTTGCTAACACTGGTTAGGATTGCACAGAAAATGATTTTTACAAAGAGTTATATTCTTAAATCACTGATTTCTATAGAAAGGCATATGCTTAGTATTGCATCATACATAAGATCAGGGTCTTGTTTGAAGTGTTAACTTACATTTATTTCTATTTCAGATTTCAGTCTATTTCAGAAATATTTTTGGAATTTTTGCTTCTATTAGATTTGTTTCCATACAAATTTATATATCTATCCTTGGGACAGTTAATAATTCTTGGAGATTTAAGCTGAATTTAATATTTTAAAATTTCCTCAAAAATTTATGCCATAATTTTTCTTTTTGCAAAGTCCAGATGTTTCCCTTCAAATTTCTCAAAAGTGTTAACATTTATTCTTCTACACATATTTCAAAGGATGGACATGCATACTTGTCAGTTTCTTACTACATAGTCTAGGTTCTTATCTTTCTTTTTAGGCAATTAACTTATTTAAATAATAAGATCCTGAGTGTAAAAGTTTTTATACTCACTCTCTGCTCAATTTCCCCACTCACATTTGCCATGTTTTCTCTCCTTGAGTATACACACTGCTTTTAATAGCTGTCCCTTGCTCTTTAAAATCTTTTTTTAAACTGAAGATTTTTCTACAGACCTCAGGGTCATAGGTTGCCTGGTCTCCTGCTATAGTGAGAGACCTCCTGCTGCCAGCCACCCAGTACCTGTCTCCACCCAGTAGACCCATGTCCCTGCCCCCCAGTCTCCCACCAGGTGCCAGATGCTAGCTGGCAACTACACCACATCCAGCATCCCACTCCTATCTTTATATTTCACCAGTGTTCACAGCTAAAGAATCTGTGGCATATCTTTTTTGCTAAAAGAGAGAATTATAGTGAACACAAAGTGAAAGAATGGTTAGGCTACATTAATTTAAATGACAGAATCAGAAGCCCATTTGAACAGCTTCCTGGCCACCACTAACCAATCCTCAAACAGCTATAATACTGCCACAGCAAATTTTCGGCTGCTTTATTATGAGGAAGAAGAATGACTATTTACAGGACATATTTTTCATGGAATGATAACTTTAAAAATATGGATGTACTTTGATTTATTGTGATGATAAAAGATCTGAAATCCCATAATTTATCATCTGATGATGTGAAATAATATAATGTCCCAAACAAGCTACAGATTTGTATCTATTATTTACAAACCAGGGATTTAGAAGGTTTTTTTAATGAAGTTTGTCATGTTTCCCATCGGGCTCCCCCTTCCCTCCCCAAGAGATTAATATATTAGGCTCTCATTCTGTCTTATTCTTTTTTTAGCTTCCTGAAATGACTCATGTTCAGTCACAGCGACCCTGGCTGATGTTTCTCCTACAGAATCTTGGGTTACTATTAGGTTGGCTGTGTCTCTTTCTCCTAGCTATATATGAACACAAGATTAAAATATAAATCTTCTACAAGTAGTCTGTAAAGACTAGATTGTTGGACAACTCCCATTCTTGCCAATGGGATTCACAACTGGAGAACTTCAATGTGAACTATGAATTTATTCCGAAACTGCTGATATATTTGTATTGGAAGCAAAGGAGGTTACTATTTAATATATATTAATTTGTGGTTCAAATATCTTTTAGAATTAGAAATGGTTAAATGTATTGGATGGGATCCAAAGTGCAAAGGATGATTTCCCTGCCTCTTTCCCCCCCAGTGAGACACTCTCCCACCTGGCTGCTCCTAGAAGATCAACAGACCTTCAGGAACAGTGCAGGGCAAAGTAGAGATCTTCAGGGGAAGTGGGGAACTGGCGATACTCACCCTCCCTTCTCCTGCCAATTGAAGTGCTGTTCCACTGATAGAACTGCTGTTTTATCAGTGGAATCATTCCTTTTCCTCAACTTATTGTGTTTTACTTATCTGGAATGTTATTTTAACAAAACACTCTGGTTCTTTTGTTATGAATCATCTTTTTAGCTACTATGACATTTTTTTAAAAAATATTTATACCTTTTAGATACAGCAACTGAAATGAAAAATTTAAACTGAACAGCAACACAGTTTACTAATCTGCCTCCAATTTATGTAGCCAAGAAATACACCAATTTTACGAAGTATAGATATTTTGCAAACTGATAGATTATATTGAACTAAATGAATCCACTAAAATAGCATATGAAATAGTATGTGAAATAATATATGAATACAAAATAAATGAATTTACTAAGAAATAATTTCTTGTCACATATGTATTATATTGCCAGTGCTAGGCATGATTCAGTTATTGCTAAGTCATTTCATATATGCTTTATACTTCCAAGATTGTTTGATTCTGAGAAAGAAAATCCAAAGGGCATCCCTCTGTGGTTAAACAAAGGATTAATGAACTGTGTAATGAAAGCCATTTGGGTATAGTGGCTTAGATAATGAGTTTAGATAATGAGCTGTGATCTGGGAGTTCTAGTCTTAATCTCATGTGTATGTGTGTATCTGTAAAGTTCCATCAAGTTGGACCCCATTTATGGTAACCTTATAGATTTTTTTAAGACAAGATACGATCACATGATGTCTGCCATTGCCCGCCTCTGCATAGCAGCTCTGGACTTCCTTGGTCGTTTCCCATCCAGATACAAACCAGGGCCAATCCTGGTCTGATGAAATTGGGCTAGCCTGGGCTATCCAAACCAGGATTTAATCTTATATTTAATGTCATACTTCCCATACAATCATTACCTGGTCTTAGGCAAACTATTCTTTCTCAGCCTCATTCTCTCATCCACAATTTGTAGGTAATAATATTAATCTGTCTAACAGAACTTTTATAAGTATTTTGAACACAGAAAGCACTATATAAATGCTAAGAATTACAACTGACAATTTGCTGCCCTTTACTGATAAATCAAAACTTGCCATCTGAGGAAGGCTTCCTCTTGATAATAGAACCAGGTATATATCCATAAAATGAAGAGATGCTGTCTCTAACAAGATGGCTGCTATTTCTATGAAGTACTTCCTGCAAGTATGCTACTGTCATCCCTATCCCATTCAAGTCAATGAAAAAAACCCTTTGATTCTAATGGGCTTGAATTACATATTAAAGTAAATTTTCCCATTATATTTTTTTTAAAGAAAGAGGAAGCATTAGGATAATATATGCTAAAACTGGCATCCGTATTAGAAAAAGGTACAGGACAAATACTTGAAAAGTATTAGCTTCTATACTATAATACATTTCTGCTATACCAAATACAATGTTGGCAATAGGTCATATAATTAGAAAGCACCATACAGACTTTCAAGAGGCTTTCAAGAATGTGTTTTTATAGATTCTATGATCTGAGAACATTAGCTTATCTGAGCTGTCCATTATACTTTCTTTAAGATGTTTTAAATAAATGACTGATGCATTTCTGCTCTATGAGAAATTGTTAGAATATTAACCAATGGAAGGATTAATAAAGATTTGCCAATGTTTCCTCCATTAGTATTGAGGCACAATTCATTCCATGACCTTTAATATGCACCATGGTCTAGTAAGCAAAAATCAACACTGGAAATACGTCATATCTGCTCTTACATCACAGAGGCCAAATTAATATATAACACATTTGTAAACTCAAATGATAACTCTACTGTGGAATGTTTATGTGGACCTATAAACTAAGTCTAACAAAATGACTTCTCTGTGGAATAGTGAAAGCATTTAAGTGGCTTCCTCCCAAACATTAGTCCACTAGATTGTGTGGGATGTAAGCATACCAGAATCTTGCTCCTAGGTGTAGTATCATAGTTTAAGTAAGCAATGCTGCACTCTAGCATTTTTAATTAATTAAGTGCTGGCATGATCATAGGGAACTTATTTTAATGCTTATCCACTTTTTATACTGAATCCTGTGCACACAGTTTTAAATAATTTTGGAGGGATCTTGAATTGCATAGAACAATTTAATTTATAGAAACAGCATCCAAGGGTAAAACTATATATGATTAGAGGATCCAAAGGAGATACCCTTTCCTTTCTTTTGTCCAATTAAAAACTCTATACCTTGAGCAGTATAACAATCTGAAATTTCATTTATAGTCTTTATTTATTCCAAAAAGACAAAAGTAATTTTTGCAACATCCAAAGTTACATTAGAATTTTTATCTGAGACCATGATTGGATTAGAATTGTAGAAATTTACCGCCATGGTAGAATGAAATGACATCTTAAGTTAGGATATAGAGGATATTCCAATAAAATATGAGAAATTGTATCTATTTTACAAAAGGAGCAAAATCAAATTCTGTCAGGAAAATGCAAAAGTGGCTTCTCAAAACTTCCATTGAATGGGCATTCATTCTAGCAATAGTAAAAGCCCTAAGAAGACCAGGTGAAGTCAGATGATAAGCATAGGAGGAAAGAGAATCAGGGGAGAGCATTTCAAAAAATTATGCAGAACACACTCCTCGAGCATAATGAATAGAACTATTATAATCAATGTACCTTATCTGATTTTTAATTATAATTACTAATTCAGCAAGCCCCAATTCCTCAATAGATTCGATGGTAAAACCAATAGCCAACCATTTCTGGTCCATGAGATAACATCAGCAGCCTCAAGGTCCATGAGATAAGCTCTATAGACAAAAGAAAAACAGAAGGAGTAGTTGAGGCAATGCTGAAAGATTTTGGCTTGAATCCTATTTATGCAGAGTTCTGTGTACGGAAATGTAAGTTCATCTCTCCACTCCAGTCCAAAATGCCCCACACAGTCATGCTTCCAGGGGAGGGAGGATCCCCAGAAATATCTTTATAGGATTGGAATGTGCTATAGAAGGGGGGAACTGGTAAATCTTGCCCCCTTGTGTGCATGAACATTTTAGGCAGGATCTAACCACTTGTCTTCATGCAAGGAGGCTCTGTAGATCACATATTTAAAAAGAATTCCTATTCTATTACTTCACAGAAACTGCACTAAACCAAACAGAGAACATGTGAAATGGAGAAAGGGGCATTCAGTTTCAAAGCCCTCTAACACTAGACATCAGCACAAAATCAACACAGCTAGCTGCTATCCTGTGCTTTCTCAACAAAGAGAAGAAATGCCAAAACAGACCCAACTCAAATTGCTAAGAACATAGCAACTCAAGGGAATGACATCTGATTATTGGCATTATAAAAAGAAAAAGTGATATTATGCACATCTTTGTTGGGAGTGTTATAAGGTGACTAAATTTTGGCAAAAGATCTTGGAAAAAGTGGAGGAAGTATGTAAGGTTAAAGAGGAGTTATCAGGGAAAGTGTTATTTATGGGAATTTTGGGGAACTATAAAATAGATAAAACCTATCGGGATCTATTTAAAGCTATGATTTTAGCTGTCCATGCGGTTATAGCATATGGCTGGAAAGATGCTACAAAATGAACTATAGACAGATGGAATGGTTATTTATATGAATGAGTACAGTCGGACATATTAACGATATTAAAACAGGAACTACAGTGACTACAGTAGACTACAGTGGAGTTGCTATGTTTGTTAGGAAATTATTGTATAAATTTTAAATGAAAACCTAAACACCACCTCTTTCCCCTAGCCCCAGAACTGAGCATACTCATTGGCCTCAAGGAATCATAGAATGTTGAAAGTGGATGAACATCAGTTATAGTGAGGGAGAGAAGAATTTGGGAAAGGCACAGGAGAACTTTCCTAACAATTCATAGTCTTAGAGGATTAACCAGTATAATTTTCCTTTCCCAATTCCAAGAAGGTATTAGGTATTAAAGGCTGATTCATAGCTGAATTTTTTGCAGTGTTGACACGATTTCCAAGCAATCGTATACATTTAACTAAGCACTGGTATTCCAGCTGCCCTCTGATAAAAGACAGCCCCCCCCCATGCATCTGGTATAAACTTTGTATTGAAAGACAATGGGCTGTTTCACACACACTAAATAATGCACTTTCAATCTACTTTCAACTGGATTTTACGTGTGAAATGGCAAAATCCACTTGCAAACAGTTTCTGAAGTAAATTGAAACTGCATTATTTAGCATGTGTGAAAGTACCAGAATGACAATTAATGAAGCAATCCTGTATTTGCAATTTATTTCTGCAAACTCACATTACTAAACCCACATTACTAAAATATTAAAAGAATCTAACTTTTTGTTTTAAAAGGACAATAATTCCACAGAGCATAGTTACAATCTATGTTCAGTTATATAGAACACATTCCAAGATGATGACTTAGAGGTCTATCTTTATTCTGAAAGGAATAGAGTTCACTCTGCTGACTCTCTTTCCATGTGGGAGTTTTTCAGCAGTATATAGTGTTGAGTGACAAAGTAAAATAGCTTATCAGGGCAAAAAGTGATAGATGTGATTAATGACCTAGGTTTCAGAGAGAGAGAGGAGAATGCACTTTCAAGATAATATCTCCAGATGCAAAATCCTCATCAAATATCTTACAATCCTTCTCACATTACATTTACTTTAAACCTACTTATTACTGTGGTCTTTAGGGAAGTCATGCAGGTATTTGCTTTCCCTTCTGATGAAAATCAGGAATGCATATTTTCCTGCTTACAGGAATATTTGCTTTACATAAATTGCACAAAGAAAAATAGTCATAATAAATATTACTATTATTGTCCTCTTTGACCTAGGTTGACATAAATTCAAGATTCCCAAGACAATTTGGATCTATCAGTGATGATAAATTATCAAGCTATTTTATATATTTAGAACTTAACTACACAATAACAAACACAACACTGGTGACTACTTTTCTCCCCACAAAGTTTGAAGCAGTAGCTGGAAAACAACCCAGCCAGGTACTGGAGTCTAGTATTGTCTTATATTCTAATAGCCACCATCTGCAGATAGCTAACTCTGCGAACTGGGACCACATGGAGGCTAAACAGGTTTTCTTAAACTTGGAGCACCCCCCAGGTTTGTAGAAAAATCTGAAATAAAAACAAAAGGTTAACCCCATCCCACCCCCCAACAATTGCATTGTCTGCACATGCACAGATTTTTAACACTCTTACCAGATGAAGACCCAGCGGCAGATCCCAGCAGCCACTCTGGGTCTGGACTCAAAGTCAAAAGAGGAGGATTCTGGCAGCCATGCCCAGTGGCAGAGGATGCCAGCAACTGTGCCAGGCCCAGGCATGAAGGATGCTGACAGCCACACTGGGCTCAGCTGCAGTGGCAGAAGATGCTGGCAGCCACACTATTCTCAGCAGCAGAACAGAGAATGCCAGGAGTCATGCCAGGCCCAGCAGTGGGAAACCCTGGGCTCATTAGTTGCCCCACCAGGCTTGGTGCTGGGGTGGGGAATATAAGATTCCCCACTATGAGTCTGTCCCTCCATCAAGCCATGTAGGGAATTAGCAGTGATGGGGAAAGTTATCCCCTGTGAGTATCATGGGTCCCCACTTTTTATTTTATTTATTAAAACATGTCTACTTTATCTCTTCATGGATCATAAGGATTTCAGTTTCCACTTCTCTCACTTTAGTTCCAGCGGAGCTTTAAGTTCCTGTGAAAGCAATGGGGAGTGATAATATAAAAACCTGGGGACAGCAGGTCTGTTGTTGCATGGGGAGACAAGGAGAGCAACGCAGAAGGAGGTCAAAAGTTGTTATGAAGGAGAGGAGAGACTGACTGTAGCTTCAGTGTGGAGGGAGTAAGAGGGAAGGGAAGTTGTTCTGAAATATAAATGAGACAAGGAAGCCCACTTTTTACCTCCATTCAGAGTTTTAGGTTCCTATCGGCTCCTCCCATAGCAGCCATTACTTTTTCTTGCCTGTGCAATCCAGCTCTGGCTTTGACTCCAGGACTTGTCTCATCTTCTCCCACACCCCACCATCCTGAGTTAGTGCCTATCTGCAGTTGGTGCCTACCCTCTGATACCTTAGGCAGCAGGTATGCAATTCCTGCTAGGGTTGCCAACCCCCAGGTGGGGGCAGAGGATCCCCCGGTTTGGAGGCCCTCCTCCCAATTCAGGGTCAGCAGAAAGCTGGGGGGGATGTCTTCTGGGAACCTCATTATTCCCTATAGAGACCAATTCCCATAGGGTATAATGGAGAATTCATCTGTGGGTATCTATGGTTGGGGGGGCTGTATTTTGAGGCAGAGGCACCAGATTTGCAGCATAGAATCCATTGTCTCTCCTCAAAACATCCTCCAAGTTTCAAAAAGATTGGACCAGGGGGTCCAATTCTATGAGCCTCCAAAAGAAGGTGTCTCTATCCTTCATTATTTCCAATGGAGGGAAGGCATTTAAAAGGTGTGAAGTTCCTTTAATGTGATGGCCAGAACTCTGGAGTTCCATTGTGCTTGTCACAACCTTGCTCCTGGCTCCACCCCCAATGTTTTCTGGCTCCACCCTCAAAGTCCCCAGATATTTCTTGAATTGGACTTGACAACTCTAATTCGTGCCCAGTAATGGACTCTCAAATGATTGCTCAGGTCCAGAAGCTAGGGGATCAAGGCAGCAAGGCCAGCTAAAATAGCAGAAGTGTTGTACAGGAGAGGTGGACCAGCAGCAGTTGAGGCACGTGGATGCTGCCTGGCCTCTGATCACTTGCATCTGGTTCTGCTTGGCACCACTGCAGCTTCTCCAGTTTAGGGTTTTCTTTCCCCATAATCTCTTCTGCATTTACTGCCCAGCCAGCCACCTTTGTCGCCTGACTTTCTCCCATGGTCTCCTCACTAACTTAATGACCTTGATCCTCATCCTGCCCTTCATTAGGTACATGCTTGTGTCACACAAGTTGTGGGAGCTCTAACCAGGTTCTTGATGAAAATTCATTTTCTTTCATTTATTTGTAATAATGATGATTTGTATCCTACTAGATAATGCATAAAAGAGGAGGGAGAATCTAGCCATGTCATTAGCCCTGAGGTGAAGGGCTGAGTGAGTCTCTTCACTGGTAAGCAGCCCAAGGGAAGTAGATGGAAATTTGTGGGGAGAAAGATTGACATGGTCCATCCTGGAGTTTCCACCTTTGCCAGTTGGGCCACTAGCCACCCTCTTGGTGCAAGAGCTATTTTACATTTTAGAATGTGTTCTGCCCTTTCCATAAGGTTGCCAAAGCAGACAGGTATCTAAATACAAGGGAGAGGTTAGACTGTACAAAGAGCAACTGCCTCGTGGAACTTACTGATTGTAATGATGGCCACTAGTTTTACTTAGCTTTTAAGAGGGATTAGTAAGAATCAAAGAAAAATAGGAGTTGACACTATTGTACGTAATTTTTTATGTGCCTTTCAAGGTAGAATAAAATACCTCCTCCCCATTTAGTATGGAGTCCAATTAATCTAGGAATTAGGAATTGCTACAGGTAATACAGTTGTGGGATAGCACT
Source organism: Heteronotia binoei (assembly GCF_032191835.1). Lineage (NCBI taxonomy): Eukaryota > Metazoa > Chordata > Lepidosauria > Squamata > Gekkonidae > Heteronotia > Heteronotia binoei. The sequence continues at coordinate 37,055,511 of NC_083232.1, read as the reverse complement.
ATACAGTCAGCTGGTAAAAATCATACTTCACTAGCAAGTCCAGCTGCAATTTGTGGACCAGTGCACTTGACCATTCTATGATTATCCTAAGCCAAAACATACTTCTGATTATTATGCGGAAATGACATATTTCATGGTGTTGTGTATATATTAAATTATACACTGAACCATATAAAGAATAGCATTTAAAAGAAATGCAGACAGCTGTAATACATCAGGAGCATTTTCATTACAGTTTGTAAAGGGGTTTTTTTTGGAGGGGGGGTTGATTGTTCAAAAACTGCCAAGGGCCTTCAATAAAACTGGAGTAATCTGATTTCTCCCTTTACAGCAATGTATCTGGTTACTCTTATATAACTATTTGTTATATTTGCTTGCAACCTTTCTATACATTTGTAATGATACCTCAAAAGGCAACATATTTTACAGTGATACTCAGTTACAACAGTACCAGAATCTTGAAACAGGGTAAGCATATAGGTACAAAGAAGAGTTTTAAAATATATCCCCAAATGGACAAAATAATTCCATGATACTTCAAATACTGGAACTTATATATGTATATGTGTGTACTCTAAGACTGCGATCAATTGGGCCATTTTCCCTAATGGATTAAAAGGGCTTGGATACACAGCCACAACTGGCAGCCATTCCTCAGTCACAATCACCCTGTCATAAGATGAGTTGGATATAGAATAAATAGTCAGTAGTTGAATTCTGGTACTAATGGTTCCCAAAGCATTCATCCCATGTTTCTGAATGTCTGAACTTCCCAGGTGCATGCTCAAACCAGTTTGGAAGTGTGAACCTTTAGTTCTAGTTTTGCCTTTCTGTTTTTCAAAATAGTAGAGCATATGCACATGGGTCAACATGGTTTTAGAAAAAGGAAAGACCAGACTGGCACTCTGTGGTTGACATGCAGCACTAATCTGAATGGTCAACCCCAGAAGAAGCATGCCATAAGACCAGATCATGGTGGGAGTCTGATGGAAAATATCTGCCGCAAAATGCGACAGAGTACTTAGTGCCGCCTCCAAAGCACCCCAAGCTGCCATTCTGACTGCAATCTGAGTCATCTTAGCTATTAGAAAATCCTTAAAAGGACTTCCGTGTTATAATAATAATAATAATAATAATAATAATAATAATAATAATAATTTTTATTTCTATCCTGCCCTCCCCACCTCGGCAGACTCAGGGCGGCTAACAACGTTTTATAAAAACATACAGTGGTTAAAAAGCCTTTAAATGTAACAATATAAAACAGTAAACACTAACTTAACAGCATTATGTCGCCTTGAGCTCAGTGGGGGTCCGCGGACCATCTCTCTAGAGGTCCCCCTGAATCAGGCGGTTGGAGAGATGCCACAGATGTGGCATCTCCAGGGAGACCCCGAAAGGGTTTCCTTTCGGCATGGGACTTTTGCAAGAAGCCAGGGGCATAGTGGCAGCTGTTCCTGTCCTTCTTGTATGCCTCAAAGCTCCGCCGCCATGATCGCTTCCCACAGCAGGAAGAGATGAACACCCGACCGCTTGCTCTCTCTTCTCTTAACAAGCTTCTGATGCATCGCTTTCCTACCTCAAGCATGGCAATTCTACTCAGCAAGTAAGTTTGCTTTCAATACCACCGGCTAACAAGCGGGACAGTTCAAAGGAAGGGAAAGAATTGGATTTCCCCCACCACTTTTCTGTGAATGAGGCTTCGAAAAATTAAAGAACAACTTTGAGCATTGGCAACAATTTGAATTAGACTGAATATAAATACTCAAATCGACCCAGATTATAATTGGATATGTGTTAAAGAGACTATTATCTGGCTACAATATGGTCTGAACAAAAATGAGATATACTCAAGTAAATACTTTTGCAATTTTGAGGGGAGGGGGGATTTAAAAACATACCTTAGATGATGCATGGCATTAACCTGCCAAATTTGAGCAGTCAAAGTAGGTTGCAAAACCATCTTTCAGACAAGAGGAACAGAGCCTTCTGGGCTGGATGGATGAAGGGAGGAATAGAGGATGATAAATACTGGCTCTGAAAAAAATGGCAATTGCTTACTGACCTAAAAAAATGTATGACACTGCAAGCCTCTACTTTGTGTTTGGATTCTTGGTTATCACTCTTTAGGCTGGATACAGAAATGGCAAAGTGAGTGATATAGCACTCAACTCTGGATTGCTAATTGTTTCAATTTATTGCAGACTTCCCTTATTCACCGCCCTCCATGCTACTGGTTGTTGATGTTAGACTAATGTTCTGGCCTGATGTTTCCAAATAACCAATTGGAGAATTTTATTGGGGCCTTCAGATTTTCACATATAGAAAGAAATATAATTGGATACATGTGTTGCCAAACAGAATCAGATATATTTTCCTGATCTTAAAAAACAAGTGAAAACAAACTATAAATAGATTGTACAGAAATTCTTATATTTAGTATTAGCTGGAATCTTGTTCTTCAAGGTCTACTGTATTTTAGCAGTATGCGTTTTGCTAGAATAAGCTATCTTCCTTCCTTCCTACTATATGGAACAAGTGGCAATTATCTTGCCAAATGCACTCTTGTGCATTTTCCTACCATGAATAGGAATAGCAGGCGCATTTGTCGAAACTCAAAAATCTCCCAAAACTAAGATTAATTACCAGATGTTCTAGGAAGCTTATCATCATCACCCCTCTCAGCAACATTGTCCTTGCTTTAGTTGGCTCTTTGATGCTTCACACAATATCCTAGACACTTTCAGAAAGCGGCATGCTGTTCCTTAAATGAACTGATTTTATTTTAGTACAAGCCCCCTCCCTGTGCCAGTAATTCATTTTCAAGCTGTAAAAAAACAAGAACTCTATATGGTTTCTCTTGATTACACTGCAGATTCCCTCACAATCTGGATTTCAGTTGGAAAGCACCACCATGGGAGTCTGATCTTTCTTTGCTCTCAATGCATAGAAATTAGTGTTAATGGAAGTTGCATGTGAGATTCCCTCACAAGAAAACAGATTCAAGAAAACAGGCCCTCTAGTCGGCACCACTGCAGAATAGGATGTCCAGCTGTGTTAATACCATGGAGAAAGTGGGGCACATATGGATGTGGTCAAAGCAAAGCATTTTTTTAAAAAATGTAAATATCTATAGAAATCATGAAACAAAAATTGGCCAGTTGGCGAAGAAGGGCTGTTCTCAGCATAAATGTGTGATGCAATTTTTGCATGGGCCACAAAGACACCATTATTTTTTACTCATCCAACACAATGTTTTATCTGCATCTGCATAATAAGTATGGCAAACATTCAGTGCTTAGTTACAAAGAATCTTGAACGCCCTAAAGACTATTATGACTGTGTGTGGTCAAAACATGTGTGCCGTAGACATATGTCCATATGAATGTGTCCATGTTCCAATCTGATGCCAACTTAGCACTGAGGAAGCTAAGGTGTAAGAATCTTCCACTACCTCTTACTTTTAGGAGTTGCTGGTTTACATTTGACTGTGTCCCTGATCTGGTAAGCCAACATAAGTAGAAACTAAGTGATCATTTGACAAGTAACAAAGTTCATAGGGCACATTTGAAAGAAACACTGAGACCTGGAGTATGGTGAAATCAAAACAAGTTTTACTGAGGATTAAGGTTCCTTTTCTTCAGACTTAATAAAAAGAAAAGGACAATCTAGGTGAATCAGCAGTTAAGCTTCCAGCTTGGTAGAGTTTCCAAGTGGCTGGAAACACTCCCACATAAGGAATGGACAGGAAGTTTGGCAGCAGGGAAGAGATATCTTGGAGGCTGTCTAGTTTCTTGATTGGGCTGGACAGTTTGGAAGAGATTTCAGTGGACTACTTTAGTAAATGAAATAAAAAACTTTTGCTAATAAAAATCTAGGTATTTGTTGGTAACACTGTTAATACAACAGGATCCTTGTGTCTAAGTGAACCTTGATCAATTTCCAAGAGGTCCTAGTTAACATTCTGTGGTAAAGGGACTCTAGTTTCTTTCTGAGGCAGCCTTTCTTTCCTAATAAAGAGATTAAGAAAAGCATATCCTCAATCCTATCCCTCTCCACTTCCCCTCAACCTCAGCTTTGGGGATGGACCAAAACTCATTTTCAGGGCATCATGTGACTTGCAGAGAAGAGTTTATGCCAATGTGGAGTAGGGGGAAAATGACTTAATGTCAACAACTATGGGATTTATTGTGGCATAAATTTCTGTGGATAAGAATCCACTTCCTTAGATACAAAATACATCCCTATTGGCATATAGATATATGCAGATTGGTGCTGCCTGAGAAATCATGGAGGAGAGGAGTAAACAATTTGTCTTTCCCTACATACTATGCGAAAACAAGAAATCTGGGCTAAATGAATAACTTCCAGACCACTTAGTATTTTCCACTAACCACTGCAATATCTCCCCAGTTTAGGAAGCACTTTAGGAAGCAGCAGCAGTACCACTACCACATTGCCTATGAGCATATGCATACATTCACCCAAATGTGGAAAAAGGACAACACAGAATTCCACATTGTACTATGTGTTGAGGTACCCCAAAAAGAAAAATAGGTCATTTTGATATGCTAATAATCCAGAAGATAATTTTGAAATATTTTGAAGTGATGTGGAGAGCTATTTGGACTTAACTTATTATATCAACCACCTTGTGGACACTGGGGTTTGTATTTGTCAGCAAAGCTGAGAGCAATACTGTAAGGAGTTTAGATTCCGTGAGCTACTTAAGACAGAATAGTCACAGCTGAGACACCAGACTAAGATGCATCCATTCTTTTCAGGAATCAACAGTCATATCAGTAGAAGAGAACAGATAATTCCATTGGTGATGGGAATACAAGAATCCTTGAAGGGTACCTACTGGACAGCAGCAGTAGTAGAGGGTGAAAGTGGTGGAGGATTTATCATAGACAATGGCAGTGTTGCTTCAGCTAACCATGGTTAGTACTGTGCAGAAGACAGCAATGGGAAACCAAATCTGATAATTCCTTACTTCAAAACCCTATAATGAGACAATCCAAAATGAAGAAAGATAATAGTGCTAGAAGATGGAACCACCAGTTTGGATACCATTCAGTCAGCTAGTGAGGAAAATCTGAGGCACCACAAATAGTACTTTTTTTAAATGATGCAACTGGATTAAACTTGAAAAGACCTTCAGTTGTTGATGCAAAAGAAGGTGAAGGCGCTCTATTCTTTTTTGCTAAAATGAGACCATGAGCTGATTGGGGTACACACCAGAAATTGTACATATAAAAAATTAGAATAAAGCTTAAGAAAAACACCAAAACATTCTTAGTGCTAAAACAATATAAAAACATTTCAAAAGAGTTTAAAGACCATGTAAAGAACACATATGTACAAGTTCAAGTGAACATGAACTGGAAGAACTATTAGTTGAAACCAGAGATGTTATCAAGGAAGAATAAGCAAAGAATAGTCCTGTAGTCAAAAGAAATGAAAAGCCTTGATAGATGACCAATGAAACTCTTAAAATTGCTAAAGACAGATTAGAAGCAAAAGTAAAAGGTGACAGAATCAGAAGTCTAAATGCAGCATTCCAGTGACTCACACACAGAGGAGTTGGGTGAAGAAAAGAGAAAAGGAGTGATAGAAGGAAAATAAAGTGTAGAAATATTGCTTGTGGGTCCCTTCTTGTGGTTTCTACTTGGCAAAGGTGTCAGACAAGGATGTATTTTATCTTCATTTCTTTTCAATCTCTATGCAGGACATATCATAAGGAAAGTAATATTAGATTAAGAAGAAGGTGGTGTGAAAACAGTGGAAAATAATGTTAAAAGTCTGGAATACGTAGAGGACACATTACCTGCAGAAAATAGTGAAGACCTGAAACAACTCCTGAGCAGAAAGTGCCAAAGCAGGATTACAGTTGAACATCAAGTAGACAAAAATAGTGACTACTAGGGAAAATAGTTTGAGATATGCAGAGGACACATTACTGGCAAAAAATAGTAAAAACTTGAAACAATTCCTGATAAAGGTTAAAGCTAAAGTTGCCAATCCCCAGTTGGAGGCAGGGGATACACTGGTCTGGAGACCCTTCCCCCAATTTAGAGTTATCTGAAAGTGAGGGAGGGGAGGGAAATGTCTGCTAGGCACTCTATTATACTCCTATGGATACCAGTTCCTATAGGGTATAATGGAGAATCGATCCGTAGATATCTAGGCTCTGAAGGAGGCTGTTTTTTTTTATGGTAGAGGCACCAAATTTTCTGCATAGCATTTGGTGCCTCTCCTCAAAACATCCCACAAGTTTCAAAAAGACTGAACTAGGGGGTCCAATTCTATGAACCCCAAAAGAAGTTGCCCCTATCCTTCATTATTTCCAAATGGTGGGAAGGCATTTGAAAGGTGCATGGTCCCTTTAAATCCAATGACAGAACTCCCTTTGGAGTTCAGTCATGCTTGTCACAATCTTGCTCCTGGCTCTCCACCCCAAAGTCCCCAGATATTTCTTGTTGGACCTAGCAACCCAAGTTAAAGCAGGAAGTGCCAAAGCAAGATTATAGTGGAACATCAAGAAGACAAATTACTACTGGGGCACACAGGTTGACTGTGAAGAAACTAAATTATTCAAAATTTGCTATTCCTTGCCTCTGCCATCAACTAAAAGAGAGACTGCAACCTAGAAATCAAAAGAAAATCGATACTGGGAAGGGCATACATGAAAGAGCTAGAAAAGATTCTTACATGTAAGGATGTGTTATTGGCAACCAAGGTAATTCATACCAAAGTATTCCCCATTACTATGTAAGGGTATGAAAGTTGGACAGTGAAGAAAGTTGACAGAAAGAAAGTTGATTCATTTGAAATGTAGTGTTGGAGGACAGCTTTATGGATACTGTGGACCATTAAAAAGACAAGTAAGTGGGTTCTTGATCAGATCAAGCCTAAATTCTCCTTAGAAGCTAAAGCAACTAAACTGAGGCTGCCATACTTTGGTCATATTATGAGAACACAAGAGTCACTAGAAAAGACAATAATGCTAGGGAAAGTTGAAGTTAGCAGGAAAAGATGAAGACCCAACATGAGATGGATTGACTCAGTCAAAGAAGCCAAGCCCTCAGTTTGGAAAACCTGAGCAAAGCAGTTGATAAAATATTTTGAGGTTAATTGAATCATAGGGTTGCCATATATCAGAAGCAACATGATAGCACTTAATACATACACACAATAATATCAAAAATTATATGTGGGCTCAGTATGCAACCACACTTTTGCACACATATATAGAAAGGTGTATACCTGTGGCGTATGGGAATAAGAATATAAGTAGACCCTGCTGGTTCAGACCAGTGGGCCACCTAGTTCAGCATACTGTTTTACACAGCAGCCAACTGCCAGTCAGATGCCCCTGGAGGGCCAAACACAAGACCTAGAAGCCAAGGACTTCCCTGTAACTCACTGTAAGTGACAGTATATTTTAATAGTGCAATGACCTCTAATGCTAATTACAATGAAAACCTAACTAGATTAATTCAATCTGTGGGAAAAAAAACCATCTGTTAAGCATGTTTCAAACAGGGATTAGATATGAGCTTTCCATGCAGTGAATTTTTGACATATTAACTGAAGGCTTTTCCACACATTTAACTTACCCCTGATGTTCTTGGGGAGTGGAACTGGTTTGGGCACAGTTATTATGCACATCAGCCCTCCCTGTTCATATTCACAGTTGTGGAGTCCATTTATTTTCTTACACATGTGCCTTAAATAATGAAGATTTTCAAGGGAGGGTGCTGTTGTCATTGGTGGTATTACATCACGCCCCTTATATTTTTTGCTCATTGCAAAAAAAAGTTTAATTTAAGCAAATTTAAAAAATTAGACAAACCTTTCTAAAGAAAATATAACACATTGTCTTTATTCAGAACTGCATTAATAAAATGAAAGAAATAAAACAAAATATTAAAAGGAGGCAATAAATTTTCTTATGGTCTTCCAGGACCTTTTAGTTTTAAATGTCCATAATGTGTGGATGAACCTTTTCCCTTTAGGAAAATTTTCACAACTGTATCACTGCGCAGCAAAAGTATATTACATTGTAAAAAGCTATTTTATTGAAATTATGAAATATTCCTTTACTATGTATACCATTTTCTTCTGTCATACATTTCAATGTATTATTCAATATCCACTAATATATATTTTGTATTTTCAAACATAGAGACAAATTATTTTTAGGTGGATGAATTTTATAAAGCTTTTAAATATATATCATTTTTAACTCTACTTTTCTGAAAATATACCCAACTCCCCTCCCCCCCAATATTTGTATATACATAGAATAATTTAGCAGCCTGTCGGTCACTTCCAGGTTCCTGTCCTGCATCTCGACCTGTGTTATTAGTGACAGGCTGCTTCAGCAGGCCGCTGCGCCGGCCCCCTGGGTCCCACAACGATGGGACCGATGCCACAGGGACGGGCTCGAAACACTCTATAACCCCTCAAAAGAACAGCAGTCTAGCTCGCTTCCCCCGAGCCCTGCCGCCATAAGCCTCAAGGGGGCTCACTTTGCGGCATCTCCCGGCGGGAGCGTGGCACCCGCACGGGACACATATCAAATGAAAGAGGGGGCGCAGGGCTATCAGAAACAGCCGGCGGAGGGAGTCGGGAGACCACCCCACTGGGGGATCCACACCCCGAAAGTGATGAAGGTGGCGCAGATAGAGCCAACAGAGCAAACAGGACAAAATAAATAGGCTGCATTATGCAGCACAGTCTCACTGGAATCTCACTGGAATCTGACTGGCTTCTCAGCGTGGAACCCGTTCTCTCTAGTCTTCTCACTTTGAAAAAAGTAAAAAAAGAGTTTTATTTAACTTTATTTCCCCCTTTCCCTCTCTATAAATAATCTTGGTGTTTCCGGCGATGATATTTGGGGGATTTTTGGGGACGTCACAGGAAGTGCTGTGAAGTCACTTCCTGTTTCCGGCAGTGGCATTTGGGGGAAATGATGTCACAGGAAGTGATGTCACTTCCTGCTTCCGGCAGGTGGCGCGGTGGAAATGATGTCACAGGAAGTGATGTCACTTCCTGCTTCCGGCGGTGGCATGACATCACCGGAAGTGACGTCACCGGAAGTGATGTCACTTCCTGTTTCTGGCACACACACACACATTCCTTCCCCCCTCAAGGTGTCCCTGGCTGGCCTGCAGAAATTATGGCCACCCTAGCTGCCCGTGGCCATATCTTGAAATGCTTAACAACAAAACACTGATGGTTTGCATGCATCATATAAAATTCCATTATTTGCTAAGTCTTCACAACTGGTGAAGAAGACATTGTACAGGTATTACAACACTATATAAACATACTGCTGCTTTATAGCAGGGGGGGCAAAGTTGCTTAATGTGACAGTCACATAGAATGAGAGCTGCAAGACATGAACATCAGATGTTTGAGAGCTGCAAGACAGGAAGGAAGGAAGGAAGGAAGGAAGGAAGGAAGGAAGGAAGGAAGGAAGGAAGGAAGGAAGGAAGGAAAACAGAGAGATGGGGAAGAGAGAAGGGAGAGAGAGGTGGAAAGAAAGCAACTTTAACTTTAAATACATTCTCCAAGCTGCCAAATGGTTTGGGTTGGAGACGTGATTTAAAAAGATAAATTTTTCCTCCAAGCTGGCCAATGGGGCAGTGGGGGATTTAAGAGCCACACAATGTGTGTGAAAGAGCCACATGTGGCTGCTTTAGAGCCTTTTTTAAAAAAGTGAAAAATGAAACCAATCACCTTCAGGGCAGAGGAGAGGAGAGGGAGTAGTTTTACTATGACAACAGTCCAATAATTGAAAAGTGGACTGGAGGTGTGTGGAACAAGGAAGACCAACAAAAACATTACAGACAAGGAAAAAGCTGACTCACAATCAGCTTCCAGAAAAAGATTGTGGTAAAAGTGGTTTCAAAAGAACTGGAAAACCCCGTGGGGGGGGGGGGGAGAACAACAACAAAAAGAAATAAACACTAAAGGTTAAAAAATGTGTGCAGGAATCAGGAATAAACTAAAGCATTATGGGGCCAGAACTAACGGGGAAAATCAAGCGGAAAAGCTCTGAGACAAACAGCAAGACTTTAAAAGGTGAAAGTGTAAGTGCTTCAATACTTGGAACGCTAAGAACCTGGAATTCACTATTGAAAACTGACTTTTAAAGACAAAAACTCCTAAAGTACATAATATAAAGGTATTTCAGCTACACAAAAGTGACATTTTCTATACTGAGGGCTCCTTTTGTGAGCAATTCTTACATTTGGATGCTCATGCAAATACATTATGTAATCAATTCAAAAGCTGTAGGTGTCACAGTGGGCTGTTTGCACTTTTCAGACTTTTATGCAGGAAATGGAACTCAACTGCATAAGTCATACCATATTAGGAAAATATGCTGTATAAATCAGCACAGTGCTGTAACTAAAGAATCAGTCTTTTTGCATGATTCATATTAAAGCAGAAAGAGTCATATTGCTAAAGAAATCACTTTTCTCATGATAGAATCACTTTTGCCAGGTGCACTTCATTCTTCAGAATTTCCCATCTTTCTTGAGCTCTTTTTTCCTTCAGGATTGGTTTTTCACATTCTTACTATCAAAAAAATATTACATGCTCACTTTCGCTAACACTCATGCCACTTTCACTTTATCAATTAGTTCTTCTATACTGATATTAGAACATGTGTTCTTAAACTGTACTTTTTACTCTGACCTGCGCTCCATACTCATTGACCCGTTTGAGTGAGCAGCGAAGCCCGACAAATATAAAATTGTCTTCTTGTTGTCAACTCGGAACCAATTGGTAATTGAAACTGTTGCAAATTTTTTATATCTAGCATCTGGGCGGCGCTTAATGTGTTTGCAAATTGCCATTTGATGGATGGATTGGTTCCCTGTTATGTTTGATATCATGCCAATAAAGATCATTGTACTGTATTCCATGATGATAAATATTATCTTTAGGATAACAGATGCCTCTTCACCTTCATGCAAGACAATAATTTATTAAATTCCTTGTTCTTATCTCAGTTAGATTTCCAGTAGATGTCAGGATAGTTGAAGACCCCTGTTACCAGTAGGCAATATCCTACCATTTTCTGTACACAACACAGTTTTCCTGCATTCCTCTCTGTTCCTACAGCCCCTTCCAAAGATCATTCCCAGGGTCATGGGAGGAATAGCCCCTTAGGTTGTGGCAAGGAGGTAATATTGTTCCTCCTTTCTCTTCCATGAACACAATTCAATTGAGAAAAAAGACTGAATTTTCCCGTCTTGTTTTTCCTTAGTCCAGCCCAACCCGCAGGGCTGTAACCCCAAGAATAATCTTTCTGGGAATTAGAAAGGTTTGAAGGAACGGAGAACAATGTATGGAAAACTTCCATGAAGTTTGGATACTGCCCAATAAGAACATAAGAGAAGCCATGTTGTATAAGGCCAGTGGCTCATCCCGTCCAACACTCTGTCACACAGTGGCCCCAGGAGCCATGAGGAGGTCCACCAGCAGGGCCATAACCCCAGAAGCTCTCTCACTGTTGTTCCCCACATGCAAAGAATACAGAGCATCACTGCTCCAGACATAGGGTGTGATCACACATGAGATTTGGCCCGACCTAGCCACGCCTCCCATCCAGATTTAATGTGCACAATCACACACACACATCTGCCCCAGGAGTCCCTCCGGTGCCTACCTTGTATTAGAATGAGCTGGGACTGGATTAAATAGCTACCAGGAACTTTCTGGAAGCAAACCTCTAAACCATATGTAGGGTGCATTTCTCGGCTGTCTGAATGGCTGGGCACATGCTGCACCCGCATGAGAAGTCTGAATGCTACTCTTGTGAGTGTGGGGCCAGTGTCTCTCCCAGCAGCAGGGAAGCGGTTGTGTGAATACCAGGGCATGGATTAAAGAGATCTGGCTTTTTCAGAGATGGGATATTGCCATGCCAAATCTTTAATGTGATTGCATTCAGAGTGTTCCATCTATACTTTGTGGCTAATAGCCACTGGTGAACCTCTACTCCGTATGCTTATCCAATCCCCTCTTTAAGCTATCTGTGCTTGTAGCCACCACTACTTCTTGCGGCAGTGAATTCCACATGTTAATGATTCTTGGGATGAAGAAGTATTTCCTTTTACCTGTTACTATTCATTAATTTCATTGAATGCTCATGAGTTTTTGTATTGTGAGAAAGGGAGAAAAGTGCTTCTTTCTCTGCCGTCTCTATCCCACGCATAATTTTGTAAACTTCTATTATGTCATCCCTCAGTTGTAATTTCTTCAACCTAAGGAACCCTATTCTCTTTAACCTTTCTTCATAGGAAAGGTGTTCTGTCCCCTAATCATTTTATTTGCCCTTTTCCATGCCTTTTCCAATGCTATGTCTTTTTTGAGGTGTGGTGGCAAGAACTGTACACAATATCCCAAATGAGGCCACACCATAGATTTATACAGGATGGAGCAATATGATACTGGCTTGTTTGTTTTCAATCTACTTCCTAACAATGCCCAGCACAGCATTTGCCTTTTTATTGCAGTCACACAGGGTCAACATTTTCAGTGAGTTATCTACCATAGCGCCAAGATCTCTCTCCTGAACAGTTACTGCCAGTTTGGATCATATAGACATATATTTATAGTTAGGATTTTTGGATCCACTGTGCATTACTTTACACTTGCCCACATGGAACCTTATTTGCCGTATTGATACCCACTCACTCAGCCTTGACATGTCCCTCTGGATCACCTCACATCCCTTCTTGCCCTGAACAACTTAGTGTCATCCACAAACTTAGCCACTTCACTGCTTACTCCCAACTCTGAATCATTAATGAACAAGTTTAAAAGCACTGGACCATGCTTTTACCATGCTCTGCAGTACCCCACTGCTTACCACCTCCAACTGTGAAAGCTGACCATTTACACTCACTCTCTATTTCCTGTTAATTAATCAGTTTTTAATCCACAAGAGAATTTGTCCTCTTATTCCATGACTGCTGAGTTTACTTAGGAGCCTCTGATGAGGAACTTTATCAAAAGCTTATTCCTTGCCACTGTGAGATTTTTTTTTATTTGTAGTACGAAATATCAGTCATATTTTTCAGTCTGTCGTATACTGTCACAGCGATATCACATATGTTTTTCCCTCATTCTATTCTTACCCAAACAAGAATGTATTGTTCCAGAAATCATGAAGCCACAGGAAACCCTCTCCCCTTCATCATTTTTTGGGGAAAAAAGAGACAAATTTGAGAAAAAAAATACATGCAATACTTACTGTCTTCTTCTTCTTCTTGTTATTATTATTATTAGTTTATTTATATTCCACCCATTCCCCTTAGGGGCTCAGAGCAGAGTACAACATAAATAATAAAATCAAATCTAAACTAATTTTACTCTTTTAACAACTGCAGTATATATCACTTATGTTTCTCCCTCATTCTATTCTTACTCATAAATAAGTGCATTATTTAAAACTTACCATATACATTTGACATATGTATGGAATTTAAAGGTTATAAATGCCTCATTTTATCTAAGCACAACTGCAAACCTTCCCAATGCTTGAGAAAAAACTCCAAGCTGAGGCATGTGCTTTAATTTTTGCTACCTGAAAAGTGAAAAATTAGGAGATAACAGAAAACACAAGCTTTGAGGTAGAAAGTTTAATACGGTCAAAGACCAATCAATTGAATACAAAAAACTTAATAAGATACAGTCAGGCAATAGTAAAATGGGAATAAAACATACACAGTATAAAATATAATTAGGCAATACTATAATGAGAATAAAACATAGACAGTATAAAATATAATTTCCTCCCCAAAAACACTGATTAAATTCCAGAACCATGCTTTGAGGTAAGTAATATAAGCTATTATCAAACTTTTGTGATTAAACTAAATAACTAAAAATTATGAATATTTATCATAATAAATGAAATGCTTAGCTTTTCAATAATAATATATGCACAGCTACATGTAGTTCTAGCTAGATGCTTCTCTACCTCATCTGTGGCTAATGGTTCGTTGAGAGTTCAGTTCGCAATGAAACTTTCCGTTTTCATACAAAACTCTGGTACAGTTTCTCAGTCCAGCAATGTTGGTCAATAAGCTACCTGTTACCCAATCTATGCCTATATGTGTCACACTGGTTTGAGTGAGAGGTGAAAAAGTAAGAGTCAGGTCAAAAGGGCAACATTTGAGAAGCAATGAAAGTGCTGCATGCTTCCCTCATAAAAATTAGGTATCCTTCTAGGCGCAGAAAATAGGGTTGCCAGCTTCCAGATGGGGCCTGGAAATCTCCCGCTTTTAAACTGCTCTCCAGCTGGCAGAGATCAGCTTCCCTGAAGAAAATGGCTGCTTTGAAAAAAAATTGAAAAAAAAGCTTTGATCCCACTATTTTTTATATCTAACCCAGACACTTTCAGCTGGGCTTCCATTATTGGATTTGAAGATTTCTATGCAGGTATATATATTATTTACATATTATACTACACTACTTCATTTCTGTTGGGACTAAAACGTATACACTTAACTTCCATTGCTTCATTCATGAATCTTATCCCACCAGGTCTCAGTGACACCTATCAGATTATACTTACTTGCAGTATATGTGTTTTGAGTTCATCTTGTTTGTTTCCCATACCTGTGTATTAGTGTATACATTTAGGATACTGCATGCTACTGCTTTCTCCATTGTATTTTCCTGCAAATTACCTGGCACTTTTCTCATAATCCTGCTTCCTTTTTGTTGTAAATGTTCTTAACAGGAAGATATATTTATAAAATAGGATCATATGGTGGTAATTTTCTTAATATAATTACCTATTTGAATCCTACATTTTTGATATTTTAATCACTTTGTAACTTGTTCACTCTTTCCCCATTTCAATAGTCCATAAGGTAGAATGGAGATTTTAGAACATGGTAAAAAATCATAAAGTAGCAACAAAACAAAGAACTTTTTCTGTCTTACATGCTGTGATTAGGAAAGCAATGTCCTACATCCTGTGGGGAATAAAAGCTCTTACTGAGAGTATGTTGCTGTGGTCCCTGTTGCCATGGAACTCTTGCTCTGTGTTAGCTTTAGATGAAGCTCAGAGTTTTAACTTTCCATTTCACAATGAAATTTATCATTTGCTGAATTTCTTTTTCCTGACCTAATCATACATATAGGTCTTCAGGCGATGAATTATGCAGAGTAATGAAAAAGCTATTAGATTTTCAGCATTTAAAAGATCGCTTCAGTTTTTGAGGATAAGATTTTGAGACAGAACATGGTAGCAGAGTTCATCTTTTGTGCTTATCTATTCAGGTTACCTGTAAAACTTGAAAAACAGAAAACGAAGTTGTCTTTGATTTTCTGGTTGTGTACATGCTACTCCAGACTGATCACATTGCTATGACATGGATATTGTTATATATCAAAGAGACAGGTGAATAGTGACAAAATCAGTACAAGACATTATTTTGCAGGGGAGTGGATCTAGAAGATGGTCTTGTTTTTATTAACTATGTTGATACATAAAGGTTCATCTAAACAATCCAGGTGATGAAAGTCATGGTGGGAGTCACACTCTATGGGACTCACCTTTAAAAACTGGTGAGCTGCTCAGTGCAGCTGTGAGTACTGTGAGGGAAGTGGAAAAACTTCAACTTTCCCTCCTGCACCATTTTCTCTAGTGGAAATGCCCGGGGCGGGGGCTGTTTGCTCCATGTATCCTAGAACTATGACTCTTTTCAAACTGCCTTTGTATTGCATTTTAGTTACTGGTTGCTAATGGATTTTTAAATGTCATTTCAGACAGACCTGTTTAGTAACTGGCTGCTTGTGGAATTTATTTACCTGTTCATACAAACCCACTGGCATCAGGTTAGCAAAGTGCAGTTGAACTGCTTTTGAAGAAACTCCCCCTGCCCATTTTCAACCCCTTCATTGTGCTTCTGAATCACTCTAGCATTCTATTTAAAATGTCCATAGTTCTTCCTACAATGCCACTCCCCACCACCCTTTTTTTCTGGGTGACCTTCCTTAGACTTTAAAAATGTTCTAAGGCAAGTGCTAAACTGCTATAGCACTGAAGTGGTATAGTGGCACCATTGAGATGCATTGACTCCATTGTTCTCCTTTGATCAAGGACAGCAGTTGTTTTAAATCAGCCTGGCCTTTTCTGTTCACTCTCCTTTGGGGTAAGGAAATTTGATTTTAGATACCATCTGAAATGCTTACTGTAATTGTTTTATTATTTTTAACTATTTTATATTTGATTAGTATTGTAATTTTGAATGTTGCACACTGCCCCGAGTCCCAAGTTGCGGGGAGGGTGGTTTAGAAATGTAATGATGATGATGATGAGGAGAAGGAGGAGGAGGATAATTTCGCACTATAGCGCTCACTTTAGAATGTAAAAAAAAAAGTCAAAGGAAAATTACATGTCAAAAAATGGTGGGCAAAAAGGAGCACTGTTTGAAATTACCATAGCGCTTCAGAGACACTCATTAATGGAAGGAAATTCATCATATGAAACCCCTGTCACTGTATCACTCTACTCGAAATTGGGCCAGTGGCAAACAACATTTGGTTTAGAATGGTGATGTGAAAAGGGCCTATATGATTGAAATTGCATTCAATGAAACTGCTGAGCAGTCAGGTTAAAATGGATAAAAGGAAGTACTTCTTCACCCAAAGGGTGATTAACATGTGGAATTCACTGCCACAGGAGGTGGTGGCGACTACAAGCATAGCCAGTTTTAAGAGGGGATTGGATAAAAATATGGAGGAGAGGTCGATCAGTGGCTATTAGCCACACTGTGTGACACAGAGTGTTGGACTGGATGGGCCATTGGCATGATCCAACATGGCTGTTCTTATGTTCTTATTGAGAACATGCAGAGCACCAGGAGGAGGCAAACATTCCCTCCCAGGTGTTTCCACTGGGGAAAATGCTTGGAGCTGTGCTAAGTGACCCAGCAGTTTTTAAAAGTCAGTCCCCGAGAGTATGCATGACTGTGAGATGGGTTAGGGGACCTCCAAGACAGCTGGTATAACCTGTATTGTTTAGATGAGTCCTAACAGGAAACACTGTATAATGAATACTGTAAAATAGTGCAGAAGTACAGTGGAGTAATTGTATTTGTAAAACTGTATGCACTTTCTATAAACCAATCAGTGTGGAACATACAGAATTCCTCCCACCATCCTTTTATAAGATTACGCTTTAGAATGAGTGTCACTCAGCATTATACAAATCAGCGTAAACTAATATTACAGATACTAGGGAAGCTTTCTAATTCTTCGGTCTATCCCCTCAGCCTAGGGTTGCCAAGTCCAATTCAAGAAATATCTGGGGACTTTGGGGGTGGAGCTGGGAGACTTTGGGGGTGGAGCCAGGAGACATCGGGGCAGAGCCAGGAATAAGGGTGTGACAAGCATAATTGAACTCCAAGGGAGTTCACATTTAACTCCAAGGGCCATTTAACTCCAAGGGCCATCACATTTAAAGGAACCGCACACCTTTTAAAATGTCTTCCTTCCATAGGAAATAATGAAGGATAGGGGCACCTTCTTTTGGGGCTCATAGAAAGGGACCCCCTGGTCCAATCGTTTTGAAACTTGGGAGATACTTTGGGGAGAGTCACTAGATACTATACTGAAAATTTGGTGCCTCTACCTCAAAAAACAGCTCCCCCAGAGCCCCTGAAACCTCCAGATCAATTCCCCATTATACCCTATGAGAATCAATCTCCACATAGAGAATAATGCTCAGCAGACGTGTCCTCCCCCCCCCCCCCAATTTCTGGCGACTCTGAAGGGGATGCTGCCAACTTCTTCAAAGTAACACAGACACACCATCCCAAGAGGAAGCCTTTCAATCAGCGACTGAAGCCTCCGGAGGTAGAAACGCACATGGTCCAGACTCCCCGAGGAGATGCCACCCGGCAGCCGGAGAGGATGCAAGGACTACAAGTCCCAGCATGCACCTCGTGGAGGCCGGACTGGAGCGAATAGCAGGCCAGCGGTGGGCGGGTCTTTGTGACTCAGAGGAAGGGAGAAGCCTGAAGCCAGGCAGGGAAAGAGACACTGCGCCGTTCCACCCCCCCCCCCCGCTATCAGATTTTTAGAGAGCGGGGGATTAGGCTGCTAATCCAGGGGTCCCCCGGCAGGGCGGGGGGGGGGTTGGGAAGCCTACCTCAGCCTAATACTGAGCTATCTTATGGAGGTGTTGAAAGTGTTACTAAGACAATTACGTTAAATGCTTTGGACACTTTAAAGCTTCATATAAATATTTTCAGATAGCACCACTGGAGCACAATGACTATAGCAACAGTACCTTTGGGGAAGAGGCAGCCATCTGACCTGTTCTTCTTGCTACATGTGATTATTCCACAATGTCCCTAATCCTTTCCCTTCTGAAAATCCATGCTGTTTCTACTCAAACCTGAAATGGAAAACCTGTGAGACAGGAAGTCAATGTGAAATCATGTGACCCAATAGTTCCTGCCAAAGGAGGCCCAACAGAGGCAGGAGTGATGTCATCCCCTGACTATAGACACAAGAAGCAGAATTGGAGGAAACAGCAATTTAACTTTTTTCATTCCAGTGGAGAAAATGTTGAGGCTAGCCTTGAGATAACTGGTTCTTTCTTCCCATGTTTCCGGTTAAGGTTTATAGTTTCTTAAAAACCACCCTGACAGGGAATAATTGAACTATACATAAACACATTTTCCCATGAGTAATTTGCAATTTTGTCCAGCACTACTTACTGTCTAACAAGACAAGATGCTGGGAAATCCACCATCGGATATCTAAAGCTTTAAAAATCAAATAACACCTGGTTGCGACCTTGCTTTAGATTAGAACGACAGTGCAGGGAGAGGAAATTTTACCCATCCAACTCTGTATTACCTCACAAAGCAATGAGTGTTAATAGCTTAGAAAGGAAAAATCTGTATGCTCCCATACAGAACTTTTGTCCCAGCTTGCCTCCTCTATTATAGTAGTACTTGGCTGAGGACAGACAGCCATTTTGGGGTGGCTGGGAGGCATCCCCAATTGGACCAGCGCAAAAAGAGCCGTTTGGGAGCCTCCACACACTCACCCACAAGGCGCCCGCCTCTGGTTCATCAGGCAGCTTGGCGCCTCTGCATGGGAAGGCAACCAGGAAGCCAGATTCCATTTTGATCCCCCTCGGGGGAAATGCTGATTCACATGAGCATTCTCATTGGGTTCTTTAAAAAAAACCCCAGGAAACAGCTTTGGGTGGCTTGGAAGTTCCACACTGCCAAGCTGCCTCGCGCCCCTCCCCTTCAAGATGGCAGGGAGGCGACTACCGGCCGGCTCAAACATTTGCTTTTCGAGTCAGGTGGAGCGGCCAGAAAGACGGGATGAGTGCGGGCTGGGGACGCCCGGCAGATGTTTCTGTGTGGAGGGATTATTTGGGCCAACTTCAGAGGCGTCTCTGAGTCGGCCCAAAGTGCTGGTCTGTAATCAGCCCTTGAGAACCAGTTTGGTGTAGTAGTTATGAGCGCCAGACTCTAAACTGGAGAACCGGATTTGATTCCCCATTCCTCCACATGAAGGCAGCTGGGTGATCTTGGTCAGTCATAGCTCTCTCAGCCCCATCTACCTCACAGGGTGTCTGTTGTGGGGAGAGGAAGGGAAGATGATTGTAAGCTGCTCTGAGACTCCTTTGAGTAGTGAAGGGTATAAAACTAAATTTTCTTCTTTTGGGGTTTCCACACAACATCATTCTTTGGTCATCCTCCTTCGTTTCCCTGGTTCTGCTACAATTTTTCCTAAATCTGCTTTGGTACAGTCTTTCCTAAAAAAACCTGTACTCACAGTCAGTCTGAGGGGAAATTTGAAGGTGTAGATTTCTGCATGTCCATGCCCATCTCTGGCACTATTGCCCCACCTGCCAGTCATCCTCTGCCAGTATATCAACTACTAGTTAAATAAAGTAAAAGGCCAAATGGCGTGTGTGAGGAATAGTAAGTATGAGGAGAAAGAACAAAGAATTTCCCCATGTGGAAGCTCCATGGCACTGCAAATGCCTTTGCATTCATAGTGGCAATGAAATCGATATAGGGAATCTACCTAGTCTGTCTTTGTGAGGGAAACTGTAGGAGAAAATTAAATCCCTTCTCCATTTAGGCAAGGTCTCAATTCAAACTATTTTGACTTTAAAACATGCTAGGAAAATTCAATCACGGATCCCACACACAGTGAGGGCCTTGGCATACAGGACCATTCTGATGTTTGTTGTTTTATCTTATTGATTAGCTATTATATTGTATTTATGTTTGTTTGTTTAGTGTCTTGAATGTAAGAAAACAGGGCTATATGTATTTTAAAGAAATAAAAGTAAAGTATTTGCTTATGCCATATGGACTACTGTCATTTTTAGAAGCAGGACTAATTGACATTATATGGGGGGGTGGGGGTGTTCCTGCTCTGCTCTGTGGCTGTAAACCTGTGGGGTTCCACAGGGTTAGTTCTTATCCTCCATACTACTTAATATGTACTTAAGGCTGCTGGGAGAGGTCCCCAGGAGGTTTGGGCTGCGGTGAGACCTCACTAATATGCAGATGACACCCAGCTCTACCTTTATTTTCCACCTAATTCCAAGGATGCTGTTGGTGTTCTAAACCAATGTTTGGAGTTTGTAATGGGCTGAGGGTGAACAAGATAAAACTTAAATCCTGACAAGATAGAAGTTCTCTGGGTTAGCAGAAACCCAGACCAGGGACTTCAGATGTCTCCTAACGTGAATAGGATTATATTCCTTTTGAAAATACAGGATCACAGATTGAGTGTTGCTTTACACAGCAGTCATCTTGGAAATTGAGGTGGCTATGGTTCAGATTGTGCTTGCTTAGTTTTGACTGGTGTGTCAGTTACACCTGTTTTTTGTTCAGTCAGATCTAGCTAGTGATTCATGCTTATTTGCATCTAGACTGGACTACTGCAATGCACTCTACTTGGGGCTACCCCTGGAAACTGCAAAATACTGTGGCTAGATTTCTGGTTGGGACCAGCTATTGGGATCATGTGATCCTGAAATTACATCAATTACACTGGCTGCCATTCTGCTTTCAAGCCCAATTCATGGTGTTGTTGTTGACCTTTAAAACTCTACATGGCTGGGAACCAGAGTATATGAAGGAGTGTTTGCTCTCCTAAGTTCCTACCTGGGAGTTAAGATCACAGGGGGAGGCTCTCCAGTCAACCACAGGGGCTCATTTGATGGGTAAACAGGAGAGGGCCTTTTCAGTGGCAGCCCAACGATTATGGAACACTTCCCCAGGGAAGTGTGCCCAGTCCCCTTTATTTTGATCTTTAGGAGGCAGCTGAAGATAATTTTATTTAGGACTGCATTTGATTAAAACAGTCCTAAACTGTGATTGTAAATTTTGATTTTATGTAATTTATGCATTTTACTAATATTGTAAGCTACCTTGAGCTCTGTAAGGAAGAATGGCAGCTAATAAATATTTTAAAAAAATAAGGTTTCAAGTGTATCCCTAAATATGCAAACATAAAAGTTAACCCAAACTCCCTGCTCATTATTTGGTGGTAAGCCAATATTTGCTTTTACTTATTGTATAGCATTACTAAAATGCTTGACTAGATTACTATATTAGACCCGCTCATCAGAAGTGGTGAGCTACCCAGTATAGGCTGGTCATGTATACGCTGTTGCTCATTCTCTTCTTTAAAGAGTCATTCAAGGATACCAGGCAAGAATGGAATGTTCTCTCACCGTCTCTCTCTAGTGTTCTGCAGATTTAAACTAGACAAGGAACATAATAAAGCAGTAATGAAGACAGCACTGACTGTCCTAACAGATTCAATCTTTCTCTCAAGAATGTATTCTACAAATAGTGTCCTAGAAAGCCTGAAAGCAGATTTCTTGGCTAAACAATGAATAAATTATTAATAAAATAAGATAGATATATCAGATAATCAACCATGAAAACAGGGATAGGCAGAGAGTACAGGAAATATGTTACTTGTTCTGAAAAACAATTAACTACACACATTATTTCATTTAGCATTTATATATCTGAAACATTTATATGGTACCTTTCAATCCAAATAAAGTCCCCCAAGGCAGAGAACATGAGGCATTAAAATTTTAATAACATTTAACATGTATATATTTTATTGTTGTATTTAACAACAACAATAAAATATTTAACAATAAAAATACATAAACTTACAAACATACACACAACCAGAGAAGAGGGCCAATAAGAGCACTACTGGGCAGAGTAACACTTCACAGAAGGGGAGAGGCTGTGGCTCTATGGAATAGCCTTTGGTTGGCATCCAGAAGGTTTAATTCACAGCAGTTAATCCATAAAAAATAAATAATAATCTCCAATTGAAAAGAACCAGGCAGTAGGTGAAGTGAAAGACCTCTGCCTGAGATCCTGAAAAGATGGCCTGATTCAGTACGAGGCAGCTTCATCTGTGTTCAAGTTACAGCAACACATTCATCCATTTCAGTGTCCATACTTAACACTGACAGATTACTCTAAAATTAAACAGATTTAAAAAGAGAACCAGAGCACAACAGCAAACTCTTTCGAATTTACCATTCCTTTAACTTAGCAACTATGCGGTATGGCTGATGCAAGTTTTGCCTATCAAGTTCACCATCAAAACAGGTGGTATTCATAGGTCCTTTTTTTTTGGAGAGGCCATATTTTACAAGATGTCTTGGTTGACTTTGGAGACAAACAATCATTTAGGTTTGTGAATGAAGAGTAATGACCTAACCCATTTTTGCAGGGCTGTTTTACATTCCTCTCTTCTGATTCTTTCCTTACACAGTTGCTTCATACAGTGCTATGTTTAAGGAGTATATGAATATAAAATAGTTGAACAGACTGTTTTGGAAAAGCTTACACTTTTTTGTTTTATATTTAAACTCTTCTGTCTTATGTCAACAAAAGAACAGTTCTTTATTCCTGCTGTCACTGTCATACCGAAACTAACAAAACAAAAAGACTAGAACATGAAAGCAACCAACATATTACCATGCTAAGAAAAGTCAGCAATGCCATCACTGAAATTGTCAAATGGAAAGCATGACATAAAAAAATTATAAAGAAATTATAATAAATTGTAGAAACAATTATATAAGTCTCCATGTATATACATAATATTATTACAATGTACTAAAGCAGGAAGCCCCCAACCTTTTTGAACCTGTGGGCACAGTTGGAATTTGAGACTTATGGCTTTGATAGAAGGCGGAGCCAAACACAACGTCTTCCTTCCTGCGTTGCAAAAGAATTGCATGGTATTAAGAAGTATGATTCGCTCATAATAGATTCTTTTTCAAAGTGCTTTAGTCAGGCTGTTTTGTGGCCTGCTTTTCAGTTTTTCTCTAGAGACTCAACTTGTGATGCTGGGAGAATGCATAGTGACCTTGTGCAAGAGCAATACCATCAGCTGTGCCTTGTCTTCTCTGGCTGTTATCTGCTCTGTACATTCCATCCACCTGGGAGAGGGTGAAGTTGTGTGGCTGCGGGCAGACTCTTCTCTCACATGGTCAGAGACTATTACATCATATGGTCAACCATTGGCTTTTCAATCACAGAAAATTACTTACAGTCCTGATTGGTGCAAAGGTCTAGCAACACTTGGGACTCTTAGCAATAAAGGAAGCAACCTAAATCTATTATTTGACGGTATCCCATAGCTTTAAGGCTTATTGGAACTGCAAACATGATTATGTAACTCTTGCAATACAGGTGTTAAGGTGGAAGCATGTGAGTAACATGTGTAGACCATTAACCAATGAGCAATGTGACTGGCTGATGGGGATATAAGAGCAGTAGCCCATTGTCTATCTGGTGCAGAGGAGATCGGATGGATAGAGAGTGGTATGCTGTTGGACTGTTGAAGGATTGATGTTACAGGACTGTGACGTGACTATTCTACTTGGACTGTGTTTACCTGTACCTTTGCCTGGCTGGACTGATTGTAAGTGAATGACTCTTGGACTGTGACTTGATTATGATATATGCCTAAACCCCAATACAACTCTGTTGAACTGGCTGTCTTGTGAGTGTCTTCATTAGAGCAACAGCTGAGACTGGTCTGACCAGAGTGGCCCTGAAGGACACTTCTACTTCTACTCTGTCATCAGTTATGGGCCCAGAGTATCCTACCTGGGAGTAACCTCTGGCTGTTCCACTGCTTCAGTGTTCTGTGAAGGAAACTTACTCATGAGTAAGGCAGCTGTGGGTGTGGCAATTTATCTTTGTCTAGGTCCATATGATGGAGTCCAGTGTACAAGCCTCGGGTTTTCTTATAACCAGGCTAAATGGAGGCAATTATGGTATGTGGTCTGAGAAAGTCACCATGTTGTTAAAGTTCCAAGGCCTGTGGGAGTCGGTGGCTAACCCGCCTGATATAACAGCTCTGCATGCTGTGGATGACGCTGAGCTGATTATCAAACTCCGCAGAGACGATGATAAGGCTTTTTCCTTAATAGGGCTTACCTTGGAAGATTCCCAACTTGTCCACATTAAAGGTGCCAACAGTGCTAAAGGTTGCTGGGATGCTTTAAAAGCAATTTATGTGCGAGAAAGTGTTGCTTCCCAGATATACCTGATGAAAAAACTCTTAAGAGCCCGTCTGGAGCCAAGTGGAGATATGTAAACTCACTTGGAATTTATGAAACGTACTATGGGTGAGCTTCAGGAGAAGAAGGTAATATTTTCTCCCCTACAGCAAGCCTACATCGTTTTGTGTTCGTTAGATGCCAGTTATGATCAGTTTGTTGCCAATTTGGACGTTGTGCCCAAGGCTGAATTAACTGTGCCTAACGTGGTCCATGAGGAAGAAGGAAAACGCCCAAATCCGGGAGACTCCGGCCCATTCTGGAAGTAATAATGCCCTGGAGAGCCTTAAAGGGGCCAAGTATGAGCATGACACTGCAAGGGCGTATGCAGTGAGAAAGTGCTACTCATGTGGCAGCACTAAGCACTTAAAAGAGACAGTGCACTATGAAGAAAGGCAAGAAGTCTACCACTAACCCAGGAGGTGGGTATGCAAATATAATCATAAATGAACATTCTTCCTGCAGTGCTCACCAGTTCCTGGTAGATAGTGAAGCGACTGTTCATATTGCCAAGGACAGAAAGATGTTTGAGACATTTACTCCTGAGCAGGACCAGTGTGTATCACTGGCTGATGGTGTCTGTGCAGAAGTAGCCGGGAAAGGAACAGTAAATATGGCAAGTCTTGGAAAGGAATTGAACATGCTGAATGTGCCAAACCTTAACTACAACCTACTCTCTGTATCATCTTTAACTGACCAAGGTTTTAAAGTTTCTTTTACAGCAACCGAATGCAGCATATGTGCAAAAGGGCTGACTGTAAAGGCGAAACGGCAAGGAGACCTGTATCTCCTGGGAATGGAGAAGAGTGTACAGGCAGTGAGTGCAAATCAACCACCCCATGACGAATGCATCCACATGTGGCATAGGCGGCTTGGATATGCAAATTTTCAGGCAGTAAAGAAAACTTTGCTGTCAGCAGGAATAATGCCAAGGCCGTGTAAATGCTACATTGACTGTGAGGTCTGTAAGGCTGTAAAGTCTAAGTCTGCCGCAACAAAAACTCCTGGCAATTTCCAAACCAAGGAAATATTGGATGTGGTGTTCCTGGACCTGATCGGGCCATTTCCTAAGAGCCTCGGAGGGGCAAAATTCTGTTTGTGTGTAGAAGATCATCATAGCAGGTATGGTTTCTGTTTTTTCCTCAGATCAAAGGCAGATACCTACCAGGCTGTATCCAATTGGCTCCGATTTGTGAAAAGGAAACTGGCTGTCTTGTGAGTGTCTTCATTAGAGCAACAGCTGAGGCTGGTCTAACCAGAGTGGCCCTGAAGGACGCTTCCACTTCTACTCTGTCATTATTTAGCCTGAAAGGTGCCTACACACTGTCATGCCCTGTTGGCATGTCTTGGTTCATTTTGGCCATCTTGGGACTTAGCTTGTTGAAGCAAAACCTGCACTGGCTTGCTGAACTCTGGAGAAGAGTCTCTTGGAACCCACTACTGGAAGGATAACATCTTGTACTTGTGAATCCTTTGTCTTTTAAGTATGTTAGCTAGCAACTAAACATTTAGCTTTATTGTTTTCTGCTAACTTTTTAAAGACATTTTTTAAATGTAAAGTTTACTCTTTGCATCTTAATCCAAAATACTCTTTGCATCTTAATCCAAAGTACTCTTTGCATCTTAATCCATAACTAACTGTTCATAAATTTAAAGTACTCTTTGCATCTTAATCCATCTTTAAAATCCATAACTCTGGTTATTTTCACAGTTTGCAATATAATCTAGCAGGGGTGGCAAAACTTGCTTGATGTAAGAGCCACATAGAATATACATAAGATATTTGAGAGCTGCCAGACATGAACGTCAGATGCTTGAGAGCCACCAGGCAGGCAGGCAGACAGGCAGGAAGAAAGATGGGGAAGGAGAGTAGAAAGAAAGCAATTTTAATTTTAAATGCATTCTCCAAGCTGCCAGCTGGCTTGGCTTGGAGAAGTGATTTAAAGAGCCAAATGACTTCTCCAAGTCAGCAGATGGGGTGGTGGGGCTTTCAAGAGCCACACAATGTGTGTGAAAGAGCCACATGTGGCACCCCAGCCACAGTTTGGCCACTCCTGATCTAGAGCCTAGACTGGCAGACCACCTACCAGTAGAACTTAACTCTTATGAATTCCTGCTGTGGGTCCATCTTACAGGGGGGAATTCCTAGCCATTCCCGTTAAGGTCAGGAGTTGGTCCTTTGGCTCCCGACTGGAGGGAAAAACAGGGAACTGGTGGCAGCTACCGAAGCTGAGGTGCACAGGGCTTTTTTTTTTTTTAACAGGAACGCACAGGAACACAGTTCCAGCTGGCTTGGTATCAGAGGGTGTGGCCTAATATGCAAATGAGTTCCTGCTGGTTTTTTTCTACAAAAACAATGGTGATGTCAGGGGCTGTAGCCTAATATACAAATAAATTCCTGCTGGGCTTTTTCTTAAAAAAAAAAAAAAGCCCTGGAGGGGCACAAAGGTGTACCCTGGCTGTTTGTAATGTGTTTACCTGTCTCCTTGAACCCAAAGGCCACTTGACCTGGACTGGGCTGGGTGACCTTTATGACGCATGGCAATAAAGAAGAAAAGCTGTGAAAACACCTTGGGACTGGAGGCCATGAACCAATTTTACTTCCTTTAGGCCTTGGACAGTTGGCCCAGCAGGAGGGTGGACTGGAGCCTCTTTCCCTGACGACGAACTTAGTGGAGAAACTGCACCAGCTTTTTTTTTTTAATTGGATTTATATCCCGCCCTCCACTCCGAAGAGTCTCAGAGCGGCTCACAATCTCCTTTACCTTCCTCCCCACAACAGATACCCTGTGAGGTGGGTGGGGCTGGAGAGGGCTCTCTCACAGCAGCTGCCCTTTCAAGGACAACCTCTGCCAGAGCTATGGCTGACCCAAGGCCATGCTAGCAGGTGCAAGTGGAGGAGTGGGGAATCAAACCCAGTTCTCCCAGATAAGACACCGCACACTTACACCAAACTGGCTCTCCGCACACCCCTTCGTCTGTCAGAAAGCATCAGCTGCCATTTCACATTTGTTGTATTTTGTATTAAACACCTTTTCATTGTAAAAAATAAATAAATAAGAATGCTACCTTATTCAGAGTCTGGCCATTGGTTTGTAAAGGTTAGTATTGTCTGTACTATTTGAAGCATGGTTCAGCCATTGCGAGGGCAGCAAACCTGAAGGTGTGGGCTTGTACTCTTGAACATTTATCTCCCCACATGCAACAGCTCAGGTCCCTGGACTCTTAAGATTAAAACACAGCTCTCTGCATTACAAAAGATACTTATGGCAACAACCAATCAGGCCTGAAGGGGAATGAAATCATGCAGTGGCTCTCTTGGATTTAATCTTTCACAGCAGCAGCACAGGATATTTTTGTGTGTTTTACCATGACATTAAGCATCAAGCCAGGCCAGCCACAGAAAGAGGAACTTGTGGCAAGCTCAGTCCTAACCAACCAACGGAGATACCAGGTGTTCCCTCCTGGAAGCCAGGAAGATGCGAAGCCCTGGACTTTCTCGCTCTGTGTCTGAGGGCTCAGTGTCAGCACTGAAAAGGCATTTCGTGGAGGGACCCAACTCCGGGTTCAGCAATACTTGGAGATTTGAGGGCGGAGTCTGAGAGACTGGATGTAGGAAGGGAAGGGACCTTGGTGAGGTATAATGTCATGCATTGCAGTCCTCCTTCCAACGCATCCATTTTCTCTAGAAGCGGATTAATGTTTAAAATAAGTAAGAAAGTAAATAAGCAAGCATATAAATAAATAAATGATTTATATAGTCTAGAGATCAATTGTAATTCTGGGAGATTGCCAACCCCACATTCGGGGGTTAGTAAACCAACCTGAGACAGGCCTAACCAAGCCAAGCCAAGCTCCTTAACAATAAAATCCCCCTCAGACAATCAGAAGGTGCGCCGGATACGCAACTATCACAACTTGCAACTTTCCAGGAAAGGAATTTCTGCTCCCATTCGACAGCCGCCGATCCCCTCAACCTTTTCGCGCGCTTTTCCTCAGCCTTGGATCTTGAGGGTGTGTGTGCGTGTGTGTGTGGACGGGGACGGGGGGACAAGGACTCGTCGTTGTTGTCACTCGCAGCTTCTCGCAGGCCCCTCCCCGTCTCCTCCCCTTTCCTCGGCTGTAGTAGCAGCGGGTTGCCGTGCTCTATTCTCTGAAGGAGAAACCGCGGTGTTTTAAGGCAGGGCGAGGCAGCGGGAGCCTGGACTTTCAAGAGCCCGTCTGGCTTTCCTCCCCCAGCCCACTTAGCGAGCACTTCATCGTTTGGAAATGGCCCACCCGTGAGGCGGCAGCAGACCCCTCCTCGTGCAGCAACAATAACGGTCGCCGCCACCGCCGAAAGGGTGGGGGGTGCGTGGAAACTATTATTTACAATTCCGTTCCCGAGGCGCTTTGTTGCTGGAAAACGCCCGCTTACTTTTTCTCCAATGGTGCAAAGTGACATGTCCAAATCGCCTCCCACTTCAGCGGCAGTAACGGCGGTGCAGGAGATGCAGATGGAGCATCTGCTGGACAATCCCCCGGCGCTGGTCACGACAGTGCAGGTACAGCATGGTGGGGGAGGACCGCGGAAGGGGGTGGGAAGAAGGCGGCGGGGGGGGGGGCAGAGGCGGCTCCCCCCCCCCCCTTTCCCCGGCTGGTCCCGGGCGGCTGCCGGGAGAAGTTTTTATTCTCTTTCAGCGATTAATGGCTTCCATCTTTCGGTCTCCAAGAGACAGCAGGAAATGTGGAACTGGCTTCCATTCATGTTCAGTCCCAGATGGGAGAAAGAAAGATGAAATTCTACCCTGATTGCACTCACTTAATTTGGTGCGGGAGGGGCGTCGAAGCGATCCTGGAAAAGGACCCCACCCGCAGCCACTCCTGCTCCCCCCCTCCCCCCAAGGAGAGACGGAGCGTCTGCCCGGCTAGCTCGGAGCAGGAGGTGCTTGGACAAGGCAGCTGGGCAGGGTGGGGCGGCATTGCCCATCCTTCGCCTCGGTGCCCCCCCCCCTCCTTGGGCTGGGGCGGCATAGTGCTCCTCAGAACTGGGTGGCCACGGTGGAGGGGCGCCCTGCCCAGGCTGCCGACCCACCTGGACTCTTCCTGGTGACCTTTATAACCGGTCAGCTGCTGATTTCGAATAACTCTCAGAGCTCATTTCTCCAGTCGAGCCACAAACATTGATTTAGATGAAGTCTCCCGTTGATCTTCAGAGGGCTTGAAAATTACTTTTGAGTGCAACAGGGTGATTCTGATTTATGAGGTCTTTTTGTCAGGAACGTTTAGTCCTATCAGAGAATTCATCCTTGAAAACCTTTGCCTAATTAAAAGAAAATACAGGCAGAAATACCTGACCCTGGGAAGATGTAAGGAAAAGGGCAACTGGTGAAACACATCATGTCGGCAAAACGCATGTTTTCCCAGATGGGTACAAGCTTCAGGGAGTGGTGGCCAATCAGGAGTTCTTGAGGTACATATTGTGTTGCACATGTATTGTTAAAATACATGTTTTTGGAACACGAAATGTCATGTTTTTCGTATGTGCTTTATGAGTACATGCTAAAAAAGTAACATTTGATGCATTCATTATACCTTGGTTGGCACTTTTTAATCACCATGTGGATTCAGATTTAGAGTTGTACAAAAAAATAGGATTTATTTTTTTCCAGTTTCAATATATATTTATGGGCAAAACAGATTATAATCCTTTAGTATAATTTAGAAGGAATGGTTCTATCTATAGTTATAGTTTATTTATTTAATGGCTCAAAGACACTGTAGCGGGATTTTTTAATTTGAGCAGGCACAGTGATGCTCAATAATTCTGTTTAAATTATTTTCATTGCCTGAAGCATACATATAGAGGACTGTATTAACCTTCCTGGTATATTAGGTGTTTTTGACAATGTACTTTATTTAATCATTCTCATTCTACATTCAGGTGTTAAGGAAGGTTAAAACAAAGAAAGTAAAGTTTTATGTTGTATGTGTAAAGATGCGTGTCTGTTTCTGTGTACTTTTCAGTGTTCTTGGTAAAGGAGCTGTAACATTGTGTGTGTGTGTGAATGTATATGCATGCATATATGATATGTGTGTGTCTGTGTGTGTGAGACAAGTTTCTTTGCCAGTTGTATTGTATCCCAGTTATCCCAGATTTGTACTAGAGAGTTGCACATGTAATAATTGCATCAGGATCAAGGAAGAGCTTACTGTGTGTTTATCTGTCTGTAGGTGTTTTAACACATGTTTTATAAATATTCACATTTTAACATAACTACAATTAATTTATTGATGTTGAATGTGCAGAATAGATACAGTTACAGGTCACTAGCAATTTTTAACTGTAATTCATTCACAGAATGAAAAGACAGAAATATATAATTTTTTTAAAAAAGTTAGGTTAGACTTAACGCAGAGATGATAGGACAGTTATTTATTTTGCTAATGGATATAAAAGTTCATGGATATTTCTGTCAAACAGGACAGGAATATTTTGACTGTAGCCGGGTTTCATACACTAAGAAGTCCTCATACTGTTGTCCAACTCATCTTTTTCCAGCTCTTTATAATGAATGGTGATAGCATTTCCACAAATAGACAAAGGTTCCAGGCAGCTACATTATAAAGGCTTATGATCTCCTGACATGACTCTCATCCACATATGCATAGGTAGATCTCACCTTTTCAAAGTCCTCCACTGCACAGTGTGGCTCCAAGTGCTTCAAGGGTGGAGGAGGGACTTCAAGCTTCCCTCCATGCCATTTTTGCCAGCAGAAACAGTCATTGGGAGTCCTGTTTGCACGTTCTTTGTGTTCAAATATCATGTGACTGAGGATACCTCGAACCCAAGCAAAGGGCAAAAAGGGCACTCTGCCACTCTATGTTTTTTCTGCTGGCAAATTGGCATGAGAGAGAACCTGGAGCCCTTCCTCCATGTTTGCAGTGTTTGAAGCTGCAGAGTGGCAGAGTGCTTTGAAAAGGTGAGTCTTCCTTTGGAAGTGCTGCTATGAGTTGTGTTGAAGTACCCAACATGACCAGTGTCATTTGTATTGTTTATATAAGTTTTTAATATTTAATATGGTGCAGAGGTTAAGAGTGTTGAACTAGGATTTGAGAGACCAGGGCTGCAGTCACACTGGAGGCTTGGTGTGGTCCCGGTATGCCTCTAATTGCAGTGGTTTAAACTGTTGTGGGGAGGTCCAACCAGACAGCACACCCCAAGGCAATTTCCCCATGGACTTGGTGGATGGTCATGCATCCACATTACAACCATGGAGCATGCTGTATGGTTGTTTTTAAAAAAATGTAGGTGGGTGCATGCACATATGTGCTCATGCGCTTAAGCATATATTGGCAGCAACTAAGGTGGTGGAAACAGATCTGACAGTTCAAATGTCCCATCCGGCTTCAGTTTGCAAGATGGGAGTTCAAACATCTGGAAAAGCAGAGGGGAAGTGCTGGCATCCACAAAGACTGGACTTCCCCTGGTGCCTGATTACTCTGTCTCCAAAGCAGGGCAAAACAGGTGGCCACCACTGGGGCACGGAAGGCAGATGTGGTTGTCCTCTTTAAATCTGCAAAGGTATTATGTTGATATTGGCGTTAACTGTTCTTGTGACCGTAGCCTAGGTTCAGATCTCCACTTTGCCATGGAAGCTTGTTGAATGACCTTGGGCCAGTCGTACACTCTCTTGCCTAATCTACCTTACAGGGTTGTTGTGAGGATAAAGGGGGAAAGGAAAATGATGAAAACTGCTTTGAGTCCCCATTGGGAAAAAAGGTCAGGGATAAATGAAGTAAATAAATAATATTACAACAAGGTGTGGTTTCAAAACAGTTTTGATTATTTTTAACACTAGGTACTCAGTGAATCTGACAAGAGTATCACATCACTCAGGAAATAAATGGCTACATATCACTGATCATCAAAGTTCTATTGTATCTTGCCATTAAAAACTAATATGTAAATCAGCTTGCATAATTTTACTTGTGTTCTTTTTATGAAGAACATTACATCTTAAATAAACTGTAAAGGAAAGAAGGTAATACAAAGCAATACTCTAGTACTTTTCAATGAGGTAGCTCTTGGTGAAAGTGGATGACATGAAATTTATTTATTTATTTATTAGATTTCTGTTCCATCTTTTTCTGAAGGCTTAGTAAATTCTAAACCAAGTTGCACCCTGAACTTGAGTAGGCTTTTAGGCCTGAACTAGACAAGATGGTAGTTCATAAGCTAAGTCAGGATTCTCTTGTCCTGACTCATCTTCATGTTGTGCCTAAGAGTGCAGTTGCAGTGGATTTATTTTTCTAAGTGCTGCAGGGCCCAGTTTGGAGGAGAGAAGAAGAGACTGGATTTATACCTCACCTTTTGGAGTCTTAGAGCAGTTTAAAATCTCCTTTCCCTTCCCCTTCCCACAACAGACACCCTGTGAGGTAGATGTCACTGAGAGAGCTCTCCCAGAACTGCACTTGAGCAGAACAGCTCTGAGAACTTGTGGCTGACCCAAGATCACATTAGGAGGTATATGTGAAAGAGTGGAGAATCAAACCCAGTTCTCCCAGATAAGAGACCACATACTTAACTGCTACACCAAAGAGGTATTTCTATGCTGTGTTCCCAGACTAACTCCTGCAGTTTTCCTGATTTAATGTCTCATCTAGTTTGGGCCTTAGAAGATTGTACTGATAGTATTTCTTAGGTGTGCTTATTAAAGTGAACGGCAATGTTTTTTCAGTAATGAAAAGCAGCAGTGGTGGGGAGTTAACTGATCTTCAGGCAAAACAACATTTTGCTGGGTTTTTAAAAAAAAATTTTTTTAAATGCTTTATTGAATTGAGAAACATGGTACAAATACATCAACAAATCAGTAAGTGTGCACCAAGTACCAATACAGAACAGGGAAGTAGGTGCATACACCATAGGCCATCTTAGAGCAAAATTACAACAACAATTGACATGACATCAGTATAGCATGGTATGAGTTACTAGGAATATTGTTATCAGCTAACACTTTGTCTATAAAGGGACGCCATTTTTCTATAAAACTCAGGGAAGCAATTTGTTGAGAACGATGGGGGTCTAAATCATAAGTAAGCTTATCTAAAACAAAATAATCCCACAATTTCAACCACCAAGTCCGTCGTGAGGGAGGAGATTGCTGCTTCCAGACTAGGGCAATTGCAAATTTAGCAGCCACAAACATATGCGAGATCAATTCCTCTACAGGTTCGGAAGTGCTCGAGGTGCCTGTAAGATTCAAAAGAGCATATTCAGGCGTAAATGGTGGAGAGTGTGAAGTGAGAGCTAGTACTTCTTGGTAGATTTGCCTCCAAAAGCTATTTATGACTGGGCATAGCCACCAAGAGTGAAAAAATGTGCTCTTCTGGCCACAATTCTTAAAACAGAGAGGCGAGATAGAGGATGAGTGTGCTAACTGCACTGGAGTCCTGTACCATCGCGTAAGGACTTTTAAGGCTTGAAGTTGAACGTTCATTGCTTTTGTTTTGTATATGGAAGAACACCAAATAGCCTGCCACTGCTCCTCAGTCAGCTCCATGTACAGGTCTCGGACCCAGGCACCTTGGTGAGAGTGTGGCACTGCGTTAAGGGGGCGGAGTAGTATTTTATAAATCTTTGATATCAATCCTTTGATCGGGATTGAGTCACAAAATAAAATCTTTTCAAAATCAGTAAGGTGAATGCGTAAAGGAGGTGTAAAGAGATGCGAGTCAAGTAAATGCCGAAGTTGAAGATACTCAAACCAGGGGAGCCGAAGGTCGGAGTCAGCCTCCAGAGTCCCTTTGTCTTTTACTACCCCATTAAGAAGGACATCGACAAAGCGAGTCAGCCCCAATCGTCTCCATTTCACAAATGAGTTTTTACGCAGTCCCGGAGCAAACCAGTGCTGACCAATAAACGTGGTTAACGGAGAGGTTGGAGGAGCTATCTAAATATGATGTTTACGCCAAACCTGCAATAAGGAAGCTAAAAAAGGATTTGGAGAAAGAGAAGATTTAACTCGTTTGGGGACATTCCAGAGCTCTTCTTGAAAAGAAGGGGCCTTAAGATAAGAATTTTCGATCAACTTCCAGTCCGCCACATAAGAGGACCTATAATATTTCACCAAGTTAGAAAGAATAATAGCATCATGGTATCTAAAAATATCTGGGATCCCCAGTCCACCCATTGAAACAGACCGTCTGCTCGATGCAAAGTTGAGCCTTGGTTTCCGATGTTGCCAAATGAATTCATTCATTTGGGATTGCCACTTATGTAGCAAGGAGGCCGGGACACACAGAGGGACAGCGCGTAAGTAGAACACTATTTTGGGAAGGATCAAAGATTTAATTAAGTAAATGCGTTCCAAAAGGGTGAAAAATTGTTGTTTGCCGGAGTAGGTTAGGAGTGACTTGATAGATTTGGAGATTTCCGCCTGATTGACAGCTGGGAGAGTATTAAAGTCAAGTGGGATGTGAATGCCAAGGTGTTTCCAAGATTTGTTAACCCACTTATAGCGATAGTGCTTTCTGATAAAGGAGATGGAGGCTGGGGATAGAGTAATAGAATGCAAGAGAGATTTATCAAAGTTTATGGTAAGGCCTGAAGCATTGGCAAATTCAGAGAGGTGAGAATGAATTGCTGGAAGTGACGAGGAGGGATTAGTAAGATACAAAGTTATGTCGTCCGCGAAGAGACTTACCTTAAAAACTTCGGTCTCCACAGGGACACCCTGGATGCGAGTATCATTCCTGATTTTGATGGCAAGAGGCTCAATTGCAAGAGCAAATAAAAGGGGTGAGAGAGGGCACCCTTGTTGAGTGCCTCTAGACAAGTTGAAGATAGCTGAGTTTAAATTGTTAATCCGAAGTAGCGCTGAAGGGGAGAAATAAAAAGAATCTATAAGATTGTGAAATTTAGGACCAAAATCCATTCTTTCGAGCAAAGAGTGCAAATAAAGAGGTTCGACCGAGTCAAAGGCTTTTTCTATGTCTATGGATAGAATACAGGCATCTTGAACGGCCTTGGATGTACAGTGATAGATCAGGTTCAATGTTTTTTGAGTGACATCAGTTAGATCACGACCAGGGATGAAACCCGCCTGATCTGGGGCAATATACTTTTCTATAAAACTATTTAATCGCTTAGTTAGAATGCTGGCAAAGAGCTTGTAGTCTGTGTTTAAGAGTGATATCGGTCGATAGGATTTGGGGTCTAGTTCATCTCTTTCTTTCTTATGCAAAACAATAATCTTGGCCAGACTCCAGGACTGGGGGATAGAGCCAGAGTCAAGAATATGATTAAAAAGAGTTAATAAATATGAGGATAGTGAGGAACTATAAGCTTTGTAGAATTCAGA
This sequence comes from Heteronotia binoei, assembly GCF_032191835.1. Taxonomy (NCBI): domain Eukaryota; kingdom Metazoa; phylum Chordata; class Lepidosauria; order Squamata; family Gekkonidae; genus Heteronotia; species Heteronotia binoei. The sequence goes on along the minus strand of NC_083232.1, from coordinate 37,019,526 downwards.
GGTGAAGCCATCAAGACCTGGAGATTTGTTAGTGCGCAATGACTTGATGGCTGCAGCAAGTTCCAGCTCATCAGTGGGGTGGTCAAGGAATTTTGCTGGTTAATCAAAGACAAATCAATACTGGTGCTCTATAAATACCTTTTTTGCTATCGGTAAAAGAGAGAGATATTTGTGAAAGGCAACAGTACTCGGGTATATAATTTTTTTACATTTACTTTTTAATAGTGTAACATTAATTAAAATATTTAGTTTTTAAGAATTCTGAACTGCTTTTCTATAAGTATATTTTAAAAAAAGTTTCTACACTTCGGGCCCTGCGGTATTTACTTTAATTCTGCAGGGCCTGTAAAACAGAGCTCTTTCGCCAAGCTTTCAGCTGAGTCAGTGGACCTCACTTGTTATTGGCCTCCCCCCTTTCATACCATCCCAGTGCTGCAGGACCTTTGCTGGACCTAGAAAATAGGCCATGTTTGTGAGACAGAATTTGCCATTTTAATTTCTGTTGTTATTCTGTAATTTTAGATCTTATATATTTTAATTATTTTTAACTGTTGATTGTTTTTATGATGTAACCTGCCCGGAGCCTGTTCTATGGGAAGGGCGGGCTAAAAATAGAATAAAACAAACAAACAAACTACACAATACCGTATTAAAAGCAATAGTAAGAAGTTATACAGCTGCCAAAATTTATCAGATTTTGCTATTATAAACTTACTGCCAAAAACTAGATAAAACTTTTGTTCTAAGCCTGGAGGAACAGAAATGTTTTTACTTGATGTATATACGGTAACTGTAAAGAAGACGTTTGTCAGTTCTTTCTAGGAGACATTTCTAATCTGTGATGCCAATACTGAAGAAATACTTTCTTTAAGCACTCATCTGTCTGTAAGAAGGAAGCCAGAGCAATGCTTCAATTTCCAATAGCGATGCTAGTGAACAATGTCAAAGACTACTGAGAAGGCCAGCAGTTTCTGTTCTTAATCTTGGCCTGAAGTAAAACTGATGTAGATCAAGAGCAAGGTTGCTAACTGCCACCATGGGGCCCTAGACAAAGATTTCCTCTGGCTTTCCTCATACCACCAACCTAATACCATATGAAGGCAAACAATATGACTCGCTGTTGGAATGAATGGGATAATAATTGGTTATCTCTGGGTATACCATCCATTCTACTTCAGTCCTTGTGTTTATATACTTTTTTTTCCTAAGGAGCTTTGTGCAGTGTACATGGTACTGCCCAATTTATTATTACAGCAACCTTGTGCAATAGGTTGGGCTGAGAAACACTAAATGGCCCAAAGTCACATTTTCTCGATCTCTTTATAAAGGTATACGTAATTGTAGCTGTACATATAGCACCACCTTTCTCAACTCCCAGGGTGATCAGGCCCTCTGAAATGTTGTCTTCATGATTCTCATAGTTGCCCTGATGAAGAGGAGAATTAATTTTTTTAAATATTTATGCAATATGATTGTCATTCTTTTACAAATAATTTCACATAGGTCTGCATCCTATAATTTTGGTCCAGTATTCGCAAAACTGGTCATTTTTGAACTGTCCTTAGTTTTGTCCATTGTACTCCTTTTCTTTCCTTTCATAATATGGCTCTTTTGGCCACAGCCTTCAGCCTAATCCCACATTGGGAGGGGTGATTCATTGTTTATAGTTTCAAAGCCATTAAGACATGTTAATATTTTCATTGTTCCTTTTTTTTAAAAAAAAAGTTGGTTGTTTCTGATATAGTGGGCAAAGTTAAGCACTTTGAAGCTCCATTCGTTGGCTGAAAATTGGGTAGAACTGGCTTCAGAACAGTGCTTCAAAACAAAGCACATGTTTTTGTGCCATTGTTGTAGCTGTAGTGGCGCAACAGAGCCCTGTGGTGCAGAGTTGAATATGCAAAATTATTCTAGGCAATTAGAAGTCATTAGTAATTTCTGATTACTGGAGGTCGGCAACTATTTGTTTGTCAATTTCCCTCTGGCTTTTGAGATAGGTTTGCATGTCTATGCCTACTGTTAGCTTCTGTAAGTCTGCTTTATGCATAGGTTGTACTTATGGCCAGAAAAACTTTCCATCAACTCTTATTTAATTTGTTGGCTGCAGTCTTATTTGGAGAGATGGGATTTGGCAAAAATACCTGATACTATCTTCATAGTGCTGGCTCATTCCGTGCTACTGCTGGTGTCTTTAAATTCTTGATTCTCTTGGATCCTTCAGATTCTGCTAACATCCAGTACCATAGTACCAAAAGGTTATCTGTCAGCTCTACCACACTAAAAGCGTTTATCTATTCTTTGGGTTTATTCCAAGGAATGTTTCCTTAGGATTTCACTGTCGATGCCTCTCTACTTTTGGAGTTTTGTTTTGATAACCTTTTGTCAAGTGAACTTTGAGGAGCTCCCTTCTCTTCATTAGCACACCTCCCCCCCCAGTGTCTGTGGAGGCTGTGGAGATTGAGAATCCCCTTCTCCTGGGGTCTGGATATGATTCAGAAAACTACTGCACTCAGTAATAATGTCTAATGCTAAGTAGATGATTCTTTAATGTGTAGTACATTTTAATGCCATCTCAAGGGGAGAGGAAGGGAAGGTGATTGTTAACCACTTTGAGACTCTTTAAGGTAGAGAAAAGTGGGATATGAAAACCAAGTCTTCTTCATTTTAGAGAGTCTTTAAATCCCCTTGCAATTTGCTGCACAAATTATTGCAGATATCTGGAACACACTGGTGCTGGGATTGAATTTGGGACCTGCTGCCATGCTAAGCTGCACTAGGGACCGGTTTTGTGGAAGACAATTTTTCCACGGATCGGGGGAGGGGGATTTGATGGTTTTGGGATGATACAATTGTGCACTTTATTTTGGTGTCGTGGTTTAAGTGTGCGAACTCTTATCTGGGAGAACCAGGTTTGATTTTCCATTCCTCCAATTGCAGCTGCTGGAATGGCCTCAGGTCAGCCATAGCTGTTATAGAGTTGTCCTTGAAAGGGCAGCTTCTGGCGAGAGCTCTCTCAGCCCTACCCACCTCACAAGGTGTCTGTTGTGGGGGAGGAAGATAAAGGAGATTGTGCGCTACTCTGAGATTCAGAGTGGAGCTTGTTGTTGTTCAGTCGCACAGTCGAGTCTGACTCTGCGACCCCATGGACAAAGTCACACCAGGCCCTCCTGTCTTCCACTATCTTCCGAAGTCTGCTCAAATTCGTGTTTGTTACATCAGTAACACTGTCCAGCCAACTCATCTTTTGCCGCCCCCTTCTTCTTTTGCCTTCTGTCTTTCCTAGCATCAGGATCTTCTTCAGGGAGTGCTCCCTTCTCATTTGGTGGCCAAAGTATTTGAGCTTTGTATCAGAGTGGAGGGCAGGATATAAATCCAACATCGTCGTCGTCGTCTTCTTCTTCTTCTTCTTCTTCTTCTTCTTCTTCTTCTTCTTCTTCTTCTTCTTCTTCTTCTTCTTCTTCTTCTTCCTACTACTACTACTACTACTACTACTACTGCTACCACTATTACTACTACATTGTAATATATAATGAAAGAATTATATAACAGCCCAATTGCTAACAGGCCAGTCCACGGACCGGGGGTTGAAGACCCCTGAGCTACAGTATACAACAATTAACCTTATTGAAATATAGATTGCTTACCTTTCAGTTTTTGTACACTAAGCTGTGAAGTCCAAAGGGCTTTTGCCAAAAGCCTCAGTTTTACTGGATCTGTCATGTACATGGTATTGCAAGGTGGCTGTTGTAGGTTAGTGGGTACGCTTATTCCCAGTAAGATGCAGAGGCTTTATCACCTACTAAACTTTGTAGTTGAGTACTCATGACAGTTGTCTAACCACTGTCCTCATACAGATCACCTAAAATCAGGAATTTGCCTTCATCTTGAATATTGGAGAAGTTTCACTGGGTTCTCTTAGCCAAAGCAAATAAGTGTTGGTTCATCCAACTTAGTTTGGATTCAAGTGTTGAACAGCAGCCTTAAGCAGCATTAGCCAGTGCTCTCTTTCTCTGTTTCATTTAACACAACCCCATGCCCTTTCCACACTCTTTCCAATGTGCAGGCCTGTGGGGGATAGGTGAAGACAGTGAAGGGAACATGAGGGGTAGTCATTACCAGGCTTGAGCTGGGTGGTCCTTACCAGGCTGGTGACTGCAGTGTAAATATGATAGCATCCCTTTGTAAGGTGGGAGGGATCCCCAGGATGCAAAAAAATAGAATCAGATGTCCTAGCCATTTATTAACATGTGTAGTTTGGGTTTTAAATTGGAACTGACACCTAATAGCACCCACAGATCAATCATCCTCTGACTGCCCACATAACTCTTATATCTTAGTGGCAGTACTGAAGCTTATTTCATTTGGGATGTCTATTTATTAAGACATTTATATCCTGCCTTTTCTTGTGGTCCAAGGTGGTTTACATTCATAGTTATTCCCCCCCCCCCCCCCAGTTTAAAAGCAAGAATAAGATAACAGACTCTAGATCTCTCCTCTATAAACAGATTCTTGCCAATTTAGACTCCCTCAAAAGCCATGACAAACAGGCAGGCCTTGCAGTGCCTCCTGAAGATCTCCAAGGAGGAACACCCCCATCTCTTTGGGGTGCCCATTCTGCAGAGCCAGAGCCATGATGGAAAAGGCCCAGGGTCTGGTAGATGCCATATGGGCTACCCTAAGTGGGGGCAGTCAACAGGTGACTGCCTGATGGTGCACAGATACATTTGGAAGGAGATGGTCCTTCAAATATGTAGGTCTCCAGTCATGAAGGGCTTTAAAGGTCATAACCAGCACCCTGAATTGAATTTAGAAAGAGCCAATGTAGCTATTTCACAATGGGAAACATATGTTCATGGTGGTGAGCCTCTGATAATAGTTGGGCTGCCATATTCAGGACTGGTTAAGAACACTAGAAGAAGAACACTGCTGGATCAGACCATATACTGTAGCTCAGCATCCTGTGTTACATAGTGACTATCCAGTTTCTTGGGGAGGGGGGCAAAAACAAGGCACAGAGGTTGAGACCTTCCCCTGATGTTGCCTCCTAGTTCTGGGATTCAGATGTTTAGTGCCTCTGAATGTGGAGGTTTCCCTCAGTCAACCTGGCTTAGGGTTGCCAGGTCCCCTTGCCTGCCAATTAATTTGGGAGGCATTCTGTGACTGTTGTGCACTGTCTTTGACTTGATGACATTACCTGGAAGTGATGTTATCACCTTGGGGACACTGCACAGGAGTGCGCTGAAATTTGGGTGAAACTCTGATTTTTGTCTTCCAAACTATAGAGTTTGCCAAATACCAGACCATCTCTGCATGATATCCCTGTTTAGGGGAGGGGCTTCCCCTACTGGCCAGCTGGTCCATGGCAGAGAGGAGCCCCTGAATCCAGGAGATCCCTGACTGGGGACTGGCAACCCTACCATGACTAGTAGCCACTGATAGGCCTGTCCTTCATGAATCTATCTAATCCTCTTTTAAAGCTGTTTATTTCTGTGTCCATTACTACATCCTCTGGCAGTGAATTTTAATTTTGATCACTGTGTAAAGAAGTATTTCTGTTTGTCTGTCATGAATTTACTGCCCATTAGCTTAATTTGATATTCTCGAGTTTTAGTAATTTGGGAGAGGGAGAAAAATTTCTGTTTGTTAACTCTCTCCTCCCTATAAATAATGTTATAAACTTCTGTTATGTCCCTCCTTAGTTTTCTCTTCAGTCCCAGACTCTTCAGCCTTTCCTCATAGAAAAAGTGTTCCAAGCCCCTAATTATCTTGGTTGCCCTCTTCTGTACTTTTTCAAGCTCTGAGATGTCTTTTTTGAGATACAGTGATCTGAATTGTTCACAGTATTCCAAATGAGGCTGCACCATAGATCTATACAGAGACATTATAGTAGTAGCCATTTTTATGTTCAATTCCTTGCCTAATAATCCCTAACACAGCATCTATTTTTTTTACTGCTGCAGCACACTGGATTGACACTTTCATTAAGCTATTCACTATGATCCCAAGATCTTTTCACTATTGTATTGTTAACCTGAAACTATTCACTATGAGAGTGGGGACTCAGTGTCAGCAAGTTCAGATTTTGTTAGTCTGTATTTTAAGCTGGGATTTTTTTTGTCTCAATGCGCATCGCTTTACACATCAACACTGAACTTCATTTGCCACATTGTCACCCAAGTTTGTAAAGATCCTCTTAGAGCTTGGTAGCCTTGGTTTTCACCATCCTGAATAATTTTGTCACCTACAAACCTTGCCACTGCACTACTCACCCCCAGTTCCACATCATTTATGAATCAATTAAATAGTACCACCCCAATATGGATCCTTGTGGGACCCTATTGCTTATTTCTCTCTGTTGTGAGAACTGTCCATTGATTCCTACTCTTTGTTTTCTGTCATTTAAACCAGTTTTAATCCATCTTGTCATCACATGACTGCTAAGTTTATTTAGAAATCTTTGGTGAGTTACCTTGTCAACAGTCTTTGTATATGTCCATGTATATAATGTCTATGAGGTCACTGTTGAATACATGCTTGTATACTTTCTAAAAGAATTCCAAAAAGTTGGTGAGGCAGAACTTCCCTCTGCAGAAGCCATGCTGATTTCCCCTCAGCAGGCTTTGTTCCTCCGTGTGCCTAAAAAATTTCATCTTTAATTACAGTTTTTACTAATTTGCTTGGGTCAGATATTAGGCTGACTGGCCTGTAATTTCCTCGTTCCCCACTAGACTTCTTTTTAAAACTAGTGTAACATTTGCTACTTTTCAGTCTTCTGGTACAATGGCTGAATTTTGTGATAAGTTACATACATGGGTTAGTAGAACAGCTTTCTCACATCAGGATCTGGAGACTTTTCGTTTCTCCATTAGGTCTAGAACAAGAGCTAAGATTAATGTGAGTTTTGGGTCCAGTGGCATAAGACTAGCAAGCAGATGTCGCTGCGTTGCAAAAGACTGGCTCATTGCAGGCCATGAGGATCTGTGGTTCTGACCCCATAATATGATGAAAGATGATCTGCCCTCATGTCAGACAGAATGGGAGACTCTTTTCATAGGGGAGAATTCCAACATGTATTGTTAACCTGAAGTAGGTCTAATGTATGGAAAACTCTTACCACCATTATTTTCCTTTTATGAATGGAAGCCAAATGTCTTTTTATTTTTAATTAGATTAATTTACTTGGTTGGAAGGGATGGCCTTTCAAAAATAGTTTGTTATGTAATGGATCTTATATATTTATTATGACTTTGTATTGTAGCATGTTCATGTTGCTGCTCTTTTGCCATTGCAGCCTATTCCCACCCCTCATTAACTACTGTTGGCTTCTGTGTCAGAAAAAAACACTGTTTTTTATTTTTATCTCTGTTCTGCAGCACTATTGCTTCTGACAGTGTAATCTCTGTTAATCAGTATCTCATTCATCGCAGTAAACCAATTTTTTTCAAGGTGGGAATTCATTCATTCTTTGTGATAAATAAATTACCATTGCCCCCTCAACAATTTCCTAGTCTTTCTTTCCACACCCTGAAGCCTTAGTCATTCTACTTTTTTCATCATCTTTCTGCTACCCCTCTATGATTCTAATTTGGAATTATTTTCTTTTCCTTTCTTAAGTAATCTTTGGTTTTCTAATTTCCCCCTTATATGTACATCTTGGGCTTGCTAAAAATAGATTTCTAAATATGACAGTCTCTGGTTTGAATAACCTCTTGAAAGTTTACATATTGTCATGGCTTTTTAATCCCTACTTGTTGGGAAATATGCATACCTTTTGAGTCTTCCTTTTTTCTTTCCTGGAGTCCTGTCAATGCCATAACTGAAGCAGTTCTTTGCATTTTTTTTTGAGCTGTGACTAGCTTTCAAACCTTATTCACTGCTGAGGGGAGACTGCATCCTCCCTCTCTGATGCCTTGGGTGGTTCTCAAGAGTTCTGCTGTGTTGGTGCTGACTACAGTGATGCTGGAGTAATGCTGGAAAGGCAGGCCAGCTTGGTGCATTCAGTACTGTCAATCAGCTGTTGAATGAGGCTTACCCTCACATGGCAGCCAACTTCAGCAGACCCATCAGCAGCAATGGGCCCGCTGGCTCCAGGAGGCACCAGGTGGGCTGACAACAGAGCTTGCGAACAGATCAGAGAATTGCAAGGCCAGAAGACTTTATGAGGCAGGAAAGGAGGGGGTGGGAATGGCTTGGGGTATATAAGGGGAAATGGCTTGGGATATATAAGCCTTGGCAGTCCCAAGATGAGGAGGAAGCAGTCAGGACTGCTCCTTTCCTAACCTGATGTGGTATAGAGAGAAACTCAAGAGAACTGGAGCAGTCAGACAGGAGCCAGGGGGATCTGGGGTGACTTCACCTCCCTCCTTTCCAAATCTTAGGTCATGGATAGTAATCAAAGCTTGGAAACCTTTAGGCGATGCCCCCTACCCTTCTGCATACCACACCTGCTGAGGCAGCCATCACATCCACCCACCCTGTCCACTTACAGTTCATTTACTGGGTTCTGTATTCAGTTATGTTTTATGTAGTACTCTGTCCAAAGATGGCATCCCCAACCCTACACTTATCCACTTTGTTGGTGGTGGCCCGGGACCAGCCACAGCAAAAAGGGCCTTGGAGCCAGCAGCCAGGCTCAGTGGATCCCAGGGGTGTGGCAGCAGCAGAAAAGGCATGGTGGGACTTTGCCTCATATGTGGTAGGCCAAGACAAGGAGGCCAGATACAGGGGAGAGCACCTAGTGAGGTGGAAAAGGCGAGAGGCAGTCTCAGCCTCACCAAACTTGAGCAGCCTCACCAAACTTGAGCCCTCCATTAGAGGAGGGCTGGAAGGGGGGTGGAAGGAAAAACCTCATTGACCCTGGCTCCTGCCAATCTCTCTCTCTCTCTCTCGGCTTGACTTCACGAACGGAGATTTAAGAAAGGTGCAGTACTCCACGTCTGCTGCAGGCTCGCTGGTGGCTGACAAGACCAATGCGGGACAGGCAGGTCCGGCCACAGTGGCTGCAGGGAAAAGTCTGATTTGGGGTTGGTGCTGTAGCAGTAGGATTCTTCCTCAATCTCCTTTTGTCCTCAAGACCAGCTATACGTGCGTTCTCAAAGGAAGAGACAGCCTGGTGGATGGTGTGCCTCCATGCTTTGCGATCTGAGGCTAGGTCAGACCACTGGTGATGGTTAATGCAACAGGTACCAAGGGATTTCTTCAAGGAGTCCTTGAACCTCTTCTTTGGTGCCCCTCTATTTCGATGGCCGGTGGAAAGTTCGCCATACAGGGCAATCTTGGGAAGGCGGTGGTTTTCCATCCTGGAGATATGCCCTGCCCAGCGCAGCTGCGTCTTCAACAGCAATGCCTCAATGCTTGTAACCTCCGCCCGCTTGAGGACTTCAGTGTTGGTCACAAAGTCACTCCAGTGGATGTTGAGGATGGTGCGAAGGCAGCGCTGATGAAAGCGCTCAAGGAGTCGCAGATGATGACGGTATAATACCCACGATTCGGAGCCGTAGATAAGGGTTATCATCACAACCGCTTTGTAAACATTGATCTTTGTGCCTTTTTTCAGATGCTTGTTGCTCCACACTCTTTTATGCAGTCGGCTAAATGCACGGTTTGCCTTTGCCAGTCTATTGTCAATCTCCTTGTCGATCTTGGCGTCTGAGGAGATGATGCACCCCAGGTAGCTGAACTGCTGGACTGTCTTCAAAACTGATTCACCCACAGTGATGCAAGGAGGGTGATAATCTTCCTGGGGTGCAGGCTGGTGGAGAACTTCTGTCTTCTTCAGACTAACTTCTAGGCCGAATAGCTTGGCAGCCTCTGCAAAGCAGGACGTCAAATGCTGCAGAGCTGATACCGAGTGGGAGACAAGTGCAGCATCATCAGCAAACAGTAGCTCTCGGATAAGTTTTTCCATTGTCTTGGAGTGAGCCTTTAATCGCCTCAGGTTGAACAGGCTGCCATCGGTGCGATAGCGGGTGTATACACCATCGTCATCATCTAAATCTACTGCGGCTCTTTGAAGCATCATGCTAAAGAAGATCGTAAAGAGAGTTGGCGTGAGAACACAGCCTTGCTTTACACCTGTGCCTATTAGGAAGGGCTCCGAGAGATCGTTGCAGTGTCTAACTTGGCCTCGCTGGTCTTCATGTAGCTGGATGACCATACTGAGGAACCTTGGGGGACATCCTAAACATTCCAAGATTTTCCACAGGCCGTTCCTGCTAATGGTATCAAAGGCTTTGGTAAGGTCAACAAAAGTCACATATAGACCCTTGTTCTGTTCCCTGCATTTCTCTTGGAGCACCCTGAGAACAAATACCATGTCGATGGTGCTCCTGTTAGCTCTGAAGTCACACTGGCTCTCTGGGAGGAGTTCTTCTGGTGGGCACCAGTCTGTTCAGGAGTATTCTGGCAAGGATTTTGCCTGCGATGGAGAGCAGGGTTATCCCCCGGTAGATGGAGCAAACTGACTTTTCCCCTTTGTTCTTATGCAGAGTGATGATGATTGCATCGCAAAAGTCCTGTGGTAGTTTGCCTTGTTCCCAGCAGGTGACAAGTACTTTGTGAAGTGTGCTATGTAGTACTATGCCCCCATGCTTCCAGATCTCTGGTGGGATTCCATCAACTCCCGCTGCCTTGCCACTTTTCAGTTGCTTGATGGCTTTAACAGTCTCTTCTAGGGTGGGGATCTCATCCAACTCTGTTTTCACTGGTTGAAGTGGGGTGAGGTGGATTGCTCAATCTTGAACTACGCGATTGGCACTGAAGAGAACCTGAAAATACTCCGACCACCGGTTCAGTATGGATGCCTTGTCTGTGAGGAGCACTTGGCTGTCTGCACTACGCAAGGGACTCTGAGCCTGATGTGATGGACCATATACTGCCTTCAGGGCTTCGTAGAACCCTCTTAAATCACCAGTGTCTGCACACAGCTGGGTTCTCTCTGCAAGCTTGGTCCACCACTCATTCTGAATGTCTCGAAGCTTGCGCTGGAGGTTGCTTTTTTCCCGGGACAGGAGGGCTGAGCAAGATGTGCTTGGTAGGCAGATCTGTTTTCCGCCAGTAATTCTTGGATCTCTTGATTGTTCTCGTCAAACCAGTCCTTGTTCTTCCTTGTGGAGAACCTGAGGACTTCTTCAGAGGTCAACAGGATGGTAGTTTTTAGGTGTTCCTAGAGTGCTTCTGGAGAAGGATCTGTGAGGCAACTGGGGTCCTCAATTCTTGCCTGGAGTTTTGCCTGGAAGGCAGCTCTAACTTGGGCTGACTGAAGGCTGCCAACCTGAAACTTCCTCCGGGGGATACCGCCTCTCCTGGGTGTAGATTTAAAGTGAAGATGGAGATTGCAGCGTACAAGACGATGATTCGTATGACATTCTGCACTGGGCATTACTCGGGTGTGTAAGACATCTCGAAGGTCTCTCTGGCGCACCAGAATGTAGTCAATAAGGTGCCAATGCTTGGACTGTGGGTGCATCCAGGTTGTCTTCAGACTGTTCTTCTGCTGGAAGATAGTGTTGGTAATGGTGAGCTGATGCTCCGTGCAGAATTCTAGCAGGAGGCGCCCGTTATCATTGTAGTTGCCAATGCCGTGTTTGCCAAGTACTCCTTTCCAGGCTTCCGAGTCTTTACCTACTCTGGCATTGAAGTCCCCAAGGATGATCACCTTGTCCTCTGTAGGGGTCTTCCGTATGAGGTTGCGTAGATCAGCATAGAACTTATTCTTTTCTGCAGAATCTGCTTGAAGGGTTGGGGCATACACACTGAAGAGTGTTGCATGCTGCTTGTTTTGAAGAGGGAGGCGCATAGACATGATGTGATCTGAGTGACCTGTTGGCAGGTTTTCGAGTTTAGAGGCAATGGAATTCCTGACCATGAAGCCAACGCCAGAAAGGCGGCTCTCAGCTTTTGACTTACCCGACCAGTAGAGGGTATAGCCAGCACCGTGTTCTTGAAGACTACCTTCCTCAGGGAAACGGACCTCACTGAGAGCTGCTATGTCGATATTCAACCTGAGAAGTTCGTGGGCAACTAGAGCAGAGCGTCGTTCAGGGCGACCACTGTCTACTGTGTCAAGCATGGTTCTGATGTTCCAACACGCAAGCTTTAGTCCTTGCACACTTTGTGAGGCAGGTGCATGCCTTTTCTTTGTTGTTATTTTTTGTCCGCAAGTAAGGATGCCCGTTGACTGCGGCTAGCCAACTGGGGGGGGAGGAGACGAGCTTTGTTTAGGCCACCTTTTCTAGGCCCCTCTCCATACGGAGCAAGCAGTGCTGTCCCTAAATAAGGCTGCTTGGTCATTCAGGGTGCTGCTGAAAAATGCTTTTGTCTCCGGGTCAGCATCAGGCAACCAATACCCTGAACCGCCTACATGCAGGATCGGGACTGCGGCTTCCAGTGGCATCTTCCACCTGCCGTTTTGCCCCTTGCCCATCGCTGCAGGACTTGGTATGTTGTGGGTTGTGGATGTGGATACCCTTCAGGCCTGCGCAGAGGAATTTTTAGGTGAAGCGCAGTGTGCGCAGTACTGGCTCCACCCTTTCACCATGGGGTCATCTGCCATAGCCCAGTAAGCCGGGACGCCGGCAGCGAGTCCTCCAGGTGGTAGATGTTACATTAACGAGCTCTGTCTGCCCGGGCTTGAGTTTTCCTTCTCTTGGCTGGCGAGGTTGGTGAGCCCAGCCTGCCCATCCGGTTATACCGCCGGACATTCGGTCGCACCATGACGTGGCAAACTCTGTGAAAACGGAGGGGACCAGCGAGAAGGTGTTGCCACGGATGCAGTAATGTAGGAGAGACCATTGCAGTGACCATCTGCCAGGCATAGCCAGACAGTGACCACGCAGCATTCACTACACCGGGAAAGAAGAGGCGATGTATTGCGCATGCACTTTCCCTGGGGAGAAAAGGACCATGTCAGTTGTTGTGAGCTCTTTGATGAAGGGCCTTATAAAAATAGGAAAGATAGATCTTTCTAAAAATTCCAGTTGTGTGGGCATGATCAATTTTGGTGTGTGTATGTGTGGGGAAGTTCCATAACAGCATTGCCACCACTGAAAAAGTCCTGTTTAAGTGGATATCTCTCCACAGTCAATTGCAATATCTGAAGTAAGATTTATCCTGATAATCTCCTAACATCATTTGGAGTACTTATGTGTGGAGACCTCCTACCATATATATGGTAGATGGTCCTTTGAGAGTACAAAGCAGTTTATATAAAAATGCATATGAGCCCATGTGGAGTGATTATGTAAGAATACAAAAGAACTATGGTCAAGCCTCTGAAAGCCCAAGTTTAAGTGCTGAACAACAATGGGAGTGCAAAAGCACATCTAGATGGCAGCAAAGGACAATAAAATACCGTGAAACAAGAACAACAATTTGCTCTTGAGTGATGATAACCAAGTTAAAACTTGTGGTCACAGGGTCAGAGGATGTTCACTCTCCATGAGGAGGAAAGGGATCAACGTGCCTGGATGGTGGCACCTGTGGGCTCTTCTCTATCATGACAGCCAAGGTATCCCTTTTGTTTCCTGCTGCAGCTTATAGCCATTCAGGACACTCTTGCAATTGGCTTCAAGGTAGATGCCCAAGTTGAAGCCCAGAGCTGAAGGTGAAGCATGAGAACTCAATTCTTTCCACCCCCCTACTTGGGAGGAAGGAGATAGGCCCGGGCCACATTAATCCTTGGTGGTTTTCCTACCTGGCCCTACCTCACTTTAACTGTACAGGTTGTTTTGGTTACTTGTTTGCACAGTTGTTCATTTATTTTGCTATTGTCACAACTTGGTAGGCAGTTTTGGCATTGGGTTGGATCTTTTTTGGGGGGAAATTGGGGTTGCATCCCCATCACCCCAGTTGGAGACCCCATTAAGTGGCAATGGGGACATGGGAAGGCTAGGATTCCCGGGTGGGGTATTCCCCAATTTTGGGTGGTTCTTCCTGCAGCCAGCCAGCTGGCCAGCAGGGGAAGCCCTACCACCAAACAGTGATATCACATGGTGACACTCTTTTTGGGCAAAACAATGTGGTTTGAGCCCAAGTTTAACCCTAGAGTTTGCCCAAAAAGTAGAGCATCCCCCCAATGATGCCAGTGTGATGGCATCACTTCCATGTGATGTCATTGTGCTGGGGACATCCCTTCCTACTCCTGGAACACCAAATTCCCTGCCATCATGACAATCGTACCTGGCAACTCTAGTTAAGGAGACATGCCCAGTTTGGGGGCTGCTTGTCTCTCCTTTCCCCTAGGTGGCAGGAGGATCACATGGTGGCATGCACCTAGGTGTTCACATTTTGCTTCCATCCCAGGTTCTTTTCTTTCAGTAGGTAGGCCAAGGGACAGTTTTTTTCATCAGACAGCATCCATTGTCCTATGCCAAGCTAAACCTCTGCAGCTGTAATCAATAATGTTGTGGCCTGTTATAGCCCCACACATGATGTTGTCTTTTTATCTGCTTGGCATCTCCCTACCCATTCAGTGGGGTCACAACTGTCTGTTCTTATTCTCTACTTTTCGTTACTTAACCAGGTGCATATACTAATTGGTAGATTAACAATTTCATATATTGGAGTTCCTTGAGAATGCTTGGGTGCATGCCATGTGAACCTGGAGACTTAGCACTTTTCCATTTGCCTAATTAGAACTCCAGTTTGGTGTAGTGGTTAAGTGTGCGGACTCTTATCTGGGAGAACCGGGTTTGATTCCCCACTCCTCCACTTGCACCTGCTAGAATGGCCTTGGGTCAGCCATAGCTCTGGCAGAGGTTGTCCTTGAAAGGGCAGCTGCTGTGAGAGGCCTCTCCAGCCCCACCCACCTCACAGGGTGTCTGTTGTGGGGGAGGAAGGTAAAGGAGATTGTGAGCCGCTCTGAGACTCTTCGGAGTGGAGGGCGGGATATAAATCCAATATCTTCATCTTCATCTCTCATTGCTCCCAAAACATGGCTGTAGTGTGGGTATCCTCTCCAAATTTTCCACAATAAAAATGGACACAATTTATTCAGTTTCTTTGCCATCTCCCCATCTTTCTTGAAATAATTCTTTCATTACTTTATCATCCAATAGCCCAATTTTCCCCCAGATGTTTTCCTGCTTCTAATATATTGAAGAAAAACTTATTGTTTGTTTTAACATTTTTAGCAATCCCCTCCTCAGATTGTCTTGTTGCTTGCTTTCTTGTCAGCTTACATTTATTTTACCAGAATTTGTGCTTCTTTTGTGCACCTCACTTGGGCACACCTTCCACTTTGAAAAGGAATTCTTTTTGCCTTTTATGGTTTCTTTAACTTAGGTTGTTAACTATACAGGCCTCCTTTTAGATTTGGTGGTAATTTTTCAGACTTGATGAATGCATTCTAACTGGACCTCAGTTAAGTTTAAATAACTTCCAGACATTCTGGAGGGATTTGACTCTCATACTTGTCCCTTTTAAGTTCCTTCTGACTAGTCTTTTGCAAAGTTTTTCTTTTGAAATTGAAAATGATTGGTTTGGATTCTGGGAACAAACTTCCATTGACATGAATGTTGCTCTTAATAGCACTGTGATCAATGCTACAAGACTCTCCTGATCCTGTCAGGTTTCCCCCAGGAGTTAGTTTAAAAGCTATTCTGCCACCTTTTTGGTATTAAGCACCAGCAGTATGGTTTCCTTTTGGTAAAAGTGAAGCCTGTTTCTTTGTACATGTTTGTTTTATCTCAGAAAAGTCCTTGATGCCTTACAATTCTAAGGCACTTCTAATAACTGCCTAGCTGGTTTTGTGTGTGAAACTAATAACAATTCTGAGAATGCTGTTTTGGAGATCCTATTATTTTTCCATCTAGAAACCTAATTTTTCCCTCCAAGTTGGCGGGGGATGGGGGCTGTGGCTTACTGACAGAGCATCTGCTTGACATGCAAAAGGTTGCAGGTTCAATTCCCAGAATCTCCAGTTAAAAGGATGAGGTAGCAGGTGAACATATGAACATATGAAGCTGCCTTATACTGAATCAGACCCTTGGTCCATCAAAGTCAGTATTGTCTTCTCAGACTGGCATTGGCTCTCCAGGGTCTCAAGCTGAGGTTTTTCACACCTATTTGCCTGGACCCTTTTTTGGAGATGCCAGGGATTGAACCTGGGACCTTCTGCTTCCCAAGCAGATGCTCTACCACTGAGCCACCGTCCCCCCATAATGTGAAAGACCTCAGCCTGAAACCCTGGAGAGCTGTTGCTGGTCTGAGTAGACAATAGTGACTTTGATTGTTTCAGTCTAAAGCAGCTTCATTGGTTCATGTGTCACTGATGCCAAAATGCACCATGACTGCTGACTCCTCCCCTGAGCTAGCTATCTAGACATTGTGTGATGTCTACAACCTTTGCAGCAGGCAGACAAATTATCATGCAGTCAAAATGCCTGTGCCTGATTGCCTCTTTATATTTGTAATGATTGAATCTCCCACTACCAAAAACCTATCTTCCCTCAAGCCTATCCTAGTATGAGAGGATATCAATTTGTTGTCCAAGGAAGAGGGTCCATTCTTACTTGGCACTCTTCGTAAAACACTGGACAGATCCATCCCCACTGTTTGCTTTCTCTTTTTATAGTTAGTTTGGTTGTTTGAAGCATTTAGAGGTAAGAAGACTGCAGATTTATACCCTGCCCTTCTCTCTGAATCAGAGACTCAGTGACTTACAATGTCCTATATCTTCTCCTCCCACAACAGACACCCTGTGAGGTGGGTGGGGCTGAGAGAGCTCTCCCAGAAGCTGCCCTTTCAAGGACAACTCCTACGAGAGCTATGGCTGACCCAAGGCCATTCCAGCAGCTGCAAGTGGGGAGTGGGGAATCAAACCCGGTTCTCCCAGATAAGAGTCTGCGCACTTAACCACTAAACCAGACTGACTCTCAGAAGGGTGCTTACCTAAACAATGCAGAATCCAGCTTCTTGCTCCAAAACTGCACTCACACACATGCAGGGCTGGCCCTAGACTATCTGTCACCTAAGGCAAGGCTAACTTCTGGTGCCCCCCTCTGCACAAATAACTGATTTTCAAAAACAGATGAATTGTGGGAAAAATGAAAAGCACAAAACTTGAAATTGCTTGCTGACCTGGATAGTCCAAGTCACTGAGTCATGTGGGGGTGCCTAATTTGGCACCCCTAGAAGGCCAGCGCCCTAGGCCCACCTTGCACACATGAGCTTATTCATATGTCCTTTTTCAGTTGTCTCTTGCTTCACTGCTAAATCCATTTCCATCTAGATTCAGGCCTGAGTTTGTGAGGGAAACAGTCTTGGTTGCCCTGACTGATGAACTTTGCTGGGAGAATGACAGGAGCATACATCCTTGTCAATTCTCGTGGACATCTCAGAGGTTTTCATTGCCATCAGTGTTGATACTGGCTGGGTTGGGATTGGGGTGGGGCACTGAGCTTTGGGGGTTCTGCTGTTATTTGACAAACCAGTTCTAAAAAGGGATGCTGGGGAACTACTGCTTGGTCCCTTGGCATTTGGGTTGTGTGTTCCAACTTGTCCTCCATGCTGTTTAACATCTACATGAAACTGCTAGGAGAGGTTTGGAGATTTGGAGTGGGGGGCCAACAATAATATGGATGACACCCAGCTACTCCTTAACAGCTAAGCAAGGTGGATCATTGGAAGTCCTGAGTAAAGGCCTGGAGGAGGTAATGGGATGGGTAAGAGTCAATCAACTTAAACTCTATCCAAACAAGACTGCAGTACTGTTGGTCAATGGAGAAGCTGCCTGGGATCTGTGGTGTCAGCCTGCCATGCTTGTTTTTACTGGCTTGTTCTTATATTGTTTTTATTGTATATTGCCTCAAGTGGGACTCTGACAAAGTGGTCTAGAAATATCCTAAATAGCTCTCATTTAGAACTCCCCAGTTAGCATGACATTCACATATACCTGGTTGAACACTCTCAAGAACCTCTTTGTAAGGTGATAACTTCCCTCTCACCCACCTGTATGTTATGCTTTAGATCTCCCCACTTTTTAGGGAGCTGACATGATGCAGATTGGCTTCTACATGAGGCATTTCTGGTTGCACCCCAGATGAGCACACTAAAACTAATAAAAATTTAGGCCTCAGAGCCTAAGGTAAAATTAGAAATTCTGGAGAAATTAGAAGGATTGTGCTTTTTTAACAGTACTTCTTCGACACTGGTTTGAACATTATGAGAAACACAAAGTATGCATTATGTATTATTTAGCCAAGTTCTGATATAACTGATCAGGCAATATTTTATGTCACCTATAGGCTTACATAGCCAACATTAGTCTCATAAAGGCTAGTACAATAATAAAAATACATTTACTTGAGTATTTTTGTCTCAGTATATTTCCTTGCTTTTATTGTTTTTTAATCTTTAGTTGTAGACTTATAATTTAAAAGGAATTGGAAATAGGCTTTAAGAAAATATGGACATTTTATTTCCAATTAATTAAAAACTATCAGAAATGATTTTATCTAAAGATGTTTTTCAGAGATATAATTAAAATAGATTCTTACACATATGCATTGCAATGGTTTCTGGATGAAGGGCAAATGTCTTGTGACCTTCAAGACAAAAATGAAAAATAATATATCTTATCACCTTTCATCTTTGGGATTTTATTTTTTTACTTCAGTTAAAAACATGCAACAGAAGTCTTGTTATGTTTAACATAGGCTTGTTATGTTTCCTGTGTTTGATATCTATAGGAACAAAGTCTGCTTTAATGCACTTTGTAGATCTGAATAATAAATGGTGATAAGGCCCATTTTCTTCAGATACTTACAATACACTTTAGCATTACTGTCCTGAATTCA
Source organism: Heteronotia binoei (assembly GCF_032191835.1). Lineage (NCBI taxonomy): Eukaryota > Metazoa > Chordata > Lepidosauria > Squamata > Gekkonidae > Heteronotia > Heteronotia binoei. Next base: position 37,000,732 of record NC_083232.1, on the reverse strand, counting down.
GTCCCTTTCTTTCATGAGTAAAGAGGAAGCCAGGATTTAGAAGTTCGTATGTTGTGAGAACACATTCTGTTTTCAGTATTTTAGCTATTATGTTTCCTTTTCATGCCAATTACTAGAGCACTCCCAATTTCCAAATAAGGAGAATTTGGGACTTTACCCTTAAGCTTAGCAACAGCTCCAGTGTTCCTCTCCTCACTTTGGACTTTTTGTTTTGTATTATAGAAAAACAGTCAAGAAGAGCTCTTCTTTGATATTCTCTTATTGAAAATATTGGGTGTTGGGGTCACTCAAATCTCAGCCCAGTATGGAATTTTATGAGGGCAAAAGCATTGTTATATAATATTATTAATGTAAATGAACCTTACAGGATCTTCCAAAAGTATAACACGTCATGATAATGTTAATACAGGGTTGCCAAGTCCAACTCAGAAAATACCTGGGGACTTTGGGGGTAGAGCCGGAAGACTTTCCCATTCCCTAACACAAATAAATAAAAACACAGCAGTGCAGTTCCCTTGAATACAGTCTTCATTTCCTCATCCTCTTTCTTGCCTTGAAAGGCTTCCCTCCACTAAATGAAAGTGAACATGTACATGCACACACTCACAAAACAGCCAAAATAAGCAGTTTGCAAGCACACACTTTTGTGATCTCACTGGGGCAATGTAAGCTGCTGAATGTAACCATCTGCTGTATTTCAACCAACTTCTTCAGACAACAGGAAAACAAAAGCAGAGCAGCATAGGGGTGAAGCTTTCCTCCAAACAAACAGAGGGACTCTGCTCTCTCTTCTTTTCAGACACTCATCAGGAAGACCCACATGGCTCTGCCTACTCTTCCCCACCCATTTAGCTTTCCTCTTGGTCTCCCATCCAAGTTCTAACCACAAGATTTAAAGGCGCACACAGAGTCCAAAACACAGGCAGTTTGCAGGCTTCTTCTAAGCCTGCTGAGGTTTAAAGGCACATGATGGCTGTTGGGGTGGGGTTTCCCCCTGCTGGCTGGTGGCAGGGGGGAGCCTGCAAAACTGGGGGAACCCCTACCTGGACTTGGGGATTGGCAATCCTATCTCAATACTTGTACTTTATATATACCTATGTGACAACCTAAATAACAGCATTTTCTCTTTTTCTACAGTCTTATGGCAAAGGTGCGAGAAGAAAAAACAGATTCAAAGGATCAGATGGGAGCACATCTTCTGACACTACCTCTAACAGTTTTGTCCGACAGGTATACTGAATTCCCCCCCCCCCCCAGTGGAATGCTGTCGTGTTTTGTTGATCTATAACTGAGACAAATAGCGAATGAGGGTAGTTGTACAGGTTTCTGTTGACAAATGTATGTATGTTTTGATGTTTTTGAGAACTCTTGACCAATACTCCCTCTAAGCTATAGAGTCTTGTGAGCAAAAATTCTACTTTGTCAGCTACTGGCATTAAAGTTGTGAGCTACTGCATAAATTAGCTTGCTCTAGGGCCAGTTTTCCTGAGGTAGGACAAAAATGTGTGAGCCGGAGGCTAAAAAAACTGTGAGCTAGCTCACACTGACATAGCCTAGAGGGAACACTACTCTTGACTCTTATGCGAATAAAGGCTTTTGACTGATCCTGTGAAACCTGCAAGGTTGTATATACTCATAGAAAATTTTGTAACAAAAATTAAATTTCCGGGCTTCTAGATTTCTGAAGAATGCTGAAAGCTGTTTTTTATTGTTAGTTTGATGATCAAAATACATTCTAAGGCTCTATGGTTCTGGAATGAGAGGACAAAGTGCTAAAACTGGCCTCAGGTCTACTGATCTTCAATGCATTATTTTTTTTTATATACATCAGCGGTGGCCAACGGTAGTTCTCCAGATGTTATTTGCCTACAACTCCCATCAGCCCCAGCCAGCATGGCCAATGGTTGGGACTGATGGGAGTTGTAGGTAAAAATCATCTAGAGAGCTACCGTTGGCCATCCCTGATATACACACACACCATTTTTAAGTTTTGCAAGACAGTTAAGGAAACTGGCTTTACGGGAGGAAATGTTGACACCACAGATGTGGCTTGTGAGTGCTACTATCACACATCAGGGAATTCTGCTTTAAAAATCATGGACAGTACAGTCTAGTAGTACCTGATTTTGATCAGCATGTCCCACTTTGAGCTCAGTAAGCAGCCTTAGATAGCTGTTTTTCAATTGATCTAACATCAAAGTATTGTTGTAAGATTATATGGAACGTGACAACTGAAGTTTGTTGGAAGATAGTGAGATACAAATGTGATGGATTTTTAACAATATAGCAGTAGTGAATACATTTCCTCCTTATTCTAATATGGTTTTATGCCTCTCCAAATAATGAATTAGAATGCAGTTGAAAGAGATGCTTGAGCAAAATGGTGCAGTCATTAAAACTTTAGGGATTATTCAGCATCCTAGAATATTTTAAATTGAATGCATTTGCATGACATAAGTGCATAAAATTGTGCTTAGAAATTTAGGTTGATTTCACAGGATGTTTTAATTTGTAGGAATGCTTGTAAAGTGAATCTAGGGCTTAATGGGTTTATTGGTGTCTTCTGCTGAAGGAACACTGTGATTCAGCTTCTATGTAATTTTTCTTATTCTACAGTGTTCATAGAAGAATATAAAATCTACCATAGTTTTACCACTCTAGGAAGCAAAACAAGCACTAGTTATATTTTAACTAACATGTTGCTGGCATCTGTATTTCAGAATCCTTGGTACCTGAATTTTCCATATCATGCATTTTCAGGGCATTTTTTTTTTAGTTTTTAAACCTTTTTTTACAGGTTTTATCAGCACATTTAAACCTGGATGGAGTAGATAGTGTTACTAAGCTATACTGAGTTAAATCATACCACATAATCTAGGTTTAGGTTCTTCTGGTTCCAAGCAAGCTCAAACCCTATGTACTTTCCTTTGAACAAATTAAGTGGTGGGTCTGGGTTTAAAAAGAATGGGTAAAATTCTCAGTAAATTAGAAGTTGTGGAAATGTGTCAAAAGGAAATATACAGAGATTTTTATAGCTTGGCGTTTAACTAGCAGTGTCAAATTTTATCATCGCTTGTTAAAAGCTACATTTCTCATTAGATATGGATTTTAATTAATCTTATTATTTTGAACACACGCGATTTCTGGAAATAAATTATTTATTCATTTAAAATATGTATGTAGTTCCTAAATAACATTTTTTGCATTTTTGAGTGTTTTACATAGTATGCTCTATAATGTCACTACATCTTATCCCAAGAGCTGTCCTCTACATCTTATCCCAAGGCTAGCCCCAGCTCCTGCTTGGGAGACTTCTGGAGATTTGGGGGTGGAGCCTGTTGAGGACAAGTCCCTCAGTGGGATACAATGCCATAAAATCTTCCATTTTCTCCAGGGGAACTGCTCTCTGTAGTCTAGAGATGTGTTAGGGAAATTGCTTTGGATCTCCTCTTTAGTTGGGGAATTAGCATAAGAGATCCTGGCAGAGCATAGGAGGGATCTTTTACCTATTTATGGAGGTGCAGTTTTCATGAAGGAGATTCCAGACGAAATATATTTTAAAATGTTTACTTAGAAAAATATATAAAAATACAATCACACATTCAAACAAGGTAAATAATTCATACAACAATCACACAGCTCCTAGGGAAAATAAAGATGAAATTGATAGGGGTAACACAAGGGTAAAACATAGACAGGGTGATACTACCTGGTCCAGATGTGCTGAGGTCCAGTTACAACTTGAAGATGTAGAAATGCACTACCATTGCGCCATGTCTGAGAGGCCCCCTTACTTAGAGTAATGGGGGAGGAACAATCTGGTTACATGTGCTCAGACTGAACAAGAAGGTGTGGCTTGTTCTCATATTTATAATCTTTGGAGGGAATCAGGCCCTGCCAGAAAAGGGGCAGTCTTGTGGTGGGCAGTGATGAGTCTTTTCTGGGTACCTGTTTGGGTGCTCACCTCAAGCCAATGAGCAGAGCTGAGTCTGGTCACCTGAATGGATCTCCAGGTAACCATAGATAGTGCTTACACAGTAATTACTATAAGGATGGGTCAGAATGCAGTTGATGGGTTTAACTGGTTTGGTTTCAACACCCAGGAAGGAAATCAGCATAGAAGTAAACAAAAAAGGCTGAGTAGAACTAATGGGCTTGCGGGATGGGGCCATTGATCAGTAGCTGAGGATTAAGTTATGAGTCATACTTACCAGCAGACCCCATTGTCCTCATGCATTCAATTTGGGTGGGGGAGTGGGCCATGTCAAGAGGATGCCTTAGGTGATGACCAGAACAAGTTCACTGCTGGTTCTACTCCATTTTGAATTGAATATTTCCTTGGCCTATTTCTGATCAGATTCCATTTTGTTTCCAGGAATAGGAGCCCCACTCTCTAGCTACTGGGGTGCTCCTGTATGAACAGGCAGTGCCTCTTGGTCACAGATGCATTGTAATTTGAATTTCCAGATCCCACCTGGAGGGTGGCATCCCTGTGGCATCAGAAAGCCAGAGGTGGTACAGGTCAAAGAGCTGGAGCCTGGAGGTGGGAGAAAATGAGGTTTTCCTTTTCCCACAAATTATCATGCTCCCCAATTGTTCTAGCAAATATCTTGTCTCATTCTAAATATGATACGTACTGTTGGTTGTTGTTTTGGGAAAAAAAGCATGTTACAAGTTTTCTGCTAGCTGCATATGATTAAAATTAAGCCATTTCCACTCAAAATGTGGAAACCCCCCCTCCCCATCTTTTCTGAAAAAAAAAATGGATATATGCCATTATCCTAAGATTTGCAAACATAGATCTTGATTTCATAAGTTTAATGCGTACAGTCTCACAAAACTGTTGGATTGCAAGAGTGTCTTTGCCTGGCTGTAGTTTTTATGCTGTAGTTTTGGATACAGTATAGCTGCATGATTGTTAAAGTAAAGATCAGTCAGTCAAACCTAACTAAACAAAATTGCTTTGATGAAAGGAACAGATATCTTTTGAAGGAATTTTGTAAGCTGCTGAAGTGTGTTTAAGTTATATCAGTGGACATTCAATTTGTATTTTGTAAAGATTGATCTGATAAAAAGACTGTAATCTTTGGTACTCTTTAAACTGATATATACAAGGCATTATAAATCTAGCCTTTCAGCCTTTAAAAACTGGCGTGATTCCTGTTACACTGTGTTCTGTCATAAACAGAACTATAAAGTGAATTTATTATCTTGTGGCATTCAGTAAAGGCTTTCTTTAGGCTACTTTATGGATGATTAATTACTTACACGGATGTTACTCCTGAATTGGAAACTGCATATATAGTAGATTGTTACGTGTTACAAAATATGTACATATTTATATTGCCAAATGTATACATAGCAAGAAACTTTTGTTGGCAGTGGGTTCCCAGGATGTTGAATGTGTATATATGGATTACATGAAATTTCTTAGACAAAGTTCGTTAAGCACTTTAAAAAGCAAGCCAGTGTACAAAACATATACTAAAGACAGGTCCTGCCCACAAAGGCTGTAGATAATCAAATGAATTAAGAGAATGCTAGAATAAAAACAGAATCTGTTGATCATTTGTGGTATGTTGTGTAGTTGTAAATATGAGTTTTTGAACTGGATTTTATGACTAGTATTAATGGACAGGTTATAGCTATGCAAAGAAACTGGGGGCCACAGACATACCTGGTCCCTATTTATGGGCCTGTGGGAGCGAGGTGGCAGGTGACACAAGGCTGGAGGGCTGCCTGGGCTGGTGGAGTAGCTGAGTGACAGTCAGGGAGGCTTCTGCAACTGTGCAGCCTCCCCAAACCTCCTTCCCACGCCTGGCCAACCAGGTTATGTAGAGCCCTGCCATGCTGCCTGACCCAGTTGGCTTCATGGCTTTTCATGAGGTAGAAGCACTTATGGTCCAAGGCTCTTACAGCTGCTGCAACCATTTAAGTTGTGACCATTTTTAGTCCAGAAGGCTGCCAATGTTTTTGGCATTCACCAAAGGGGTGGTTGCCTTTTCATCTCCTCCCTAATTTGGCACTTGAACTGCAAATGTGGGTGTTTCTTCTAGGGAACAGAGCACAATTCTAGGTTCCCAAAACAATACAGTGCAATCCTAAGAACACTTTTCTGGGACTAAGTCCTATTGAATAGGCCTGAGTAAAATCCTGAGTAGCTCTGCTTTGGGTTGCTTGCTTTTTGTTTCCCAAATCTGGATCTCATTTTAAGGTCTATGAGCATCTCTGAGGCATGCATTCAGAAATTGTGTGCTGATGTTGGAATGCCTCTCTGAATTCATAGGAAGAGCACCTTCATTATAGGAAGAAATGTGGTATGCTAGGAGCCCCATAACTACCATGTTCCTGAGAGTACCACAGATAGGGTTGTGAATCCCTGTTTGTGCAGATGCATTTTTTTGACAGGCCAGCAGACAGAAGAAAAAGCCTGGCCAGTCCAACCTTATCACAAGATACCTCCACTCAGCACAGGAGACCCCATGGAAAGGCCATGGTCTCTCCCATAGAAGGGTTCAGGCCCCAGGTTGGGGAATAATCTGAGCATCAATTCCTTATAATAGAAAGGAGCTTGAGTGAGTTCTGGGTGGAGGGGTTGAGGAGCCACTGTCACTACCACCTAGGAGCCTCTTGGGGATGCAGGGCCTGCTGCAGGCTAAGCCCAACCCAGACCTTGTTGTGGGTTGCCTTAGCCGTGCTCACTCTGGGGTGGGCTTCTCCAAGCTTCATAAGCAAGAGGAGATGCTGCACCCATTTGCCACTATTTCTGTTGTCTGTATTTGGCGGCCTCATGGAGCCAGAGCCTGGAAAGAAGCCACCACAGCCAGAGAAGAAGGAGCAGAATGCAGCTATGGTGAAATACCTGAAACTCTCTAGTACTATGGCATGGGGGGGCAGGGAGGGGTAGGCATTGGAGAAAAGGGGAGAAGAAGGAGGCAGTGATGCAGCTGCTGCCAGGTTTGGAGATGGTGGTCACCACTTTATCGAGGATACACTGCTGGTGTCATTCCACTTTGGGGGAGGTCTTTTCTGGAGCCCTCATGGATCTCTTCGAAAGGTTTGGACCCCATGAAATCTGTGTTGACCATCTCTCTCAAAAGGGAGTACAAGGATAAATTATTCCAAGTTGAGACTTCCAAATCACCTACCCTTTTTATCAAAGGAGCACTCTGTGGTTAGCTTTACTACCTCAATATAATACATTACATGGAGGGAAAGCCACAGTGTTGCACTCTATTTCCTTGCCTAGGAGCCTCTCTGAGCCAACTCCTCTCTCTCTCTCTGGCATCTGCTCCTCCTCCTTGGTGGTTTGGTCTTCCCTTTCTGCTTCAGCTGCGATCCTCTCTCTCTCCAGTCAGATTCCTCTGTTTCCTTCTTCTTCTCTTTTAATAGCCCCACTCCACACCTGCGGGACCGCCTTGCCCCACATGTTCCCCAGAGAACACTGCGATCAAGCTCTCAAAATCTTTTGGCTGTCCCTGGGCAAAAGGAGGCTAGACTCCACTCCACCAGAGCAAGAGCCTTCTCGGTTGCGGCCCTAATACTTTGGAACACCCTCCCAGAAGCCATCAGGGCCCTGTGGGATTTATCGCAGTTCCGCAGGACCTGCAAGATTGAGCTGTTTTGGATGGCATATAACATCTAATGGGAGGGGGCTGCCACCACATCTGGATCCATCGTGCTTTTATTACTAACTGCCTAGGAGCTGTGTGTGTGAGAAAGAAAATATTACATGATCTGCCTGAAGTAGCACCATTGCCATTTATCTGATTGATTGTTTTAATATTGCTTTTGTTTACTGTCTATTTTATGCTGTTAGCCACTTTGAGTCTGTACAGAATGGGCAGGATATAAATATAATGTAAATAAATAAATAAACACCTGATCTTTGTGCTTTGTTCCAAGTTTCTGGTTCTTACCCAGTTCCTGTTCTCCATAGCTGTGCCTTAAATCACCTGAGCCTAGAAAGCCATTGCTTCCTCATCCAGGCTTGCTTGCTTCCTCCATGCCTCCTGAGCCTCCCTATGGGTTTTGGGTGCAGTACCTCCTCCCACTTTTTCCCACTGTGATGATCAGCAGTCCTCTCAAACCCTCTGCTAAAGTATGCTGAATGTTGTTTTAAAACCTGAACAGGTCTAGTTGCATATGCAAAAATTAAATTTAAATATTTTAAATATTTTATTGATTCTAGTTCTAAGTCTTTAATAACATAACTTAAACTTCAAACGTTCACTATAATATTATGACAATATAGCTAGTAGATTCAGTAGCAATGTTGGACTGAGGCAGCAGAACAAAGTTTTACTCCAGTGGCACCTTTAAGACAACAAAGTTTAATTCTGGGTATAAGCTTTTGTATGCATGCACACTTCTTCAGATAGGGTTAGTTACTAGTTTCTCCTTCTATATGTGAATATGATTTTCCTCCCATTCAGTGAATAGTGTCTGGATACCACATTCAAGAGGGAAAAAGTTTCATCGGGGAAGTGACTTTTATAGATGTACACTTGATTCCAGCAGCAACTTTCACCAGATCTTTTTGTGTTTTGATGCCTCACAAGCTGGTCTAGATTGTACCCCTTTCTTTGGGCTATGGCCAGGAAAATAATCTGCTGTACGCCAAATGGAAGTGCTGGATTTCTTCCAAACTGTACAGCAAGTAGATTTCTGCTGAAGTACAGAAAAACCAGTGGGAATATTACAGAATGTGCAAGTACACTTTAATGCCCGATTAGACAGCATTATATTTGCAGCACAGATATCTTTTGGAAATATTCAGCTTGTCATAAACCCGATGTAGGTTTCACCCATTTCATATCAAGTCTCTGTACTGAAGGAAATCAAGTTAATTGGTCCTCATTTTTAGGTGAAGTAATCTCACTTTGTAATAAAAATTAATCTCAAACCATGTGACAAGTGGAACAATTTAGGTTCTTCCCAAGTGCTTTTTTACAGGAAAAAAAAAAATACCAGTTGACATTGGAAATATGCACAGACTGAATTTATCTGCTTGCTGACTTGATTTAGTCTCACATGCTGTGGTCTACCTACTGGTGCAGTGTTTCTGGTTGTTACATTGCAGTGTTGGGAGTTTTATGACCCACCCTAGAACTGCATAAGGACTGTTTGTATAATAGGACTATTGCAATGTAAAAGTATTTTATTAGATATTGTTTATCTTTTCCAGTACAGACCTTGTATACTGCCCACTGACAGAAGGTTTTTAAGGTGTCTGATAAAGCATGTGTTAAATGACTTAAACAGATCATTTTTTTTGTTTAAAAATCTTGCATCTGATATGGAGGCAATCTGTTGCCACAATTCTGTGAAAATTGCCAGTTAGTAGTCCAAGCTATTTCTGTCCATTCTTCCACAGTTCACTAATGTACATTCGCAAGATTTTGTTTAGTTTCCCTGCAGAGCTATTCAGACACTTTTTTTAAAATTCAAGGAATATAATTTGGTTTTTTCCTCCACTGTCCATTTCCATTTTTCATTGCAACACTAAAGAGATTAAGAAAATAATGCTGGGGTCATATCGTACCCTTAGCAGTGGACAGTGTGCAGAAAGTACCAACATCCTCCAGATACTACTAGGGGGGAAATGTTTGTCTTGTGGTTGCTCTTTAGTCCAGAGAAAGTGAATCATATTGTAAAAAACATTTGTAGATAGAGAAACAGTCTCTCAGTAGTAGAAATGTTTGTTAGCTATATCTTGTGATTTTTTTTTAATGTTTTAATGTATTTTGTTTAGTATCAGTCAGTATAACAGTGGTAGGAACAGGAACAAGGGGAGTTCTTTTGTTGTGATTTCAGTAGTGGCAATGGCTGTATCAGCATTTACAGGATGACAGCTGGGAGTGGAATTGCTAAACCTCATTTGACTCCTGTCAGCTCTGGTGCAACAGTGGGAGTGGTTGTGTCCCGTTTATCTCCAGTGGGAGTTATAGTGAAATACTGTCTCACATATATTCTGATCACAGCAGTCTTTATTTTTTTCTGACAAGAGGACACACCATACCTCAAGTGCAGCATAAACAAATAATGGAGGTCCAAGAACTGGCTTTAATATATTTTTGAGAACATTTGTATGCTGACCTTATGTCTCCAAATGGAGGTACCAAAGGCAGCTAACAATTCATAAAATATAAAAATAAAAACATGCTATAATGCTTCTTTCTTTTGGTGCAAACTGCCTTGATTGTATGTACCTTCCAGTGACATGTAAGAGATCTTTCAGATTATCATCCTAGCTCTCTAACAATTTAATTTATATCCCACCCTCCCCCCTTAAGGCAGGCTCAGGGCAGCTCACAGGTTAGGGTCAAAAATGACCAACAAGATAGAAACATCAATAATACATAAAACATAAAAGCAATATTAAAATATCAGTTTAAAAACAATATAACAGTAGATGCTAGGACAATAATTCATGATGTAATTACGTTTCGATGGTAGCAGTATAACTGGATAGTCAATCTTAGATGTTCCAAGGGACCCCAAATTGCCATAGCGTGGTAGGAAGACCAGAATGATGTTAAGTTCCGGTTTATGGGCCTAATCCATTGCTGTAAGTTGTCCTTATGGGAAAGCAAGGTGGAAGAGTGCCGTTTTACAGGCCCTGCGAAACTGTGGAAACTCTCGCAGGGCCCTAACATCCTCTGGCAACTCATTCCACCAGCTAGGTGCAGCTGCGGAAAAGGCCCTGGTTGACTGAAGCCTAACTTCCCTGACGCTGGGGACTGTCAACAGGTTTTGAAACCCGGACCAAAGTGCTCGCTGGGGCATATATGGGGAAAGGCGGTCCCTGAGGTATGCAGGACCCTGGCCTTATAGGGCTTTAAAGGTTAAAACCAGCTCCTTGAAGTGAATCCGGTACATTATTGATAGCCAGTGCAGCGCTTTCAGCACAGGCTTAACTGTGTTCCCATAAAGGAACTCTCACAAATAGCCTGGTGTTGGCGTTCTGCACTAGCTGTAGATGCCGGATTTGGGACAAGGGCAGCCGCATGTAGAGGGCATTACAGTAATACAGCCTCGAGGTGACCGTAGCATGGATCACAGTTGCCAAGTTGTCATGTCCGAGAAAGGGGACCAACTGTCTCACCATCCGTAGATGGTAGAGTGCTGACTTGGCAGTGGCAGCTACTTGGGCCTCCATTGTTAGGGAGGGTAACAAGTACCCTGGCAGGTAGAAGTGTCTTGAGCCTGGTATTGGAGACCACTAAGCCATTTGTTTTTTGGGAGTTCATTGTTTATTTGTTTGTTTACAAAGTTTATACCTTGCCTTTCTGCCTCATCAGGGCCACCAAGGTGGCTAACAGATTAAAATATACATCCTTAAAACCATGAAAATCAAACAAAAGCACAAACAAAAAAGAGCCAAACAGTCTGTTTCAATCAGGAATGCATGAAGTTGATGATGATGATGATGATGATATTGGATTTATATCCCGCCCTCCACTCCGAAGAGTCTCAGAGCGGCTCACAATCTCCTTTCCCTTCCTCCCCCACAACAGACACCCTGTGAGGTGGGTGGGGCTGGAGAGGGCTCTCACAGCAGCTGCCCTTTCAAGGACAACCTCTGCCAGAGCTATGGCTGACCCAAGGCCACGCTAGCAGGTGCAAGTGGAGGAGTGGGGAATCAAACCTGGTTCTCCCAGATAAGAGTCCACACACTTAACCACTACACCAAACTGGCTCTCCAAGTTGTCCAGTCACCACACACTCAATCACCTTGTTCAAGAATGGAACATTTGAGACTGTTCAGTAGTTTCTTAAATCTCCTGGACTTCTATAGTAGTAGGGTTTTGTCCCTTTACAGGGTGGAGTTCACGCCCAATGGCATAATGGCATAAATTATCCATCCATAGGCCTGTTATCCGTTCTCTGCAATGGTAGCTGTTCCCCTTCAAACTCTAGCAGGGCGTGCCCTTTGGTATTCCTGAGTATGAAGTCACTCTGACTACAGATGTTTCACTTCTTTGTTGGGGTGCTCATTGTGAGGAGTTTTCTGCTCAAGGGACATGGTTTCATTTATTTATTTAATCAGATTTACATCCTGCTCTCCCCTGACGGGCTCTGGGCGGCTAACAACAAACAAAAGCAACATAAAATATTTGTAAAAATACAATAAAATAATTTCCATACATTTTATAGTCATTAAAAGTCCAAGATGCACGTTGATGTTCTGGTTATTCTGATGTTTCTGGTTTCAATTATGTTAGTTCAGTGAGATTGTCAGTGCTGTGGAATAATAGCTACCTCCTTTAACCATTGAAGGCAAGTTTGAACAGTTTGGTTTTACAGACCCTGCAGAACTATGGCAGGTCCCCTCAGGGCCCTGATGTTTTCGAGGAGGGCATTCCACAGAGCGGATGCTATTTCCAAGAACACTCTAGCTCTGGTGGTGAACAATTGAGCTTCTTTTGCTCTGGGGATCTTAAGAAGATTTTGGGACCCTGAATGTAGTGCTCTCTGGGGTACGTATGGGGAGAAATGGTCCTGAAGGTAGACAAGTCCCAGGCCATATAGGGCTTTAAAGGTTGTGACCAGCACCTTGAAGCGAATCTGGAATGCCACAGGCAACTAGTGCAATGTTTCCAGCACAGGTTGAATGTGCTCCCATACAGATAGCTTCATTAACAACGTGGCTGTTACATTTTGCACCAGTTGCAGCCTCCGAATTTAAGTCAAGGGCAGCCCCATGTAGAGGGTGTTACAGTAGTCTAATCTCGAGGTGACCGTCGCATGGATCACTGTTGCCAAGTTGTTGTGCTCCAGGTATGGAGCCAAATGCCTTATCTGCCTAAGGTGGTAAAATGCAGATTTGGCAGTGGCTGCTACCTGGGCCTCCATTGTCAGCAAAGGCTCCAGGAATATCCCTAAGCTCTTGACCTTTGGAACTGGTGCCATAGGCGTCCCATCAAAGGCCAGCAGAGGGATATCTCTACCCAGACTACCGCAACTTAGGCACAGGACCTCTGTCTTCCCTGGATTCAATTTCAGTCGACTCTGCCTGAGCCATTTCACTACGACTTGCACTGCCAAGTCCAAATCTTCCAGGGTGCAGCTGGACTGGCCTCCCATCAATAGTTAGAGCTGGGTGTCATCCACATACTGGTGACAACCCAGCCCATATCTCTGGACAATCTGAACAAGGGGGTGCATGTAGATGTTAAACAACATCAGGGAGAGAACTGCCCCCTGAGGCATACCATATACAAGTGGGTGCCTCTGGGATGATTGCTCCCCTATAGCCACCCTTTGTCCCTGGTCTTGGAGAAAAGAAGTAAGCCATTGAAGGCAGACCTCTGAATCCCCACATCGGCGAGGTGGCAGGACAGCAGCTGGTGTTTTTCATCAGAAAAAAACAGCTAAATATTAATATAATTACGGGCAGTTCACCATGCTCTCTGCTGTTTTGCAGATATCCTTTGGAACTGCTCCATTTTGATCTAGAGGGATAATACAATTACAATGTTCTACTTGAATAAGCAAGAAGAAATGGGTTCCACGGTATGATGCGGGGAGGCCATAATGGCACTGAAACTCAACACTTCCCTTCATGCTACCCATATTTTGAGGATTTTAAACAAGGAAGCAACCAGACTAAGCAGGACCGATATGGGCTCTGATGAGTGGTCCATCAGGGACACTTACCAAAACCCAGTTTTTCCCCTATGGGGGCTCCCGGATGTGAACATTTGCCACAGCAGGAAACGTGGATGCTGCCAGGTTTTGTTCCCTGGTTAGGAAAGGCCCAGATTCTCTTAGGGATGCCTTTCAGATTTCTTGAAAGAGGGTCTTGTTTTATGTATTTCCCCTTTTTCTGTTCCTCATCAGTCATAAAGAGGGTCAGGAGGGTTGGGACAGATAACTTCCTTTTGGCTTTGCCAGATTTGGTTTCCTGCCATGATGGCTATGGCTCAGAGCTGATACCTTTGTCCCCCAAAACAGCCAGATCTGAACAGTGTCAATCAGGTGCTGCATCATGATGTATGTTGCCCCAATTTGATGGCATGGGGGTTCTAACCTTTTCTCAAGAGCTTAGTGAAGTTCTCCTGCTCTTGCTCAAACCTGCTTTTAGGAAGCTTTATATATGCAAGTGGAATAATTTTGCCCTTTAATGATTGTTTAGGAAGGTGTCCACTGTTAGGGCACCTTTACAAACTATATTTGATTATTTACTAGCTTTGAGAGCTAGGGGTTTGGCCTTTCTGTCTCTTAAAGTTCACCTTGCAGCCATTTCTTGTTACCGCTTTGGAATGGGCAAGGAATCAGTTTTTTCTCACTATTTATCCAAAAGTTTCCTCAAAGGCTTATTTAACCTTTGCTCTCCCTGGGTCCTACTGGTTCCGCAGTGGTTTCTTCCAGTAGTTTTGGCACACCTAATGTTGAAACCATTTGAACCATTAGCTGCGTGTTCAGTGGCAGGACTGTTTCTTGGTGGCCATTATGTCATCTAGGAGAGTTAGTAAACTTAGTGGCCTTAGGAGTTTTTGAAAGTTTTTTCTGAGAGGGTAGTTTTCAGGCCTAGCCTTCATTTTCTTCCATAGATTGTATCTAGGTTTCACTTATCCCAAGAAATCATTCTTCCCTTCACTGAGTTCTGAAAATGAGAAAGTGTTGCACTCATAAAAGGGCTTTATTATTTTACCTTAAGAGGATATTAGAGGTTTGTACAGACAACAGAGCACATTTTTTGTGTGTGTTTTGATGGCCCTAATAAGGATAAAAGAGCTTCACTCCAGACCCTGTCCTGTTGGATTATTCTGTCATCAGCAAATGCTGTGCCCAAGCTAAATTGCCTTGTGCCATTCAACCAGGGTAGTGGCTTCTTCTACAGCGTTCCTTGATGCAGTGTCGTTGATTGAAATCTTTCAAGCTGGTACATGGTCTTCAGTGGACAGATTTGTGAGAGACACTTTTGAGAAATCTTCCATAATAGAGAAGGATTCAGCAAGCTATAAACCAGTGTCCAACCTTCCTTTTTGGGAAAGGTTATTGAAATGGTAGACTAGCACCAAGAATACCTGAATGACATATCTTCCTTAACACCAATAAAAGACTAATACTTTTGCAGCAAACTGCAGATTTTTGTTATATGTGA
The DNA here is from genome assembly GCF_032191835.1 of Heteronotia binoei. Classification (NCBI taxonomy): domain Eukaryota; kingdom Metazoa; phylum Chordata; class Lepidosauria; order Squamata; family Gekkonidae; genus Heteronotia; species Heteronotia binoei. Next base: position 36,985,620 of record NC_083232.1, on the reverse strand, counting down.
GTCACAAACTATGGTTTGTATTCATCTCTAGAAAACAGTATTCCAAACCATGGTTTAATCCTGAAGTGGGAGTCTTTACAGTGGCCTTGCATGAAGAGAAGAGAAATGAAAGGGAGCAGATAGTCAAGGTTCATCAGATTTATTCTCAGATGAACAAATGGGTTCATGGGTTGAATCCCAACCAAATTTTCGATCAGCAGATTGGAACTTTACTGACTTTCCCCTCCCACTGGATCCCACTGATCTCCATGGGGGATAGCAGATCCTGAGGAACAACATGAGACGATCTACAGTAGGAAGGGGGAATTGGTCAAAGTTGCCAGTATAGTATGGCTCCAACCTCATGTAAGTTGCTACATCTGAATGTAGAAGAGATACATTTGATTGCCTAATAAAACTCTGTCTAAAGGAAGGCTATTCAGTACCTAAAAAATTTCCTATACTGTATTTTCAAAAACAAAAAAGCAAGCCTTCCAAGGATGGAGACTCTATAACTTTGTGTGTGTTTTAATTATATTATCTAGATCAGGGGTGTCAAAATCATTTGTTATGAAAGCCGGATCTAAATGAGACCTTGTTGGGCCGGGCCATGTCATGTTAGGCCAAGCCATACTGGGCTGGGCCATGTGTTTACCTATTTAAGATTAGGTAGCAGAGATATAGATTTTATAAAGAACACAGACAAACCCAAATATATAGTTTTAAAAAACTTAAAACATTAGCACTCATTGGTTTTAAAGATGCTTTCTTTGTATTTCTCCCATGGGATCCAGGGAACTGGGCAAAGGAAGCTCTGGCTCTTTCCTTCCTTCCCCAGGGGATGGAGGGGTGGGAAAGGAGCCTCAGCCAATAGAAGGAAGAGAGGCTTGGCTCAGAAGCTATGCTGTGCAATTGAGAGAGCCTGGCAAAGCAAGCTATGCCTCACCCCCTTCCTCCCCAAGGGAGGAGCCTCAGCCAATGGAGAAAATAGAAGTTTTGCTCTGCACCTCCTGTGCAACTCAGCAGACCTTGCAAAGCAAGCTGTTATGCAGAAGGAAGCAAGATATAGGGAGAAGGAAGCAGATGACAACCAGTTGCTCGGGGGCCTGATAGGAGCCCTCCAGGGGCCTGATTTGGCCCCCAAACTGCATGTTCGACACCCCTGATCTAGATAATTTATTCCAACCTGCCTTAGAAGAAAGGTATAGGAATTATTCTGATGGAAAGTCTGTACTTAACTGTGTTGTATTTTCAGGTTTCATATAATAACACGTCCATATAATTTTACATATAAATGTTGTGATGTTTAAAGCAGATAAACTTCATATAAAATTAAAACAAATGTCTGAATAATTGTCCCAGCAAGTAACCTGCTCTACAGGAGTAACTCCAAACTTTCAGGAACTGGAGTAACTGCAAATTACACCAAGATGTGCTTTCAAAAAGGCATTATCAATACCTATTCCAAACTTGCTTTGGCAATATCTGTTTCTCTAATACACTAAAAGTGCTATCCTAAGAATAAACCCCCTGAACAGACCTGAGTAGGTTTCTGCTTAGTGTTGCTCTGTTAGAGGGTTTCAGATGTTCTGTGTGGTTCAGCCAGAGTTAATTTTTTTCTTTGTAATTCTGCTTTGTACAGCAAACAGCAAACCATATTTTGTGATTAGGATGAGTGGTAAACTGCAGTACTGCAGTCCAAGCTCTGCTCACAACCTGAGTTCAATCCTGGTGGAAGCTGGGTTCAGGTAGCTGGCTCAACGTTGACTCAGCCTTCCATCCTTCCGAGGTTGGTAAAACAAGTACCCAGCTTGCTGGGGGGAAAGTGTAGATGACTGGGGAAGGCAATGGCAAACCACCCTGTAAAAAGTCTGCCATGAAAATGGGAAAGCAACGTCACCCCAGAGTCGGAAATGACTGGTGCTTGCACAGGGGATTACCTTTACCTTCCGAGGAGAGGAGAGGAGAGTGAGGTGCATGAGCCTGTGGATTCCTCCACTTTCATATGTGTAGTGTTTTATTGTTAGATGTGAAACTAACCTGTGCCTTTCAAAGAGCTTTCATTGGCCACTGTGCTGCACATGGATTTGATTTTTAATTGATTGTGTGCACCTGAGTGCACACACTGCAGTAGTGGAGGTACTGACTGAAACTGAATCAGATACAAAAGCTAGCCTCCAGTATATTATATTTATGTACAAGGATTGTTTGCACTTTCATATCACAATTCGTCAATTATGAACATCTACCTTCTATTTGCCATCTGATTCTTTCTGTTGATTTTCCAAATATAGCATTGCTTCTCTGGTTTTGATGGACTAAATAATACTGCAATGCACATACAATCAGATATATAAACTTATGGTCTTTGAAGTTTTTGGAAATGATTGGTTTCCCCCATTTTTTTAAATATTTTCTATCTGCACTCTGTTTTTGCAGTCCACAATGGATAGTTAGAACCTGATACCAAATGAAGTGTGCTGGAAACATTTCTTTGTCACTTAGGTGTCAGGGTTACATTCGGATGTCTGCCTTTCTTCCATCTGGCTTCAATGGTGTCACTAGCACCTTGACACACACAGTACCTGGATTCTTATACCAGTTTGTCAAGGAAGTGGGTCTGCTTGACTCAAGAGTGTGCAATGGCAAAGGTCTCTATAGAAGAGACCCCAAATGAGGAAGATACACAGAATGCAGATCAAAAGCAAATCTTGGATACAGAGCACAAAAAAGAGGAATTACAAAATGAAGGTGATCAAGAAAACAAAGAGGAAGAATCAAATGCAAATGAAATTCAGAATGTAAACAATGTTTTAGATACTAAACCTCAGAAGGTAAGAAAAAGCATAACATTTACATTTTCTTGTTTTGGTTTTATAAGCTTGTTGTAACATACTTTCTGAATTTTTCTTGAATGAAATTAGGGATGGACTTGTATTCAGATATATGAGCAGATCAAAATTATTACATCGTCTTGAGGTTCAAGGAAAAGTAGAGAAGGGATATCTATCAGACAGGAAGATGCAGTTAAGACAGTTCAAAATATCTAAGATGCTTCTCTGAACTAGCTGGTTGGTAGCTAATTCATTTCATGTGAAACATATAAAATGGACAATTTAGCATATATGTGGATACTCCGTGCAAGAGTAGTTTGGTTATATTGACAGGACTGACATAGACATTCATTGAAAGGTCACCAAGTTTAGGTATGGCAGATATTTAAAGATAAAAGGATGATGCAACTATGTGGGGTAGAGAAAGTTTGGTCTTATCCAGGACCTTTTTTGTAGAAAAAGCCCAGCAGGAACTAATTTGCATACTAGGCCACACACCTCCTGACCTCAAGCCAGGCAGAACTGCGTTCCTGTGAGTTCCTGCTCAAAAAAAGCCCTGGCCTTATCATCTTGTTTCTGTTATCTCCTGTTTGGAAAACAAACAAGAAATCAGATGTAGCCTCTTGTAGACTTGGGAGCAAGAACTGTTTAATAAAACTCCTGTTATTCTCTCCCCCACCTCCATATTCTATAGCTTCTGTAAGGTTGTCAAAATATCCTTTCACAGCAGTAATATCTATTATGCCGAGGTATGTCTTTGTATAGCTGTGGGAGTTTAGGTCTTGCCTTGGGAAATTGCAACAAAAACACACTTGTAAGATCTAGACACAATTAGTCCAATGTCCCAAATATATCAAACATTCTGAACATACCAAATATTCTGAAACTGAAAACCAGGGCTTTGAAGGTTTTGTTCAGAACATCTTTTAACAGCTTGACAGGTGACTTTAAAAAGAAGGTGTGAAATCTTTTAAAACATTTGCCAGTTGTGTGAGAATAAATTACATAGTAAAAGTGTCTCATATAAGAACATATTAAAAAACTTGTCTCCAGTTTACAAAGGCATTTAGCTATTATCTTAATGAAGGTATGCCTCTGTAGTATAATAGATCCAAGTGGGCAGCCATGTTGGTCTGAAGCAGTAGAACAAAGTAGGAGTCGAGTGCACCTTTAAGACCAACAAAGTTTTATTCAGAACATAAGCTTTTGTGTGCTCCAAGCACACTTCATCAGACGAAGAATCAGGTATAGTGGGCAGAACTACATATAGCTGGTAGGCGTGGTTTAGAATGCAAAATGGTACAAATTTAAGATCCAATGACAGAATAGTAAAATTAACAAATTGAGCAAACCTTTGATCTGGGTAGCATGAGTATGCGAAAGCAATAAAACAGCAATATGTCAAAATGTGAGAATGTCTGTTAATCATTCTATTATATAAGCCTGGGTCAAAAAGAGGGCATTACTTTCTCAGTTTTTCCATCCAACTAATTTACCTTTTAACATGTAACATACATATAGTTTGCCATTAGAAGAAAAATACATTAAAATATAGTGGAAGATGGGTTTAGTATACGTAATGAGATAAACAGCCATACTCAAATAGGGATATTGGCTGTTTATCTAATTTTACCAACCTCGGAAGGATGGAAGGCTGAGTCAACCTTGAGCCGGATACCTGGACCCAGCTTCCACCGGGATCGAACTCAGGTCGTGAGCAGAGCTTAGGACTGCAGTACTGCAGCTTTACCACTCTGCGCCACGGGGCTCTCCACACACACACACAACTTCACATCATGTCTCTGGCATCTCATTGTAGTTTTCTCTTGAAACAGCTATGTAACTTCCTAATACAATGGAGCCTGGTGCATTGCTTGATGTACTGAATATAGTGAATACAGTGAGTGGGAAGGCACATATGTTGTTCTTCATATTATATGCACCCACTGAAATTTGTATTCCTTTCTGTTACATTTATGGTAAAGCATTTGGTTTTAATACATTTTTCCCTGAGTTCACTGGACAAAAAGATATCTATCAATCACAAACTGGGAGAGCCAGTTTGGTGTAGTGGTTAAGTGTGTGGACTCTTATCTGGGAGAACCGGGTTTGATTCCCCACTCCTCCACTTGCACCTGCTAGCATGGCCTTGGGTCAGCCATAGCTCTGGCAGAGGTTGTCCTTGAAAGGGCAGCTGCTGTGAGAGCCCTCTCCAGCCGCACCCACCTCACAGGGTACCTGTTGTGGGGGAGGAAGGTAAAGGAGATTGTGAGCCACTCTGAGACTCTTCGGAGTGGAGGGCGGGATATAAATCCAATATAATCTTCATCTTCTTCATCTTATACTTAAGTCATTTTTCCTGGTTATCAAATTCAGCTTTTATAGTATAATTCATCAGAATATGGAGCAACAGATCTACCTGTTAATATGTATGGACAGAATTTATATTGGTGTATTTTACATTGATGGAATATTTGAAGTACAAATGCATGGATTCAGAAAATGCATGGAACATTTTAGGGAGAACTGCAAAGTCTAAACCTCTAACAAAATATTTATGTATGCTTTACACACTGTCATTAGTAGAAGTACTCTCTAAGTTGAAATGAAAATGAAGAAGACAGATGGGGAAGGCCTTTGGCTTTTTTAGCCCCAGCCTGAGGAAGGTTTTTATTCCAACCCTGCTGTCACTCTTGATTTTCTGACTGATCAGGAAAAACCACAGAACTTCAGCCTTCCTTTGCTTTATAGGTGAATCTCCAGCCATGCTCATTTCATGGGCAGGCTGTTACTTGTGAGAAAGCCACTCATGAAAGTCAGAAGTCAGTAACTTTTCTCCTTACTAGGAGGGCTGTTCCTTTTCCTGTAGCACCTCCTCCTCAGTAGAGATGTTCCTCCTTCATCTAGGGGTTTTGTTAAGGTCAGTGCAGCGTAACCCGTGAACTCTGATACGTATCGTGGGAAAAGCATGTGCAATTAATATTCTTCTTTCTTAGTACAATTGGCTAAAATAATGATTAACTGCATTTCCTGTTCTTAGAACTCATGGTTCTGATGGCTCTGAAATAAATTAGATAGTATATAATCTTTTTTGCACTAATGGTGTTCCTATGTTTGTAGAAAGACATTTAAGAATGATCTTAAATGCTGACGAATGCTGTTATAACGAGGCAGAGAGTTCAAATCATCCTTTTAAAATGCTTTTGCCTTTTTTGGAATATCAAGACACAAACATACAGTGTATTGTGGAACTGAAGCACTTGATAGGATGAGACCTTTGGTAATTCTTGGACTTTTAATATAAGGTATTTTACTTGACAGTGAACAATGCACTTGCTATTAGGTTCATATTAAATTCCTATAAAAGTTATTAATTCTATTATTTTTCTCATTGATTCCTTGGTGCTACTTTTTCAGTATTTGAAATATTCCTGTCTTTGTATTATGTACTGTTCATAAATGATTTTGTAATATTTAGAAACAACCTGAACTCTTCCTGATAACATGGGGAATATTTACCTCACCACAGAGAGATGTGTTGGTGGCGTAGAAAAGTACGCCAATGTACAGAATTGTTAGAAATAATTCATTTTAGATGTTTTCCTTTCAAAAATTTGAAACTTTGTTATTTGTCTAATACCGTAGGTTTCAAACATAGTTTTTTGTTTCAAACGTTAAAAAATCAAGTACCTTCCTGTGGCCACATTTCATTTTGTAGGTTAGGGAAGAAACCATGGCCACTTTGACCACATCTCCCATATGCCTTCACAGCTCACTTGGTTGAGACAATGCTAATAGAACACCCAAGACCTGTCTCCCCAATGGGGACCATCATTTTCCTCTCCTCCATTGTATCCTCACAACAATTATGTGAGGTAGATTAGGCTTGGAGTATGTGACTGTTCAAGGTCATCCTGCAAATGTTCATGGAAAGGGGGATTCAAACGTGGGACTCCCAAATTGTGGTCTGACAATATCATGTCACCACTAACACCTTATTAAGGACAGCTAAGGTCAATCAGGAACAGGGGGTGGAAACTGATCTATCTCTACCAAACCCAGTCAAACAGACTACAGGATCACTGGTAGAGCTGTCCCTTTTGCCACATGCCCTTGAGAAGAAAAACTGGTGCTCAATTTTCTGTGAAGCTGCTTGCAGTAGTGCAGGACAAGGGTTAGAACAGGAGAACTGAAAGCCCCAGAACAGAGCAACTAGATGCACATTGATCCCTACAGCTGTTGGTTGTGTTGCTGACCCAGTGGATAGATAGTATGGCAGTGAGAAAGGAGTCCATTCCAGCCTCTATTCCTGTTGGATGGCTGTCTGTTGAGTCAACAGACAGAAGGAGTAATTTTTCATAGTTAGTAGCAAAGAACAAGTGGGTTCTAAATATCTGCATCTGGTGCTCTTATAGTTCCTTCAGTTTCAGTTTCTCCCCCTCTTGGGGAGTTCATTTGTCATGGATGCACCACTTGAGTGATGTTCCAATCCCCTGTAGCAAATGTCTGCTCTATGCTAGGCTCCATTCATGTTTAGACACCAGTAGCAAAAGTTGGAGGGGAGTGGCTAATAGACTCGCAGGACAGTGGCTGTCCTCCTTGTCCCCCCCATTTAGGGATGGGCTTAGTACTGACAAGAGCCCTGTGGTGCAGAGTGTTAAAGCTGCAGTACTGCCGTCCTAAGCTCTGCTCACGACCTGAATTCGATCCCTGGTGGAAGCTGGGTTTTCAGGTAGCCGGCTCAAGGTTGACTCAGCCTTCCATCCTTCCAAGGTCAGTCAAATGAGTACCCAGCTTGCTGGGAGGGAAGTGTAGATGACTGGGGAAGGCAATGGCAAACCACCTCGTAAAAAGTCTGCTGCGAAAACATTGTGAAAGTAATGTCACCCCAGAGTCTAAAATGACTGGTGCTTGCACAGGGGACCTTTCCTTTTTTCCTTTCCTTAGTACTGACAGTGCATTGTACCGACAGTGCATTCATAACTGCAAGGTGATGCAGTAATTTACACTGTACCTACTACGCATTGCTACCAACAGTAGTGCAAAGGAGGGTTGTTGAGATAATAGAATAACTACAGTGCAGGGAGAATGAAATATTTGCAGCTTGAGGCAGGAGATCCTTCCCCCCCTTGTTTGTATGTGACGTATGCATTGTCCTTAGATCTCCACTTGAAGGAGTAGAGCTAGGGTTGCCAGGTCTGTGTTGGAAAATGCCTGGAGACTTTGGGGGTGGATCCAGAAGAAGGTGAAGTTTGGGGAGGGGAGGGGCCTCAGCATGGTACAATGCCATACAGTCCACCCTTCAAAGCATCCATGTTCTCCAGGGGAGTTGATCTCTGCCGACTGGAGAGTTGTAAAAGCGGGGGATCTCCAGGCCTCACCTGGAGGATGGCAACCCTAAAGCATGTTCATATAAACACTAGGGATTGGCCTGTGTATTTGCATGAGAAGTGGAAAGCAGAGATCTTTTACCCAAAGTGGTGGCTGTTAGTAGCATGTCCCATAGCAAAAAGATGACAGAGACCAGATTTAAAAGTTTAAAAAGCAATATAGAGTTTATTGGGGGATTTGATAACAATATTAGGGAGTAAAAGTACTAGAAAATCAAGGCACAGACATTCTTTGTCCAGACTAACAATATCACAATAACTAGAAATGAAACAGAGTTATTCCAATTTGGAGCAAGAATTACTTTAAGATAGAGCTGTAAATGTGGGGAAAATAGGGAATAGATAGAGAAGTGGAATCCATTGGAGCAGGTGTCGAGTCTTCCCAGTGTAAAGCCCACACTATCAGAGAGAAGGGAAATGCTAGCTCTCTGTGTAGTGCAGTGTGGGTTAGTAAATGGGGTGGGAGGGTGGGGATTAAGATGGGGAACAAAGATATACCTTTCCTAGACTGTGTAGAAATAAGGATGGAAGAAGGAGGGATCTGGTACATTTTTGGGCCTGTGTTGCAGTCCAAGTTGTAGCCAGTAACAGACTCAAATTGTTGGCTCTAAAACCAGGCTAGTTATAGGGTTCTTTTCAACATGGGTTCTTTTCAACCCAAAGGATTGCAACAGAATGCTGGGTGAATTATCAGGTGAAAACTGTAGAATTGTGAGTGCACTGATTGAATTACCAGTGAAGGGCACTAAGTTTGTTGTTTGATTTATTGTGGGTATGTACAAGATAGACTTACAAAACTGAAGACGTGACTCTGAGTTGTGGCTAGAATTTTGGGACAATGGGAAGGACTGAATTGGAGGTTCCCAGTTATTACAGGGGTACTTCATGTCTGAATTGAGTTAATGCAGACCATGTAAAGGACAATACAGTGGTATAGCATCTTTGTCTAGTGTGGCTTGATAGCACTTGTCATATTAGCACACTTGCTGCAGTCACTGGTTTCTCCCACCAAAAAGACTTTCTTGAAAATTGCACACTTATTTTTGTAGCAGCTACTGAATAAATAGTTTTGTGCATTTGTAATCTAGAAAACTAATAATTTAGAAGTCATGTCTAATTATGTAAATTAGCAACCACAAAGGGATCTGCAAATGCTGAGCTTGAGACTGCGAAATATTTTGACATACGGTACCAACTTAAGAAATAGAAAATTTGGGCAAGTATATTTAAGTATGTCAGGATAATAGCACTATATTCAGATTACTTGGGAAGTAGTTAACGGGAAAGCTCTAGAATTATTAGAAGCAGTACAATGACTATGGTCTGCTTAAGATGACAGCTGTCTCAAACATTACGAAGATACGGTTTGCACTGAAACATTTATATTATTCCACTGAGTGGTGTAGATTTCTATCAAGTGGTAATTGCTTACACTTCTCAGTTATACCGTTACCAAATTGCCCTGGAAAAAACACAGACCAGTATAACCTCTTTGGTTATCCATTCAATTACAGTTGAGAACTTTGAACAGAAGACTCCCATGCCACTTTTGCAAAATGATAATCAAAATCTCGAATTTCATGTGATGTGGATAGTAGGGAGAGATGGGGGTTGGATTCCTCTAAAAATTTCAGTGAAGTCCCAGATTTGCCAACAAACCTGAAATCTTTTTTAAAAATTGGAATTAAAAACACCCTCAATCCCTCCCCCCCTCCTTCCTAATACAAACAGCATATGTAGCCTTAAGAAAAGAAAGCCCGCTGAACTCTCAGGCATTGTTTTGAAAGTTTCTAGATAACCATAATGGGAGAAAGAAATTATTATGAGGTAGCCCAGTCTTATCAGATTTTGAAAGCTAAGGGAGGTCTGCGCTTGGATGGGAGACCACCAAAGAAGAATCTGCAGAGGAAAGCAATGTGAAACCACCTATTTCTCACTTGCCTTGAGAACCCCTTGCAGGGGTTGCCATAAGTCGGTTGCAATTTGGTGGCAATTGCTATCACACACATATCTATGTAGACAACCACAGCAATATTACTGAGCTTTTCAAGCCTTGATTTCTGTAAAGGGAAGCTGTGGGAAGGGGAGAAAAATGGAGTCAGAGGCCAAAACAATCCTGGAAAGGATCTAGTACCCCTCCCCTGTCACATCCTCTGACTGAGGAGGACTTGCTGGGGACAAGTTCTGTGGCAGCTACTAGATATTGATTATCGAGACTCTCTGGCCACAATGCAGCCACTGCTCATCTGGACCCCACTTTTCCTGGGGGAAAGTTACCAAGGGGAGAGAAGCCAGGAAAGCTAAAGACAGAGGCAGGTAAAGATAGGTAGGGATAGGCACAAACCTACTTACTACCCTAAATTCATGACTAAAATTTCCTGGGTCATGGTTAATGAACTGTGGTCTGTGCGATCTCACCTCAGTGATCCTTGGAGTACCAGGATCGGGAGACAGAGGCGGGCTATATGAAGCCACTTCTCTATAATGTCTTCCTTGCCTCAGTAGCGGTCACCAGAATTCACCATGACTTCTAGGCATGCACATGTGCACACGCACAGTTTTTAAAAACACTAAAAAAGATGCTTGCACAGCATCAAATCCAGTTGGTCTTATGAGAGATCTCTCGCCAATAAGAGAGCTTCTGTTCTGCTCTGTGGGAACAGAATGATGTATACTTCCAGCTCACATGCAGCCATTGTTATCCATTGGCAGTGCTAGAGGCAGAGAAAGAGAGGGAAGATTTCCCTAGAGAGCACTTTCCAGATGGCATCTGCTTTGGAGGGGGTGGCTCTAACTGAGCCTCCTCTAAATCCAGTCCTTCCCAAACTTGGGGGGCAGGTAGAAGAGAATCAGCTGGAGACTCATTGTGAGTTTGGCATCTTAGCCCACAGAGGGGGCTATTCTACTGCATCACAAACCTTATGAAATGAACCAGTTCAGTAAACAGGAAGGTCCATGAAGGGTTGTGATTCATGTGCCTCCACGAGCCATGAACTGAAACAAGCTTCCATTTTCCCCATTGGTGCTCATCCCTAAAGATGGGTTAGCAAGCAGATAAGAAGATGAAAATGAAGCAAAAAAAGGGGAGAGAGGCTGTGAGGGCTGCCAGGGAAGTGTGGAGGGAATATAGTGGGAAATGAGATGCCCCCCCCCAAGTCTTTGCAGGTCTCTCAGTTATTCTTGCTGTAATGCATCATTAATGTCCATGTTACATGAAAGAACATGTACAAAAAGAAACCCCCTGTTCTGAGAAGTTTACAGCCTATATTTCCAGGAAAGAGGAGGACACTGGGGGTGGGGAGGAGGATGCAGATTGCAGCAGGGAATTCTGTTCCACCAGTTCCCCTGTGTGTATATGCATATGTGCTCCTTTGCTTAAGGCTGCTTACACAGGAACCAAGGAGATCTCCCATGCTGGCACTGACCAGAGCCACGCCTACCTAATTTCAGCAAGGTGGCTTCATCAAGTGTCTTCCAGCTATAACCCGGAATTGTGCTTAAGTATTTTCCCTCTCTGTGACAGTTTATTTGCATTGCTTTTTGTATTATTGCTTAAGATGTCAAAATATGTTGCTTTTTTCAAACAATAAGTAGTAACAGCAGACTACATGCACATATCATAAACAGGTTTCATGCACAAATAGTTCCTTTTTTTAACCAATTTCGTTTCACTGCCTGTGTGATCTGTTTGATTACAGATGGTCTGTGTGATAGTTTCTATAGAAACCAGGCCATTTTACCTCAGTCTCTTCTTGTTGCTATGGTGTGTTGAGGGCTGTTATGGGTGAAGTCTTTTTTTGTGTGTGACAGCCACTGTAATGGAGAATATTTATTTAAAGGTAATCAACAATATTGTAATGTATAACAACACCCTAATTAGTTGGGTGGACTAAGAACTGTTGGCCCAGCAAATGGCTGAAAATTGGTACTGCAATAATTCCATAGACAATGCTGCTCCTAACTGATTGATGCTAATGATCTGTGTATTAGTAGTAGTTTTAAAATGGCAAAACTGCCTCCTCCTTTGCTTAACATTGACACAATTTCTCTTAAACAGCAACAATTCTGTCTGCTTCCAAAGCTCCTTTCTAGTTTCAAGAGACAGACATTGTACTGGGGAAGCTACTGACCTAAAAAGGAAGTTTTCCCAGCCCTCACATGAGTCATAGCATATCCACAAAAGTACTCCATAGGTTCTTCTCAAGCCAATTATTCTCAAGCAAGCAAGAATAATTGTTAAAGTCTGCTGCCCTCTCATGGCAAAAGGCTGAAAAAGATTCTAAAAATTCTTTCATTGGATACCTGCCCTTTTGTAAAGAATTTTAGATTTCTGTTCTTTGTGCTCTTTCCCACAACATTACACATATTTACACTGTTTAAATATGATATCTTCATTTAAGCTGCATTGGCAGATCACTTCAGTCAATACATTTTCGTTCATTTGTAGCTGCTGAGTATTATAGTAGCCATTACTAGATTTTTTTTCCTACATAAATTGGGCATGATTATTGTAATTGACATGTGAATCTAAATACGTGTATTATCAAAGCACTGAAATGCTCAGGGTCCCAAAGTCATGATTATCCAGTCTAAATAAAGGATATATACAGTCTTTTCCCAGTGGCAAGAAAGTCATATTGGGAACCAGGGATGATTGATATGTTTTTGCTGACTCACTGAATCCTGCTGTTAAGGATTTGAAGTTAATTTAGTAAACTTAATCAGAAATTTCATTAAAGTGAGTTATTATTAGATTTATATGTAAGAGGCTTTACTGGATGCATATAAGTGAGGAAGAGGATTCCAGTCAAAAAGTGAACCCTGATATATGACTGTGATGGACACGAACTGGGAAAGTTGAGGTTTTTGATAGTTCATGGTTCAAGTGATGTCACAAAAAAACAAATCTTCAAAACCTCCCATTTACTGAACTGGTTTGTTTTGTGAGGTTCGTGATGCAGTAGAGTGGCCTCCCTGTGGGCTTGAGACACCGAACATGCAGCAAATCACCAGCTGACTCTCCTCTACCTGCCCTCCAAATTTGGTGATGATTGGATTTTGGGGGGTCAAGTTACAGACCCTCAAAGCAGGTACCCCCTGCAAAGTGCTCTCTGGAGAAATCACAGCCACAAGTTCAGCAGTGTGAACCCCCTGCAAGCTAGAGGCGTCAAATATGCAGAGGATCTCTCTGGGATGCCCTTTTACTTATCATACAAATTGTGTGCAGATTGGCTTTGAGGGGGCTGAGTAGCAGCCCCCCAAAGCAGGTGCCCCTGGGAGAGTGCTCTCTGCAAATCACAACTGCAAGTGTAAAAGTGTACAGAACGGAACCCCTGCAAGCAACAGTCATCAAGCTTTCAGCAGATCTCCTTGGAATGCCCCTGTGCATGGTTCATCATCTGCTCTGAAAGGAGACCTGCCAAATCCAAAGTGTAGCCCTAGAAAAGAGTGGTGAAACTCAGAAATCATCTCACCAAATAGGGTGGGTGAGTGAGATGGAATGCTAACCCACAGCAACAATATCCTTAACGAGAGACAAGTGTAGACAGAGGAGGCTGGAAGCACCCATTATTGGTGGGGTACTATAATATAGTGGGTTCTTAGGCACTGAAGTGGTAGGTGGTAGTGATAACAAGCTCTTTATTGAGTACAGCATGGTAGATGGCTGCACTAACTGAACTGAGACTGTTCAATGTTATATACCTCTCTGGGTCCCGCACAAACACGTTATTGGATCATTCAAACCAGCAGGGGCTTGTGATTGGTCCAAGGCAGCAGAGATTTGAATCCTGCTGCCCATTGTTCCCAAGCCCTCAAGCTCAGTCTGTATGGCTCCAGTGAGCCAGGCAGGAACACCCAAGTCTTCAATTGAGTCCAATACATTCACATAACCTTGATTCTCCCCCCCAGTTCGCAAGCCTTAGCAATCATAGTTCTGCAGGTAGGCCGGCTTGCGGTGCTCTCGTGTTGATCTCCGGAGCACTGGAGTGGGCAGCGGGTCTGTCGCAGCTTCCGGTGCAGCCAGCTGCAGATCTGGGAATAAAGGAACTTTGGCCGGCAGTTCCTGGACCTCGGCGATCTTGGGTGTATATGGCAGCTCCGGTTCCCCAGAGGCCTCAGGTGCTGATGGAGGGATGGGGGCCCGGGCCTCGGCTTCAGTCGGCTCCGGGCTGCTTGAGGTTGGCGTGGCCGGTGGGTCGCTTCCGCAATTGGTCTGTGTGCCACCTCCATGTAAACCCATCTCCTGAGACCCGGGCCGGTATCCATGCCAGGCCCCCCTGGAAGTTCTTTGCGAACACCAAGTCCCCTGTGTCAAACCCTCAGGGAGCCCAGACCACCTCAGGAACCTCTTGTAGGTCTGGGGCATGGTCCAGGTGCATGTGATCCTACAAGTTTGTCAACTGCTGGTCCTTTAGGAGCTCTGCTGGGCTACAGCAGGTGATGGTACTGGGGATGGAATTCTGTGCCAGTAGGCACTCTGTCAGGCGGGCTTCCCAGTCCCCATAGATAATGTGGTGGAGCATTTCCTTTTTTGCCTGCACTATCCATTCCACTTCGCTGTTGGTGACTGGATGGAAAGTGGCCAACCTCATGTGTTTAATTAAGTTTTGGCAGCAGAAGTCCTGGAACTCGACCGATGTGAAGGCTGTTTCATTGTCAGATACTAGCATGTTGGGCAGGCCTTGGGTGGCGAAAACCCTGCGCAGGGCCCCCAGGGCAGCCCATGTGGAGGTTGATGCTACCAGAAACACCTCAAGCCACTTTGAGTAGGAGTCCACGATGAGGAAGAATGTTTGCCCCTGGAAGGGCCCTGTGAAGTCTAGATGCAAGTGGGACCAGGGGTTGTGTGTGGACTCCCATTGTTGGATGGGGGCTCTCGGCTAGGCTGGGTGAGTTTCTTGGCACGGTTGACACCGGGCTACCCATGATTCAATTGCATTGTCAATCCCCAGCCACCACACATAACTGTGAGCTAGTGCCTTCATGAGCATGATCCCCAGATGGGTTTTGTGCAGCGCTGAGAGAACATGCTGCTGCAGCACCGGAGGTACCACCACCCTGCTTCCCCATAATAGACACCTTTTATGCACAGACAATTCGTCCCTGCTGGACTCAAAAGCCACAAATTTCGACCCCACCTGGCCCGTAGGCCATCCCCTCCACACCCAGTCCAAAACGCGGGAGAGGATTTTGTCCTTTCTGGAGCAGTGGGCAATGTTCTTGGCATGCACCGGGTGATCCGACAGGGAGTCCAATGCCATGATCTGGTGTGCAGGGGCTGGATCAGAGTCCATCAAAGGTAGTGGTCGGGTGCAAACAAACTTAGAAGGGGCTTATGGTCCATCTGGATGGTGAAGGACTGGCCATACAGATAATCATGGAATTTTTTTTTTACCCTCGCCACAACAGCCAGACTCTCCTTATCAATCTGTGCATAATTGCACTCAGGTTTTTGCAAGGTCTGTGAACAGTACGCTACTGGAACCTCCCGACCGTCCAGGAGCACATGGGCCAAGACAGTGCCCACGCTGTATGGGGAAGCGTTGCAGGCCAGAACGACGGGCAGTCGCTCATTGAAGTGCACGAGCAAGCTATTTGAAGTCAAGATGTCTTTTACTGCCTGAAAAGTGGCAGCTTGCCGGTGACCCCAAACCTATGGAGCCCATTTGTCTAGAAGTCTGTGCAAGGGCTCTGCTATCGCCGCCTTGTGGGGAAGGAAGGCATGGTAAAAATTTAGGAGGCCTAAGAATGCTTGAAATTCTGCCTTGTTCATGGGGGCAGGCACCTTGCAAATGGCCCTAATTTTGTTCATGGCTGGGTGTATTCCATTCGCATCCACCGTATACCCCAAGAAATTAATAATGGAAACCCCCAACACACACTTCTCCCTTTTGACCTTGAGACCTGCCCTATCGAAACGGTGAAGCACGGCCCAGAGGCAAAGGTGGCTGCGGCGATCAGCACATCATCAAAGGATGGTTGGACCCTGTGGATACCTTTTAGGAGAGAGTCCATTAAGTTCTGGAAGATTCCCGGGGCCATGCTGACCTCAAACTGTAGTCGCTTAACCCTGAAAGCCCCCTTGTGCGTTATAATGGTGTGGGCCTCCGCCATGGCAGCGTCCATGGAAAACTGCTGATAAGCCTGTGCCAAATCCAGCTTCCCAAAAAATTTTGCTCCCACAAGTGAAGCCAGCACGTGACTAACAACGGGAACTGGGTATGCATGGCCTCGCAGTGCCTTGTTAATCATGCATTTCTAGTCTCCACAAATGCGGACACTGCCATTGAGCTTAATTGGGGTTTCAATAGGGGTCTCCCATTTTGCATTTGCAACCGGTTCGAGAACCCCCTAGGCCACTAGGTGATCTAGCTATTCCTCAATTTTTGGCCTCAACACCAGAGGCACTTGCCTGGCCTTCAGCTGTATGGGCTGTACACTGGGGTTCAGGTCTAGAGTTATTGGGGGCCCTGGTATATGTCCCCACCATGCTGTTGAAAACAGCGGGTAACTCCTCACACATGCTCTGGAATTCCTTCCTCGAGAAGGCTTGATGGATCCCCATGACCTGGATTCCTAGGGCCTCAAACCATGATTGTCCCAGCAGACTACATAGGTCCCCCTCCACAACAATCAGGGGTAGCTGCCCATATTTTACATGGACCACCCCCACCCCCTGCACCGTGACCTCCCTTTTCGGGAAATTGCAGACCATAAACGGGGACAGGTATAGCTGGGATCCCACCCCCAGGGCACAGCTGTCTAAAAGTGCGGGCTGAAATAACTGTCTGGCCCGCTCCGGAGCCTACCTCCATACTGCAGGGCTTGCCCTCTATAAGCACAGTCACCTTGAACTTATCAGGGGAGGGCATGGGAAGCTGGCATACTTGATCCCCCACTGTAGTGAGTGCCTGAATGTCCTCCATAAGAGTGACTTTGTGGCAGCGGCCATTTTTCTGTCGCATGGTGCCCCCTGGCTCTGGTGCGGCGACTTCAAATTGCAAACTTGTGCCAGATGGTCGGTCTTGCCACATGTGTGGCATACTGCACCATGGTATTTGCAAGAGCGTCGTTCATGGGCATTTCCACAGCTGGCGCAGCCTCAGTTTGATGTCCTGGTTTCACATGGCAGCTGGCACTTAGGTTGAGCCTGGTGCATTTTGAGGGCGCCATTGTCCTGAGTCCTCTGGGTTGGAGCCACTGGTGACCTGGTGTACTCCTGTTGAGTGCCACTCCTTGTGCGACTTCTCATAGGCGGCGGCCTCACTCACAGCGTCTTCCAAGGTAAGAGTCTTCTTGACCGCCAGCTTTGCCTGCATTTGTTCGTCACGGAGGTCTGTTACGAAGTGGTCTAGCAAGGCTCACGAATACGCACTCATGATCAAGGTGGCGGAGCTCTGTGAGGAAGGCTGTGACCGATTCTCCTGGGGTCGGCCTGGGTGAGAAGTGGTCAGTCAGCTTCTCCATGTTGGCCTTGTAGGTGGCCTCACGCAGCGACAGCAGACTCTCCACAGCAGCTGAGCAGTAGATGCTTCTACTGTTCCTCATCTGTGATTTTATGGTTTGGATGAAGAAGTTCAGCTGCTTTTCCCATCTCTCCCACTGCTCCAGTTGCTTGAGGTTGAACTCTTGGATGAACCCCTGTGGCCTGGGCTGGCTGACCATGTGAAGGCATATCAGTGGATGGTCAGCTGCTGGAGGCACGGAGGTGCTGGACACTTGATCGTTGCTCATCTTCTTCTGGTCCTGGCTTGGCGACTGTTTTCAGTGCTGGCAGTGCGATGTGTGGAGCTGGAAGTAGCTGCTGCGAGGCGCAGTGTGGTGCCGGTTGCTAGATCGCCTACCAGGATCCCATCCTTGTCGCCAGTATAAGGTAGTGGGTTCTTAGGCATTGAAGAGGTGGTGGTAGTGATAACAAGCTCTTTTATTGAGTATAGCATGATAGTTGGCTGCACTAATTGAACTGAGACTGGGCCAATGGAGCCAAACTTATATACCTCTAGGGGTCCCACACAAGCACATTATTGGGTCATTCAAACCGGCAGGGGCTTGTGATTGGTCCAGGGCAGCAGAGATTTGGATCCTGCTGCCCATTGTTCCCAAGTCCCCAAGTTCAGTCTGTACGGCTCCAGTGAGCCAGACAGCAACGCCCAAGTCTTCAGTTGAGTCCAATATATTAACATAACCTTGATTCTCATACATAACAGACACTAATTGTGAGGAAGTGGCTATGGACAGTGAAAGGCTGGAAATGCTGATTCTTGGTGGGACTCAAATCATGAGGGGTTGGATATGGGTGGGAGGATGGAAGTGCCAACTCTGAGGGGATGCAAACACTAGGGAGGTGTTTACAAATCCTAATGAGGGAGAATGTGGCAGAGTTGTCCTCCAGTGTGAGAGAAAATGCATTCCTGGAAACGTAGCCCTGTGTGAGAGCTGCCACAGCCAGAATCCATCTTTGCAACACGGTGGGTGAGTGAGATGGAACAATTTCCTCAAGATTTGGTTTGTTAGACCTTTCACCCATTTAGTGCCTCTCTGGGATCTGCTGAAAGCACAAGATAGAGGTGAGTGTCATCTGCATCTCTGTGGAGACCCATCACTTGATCTTTTTTTATCATATTCAGCAGATCAGGCTGCTGGTCCCCTATCTTTCCCCCCTGGACTTGGCTACAGTGACCCATGCAATGGTCATTTCCAGACTGGATAACTGCAACTCACTCTACACAAGTTTGCCCTTGAGGTTGATCTGGAAACTCCAGGTGGTGCAAAATGCAACAACACACCTGCTGACTACAATACCTATGTGGTCCACCTTGAGGTCCAGGAGAGTTAAATGACTTGTACTACCCCATCCATCTCCTGGTGCAGGTTATCTGCCAGGGTGACCTAGGCAATTTCAACCCTGTGACCAGGCCTGAAACAGGATTGGAACAGATCTAAACAATCCTTTATTTGTGTCTGCCTTTAAAATGCAAATTGAAAACTTCAAATATGCAGCTGTCCATCTGTTGCCTAGGGCAAAGTTATATGAACACTTCACATACACTTTATGCTTTCCAACCAAGTAAATCACAGAGAGCCTGTAGATTTTCTGGATCCATATCCATAGGGGACTGAGATGCAAGCTCCCTCTGACCGCAAAAACTCAGCCAGATGGCATTCTGTGAACACAGTGGTACTGAAGATGTGAACCCTCTTCATTGCCATCACTGCCACAGAGTAGGTAAAATAATGTGTTTCACAGGTTCATTTTCATTCACTTAGCGTTTTTACTCTACTTGACCATCTGTCCAATTACGAAATTGCTTAGTTTATTAAGGAGTATTCTGAGCTCTGAGAAAGGGTGCTCAAGAGCAACTTCTGTTTTTTTAGTATATGATTCATATAGTGCATTCATGATACTGGAGCAGTGTTGCCATGATAACCTTAACAATGATCATTAAACCACTTTTTAGAATACTGCATAGAGCTCAGAACTTCATAGTTTCCATTAGTTGTTTGATTACAGTTAATGCTATCATCACTGCATACTCACTTTAAACACTGGGTGACACTGAAAGTGGCTGCAGTGGATTCCATCAGAAAGTCCTTTAGTTAACCATTGGCATGGGAAGTGTAAGACCCTTTTCAGCATAAAGGTCATATTGGCCTCCTCTTTCATTCTCCTGAATGCCAAAGCATATTAAAAATATGTACATAAAGCAGTAAAGAGCACCAAAACTGTAGAACTCCAGCTATTAAGCTAAATGCTGCCTATGGTAATTTTATGTTACAAAAATCAGATAATATTCACAATAAAAGTTTTTCCCCCCTCCAGACAGACAAGCAAGGCATTCCTGAGATAGTTCTGTAACATGTCTAAATGGCCTTAAAATAGCCTCTGCTTTGAAAGTGTAAACAGCTCTAAGTAACCATTTGTAAGGCTTTAAGCATTTCCTTCTGTTCTCCCTTTCTCAGCAGTACCACCCTGAGCAGGTCTACTCAGAATCCTGTTCATCCACTCAGTGGGGCTTTTCATGGATTTTCTGTGATATCAGATACAATATTATTCTCTGATCTGAAACGTATTTGGTTTGGTTACTTGTAATATTCCAAGGTTTCTTTCATTTGTGACCGGAAATGAATGGGGGCTCTTAGTTACACCATATGGATTTTCTTTTTAAGATTTCTTATACTTCATTAGGGTTTGTAGAATCTTTCAGGATCAAGTGCCGTGTTCTACTGGAGAAAGTTTTCCTTCCAAACGTTTCATTCTCAGCTGCGGAGAACATCCTCAGTGGCGTTGCAGCCGGAGCAGGCGCTCTGACCTTCTTGGCTGCTGTGCATTGAGTGCACATACTGTGCATTATACTTCTCTGAGTTACATTCCTCACTCATTTGTTTAGGGCTGTTTCATGCATTATAATTCATCATTTATTCATAATTTAACAACTCACATGTGTTTTCAGCTCTCGTGAGCAGTGCAGTGTGGGGAAAGAAACCCATAACTAAGGAAATTTGACTTCTGTAATCAGCAGTCTGTTGTCTGAGTGCTTCTCATTCACCAAACATGATGTTTGGTTCAGTACTCTCATATATGATTGCTTGTGTAAGTAGTGCATTTTCATTAGCTGCTAAATGAGCAAAGGAACACTTGTGCTGTAATGTGATAAATAACTCAAGCCGTTGTTTTTCTGTTTTCATAAACTGCTGACCATGTGATATTTTGCAGTGAGAATAAATAATAATAAATAATAAACATTATTGTAATTGCTATTTTATATAAAAATGCATATTCCCACATAGCTATGTGTTTTTTCTAAATCACTTTTTCCACCAAACCCAAGGAAATGTTGAAAGAAAAAATAATGAATTCTGCCACAAACTAAATGAAATTAACCTGAGTACAGAAGCCTTTCAGTACATCCAATCCCCCCCTGCCTCCTTTTTTCACTCAAAATTCACATAAACCATTAGGTAAGATAACTAGGCACTCTGGACTGCGGTATCCCCAGTTTGCTGGCATCAGGCTCTATGAATCCATTTCATTAGTTCCAGACGGTCATTTGATCAGCTAACGCAATGTCTGGCCAACACTGGCCCTGGAATGAGAGTGAGTCAGCTCAGACACGTTGCTTAGAAAATGCTATCTGGCCGATTAAATGATCACAAACAACATGAGACTGTGTTGGCTTCCTCTTATTTTTTTTATTAACATTTTAAGTGAGCACATTAAATTAGGGAAATGCAGACAACCATTTGGTGTAATAAACCAATGGGTAATGACCAGGCATACAGACATTGTGGGTTAGAAACAACGCAATACTTTGAAGAGACTGCTGTACTGTAGTGTACAATTTGCATGTTGGATCTGATTTTCTGTATATTGTCTAAAGGAGAAAGGGGGCCATGTTTTATCTACTGCTATTTAATGTGAGGGAGATCCCTTGCAGCTTAGGCATAGATTGTATCAGCTGTGTCTTGAGGATGAAATGATCCATAGAAGACTTCATGATATCTTTATATTATATTTTATGTTTCTTTCCCCAGTCCTATTTTGCTTCACTTCTACCAGTATCTTGATCTTGAATGTGAGGGGGGAAATGTCTTGCTTGGTTTTCTTTTGGCTGAACAACTTAGGACTGTTGATGAGTCACATATGTATTCAACTCAAAATTTTAAGTTCAGATAAAGAAACCGTGTAAAAAATAAAATAATAGAAAATAATTCCTTCTTGACCACAAAGTGGCAATTGTCATACACTAGATATGTAAGAAAGGACTATGGGACTCAAGCACTGACTCATATTGCCTAAGTTCAAACAATCAGCATTGTTGACAGATGGCTATCTAGTCTCTGCTCAAAAAACTCCGAAGATGGAGAGCTCAGCACCTCCTGAAAAAGCCTGTGCTACTGTTTAGTTGAAAACTCTTTTGATTTAATTTCAGTATTTAGCAAAAAACTTTTGATTTAATTTCAGTCTGTTGATTTTGGTTTGACCTTCTGGGGCCACAGAAAATTTCATCCTTGATATGACAGCCCTTCAAGTACTTGAAGATAGCCATTATATCACCTCCCTTCTCCAGACTAAACATACCCTGCTTCTTCAGCTTTTCCTCATGGGACTTGGTCTCCAGACCCCTCACCATCTTTGTTGCCCTCCTCTGGACACTTTGTCAATATCCTTCTCAAACTGCAGCATCCAAGCCTGAACACAGTACTCCAAATGAGGTATAACCAGAGCAAAGTGATACCATCACTTTATATAATCTGGAAACAATATTCTGCTGATGCATCCAAAATCGCATTTGCTTTATGGCTTCATTGCACTAACTCACATTCATATGTATGGTCTACAAAAAAAACCCAAACCCTAAATCCTTTTGACATATACTACTGCCAAGACAAGTTTCCCCATTGTGTAGTTATGCTTTTGGTTTTTCTACCTAAATGCAAAACTTTACATTTATCACTCTTGAAATTAATTTTGTTATTTATAAACCAGTTTTCCAGCCTGTCATCTTGTATCTTAATTGTGTTTTCTAATTTATTTGCTACCCCTCCCAATTTTGTGTCATCTGCCGATTTAATGAGCATGCCCTCTATTCCTTTATCCAACGTCACTGGATATTGAACAACACAGGGTCCAGAACAGATCTCTGAGGCATTCCACGTGTCACTCTTTTCCAAGAAAATGAGGAGCCATTAATAAGCACTCTTTGGGTTCAATCTGTCAACCAGTTACAAATCCACCAACAGTTATAAAATCCAAATGATATTGAATCCAAGTGATTTGTCAAGAGGATATCATGTGGAACCTTATCAAAAGCATTACTGAAATCAAAATCAAAACTATGTCCATAGCATTCCCCTGATCCAAAAAGGTATCAACTCTTTCAAAAAAGGAGATAAGGTTATTCTGACATGACTTGTTCTTGAGGAATCTTTGCTGGCCTTTAGTAAACACATCCTTTCTCAGTGCTCAAGGAGTGAGTGTTTTGATGACTGTTCTAAAACCTTTCTAAGGTATAAATGTCAATCTGATAGGTTGAAAGTTAACTGGCTTCTCCTTTTTCTCTTTGAAGAAGAGATTTGCTCACCTTCAGTCTTCTGTCACCCCACTTGTTCTTCAAGAACTCTCAAAAACAATGGACAGAGGAAAAACAGTTAGGGCTGATCACCTCCATGAATAGTGGATTTGCATGAAGTCTAGAAGGAAAGGGACCAGAGAAAGTCTCAGTGAAGGATTTGTTATATTTTTCCCATCAGCTCAAGTTGTCTGTCCTGAATTTCCCAGTGTTGTTAAAAATGAGACATTGAGTTAGGAGAAGATGGGTTTTTGCTGCTGCACTATTACAATAATTTCCATCGTCTTTTAATGTATTTGATGAACACTGAGAACATTGGGCAGAAAGTTAGGGAGATATTTAGTCTTATGCCTAACAGCATTTCTTGAGAATTAAATTACCAAAGAACTCCTAGTATAATAATAAACAAATCTTTTTTCCCTGGATAGCTGGTGATATGCCCTATAGCAATAATATGGTTTTACTAAAACTTCTACACTTGTCTTTTTGTAGTGACTGCTGGACATGTAAATTGGAAATGAAAGGAAATAATTACCACTAAAAGCTCAACTACATTTAAACTTTAGTCCATAGTTTCCCTTTTTTATTCAAAAAATGGTAAGAGAGCTCATCTTTTCAAAGGCATATTTTTATTTTCACCCTCCCCCCGGCCAAAGTAACTGTAGTCAGGTGTTGTTTTGTAGGAAAAAAGGTGGTAGAGCTCATCCAGGGATTGTTATGCAGCTGCAATACTATTCAATGGACAAGGAGGTGGAACTTTCAGGAGAAGGAGGAGGAACTCTCAGAAAGGTTCAGGAGCTGTGCTCCTGTGAGCTCCCACTGAATCTGAGGCCTGACTGTAGTAATTGGGTAGGTTGATAAGGGAGTAGGTCTTAATAGTATGCTGCCCCAAAGCCACTTAGGGGTTTAAAACTTAATGTCAGTACAGTAGTACTTTGAATATTGCACAGAAGCAGATTGTGGACCAATATAAGGGGAATAAGATGGGAGTGATGTGATCTTATGATCCCCTCCCGGCAGCATTTTGGCTGCAGTATTCTGGCCACAATGTTCTGAACCATATGTAGTTTATAGACACTCTTCAGTGGCAGCCTCAACTATGGTGCACTGCAGCAGTAGACTAATTGAGATGTTACCAGGGCAAGTACCACTGTGGCAAGGAAAGGCCAAAACCATCATTGTCACCTGACCTGCTTGTCCAATAGGAGTCTGGAGTTCAGCAGCACTCTGAAGCAATGAATGTACTCCTTTAACATTGATAACATTGCCTACAAGTGAAAACCTATACGGTCTTTTTCTGATTCTATCTCTAGTATTTGATTTTTGGTTTTTAAGTGTGTAATTTATTGACCAGAGTATCAGGTGAGGACTGAGGAAACTTGGATTCATACCCCAACTCTGCCATGAAAGTGCAGCAGTGAACATAGGCCAACCTGAGCCCTACCTGAGAGGAAGAGAGAGAGCCACAGACACCACCCTGAGCTCCCTAGAGAAAGGATGGTATAAAAGTGAAGATAATTTCTTGGTTTTATTGCACACCTCCAGTCTTCATATTCTGTCTTTTTATCTCTTTGTAAACTTAGTTCGCATACAATACTAGCAGGTGTAGGCAGTTTTATTGAATATCAGATTTGGAATTCATCTCTAGTTTTCTTTCTTTTTTTAGTGTGCTTTTATTTATATTTGTGCACTTGCATAGAGTATACTTTTACCACAGTTCCTAACACACTTTAGGTGTTTTTACAAATATTAAATAACTATGATGTGATTGGAAGGAGTTTAATCCAATAACTGATATATCACATAAGGCTGCTGATAATATACTTCAGCTCTAAGTGAGGCAGGGAAAACATTTTGTCAGCTGAGATTGGGTTATTGTATAAGATTCTGGTATGAAAATTCTGATTAGTGGGAATGAGGATTTGCAGTTAGTTGAGAAATATTTTCTTAGACTGAGTAGGTAGATTGTAATTGATTTTCTTCTTGTGACATTTAGATTCTCATGTAGCATTTCGTTTTAGGTACTAAGAATGTGAACTTTCTCATGAAGGTTTTCTGTCAGCTGGAAACCGCAGATTATAATGTAGTTTTAAAGCTCTAAAGAGTAGAAATGCAGTTCCAGTGGGGTTGCTAGCCCAAGTCCAGAAAACAACAGAAGACTCACCTTGAGTGGGGGGGGGGGAGTTTGGTGGTGATGGCAGTGACATCTCTGGAACTGTAATGTCACTTATTGTGTGACTTGGAAGTGACATCATCACATGGCTTGGCACACTAGCATTTGCCCAGAACTCTGATTTAAGTCTTGGGTGAAAATTAGAGAGTCACCTGATTCAGTATCACTTATGAATCACACACTAACTGATGTCATGGTGTCAGTGCAATGCCACCCCAGCATTCTCCCCCCCACCCACCCACTGCATAGTTAAGAGGGGATGGTAGATGGGCTCCAAAGAGGGAGACCTAGCCTCTCTATTTCAGAAGGATAGCCATGTTACTCAGTTGCAATAAAAGTAAACAGGAGCCTGGTGACATATCAAACATTAACAAGATTTTATTTCTGCATAATCTTTTATGGACGAGAACATCTGATTAAATGATCTGTAGTCCATAAAATCTTAAACTGGAATAAAATCTAGTTGATAAAGTAATTTGTATTTTCATTTCGGAATTAAGGTGGTTAACTGGTGTTAAGAAGGAACTGATCCAAAGTAGTAATGTGCAAAACTGTGATCTTTGTTAGAAACAGCTATGGTGGGACCATAAGGAAAATTAATAATAAATTACAGCCATTGTTCCAAGTGGAAGTAAAATGATCTAAGACTAAAATGACCACTGTCTTCAGCACTAATTTCAGTTTACTTACAAAGAATCTTTGCTACCACTGGACCAAACCAAAAATCTGTTAAATCATCATTCATCTATAATACAAAAAATGCTGATAATAGTAGTTTTGATTTGTACATTCACAAAAAATAATGCAAAAAATTTAGAACTTCTTATAAAATGAAGCAAAGTAGAAATTGGAGGGGAGAAAAGGTTGTTAAATCTTTACAGAATAAAGTGCTTGTCACAAAGTATGGATAGTTTCAGATTGATCTCCCTGATGGATTGTGACAGAATTCTTGAGGCTGTGAAGGCCACAGTCTGTAAATTTGATCCTTGACATTCCAGGATAGGAAAACTGGGCTGGGACAAATTAAAGGTTCCTCTTGCAAGAATTATAAATAAATTGGTAGATGAGAGACTTCAAAACCCTTTGAAGAGGCTATGGTAAATGCCACTTTTGAAGAAATATTACCGAGAGAGAATGTGGTCAGCTATATTTAAAATATCCTTTTTTAAAACAAGGCCATTGAGTGGGTAGCAGTGGAGCATTGGTGGATGCAACAATTGCCCTTGACCTATTTCATTCAGATGCCAGTCCGGATTTTGGGACTGGTGCAGCATTTATTGCTCTGGTGGATGACATCTGCTTACAGGATAGATCAAAGCTGAGTCCTGTTATTAATTTCTTTTGTATGTTATTGATTTCTTTAGTTTTAGTCATTTCCATCAGAGATGGAGTTCATTATTTATTTAGATTTATATCCTACCCTTCCTGTGAATGAGCTCAGAGTGGGTTACATCAATACATTAAACAATAAAGGCAATTTCAATGAATATTAGATAATAAAACAGTCAAAACAATTTAAAAATTAAACAATATTCCAATCATGTGTTAACATTGTGGTGGTTATAATATCAATGCCTAATCTGAGAATGGTTGGACCATAACTGAGCATTCTTTGATTGTATCCTAGCATCCAAGACTGCAGCAGGAAGACCAACTGGTAGACGCCCATCACCTCAACCATAGGCCTGGGGGAACAGCTTTGTTTTATAGGCCCTGAAGAACTGTAACAAGTCCCACAGCGCCCTGATGTCAGCCAGAAGCATGTTCCACCAGGCTTGGAACTAAGACTAAGCAAATGTCTCTCAGGCCGGGGACAACCAGCAGGTGATAGTTCACAGAGTGCAAGGCTGTCTCAGGCACATACAGGGAGAGGTGGTCCCTCAGATATGTTGATCCCAGGCTGCATAGGGCTTTAAAGGTATTCACCAACACCTGGAAATGCATCCGATACTTAACTGGTAGCCATTACAACTGGTGGAGCATCAGCTGGAAATGCACCTGCACAGGCATCACAGTCAGCAGGTGTGCTGCTGCATTTTGCAACAGCTAGAGTTTCTGGATGAACCTCAAGGGGTAAGCCCATGTGGAGTGAGTTTCAGTAATCTAGTCTAGGAAGTGACCATTGCATGGATCACTGTAGCCACGTCCGATGGGGGGCAGCAGCCTGATATGCTGGTAGGATATATGATCATATAAAATATCTGACATGTAGAGTGACTCAAGGTATAGTGCTCATATTAATGCGTTTTCACATGTATGTCAAGCTAAATAAGTAATTTGGATCTTTTAAACTGCGTGTCATCTTTATACTCTATATTCCATTTAGTAAGACTCCATCAGTCAGTGGCCTTTAAGCCACCAGCAAGTGAATAAAGGAGAACAAGCTGAAAGTGAGTCTTAATAAGCATGAGCTCATGTTGGTCAGAAAGTGATCTTCTGGAAGGAACTGATTTAAAATCTAGTAAGGAGTAGGATTGGCATTGTGACATACCTTGTACAGAATTATGTTGTGATCCACCTTGAGCCCGTTTACGGTAAAAGGCGGAATATAAGCCTATTAAATAAATAAATAAAATAAATAAATAAAAACTGAGGGGTGCAATTTGGACCCAGCCTCATTGATGGATAAGTAATTTGAACATTTTGCTAGGAGCACTTTTCATCTCTTCATTTATTAGTGGGCCTCCCTTAACATATTGTTGTTTTGGACCCTGTTATCCTAAGTGATGGTTCAAACTGAATTAGAAAAGTGATATACAAATAATTTAAATAAAGAAATACTTGATATCCAGTCTTCTGATATAGGTTAGTTAACATGATACTTTCCCAAAAATAACACAACCATTCCCAAAGAACACGTATATCTTGATTTTGTACTTATCTTTTTTCTGTAGATTTCAATTGAGTCAATGATTGGCAAAAGATCTCTAGGCACTTTGCTATGAAAATAAAATAGTTTCATTAACAAGGAAAAGGACCTCTTTTTGTTCTTGAACCAGTTTCCTTGGGTAGTCTTTTGCCTGGGTCCAAAAAGCCGATCTTAAGCCTACCACAAGTTTTTATTTAGATCTATGTTTTGCAAGACATATTTTTCAATCCGGCTTCCAATAATCCCCCTTTCTATCCATCATGCCAGTTATCTAATCTCACTGAGGCAGATCTATTTACCTTCATTATTCACAGATTTATGGATTTCTCCCATTGCTAGAGTCTGTCACTGGGTGCATCAGCTGTAGATTGCATTTGTTGGGTGAATAAGTCTATCAAGGATTTCTTCTCACCCATGACTCCAGGCTGCAGTTGGCCTCTTCCACGTTACTCACTCCCAGTGAATGGTGCACTTTCTCCTTTTTCAGTTCATACAGTCCTTTTCCCCTCCACATTTTTATCATTCATAGCTTTCTCATACTTTTCTCTCCCATCACTGCTAGTAGGTTTCTACACAAATGAAGCCTCTTGACTCTCAGTTTCTGACTGCAGTATTCCACAGCTCAAGTACATCACTGAATCATCTAGGGACCTTCAACTGGAAGTCTTTACAACTGATTTCTTTGTCAGTTTAACTCTTCATAGCATCTGTTCAGTCACATTTCTCATTTCCTCCTTCATAGGTCCTTCATAATTGCTATTACAAATTTGGCTAGACACTGTTTTATTTCAGGAATCTTACCAGTTGCTTCATACAGGTCAACCATACTAGTTCAGCCTTTCTCTTTAAGAAAATATGCTGCCACTGGTAACACCAGAGTTATGTGCTCACCACTTTCTTAAGCAGTCAGCAGTTCCAGGGATATCATTGCAGAATTTTCTTTCTTTTGTATGAGAAGACACTAGAAGCATCTGGTATATTTTAATAGTTACTTCATTGAAAAAATTGTAAGAGGAGTATAGCCAGGGCAGACATTGTCCTCAACAAACACCAGAGCTAATTGTGCACATTTCCAATGCTAAATTCCCAATTTAATCTCTTCTATCTCTCTGACCTCTTTCCATTTCATTCAAAACTAAACTGCCATTTCTTTCTCATACACACCCTGCAGGGCACCTGTCTCAGACACCACCCCATCAAGTGAGTTGCTCATCTAAGGAACTATCTGTATTTATTTAGAAACATAAACACTCCTTTGTCAAAAAGCAGCCATTTCACAGTACAGAGATTTTATTCTCTAAATATTAATAACTATGAATCTATGGTAGGATTCATTAATTAAAAAGGCATGTGATGAAAACTCAACATGTGTTTCAGTGTAATCTCAAAATCTTTTTTGCCAGTGTCAACAGGAGGAAAATACTATGCAGCTGCAGTTTCTAAGCTAGTCAGGTATTGCAGCCAGTAAAAATCTCTGTCTGCAGTTCATGTGAAACACGTACTGCAAGACAAAGCTTCTGACAATTTGGCGGTGGTTCTGTAGTCCAAAGAATCCAGAGAGAATTAAAGTCTAGACTCAGTCATTTTTCAGGCTTGGGGAATAAATAACAGATCAGATATATCTATTGTGGTTCAGAGGTAATGCTGAATTAAGGAAGCTCTTACTAGTTTATGTATTGGGAAGAAGCCTGTAATAACAGCAGCATAGGAGCAGCAACGGCAGCACCAAGAAACCGGAAAAGGGGTATTTTAATAGCTATAGATAAAAGGTTCTTCTGTTTGATTCTTTTCTAAGTTAAAGAGCAGTTAATGTAAACAGAAATCCACAAAAGAAAAAATCCAGTATAGATGTATTTCAGTAATATAGTAAGCACAGAGACATTCAGTAATTTTATATACAGCTGAAAAAGAAGGGATTGATTTATTAAAAGAAAAAAAATAGCTGCAAGGGTACATTTAACAAAATTGCTTGGCTGAATGATTTCTGTACCTGTTCTCCTTTCCTGGGGCTGGAGAGTAAGGAGGCATGGACAATGTCTCAGAGGAAATGACAAGAAAGACTGAAGCTTGGTGAGACCATATACTGAGTGTTTTCTGCTGTCCTCTTCATGCAGTGCTGTGGGTTGGCACACCGGCGGCGAGTACGGGTTTCGTATGTAAGTTTCTGATTGTTTTAGAATGGTGATGATTTTGGAGCTGAGCATAGTACATTTGATGGTGCAGTGTGCTTCATGCAGATGGTCCGAGACATGTTTGTTGGATGAAACAGAATATTAAGCAATTTTTTCTGGCAGCTGAGCTCAGGAACAGTTCTACCAGGTAATTTTTTAAAAATATGAATCATTCATAAGGACCAATACAATGAAAAAAGAAAGAAAGAAGGAAAGCAACTAGTGGATGGATGACTGACCTTTGTATGATCTTCATTGACAAAACAGGTGTGAGTTTTTTTGCAATGTACATAATATACCTAATTGGCAATTAGAAAGGGATGCATTTCATGTACATAGATAAGATACATTTTGAAAATCAATTAAAGACATGTGACAGCTACAGATATGGGAAAACTCAATGTAAGAAGAGCAGCAACCATCAGAATCCAAGTGTAGGAAATATTTGTTTTTCAGCATTACTCTGTGATATAAACATCAGCATGGTGGCAAAAGTGTGGCATAAGTGGTTTCTGGTATTTTCTAGATTAGTAAAGAAGATATTTTTGTTTGTCAGACCTGTATTGCAAAATGGCTGTAAGTATTAGCCTTTTTAGTGCAATTTAGCAATAAGATTGATGTATTAGGAGGAACTGTGGATATTACTTGAAATGTATTGGAGAATCAGTAATCTGATATAATGTCCTAGTGTTGTAATGTTTTAAGATTGTCTTCTCTGCATTCCTGTCCTGTTGTCAAAAAATATGATAGACAAACAGAAGGATTATGAGATCTGGCCTAGCTTACAAGGTTGGATTGCTTATTTCCCTTTAATAACAGTTGGGCTCATAAAGGGGGGAGGGAAGCATGCATGCATTTTCTAGCATAACATTTTGGATATGTTACAACACCACATATATTGTGTGGCATACCAAGGGTTTGATTTTTATGATTTAATTTATTATTATAGGTCAAGAAAAGCTAAACAATTATTTAGTTTTTAACTTCTTTTAAGTGTAATAGTTAATTTTTTACTTTGAAGATTGCTGCTGATGCAACAGTTGATATAATCAACTGCTTTGTTAATAAAACAGCAGAAATTGCAATACAAATACCAGCGGTTACCCTTTTTTGCCCTCTGTACATGAGCAGGCCAAAGGGTTGCCAGCTTCCAGGTGGGGCCTGGAGATCTTCCACTTTTACAACTGATCTCCAGCTGGCAGAGAGCAGCTCCCCTGGAGAAAATGGCTGCTTTGAAGGGTGGACTCAATGGCATTATACTATGCTGAAGCCACTCCCCTCTCCAAAGCCTGCCCTCTCCAGGATCCACTCTCAAGTCTCCAGGTGTTTTCCAATACAGATCAGACAACCCTAGCAGGCAACGTGGAACAGAAATAAACACAGGTATACCATTAGCTAACATTTATCTATATTTGGAGTAAATATATTTTATCAGCTAGACATTCATACACAAAATAATATTTCAGTGTTAACTTTCCTTTGGTTGTTTGATTGGCATGATTGTGAGACTCACATTGTTTGATGAATAATCTAAAATACCACTAACATAACTAAAATAAGAACAGACTGTATTCTTTTGACCAACATGTAAGTTACTGATTAACAGATTTTCTTGATCATCTTAGTCATCTTGTAATTGCTTCACCTTAATTTTAACATTATCGCAGTGTTTGAGGTTCGGCTGTCATTGGCTTTGATCCACTAATAATTTCTACATATGGAAAGTATTACCATCTGTGGAGAGTGCAGTTTCCTACACCCTCCACCTGCTGCAGCCCCAAATGCCCCCTCTGTTGGCTCCAGTAGTGTCTTAAATTTGATCTAATCTCTGTGACTTCTTTGTCCCACCAGTAGTCTGCCCCCAAACCCTCCCCCTGCATTTGTGCCCCCCCAAAACCCATCAAATAAATAAACTGAGGCAAACAGGAGTGTTAGTTCAGATAGCTTGTTGAATCTGACATATCTGTTTGTCTGGAAACAGATGAGCACATGAATCTGTCTGATACTGAATCATTAAGGACAGTTTCTATCCAAGTGCTGTGGTTAGGTTAAATGCAGGGTTATGAAGGATTATCTGTTTTAGATGTATTTAAATGGTTTTAATGGTTTTATGAATGTTTATCTGTTTTAGATGTATTTAAATGGTTTAAATGGTTTTAATGGTTTAAATGGTTTTAGATGTATTTAAATGGTATGAATATGAATATGTGTGTTTGATGTGTTGGTATGTTTGTGGAAGAGCACCTCATTTCGTTGCTCTCTTTTTGTGGAGAACAATGACAATAAATCTATCTATCTATCTATCTATCTATCTATCTATCTATCTATCTATCTATCTATCTATCTATCTATCTATCTATCCTCTAGGTAAGGGGTGCCGAACTCATTTGTTATGAGGGTTGGATCTGATGTAAATGAGATCTTGTCAGGCTGGGCCATGTGTGTCGTAAAATGTAATGTCAGGTTGTGGAGATATAAACTTTGTAAAGAACACAGACAAATACAATTAAAGATTTTTTTGTAAAAATAAAATAAAGCATGTTTAAAGTATTATTACTCTTGCAATATTGTGGTCAGCATCAAAGGAAGCTTTCCTTCCTCCTCAAGAGAGGAGCCTCAGACAATGGGGAAAATTTGCTCTGTAGCTTCTGTGCAATTGAGAAATCCTGGCAAAGCAAGCTGTGACACAGAAAGAAGTAAGAGAGGGAAAAAGAAGCAGACTAGTTCATAGGCCTGATAGGAGCCCTCCGGGTGCCTGATTTAGCCCTTGGGCTGCGCATTTGACATCCCTGCTCTAGGTCCATCAAGGTCAGTATTGTCTAGTCAGACTGGCAGTGGCCCTCCATGGTCTCAGGCAAAGGTCTTTCATCTCTTTCTTAGTCCTTTTAACTGGAGTTGCTGGGAATCAAACCAAAGACTGTCTGCATGCCAAGCAGATGCTCTCTCACTGAGCCATGGCCTCTCTTATCTCAGTGAGGAGTACCCCACAATGAAATTAGTAAAAAAGAGAGTGTGAGTGATTGTCTCTCCACCATTAAACTTCCAATATGCCCCCAACCATTAAACTGTTACCCAAAATAAAATTAGGAAGAAAGTGAATGAGATATAGGAATACCATCCTTCTGGTGGGGGCAGAGGTCCCCTGCTCCCAGGCCCAATCTCTCCACTGCTGATCAGTTGGTTATCAAGGAGAACTTAATGCAAAAAAGGGAGAAACACCTGATGCTTTAAAAGTGTGCCCATTTGACTTCAACACAACCCAGTAGTGAGACACAGGCTTGTCAGGGATGTTGTGGGTAATGCTTGAATCACTCGGCAAAAACTCTATGGCGGAACTAATTCTATCATAGAGTTTCTGCCCTCAAACCGAAGTGTCACCCTGATGTGCCTACATCACTTCTGGGCCATGCTGGAGGTCATGTGGGCATGTCACCAAAAGGTTGGATGAAATTCAGATCTAGAGATTACACGCACTGAGACACAAAGTAGTCCATGCAGTGTTCAAAAGTTCTCTCTCTCCAAAGACTGTCTAGCTTTTGTGAGGACTATTGGTGGGATAAAGCAGATATAGAAATTATCTCAAATTTAAATGGAGGCAACTGTATTTTGAAAAAGTCTGAAGATGAAAATAAGTTACCAGCTCCTATAGGCATGAGCAACTATCTTGAGCTGCAGTTTTGAAGTAATTATTGTTCCAAGTTGGATACTTGCAAAAGATCTGGTGACAAACCAGACAGCCCAAGATGGCAAATTTAAAGTATTTTGACATTAACAGAAGAGATTGAGGATGAGTTGAATAATCTATTTTCATGAAACACTTGTGGTTGCTTTGCTAAGCATGTTTGTGTGTGTGTGTGTGTGTGTGTGTGTATGAATATGCATTCACTATACTCTGCTCTCAGATCCCCACATGGGTTTAGTGATGATAGTCAAAGATTTGATTCTTGCAGGTACAGGTTTAGGTTAGGGTTATATTGATATAAGATTGGTCCACTTAGCTGCTTGTGTGAGTGAGCAGCATCTCCTCAACTTTTAGGCAGTTGGCATTATATGTTTTAATCTGTTCCTTAGTATTGTAGGTCATATTTATGATTCTTTCTAATACAAATCATTCAATGTGGTGTTGTAGTTAGAGTAGAATCTGGGAGCCCCAGGTTTGAATCTCCGCTCTACTATTGTGAAAGTCTGCTGGGTGTCTTTGGACCAATCATGCACTCTCAGCCTAACTTACCTCCCAGGGTTATTGTGAGGATAAAATGAGTTTCTTTTTGGATAGTCCTAAAACTTGTAGCCAGTTACTTAAAGTAGATGCTGCTGCGGACAAGCAAATTATTATCAGCTCCAGGTTTCCTCCTTGATGTAAATTGATCAAAGAGGACCACACAAGAACATTTTACTTGTCTACCTTCACTTTAGGGAAGTGTTTACCACACTTTCTGATTTCAAACAGTGTCAAACACCATGTTGATATGTCTCCTAGCATTATATCATTAGTGAAACAATTAGATATTTTGATATTGTATATACTTTGAGAGGTAATTTTATACAATTATAAAAATGTGATTTTAATATTCTTTATTAATTTTCATGGAAGAGTTATATTATATTTGTCCCCATTGGGCAGAAGGGTGTTCTATAAATGAACAAAATAAATAAATAGAATAATTCAGTGTGATAGTATTTTAAAACTTTGCTGAAGTCTGCAGATTGTTAGCTACTTTTCCTTATTCTCAGAATGTTTATTCAGTCTCTATTCAGAAAAATACAGTTACACCTAGAAAAAAATTGAGTCCAGTGGCACCTTTAAGACCAACGAAGTTTTATTTAAGGTATAAACTTTCATGTTAAAAACTTAAGGATTTTGCTTTTTAAAATTGGTAATCAGTTTTTATTTTAACACACATTGCAGTCCTATGGACTTTTTCCTGGGAGTAAACCACATTAAATTGTATGAAGCTTACTTATGAGTAGGCTTGGTTTGGTTTGCTCCCTAGTTGCTGTCTTTATTTGTTAGGGGGTAAGCCCCATTGAACTCAATGGTACTTAGTGTTGGGTAAACACTAATAGGAATTTCTTTGTATACATTGTGTAAAAATGAGCTGTGTGCCCTGATTCAGTTTTGGATAGAAGATATTCAAGGAAATAAAGGGGTGCTGGCAACTTAAATTAATTATAATCTGGTCATTTTATCCTGATGTGTATGATACCAGTGCCTCCTTTGGACTTGGATAGCACATCTCCAGGCCTAGTCAAGTCATCTTCTGAATGCCCAAGCTCCATGCACTCAGAGGACAGAAGAATGATTCACCATTATTTAAGTAATCTTAGCACCCAGGGCTCATTTTCCTAGTTAAGCTAGCTCTCTGGACAGGGCTGGTGCCAGGCTTGCTGGTGCACTACACTGGGAGGCTGGGGTGGCCTCCCCCTCCATTTAAAGAGCCCACCAACCAGCTGGTTGGCGGGCTTTTTAAATCTTTAAGGGTGCGCAGGAGCAACTGCTGCCCTTCCTGTGCCTGGGAAAGATCCTGCTGATCACCTGATCACCAGAGCCTTTAAATCACCATGGAGGCTGATGATGGGTAGCACCAGCAGAAGTAGCCAGGCTGGCTTCCCCCTCTATTTAAAGAGCCCGCTGACCTTCGTGGGAAGGACAGCGGCTGCTCCTGTCATTCTTCTTGTGTGATTTGAATCGATGGCAGGGATGGGGGTAGCTTTCAAGCATCTCTTTGATGTGCCTCATCAGTGTTATTCTGGTTCTTAGTGTAAGTGGTTTCACTTAGAGGGGATGTGTGTTACACATGATGTGAAACAAAAGCAAAAGCAAGCATTATTTATTTATTGGTTTGTTCAGTTAGAATATTTTTACGCTGCCTCTTCAGAGCCGTGTTTGAGATGACTTACAGAGCTTCCCCACCCCCCTGAAAAAATAGGTGCTGGAACTCTCAAGAGGGGAATGAAGGAGAAACACATGGGATTCTTTGAAACAATTTTATTTTCATGCACTATGGGCTTAGCTCTATTTTAAAGCAGTTTTCAAACTTTAGACAACCAAGGACCTGCCAAGGCCACATGGACCTCGGTGCGGGAGAGGAGCCGGCCAGGGGGCATGGCTGAGTAACTTCAGCTCAGGCTCACTGGGGCTGCAATCCAAGTTGCACTTACCTGGGAAGCAGCAGCTGGGGAATGCTGCTAAACATAAGAACATAAGAAAAGCCATGTTGGATCAGGCCAATGGCCCATCCAGTCCAACACTCTGTGTCACACAGTGGCCAAAATATATACACACACACACACACACACACATACATACACACTGTGGCTAATAGCCACTGATGGACCTCTGCTCCATATTTTTATCTAACCCCCTCTTGAAGCTGGCTATGCTTGTAGCCGCCGCCACCTCCTGTGGCAGTGAATTCCACATGTTAATCACCCTTTGGATGAAGAAGTACTTCCTTTTATCCATTTTAACCCGACTGCTTAGCAATTTCATTGAATGCTCACGAGTTCTTGTATTGTGAGAAAGGGAGAAAAGTACTTCTTTCTCTACTTTCTCCATCCCATGCATAATCTTGTAAACCTCTATCATGTCACCCCGCAGTCGACGTTTCTCCAAGCTAAAGAGCCCCAAGCATTTTAACCTTTCTTCATAGGGAAAGTGTTCCAACCCTTTAATCATTCTAGTTGCCCTTTTCTGGACTTTTTCCAATGCTATAATATCCTTTTTGAGGTGTGGGGCCAGAATTGTACACAGTATTCCAAATGAGACCGCACCATCGATTTATACAGGGGCATTATGATACTGGCTGATTTGTATTCAGTTCCCTTCCTAATAATTCCCAGCATTGCGTTGGCCTTTTTTATTGCAATCACACACTGTCTTGACATTTTCGGTGAGTTTTCTACCACAACCCCAAGATCTTGGCCACTTCACTGCTTACTCCCAACTCCAAATCATTTATGAACAAGTTAAAGAGCCTGGGACCCAGTACTGAGCCCTGTGGCAGTCCACTGCTTACCGTCCTCCA
Source organism: Heteronotia binoei (assembly GCF_032191835.1). Lineage (NCBI taxonomy): Eukaryota > Metazoa > Chordata > Lepidosauria > Squamata > Gekkonidae > Heteronotia > Heteronotia binoei. The sequence goes on along the minus strand of NC_083232.1, from coordinate 36,948,105 downwards.
CTGCGAAGACTGCTCATTTATACTCACTCTCTGCTTCCTATTAATTAGCCAGTTTTTGATCCACAAGAGGACCTGTCCTTTTACTCCATGCTACTGTTGGATAGGCTGCAGTTGATTTTCTCTCTCTCCCACCCGAACCCACCCCAGACTGTCCTTGGGCTCTCAGCCTGTGCCTCACCCTTGTGAGAGCAACAAGTCCCCTGCACTGTCTGCATGCTTCCCCGCTTACCCTCAGCTGCTACTGGGCATCCTCTTGTTGAAATCTTATTTTTTAAAAGAAATACTTTAATATTTTTGTGTCTTCACAAGTGATGTCATGCTCCCCTGTTGCCCCTCATGAACCTTTTAAAACATTTTAAAAGAATTTTGTTTCCAAAAAGAGGTCTCAGAAATCCACAAAGAGGTTCCGTAACTTTTATTTCCACAAAGAGGTTCCACCATGTTCCCCCAGAAAAAAAGCCCTGCTTACAGTTAAAATCACCTCAATGTTAAAAACAAGCCGTTAAAATCAGACCATTTAGTACAGTAGCCTCCCAGTTGCCCTAGTGGGCAAACAGAGAGCATAGAGGTTGAGGTCCTTCCTTTGCTGCCTCCCAGCACTGATATTTAGAGGTTTGTGGTCTCTGGATATGGAGACTCCCTTCAGTCACCATGGGTAATAACCGCTGATGAACCTCCATAAACAGAATAAAAATTATCTATAAAACAGAAACAGACTATTAAAAAGTTTGTAAGATAAGACATCTTAATTTAAAGCTTCAGTTAAAAGATGTGTTTTGACAGAAAATGCCTGCCTCTGGCTGCCACCCACCTCCTCTCAGAAGCCGGGGCATAGACAGTAGGAGTTGAAAGGCAGGTTTTAGCAGATATTAACCAAACTGAATTAGTAAAGGTGTACTTCAGAAAATTTTAGTTTTTTCTGTTTTTTCATTCATAATGTGAAAGGAGTAAAGCTGGCAGACCATATAGATATAAATGGTGGCTGGGTTCTAAGAATCTGAACTATTTCCTTTTTTTGATTGCTGAGTTTATTTGAAAACCTGTAAAAAAGACTGTAGTGCACTTTTCAAACAGAAAATACTTTTCATTTAACAGTCAATGCATACTTTTTGTTACATTTATGTGAAACTGTTGTCATTTAAGCGTTAGTAAGAAAATTAGTACTATATTTTTAGCAGTTAATTTCGCCAGTAGAAGAGTTTGGAATCTGTTTAAAATTCCCTTGGAACATGGCAGGAGGCAGTGACCATGGAAACCAAAGTTCATATTTTTGGAAGAATTGAAATCCATTCCAATTTTTTCCCCATAGGAACACAGTGAGAAAATTTTGTGTGGGTGACAGACCTGTGCAACTTATGTTTCTAAAGACCCAGAGGTTTCTCAATAACAACAGTCATTGCTTACCCATGCTGATGGGGTGTTAGGTGGTTGTATATACAGTTCTGATCACTACATCCCAAAAAAGGATACTGAAAAATAATCATGGTGACCTATGATGCAAGGGAAAAATTGCTAAAGGGGTGACATAGATTCAGGGTAGCCATGTTGGTCTGAAACAGTAGAACAAATTTGAGTCCAGTGGCACTTTTAAGACCAACAAAGTATAATTCTGGGTATAAGCTTTAATGTGCACATACACTTCATCAGATGAATTATGCATTTTTTGTCTACCTCTTATCTACTGCCAGTCAGTTTCACAGAGTGACCCAGGGTTCTTTTGTCAATTGAAATTTCTTTCTGTAGAAAAACTAAAGATAGCGAAACTTTTCTTCTTCTCTCATGATTGAACAATTGATAGTAGTTTTAAGGCAGGTAAAAGAATTTAATTCTTTAAACAATGGGTAGTTTTGTGGAATTCATTGCCACAAGATGTGGTGATGGCCATTGGCTTGTGTGGGTTTATAAGGAGGGTTAGATAGAGTTATCTATCATTGGTTATTAGCCATGGTAGTCTAATGAGATCTCCAACTTCTGATTGTCAGATACTGTGGGCTTTCCTGTGACATCTGTTGTAAACAGTTTGCTGGGTAAGATATTTTATTGATCTGATTCAGCCATATCAATATATTGTATCATAGGTCAAGAATATTGGCTCAATCAAAGTCAAACATGGTCTTATTTGTGCTGCAGTTTCTGCCATCTCCAGACTAATATCTAACCTTTGTCAGTGTAGACAGAAAAGCGGTTTCTGTGAAATTGGCTTCCAAATGGTACAGGCAAAAAAAAAAAAAAATCCACATGAAAATTATTGGTGTTTTGCATGCATTTATCAAAAGTTTGGGGATCTCTGGCCCTGACCTAAGCCTGATCTTGTCAGATCTTGGAAGCTAAGCAGAGTTGGCTACTTGGATGGAAGATCTTCTTGAAATAGCACAGTTGGAGGCAGGGGCAGGCTTCATTCAGCCACCTCTCTGAATATCCTGCATGCCCCCAGTAGAGGTCAGTCACCAGAAATTGCCATGACTTCTGTGTGCACACACATACACTCACACGAACACACACACATACATTATAAAAGAGTTTGAGGATCGCCTAATTTTTAGCAGGCTTTTTGAGATTTATTCTTGATATAGCTTAGTTTACAACGCCCTAATTAGAAGCCATGGAAAGATTTTTGAAAGCTTATCATATGCAGAAACAGTTTTTGAGTTTCTCTTTGAAGAGGGATTGTGTTTAAAAAGTTTAATTTGCTGGATTGTTTGAAAACAATATTATTAAGCTCGACTTTGACTATTTTTGAAGAGGAAACAACCCACAAAAACTTATTCTGTAGATACTGTTACTATGATAGACTACCCATACATAATAAATAATATGTTCTACTTCTATGAAAATATCAAAAAAATCATGAACAAAATGTTATGCAAAAGGCAAATACAATTTTAAGTATTATTGTATTAATTATTTTTGTGTACCTGAGTTTGGAGAATTAGTGAGTAAGAGTGAGAACACAGTTGGAGTTGAAAACACAGCAGAAGAAAAACTTTAAGCTAACTTTTTTTAGGGTGGTGGTGGAAAAGACATCAAATAGTGATCTCAGCAGTATCTGCCTAGGGAAACGGATGGATGGAAGATTGAGGGCAGGGTGTGAGTCCTACCAAGAAGAATGTTGGGAATAGGGTACTATTCATCTTTTGACCAGTAACAGTTAGATCAGCAGAAAAGAAGAATAAAGAGGTCAGGGCTGAATACCACACAGCTGACATCACTTTTGTACTACATAGTTAGCTAAGCGCACAAGTGATGGAACCAGGGAAAGAAAGACTAGAGAGATAAGCATAGTATTCTGGAACAGAAATGCTTTAGCATGCTTGAGGTCCCTGGTTTAAAATCTGTTTGTGATTAACCTCTAAAGAGCCCTGGAAGGAGTCCCATGCATAGATACAGTTGAGATTTGCCCTGTTACCCATTTACTGATATTGAACTACTTGTACTGGATAACTGTTCTAAATTCCATTATAGTTGCTTAGTAAATTTAAATCTAGCCAATCAGTCTAGCCTACAAGCTAGGCTTCAGCAGTATGTAGATTGGGAACTACCAGAAGTTCAAGCTGGGTTTCGGAGAAATAGAGAAACTAGAGATCAAATTGCCAACATTCACTCGATTATGGATAAAGCATGGGAGTATCAGAAAAACATCTATTTCTGTTTCATTGACTATGCTAAAGCCTTTGATTGTGTGGATCACAACAAACTGTGGCAAGTCCTTAAAGAGATGGGAGTACCAGACCACCCCACATGTCTCCTGAGAAACCTGTATAAGGGTCAAGAAGCAACTGTCAGAACGGGATATGGAACAACTGATTGGTTTAGAATAGGAAAAGTTCAACAAGGGTGTATATTGTCACCCTGCTTATTTAATTTATATGCAGAGTACATCATGCAGAATGCTGGCCTAGATGAAGCAGGGGCCGGAATTAAGATTGCCGGGAAAAACATCAACAACCTCAGATATGCAGATGATACCACTTTAATGGCAGAAAGTGAAGAGGACCTTAAGAAGCTCTTGTTGAGGGTGAAAGAGGAGAGCACAAAAGTAGGCTCGAAACTCAATATCAAAAAAACTAAGATTATGGCATCCGGCCTCATCACACCTTGGCAAATAGAAGGAAAAGTCATGGAAGTAGTGACAGACTTCATATTTCTGGGATCCAAGATCACTGCAGATGACTGTAGCCATGACTGTAGCCATGAAATTAAAAGACGTCTGCTTCTTGGGAGGACAACTATGGCGAACCTGGGCAGTATAATAAAAAGTAGAGACATCACCCTGCGAACAAAAGTCCGTATAGTCAAAGCAATGGTATTCCCAGTAGTAATGTATGGCTGTGAGAGCTGGACCATAAGGAAGGCCGAGCGCAGAAGAATAGATGCTTTTGAGCTGTAGTGCTGGAGAAGAATCTTAGTCCCTTGGATTGCAAGAAGATCAAATCAGTCAGTCTTAAGGGAAATCAACCCTGACTGTTCCCTGGATGGTCAGATGCTGAAGCTGAAGCTCAAATACTTTGGCCACCAAATGAGAAGGGAGCACTCACTGGAGAAGATCCTGATGATGGGAAAGACAGAAAGCAAAAGAAGAAGGGGACGGCAAAAGATGAGATGGCTGGACAGTGTTACTGATGTAACAAACATGAATTTGAGTGGACTTCGGAGGATGGTGGAAGACGGGAGGGCCTGGCGTGACTTTGTCCAGGGGGTCGAAAGAGTCAGACTCAACTGTGCGATTGAATAACAACAAATCATTAATTGCTCTGGATTCATAAGGTTGAACTATATTTGAACTCTTCTTCTCTCTCTCACCTTCTGTAATGTAACCTTCATGCTTTATCATACCAACAGTGATCAGGTGGAGATAGTATTCATTGTGTGGTTTGTGTGGTTTCCCCATTACTGCTGTGGCTGCTGATACAGTGCAGCAGCAATGGAACGTCCACATGGCAGGTTTCGTTGCCCCAGTCCCCAAGAAGCAGCCATAGGCATCTGGGGCTTTTTCCATTTTTTAAAAAATCAGCTGTTGAATATTGCTGTATCAATATAATTTTATATAAAAAAACCAGGTTCTCTGAATTCTCTGCTTCTACTTAAAAATAAGTCTCTAGCCTCTTCAAGTTGTAGAGATATCTTCACAATAGAAGGGGCTAGAGAATTTTTTAAAAAAAATAAAAGCTGAGAATTAAGAATCTTTCACATATATTATGATAGTTATATCAAGCTGGTGATGTATAGTTGCACCCATTTAAGAATAAGCTGGTATAGGCAGGAAATGACTGCCACATAGGTAGAAAAATCTGAATTTCTCAATTCCACATGGTAGCTATCCAGATTTTACTGTGATCATTCCCATAATTTCACTGCAAAAAGGTTTCAGAAAGATCAGAAAAAGCTAGGGAAACCCAGGAAGGTACACGAAAGCACCACAATGATGTGGGGAAGCAGGAAAAAAAACGCATTCTGAGAACATTTGAACCTGGAGCAGATAACCTGTTCAGAAATGGTTGAAGTATGAACCTAAGAAGTCTTCCATATTGCTACAGCACACCTGTTCAGATAGTAGACCACATACTTAGTCCTTCTCCCATTTACCTTTGTGCAAGTCTCATTTTGAAGACAACTGATCTTTTTAATGAGCAGATGATGTGGACAGTGGACACATCAGTATCTGACAAAGCCTGTTAATATGGAGATGTGACTTCTTTCAGGACATATGCAAGAAAATGATTAAATATGTTATAAGAATAGATGCTTTATTGATGGGAATTTTGACACAATGTTGTTATATAGATTAGAGTATGATTCTGCACCATCTGTCATTAAAGGTTTAATTACTAACATTGTTGTAGCTTAAAATATTTCTAGCTGAATCCTTTATTTATTATTTTATTAATATATTAACTGTCAATTGATTGACATAATTCCAGTGTAATCCTAAACATGCATACTTAGAAGTAAGTCGTGTTGAATTCTGTGGACTTAATACTAAGGAGTAGTAGTATCCTTTGTAGGGATTGCATCCTTCGAATACTATTTTTGCTTTCTTATGTTTGTATAGTACCATTTGATCAATAAATACCATTGAAGTAATTATATAAAGAAGAAACTCCCCATTATTATACTTTTTACTTTGATCTTAATGTCTGTATTTACATATGAACCCCGTATATCTGTTATTTCATTATGTTCTGTACCCATCTGCAACCACTTCTTATTGAAATAAATGAGAGTAACACCCATATTTCTACAAATCACTATTGTTGAAAAGAAAATTGTTAGAACTATCATTAATGTACATTTAATGTGGCTCAGTAATGGGACATTTTGGACGTTTTAACTAGAAGCTGATTATTTTCAAAGAATATTTGTCTGTGGTAATCATTTGCAAAGCAGTAAATAATCACTTCATTCTACCAGTGTTCTCAGAAGATAATGCTATGAATCATGTATTCAAATCTCTTTCAGTAGTAGAGGCTAAATACTAACATCTAAGTTCAGCACTGTGCTATGTTATTCTGTGTTTGCTTCTGTTGTAGTCTTATAACTAAAAAAGGGTCCTGATAACAATATATTCGCCTCTCTCTTTAAAAGAAATCACAAATCCAATTTGTCCATGAATCTGAAAGTGGATTGTACCAAATGCTGTGATGTTGTGAGGTGAAGCATAAATAGTTTCTAATGGTACTGGCCTGCTTCCTGAGTGAGAAGGCAGAGGTCTTCTCGTATAATCCGATTTCAATCAGCTCACGCTAATCACTACTGATAGTTGCAAAATTTAGCTTGGATCTGCTATGGTAATCTAGATTGACAAAACATAAAGAGACAGAAGGACAGAGATACAAAGCGAGACAAGCAGAGAGTCCGTTTTTCAGTTTTTGCTTTCCCTTCTGGGGCTTCTCTCTCAAACAAATGTTATTGGTTGTTAGGTTACCATTCTTTTCACTGTAGAAATACATCAACAACAGGTGCACTATGAGACTCTGAAGCTGCAGCTACAGCCTTGTAAAGAGAATGCGCAGAAGATAGCAACAGGTATATACTGTGTACTGCTTGCATACATTATTAATGGAAACTGAGATCTTTATTATTTTTTTTATACGTCAGTAGAATCCTGGAGTTCAGAAATATTCAAGCATAGCAAGTCTTAATCAATGCTTCCGAGAACCAACCTTCTCAAGGTCCTCCAACGGCTACTTGGTGTCGGTATTTATTTCTTAATTCTCGGGGTAAGCTCCAGCCTCAAAGCTTTTATTACAGCTTGGTGAATAGTTGGGCACTGCACTTTTGGAGCAAGAGGACAAATGCACTTCAATACTGCATGTTTTTTTGTGTCATTTTTTTTTTTGAGTGACCAACCAACTTTGCACATACCAATATTATAGATTTTTATTTGTGTCTTTCCTGAATTTTTAGTCACTCTAACTGGATGGAATATTAAAAGAAGAAAATGACTTTTTTAATTGTTTCCTTGTCTGGTGCTTACTGTGCCTGTATCATCCTGGCTAAGGGACTTTATAAATTTGGGTAGCAAACATTTGGAATATCCCTTCATCTGACTTTCCATGCTGGTAGGGCTATTGGTCATCTCAGCACTGCATGTTGCCATGCTAAAGACACCTAAGGGTAAAAATGTGTCCTGGGTAAGTACAAGATTATCTATAGTATACAAATTTTCTTCTGCATTCATGTTTCTAAATATATGTTGTAAATAATGAGTAACAAACTCAATAGAACTTATATTTTCAATACTCCTTGTTTATTTTGTGATCCAGTTGTTTAATATGTAATAATGACCTATTTTAATCTCAGTTATACAAAATTATATAATGATGTCCACATATATCTTGCTGCCTGGAAAATATGGTATCCAACTCCATGGCTTTTCATATAGGCTGTGATATCTCAAGTACTGCTGAACATATGATTACATATTGTGTTAAATCCAGGGTTTGTGCATATATGACTTTTTATATTACATTTACTTTGAGCATAAACTAGCAGCCCTGTACTAGCAGCTATCTGTCTTCATGGTGTACTAGGGGAGGAGATCTGTTTTTGTTTTTTTTTACTTGATAGAACCATAACATGTAGTTATTGCTAGATGTAGGGGTTTAACTATTTAGACATAAAATAAGTTAAAGTAAACAAAGCTTCTGTTCTCTTGACATTGCTCTTTCTAAGTGATTAAAGCCGTAGAAAGAATGGAAAAATAGTGAGATGATAGTACTGGGTATGTTGATATTCATTAATTGCTATATTTAGGCATGATCCTGCTCACATGGTTAGCTTGTGTAGGATAATAGTCAAGAGCTTAACATTTGAAAAAAAAATTGGGGGGGAAGGTTGGCTGATAGAATTCATTGCACTAAATTATAATATTCAACCTAAGGCAAGAACATGTATAGTCTTCCTACATTGCTCTATAGCCAGGCAAAACACACAGCAACTAAAGGCAGGCCATAGCATGACAAGGAAAAGCCCTTCACATTTCCCAGCTATGTATCTTGTGGCCTATGTACCCTCACTATGGAGTATTCAAAGATCTAGATTCTCCTAATGGCTAAAGGGTAAGTAATCCAGACAACAGACTCTACCACACCGGACTCCATTACTTAGGCTGCAGTCCTAAGAAGACTTTTCTGGGAGTAAAGCCGATCAAATAAAATGGGGTTTTCTTCTGAGCAGATCTGTTTAGGATTGCTTTCTAAGTCACCTAGTAGACTATTTTTTCAGAAACTGAATAGCAGCCACATTGCTTACTAGAACTTGAAGGTTAATGCAGAGCAACCCATATCACCTCACGCTCTGATTATCCCTAGAGCTTGGCTAGAAAATGAGTATGGCCCTATTAATGGTTGTAATATCCTTAATACAATCACTTCCTTCATCAAAAGTTGCAACAAGGGTAGGCCATGAATATCATTTTCCCACATTGTCAGCCCTTTGCTTTCTGTTTCACAATTATATAGTTTTGTCGTCTTTGACCAAGTACTTAATTAAATGTATATTTGCATGCATCAGTTTGGTTTTTTAGAGTTTGTTTTATTTTTAGAGGTTATAAAATTAGCAAGTCCTGACCTGGATAGCCCAGTTTAGCCTGATTTTGTTAGATTTTGGAAGCTAAGCAGGGTTGGCCCTGGATTGTATTTGGATGGGAGACTTACAAGGAATATGAGGCAAACCACCTCTGACCATTGCTTGCATTGAAAACACTACAGGGTCATCATAAGTCAGCTGTGACTGGATAGCACTTTCCACCACTAAAATTAGTAAACAAATATTCAAGTTAAATCTTTACACTTGGATTTCATTCATCGTCTCTACTGAAGAGCAAACTCTTATAAAATTTTCTTTTTTCTTTTCTTAAAATAGAGTGCATTAAGCTTCGTAAATAAATATAGTACATAAGTCGGTAACCTGGGAACAAAAAAAGTTTGTGTGGTTTTAATATCTGAGGTGCTTGATGTCTGTTCATAGTTTTCTTTGTATGCACCTTATCTGTTCCATTTGTAAAATCATTCCTAAATATAAGTGCTGAATTGTTAACTACAAATAGATAGACTGATTCTGAGTCAGAGGAGATATTGTGTGTGCGTGCTTGTGTATATTGGAGGGAGGAGTTGAAGCAAAAGGCGGATAGCACACATTATGCTCCCAGAAAAGGACGTTAATCTGTTTATGTAACTGTGTTGTATGTTTATCTCTTTTCCTTATGACATACACATGTTCTCCATTCACACCCCTCCCCTTCTTTATGTCATCACATTTCTATGTAAAGCAGACAATGGAAATGATTACTTTTAAATTTCTGCATTATTAAAGAAAATAATAAGTCACTGACTGATAAAAAAGCTTAATTATACATGGACTTGCACCATCAAGTTACCAAAAATAACTTGGTGGTGTTATTAAACTATCAAAAAGGTGAAGATAGCTGAAATCTTGAAAACAAGATGTTATAGCTTCTGCAATATTAACTTGTCTGTTCTAAACTTTTTCCATAATTTTAACAAGAATTGCTTTCAGAAGATTGGACTGCCATTAAAGGCTTTGTTGTGGTTCCTGAAACTTGCTAAGTGTGCAGAATTGTTTACTTTTTGATTCTAAACTCAGTGTACACTGGAGTGCAGTTAACCAATTAATCATGCACTGACTTTTCAGGATGAAGAGCTATTTAACATTACTAGAGTTAAGCATGTGTTTGCTTCAGTGGTTAAGGCTGCAGTCTGACTACGTCATATGTTGTATATGCAGGAAGGCAAAGGGTCTGCTTTCATTCCATCATGAGATTCTGGAGTCTCAGCTAAGTTATAGTTAGTTCCACCAAGTAAACCAGCATAAGACTGCAGTGTATATGTGTTTGAATCTTTTTTTTTTTTGTATTGTGACTGTATCCTGTCCATATAATCTTTCAAATTCTGTGAAAACTCAGACTCATTTGAGCCCCTTTTGATCTATGGTAATTCCTATATCTTTTCTGTATTATATCATGTGTTTTCTTAGTCCCCTCCTCAGTTTCAGAGTCATCACTAGGGTCATATGATGATTGCCTATGTTTATTCAGCATTATAATAATTGGTCACACTCTTCCAGGTTAATCATTAATTCTTAATTCTTCTGGTTACAATTTCATTTTTAAAAATAATAATGTTCTTCTGAAAGATGTATGACACTGATATGCAGTAGTTCCCCTTCCCCACTGGTTGCCATTGGCTGCAACCCTGTATCCTATGGTAAGGGCATAAGTATATGGATCAGATCAAGGATACACTCCAGTGGCCAGCCAGATAGATACCTGTGGGAAACAACGTATATTCAGAGGCTAAGTAATTCTGAACCAATCATGAATAGTAGCGACAGATAGATCCATGTATATGTGTAGTCTATAAAAATTGTCTTTTAAACCAGTAGCCATTGCCACATTATGTGGCAACACATTCTGTAAGTTAATTAAGCATTGTGTGAAGTACTTCATTTTATGTTTTCTGAACCTTCCACCAATGAACTATTTTGTGTGACAATCAATTTCTAGTAGTATAAAAATGGAAGAAAGTATTTCCTTCATATCATACATAAATATTTATCATGTCATTTTTGCTAACATAAGCCCAAATGTTTTGAGCCTCTCCTGACGGGCCTCGTGGCGCAGAGTGGTAAAGCTGCAGTACTGCAGTCCAAGCTCTCTGCTCATGACCTGAGTTCAATCCCAACGGAAGCTGGGTTTAGGTAGCCGGCTCAAGGTTGCCTCAGCATTCCATCCTTCCAAGGTCGGTCAAATGAGTACCCAGCTTGCTGGAGGGAAAGTGTAGATGACTGGGGAAGGCAATGTAAAAAGTCTGCCGTGAAAACATCGTGATGCGACATCACCCCAGAGTCAGAAACAAGTGGTGCTTGCACAGGGGACTACTCTTTTTTTAAGTAGAGAAGATGCTGCAACGCCTTGGTTATTTCTGCACCTTTTCAAGTTCTGTGTTATCATTTTTTTGTTAAGGGATTAGATGAGATATACAGTATTTCAAATGCAGACTATCGTTTTATATAAAGGCATTACAATATTAGCCATTTTAGCTGTTGTACTTTTAAACATATTCCTCATATAAATCTGTCTTTTTCACCGGAGAAGATGTTTTTAATTGAAGCATTCACCATGACCCCAAGATCTTTCCTGATTGGTCATTGAATAGATAGCTTCTGCTTTTTCTTTTAACTACTTACTGATTCATAAGTAGATCTCTGCTTTTCTCTTATAATTGATAAGTTTTCTTGGGAGACTTTGTTAAAAGCTTTTTTTTTTTTAAGTTCAAGTGTACATCATCTGTATATGCATTCTTCTGGATCACTTCTTTTTTATTCTTACTGGAGAGGGGAAACTCTTAAAGATTAATAAAGCAGGATTGTTGCAGAAGCCATTCTGATTTTAGCTCAACAAGATTTGTTCTTTCATATATTTAATAATTCCAGCTTTAATACTGCCTCCACCAATAAATCTAAGCAAGAAGGTCAACTAAAAGGCCTGTAATTTCATGTTTGTTTCAGAGTTTATCTAGGGCAGCCCTTTGTAGAGCTCACTGCAGTAATCTAATCTAGATGTAAGCAGGGCATACACCTCAATGGCCAGATGTTTTCTGTCCAGGAAAGGCTGTAGCTGGCTAACCAGTCAAAGTTGATAAAAGGTACTAGTGGCCTCAACTTTTACCTACTTATGCAGAAGTAAGCCTGGGTTCAAGGGGGTATAACCCCATCCCAAAAGTGTGACACCTTATTGTATAAGTGTGTTTGGTAGGATTACGTGGCGTGTTTGGTTGATGATAAATGTGAATGTGGCTTTCTGTGAACTGCAGATTTAGAGAATCTAGATTTAGAGAATCTAGAACCCGTTTGAGGTGGCTTACAACTAAATACAATTACACTCTAATAAAAACTGGTCACTCTAAGCATGCCTGGGCATAAAAGCAACATAAAACAAGCAGAACAGTCTAAAGTGATACTGATGAACTAGTTCTCTGGAGACTTTGTTCTTTAGCTATGGTTGCTAACAGGACATTATCCTGCTGCTTTACTAAAAACTTAACAAGCATGTCATTTACCAGTACATGTTATTTATCTCTATTTATTTACATTATTTATAGTCTACTTTTTTCAGTGAGATGCAAGGCAGATTACATTGTGTGAATCAAATACAATGAACAGCATGGGGTATTCAGTAAACAGTACCATAGTATTTAGATTTCAGAAATTTGTTCCAAATTTCTGAAATAAACCTGACGCAAAGCACAAGCATTTTAACATGACAGGAGCATCCGTTACCAAAACATTTTTCTGAACCATTTCATTACAGTACAGCCTTATTATCTGTGCAAAAAAAGCCCCCCTAAACAACTCAACTTTGCATAAAACCAGGAGAGCAGGAGCTTTCCTTATCTTGTCAGGCAAGTCGCCCCATAATGTGAGAGCCACAATAGAGAATGCATTCATATTGGCAGTGGTTGATTTAGCCCATTTGCAAGATGGTACCTACAGAAGGTCTTGCTCAGTTTAGCTAAATTATTGTGGCAGAGCTTAAGAAGAGAGGCAGAGACCTAGAAAGGAAGAAAAGGATTACAGTAGTCTAGTTTTAGTGTTACCATGGTGTGGGATCCAGATAGCTAGATCTGTTATATCATGGTATGGGGTCATCTTGCAGGCTATACTGAGTTGGACGAAAGTGGGGGTTTTTGCAGCTGTATGAATTTGCTTCTCTAGTAGCAGAATTGGATCCAGTGTAACATTTAGGGTTTTAACAAGAATCAGAAGGGTCAGCTGAATGCCATTGGTAGGAGAAGAAAGTGGGAAGCACTTCACCTTCATCTTCACCTTTTCAACTGTCCTCACGCCTGTCTTGTCTGGGTTCAGTTTCAATTTATTCATGTTCAGCCATTTGATTTCAGCATTCAAGCATGGGCTGCGGTCACACGAGCAGTTTGTGCCAATATAGTTGCATTACCTTTGTGGGCTTAAAGAGCACAATCAGACAACATCTGCCTTCTGTGCCTCAGTCATCAGCACCCCACTTTGTCTGACTTTGGAAGTGGACTAATCAGGCACTGGTATTTATGATGTTCGTGCTTCCACTCTGTGTTTCTGTCTAGTGAAGTCAAGCCATTTGGGAAGTCTGAACATTCAATTTGCACTTCTCTTTTTTTTTTACATCAGGTAGTGATGTTTGCATAAATGCATAATTGCCCTGGATTTGTCAATTACCATGTCCAAGTAGTCATTCTGGATCAGGAGTCCCTGGGGGACTTGTTTTAGAACAACAAGTCAGTCCCCTTCCAGTCTGTGTCCCATCCCGATGGTGGCAGGTAGTAGGGTCAGGTTGAACTGCTCGCCTCCGTCATTGGTGTTATGCAATGCCAGGTCCATAAATAATAAGACCTCAGTCCTCCGAGAGTTTCTGCTCAAAAAGGACGTGGACCTGGCTTGCGTGACTGAGACCTTTGTGCGAGACAGAGAGATGGTAGCTCTCTCCCAAACGGTTCCCCTAGGGTACTCAGTCTTTCACAATCACGGACTAGTGGGGGGAGGGGTGGCCCTATTCATACAAGAGGCTTACTCCTTTCGGGCTCTCCCGGCCCCAGAGATCAATGGTATTGAATGTGCCAGTCTCGCATGGGACATTGGGGAGGGGTTGGCAATATGGCTGGTGTACCATCCGCCTAACTTACCAGCCAGTGCCTTACCATCCCTGATGGAGGCTGTAGCAGGCTGGGCATTGGAGTACCCAAGGCTTGTGATGCTGGGTGACTTCAATGTCCATGCTGATGACATGACCTCCAGTCAGCCGATGGAACTAGTGTCATCCATGGCAACACTGGGACTCTTCCAACTTGTTACAGCACCCACTCTCCAGGTGGGGCACATGTTAGATTTGATCTTTGCGGCAGGGGTCTTGGTGGACGATACTACTGCAGAAGCAGTGCCATGGTCGGACCATGTTGCCCTTAAGGCTCGTGTGGATGTCCCACCTCAAACCCGCTTAGGCGGCGAGCATATTTTGGCTCACCTGTGGAGTCTGATGGACCCAGAGTGGTTTCAAACGGCTCTATGGAATCCCTGGCCCCCTGGAGATTCTCTCGATGACCTGGCTGAATCGTGGCTTAGTTGGCTCACCAGAGCCATTGATGAGATCGCACCTCGGCACCCTCTGCGCCTTCACGTTAATCCGGCACCATGGTATACCCCGGAATTGCGGCAGCTGAAACAAGGGCTTAGACGACTAGAGAGGCAATGGTGGCGTACTCGAGACAAAGTGACTAGAACATCCTATAGAGAGCTTATCCTATGAGATGGCTGTCAAAGCCACAAAGAAAGCTTACTTTGTGGCCAAGATTGCGTCTGCAAACTTGCGCCCGGCACAATTGTTTAGGACAATTTGGACTCTTACAACACTGCCACAAGGCAGGCCAAACACTAGGGAATTGGAGATTGGCTGTGAGGCTTTTGCGGAATTTTTTTGCAGATAAAATCTCGTCACTCTGTCGTGACCTCCTCGCAACATTGGAGATAGTATGTGAATTCGAGGCTCCGTTCCTGTCTTCTGGACCAGTTCTGGATTGATTCAACATACTCAGCCTGGAGGAAGTTGACAGAATTCTCTCTACTGTATGACCAACAACTTGTGATCTGGATCCCTGCCCCTCCTGGCTGATTAAAGCTTGCCAGAGGGAGCTTAGATGTCCTATATGGAACACTGTAAATAGATCCCTCTCGGAGGGGCTTTTTCCAACGCCTCTAAAAGAGGCTGTGGGCTATCCCCTCCTGCAAAAAGTTACATCAGACCTGGCCGAATTGGCAAATTATCGGCCAGTCTCAAATTTACCCTTTTTGGGTAAAATTACTGAGAGGGCAGTAGCGTTACAGTTACAGAGTTTTCTGGATGACACTTCTGTTTTAGACACCCACCAATCTGGCTTCCGCCCAGGTCATGGGACAGAGACAGTGCTGGTTGCCCTGGTGGATGACCTCCAGTGGCATTTGGATCGAGGCGGTTCGGCGGTGCTGATGCTGTTAGACCTATTGGCTGCGTTCGATACGATCGACCATTGGCTACTGACCCACTGCCTCGCCGACGCTGGGATTCAGGGGTTGCCTTGTAATGGCTTTCCTCTTTCCTTGATGGTCGGGGACAAAGGGTGGCGATTGGGGGAGAACTGTCCTGGAGGCACCCGTTTAACTGCGGTGCTCTCCCCGATGTTGTTTAACATATACATGCGTCCCCTTGCCCAGATTGCCCGGAGGTATGGGTTGGGTTGTCACCAATATGCTGATGACACCAGCTACTGATGGACGGCTGGCTTGACTGTGTCCCAGAAAATCTGGATTTGGCATTGCAGGCTGTGATAGGATGGCTCAGACTGAGTAGGTTGAAGCTAAATCCAGCAAAGACAGAGGTCCTTTGCCTGAGTCAGGGTGGTCTGGGTAGGGAAATCCCCCTCTAAGCAATTGACGGTGCGCCACTGAAAATGGCGCACAAGGTCAAAAGCTTGGTGGTGCTGCTGGAGCTTGCCTTAACAATGGAGGCCCAGATAGCAGCTGCTGCTAAATCTGCTTTTTTCCATCTTAGGCGGATGAATGGAGCGCGACAACCTGGCAACAACGATCCATGCAACGGTCACCTCGAGGTTGGATTACTATAATGCCCTCTACATGGGACTGCCCCTGTGCCGAACCCGGAAACTGCAGCTGGTGCAGAACATGGAGGCCAGGTTGTTATTGGGACTCCCTAAGTGGGAGCACATACAGCCGGGGCTGTGGGAACTGCACTGGCTGCCAATAGTGTACCGGATTTGTTACAAGGTGCTGGTTATTACCTTTAAAGCCCTATATGACTGAGGACCTGCCTACCTTAGGGACTGTCTCTTCCCATATACTCCCCAGAGGGTGCTTCGATCTGGTTCACAAAATCTACTGGTAATCCCTGGGCCGAAGGAGGCCAAACTGAAGGTCACCAGGGAAAGGGCCTTTTCGATCGCTGCCCCCCACTGGTGGAACCAACTCCCAGAGGAAATGCAGGCCTTGCAGAATCTTGGTCAGTTCCGTAGGGCCTGCAAAACTTTCCTCTTCCAGCTGGCCTTTAATTGATACGGAACCTACATCATAGATGGAATACCGTCGCACTGTAAAATCTAACAAGATAATATCTAGATCTGAGCACTAAATGATGTATAATTTTATAGAATGTACTATTTTATAATATGTATTTTTTTAATTCTGTGAGGTTTTATGCTGTGAGCCGCCCTGAGCCTGCTTGGATGGGGAGGGTGGAATACAAATCAAATAAAACAAATAAATAAATAAATTGCCCCCCTCCCAAACCCCCCCCCCCACCCTCAGAGTCTGAGAGCTTCCCATGCTTGACACTAGAATAAATGCACTGGAGTCAATTGGACTACTCTCATGTAAACCTGCACTTAACACACACACACCTTATTCCATGGCAGAGAGGCAAAGGGAAGGAGGCAGAGAGAGGCCGAACTTCTTGGCAGAGAGATTGTGGAGCTGTCAAAAAAGAGCTGGACCTTTGAATAAACATTTATGTGCATGGGTGAAAGAGGAAGGCAGGTCGGAAGGAAGAAAGGAAAAGTAAAGAAAAGAATGCCACAACAATCTGAACAATCATTTATGGGGTGAGCATGAGTGAAGCCAGTTCAGGGTGGGATGTCTGATTAAAACTTCCAACAACTATTTAATGTGCCACAAACAGAGGCACAGCCAGATTGCGCGAAGCCTCCAGTGTCACTGCAGCCTTCTATTGCATCACCAGGTGATTTGAATCCAGAGATACAGAGTTTGGTATCATGAAATGCTTCAACTACTCATTTCCACACAGTAAACCTCCATTAAAGGGACAAGACATTTTTGTCTAGGCCAGTTGGCAATCCTATCTTTAGCCCACTGCCTACTTTACGTTCTTTGCTTCAACCTCCTTCATTCTTGGCTAGCCACCTTCTGTAGCAATCCTTTCTCTCCTTTTCCAATATACATAAGTATTTTGTGATCCAAAATACTATGAGTTTCCCCCCATATGTGAAAATAAGCATAGTATAATAAATACGGGAGAGAGTTTTAAAACTATGTTAAAACATTCCACTAAAATATTGTCCAAACATTCTTGTTATTTCAAGTCAGTCTGTGACCTTCAGCCCTCCTTTCCTTTGCAGCCTTTGCTCTTTGCACTTCTCTCATCTGTCCCTAATATTTCTAGTTTTTCTTCTCTTATTTAGCTGCATCTCTGACAGCCTTTTGAGCTCAGTACTCAGATCCACTCCATCTTCCAGCCTTACTTTACTATTTCCATAGGAAATAATGAAGGATAGGGACACTTTCTTTTGGGGCTCATAGAATTGGGCCCCCTGGTCCAATATTTTTGAAACTTGGGAGGTATTTGGGGAAAATTTGGTGCCTCTACCCCCAAAAACAGCCCCCCCCAGAGCCCGAGGTTCCCCTGGATCAATTCTCCATGATTTTCTATGAGAATAAATCTCCATAGGGAATAATAGAGTTCCCAGCAGACATTTACCTCCCCTCCCCCCGCTTTCTGATGACCCTGAAGCAGGGGGAGGGCCTCCAAACCGGGGGATCCCCCGCCCCCACCTGCCCCTGCCCCTGGGGATTGGCAACCCTACTATCAGGTGGGCCCCTGTGCAGACTGGAGACTGCCTTCTGTCCCCTTCTCCTGCTCCCCCATTCTCTCAGGCTTTAATACTTTCCTGCTTGTATGGGCCCCACACCTTCCCAGGTGTGCTTTCTCAGCTGAGACCTTGGCATCTTGGTCATGTAAAATCTTAAATGACCTTGCCTACCAGAGCTCTTCCAGTGCATAAGAGGCAGTCAAAATAGAGGCTTCCAGGGAAGTGGTGGGGACATTTCCTTATGCTAGGTACTGAATGGGTAACACTGAGCAGGTGAGCCTTTACCTTGGGTATGGGGGACTCCTCGCAGCTGAAGGAGTAGTTGAAACTGGGTGAGAGGGCTGCTGTCAAACATGTAATTTTACAGTATATTGTGACCTTTGATGTTTCTTTCTGGAATTATAAATAAGTCTTTCTCTCAATACAGATGTGTGTGTATGTGTCTATGTAGGTGTAAAAATCTACACTTTTCTGTGCACACAAATCCAAAAAGAAATTTTTCATAGTATCTGACTTTTCATAGCTCCTGATGAGGATAGGTCTGTTTCTTGAAAGCTTATGCTAAAATAACATTTGTCTTAAAGGTGCTACAAAAATCTACTGTTTTGCAGCAACAGACTTAACACGGCTAACTCCGCTGGATCCATTTTCATAGTATTGCACTTTTAGGGGTTCAGACTTAAAAGGAGCTTAAGATTGAGAAAGTTAGTTTGAAATATGGTAGCAAGTGAGAGTTATTTTTGAAATGGTTACAGTTCACAGGAACCAAATAAAATCCAATGAAAGGAGATATAATAATAAAAATGTCAACTGATCCTATAACCATGCAGGGCTTTTTTTGAGCAGGAACACACAGGGACACAGTTCCGGCTAGCTTGGTGTCAGGAGGTGTGGCCTAATTTGCAAATGAGTTCCTGCTGGGCTTTTTCTATTAAAAGCCCTGTGTTGAATAATTGTGATGCCAGGGGTGTGGCGTAATATGCAAATGAGTTCCTGCTGGGCTTTTTCTATGAAAAAAGCCCTGCCCATTAGAAATGTAAACCCTATTGCTAAATGCCAGATCAAACTTTTTGTGGCGAGATCATCAAAAGTTGGGAGAATTCCCTCTTTCTTTGCCTGAAATAGATAAAGATTACCATGATTTCAATAGTAAGGGTCAAGTCAGATATCAAAGATGGTAATGGTACCAGCGATATTTTAAAATATGCTTTGCATGCAGAAGATCTCAGGGTCCTCCTGTTAAAAGTATTAGCAGGGTTGGTGCTACCATTAGGCTAACTAGCCAACCGCCTGGAGCATAGACCTCAGAAGGGTGCAGAACTAACAATCATCATTAGGGTGTGAAATCTGCCACATGTCAGGTGTAACATTTCTAGTAAAAAAGGAGGAAGTTGAGGTAAACAGTGTCACAAGCTGGGGCCAGGCCAGGCGAAGTCCAGGGGCAGTCCAAGGTCTGTAGCTGGTGAGCAAAGAGGGTTCAAAGCGCCAAAACCAAATCACAGTCCAGGTATCGCAGGTCAGAGGTTCAGAAGCCGAAGTCAGGGGGTCCAGAAGTCAAAACCAACGTCAAGGGGTCCAGAAGCCAAAGTCAGAAGCCGAAGTGGATGCCAGAACGTTAGGTAAGTGACTAGTTGCTTCCACAAAGCCTTCTCCCAAAGTCCACAGCCAATTAGCCCTCTGCTGTTTGTTGCCCATTTGGACTAATTGCTGACTCAGAGGGCGGACAGGATCCTGCTGAGACTCAAGCATCCTCACTCCTAGAGGGGCCAGGATCCTTTTAGAACTCAGGGCTCAGGGAGCGTCTTGCTCGTGAGCGTGCCGCCCTCCTCTGATCCCTGAGGTCCTGACGAAGGCGGTCACGCACACGAGCCACCCGAGAGGGCAAGGCAGGGGGGCTTGGATCTTCTCCAGTAGGAGGCAGGGGCACTGGTGCCGGTGGCAGGGGCACTGGTGCAGGTGGCAGGGGCACAGTTTCTTCTGCAGGCTCAGCTTCTTCTGCAGGGTCCCCAGCACCCATGACAAACAGTGTGAAACTTCCTGTCATAAATCTTTCTCTATGCAATTGGCTAGAACAGAATTAGCAGCTAGCAGGGGAGATGAATAGTGAAACCATGTTGGACTAAACAGAGAGTGAGATTGAGGAAGGCATAAGAAAGTAACCCTGTAGCAGGAAAGGACAGAGAGAAGAAATGGACAGTATTTCACAATTGGTCTGTAGAAGTCTTATTGCTGGGGGAATTATCTTTGACAGAACAGGAGGCACATAACAAGGAATTTAGACCCAAAAGCTAATATATGCTAACCCACAGGAATCTTATTCACAGAGGGGAGGGTTGTGGTGTTTCGTATTTGCTTTGAAGATTGAAAGTTGCTGAGAGAAGATCCCACCTGTGGGCACCCTCAGGGATCATGCCACTGTGCTTGAGCTTATGTTTGTTCACTTCGAAAAGAATCCTATTCACAGCCTGATCCTGTGCAGTTTATTTATTGTATTTACTTTATGTATGGTCTACCTTTCTCACTGAGACTCAAAATGGGTTCTATGGTGTAAATCAATGCAGTAATTCACGAGACATCTAATAAACAATACAATGACTAGAATTACAGCAATTTGAAACAGAGCAAAAATAATTACGTTTGGCATGTCGAACAATGCAGAAAGTGATATTACAAAGGTAGAAATCAACCTAACCCTAACCCCCAAGACAAACCAAGCTTAACCCTGTGTATATGTGAGCACACTCAGCATGAGCACACTTCTTCGCATACATTGAAACAGATTTCTTCAAAAATTACACACAGGGAAGGGGGGGTTAGTTGTCAGGAAGAGATTATTAGAGTCTAGATGCATAAGTAACTGAGCAGTAAATACAGCAAGATTGGAATAACAATATGGTAGGACATGTAAATAGCAGCAGATTGACATTCATATAATAAGGGAGTTAACAGCCGCAAGAATGAAGTTTGAGTCCAGTGGCCCGTTTAAGACCAACAATGTTTAATTTCTGAGTATAAGTAAGTGACTTAGTGTTTGCAGTGAGATAAGAGGCCTCAGAGGCTGGACTGCTCTTTTTCTCCCCCAACAAGTCAAGTGCTCATGTGCTCAGGGTAGATTTTACCAAAAAAAAAAAAAGTTTAAATGGCTTGGGGTGGCTTGGCAGTTTCACCTCGCTTGCGCATTTCCCCATCCAGACACTGAATAGGCAACTGGCATGCAGCTCATAAATTTTCTACCACTTCAACAGTGGTAGCTTTTTGAGCCTCTTTGAGGCCGCCAGAGGATGGGGTGAGTATGGGATGGGGTCGGGTTGCAGATGTTTGTGTTTGCAAGGATTTTTGGGGTCAGTTTCTGAGGGGTCTCTGAGTTGCCCCTAACTGCCTGTCTGTTATCACCTGCTGTGTCTGGAAAGAAATGGGCAGAAAGTCAGCTTCATGGCTGCAAGAAAGAGGAGGTAAGTAGGTAAATTCTGCTGTAGCAATGTGCAGACCATAATTGCTGCAAAGGAGGAAGTGCAGGGAAAAATACCTCTGCACTAAGAACTTTGCAACTGCTCCCACACCTTTCCCTAAAGCTATATAAATGCCCTGCTTGCAAGTCAGCAATAACAACCCCTGGAACTGAGCAACTATGGCTGACAGTAGATGATCTCAGTCACAGGTGTCTGAGAGATGGCAAGCTAAATTAATAAATGAGAGAGGGGGCAGCAGAAGGAGGACTAATACACAGGATACAATTATGGTAACATTTTCAAGGATCCTCCAATCCATACTGGATCTGTTCTCCACTGAAAGCAAAGCCTGGAGTAAAGAGTCACATGCAGGGATTGTTCTGTAGAAAAATAGGTGGTGGAGCTCATCCAAGGATAGTTATGCAGCTGCACCTACTATTCAATGGACAAGGAGGTGGAACTCTTAGAAGGAGGAGGTGGAACTTTCAGAAAGGTGCAGGAGCTCTGCTCCTGTGAGCTCCCACTGAATCTGAGGCCTGGTCACATGACATGGGTTGACATATTGTAACCTCACTATTGCTTACCCCATGGTTGCCTAACTTCACTACGATGCAACATGCTTAGGGTTGCCAGGTCAGATTCAAGAAATATCTGGGGACTCTGGGGGCAGAGCCTGGAAACATTGGGGTGAAGCCAGGAGCAAGGTTGTGACAAGCATAATTGAACTCCAAAGGGAGTTCTGGCCATCACATTTAAAGGGATCACACGCCTTTCCTCCATTCAAAATAATGAAGGATAGGGGCACCTTCTTTGGGAGCTCATAGAATTGGACCCCCTAGTCCAGTCTTTTTGAAACTTGGAAGGTGTTTTGAGGAGAGGCACTTTATGCTATGCTGAAATTTGGGGCCTCTACCTCAAAAAACAGCCCCCCCCCAAGAGCCCCAGATATCTGTGGATCAATTATCCATTATACCCTATGGGAATTGGTCTCCATGGGGAATAATGGAGTACCCAGCAGACATCCCTCCCTGCTTTTTGATTACTCTGAAGAGTGGGGAGGGTCTCTAAATTGGGGGATCCCCTGCCTCCAACTGGGGATTGGTAACCCTAAACATGCTTCACCCTAAACCCATCTGTCTCCTTGTCTTGCTTGGCTTGAACTAAGTGGGTTTGTGCTAACTAGTTCTTAGCTCATCCCTGGACTGATCTTATTTAGAAAATATGGTCATTTTTCTAGGGAGCTATGGCTGATAAAAAAGTGCTCATCTGGAGCTCAGTTCCACAATAAAAGGCAGAAAAGGAGCGAGCAAAGCAAGAGGGATTCTTCTGGAAAATTTTGAAAATTGAAAATAGCAGTGTGTGTGTGCAAGTAGGTAGCCTTGTCTAGGGTGCAAAAAATCCTGACACAGGCCCTGAGAATTAGGTAACAGTAAATAGAAAAGACCTGAGACCCTGGAAAGCTGTTTCCAGTCAGAGCAAACAATGTTGACATTGATGGACTGAGGGTCCAAATCAGTATAAAGTAGTGTCATAAGTGTTCATATGGCATAGAAGTTTATACAGCAGTTGGCTTGTGGTATTTAATGTGAACATCTTTCATGTACTTTGCTTATTTCAAGAATATAGCACATTCAGATAGCAATTAGTGGACATACTGATCTTTTTCTACATTTTTATCACTTTTGAGTTGCTAAAAAAAGATAGGGGAAAAAACCCCGAGCTAGCCAATTAATATGGACTTTGAATCATGAGACCTGATAAACATAATGAAGTTGTATGTAATGAGGTCTCTGGAGTTAAGTAGTTCTGTTGTTGTTTCAGGTAGGAACTTCTGCTAGTGTTGTGTATTACAGTAGCTTTTAAACACAAGAATAGATATGTAGATTTGGTAATTGATTTGTGTTACAAATATTCATGAAAGATACTGAAATAAAACAAGATTATTTATTTATTTATTTATTCCACTTGTATCCTGCCCTCCCCACCGAAGCAGGCTCAGGGGGGCTCACATTAGGAGATCATAAGTCCAATATTAATAGACAAAAGATAAAAATACAAGTACATCATAAATAAAACATATAAAACAATTACATAAAACAATGATAGGTGCTATTTGATCTCGCATTAAAATATATTGATGTATTGATGATGGTGGATACTACCAACTGCATCAGTGTTAAAATTATGTTATTCAGGTACTTCTGCTGGATGTTGTATTAGAAAAAGATCCCCAGTCACAATATGATGTTTGAAGTGGGCCAGGTGAGGCACTACTGAATTTATACCTTATCTCAGTAATGAGTGTCTGCAAAACTGAAATCTTTCACTGTCAGAATGGGTAAAATCTTAGTATTTTTTATTTGTACATGAACTTTACCTGTGAAAATTACAGATATACACATCATCAGGGCATTTTTTGTAGCAGGAACTCCTTTGCATATTAGGCCATACATCCCTGATATAGTCAGTCTTCCTGGAACTTACAGTAGGCCCTGTACTAAGAGTCCTACAAGCTCTTAGAGGATTGGCTACAACAGGGGTATGTGGCCTATTATGCAAAGGAGTTCCTGCTGCAAGAAAGTCCTGCACATCATTCTCTGCCAGATGCAATTGCTTTGAGGCAGATGCTGTAGTATGTGTTGTTGATGACCAATCAAAACACCTTATGCTAGAATATTTTAGCTTTTGTAAAGTAAACATAGCTAAAATATATTAAATGTCTTAGTTATAACTAAGCAGCAAACGCTGTTATAGGAAGAATAATCAAAACGTAATAATACAGATTCCATATCTAATGCCAGTTGCTAATAGATTATGCTGTATGAAATGCTTCACAAAATGCTTATATTTCTTCTTCTAAGCCACTTATCTTGCATTTGTAGTTGTCTCTGAAACTGTGTATTCAGCAACTTCAGCCTAAAAATTCCTAATCCTATTGATAGATAATGCTTGCAGGTGTGTGTATGTATGTACAACAGAAGTAATAGCTAGGCCAAAGATCAAGGAACCCCACCCCCTTGAAACAGACTGTCATCCTGATACATCCTGATGTGTCATCCTGATGCATGTGACATGTACTTGAATGTCTCCATGTAGTCAGCCTTCATGTAGTTAGGCAGAGTTCTCCCTTCCCCATCAATGGAACTCTCTTGCTCAAATGGCCAATTTAAGCAGCCTGCACAGCCACCTGTTTACATCATCAGGTCTGGTCAACCTAACTCTGGAGTGAGTATAAAGTGTAAATGAGATCAGTTTTGGATGCATAAATGTTTTCAATAAAGCTTCAGTTCATTTAAAGGATCCTCACCCATTACTCTCCATCTGTTCACTGCTGTATCAGGAATCCACAGGCTCAGAACTCTTTCCTAAGGTCTACTCAGCCTTCAGATAAGGAGCTGAAGGTGCAATTTTGTACCTGGCAATAAAATGTTATTTCTTAATACCAATATAAGACTCAGTGTAAGCACTATAGCTTAAAGGCAGGGAAAGTACAGAATGTGGATTGTATTCAGCCCTCAGAGTTCATCTGGAAAGGATTATGATAGAAGTACTAGGAGATACAGACTGGGAAGGAATACTGTGCCAGAAAAGACAAGGCCTTATAGTTATATTTCCCAGATGAAAGTAGGAACATTCCTGGGCAGTTTTCATAGTGGAAGGTGGTAAGCAGTGGGGTACCACAGGACTCAGTACTAGGTCTGGTGGTTTTTAACTTGCTCAGTAATTATTTGGATTTGAAATAAGCAGTCAAGTGGCTAAGTTTGTGAATGACACTAGATTGTTCAGAACAGTGAGAACCAGGGAGGATCTGTTGAAATTGGACGAATGGCTGTCAACATGGCAAATGAGGTTAAATGTGGGCAAGTGCAAAGTAATGCACATTGAAGCCAAAAATTCTAACTATAAATATATGTTAATTGGGTCTGAAATGACGGTTACTGACCAGGAGAAAGACCTTGGTATCGTGGTATCACTGAAGATGTTGAATTAGTGTGCAACTACTGTAAAAAAGCAAAAACTAAAGACAAAAATATGTGTATAAATCAGAGAATAAACTGAAACAGTTATTGGATCAGAACTGACGCACAAAAAAACACGTTGGAAAAACCCTCAGAGTTCCTTTACTCAGCTACTCAAAGTAGTGGTAATCCATCCATTGCTTTAAAAAACCTGCAGAAAAATTGTATGGCCAGCTATCACTTGGTGTATAATCTGCCCTTTTGGATAAGGTGATTGAGAAAACAGTTTCAGAACCACTTCAGATATTCCTGGATAACTCATCTGCTCTGGACCTTCAGTCTAGTTTCTGGCTAGCACTGGTTTGTGAGACAGAGACTGTGCTGCTGCCTTTAGTTGATGACATCCATTTAAATGAAACCAGCTCCTGCTTAGTTTACCTTTGATATATTGGACCATACCATCTTGTTGAGACATTTGTATCATCATCATCATCATCATCATCATCATCTAATTATTTATTTATTAAATTTATGAATCACCTCATCCCAGCCAATGCCGGGTTTTAGGCGATGTACAAGAAAAGGTACACATAAAATCAATAAAACCAGTAATTTAAAACAGTTGCAACCTAATGAACATACTTTGTAGTGTGCTGTAATTCTGTTGTTCCAGGCATTGGGAGCAGTTCCCCTCTTAAATAGAAGGTGGAGGGGGGTGGCAGCCTGGCAGCCATCGTTGTCCTCAAACAAAAGACTGGCAGAACATCTCTGCTTTGCAGGCCCTGTGAAATTGTAAAAGATCCAATAGGGAGGGCCCTGGTGTCTTCCGGCAGAGAGTTCCACCAGGTTGGGGCCAAGACTGAAAAAGTCCTGGCCCTTGTTGAGGACAGCCAGACCTCTTTAGGGCCAGGGATCACCAGTAGATTTCAACCAGTAGAGCATAGTGCTTTTCCAGGGACATAGTGGTAGGAATAGATATCACAGAAAGTGCTCTGAATTGGTGTAAATTGTTATTTATTCATCTGAGGGTTGGTGCTGGAGACAAATTGTCATCAATGGGGTTTCTCATGTGGCTCAACTCTCTCCGCCATGCGATAGTCTTTATGCAAAACTACTAGTCATTGTCTTGGAGTAGGTTGTCATCAGTATATTGATGACTCCCAGCTCTATAAATCTATAATTCTGAATCAGCGGTGGCGGTGGCCACATTTTCAGCAGCTTGCTGGTTTTTCCCTGTCACCCCCACCACCCTAGTGCTGAATGTCCCAAGCCGGAAGGCTGGCATAGGAGACACTGGCCTTCCCGTGACTTTTCCCTCTGATCAGCGGGGAAAGTGGGGCGTCTTGAAAAAGCCTGGGGAGCCAGTGATTTGCTGCCCGTTCTCCGGGCATTAAAAATTGGGCGGGAGGGAGGGGGAAGCAGGCAGGGGACTAGGGATTTGCCTAGGGGGCGGGGCTGATTTTGACGCCCCTGCCCTGCCCTAGGCAAATGCTGAGTTTCCCTAGTGGGCGAGCCGGCTGCGCATATTACTCTCATTCTGCAGTTTTCTCATTGGTTCTGTATCAGTTATCAAGCTGAATTCAAGGTACTTGTTATCACATGCAAAGCCCTACATAGCCTTGGACCTTCATACCTGAAGGACAGCTTCTCTTGCTATGCACTAATGCAGCAGCTTCACCCATCTAAGCAAAGCCTTCTGTAATAAACTGTATGAAAATATTTTTCTCTTTGTTACATGCATTGCTTTATTTTTCTGTTTATTAGCTTTCTTCAACAGTTATGCAAATATTTTGTGTAGGCAGACAAATACCCTGTTATAAATCCGTTTGCAGAAGTATGCAATAGTAAATCATCTCAGCTGGCTAAAACAGTTAAGTCATCTGTCCACTGATGTATTGAAGTTGAGCTATTACTATTCCAAACTTGTAGACATTGAAGTCAATAGAGCTTTCAGCATTCACTATGTAGGTTAAGATTCTGTATACTTGATATATAGCCTAGTAGAAATTGTGAATCTGAATATTCTAGTTTTGTTTCCAATGCTGTTTCTTTAAGCAAAAACCTCTGTCCAAAATTCACAAATAAGTGGACAGCTCCACATCATATGTGACGATATCACTGAGCTGTGTGACTGACTAACCTAAAGCATGGGTGTCCTCATGATGAGTCTTCCAGAATGGGCATGAGCATCTCCTTTCTCAGGATGCAGGTTGAATAAAACATACGCTTGTCAAGAAAAATGCAGTGTCTAATTTGTATTAAGAGGAAAATCCAAATATTTATCTGTGATCAAATTCATATGTGTATTGTTTTATTCTCATTATTTATTCTCATTAGATCTCGCTATCTGGGTTGAGCATGACATGAATATCAACATCTGTGGCTAAAATTCAAATTTAACCCTTCATGCTCTGCAATTTAGTATAGCTGCTACACAACAAAGTTTGCTTGAATACTCAATATGGAACAGTCCTAAACATTTTTAAAACATAGGCAGATCTTTTTATCAAGCAAATCATCTGACAGTGAGCTCCTTTTTATAGTTAAGCAATAGAAAACAGTTATTTCAATATGAATAATGTAGATTGTTTACTATGTTGCCAAGCAGCTCAGATGCATATCACCACATTCATTTCTGTTCTGTTGTCTGTATGTTTTAGTGTGGACATCTATTAATAGGGTGGACATCTATTAGGGAAGAGATGGTGGCTCAGTGGTAGAGCATCTGCTTGGTAAGCAGAAGGTCCCAGGTTCAATCCCTGGCATCTCCAACTAAAAAGGGTCCAGGCAAATAGGCATGAAAAACGTCAGTTTGAGACCCTGGAGAGCTGCTGCCAGTCTGAGTAGACAATACTGACTTTGATGGACCGAGGGTCTGATTCAGTATAAGGCAGCTTCATATGTTCATATGTAATGTAGAGCCCTGCATTATGGTTACTAGATGATTAATAGCACAATTCTAAGAGCACTTTTCTGGGACTAAGGTCTATCTTACAAACTTTTGAAGCATTTTGAGTAGACCTGTTTAGTAACTAGGTTAAAAATATCTAATTTTTAATTATGAAAAAATTGCTTTCCTTCTTTTTCCCAAGTCCCTACTGATTAGTAAAATGGAATTAATTAATAAAATACATTTGTAGATATGAATAGAACAGAGTGGATAGAATTAGAATACAATTAATTAAATAAATACATTTCTAGATATAATTTTTTTTTCAAGAACAGCTTTCTAAAGGAAGCACATCTCATTTTTGTCTTATCAGCAATCCCACCATAAGATTACATTCCCACCATAAGATTACAATCCCACCATTACAGCAAAGACTGCTATTGTACCGGTTCCTGGTTTACATCTGCATTAGTGATTAATTAAAAGTTGTTTTGTGATTCAGACAGAGCCCACAGTCTTTTCCTAGATTAGAAGTAAATAATAATAATGAATTTTTATTTATACCCCGTCCTCCTCGCTGAGGCAGGCTCAGGGCGGCTTACAAGACATGGTACAAGCCATGATATAACAATAAAATCAGAATAATAACAATTAAAATACAATTCATAAATTAAATTAATTTAAGTTAAATAAGTAATCTAAAAACCAGTATAACTTAATGGTGCTACAATTTCAGTGCATATATAAAGATGGCTTGATATTATTGCCAAGGTTCCTCCTTAAAAGGCAAGTTGGAAGAGGGCGGTTTTACAGGACCTACGGAACTGATTAAGATCCCGTAGGGCCCACACCTCCTCTGGCAGCTGATTCCACCATTGGGGAGCCATTATCGAAAAGGCCTGCTCCCTTGTTGTTTTTAACTTGGCCTCCTTTGGACCAGGGATTTTCAGAAGGTTTTGTGAACTAGATCTCAGTGCTCTCTGGGGAACATATGAAGAGAGACGGTCCCTAAGGTAGGCAGGTCCTCAGCCATATAGGGCTTTAAAGGTAATAACCAGCACCTTGTAGCGAAATAAAAAAGAATGTAGAAGATCATCCCACAATGAATTGTTAACTGATCGTGATAAGCTTCTCTGGCTAACCCACAGCTTGATTTAGATAGAAACTGAATCAGACGAGTGTTTCAGAGAAACTTCTGTTTAGGAAGAAAACATGTATTTTAATTGAATCTTTACTAGAAGTATAATTCATTTGATAGCTAATAAATGTTATAATGTTTTTATATGGTGTGTTTAATGGTGTGTTACATTGCTGAGGTTGTATTTAATAAAAAGTAATTCTAATAGTTTTTCTTGGGACCCATCTGGAAAAGGTGACAGATGCCTTGTGCACATTGTTTGTTTATGTTAATTTCTAGTCAGCTCTATCCTGTGAGTGGGCTCAGGGCAGATCACAACAGACTTAAACAATAACAATAAGCAATAAAATTAGAAATACATAAACAAAACAATAAAATTACTCCATTTCAGGTGGAAGACAACTAATCAGGCCATAGTGCAAATAGAGCTGGAACTGATGATGTTCCAGTAGACTCGATAGATGATGGAATGCTGTGACAGGGAGGTCAGACTCAATGTACTATGAGCGTCTGCTGCCTCACTCGAAAGCCTGGTGGAACAGCTCTGTTTTACAGGCCCTACAAAAAGGTTGGGCCCTAATCTCCAACAGAAGCATGTTTCACCATGTTTCAACAGAAGCATGTTTCACCACTAATCCAACCTGGAAGTGACCATTGTAGCCAAATCCTGAGGGGAGAGATAGGGTGCTAGTCATGACAAGACAGATGTCCTTTGGACCAGGGCCATCCAGCAGATGGTGATTAGCTGAATGTAAAGTCCTTTTCCTAGACTGGAAGTAAATCAAAAAGAATGTAGATCATTCCATAATGAATTGTTAATTGATCGTGATAAGCTTCTCTGTCTAACTCACAGCTTGATCTAGATAGAAACTGAATCAGACTAGTGTTTCAGAGAAACTTCTGGGGTAAATATGGGGAGAACTGGTCCCTCAGATATGATGGTCCCAGGTCACGCAGTGCTTTAAATGTTAGTACCAAAACCTTGACGTGAATCCAGTACTAAATAGGTAGCCAGTGCAATTGGCGCAACATTGGCCATATGCTTGCCCATAAAGGCAATGCAGTTAGCAAACGCGCCACTACATTTTGCATCAGCTGGAGTTTTCAGATTAGTCTCAAGGGCAAGCCCGTGTAAAGCGAGTACAGTAATCGAACCAGGAAGTGACCATTGTAGCGAAGTCCTGAGGGGAGAGATAGGGTGCTAGCTGCCTGATCTGCCAAAGATGGCAGATCTGGCAACCACAAATCTGGGCCTCCATAGAAAAGGAGGCATCCAAGGTCACTTCCAAGCTTTTCACCTTCTGGGCCGGTGTAAGTAATGCACCATCCAGGGCTGGGAGCTGGATACCCAGCTCTGCTCTGCCTCGGCCAAGGTATAGGACCTCTGTCTTGGATAGATTAAGCTTCAACTGGCTCTTTTGCAACCACCCAGCCATGGCTCCCAAAGCCTCAGCCAGATGTTCTGGGTGTCATCTGCACATTGGTGACAACCCAGCCCAAAATCTCCGGTTAATGGGGCAAAGGGTGCATATAGATGTTTAACATCATTGGTGAGAGAATGTCCTGAGGGACACCACACACAAGTGGGTGTCGTGAGATCTGCTCACCAAGTGCCACCCTTTGTCCCTGATCATGGAGAAAGGAGGTGAACCATTGTAAGGCAATCCCCCGAACTCCAATGTCGGCGAGGTGGTGGATCATAAGTTCATAATCAACTATGTCAAACACTGCTGAAAGACTGAGAAGCAACAGCAGTGCTGACTCGCCTTGATTCAGATGCCTCCGAAGGTCATCTGTAAGAATGACCAGTACAGTCTCTGTCCCATGGCCAGGGCGGAAGCTGGACTGGAATGGATCAAGAATAGGTGCATCCTCCAGGAAAGTCTGAAACTGCTCAGCCACTGCTTTCTCAACCACCTTAACCAGGAACAGAAGGTTTGAGAGTGGGCAGTAGTTGGCCAAGACTGCAGGGTCCAATGTTGGTTTCTTTAAAGTAGGCGGATTACTGCCTCCTGTAGCCCCTCTGGGAAAATCCCCAATGTAAGGGACAAGGCAGTTTCACCCAGGGGGTCCTGAATGCCATCCCCAAGTGCTTTAATAAGCCAGGATGGGCATGGGTCAAGGAGGCAGATGGTGGGCTTCACTGCATCCAGGATCCTGTCAACATCTTCCCGAGAGAGCTGGTTGAAAGTGATCCAAAATTGGATACGAAGACGGCCAAGGGGCTTCCAGTTCCCTTACTGTAGCAATCGTGGCAGATGGAGAGTCCAGCCACCAGATCCACATTTATCTGCACCCCAAAAATCAGATCTAGCTTGTGGCCTGCTTGATGCATGGGGGCCAATGATGGAATGCTGTGACAAGGAGGTCAGACTCGATGTACTATGGGCGTCCACTGCCTCACTCAAAGGCCTTGTGGAACAGCTCTGTTTTACACTGGGTGAGTCCCAGTGTTTCCATGGACGACATCAGGTCCTGTGCCTGTGAAGATGCACCATCGTCAACATGGCCACTGAAATCCCCCAAGACCAGTAGCTTGGGGGAGTTCAGTGCTCAAGTGGATACCGTGTCCAGCAGGGCAGGCAGGATATCTGGTGGTGTATTAGGCAGATAGTACACCAACCACATAGCAAACTCTCCTCAGTCTTCTATGCCAAGCCAACACATTCAGTGCCAGAGGATTGTGGAGTAGGGAGTGCCCTGAAAGAAAGGGATTCTCAGATGAGTACTGCAACACCCGCACATGCTGTGTTGTCCAGGACTGGTGTAGGACCAAGAACCTAGGTGGGGTAAGTTGTTTTGGGGCAACAGTTTCACCCTCCTGCACCTAGGTCTCAGGCTAGTCGCCCTGAGCCTACTTTGTCAGGGAGGGTGGGATATAAATACAATTAAATAAATAAAATAAATTTTTAAAACATGCCAGTCTACCTTTTGCTCCACAAGATAATTTTGCAGGACAGAGATCTTATTATTGATAGACCTGGCATTAAACAGCACCAGTGTTGGAGATGGGTAAACATCCCTAGCCGCACAGCTGACATGTCTAGGGATGGGACGTAAGTGGGAAGAAGAACAAGCATTCCCATATCTCCAGGCTCTTCTGTTTCCTTGAAACCTAGTTCTGCTGCTGTACCTTCCCTGCCCCTCTATAACTGGGATCCCCGACCCTTGCATGACCCCCCCTGTGCAGCTTCGGGCTGAAGCTAAGCATCCAGCAGAACTGAACACATTATTCCTAAGGCAAGCACATGGAAAAGAAGAGCATACACAGGCATATAGGCAATGACACAAACTGAAAATTACAAACAAATAATATAAGAAGATATACAGTATTTACAGCCTTCAAAGTGCTTCATGTATGTTATTTTACTGTAATCCTTACAATAGCTTTGTAAGATAGGTCAATATTATTATCACAAATAACGTGGAGGGACTGA
Organism: Heteronotia binoei; assembly: GCF_032191835.1. Taxonomy (NCBI): domain Eukaryota; kingdom Metazoa; phylum Chordata; class Lepidosauria; order Squamata; family Gekkonidae; genus Heteronotia; species Heteronotia binoei. The sequence continues at coordinate 36,915,071 of NC_083232.1, read as the reverse complement.
AGCTGAAAAAAAGAAAAAAGAAAGTTTTACCTCAGTCTATCTAGTGCAAGGGTGTCAAACATGTGGCCTGGGGGCTGAATCAGGCCTCCAAAGGGCTCCTATCAGGCCCCTGAGCAACTGACTGTCATCTGCTTCCTTCTCCCTCTCTCTTGCTTCCTTCTGCATCACAGTTTGCTTTGCCAGGCTTGTTCAATTGCACAGGAGCTACAGAGCAAAGCCTCTATTTTCTCCATTGGCTGAGGCTCCTCCCTTGGGAAGGGGGGAAGGAATAGCTTGCTTTGCGAGGCTCTCTCAATTGCACAGCAGAGCTACTGAGCCAAGCCTCTCTTCCTTCTATTGGGTGAGGCTCCTCCCCCTTTTAATCCCCTGGGGAAGGAAGGAAAGAGCCAGAGCTTCCTTTGGCCCAGTTCCCTGGATCACACAGGAGATACAAAGAAAGCACCTTTAAGACCAAGTGCTAATGTTTTAAGCATGTTGTAAGGGGTTTTTTTTTTTACGATTTTATAATTTTTATTGATTTTAACTACAAAAAGAGAAGGCACAAGTATAGATAAATTAAAGAGGGGAAGGGGTGTATACAGAGTGGGAAAAACAGAAACAAAGAAGAATGCAAATATATTAGTTACAATTCTACCTCCAAATAAAATACCCAATTCTTTCTACCTGCAAATATGAGGTTCTCCCCATATATTTTACCATCTTTATCTTTCATTATAGATTTTTTACAAAACTGTTACTTTAAATGCAAGTCTAAACAATTCTTTTTCAACACATGTAAGTATAAAAGAGTCAGAGCAGTCTCAACACAGAACTGGCTGGCTAAGCTTAACCATATTGAAAGCACAGACTAACTTGTTAGTTTAATAATATCGTCATTAAAATAAGCATATGAAACCAGTATCCTTATACTGAACAAGCTAAAATTAAAACATAGTAGTTTATCTATCTTAGTATAGACAGTTTCTCCAAACAAACATACTAAGAGCAGACCAGCCAGATTACAAAATATTTGTGCTGTCTGCCTTCTTAACAAATGATCCAAATTAACGATTTATTTATATAACATTTTTTGTAAAACTTTTCCAAAGATCTCACTTGACCTTTTAAAATCACATATCAGTTCTTATTAAAAATTCCATATCTAATTATCCACAGAGGGAGCAACAGTTTAAAGACCCTTCTTCGTGGAAGATTTCCACGTCTTGATTTTTTGCTACTTAACTCAACCATATTAAAAATACAGACTAGCTTATTAGTTTAACAATATTGTCATTAATATGAGCCTAAGAAACAAATATCTTTATTAAGAGCAAATCTAACAAATTACAAGATAATTATATTGTCTCCTTCTTAAAAATTAATCTATGTTAACTATTTTTACATAGAATTCTTTTCAAAACTTTTCAGTCCTTTAGCTTTTATATCCATATTACTCTAGGAGAAACAACTTAATATAATCAAAAAATCTAATTTAGCCTTTTAAAATCGCATGTCAGTTCTTATTGAGAGTTCCATATCTGACTATCCACGGAGAGAGAGACAATTCAAAAACCCTTCTTCCTGAAAAATTTCCACATCTTGATTTTTTGGTTGAGATGCACCTTCTCTCTCCTTAATGCAGTCATCCCTCTCGGTAAAAGTAGGAAGAATTTCACGCCATTTGTTCTTCTCGACAAAACTTAAATCAGTCTCAATTTCTGGTCTTTCTTTTTAACTGCACCATAAGGTTTCATTTTTGGTTTTCTTTTGTTCGTTTCCCAGCGGATCACTCTCCCAATTCCACAGACATCACCAAGATCTCTTTAACACTCTGCTCATGTAGATTTGAGATTTCACTAGCTTTCAGCACAAAAGCTCCCATTTGTTTCGTAATCAACTCTGTTAATGAACCAAGATCCTGCTCCAGAGAATTTATGCTACTTAGTATGTCTTTTTTATAAAACATTTCACTTGGCAATGCCATTTTTCTCTGTCAACAAACTCAGTCTATTAATCCAAGTTGAAAAGTAGCTCAGAGACTCAGTCCGCCTTTCCAAATCTCCTCCAGCTGTGATTTTGAATGTTACCATATCAATTGCCATCAGACAACAAAGAGGAATCTCTCTAGAATGTATCTCGTTTTTGTTCAGACCATATTGCAGCCAGATAATAGCCTCTTTAACACATATCCAATTATAGTCCAGGTCGATTTAAGTATCTGTATTCAGTCTAATTCAGATTATTTCCAATGCTTAAAGATGTTCTTTAACTTTTCAAAGCCTCATTCACAGGGAAAGTGGAGATGGAATCGACCTCTTTCCCTTCCTTTGAACTGACCCACTTGTTGTTGTGTAAAACGACCCATTAGCCAATGGTATTGAAAGCACAGTTACTTGCCGAGTAGAATTGCCATGCTTGAGGTAAGGAAGTGATACATTAGAAGCTTATTGAAAGAAAAGAAAGCAAGTGGTCGGGTGTTCACCTCTTCTTGCTGTGTTAGCTATCATGGCGGAGGAGCTTTGGGGCATACAGGAAGAACAGGAACAGCTGCCGCTGTGCCTCTGGCTTCCTGTAAAAGTCCCATGTCGAAAGAAAACCCCTTCGGGGTCTCTTTGGGGGTGCCACATCTGTGGCACTCCTCCACCTGCCTGATTCAGAGGGGCCGCAGGAGAGATGATCCACGGACCTCCGCTGTGCTCAAGGCGACATAACCCGGAAGCATAAGGGATTTTTTGTTTTTTTTAATCTTTAATTGTGTTTGTCTGTGTCCTTGATAAAGTTTATATCTCTGCTATCTAATCTTAAATAGGTACACACATGGCCTGGCCCAACATGGTCTGGCCCGACAAAGTCTCATTTATGTCAGATTTGACACTCATAACAAATTAGTTTGACACCCGTGATCTAGTGAGATAGTGACAGGGGCAAGACTTGAAAAGGACCTTCTTAGATCACAGCACATTCATTTACAGCACCATAAGTTCTAACCATAAGTCAGTGTGCTTAGAAGGTAGTAGCTGTGCTAAGGATGGTACTGTCATTTAGCAATACTGTTAATGTCAATTTAATTTTTTTTTCATACCCAGCTTAATTTTACAGTTTCAAATGATAAAGTTAATAAGACTTCATTTAAAATTTATAGTTCGAAGTAAAAAAAGAACACCTTACAAACTGCTAATGATGTTTTGTAGTTAGAAGAGATTAATTTGTCCTTTACCACCTGCAGCGTGGTCTATTTGGTATGGTATCAAAGGGTAGTATTCAGTTTTTGTTTTTGTTTATATCAGATACTAACTAAAGACGAAAACCGTGGAAAACAATTATATAAAAATTGTACCAGAATTTTACTATCACATATATTAAATACAGGTAGGTAGTTTAACAAGTAAAGTCCAAATTCACAATCACATAAATATAGGTAGGTCAACAAGTCCAAATCTGTCAGCAGCAACAATGTCAGCAAAGCAACCATCCTGAGTAGGGTGAAGAGTTTTTAAAGAAAGTAGTTTGACTCAGAATCTCTCATAGTGGACTCCTGCAGTGTAGACAAGTATGGACAAAAGTGTCCAAACCCGACTGTCGTTTCGGGGTGTAGTTACCTTTATCAAGAGCCTGGTATCTTATTCACATGTTAGTGAATAGATGCATCAATTTCAAAATGGAACAGCAAGACTTCAAATATTCAACTTCACATGTGCAGAGATTTCCATTAGGTTACTTATGGTGACCATGTAAGGTTTTCAAGGTAAGAGAAATTCAGAGGTGGTTTGCCTTTGCCTGCTTCAGCATAGTGACCCTGATATTCCTTGGTGGTCTCCCAGCCAAATACTACCCAGGGCCCACCTTGCTTGGCTTTTGAGATCTGATGAGATTGGGCTAGTTTGGACATTTACATTACGCATGTACATTACATTTATCAAAAGATGAATTAACTGTAATGTAATACAAATGAACACATCCTTAAAATGGCACCATCTGAAAACCTTGTAGAGTGATTTCTCTGTCATGACACAGTTTGATTTTGTTGTAATGTAATACAATGTAAATCATAGCTGACCTGTACAGTACTCAGGATTGGATCTTCAGTGCTCTTCATGCTCTTGTGCAAACTTAAGAAGAACACCTCAAGTGTGGGTTTGGATTACGCTTAAGGATTCCTCCTTTCGTCAGGGAAAAGACCCTTTGTGGTAAGTGCCAATGATTGTTTCCTTACCCAGTCTAAACAGGGAATTGGCTCTGAAGAGTACAGAGATCCCTGGCTGGTGTGGTTAGAAACTGCCTTCAGAGACTTTAAGAATCGGTTAAAAACTCAAGATGAGCACTGATGTTTCAAGAGAAGAGAATTGGGTACTGGAAAGAGTTTTCTGGAACCCAAAACAATCAGAGAATACTCAAAAAAAAGTGTGCTGGAGTGTTTGGAAAACACTAGAACAAAAGCATGTCAACGAAAAGATTTAAGCCACCGCAGAAAGCTTAAGAAGCTCTCTTTAGCCTGAAACATAAGCACTAAAGTTTGTGCATTTACTGATTTTACCTCAGAGTTATCTATATTGAGTTCAGAAATTTTGCCCCGATTTTACCTGACCTTCCCCCTCTATGTTGAATAAAATATTTTGTTAGTATGAAATATATATATAAAAAATCTTCCCTCAGGTTCCTAGGCTTCCTTCCCAATCCTTCTCTCACATTCTTGGGCTGAGCAAACAGCCAAAATATTATACTGTGACATGATGGGAGAAGAAAACACATTAGTTGCATGGCTCAGTCACACAGGAAAGAAAAAAGGTGGGAAAATCTTGTCTCTAAGGGAGGGAAGTTGGACAAGGGCATGATAACTGCAAACTTCTTGTAACATTCAAAAAGCTACAACAAAATAAACTATGGCAGTTCACAGCAGATTGCAGGACCCTCATGTTAGAAGACACAATATTACATTGATTGCTAGATATCAACAGCAGTCAGAGAACTGGCAAAGGAATTTCTCCAAGGAAAATGGTCACTATCGATAACTGTGATAATGAATCTCTAAATTACTACAGCTTACTCCCTGCTGTTTTGACTCTGCTCACTGAGAGGGTTTTTGGCATGCTCCATGAGGTTGCCTTGAGTGATTAAAAATGTATAAAGTAATAACACGATAATAAAGCAATGGGAAAGAGCTGTTCAACATCTGTCGTGGCCTGTGTTCTCTGAATGAAACTATTCTTGTAAAGTTGCACCAACATGTCACGCTCAGTAGGTGTTGATGTAGAGATGTGAACAAAAGGAGGAATGCATTTATGCAAAGCATAATTTTGTCTCAGATTTTTATTTCACTCAAGCAATTGTGGATTCCAGTCACTAGAGGAATTTGAGTAAGTAAAATAGCCGTGCTCAAAACCAAGTTAATAAAGAACAGAAAGGAAAAAAAAAAGTCCAGAAATGCTTGAGGACCAAGATTTATATCTGGCAATTGATGTGACTAATAATAGGAAGTATCTTTTTCTAGAGCTGAACCACTCAGTGCTAGAAGCTCCCCAGACTTTGACCCTGTTGTGGGAACCTTTGGAAATCTGACATAGCATGGTGAATGCACTCACAAAATGGCTCCTAAATATCCTTGTTCTACTGCCAAAGCAGTGTCTTTTAAAACCTGCAACAACAATCAAATCTCCAATGGCCTGTCAGAAGCCTTGCTGGGGAAAAGCCCTATTTGGCCCTGCTTGCTTTCTAAAAACTAAAGAAATGAATTGTGGGCAATTAATGAATGACAATCATCTATATTAATTCACATTAATGTATTCCTAATAATATCATTTAAAGTGACAACATAGAATTCATAAATAAAAAGTATAACTTCCAGTACATGAAAAGCTTATCCAAATGGTAATGATGCTCCCATTATAATTCCTCCAGAAACATATGCGGTTCTTCACATCACAGACATAAAGTGCATATATAATAGCAGCAAAGATAATAAATTTAAGGACATCCAAAAGTGCCTGTGCAAACAGCTTCATGTAGCCAATAAGCAATACATTTTGAAGACATTTAAAGTGCATGTGCCAATGTGGATAGCTTCAGATAGCCAATAATCGTGACTCCTTGAAAGCACTTCTGACGGAGCCTGGGGCCAGCTTCTTGGATGCACTATTTCTGAAACGTTTTCAAAGAGGGGTCCATAGGTAGTCTGCAAGTTCTCTAAGACAAAAGTTCACAGAACACCTTAGTACTTAAAATGTAATGTACTAATGTAATGGGAGGTACTGAAGATATAAGCTCTATAAAGGACACAGACAAACAAAATTGAATATATTATTTTAAACTTAAAATACAAACACATGCTTAAAACTCTTGCGATATTTTGTTTAAAATGGAAAGATGGGGGAATAGTGAGATTTGGCAATGCCATTTTTAAAACAGAACATCAAGAAAAAGCACAAGGATCATAGCAGAAACAAAAAATATATAAAATGCCCTTGGCCTGGGAAAACAATGAAATAGCATGACAAGCTTCCCCCTGGGGTGGGGGCAGGGTTCTACTCAGTTTGGCAATGGCTCTCCAGTGCAATATCCCCCTTTGACTGTTGGTTCCCAGGTTAGAGTACTCACTAGGTCAGGTCCATTCAGCAGAGGCAAGCTGGTTTAAAGCATCAACCCCTTATTTGCAAGGACAACTCCAGGAAGCATGAGTTTTTCAGCTGGCTATGAAAACATTGAAAGTGAAACTATATCCACTTCATTGAAACACATTGCAGCACAGACAAAGTTGCATGGAAAATGTGGAAGAGATTTCCCGTAAAGGTCTCTGGGCCCTATCTTTCTAGGCACAGATACCTTAATACAAAACCTATTCCATGTTTTCTTTGCAACTTTGCTTCATGCAACAGCCTGAAAACGCCAAAATTCCTGGCAGATGTTGTGTAAGATACACCAAGCTACAAGGAGGAGGCAACTTAGAGATGTATCAAAGAAATTCACAAATTGTACTTACTTACATACCATAATGAAGCATGGGCATCAAGCTAGTGTTTGATAAACAGAAATTCAACCTGCTTTGTGGTTGAGAGAAAAATACAGACTTTTGTGTTTCTTAGAAACATTGATACATTTTGTGATTATGCTGAAAGAGGGAAAGTGTTTTAGTAGTGGGTGAATTCAGCTGAAGTCAAGTACTTTTAAGTCATTCTGTGTAACACTTAAGCATGTGCCTAAATTTTTTCCATGGACTTAAATATGCTCTAATTTTACTAGCTGATATGCTCATGTTGAGACTGTTGTTAATTGATTCTTAATGCCACTTTTTTTTTTTACCATAACTGTTAATGAAGTCACTGCAATGCATATTATCAGGGACTTGAGGGGGGGGGGGTACTCCTAGAAAGCAAGTCTGAAGCAAATCTATCCAGAATCCTACTTAGGTCTATTAACTGAATTTACCCCAAGAAAGTGGTTTTAGGATTGCACTGATATAATACTAAAAATAGACAGTAGTTGGATTTTCAATTTGATGTGTACTTAGACACCACTTTTTTTTTAAAAAAAATGAAGGGATTATTTATGTTCTTTTGAAAATATTGCAAACATGTACATTTTAATTCTTAATTATTACTATGCATGTGCTGCACAATACCTATGGTTTTTGGTGAGACCTATTAGAAATATGATTACATGACCACAAAACTCTCTGATACCAGTTCATCACTCAGCATTCTGATATGTAACATAAATGAACCAGGAGAAAAAATAATTAATTTAAGTAATTGAGATTAAGTATTTCTGTGGCAGAGTACAAACACAGCCACTCCAATCCAGCCATCTGCTTCTCTTCCCAACCAAATGCTTGTTGCTGTCACTCATTATATGACCAGTGCTACGTAAGCTCAGCCATTGCTACTAGATCAGATTATAAACCATGTGTGTAACACCTAACTGTGGGTACGTGTGTGGAAGCTTGTTTTCAGATATGTATGCCCTCACTGGACTGGGCAAGTGACTTAAGTAGTCTTTCATGTATGGATTCTGAGGACTACACTATCTGTGCAAAAACAGCAGCACTACAGAACAAAAACAAAAGCATCTTCTTCGTGGTCTCTGTGCTTCACACTCATGGGATAGTGCGCCTGCGCCGATCCCCGAATCGGTATATGCAAAAGCCCGGGATTTTTTCGCGCCAGGCGCCAGCAGGCATGCGCAAGCGACCCACTGCGCATGCCCACCGGCGCCCGCGCGGCAATCCCGCCAGTTCCTTTCTGACCGCTGCGCTAGAGAGGTTCCCTTTCTGATTCTCCGGTCGGTGAGAGCGATCTTTTTCTCTCTTTCAGCCCGTTTTGGATTTGTATATAGTTAGTTAGCCAGTTATTAGTGTTAGTTAGTGTTAGAGAAAAAAAAAAAAAAAAAAAAGAAGCGTTTTTGCTTTTAGTCCGGCGGATCGCCCTTTGGGGTGGTCCGCTTCCGTTTTTGACCTCCCTTTCTCTCAGACGTTTCTGAGTAAAAGAAAAAAAAAAAAAAAAAAAAAAGCTTTTCCCGCGCGACCGCTTATGGAAAGTCGCTGGGGGTTTTTTAAGCGCTGCCAGGCTTGTGGGAGGAAGATTGCCCCCCCCGACGGACATTCCTTGTGCCTACTGTGTTTGGGGGAGGCGCACAGAGTCGAGTCGTGCCCGCATTGCCTTCGGTTCTCGAAACAGACCAGGAAGAACCGAGCGGCTCGGCTATCGGCAGCGCTTACCGAATCGGCGCTTCGACCCCATCGACCGATGGAGGGTTCGGCACCGAAGTCGACCGACAACCCGGCACAGGAGCTTGCATCGGCCGATGCTGCTCCGATTCTGACCTTGGAATCGCCGGAAGAGCGTGGCTCCACGAAGCGTCCCCACGAGGGTTCGGTGGATACGCCCGCTAAAAAACGCCGAGAGGACTCGGGGACCCGAGATCCGAAAAAGGCGAAATCGAAGAAGAAGCACAAGCGACCCCGCACTCCTTCTCCGTCGGAGGGCGCATCGGCATCGGCAAAACCGCCGAAATCGATTCGGGTTTCCCCGCGCAGGAGCCCAGCAGCCCAACAACGCCTGTCGGCGTCGGAGCAGGAACCGGAAATTGACCTTACCCAACGGTCTTCATCCTCAGGCTCGCGGCGTCGGTCGAGCAGCGGATCGACGTCGGGGGTGGACGCTTCGGCACCGGTCATAGACCCGCCCTTCAAGCCCCGACCCCGGCGGGACCTAGCCTACACCCCGCAACGCTTCCCGATACCACCATGGGAGCAACGGCGGTGGCAACCTCCCTACTCCCGATACGAATCCTGTCGGTGGTACCCGGAGGACTACCAAGACTGGGAACAAGCTTCGGTGTTTTCTGCGACGTCGAGGGTCTCGCATCACTCCCGGAAGGCGTCGGCGTCGGTGTCGGTCCCCCCGGATCGACAGCTAGTCCCGGTCGAAGCTCCCCCGAGACTTTCGTCGGTGCAACTCCAACCGCGAGAGTCGACACCGAGGCTCTCCGAGCATTCCGCCCAGCGTGACTCCTCGTCATCGGAGTCGGACAGTGAGATCCCTGATCTGGAGCCTTCGCCTGGTTCCAACACGGCGGAGGATCTCCCGATCTCGCCGTCGGAAGACCTGAAATCCTATGGCGACCTTGTGAGGCGCATCGCTTCCACCCTTAAACTGCCTGTGATCCAACCGGAACCCGTAGTGGACGACAACGTGTTCGACATAATGCAGAGGAACACGTCCACTGCGGTGGCCCTTCCGGTCACCAAGGTGATTCTGCAGGCCATCAAAGAATCGTGGAACAAGCCTTCCTCCACACCTGTCTCCTCTAAACGCCTGGACCACATGTACAGGGTTCAGGAAGCAGGTGCTGAGTTTCTATTCACCCACCCACGTCCGAATTCCGTGGTCGTCTCCTCCTCCTCGAAGGCAAGGAAGGTGCACTCCTCCCCACCGGACAAGGAGGGCAGGAAGATCGATGGGATGGGCCGCAAGGTCTATTCAGCGGGGGCACTTGGCATCAAGGTATCCAACTATGCAGCCTGCATGGCCAGGTACCAGTATGCTGTGTGGGAACAGCTTTCCCCCTTCCTCTCTTCACTAAGTGAGGACAAGAAGACGGCGGCAATGAAATTACAAAGGGAAGGTCTCGCTGTAGCCAGACAGCAGCTGGCTGCAGCGAAACATATGGTGGAAGCTTCAGCCAAAGCCATCACATCGGCAGTTTGCATCAGGCGACACTCCTGGCTCAGGTCAACGGCACTGCACCAAGACACCAAGACCTTTATCGAGGACTTACCCTTCGAGGGTGAGGGGCTCTTCAGCACTACGACCGACGCGGCGCTGCAAGAGTTTGATAAGAGCGTCAAGACATCCAGGAACTTGGGGGTCCAGCCTTCCTCTAAGTCTCCGAAGTCGAAACAATGGTCCAAACCCTGGACCAAGAAGCCCTATCAGAAGTTCTCCCCTGAGCAGTGGCGTCCTCGCTCGCAGCAACCTGAACGACCGCCCTACTCCGGCAACGGTAGAAACCGTTATGGGGGCCAGCCTTCTAATAAATCTAAGGGGGCTCGGCCACAGAAGCAGGGGGTTTGACTTCCCGCAAGCACGCGTCATCGCCCCCACTGTCGACCATTCCATTCGCCTACGCCCTTTCCTGCCTGCCTGGGAGTTGATCTCCACAGACAGGTGGGCTCTGTCCATTATACGAGAGGGCTACAAGATAGAGTTTATCCAGACCCCAAACCAGTCCGTGGTAGTTACCACTCCCCCTTCCCCACCTCTGCTGGCGGAGGTGAGCAACCTCCTACAGAAACAAGCCATAGAAGTTGTTCCACCGGAGGCCAGGTTGGGAGGCTTCTACTCCCGCTACTTTCTGGTCCCCAAGAGGGACGGGGGCCTACGGCCTATCATGGACTTGCGGGGTCTGAACAAATTCATTCTATATCAGAAATTCAGAATGGCTACACTGCAAACAATCCTGCCCCTCATCAACCAAGGGGATTGGATGGCGACCCTGGACCTCAGGGATGCTTACTTTCATGTCAGCATCCATCCTGCGTTCAGGCGTTTCCTGCGGTTTGCAGTGGGTGCTCGTCACTTCCAATTCAGGGCCCTGCCGTTTGGACTGTCTACTGCTCCTCGGGTGTTCACGAAGCTGATGAGTGTGGTGGCTGCTCACCTTCGTCTTCAGGGAGTCGTTGTTTTTCCGTACATCGACGACTGGCTTCTCGTGGCAAGGTCGAGGGAGAGTCTAACATCTCATATCGCCATCACTCTGCGCCTTCTCGGCACCCTGGGGTTGCAGGTCAACGTGGAGAAGTCTCATCTCACCCCGTCAAAGACAGTTCAATTCATAGGGGCTCTGTTGGACACAGATCAGCACAGAGCTTTTCTTCCCGCTCAGAGAGCAAAGGACATCATGACCCTAGTACAGCTTCTCCAAAGACGACAGTGGGGCACAGCACAGCAGATCCAGCGGATGCTGGGACTGATGGCTGCGACGACGAGCGTGCTGCGTTTTGCAAGACTGCACATGAGGGGCTTACAACTATGGTTCTTGCGCCATTTTCGCCCTCTCAGAGACTCACCTCGGAAGAGGTTTACCATCCCATCCGAGGCTCTTCAATCCCTGCAATGGTGGGGGTCGGAGGGCAACATCTGCCAAGGGGCTCCCTTTCATCTGCCAACCCCTTCCGTGACTATCGCCACCGATGCTTCCATGTGGGGGTGGGGAGCTCATCTGGAGAACTTATGTGTGGGGGGCAAGTGGCCACTGAAACTCAACCGGTACCACATAAACTACCTGGAACTGCTGGCGGTCCACTTTGCTCTTCGTTCCTTCCGCCCTTTGTTAGCGGGGAAGATAGTGGCATTACTGACGGACAACACCACTGCCATGTGTTATATAAACAGGCAGGGAGGGACAGTGTCTCACAGGCTGTGCTCACTGGCATTAGATCTCTGGAGGGAGTGCCTCCAGTGGGGCATTTTTGTGAAGGCTACGCATCTGCCTGGGGTCCTCAATGTACGGGCAGACTCGCTCAGCAGGGGCGCAGCGTCCCCACACGAATGGGAACTGCAGTGGAAGTTCCTGGAACCGGTGTTCCAACTTTGGGGCTACCCGCAGTTAGACGTCTTCGCCACAGCGCGGAACAAGAAGTGCCCATTGTTTTGTGCCAGAGGGGGTGCGGACCCAGCTTCCCTGGGGGACGGACTCCTTTTCCGGTGGGGGGGCTGGTTCCTGTACATGTTCCCACCCTTACCCCTGTTGACGAGAGTGGTCCACAAGTTAGTGCAGGAGAGGCCACGATGCATTCTGGTGACCCCGTGGTGGCCCCGTCAGAGCTGGTTCCCGATTCTGCTCCAGCAGTCGGAGGGGGTCTTTTACCAGTTTCCGGCGGAACCGGACCTGTTGTCGGCCCAGGGCGGACACGTACTCCATCACAACGTGCCACACCTGAAGCTGACAGCGTGGTTCATCGATCACTAGACTTTTCCACCAGAGTTCAACATGTGCTCCAGAGTAGCAGGAAACCTTCCACCCGTGCCTCTTACGAGAGGAAGTGGAAGAAGTTCAGTGACTTCGTGGCTGGCTCTCCTGTGCCAACCAACTCGGTTGGGCTCCCAAAAATTTTTGAGTTTCTTTTGTCCTTGATCGATGAGGGGTTAGTTTTCTCCTCCGTCAAGGTTTATTTGGCAGCTATTTCTGCCTTCCATGTCTCGGTTGAGGGTCACTCTGTTTTTGCGCACCCACATTCCAAGAGGTTTTTAAAGGGGCTCTTCCGGCTTCATCCCCCCTCGAGATCCCCTCCACAGTTGTGGGACCTGACTTTAGTTTTGGACAAGCTAACTCGCCGTCCCTTTGAACCCATGGCTACATGCTCCCTGCAGCTTTTGTCATGGAAGACTGCGTTTTTAGTGGCCATCACTTCAGCACGCCGTGCGGGGGAGCTCACAGCGATGCGGTGTGACTACCCATACCTTGCCTTTAGGGAGGCCGGAGTTTCTTTGGCCCCGGACATTACCTTTCTCCCGAAAGTGGTTTCCCAGTTTCACCTTAACTTAGAGGTTTGGTTACCCACGTTTTACCCTAGCCCTTCCTCGGACGAGGAACGGAGGCTACATGCACTGGACGTTAAGCGTGCCCTCCTGTTTTATTTAAACCGTTCAAGGGGTTTTCGTAAAGATAACCAGCTTTTTGTCTCCTACTCTGCCCCTAAGTTAGGGTCCAAGATTTCGTCTCAGAGACTTTCCAAGTGGCTTACTGAGACGATCAAACTTTGTTATCTGTTGGCTAAAAAGCCTTTACCTGGACCTGTGCGTGGACACTCCACTAGGGCGATGGCTACGTCGGTGGCATTCCTGAAAGGCGTGTCCCTCTCCGATGTCTGCAAGGCGGCTACCTGGTCTTCTCCGCATGCCTTCATGAAGCATTACGCGCTGGACGTGCATGCTCAGCAGAGGACTCGGTTGGGAGCTGCGGTGCTACAGGCTGTGTCTTCAGGCTGACCGTCTTCCCGCCTCCAGGTATGCTTTGCTTGCTAATCTCCCATGAGTGTGAAGCACAGAGACCACGAAGAAGATAGACAGGTTGCTTACCTGTAACTGTAGATCTTCGAGTGGTCATCTGTGCATTCACACTACCCGCCCTCCTTCCCCACTGCTGACGGTCTCTCTCTCTCCAGAAGGGGGCTTTCAGCGGTCAGGGAGGAACTGGCGGGATTGCCGCGCGGGCGCCGGTGGGCATGCGCAGTGGGTCGCTTGCGCATGCCTGCTGGCGCCTGGCGCGAAAAAATCCCGGGCTTTTGCATATACCGATTCGGGGATCGGCGCAGGCGCACTATCCCATGAGTGTGAATGCACAGATGACCACTCGAAGATCTACAGTTACAGGTAAGCAACCTGTCTATTTCTTAATGTGTTGAGGGCAAAATGGTCAGGCACAAAGAGGTGAGGAGTGATAGTGTAAGCATGAGAAATCTGAAGTTTATAATAAGTACACGGGGAGGCAGGATAAGCTTGAAATGTGCAAAATGTGGTAGCACCACTTTATACTGGGATGGATATTTTGAATCCTGTGTACCTAGTCCAGCATTTTACAAAAAAAGACAACTTTTAACATTCTACAGCTTGTGATGTAGGCAGAAATTGGTATATGAGTCATATGTAGATATGCTGGCAGGATCATTTAGGGATATACAAAGTACAAATCTTTTAAAATAAACAATGAAATATCTCAGATATTGATCAACAACTAGATTACTAATTATGAAGTTATTTTTCTTAAATCTGTAGACTGAGGATGTTTCCACATGGAGGATTTGCTCCACCCCAAGTCTCAAACAGTGAGGAGAATTTTCAGAGCATCCAAACAATGTCATCTTTCATTTGTACTCCTGCAATTCTCCACTGTCTTCTCAGATGTTACCAGTTCTAAAGTAGCAGAAGATATCTTGACAAAAAATGACTTGACAAAAAAAAATCTCATATTCCTCTGAGTGTTTTAAATAAAGGCTGGAATATTTTTTTCCCTTTAATCAAGTAAAATTTATTTTAAAAAGCATTAGTAAAACAGCACTCATGGAAGTTAGTATCTTTTTTTCCCCTTTAAGGCAATTCTAGAACAAATATATATCTTATGTAAACTTTACTCCTTGAAAACTCATTACCATGTGCTGACAGTGCTACTATGTAAACAGAGCAAATTTTGCAACCTACCCCAATTTTTGTCTACATTTGCCAACTACAAAATAACCCATTTGCAGTACTTTAGAACTCTCCAACATTGATTCAAACATGCCACGAAAGGTGAACAATAAGGACATTCTAAATGGCCATGTGTGCTGGCCATTTCAAATGACCAACATGGTTTTAGGCAATTTTATATATACTCAGGAGTCCTCTAGAGGCAAGAGTATGTGTGTGCTTGCAAGCAGGAGAGGGCAGTGAACTTGATGTGTGGGGCACTAGAATCCCCCTCCCCTCCCGCCCCCCCCCGGGAGCCCTCCCGCCCGGCCTCCCGCTCACCTTCTTGTTCTTGCATTGCTTGGCGAGCCAGGCGCGGGCGGCGTCGATGTGTGGGCGACGGTCTCGGGGCTCTCCCAGAACTTGGCGGCGGGGCCCCCGTCCTTGCGGTGCGACAGCGACAGGGGGCTGGCGGCGGCAGAGGAGGAGGCGGCCGAGCCCACCGACCTGGGGCCTCCCGCCACGCCACCGCCGCCTCCACTGCAGGCGCCGCTGGCCCGCCTCCCGCTCCAGCCCTGCCGCCTCCTCCGTCGCCTCCCCCCGCGGGCCTCCCGCGCCGGCCTCTCCGCCGCCTCCCCCTCCGCCACCGCCTCCGGGGCCCTACGCCGCCCACTCTCCTATGCGCAGAGGCCGCGGCGAGCTCCCGCATGCGCAGAGGCCGCGGCAAGCTCCCGCATGCGCAGAGCTCGCTCGCTCACTCGCTGCCTTCCCCGCCCGCGCGCGCGGCCCGCCGGCTCCTCTCGCTGGCTGGCTAAACTGGGATTTTTAATGGTCTCGGGATAGCCAGTCCGGGAGGCGGGAATTTGGGGGCCTTAGCGGGACTTTCCCGGTGGCCGGGACGATCTGGCCACCCTACCAGAACCTGTTTTGTTCCAGTCTTTCTAGAAACTTCAGACAAGTGCCCAGTGTAGACACTCCATTGCCACTGTAGATGCCACTGTAGATTTGCAGCAGCAGTGAGATCATGGTTCCCCTGTGGATGTAGTCTGAGTTAAGGAGATCAAATTCCTTCTGAATGCAAGAAAAAAACAGATGTGATCCAATAATGGAGGAACATCAGATAGAAACAATATTGGACCTCTGTATGTCATATCAAAAACTTGCAAGTATTAAGCTACTATATGAATTTAGTTTAAGTGCTTGTGGTTCAAGAGTCAAGATAATAATTTGCATCTTACACTTTACTTTTGCATTATAAAGATTTTATAAGTTTTATAAGTTTCAGATGGCTTGTTTTGCAAAATGGATTATTTTGGGGTAGGGTGACCATAATGTCTGAAGGCCAGCCAGGGACACGTGGGGGGGGGGAGGTAGGGGTGCGTGCGCGCGAAGCGCGCGTGCGCCGCCGGAAACAGGAAGTGACGTCACTTCCGGTGACGTCATGCCACCACAGGGGACAGGAAGTGACATCACTTCCTGTGACATCATTTCCCCGCGTCACCTGCCGGAAATGGGAAGTGACATCACTTCCTGTGACATCATTTCCCCCAAATGACATCATTTCCCCCAAATGCCATGGCCGGAAACAGGAAGTGACGTCACTTCCGGTGACGTCATGCCACCACAGGGAACAGGAAGTGACATCACTTCCTGTGACATCATTTCCCCGCGTCACCTGCCGGAAATGGGAAGTGACATCACTTCCTGTGACATCATTTCCCCCAAATGACATCATTTCCCCCAAATGCCACGGCCGGAAACAGGAAGTGACTTCACAGCACTTCCTGTGACATCCCCAAAAATCCCCCAAATATCACCGCCGGAAACAATTTTGTTCTGAAATCCTGTATATACTTCATCAGTATATGGGATAAGGCACTTTCTCAACTGTGCTGCATAATGCAGCCTATTTATTTTGTCCTGTTTGCTCTGTTGGCTCTATCTGCGCCACCTTCATCACTTTCGGGGTGTGGATCCCCCAGTGGGGTGGTCTCGTGACTCCCTCCGCCGGCTGTTTCTGATAGCCCTGCGCCCCCTCTTTCATTTGATATGTGTCCCGTGCGGGTGCCACCCTCCCGCCGGGAGATGCCGCAAAATGAGCCCCCTTGAGGCTTATGGCGGCAGGGCTCGGGGGAAGCGAGCTAGACTGCTGTTCTTTTGAGGGGTTATAGAGTGTTTCGAGCCCGTCCCTGTGGCATCGGTCCCCTGGGCCCCACAACGATGGGACCGATGCCACAGGGACGGGCTCGAAACACTCTATAACCCCTCAAAAGAACAGCAGTCTAGCTCGCTTCCCCCGAGCCCTGCCGCCATAAGCCTCAAGGGGGCTCATTTTGCGGCATCTCCCGGCGGGAGGGTGGCACCCGCACGGGACACATATCAAATGAAAGAGGGGGCGCAGGGCTATCAGAAACAGCCGGCGGAGGAAGTCACGAGACCACCCCACTGGGGGATCCACACCCCGAAAGTGATGAAGGTGGCGCAGACAGAGCCAACAGGACAAAATAAATAGGCTGCATTATGCAGCACAGTTGAGAAAGTGCCTTATCCCATATACTGATGAAGTAAATACAGGATCTGAGAACAAAATTGCACCAGAAGACACAAACACAAAGCTCCCTTACACTGAATCAGTGCTTGGGTCCACCAAAGTCAGTATTATCTACTCCAGTCACAAACACAAAGCTCCCTTACACTGAATCAGTGCTTGGGTCCACCAAAGTCAGTATTGTCACATAAGAACATAAGAGAAGCCCTGTTGGATCAGGCCAGTGGCCCATCCAGTCCAACACTCTGCGTCACATAAGAACATAAGAGAAGCCCTGTTGCATCAGGCCAGTGGCCCCTCCAGTCCAACACTCTGTGTAACATAAGAATATAAGAGAAGCCCTGTTGCATCAGGCCAGTGGCCCCTCCAGTCCAACACTCTGTGTCACATAAGAACATAAGAGAAGCCCTGTTGGATCAGGCCAGTGGCCCCTCCAGTCCAACACTCTGTGCCACATAAAAATATAAGAGAAGCCCTGTTGCATCAGACCAATGGCTCATCCACTCCACCACTCTGGTCACATAAGAACATAAGAGAAGCCCTGTTAGATCAGGCCAGTGGCCCCTCCAGTCCAACACTCTGTGTCACATAAGAACATAAGAGAAGCCCTGTTGGATCAGGCCAGTGGCCCCTCCAGTCCAACACTCTGTGCCACATAAAAATATAAGAGAAGCCCTGTTGCATCAGACCAATGGCTCATCCACTCCACCACTCTGGTCACATAAGAACATAAGAGAAGCCCTGTTAGATCAGGCCAGCGGCCCCTCCAGTCCAACACTCTGTGTCACATAAGAACATAAGAGAAGCCCTGTTGGATCAGGCCAGTGGCCCCTCCAGTCCAACACTCTGTGTCACATAAAAATATAAGAGAAGCCCTGTTGCATCAGGCCAGTGGCCCCTCCAGTCCAACACTCTGTGTCACATAAGAACATAAGGAGGGAAGGAAGGGAAGGGAGGAAGGGAGGAAGGAAGGAAGGAAGGAAGGAAGGAAGGAAGGAAGGAAGGAAGGAAGGAAGGAAGGAAGGAAGGAAGGGGGAGGGAGGGAGGGAAGGAAGGGGGAGGGAGGGAGGGAGGGAAGGAAGGAAGGAAGGAAGGAAGGGGGGAGGGAAGGAAGGAAGGGAGGAGGGAGGGAAGGAAGGGAGGAGGGAGGGAAGGAAGGAAGGGAGTGAGGGAAGGAAGGAAGGAAGGAAGGAAGGGAGGGAGGAGGGAGGGAAGAAAGGAAGGCCGCCCCCCCCGCTTTCGGCCCCCTTACCTGATTCCAGGGCGGCGGCGTCCAGCGGCGGCGGCTGCGGGGAGTCCTCTGGCGGCGGCCTCACGGCGAGGGAGGGAGGGAGCTGCCGGCGCTGGCCTCTGGAGGCCTCCAGGGACCAGCGCCGGCTGCTCCGCGGCTTCCCCGCGGCATCCACTGGTCCCTGGAGGCCCTCCAGAGACTCTGGAGGGCCTCCAGGGACCAGCGGAGGCCGCGGGGAAGCCTTCGCTGGCCGGCGCTGGTCCCGGAAGGCCTTCCAGAGGCTCTGGAAGGCCTTCCGGGACCAGCGCCGGGTGCCCCGCGGCCTCCCCGCGGCCTCCGCTGGTCCCTGGAGGCCCTCCAGAGACTCTGGAGGGCCTCCAGGGACCAGCGGAGGCCGCGGGGAAGCCTTCGCTGGCCGGCGCTGGTCCCGGAAGGCCTTCCAGAGGCTCTGGAAGGCCTTCCGGGACCAGCGCCGGGTGCCCCGCGGCCTCCGCTGGTCCCTGGAGGCCCTCCAGAGTCTCTGGAGGGCCTCCAGGGACCAGCGGAGGCCGCGGGGAAGCCTTCGCTGGCCGGCGCTGGTCCCCGAAGGCCTTCCAGAGGCTCTGGAAGGCCTTCCGGGACCAGCGCCGGGTGCCCCGCGGCCTCCCCGCGGCCTCCGCTGGTCCCTGGAGGCCCTCCAGAGACTCTGGAGGGCCTCCAGGGACCAGCGGAGGCCGCGGGGAAGCCTTCGCTGGCCGGCGCTGGTCCCGGAAGGCCTTCCAGAGGCTCTGGAAGGCCTTCCGGGACCAGCGCCGGGTGCCCCGCGGCCTCCCCGCGGCCTCCGCTGGTCCCTGGAGGCCCTCCAGAGTCTCTGGAGGGCCTCCAGGGACCAGCGGAGGCCGCGGGGAAGCCTTCGCTGGCCGGCGCTGGTCCCCGAAGGCCTTCCAGAGGCTCTGGAAGGCCTTCCAGGACCAGCGCCGGGTGCCCCGCGGCCTCCCCGCGGCCTCCGCTGGTCCCTGGAGGCCCTCCAGAGTCTCTGGAGGGCTTCCAGCGACCAGCGGAAGCCACGGAGAGGCCTCCACCACTGTCGCCGGGCCCCGTGCGCGGGCGGGGAAGGCGGCGAGTGAGGGAGGGAGCGTCCCTGCGCCTGCGCAGGGACGCTCCCTCCCTCACTCGCCGCCTTCCCCGCCGGCGCCCGCGGCCCACCGGCTCCGGGGCTGCCTAAACCGGGACCTTTAATGGTCCCGGTATAGGCAGCCCGGGAGCCAGGATTGGGTGGCCAGAACCGGGAATGTCCCGGGAGACCGGGACGGTCTGGCCACCCTATTTTGGGGGCATTGGTTCCAGTAATATATATATGACTTTTCTACAACCATGAAGAAGACTGCAATTGAAACATGCAAGTAAACCCTAGGATGCATGTAGTTGCTTCATGTTAGAGATGTAATCTACCTTTTTGAAAGAGGTTGATTCAGACATTCTTGGGTTTTTTTGTTTGTTTGAATTTATCCAGGATTGAATTAGACAGGAGTATTAGGGGATTCAAAAGTCCTACATATAGTATGTCACAGAAGTGAGTACACCCCTAAGTGAAAATGTTCAAATGGGGCCCAGGTAGCCATTTTCCCTCCCTGGAGTCATGTGACTCGTTAGTGGTACAAGGAATCAGGTGTGAAGGGGAAGCAAGTTATTGCTCTCACTCCCTCATATTGGTCACTGGAATTTCCACATGGCACCTCATGGCAATGAACTCTATGAGGATCTGAAAAAATGAATTGTTGCTCTGCATAAAGATGGCCTAGGCTATAAGAAGATTGCCAAGACCCTGAAACTGAGCTGCAGCACGGTGGCCAAGACCATACAGCGGTTTAACAGGACAGGTTCCACTCAGAACAGGCCTCGCCATGGTCGACCAAAGAAGTTGAGTGCCCGTGCTCAGCATCATATCCAGAGGTTGGCTTTGGGAAATAGATATATGAGTGCTGCCAGCATTGCTACAGAGGTTGAAGGGGTGGGGGTCAGCCTGTCAGTGCTCAGGCCATACACCGCATGCTGTGTCAAATTGGTCTGCAGGGCTGTCATCCCAGAAGGAAGTCTCTTCTAAAGATGATGCACAAGAAAGCCCGCAAACGGTTTGCTGCAGACAAGCAGACTAAGGACATGGATTTCTGGAACCATGTCCTGTGGTCTGATGAGACCAAGATAAACTTATTTGGTTCAGATGGTGTCAAGTGTGTGTGGCGGCAACCAGGTGAGGAGTACAAAAACAAGTGTGTCTTGCCTACAGTCAAGCATGGTGGTGGGAATGTCATGGTCTGGGGCTTCATGAGTGCTGCCGGCACTGGGGAGCTACAGTTCATTGAGGAAACCATGAATGCCAACATGTACTGTGACATACTGAAGCAGAGCATGATCCCCTCTCTTCGGAGACTGGGCCACAGGGCAGTATTCCAACATGATAACGACCCCAAACACACCTCCAAAACGACCACTGCCTTGCTAAAGAAGCTGAAGGTAAAGGTGATGGACTGACCAAGCATGTCTCCAGACCTAAACCCTATTGAGCATCTGTGGGGCATCCTGAAACAGAAGGTGGAGGTGCGCAACGTCTCTGACATCCACCAGCTACGTGACGTCATCATGGAGGAGTGGAAGAGGACTCCAGTGGCAACCTGTGAAGCTCTGGTGAACTCAATGCCCAAGAGGGTTAAGGCAGTGCTGGAAAATAATGGTGGCCACACAAAATATTGACACTTTGGGTCCCATTTGGACATTATCACTTAGGGGTGTACTCACTTTTGTTGCCAGCAGTTTAGACATTAATGGCTGTGTGTTGTGTAATTTTGAGGGGACAGCACATTTACACTGTTATACCAGCTGTAGACTCACTACTTTACATTGTAGCCAAGTGTCATTTCTTCAGTGTTGTCACATGAAAAGATACACTTAAATATTTACAAAATGTGAGGGAGTGTACTCCTGTGACATACTGTAGATATGTGACGAAAATCAGATTACATAATCTAGTTGTTTATATTATCTTTATATGGACTGCTGTGAGTTAATTGTCTTTAACATATTATAGAAATCTTTATTGGTTTATTTCATAGCTTTAGGTTATAATTTTCAGTTGTTTAAATGGAATGTGAGGATATGAGTATCTGAATAGACTATTTCAAAAGTTCTAGGCCACCTATTGTAATTCTTCCTAGTTAGCCCACTTAACCTATTCTTTTCATGCACCCAATACTCCTTTCAATAAATCATGGATACTTTGAAACAGCTCTCTCTCTCTTTCAAGTGATGGGGTTCCTGCCAGTTTCAACTCACTCTTCCATCAAGATGGGTGGGACTGGAGTCCTAGGGAAGGTTCCCGTACCCCTGAAATTCCCTCACAACTTTTACCATGAGTCCAGACCGCCTTCATTGTCTGACTCATAATCTTCCAGTGACTTGGATGCAGTTGGAACTGTATATTTACAGATACTTTTGGATTTGAATTTGTTATATGGACTTTGGATGATTGTAGAAAACATTGTAATACCAAATGTGTAATAATTGATTATAGGACTGTATCAAGTAAATTGGAGTGTGGACAGATAGATGGTTGGATAGACAGACAGACACATTTTCATACATACATTTTCACACAGTGTTTGCATAAGATTTTTTTCTGAGGTCTTTCGTTATGGCAGGACACCTCTCCCTGGCAACACCTCTGCCATCTTTGCTCTGTCAGCTGATGGGAGAAAGATGAAGAAAGAAAAATCACAGCATGCTGGTGTGATGTCATTTCCAGGGAAAACCCAGAAGTGACCTCATTCCATCTAGAAATTGCCAGAAACTTTGTGGTTTTACCATAGAGCTTCTGACAATTCCTAAAGAGGCATAATATCACTTCCACGTTTCCCTGAAAATGAAATCACACTGTCATGCCAGCATGCCCTCACTATGTTACAAACCCCTCCAAGTTGCTGCCAGTTGCCAGCCACTGGCTATCAACCCTCTCTGAGCTGGAAGCATATCATTTTGAAATTGTATCTCATTACTAACCACACGTAAGTATATAGGGATAGATTTGAACTAGTTACCTAGTTCTTGGTAAAGGGATACTATGGAGTTCCCCTTGGCCATATAGATATTTCTTCCAGTTGTAACTTGTACATGTTGTGTTCCCAGGAAGAAAGTGTGTAGAAAGTAATACTAAAATGTAATTATTCTTAGCTATTAGAACTGATTGTTGAACATTCTTGCTGCTTTTCAAGTGCTGTCCTATACTTATAGCCAATCACTGCAAGGCTGGCACACGTGATTAATGTGGAATTTGAAATACCCAACACAGTTTGCTTCTAACTGTATGCTTCTATCTATAGAAATAGATTAAGATAACACATCCTTGTGGCTGCTCTCCTTCTTTGTGGAATTTTTTGACTGGTGCAGCTTGCCAAATTATTATTTCTTTAGCTGCCTACAGCAAGACATTTTGTTTTTGTACTGGAGAGCAATATTTAAAGACCATTTTGAACGTGGGAACAAGTACTGAAGGATTCTAATCTGGTGGTATTGCTAAAATGGGAATTTAGTTAATACTGAATATTGAACATTGCTTTCAAGAATGTATGGAAACCTTGTACAAGAACATTAAAATCCTGTACACAAAGATATGTATCTTTACGACAGTGAAGATTATGAACGGGTAAGCTATAACTATATTTTATATATGGGTTTGGTGGGGGGGAAATATACAATTCTAGATATTTTGAAGTGATAGATCATAGATTTTTTTTTCCTGGTGGAAAAATAAGCATGATAGGAAATATACGGTACTTTCATATTGAACTTAAATTTATCTTGTAACTACACAAGCATAATATATGTGATGAATATTGTAGCTCAAAATGTATTATTGGTATATTTATGATTTTCACAGTATAAATGCCTTAGTTTTAATCAAAGAATTACAAATGTAACCACTGATTAATTGGATTACAAACTGCTGCACCTCAAGATACGTAATAATAGTTTTCAGTTGTTGGGGAAATAAAAATAAACATGACCGTGCAGTAAACGAAATGATTTTTTGTTGTGGGGAGTTTAAAATTCCATGTAGTTTAGAAACTGAAGAAGTTTGTATTTTTAGAGATGAGATTAAAAAAATAAACATCCTGATACACAATAGCAATGTATTTACATGTTCAGTTCACTTTTAAGTAGTTTTAAACTTCTAAAAATGATATTAGATTAATGTGCAGCAGACAGGCAAAATTAGGTTTCTCACATTCCTTGTTATATTATCATCCATTTTAGTAAATAATATCTTAGAAAACTGGGCTATTTCAGTACTTTCAAACTCAGATTTATTCCTCTGATTATCAGTTTCTGAAAGATCTGGCACTTCTAAACTTTTCTTTTGTGCGTCCTAAACTTTAGAGAATGGAAGACTGCATAAATTGAAATAGTTTGTAACTCTTTCACATGTCAGTTCCGTGATGGTGGGAGGCAGCCCTCAGATGCCTATGCCATCATTATGCTGATGCTGCTAGTCAATATCCTGTTCACACGCTGCCATGGGGAGATTTGTGACTGAAAAACCACCCCTGGCAAGGTGCAGAGACAATAGCAATTGCTTCAGAATCCATAGCAACTCTGCTGCAAATCACTGATCATGGAGTGTCTTGCCTCTGGTCCCCTTTTAACAGGCAGACAAACACAGAATTCTGGCACATGCTGATGTGGCAATGCTTTTCTGACCCAGGGCACTGCAATCCATACACAGAACACACTAAGGAGGGAACAGAGTGAACCCAGTACTCACCTCTGGAAGGAACACTGGGTGTTATTTGGAACACCTATTGTTTATTTATTTAAATATTACACCCTCCTTTCCTTTGTGGGTCAAGGTAGCTTACAAATCCAAATTTTAAAACACACAGAGTATAATAAAACCACAAGAAACTCTCCCCTTCCCTCCAAAAATGCCATTTAACTGAGCAAATAAAATAGCCTTCGAGCACCTCCTAAAAACAGCTAAGGATGGATGGTATGTGCATCCAGCTCCCAGCTTTGGACGGTGCCACATTGGTGCCAGCCCAACAGGTGAAGAACTTGGGAGTGATCTTGGATGCCTCTCTTTCCATGGAGGCCCAGATCACGATGGTTGCCAGGTCTGCCTTTTGTTATCTTCTGCAGATCAGGCAGCTAGCACCATATCTGTCCCCCCAGGACTTGGCTACAGTAAACCCTGCAATGGTCACTTCCAGACTAGACTACTATAACTTGCTCTTTGCTGGCTTGCCCTTAAGACTGATCCGGAAACTGCAGCGGGTGCAGAATGTGGCGACTCGCCTGCTGACTGCACCACCTCTATGCGTGGGCATTCAGCTGGCGCTCTGCAGTCTGCACTGGCTGCCCATTGACCAGATCCGCTTCAAGGTTTTGGTTTTAACATTTAAAGCCTTATGCAGCCTGGGACTAACATACCTGCAGGACCGTCTCCTCCCATATATGCCTGGGAGGTGGTTACGTTCAGCCTTCCGTTGGCCATCCCTGGCCTGCCTTGCCTCAACTAGGGCCAGGGCTATTTCAGTCCTGGCTCTGACCTGGTGGAATCAGCTCTCTACAGAGATCCAGGCCCGACCTGGCTTATTAGCCTTCCGTAGGGCCTGTAAAATGGAGCTGTTCTGCCAGGCTTTTAGTTGAGGCTGCGGGCATCTATTCTTGATCTGGTTGGCCTCCCCTTCTGGCACTGTCACCTGTGCTATAAAATGGAATAATATCTGCCATCTCTATGGGATAACATCTTATCATGATGTGAGACGGCCAGGCTGGGCAATATGCGATGATATGGAAAATTTTCTGAGTGCCGTTGAGTTGTTTGTAAAAAGTTTTTATTGTATTTATTTCCATGTGGGCATGTTTCCATGGGGGCTTTTTTCCTGTGAACATTTATGTTAGGGGAAGGCAGGATATAAATCTGATGAAAAAGAATAAACAAACAAACAAACAAATAATGTCCATGGGTTTTTTCTTTGTGCTTTTTTCCTTTGGAATTTTTTCCTTTGTGCTTTTTTTCTGATTACCATAAGAACATAAGAGAAGCCATGTTGGATCAGGCCAATGGCCCATCCAGTCCAACACTCTGTATCACACAGTGGCCAGAAAAATCCCCCCAAGGGCCATCTGGAAGTTCACAAGTGGGGCTAGAAGCTCTTCCACTTTGCCCGCCCCCAGCACCAAGAATACAGAGCATCACTGCCCCTGACTGTTTCAACAATATGCTGTGGCTAATAGCCAGTGATGGACCTCTGCTCCATATTTTTATCCAATCCCCTCTTGAAACTGGCTATGCTTGTAGCCGCTGCGACCTCCTGTGGCAGTGAATTCCACATGTTAATCACCCTTTGGGTGAAGAAGTACTTCCTTTTATCCGTTCTAACCAGACTGCTCAGCAATTTCATTGAATGCCTATGAGTTCTTGTATTGTGAGAAAGGGAGAAAAGTACTTCTTTCTCTACTTGCTCCATCCCATGCATAATCTTGTAAACCTCTATCATGTCATCCCTCAGTTGACGTTTCTCCAAGCTAAAGAACCCCAAGCGTTTTAACCTTTCTTCATAGGGAAAGTGTTCCAATCCTTTAATCATTCTAGTTGCCCTTTTCTGGACTTTTTCGAATGCTATAATATCCTTTCTAAGGAGCCTTTGATGAGGAACTTTATCAAAAGCTTTCTGGAAGTCAAGGTAAACAGCATCTATTGAGTCCCCTTTGTCCACATGTTTGTTCACCCCCTCAAAGAAATGTAACAGGTTAGTGAGGCAAGATCTTCCCTTACAAAACCCATGCTGAGTCTTCCTCAATAACTGATGTTCATCAATGTGCCTACTCATTCTGTCTTTGATAATGGTTTTTACTAACTTTCCCGGCATTGAAGTCAGACTGATTGGCCTGTAATTTCCCGGATCTCCTTAGGAACCCTTTTTAAAGAGCCGGTTTGGTGTAGTGGTTAAGTGTGCGGACTCTTATCTGGGAGAACCGGGTTTGATTCCCCACTCCTCCACTTGCACCTGCTGGAATGGCCTTGGGTCAGCCATAGCTCTGGCAGAGGTTGTCCTTGAAAGGGCAGCTGCTGTGAGAGCCCTCTCCAGCCCCACCCACCTCACAGGGTGACTGTTGTGGGGGAAGGAAGGTAAAGGAGATTGTGAGCCGCTCTGAGACTCTTCGGAGTGGAGGGCAGGATATAAATCCAATATCTTCTTCTATCTTCTAAAGATGGGGGCGACATTTGCTACCTTCCAGTCCTCAGGATTTCAATGGAAGATTACATATTTTTGTCAGGAGATCCACAAATTTTTGTCAGGAGATCCACAAGATCTGACGTGGGGATTCAGGGGTTGGCCTTACAATGGCTTTCCTCTTTCCTTGAGGGTCGAGGACAAAGGGTCGCGATTGGGGGTGAACTGTCTTGGAGACACATGCTTGATTGCGGAGTGCCTCAGGGAGCGGTTCTCTCCCCGATGTTATTTAACATCTATATGCGCCCCTTTGCCCAGATTGCCCGAAGGTATGGGCTGGGTTGTCACCAGTATGCTGATGACACCCAGCTCTATCTGCTTATGGATGGCCGGCCAGCCTGCGTCCCAGAAAATTTGGACCAGGCGTTACAGGCCATGGCTAGGTGGCTCAGGCTGAGCGGGCTGAGGCTAAATCCGGCGAAGACAGAGGTCCTTTGCTTGGGTTGTCGTGGTCCAGGAGGGGAAATCCCCCTGCCAGTTTTTGACGGTGTGCCACTGACAGCGGCGCACAGGGTCAAGAGTTTGGGGGTACTATTGGAGCCTTCCTTAACGATGGAGGCTCAGATAGCAGCCACTGCTAAATCCGCATTTTTTCATCTTAGGCGGGTGAGGCAGTTGGCTCCTTTCCTGGAGCATGACGACCTAGCAATGGTGATCCATGCAACGGTCACCTTGAGGTTGGACTACTGTAATGCCCTCTACATGGGGATGCCCTTGTGCTGAACCCGGAAGTTGCAGTTAGTGCAGAATGCCGCTGCCCGGTTGTTATTGGGGCTTCCAAGATGGGAGCACATTCGGCCAGTGCTCCGGACTCTGCACTGGCTGCCAATAATATACCGAGTTCGGTACAAGGTGCTGGTTATTACCTTTAAAGCCCGATATGGCCTAGGACCTACCTACCTTAGGGACCGTCTCTCCCCACATGTTCCCCAGAGAGTACTGAGATCGGGATCTCAAAATCTGCTTGTTATCCCCGGGCCAAAGGAGGCCCGCCTGCAATCCACCAGGGACAGGGCCTTCTCTGTAACGGCTCCTTTCTGGTGGAACCAACTGCCGGAAGAGGTGAAGGCCCTGCAGGACCTTGGCCAGTTCCGCAGGGCCTGTAAGACAGCCCTCTTCCGGCTGGCTTATAATTAACTGGCATTGGAAGCTGAGTGTAATTTTGATAGACTGCCGTTATATGTTTTATTATTTTACTGTTTTAACTGTGTAAGATGTTTTAAATTCAAAACTTATGTTAGATTTTTATGTGTTGTGAGCCACCCTGAGCCACTTCGGTGGGAAGGGTGGGATATAAATTTAAATAAACTTGAAACAAGTTTACCTTTCAGTTCTTTCAGAACTCTTGGATGTATGCCTTTCGGACCTGGTGACTTATTAGTTTTTAATTTGTCTATCAGTTGTAGGACCTCCTCTCTTGTCATCTCAATCTGACTCAGGTCTTGCAACACCCCTTCCAAAATTAGCAGTTCTGGAGTGGGCAAATACTTATCTTCCACAGTGAAGACTGAGGCAAAAAATGCATTCAGCTTCTCAGCCATTTCCCTATCCTCCTTCAGTAATCCTTTTACCCCTTGGTCATCCAAGGGCCCCACTGCCTCCCTGGCTGGTTTCCTACTTATAATATATTTGAAGAAATTTTTATTGTTGGTGTTTATGTTTTTTGCAATATGAAATATGCTCCTCATAGTCCCTTTTTGCCTGCCTGGTCACAGTCTTGCATTTGATTTGCCACAACCTGTGTTCCCTTTTATTAATCTCACTTGGACTAGCTTTCCACTGCTTAAAGGAGTCCTCTTCTTCATAGTTACGTTGTCTGCCTTGAGCTATGATATCTGAAGGAGGTTTATATTTTTAAGCTGTAAGGGTTTGGGGTTTTGTTTTACGTATGGTGTTTTAGATTTATTTATGTCTGTTTTACTGAAGAAACTATTTGCATAGGCTTTGTCTGTGTAAGCCATTTTGAGATGTTGTTTGAAAAATCACTAAAGTAAACCATGAAAAGTAGTTGCCATATTTAAGTACTCAAGAACCAATAAGAGCCCACCTTCCTCCCAATATAATTTTAGAAGAAGCCTGGGCTTGTGAGTGACATATGTGTCAACTAGAACTCGTTAAAAGCATTAGAAATCAATTTTGAATGTCAGTCTAGTATCCCGGAGTAGAACAATGCTATTCTGATGGCAACATCCAACATCCATAGTACCCAAGAAGCTTTTCATAGACCTAATTGAATTAGTGCAGTCTTATAGTGCCCTCAGAATGGCCACAAGATGTAATGGGTTCATTGTGGTAATATAATGGTTAGAATGCTGTACTAAAATCTGGGAGGTCTAGATTGGAATCCCTTTGCTGCCATGGAAGCTCACTGGGTGACCTTGGGCCAGTCACTCTGTGTCAACCTAACCTACTTTAGAGAGTTCTTGTTGTAGGTATATGATGAATATATGATGCATATGATGTAATGTTGCTTTGGGTACCAGCCAAGTATAAAAACAAATAAATTAATAAATATTGTGACTGAAAAACAGCATTGTCAGATAGACCTGCTTTCATTGATTCATAAGGTATCACATAAGGGACAGATATTTTAAAACAACTCTCTGTCACGTCAAAACTCTTCTGAGGCAGAAGACTTCCAAAAGCAGACATAGCAACCTGCTATTCAAATATTCAAATTTGATTGGTTTTTTAAAAAGTCTGCTGGATATGTCCACAACCTTGGGTGTGTCTAAAGTAGTTGTTTAGATCCTGACAATTAGTCCTCCTCTCAGAGGTTTATGATGTACTACAAAAATCATAATGATTAAAACAGCTATTGTTTATAAATAGGAAACAAAAAAATGAAATTATCTATGGGTTTCTGCTCAGTAGTAGTAATCTACAGTGCAGATTAATCCAGTTGATTTGCAGTATGTTAAATTCAGAATTTCTCCTTTAGGCTAATAAATGAGCCACATCAGTTTTGATAGCACTACTTACCTGAGGCAGAAATCTATAAATGTCTAAGTTTGAAATCTTGGAATGACTTCCTGTTGTTCTTTGTGGTGGATAGCTACAGCAAAAAAAAAGGTTAATTTTCTGGTAGAGGAAACTTCTGAGGATAGCTTCATTCTGTGTGTGTGCAAGTAAGTAGGTCTGTGTATTAAGTATACAAAATAATTTGTAGTAGTAGATGATTCACAACTTGGGTGGCCAAGACCAACTCAGGAAATATCTGAAAACTTTGGGGTGGAGCCAGGAGCAAGACTATGACAAGTATGATTGAAATCTGAAGGGGAGTTGTGGCTATCACATCTAAAGGGACCATACTCCTTTAAAATGACTTCCCTCTATTGGAAATAATGGATGATAGGAGCACCTTGGTCCAATCTTTTTGAAACTGTGGGGGGAGGTTTGGGAAAGGCACCAGATACTATGCTGAAAATTTGGTGCCTCTACCTCAAAAAACAACCCTCCCAGAACCCCAGATACCCACAGATTGATTCTCTATTATATCCTATGGCAGGAGTGTCAAACATGCAACCCATGGGCCGGATCAGGTAACTGGAGGGCTCCTATCAGGTCTGTACACAACTCACTGTCATCTGCTTCCTTCTCCCTCTCTTGCTTCCTTCTTGCTTTGCCAGGCTTGCTCAATCACACAGGAGCTATAGAACAAAACCTCTGTTTTCTCCATTGGCTGACCTGCACATGAAGCAACTTATGTACCAAAGCTCGCAATGTCCAGCCATTTCATGTTTTCCTCTGGGTCTGACGCTCAAACCATTGACCATGAGATTTCTGTAATGAATGTCAATAAATCAAAAGTAGGTTTGCAACTTTCTTTTTGTATAAAAAGCCCAGCAGGAACTCATTTGCATATCAGACCACATCCCTTGATTCCAAGCCAGCTGGAACTGCATTCCTGCTAAAAAAAGAGCCCTGGATACACACCTGAACAGCAAACTCAAGATTGCTACAGCACAGACATTGTCTCCAGATTTTGATGCAGTAATTCAGAGCAAGAGGTGTCAGTTATCAGTGACTGGTAAATCAACAAAATATTGCAAGAGTGCTAAACTTTTAAGTATGCTTTATTTTAAGTTAAACAAATATTTAATTGTGTTTGTCTGTGTCCTTTATAAAGTTTATATCTTCGCTATCTGGCATTATATTTTATGACATACGTCGCTTCGTTGAACAAGGTCTCATTTATGTCAGATCCAGCCCTCACAACAAATGAGTTCGACACCGCTGCCCTATGGGGCCAGTCTCCATAGAGTATAATGGAGTGTCCAGTGGACATCTTTCCCTTTCTGATAAACCCGAAGTGAGGGGAAGACCCCCAAATCAGGGGATCCCTTGCCCCAATTGGGGATTGGCAACTCTTAGTCCTAGTGGATTTACAAACAAATTCCAAAATTGTTCACTCAAATATATCTGAAAGGACTTAATTCCTAGTAAATATTCTTTGTATTGCCTCTCACCACTGTTATTGAGCAATTATAGTGGCCTTGAACAAATTAAATTCACATCAGTCATTAGCTCATTGCTGCTTCAGGCTTCTCAAAATGTTGTGGTAAGGGTCCAGCTATGGCACTGAAATGCAGCATGACAGGAGATCCACATTCCCATCCATAATTTCTGATGTAAAGGTGTTCTGTCAATTTACTAGGGGACAGGTTCAAGTCCAGTAGCACCTTAGAGACAAATAAGATTTTGAGGCTTAAGCTTTCAAGAGTGAAATTTCCATCATTAGATGCATATAACTCTGAGATACTATATAAGATTTTCTTTACATACCTTTTCATGGAGAATAGGAACAATATATTGTTGATTTAACGAACCAATTTTATTCAATTAATATTACCTTCCCAGCTTTCTAATTTGTATATTTATTGAACAATTGTACGCATTAATTGTTCCGTCTTCAGCTGGCCTTGAGGATCAGACAAGACCTAATGGATCTGAGGTGGATGGTGGATTGCAGTGATATATTAGGAGATGATGGGCTCGCAGTTAAGGCTTTTAAACAGAGTCTGCTGGGAACATTTTTTGGATTTCCTGTATATTGTATGATTGGTTATAATGCTTAAGAATAGTTAGAAATCTTCACAAGCCATTAAAAACTTAGATAATGTTGATTTGGTAAAGGGATCATATCACCCATGTGTTGAAAGATCAATTCTGGCTGTCCCAGAATTGTTCTGGGCATAATTCAAAGTCTCGATGCCATCTTAGCTCTGCTACTGCCAATTAGGGTCTGGACCAATACAAAGTCTTGTTTGTTTCCTGTTAGGCTCTGGGGGTTTGGGGTTTGTTTCCTGTTAGGCCTTTCGGTGTTGGGGTAGTTGAAATATTGGCTCCTTGCATATTGTACAGCTGACCAGTTAAGATTCTCTACTCAAGCCATATTCTCTGTGCCCTAAACTACAGAAGTTAAATGGGTGGCCTGGGTACCAGAGACAACCAGAGGCATCAATTTAAAGTGTCATGTTAATACTTATGCTTTGCTGCTTCTTTTTTAAAGACTTCTTGTTGGTTCTAAAATGGTAATTTCTATTGCATTGTTCCTTGAATGTCCCATCCTGTCAGTTATATTGATTCACTGTGTCGTAATCCACCTTGAGGCCAGGTGAGAAAGGTGGACTATAAATAATAAACAAAATAAATAAAGGCTTTTTCAGTGGTGGCACCATCTTTGGTAGACTCTCCTCCTTGAGGCTTCCCTCATGCCACCTTTCCTTTAGTTGCCATGCCAAAACATTTACCTTTATTCAAGCTTTTAGCTAATGGATTCCATCTTTTTAATATGATTTATTGTGTACTGCTAGCCTAAGGACAGCTTTATCAATATCATGTTAGATTGCCTGATTTGCTTTAATTGGCTATTTTCATTGGCATGTTTTCAGAGACTTGATCTTAATTTATTTTACTGACGTGTCTAGTTTTTATTGATTTGTTTTTATTTGCATTATTTAGTTTTATTGATTTGGTCTTATTGTCTTGCTTTTTTATTTTGTTGCTTCTGTCGTGAGCCACCTTGAGTAGGTCCAGAGAGGCCAAGTGCAAATTTTATAAATAAATATATTTGTTCTTTTACAAGTGAAACACAATTGTTATTAGTTACTGAATGTGCATATGAGGTACAAACATACACTCCAAGACACAATAAATGTATGTGTTTGCAGGATACGTGGTGTATGCATAGTGTGTTTATACATGTTGTTTTCTGTTGTAAGTACAATTTAGTTTTATTACAGTTTGTAAACATCACATAATGGATTGGGACCAGAAGCAGCGTCAGTTAGTGGAGGAAGAGTGTATATGTGTACCATTCCTCCCTGTGATTGGGAATGTTCCCTTCTTTTAGTTCTTGCACATATAGACACCATCGTCACAAGTCAGTAATTTCATATACATTGAGAGGGTCAGTTTTCCTATGCTCACTTTCCCACTGTCTGCTGTGCTCTGTTTGCTGTTCCCTGTAACAAAAGACACCGTAAGTGTTTGGCCACAGAAGCAATGCTTAGAAGGCAGTGGCTGTTAATCACCCAGACCTGTGGTTGTGCTCTCTGTTTCCTCCATGTGTAAAAGGGGGAGGAGTCATATTGAGTTGCCAGCATGGTGATACAATAACAGCATATCTACAGCATGCATGTGTGGCTATTCTTTGTACAGGACAATCTAAAGTACTAATGAAATATCTTATTCAGAAAACTGTTTGCACAGTCATTGTTAATAGGGATCATGATAAATTGCAGTTATTTAAAGAAACCTTCAACGGATAAAATTTTAGTCAAGTGTTTCTAGGAAGAAACCTGAGGTAACCTAGGGGTAATGACTAATGTAATTACTGAGACACTGGAAACTGTAATTATAGAATCTTCTCACTGTGAAATGAATAGAAGCTCTGAGAAATTTCACTGCTTATATTGAATTGTTTATATGTTGTCACTTGCAACCATGTGTGTGCAAGCATTTTAATTTTTAAATAGTATTTTGTTATTCGTTATATTTTGAAGTATTAAACATTTAAATCACAAGGAAGTGTACATTTAAAGTATATTTGTACCATCACATTCGGGATGATATGCCTATCCTATCTTACGCAGTGTCGATTCCAAATCCTCAGAGTTAGGTCATCAAAACCAGGTCTTCATGGGGTGATTACAGACTGGCACGTTGGGCTAACTCAGAGATGCCTCTGAAATCGACCCCCCCCAAACTTCCACACACAAACATCTGCTGCCCTTTCTCATCCCATACTCACCCTGTCCTCCAGCCTCCTCAGTGTAACTCAAAAAAACTACCACTTCTGAAGTGGTAGCAATTTTTTTGAGCCGCGCAGCAGTTGCCTCCTTGGCATCTGGAAGCAGAAGGGCACAAGCAAGGTGCCTTGAAAGTGTGAAAATGCCAAGCCGCACCAAGTTGCATCTGGCTTTTTAAAAAATAAAAACTGTTCGGTGTGCATGAGCGCATGAGCACATATGTGCGCACATGCTCATGACTACTGAAAATGTATGGGGCTGAGTGACGGAAATGGTGCACAACAGCCATCTGAACATGCCCACGTCACTGCATGGATGGGATGGGGACGGCTTGCGGTGGAGTTTGTGGAGGCTTCAGGACAGCTCTTTTGAGCTTGTCCAATTCAAGATGCCTCCGAACCACCCCAAAATGCTGGTCTGTTATCACCCATGAAGTCTTAGGTACTCACTACAATCTTCTTACAGTATTTCTTTATGACTCCTGGTCTATTATTGCCCTGGGGTACCTTAAAGAAGTACTGTAGGAAGACTGTAGTGAGTACGTAATACCTCTTAGGGTTGGAATGGACTCTGTGGAAGATTTTTTACTATTGGATTATATATGTTATATTGACTATAGAACTACTGCTGTATTGTGTCTATTATATTCTAGTATGATATTGTAAACTTTGTACTGACTTTTGTTAATGGCCTTAATTACATTTATTATGATTAGTTTGTCTCCTATGGTCTCTCTTGTTTTTGCTACTGCAACTTTTAAAACCATGGTTTCCCATTAGTGTTTCTCATGACCAGTCATTTCTTCTTGGGGAACAATTGTTGCCAATCTCCAGGTGAGGTCTGGAGATCACTCAAAATTACAACTGCTCTCCAGATGATAGAAATTAGTTCCCTAGAGAAATGGCTGCTTTGCAGGGTGGTTTCTGTGTCATTATGCCCTGCTGAGGTCGCTTCCCTCCTGTTTTGGTCCACACTGTGATTTCAGACCCACTGCAGACTTTCAGCCTAACCTACCTTACAGGGTTGTTGTGTACATCAAAAGGAGAAGAGGAAAATGATGTAAGCTGCTTTGGTTCACACTATGGAGAACAACCTGTCCATTTCGTAGATAGAGGCTACCAGGGGGGAGATGGAAAGCTAAAGTCAGATCAGTCTTTCTACAGAAAATGGCTGCCTTGGGTGACTGGAAAGACAAGCAAGGGTGGGCACTCGCCCAGAGCCTTTTTCTATTTTTCTTCACAATGGACCTTATTCCTAGTTCACTATAAAACTGCTACATTCTAATGATGGAAGACATCTTTTGTGACTAGTTATTTAATTTTGGCAAATGTTAATGGCTAATTTTGTTGAGGAGAGCAATTATTTAGTAGGTAATCTTCAGGGAAGAAAAATGTAGCCCAGGGGTGGCCAACTGTAGCTCTCCAGATGGTTTTTTGCCTACAATTTCCATCAGCCCTAGCCAGCGTGGCCAATGGCTGGGGCTGATGGAAGTTGTAGGCAAAAAGCATCTGGAGAACTACCGTTGGCCACCCCTGATGTAGCCCATTTTCCGAACTTTATAAAGTTGTTTCTATCTCATGCTAGATTGCTTCTGTATGCCTGTTATTCCTGAATCTGATAAACATCTTTATTCTGTTACATACTAATTTATTGCTCACCCTCAAATTGTATGTATGGACTGGTAAATTCCATTTCATAGTGTCTGAGGAAGTGCATGTGCACATGAAAGCATATACCTTGAATAAAACTTTGTTGGTCTTAAAAGTGCCATTGGACTCAAACTTTGTTCTGCTGCTTTGGACCAACACCTCCCTTAGAGATGTTTTCCACTACTCTTTGGATTTGTAACATGGTTGCATGAGTACCACAAACATCTGCTACCGAGGGAAGGAAATCTGCTACAAATGTTAAATTACTAAAAGGAATCTAAAAAGATGCCACATTTTTAAATAGATCACTCTGTTCTGGCTTTGTAAACACTGAAGCTCTGCATAGTATTTTAAAGACTAGAATATATATATCCTATCATAAGCTTTTGTTGACTAGAGCGCACTTTATTAGATGAATGCAATGTGTCTTTATTAGACCAAGCTTAGGGCTGCCAACTTCAAGTTGGGAAATTCCTGGAGATTTGTGGGTGGAAACTAGAGAGGGTAGGGATTGAGGAGGATAAAGATCTCAGCAGGATATAATACATACAGTCCACCCCCCACCCCCCAAAGCAGCCAGTTGCTCTAGGTAGGGTTGCCAAGTCAAATTCAAGAAATATCTGGGGACTTTGGTGGTGTAGCCAGGAGACTTTGGGGGTGGAGCCTGGAGACATTGGGGGCGGAGCCAGGAGCAAGGTGTGACAAGCATAATTGAACTCCAAGGGAGTTCTAGCCATCACATTTAAAGTGACAGCAACCTTTTAAAATGCCTTCCTTCCATAGGAAATAATGAAGGATAGGGGCACCTTCTTTGGGAGCTCATAGAATTGGACCCCATGGTCCAATCGTTTTGAAACTTGGGGGGTACTTTGGGGAGAGGCACTAGATGCTATACTGAAAATAGGTGCATCTACCTCAAAAAAACAGTCCCCCCAGAGCCCCCGACACCCGCAGATCAATTCTCCATTATTCCCTATGGGAATCATTCTCCATAGGGAATAATTGCCCAGTAGACATTTCCCTCCCCCTCTGCTGCTTTCTGATGACTCTAAAGCGGGGGGGGGGGGACTGGGGATTGGCAACCCTCTCTCTCTCACACACACACGCACACACTTACTGGGTCTGGTTCCTCCACAACGACATCTGAAAAGAACAGGGGCTACACTGCTCTCTCTCTCTCACACACACACATACACACACTTAGTTGCTCTGAAATGAAAGCAAAACAAACCAAGGGACTGTGTTGCTGACCCTTCCCATGAAGTATTTCCTGTTCAACTTTAAAGGCACACAGACACACAAACATTTTGAAACCGACCTGTTTGCAGGTTTCTAAACCTGCCCAAGGTCTAGAGCTGCATGGTGGCTGTGGGGGTGGGGCTTCCCCCACTGGCCAGCTGGCTGGGGCTGGGGAGAAGCCTGTAAAACCGGGGCATTCCCCGCTGGGACCTGGGGATTGGGAGGTCTAGCTCTAGGGGAACTGTACTTTGGAAATATGTTGTAATTCCAGGAAATCACCAAGTCCCACTGGGAGATTGGCAGCCCAGCCAGGGCGCATATGGCATTATGGAGAAATAAAATTGTAAACAGCATACTCAAAAACCCATGGAAGTTCAGGGTGAGATTTAATTATTTTAAATGACATGGATGGGGTGAAATGTAATTATTATGAACAATGTTTATTAAGACATTACTGTGCTGCTTTAAAGACAGTCAAAGTAATAATTCTTTATTTAAGTCATAATGTAAAGTAATAAAGAGACTAATATCAAATTACAATAAAATAACAAACCAGATATGTAATGGTATGATTCAGAGAGTCAGAATCCTACATTTGATTAAAAGCACAGACAAACAGTTTGTATTTCATCTGATGCACTAATTGTGCTACTGTAGCCACTAGGTGAATCTGCATGAGAAGGCCTACTTTTGACCTACTTTTACATTTACAGTAAAAACAGATATATAAAGGCACAGATATATATATCTGTTTTTACTGAAAATGAAAGACCAAAGCAGTTTGGGTAGAAATATGATGCTGAAAACTAATGAAATGCATAAATCTGGAACATATAATTCATACACCCTATGTATATAAAAACTCAAGCGTATTGGCATTTTCTGGCTCTCCTGTTGGTCCATCATCAGCCATTGGCCCATCAACTGCTACTCAGGTTCCATTGCATTCTATTGATTGAGTCCACTCCTCTCTCCCACCCACTGTCACCTACAAAATCTCTATGGCATTCAGAAGACAAAGCAGGTGGCGGTGTTAGGGAGCTAGCAAAGAGACAGGGAACAAAGGTGGTAATGCGACTAGGCAGCAAGGCCTGGCCCTGCAAGGAGCATTTTGTCAGAGGCCATGGCGGCTGCCTCTTTCCTGTCACTTCTTCCCTCCCTCCTCTCAGCCTTGCCTCAGGACAGACTGGGATTGGGCCACAGGGGAAGCTGCTAGGCAATTAAGCTTGGTTCTGACATGAAGCTTAGTTCTGAATAGAGTGCCATAGAGTCCATCCTCCAAAGCAGTTATTTTCCCCAGGGGAAGAGAGATCTATTTTCTGGAATTCAGTTGTGATCCCAGAAGATCTTCAGGCTCCATCTGGAGGTTATCAACCCTAGAGTACCACAGTAAAGAGTAGAAAAACACATAATATAACCGTGGAATCATAACGAAATAACACTTAATAGAAAATTATTGCTATTAAATACTTTTCATCTCTGTAACGTTCAAATGCACAATTTATCAAAACATATCATCAGAACTTTCAGTCCATTGCCATTCATATATATATACATCAATTTCAGAATTAAATGCTTCAAAGACAATCTGCCCACTCCTGTGAGTTGATTTAAAGTGCTAGTGCTCAAAATGATTCAATTCACATAGATTCCTTGGTGTTCTCCAAGAGTTCTTTCATTTTACAAGGAGCATAATTAATAGTTTCATCTGTTCACAAGGACTGGAGTTCAGATAGATGGATAGAACGGAAGCCTCTGACGGGTGCCTATGTTACCGTTTCTGATAGATCCTTTTTCGAAGAGGCATCTCCCATTCATCACCTTGCAATGGACCACTCACACAGTACTATGTATGGAGAGGTGACAAGTGGGAGATGCCTTTTTGACAGCAAGGGTCGGGGCTGAGTGAATGCCAAGGGTTGGGAGTGGGTGGGAAGACAGCAGTGGTGGGGGTGAGTGAATATCATGGGTGGAGGAAGTAGTAGGATGACAGGGCTGGAGTGGTAGTTGAGAGGAAGAGGTGGTTGGGGGTGGGTAGTAGTCGGACAGGGTGAGCATGGGAAGTTGGGTGGGTGTGACGGAAGACACCAAAGTTGTGGGGGAATTAATGCCTTCACTTGGGTGGATGTGTGGGAAGACAGCAAGGGTGAGAGGCACGCACCCAGAGGCTCTTTCTAGAGCCCATTGTATTTTTCTCCACAACGAGCCTTATTTCTTGTGTGTGTGTGTAAACACACACACACACACATGCATACATGCATACATACATACCACAATAAAATCATACATACCACAGTAGTATGAGGCCACCATGCTGTATTAAAGTTAGCAGCCAATTTCACTTTTATCTTGTTTTGTGATTTCAGGGATGGGGCAACTTCTGTATCTTGCAGGTTAAAAATAATAAAGTTGGGGTTACTATATGTTTTAATGGTTGTTTTCATCTATAGTAACTTTAATAATATAAACATAAACAAGGACAGGTTGTATACAAAGCATTCCATGGATAATAAAAGACACCAAACATTATTCACAAATGTGTTGCTTCCCACACACTTGCTGTTTCTGTGCTTAGAAAAACAAATACTCTGTATACATCTGAACCATTTATTTATCTTCTGACTCACTCACCATCATTAAAGTGAGCATCTTAAGTCTTTGCAACTGAAAGTCAATGTGCACATTTTAAACATTCTGCATCTAAACAATGGCTGTGAACAAGTGATATTTCATCGACAATTGTGGCTCCATGTAATGGAGGACAGATAAACATGAAAATTGGTTAACAGATCATGGTCCATTCTGCCAACTATCATGTAAAGTGAACACACTGATAGAAACTCTGTGGCTGCTAGTAAGCATCTGAAGAAGCTTATGCTTGAATAACTTTTTGTTAGTTTTTAAGCTGCTAATGGATTCCTGTTTTCTTTGTCCAAACACAGCTGTTTGATAGTGACATCTCTTAAAAAGAAGTGGCAGTATAGGTTTTGGGGAATAGATTTATTGAACAAAATTTGTTGTTCAACGCTAATTGTTGTCTGTATTGTAAACTCTGTAGACCCCTTTATTTGAAGGCTTTGTCTCATTTAGTTATTCCCATCATGAAATCACTTTTTTCCCAATATTAGGCAGTAGGTTGTAAGGCTTTTCAAATACTTTGAAGCATTTTTATTGGCTAAAAGTAGATCACAATAAGTCAAGTTATTTTTATAGTTGAGTGGTGTGCCATTTCTTCCACAATAAAATCAATGAGATGTGTTTTATTGATTGACTGATTAATTGATTTAGATTTATATCGCACCCTCCTCACAAGAAGGATCAAGGCAGGCCACAACAATAATATTATAAAACCATTTAAAACAGTTATACTAAATAAATAATTAAAACAATTAAAAGGCATGTACTACAATAAATGTATAAAATTTAACAATCTCAAATAGCTGGAAGCAACTAGGCCATAACAAAAAAAAAGGAGTAAAGATCTTATTGATGAAAGTAAAATAACCAACAGTAAAATCTTATTAATGTGGGCAGTATGCAAGGGAGGCCAAATGATTGGGTGGCTGCCACTTCAACTGAAGGCCTGGTGGAACAGCCTTGTAAAACTGTAATAGGTCCCCCAGGTCCCTGATCTCAGATAGGAGCATGCTCCACCAGGCCAGTGTCAGGGCAGAAAAGGCCCTGGCCCTGGTCGAGGCTAAGCAGATATCCTCTGGGGCAGGGACAACCAGTAAATGATGGTCTGCCGGGGACAAGGCTTTCTGGGACACATATGGGCAGTCCCTTAGATGTGTTGGTCCCTTAGATGTGTTGGTCCCAGACCACATAAGGCTTTAAAGATGAGTACCAACACCTTTAGATGGATCTGGCATTCAATCAGTAGCCAGTGCAATTGGCATAGCACTGACTGAATCCATACTCACATGGATATTGCAGTCAGCAGGTGTGCCACCACATTTTGCACTACCTAGAGATTCAAGGGTAAGCCCATGGAAAGCAAGTTATAGTAATCAAGCCTGGAAGTGAGCATTGTATGGATCACTATTGCCAGCTCCTATGAGGAGAGACAGGGAGCCAGTTGCCTGGTTTTCTAATTGTTCCAGCTTTCATCCAATTGTTTCAGCTTTATTTACAAGTTGTTTTATGGACTTGGGCAAGTAACAGTATCATGACATTAGTATCACAAGAAGTTGCAGCAGTGGATAACTTTCAATTTTCAACTAATTTTGTAACTTTTGCATCTAGACAGGATGACTCGGTATATTCTGCTGGATCTCATCTTGTTGGATGGAGCTTTGGCAATGAAGCTTGGGAATCTTAGAACATCTGTTTCATTTTCCAAAACAGCTTTTTTTTTGCCAATTTGCTGATCAGAGAACAGTTCTGCTTTCTCATTCTTTTGACACTATGTTTTTCTTCGAAGTAATATAAAATCTTTTATTAATATGACCAACAATATAATAAAACAATCTGCAAGCTTTCATTTTTATTTGTATCAGGGTGGAATATTTAAAAAGAGAGAGGAGGGAAGAGAAAATTAAATATTTCAGGCCATTGTATTAAGGCCTCTAGTCTGCATTTTGTACAGGGCACATTGTAGATTAAATTATGTGATGCTGGGTGGAGCTGGTTTTCAGGAAAGAAAAGACAATGGCAGTCTCCTTTTGAGCACTTAATCAAATGTGTCCCTCAGCACCAAAAAGCATGTTTTGTTTGCATTTGCTTCCCTTTGGTATCTCTATCATGGTTAATCCATAGGACACAGGCATAACATACAATTAGGATTCTGCAAACAAAAGAGGGTCTAAACTATATTAAAGGTTTCTACAAAACTAGACTTGGAAAGCTCAGTAAAAATCTGGGCTTCTCAGAGTTTTGAGCTTTATCACTATTCCGAAATGTTGGTCAAACATGCAAAGGCAACATCTAGAATGGAAAGAAATAAGTATATTATAAAAGTGACAGCAACACCATCACAGCTGGAGGTAATTGATACAACTAAGGTAGATGATATTCCACCTTTGAAATGCAAACTTGAAGATATATTCAAGCTAGAGATTCGCAGGTAATACCTACAAATATTTAATCAAAGTTAGATGGTAAAGTACAAAATATATAATGAACTAGCAATGTAGTTGATTTGGAGAAGCTTGGTTAAACAAAAAAATTATAGAAGCCCATTTCAGAGTAAGATGTACTGTGTTTGATTTTAATTTTTAAATCACTAAGAAGGTATCTGCTGCTAGGCAAGACAACATGTGCCACCGTGTACCTCATTAGCCAAGTACATGAAGTCATAAAACCAAGCAATCTCTGTCAAGTAAGAACTGCTAGTACAGAATGCAGATTCTTTGATGATTTGGGGGGCTTTCTAGGCAACACAGGACACCATCTGGTTGTCCTTTTCTGGTTCCCCCCTTTTCAATATGTATTTATAAAACAGAGACAGGGCTATCAAAGTTAATTTGGACAAGCAATTCTGATTTCACAAACAATATTTACAATTTTTTTATGTCAAGAAGTTTGGGAGTAGGAAGTAGGTTTCTGGAGGCAGCAGAGAGCAATACTAAACATACGTTTTAAAAACTACATCGGAATTAAAAAGTAGACTTAATGGATTTTATTATGGTTATGGAGTAATATATAGAATTAGTTTTTTATTGTGGCTGATCTGAAAACTGAAATCCTGCATAGGTTACTAAAGGGCTATAACCCCTGTGCATGAATGACTTGTTTTTAAGTCAGTATTTAATTAGTAGAAGTATATGGTAGATACAGTATTTGGTGAGTTCATTAAGCCTTTGATTCTGTAGACTTTCCCCCTGCTGTTTAAGAGGTTAGTTAGACTGTCCATAATTGGATAGGGTATAAAATGGTGATTCTAGTTTTTAGGAGGAAATGTTGTTTGTGAAGACTGAAAAGACTGAGAAGTTCTTCCATGGTCCTTATACTCCTTTCAGTAGGCTTGATGGTCTAATCTTCATTAGTGTCCCATCTCTGCTTGATCCTGCCTCTTTTCCAAAAATCTGGTTACAATCAGGGCTTTTGTTGTAGGAACTTATTTGCATATTAGTCCACATACCCTGATGTCACCATTGTTTTGCACAGAGCTTTTCTTGTAGAAAAAGTTCAGCAGGAATTCATGTGCATATTAGGCCATACCTAGGGCTGCGAAGCCCCCGGTCCAGGCGGGGGTTCCCCCACCTGGGAGGTTCCCAACTACAACTCTGGTGCGATGACATCATCCAGAAGGGATGTCGTTGCACCAGCAATGCTGTGCAGCAGCCGCTCTAAGCATTTCCGGGAAAACTCTATGGTTTTCCCAGACGTTCTAGCCATTTGGTAGGGAAAGCTGTATGGTACAATAGGTACCATAGAGTTTTTACCTCCAAAATGGCTAGAGCATCCAGGTAAACAATAGAGTTTTCCCAGAAACACCTAGAGCGGCCATTGCACGCACCACCATTACAGTGATGTCACTTCCGGGTGACGTTATCACGTCACGTAAGCACAAAGCATGCATGCAAAAGTTCCCCGCTGCAGGACGCTGGGGACTTGGCAACCCTTGCCATATCCCTGACACCAAGCCATCTAGAACTGCGTTCCTGTGTGCTCTTGCTCAAAAAAAAGCCCTGGGTACAATAAAAACAAAGTTGAATAAACAAACAGGTGATGATCTTTAACAGCACACTGGTCAACCTAGTTTGAGTGAGAAAGTCAATCTCACAATGGCACAAGATTACTCAGGAAGGAAG
This sequence comes from Heteronotia binoei, assembly GCF_032191835.1. Taxonomy (NCBI): domain Eukaryota; kingdom Metazoa; phylum Chordata; class Lepidosauria; order Squamata; family Gekkonidae; genus Heteronotia; species Heteronotia binoei. Next base: position 36,871,490 of record NC_083232.1, on the reverse strand, counting down.
GCCAACAGTTCCATGGGAAAAGTACTTACCCAAGCAGTAAAAACCAGCACCTTTCACAAGTGAGGATCAAAATAAGGCCTTATTAAAAACAGGCACTTGTTACTGGGAAGTATTGCAAGGACAGTTGTTGTTGGGGAGTATTGCAAGGTCTTATAGGTGTGAGGGCTACTGGCCATATAGCATTTTAAAAAGTAATATTTAGGGATGCCAGTCCTCCAGGTGTAACTTGGAGTTCTTCTGGAATCATAGCTGGTTTCCAGATTACAAAGATCCGTTCCCCTGGAGGAAATAGCTGTTTTGGAGCATGGATCCTATGGCATTATACTATTCCTCCACTCCCCAAACCCTGCTCTATCCAGGCTCTACCCCCTAATCTTCAGGAATTTCCCTGTAATAATCATTGTTTTGATATGTACTTGGAAACAGCTGCAAGATAGATGTGATATAAATAGGTTTTTTTTGTTAATTCCTGCAAGCATATTCATCCAGGTATGAATTTGAGGTGTACCTCTCTGCCCAGTTATCCCATAAATAATACTTGGTATAATATCAAGATCAGGATTGCTGTGTTATCTGCAGTTCTTCATGAGTCAGAAATGTTAATGCTGTCACATTTAACTTAGTATGTTTTTAGGCATTCACTGGTGTTTTCAGAATTGAATCCTGAAGATAAAATATTTCAACTCTTGGCACTATTTCAGAGAGGTCTGGCCTTATTCCATTTAAGCACTGCACTCAGTACTATTTTCTGTGCTCCTTTGACATGTCATGAAGATGGAATAAAATTGTGTGATACACTGTTTGTCATATTCTTCAAACATTTACAAAGCATTCTACTGCCTGACCATACTTAGAACCATCTGCGGTGTCTGCAAAAATTCACAAGAATGAGACTTCTAAAATGTTTGCTGATTAATAATAAAAGTCCTGTTTCCATTGCTTAATGGATATTGTATCTTAGCTTGATTTACCAACTAGGACCATTGAATACCTGGATACCTATAAACAAAGAAAGCGTACAAAAGACATACATGAAAAAAGAGAACTATTTTCTTTAACAATTTTCATCTGGAAGTAAATATATAGAACAGTATAGATTACTTGCTTGTGCTCTGACTGAAAATAATATATTTCTTTAATCAATATCTGCTAGAATTTCTACACCTTAAATTGCTAAATGCCAGTTTTTGCTGGGAAGATATTAGAATAAAGGATGGTGTGTTTGTGTATGTGTAAAATTTACTCTCTAATTATCTTGCCAAAATAGATCCATATAATACAACTCAATTTATGGGATGAATGTGGTCACAAAGCCAAGTTATGGATCCATTGTGTAAAAAGGGGAAGTCAGTGATTAGTGACATAATTGAAAACAATATTTGAAGTTATACGACAGGTTTTTTGCTATGCTCCAGCGTAGCCTAAAAGTACTGTGATGCCCCTACAGATATGAACAAGAAACCCCCTCCTTCTCATATGCATTCTGTGGTCTTTAAATAATCTGTCATAAATGTGCCCGATAGATTGCTGTTTCTCATAGAGTTTAGATACAACATTTTCTTCCTGCCTCATATTAGTCCCCCCAATTTTTTTTTATCATATGCTACGCATATTGTTCTGCTGCACCTTTTCTTCAATGTAACTTTGGGCCAAACTAGCTGTCAGAGATCTGTGATTAGGACTTTTTGTCTTGAAATTATTCTGTTTGCTATTAAAATTAGATGCATTTTTTTTCAAATTCTGAGTTTTCGCTGTGCTGATAGCAGTCATCTGATCAGATAGTCAATACTGTTCTTGGCACATATTCAGAGTTGCTTAAACCAATAAACCACTTATTTGGTCCTGATGTAACCACCCGAGTTGCTGAAATGCATTTTGGTTTAGTATATGTAGTTGCAAATTTTGATAAGTATTGATGTTTCCTGCTACTTTACCAAGGAATACATGAGGGTACACAGGGCTTTTTTTATAGCAGGAACTCATTTGCATATTAGGCCACACACCCCTGATGTAGCCAATCCTCTTAAGAGCCCTGTAAGCTCTTGGAGGATTAGATAATATGAGAAGGCTTAATATGAAAAGGAGTTCCTGCTATTAAAAGAAACCCTGGTGGTACACATTACATGTGGAAACAGTCAATCAGGTATAAGGCAGTATAGCATCAGATCTCTATTATTCTTTAAGCTTTTAGGGGACTAAACAGGCTAATTTCTCCTTAACATTCAGATACCTCAGCATCCTATCAATTCTGGAGACTATTTAGTCCAGGGGTGTCAAGTGTTTGGACTGTGGGCCAGAACCAGCCTGCCCATGGCTTTAATCAGATCCATGGCTCTTTTCTCCCCTTTCCTACCCCTCCTGTCCTTGCCCTTTGAAGCTCAAGGCTGCCATAATTCTCAGCTCCTTTTGCCTTGTCTTTGTCCACTGCAGCAGGAAGCTTTCCTTAGCTTGCAAAGGTGCAAGGAAAATGTAGAATGGATTTTCTATTAAGGTCTCTGCGCCCAGATAGATAGCGACCTTAATGGAAAATTCATTCCACATTTTCCTTGCAACTTTGTCCAAGCGGTAATGCATTTCAATGGAGTGGAGCTGAGTTCCGCTTTCCAGCATTCCTGTGGCCAGCTGAAACTGTTGCTTCCTGGAGCTGTGTCATTGCAAATAAAGGGTTGATGCTTTAAGCCAGCTTGTCTCTGTTGAATGGACCTGAGAACTAGTGCCTAGTGAGTACTCTGACCTGGAAACCCACAGCCAAAAGGGGACATTACGCAGGAGAACCATTGCCAATCTGAGTAGATATGGAGGGGGGAGAAATTTGCAATGGCCAGCCATTTCATGTTGTCCTAGGCTCAAAGCATTTTATATTTTTAGTTTCTGCTGTGATTCTTGTGCTTTTTCTTGATTTTTTATTTTTAAAATTGCATTGCCAAATCCCACTATTCTTCTACCCAGGGCTTTTTTTCAGCAGGAACACACAGGAATGCAGTTCCAACTGGCTTGGTGTCAGGGGGTGTGGCCTAATATATAAATGCGATCCTGCTGGCCTTTTTCTACAATAAAAGCCCTGTCCTTACCTTACCATTTTAAACAAAACATTGCTAGAGTTTTAAGCATGTTTGTATTTTAAGTAAAAAAGAATAATATTGTTAATTGTGTTTCTGCCATATCCTTTATAAATTTTATATCTCTGCTACCTGGCATTACATTTTATGACATGCATAGCCTGGCCCCACAAAGTCCCATTTATGTCAGATCCAGCCCTCATAACAAATGAGTTCGGCACCCCTTATTTAGTCGATATCAGACCATTTTTATTGACATTTTATTAATTTATAAAGCAATGTTTTGTATCTCCAAGTACATGGGGACCCCCTACCTTTTCTGTGAATCACAATTCTGAAGCTTTTGTTATTCACATGGAGACCAGTCTGTTTCCTATTAGATATAGTCATAAGCTGGCACTTACAACATATTGCTGGAAGAGAAAAGCTTGAAAATCCCTCATCTTTTTAAAATTACTACTTATATGAATCTCCAAACTATTAGGGGCTTCTCCAGGCTGACTACTAACCCTCTTTTTCTTTAACTATGCTCAACTGTTCTTATTACATCATTTAAAAACATATTTTTCCCTCATATATTTTTGAGAAAGTTTTTCTTTTCTGTTTTTTTTTAGATGGGTGGATGGGGGGTTAATTAATGATGCCATGGTTTTCTGCATATCAAGAGAGTACCTAGAGGTACAACAGGATGACCTCTTATGTGTGGAAACCACCTCCCACCATTCCATCATGCTGTACTGTAACTAAGAACCAAATTTAGGATAATGCTATGCTTAAAAGTGTATCCTCTATATAAACAGTGCCCAATCATACAAATATCTAGTTGCTTTTGCTTCTAAAAGGAAAATTTGCCATACTTTAGGCAAAAATTGCAGTACAGGCAAGCGCTACCTGTCACTACTGAGTAAAAAATTAAGAAAATAATTTCTCTCCTCCCCTCCACCCACTACCACCCCTAACAGGGTTTCTTGTTTGTGTGTGTTGTGGCATTCATTTATTATCATCTTATTGCTCTCTGAAAAACATTTTCAGCTAATAATTGCAAAATGCTGAAGAATTAATTGGGCATTTGTGGTTTATTTTTGATATAGATCTTTGCAGTATGCTTATAATAGTGTTTGGAAAGATTAGGAGAGAGCAGTGTGTAACAGAGTCCTAGATTCAAATAGGGAAATGCAATTTTTGACTGATGTGTGTTAAAAATAAAATCCTGTACCAGCTATTGCAGCTTTCCAAAGACCTTGCTGTTTTTCAGCTGTTTACCCTTGAGATATAAAATGGTAATTTGACATAGACTAGCAACACTGTGTGATGTGAGCATCTGCGTAATAGGCTGTACATATGGAGCATGCTCAGTGATGTGAAAAGCCTGTTACCCCACCCCCACCACACATAGAGCTCTGAAGATATGAAATGAACTTTGTACTTGCAAATGTTACATTTTCCCCTGGATTTTTAAAGGTTCCTTGATAAGCACCATATATAACAGTTTATATAAATAAATAGCAACAAAAGAAGGTTTCTCCTGTGCTGATGATTACATCAGTGAAGCATCTCCTATACTCATATACTTGAAGTCTGGGATTTTTCCTCCCCTGAATTATATATCTTTGCATTTTGGTGCCATGGGAAAATTAAGAACTTACTTAAACTAGACACAGCAACACTGAGGATTTACAAACCTGAGGAAAGAGAAGGAAAGAGCTTGCAGCAGAGGATGGATAGGAAAAGAGCAGTGATTCTGCGGTGCTGGGTGTGCACATGTTTTATGAGAATCAGTGCCGGACGCCGCAGCTGCGGACAATAACTGAGCTGTCTGGCTAATGAAGGCCACCTGGATCAGGCTTCTGAAAAGAGCCAAAGGAGGACGGCTGAAGAATTCTGATATCTGTGTAAGCACTGAATTTCCATTTGCTGGCATATTTTGCTTTCCAAGTGGTTTGGGTGGGGGAAGGACTGCTTTTTTTTCCATTTGGGTTTGAATTAGCAGATTGTCATTCCTTTGATTGTAAGGAGAAAAACAAATTGGAGACGTCAGTGATGATAGTTATTTTACTGAGCTTTTCTGGCACTGTGACCCAGGACTGGATATGCACTTGAGTCCAGACATATTATGTCAGCTGTTACTTGATTTGTGCTCTGGTTTTGCTGAAAGACTGCAATAGATTTAAGCCATGTTCTTTTTATGATGGAGAAAGAGAGTGTCAGGTGAAGAGATGCCCTGCAACTGAGATGGAATTTTAAACCTGTTGTTAGCTTCGAGAATAAAAATTGTTCATACTAACTTGGCATTTTTGTCTGAATTTTACCTTTACCATGACTCAAATTGTTTAATGTTAGACTTGCTTATCTAAAGCTATCCTTGAAACTGCTGTATGTCCTTCAGCCCTGCACTGCACCATTGGTATTTCTCCACAGAAACTAGGTCTGCATAGCAAAAGACATATTCTGATTGGAAACTGGGGGAAGCAAAGATATAGGGTGTAGAAAGAATGTTTTTAGTGTAATCTCAGGACCAAAATGGTTGACATGTTTATTGTTTTTCTTATGAACACTGATTTTAAAAAGGACTGAAAAAGAATTAAAATATTGAAGCAATTTGAGACAGCCTTATGAATGAATTGTTTAAATAACACTGATTTCTTCATTTCTAATATTAATTTTCTCTTCCTTATGTCTAGGGTTCGGCAGACTCCTACACTAGCCGTCCATCTGATTCAGATGTATCTCTTGAGGAAGACAGAGAGGCAGTGCGAAGAGAGGCAGAGCGACAGGCCCAGACACAGCTGGAAAAAGCAAAGGTAAGATACTTCTTTGCAATTTTGATTTATGGAAATGACTTGTCTCATAGTCTGATGTCTACTGAGTTATTAATGGTATTTTTTTGTTCTGTGAAAAAGCTACAACACAAAAATAAGCATTTACTCTAATATGTTCTAGAAAGCTTTTACATTGTATAAGTAGCTTGGGAAATGTAAAATACAGGATTTATCTTCACAAACAGTTGGGAATTGTATTTTTAAAAAACAAAACATCATATCTCAATTTTTGTGATTAATCCTTGGCCAGTGTGGTGTATGTAATTTCATGGCATCCCAGTTGTCTGCTCCATAGATTAAGAAGTCTAGTAGTATTTAGCATTGATTTTAGATCCAAAGTTTTATATGTGTGTTAATAATCTCAATCAAAATATGCATATTTTTGCTGCTTATACTAGTATTGTTTATCGCATTATTCCACTCCTTTTAAAAGTCCTTTCCTTACAAAATTCTATTCCTTAAAATTATTTTGTAAAATTATTCTGTGCCTTCCCTTTTCTCTCTTGTTTTGGTATTTTTAATTGGGATATTCTGCCTTGTTTAAGAAACAGTGTGTGTGTGTGTGGGGGGGGGGTTGCCAAAACAAAACAGTTAGGAAAGCCTTTCATAGAAACAAAACAATTAGAAACACCTTTAAGAAACAAGATAACATGGCATACTAAAAAAAAGTGGTATCCAGCACAATGTTATATGTGCTTAACCAAAAGTTAGCCCTTTTGTGTGTAGTGGGACTGATGCCTGGATAAGTGTGTCTAAGTTTGCTGCCACCACATTGAAAACTCTCCTTAGCCCTGACTTGGATAGCCCTGACTTGAGATATATGAGGTTGGGATAAGCCCAATCTCATATATCTCAAAAGCTAAGCAGGGCCAACTCTGCCAGGTACCTGGATGGGGGACCTCCTTGGAAAACCAGCAGTTGGGAGGCAGGGCAGGCTTTATTCAGCCACCTTTCTAAATATCCTTCATGCTCCCAGTATGGGTCAGTCATCAGAGGTTACCATGACTTCCAGGTGTCCACACATGTGCATGCACTCCCCCAAAACCTCTCTAGTTTTGCATCTTACTTCCTAAAGAACTGTGGCAAGTATTTAAATATGATTTTTGTCCCCCTAACTTCATTTATTTTTGTTATTTTAGTAAACTGCTCAGTGTCAGGAAGGGAAATACTCATTGGTTCCACAAACATGTTCATAGTTTTAGACAACAAACTTGACAGTGATCCAGATTTCAAAACGGAAATTCTGGAGCAATTATGAATTTCTGTGCAGTTTTATACAGCAATGGATTATTTTAAAGTTATATTTCTTGATACTCTGGTTTGCTTGAACAATGGACTTCTTCTGATAACTGTAGTCTGAATCAAAATCCTGAACAACTATAGACTTTCCCCAAAACAGCAAACCAGTGTTCAAGAAGTATAATTTTTCAGGTGCTATTTGAGCTATTTCTATTTGGATGTCTTTAATCCACTGAATCTGTTGTTTGAAAAAAACCCAAGATTTTGCTCTCATCAGCTGCCCTGCTTCTGCTTTAATTCTAGACCTTATAAATGGTGAGCTTTAAGGAGCTTTGCACAATAGCACAGTAGGGGGCCAGAGTGTTTTCAGTTTTCTTTCATGACCACCCTGAGTGGTAATTGAGGGAGTTGGATTGCCAGGGGTTGATAAATGTGCATATGAGTATTTTTACCTCCTATTTTGAAGACTACTTTTGTATGACACAAGTTAACTACTCTAGAAGAAGCAAACATTTTTCTAAGACTATCAGTAAAATTAAACTTTGCAAGGAAAGAGTTTCAGCTTCTTGCAGGAAAAAAAATGAATAGCATTAGAGTACTTCCTACTAAGCTGATGCATCTCTTACTGATAAGTAAATCTATGTGAGTGTTGCTATGGGAATTTGGCTTAGCGATGCTGACTTGAATGCATGGACAGACTTATGTAATATTCATGACCTCTAGCAAAGCTGCTGTGGGAGTTTACAGAGAAACTGCTAGCAGACCTTGACTTTTTAAAGCCATTTTTCTGTGTATCAAAACAATATTCTCACTCCAGTTGGTTGAGGAATAGTCTCTATGTCTGACACTATCTCTGACTGTGAGACAATATGTAAACAGCAGAAGTGAGAGGGCACTGGTAGTGTCAAGCTGCTCAGACAATGATGTGTCAATACTACCTAAAAGTTATTGATTTATATTAATTGTAAACTAACAAGAATGTTAAACAAGCACCCCAATATGCAAAACAAAATAATAGTGCATATTTGTAGAGGACAAAAAACCTGCATAGAATTGACTATTATACCTACTTATTATTCCATTTAATCTTTTAAATGTTTCCAAACTGGTATTTGGGAGGAGGGCAGTTCATAGATATATAAACTGGAAAACTCTATTAAAATAGAAAAGCTTCTTTTTGTTAAAGTTCCTTTCTTCCATGGCCATGTGAGAAAATAAGACCCTCCTCTTAACAATAACTATTTCTCATACTCTTGCTACTGTTACTATTTACAATTTGTGTTATTAATAAGTTCTTCACCAAAGACTCCTAAGTAAACTCAGCTGTCCTGGGATAAGAGGATAAGTCCTCTTGTAGATTAAAAACTGATTAATTAACAGGAAACAGAGAGTGAGTATAAATGAGCAATGGCAGTGGTAAGGAGTGCAGTACCACAGGGGTCAGTACTAGGTCTGGTTTTTTTTTAACTTGTTCATTAATAATTTGGGAGTTATCAGTGAAGTGGCTAAATTTGCAGATTACACTGTGTTGTTCAGGGTAGTGAGAACCAGGGAGGACTGCGAGGAGCTCCAGAGTGATCTGTCCAGGCTGGCAAATGGGCATCAGTGTGGCAAATGAGGTTCAGCATAGGGAAGAGCAAAGCAATGCACATTGGAGCCAAACATCCTAACTATAAATGGGCCCACAATGCAGTAACTGACCAGGAGAGAGATCTTGGAATCGTATTAGATAACTTACTGAAGATGTCAACTCAGTGTGCAACTGCAATAAAAAGAGGAAGAGGCTATACTGGGGGTTATTAGGAAGGGGATTGAAAATAGATCATCCAGTATCATAATGCCTCTATATAAATGCAGCCCCATTTGGAATACTGTTTACAGTTCTGGTCACTATTCCAGTTTGATGTAGTGGTTATTTGTGTGGACTCTTATCTGGGAGAACTGGGTTTGATTCCCCTCTCCTCCACTTGCACCTGCTAGTATGGCCTTGGGTCAGCCATAGCTCTTACAGAGGTTGTCCTTGAAAGGGCAGCTGCTGTGAGAGCCCTCTCAGCCCCACCCACCTCACAGGGTGTCTGTTGTGGGGGAGAAGATATAGGAGATTATAAGCCGCTCTGAGTCTCTGATTCAGAGAGAAGGGCGAGGTATAAATCTGCAATTCTTCTCAAAAAAAATGTAGCATTGGAAAAGATGCAGAAAAGGGCAACTGAGATTATTAAGAGGATGCAACACCTTCCTTATGAAGGAAAGTTAAAGATGTTAGGGCCCTTTATTTTGGAGAAATTAAAATTCAAGGGTGGCATGATAGAGGTTTACAAAATTATGCATAGGACAGAGAAGGTAAAGAAAGAAGTACTTTTCCTCCTTTCTCACAATACAAGAATTTGGGGGCATTCAATGAACTTAATGAGCAGTAGGCTTAGAACAGATAAAAGGATATAGTTCTTCACTGAAAGAGTAATTCACACATGGAATTCACTGCCACAGGAAGTAGTGGTGGCTATAAGCATTGACAGCTTCAAGAGGGATTGGATAAACATATGAAACAGAAGACCATCAGTGGCTATTAACCACAAGGTATAGATGGAACACTATATCTGGGGCAGTGATGCTCTGTATTCTTGGTGCTTCTGGGGCAACAGTGTAAGGTTGTCTGGAGTTCTCGCCTCACTGGTGGGCCTCCTGATGGCACCCTGGCCTTGGCTACTGTGTAACACAGAGTGGCCTGATCTGACATGGCCTGATCTGACATGGCTTCTCTTATGTTCTTATGAGACTACATAATATGTTCCATATAATACAATATTCATGAGATGGAGTTTGACAATCTAAACAAGGTTCAATATCTTTTTAAAAACTAATTATTTAGATTTATTTCTAATTTCTATTCCAGAGAGCAGTGAAGGCTGACCACACACTTACAAAATTTATCCTTTACATATCTGTCTCTATCCCAGTACTTCTTATATGCAGATTAACCCTATTAACTTCATTAACCCTATTAACCTATTAACTCTATTAACTTTCCTTACCTATTTTTCAATATCTAGTGTTTTCTTCTGTCTCCATGCTACAACTATTAACTATTTACTACTTTTAAACATTTGTATCAACAATTCATCCCTTCCTCAAGGGTGCCCACTATCACCGTTCTTGGAGCCCTCAAATTGTTTTTAGAAAGGGGGTGTGGTGATATGGAGTTCTTACTTATCAGGGCTTCTGATTGGCTATTGGAAATCTGATTGGCTGTGCAGGTTAAAGTAGCATTTCAAAGGCAGCTGCCATTATTACAGTGTTGGTTTTATTCTTTTTCACTCCTAGTGTATTTTTAAAAATCACTCAATTTCTCCCCTGCACTATGTAGGTGTAGCTCCACCTCCTGTGGTATCTATTTGGTAGTTGTGTCCAGCTTTATGTCAGAATTTCAAAGGGGCACACAGGCTCAAAAAGGCTGGGGACTCCTACTCTAGATTAGGGATGTGCCGTGGAAAAAAAAATCAGTTCTGTTTGGATTTGGGGTTATTCAGGGTTAAGAGTATTTGGAGTTTCCATATATCACCAAATACCAGCTGTTTTGGCAGATATTTGGGAATCCCAAATATACTGCACCATTATATCCTATGGGCCATTAAAGTCAGTGGCAAAATCTCATAAGGGGCTGGCGGAGGGGTTTTGAGGGAGAGGCACCAAATTTGCAGTGTAGCTGCGGAGTCTCTTCCCCCCCCCAAAGGACCCCCAAGTTCCAAAAGGTGGTCCAATTCTATGATGGAGGGGAAGTGTCAGTTTCCCCGTGGTATTTACAGTTGGCTGGGGGAAGGGGGTTTGAGGTAGAGAAACCATATTTGCAGTTTAGCTGCAAGAGCTTCTCCCCCAGAGAACCCTAAGTTCCAAAAAGACTGAGCCAATTCTATGGGCCTCCGAAGAAGTTGCTCCCATTGTTTCCTATGATTGTTTCCTTTTTTTAAATTGGTTACCTGTATAAGTGGTAGCATTACATAAGTTGCTTAGATCCAAGATAAAAGATTTCCAGGTCCCTCCTAGCAATGGGTGGGGGATGGGGGAACTTACCAGGAGTGGGAGGGAGGCCCAGGCTACATTGCCAGCAATGTGGTGATGTCACTTCAGGCATGTGCCAGAGGTGGCATCATCATGCTGCAACATCATGTCAAGGCTCTGTTACTTGGGGGAAAACTCTGTAACAAAAAAAAACTTGTACCATAGAGTTTTTGCCCAAATACCAGAGCATCAGCGTGTGCAGGTTGGCTGTGCAGGTTAAAGTAGCATTTCAAAGGCAGCTGCCATTATTACAGTGTTGGTTTTATTCTTTTTCACTCCTAGTGTATTTTTCACTTTTTCACTCCTAGTGTCAGCAGCATGGTGACATCACTTCCAGTACACATTGGAAGTTATATTGCCACATCACTAGTGCCATAGCCTGGGCCTCCCTCCTGCTTCTGGTAAATAACCCTGCTGGCCAGCTGATTGGTGGCAGATTGCAGGGCATGATGGTGAGGAATCTCCCGGGGAGGGGTCTGGCAACTCCTCCAAGCTAGGACAATTTTGAGCCTAAATGGATAGGAACAAAGTCAAGTTGCCTTGCCTGGAGTTTCCAGAGTTGTTTAAAATGAGTAATTTTGCTAGAACAAGAGTGTTCTTGCTGCACTATACAGTCACTCCAGTCCTCTTTTAATGATCACAGTGATGGGTGAGAACCCCATTCCCCACTGGTGTCCAGGGGGACCTGGGAACCCTAAACACTGGGTGGAAATTTGGACTGAGATTTATATTATTTTGGATTGCCTATTTGGCTAGCATTGAAAAATAGGAGGGGCCATAGGAGGGGAGGGGACGGGACAAGCAGCAGTATGAATGCCCAGTTTTGCTTAGTAGGGTATCTGTTTTTAATCATGAATTGCAAACTACCTTGCTGTAGCTTGCCAATCTAAAGGAATGCAGATCCCTGAGCATGTGCAGAATGCCATTTACTCACCAATGAACAGCTACTATTAAGCTCCTGTCCCCACCTCCTCCCCCTCTAAAAATTCTGAGATTATTGCCAAAGGATTGAAGAGGCATAATGTTTAGGCAGGTCCAGAATCTCTGACTACATAATGTCCAGAATGTCTTACTACAGAAAAGAAAGATCTTTAGGAAGATCTAGGTATCAATCAATATCACGCCTTTATTGGCATAATGATCTAAGTAAATTTGAGCATTTTATCTGAAGTCTGAGGCTGCACAGGTACAGAATGCACATCTGCCTGCCTACCTTTTTATTACTTGGTTTTTATGTCCAAGCAGGGTTTTTGTTGTTTTTCAAGACTCTTCCCTTTAAGTAATTAAAGCATTATTTCCCATACTCACCCTCCCTGTCCTAGGGTTGTGAGTTCCCCCTAGCCACCAATGGTGGATCAAGGAGTAGGGGAGCTGGATCAAGGTTGGAAAACTCCTGAAGGTTTGGAGATGGAGCCTGTGGAGGACAGGGACTTCAGTGGGTTACAGTGCCGCAGAGTCTACCCTCCAAAGCATCAATTTTCTTCAGGGGAATTCATCTCTGTAGTCTGGAGATGAGCTGGAATTCCAGGGGATCCCCAGGCACCATTTGGAAGCTGGCATCCCTACAGGTCTTTCACAACACAGTTTTGAATCCTATCCTACTGTCCTATGCCCTGCAAAATGTCATAAGAACAATGTAAATATACTAAATCAACAAAGGCCTCATTTAATGATCATAAGCAAATCAGTTTTCCCTGGACAGGTAATAGTGTACTATTTGGTGCTATTCGGCTTCTTCTACATACACCTGCTTGTAGCAACTTCTGCATATGCAAACAGACGATTAGAAGCAATAATTGACACTAAAAGCTCAACCACATTTTACATTTAGTGTATAGTTAATTTCCATTTTAAAAAAAATTAGTCTGTAAATTGTCCATTTTTTCAAAGGCACATGAACACATGAAGCTGCCTTATGCTGAATCAGACCATTGGTCCATTAAGGTCAGTATTGTCTACTCAGAGTGGCAGCTGCTCTCTAGAGTCTCAGGTGGAAATCTGGTGGTGGCGGCTACAAGCATAGACAGCCTCAAGAGGGGGTTTGATAAAAATATGGAGCAGAGGTCCATCAGTGGCTGTTAGCCACAGTGTGTATATGTATATGTGTGTGTGTGTGTGTGTATATATATATATATATATATATATATAATTTTTTGGCCACTGTGTGACCCAGTGGTCGTTTTCGTACTCACCTTCCGCCGGCGCGACCCCCCTCTTCACCGCGCAGGATCTGCGCGGATTTCGTACTAAACGCTGCGGAGCAGCCAGAAAAGCCGGAAGCTCCCGGCGCAAAAGCCGCTCAAACTGAAACCGCCAAAAAGCAACACGTGAACACATGCACCCGCATTTCTTTTTTACTTGAGATCTCTGATTTACTCTGGAGTAACACTGGTTACACTAGACAACAAAGCATCTAAATGGAAGTGAATGGAACATATAGAATCTGCATTACATTGTGGTTTTGGCTTTGAGCTGAGACTGGAATGAGGAGGTGATGGAGGTAGAATTTTAGCTAATTTAATCTTTTTACAACCTGAGGCTATTTATATTTTGTATCTCTGTTTGTTTATTATATTTATACATCCTTAAAGCAGCGGGCAGTTAAAAACTATAGCAATTTCAACATGGCCAAATCTGTGGATTTTTAAATTGGGAGACCTGAGCTATGATCAGACAAGAGAAATTTTTCTACAAATCTGAGGAAAGCTACTTGTTTGCTGAAAAATTTGAAGCAACAAACAAATCCAACATTGAAGAGTTAAACTCTCCTGCAAACACATGAACATATGCTCAGACTGAGATGGGAAGTTTGCTTATGTATATACAGGGAACAGAAGATAAAGTTCCCAGATATTTCTTGAATTGGACTTGGCAACCCTATGTTTCTGCATGTACAATTATAATGGTGAAAATTATAGTCATTGAATCTATTCACAGAACTCTGTCAAATTGAACAAGTTACCCATACCTTAGCATTGACCCTCATGAGGGCTGTCACACTCAGGCCAAGCCACTGACAAGTCACTCTACCTTTCCTTTGCTTCTCCTTTCTGACAGCAGCAAGGAAGCTCTGGAAAGATGAAGTCTGAAGTCATCTCAGGCTTCCTGCTGCACAAATCTTTTCATTGTATACGACTCTGTGATCATGTCAGATGTTTTAGATACACAGACATGCTTAGCAAAATTAGTTCAAATGAAATCTTTGTAAATCCATTCTTTGTTTGCATGTTCATAAAGGAATGCATTGTCTAATGTTATACTGGTACATTTCACTAATTAAGATGAAACAGATCAAGATGGGTAGTTATGTTAGCCTATCTGTAAGCGCTAGAACAGAAAGTCCAGTAGCACCTTAAAGACTAACAAAATTTGTGGTAGGGTATGAGCTTTTGTGAGTCACTGCTCACTTCTTCAGAACTTTTTTTTCACTGACTGGTGAAAGCTCATACCCTACCACAAATTTTGTTAGTCTTTTAAGACTGGTTAGTCTTTTCTACTAAGATCAAATAGGTAGCAGTGATTAAAGCTTTTCATTGGAACTGTTACACTGTCAGTTATTGTACTCTGTTTTAAATGTGGAGGTATTCACACAATGATGTTTTTCTACAGTGTGTAGTATAGGGACATCAACAGTGAACTATATTACAGGGCTGTTGCAATTAACTCGTTCTTGGCTCAGCTTCCCTCATTATGCAATATAAAATAGCGGATGGCATCACCCTCTGCCCCCCTCCATATGATTGTACACTCTAGCCATCTGCAATCTGGGTACAATAATATTAGGCTGTTTCTTTCTCCCTTCCATAAAAAAAGAAAGTGCAGTGATTTTTACAATCTTTTAAAATAGTTTTGTCTCTCTCACACACACACCTGAATATGAAAGGAAGTGATTTACAAGTTTTGCTTATATAGGGGCGGGGGTGGTGTGACATGCTGCTACAATAACAATGTCTCAGAGCCTAATTCTATTGACTGTCCACAGATTTTGCGTGTGTATTCACTGTAATTTGTAAGTAGTGAAGAAGCAGATTCTTGTACCTCACTTGTGGAATCTGGTCTTCCCAATTCAAAAGCAGAGTCTTCTTCATCTTCGCAGCCTCAGAACAACATTATGTTGCTTTTGATTCTTACTGATGACCTGCATTTGTAGGGATCCCACCTAAATATATACACAGGCCTTATTTTGGGCAGGAGCTCACAGGAGCAGAACTCCAGAACCTCTAAATTTTATTGTGCCCTTTCTTACTCCCCCCCCCTCAAAAAAAATTGTTTCTGAGCTCCATTGTTCAAACCCCCTGTGAGAATTTTGCTGAACTCTAAGATTTGACAAACTTTCTAATATCCCCCCTTCCCCCCAAAAAGGGGAAAATAACCAAAACATATAAAGCAGACAGATGGAAAACTTCATCATGACTCTGGAGTCACATAGGAGAAAGTAATTTAAAAATTACTTGGCAATAAGGTTTGATTATGGCAGTTATAATTCAAGAAGCATTTTAAGGTAGATGCTGAGCTGATATATATATTGTAGATCACCATTCAGATGTTTATATGCTGTGAGCTAACAGTGTGAAACTTTAAACGTTTGAATAAGAAACTATACAGTAATATATTTTCTGTTATTTAAGTGGTATTAATATTAAGATGTAGTTAGCTTTTTATAAAAGCTAATTCATGGTGAATGGAAGGAGTCATGCTGCAAGTGGAAGGAGTCATTCTGTGAGTAGAAAATCACCTTTGGATCCAACCACACAGTGTAGATCTCCAACAGGAAGCTCATGACATATTGGTAGCTCACCAACTTCTCATAGCAGCTCATGCATCCCCTGAAACAGGGATGTCGAACTCATTTGTTATGAGGGCCAGATCTGACATAAATGAGACCTTGTTGGGTCGAGCCGTGTTGGGTTGGGCCGAGCCATGCTGGGCTGGGCCATGTATGTACCTATTTAAGATTAGGTAGCAGAGATATAAATTTTATAAAGAACACAGACAAACCCAAATATATATTTTTAAAAACTTAAAACATGCTTCAAACATTAGCACTCATTGGTTTTAAATATGCTTTCTTTGTATTCTCCCATGGGATCCAGGGAACTTGTCAAAGGAAGCTCTGGCTCTTTCCTTCCTTCCCCAGGGGATTGGGGGGAAGGAACCTCAGCCAATAGAAGGAAGAGAGGCTTGGCTCAGTAGCTCTGCTGTGCAATTGAGAGAGCCTGGCAAAGCAAGCTTTCCCTCCCCACTGCGCCCAAAGGGAGGAGCCTCTGCCAATGGAGAAAATAGAGCTTTTGCTCTGTAGCTCCTGTGCGATTGAGCAAGCCTTGCAAAGCAAGCTGTGATGCAGAAAGAAGCAAGAGAGAGGGAGAAGGAAGCAGATGACAGTCAATTGCTCGGGGGCCTAATTCGGCCCCCAAATTGCATGTTTGACACTCCTGCCCTAAAACTCCCAAGAAAACAATTCAAAGAGAAGTGATCTAAGCTCCATCTTACAAATAAACAATCTTTCATTTCCTGTGATTTTCCCAACCCCCTCTGTGCTCCTTAGCTGATAGCTTCATTTCTGGTGCTCTGCCTAGTGCATATTAGGGATAAACCCACCCCTGACTCTAAATTTGTAAGTAAAATTGCTAGGGTTGTGGTTTGCGAGCTGAGATCCATGCAATCATGCCACAACGACCCTCCCATGGCTCTCTATGTGGTTTTCAGAGTTTTGAGCTTCTCCTGGTGGGGCGTCAGCCACATCCCTGGCAGACACAATGGCACTGATCAATTAGAATCATCCACGCAGGGTGTGTGTGTGAATTTCTGCAACCCTGGAAACACCAGTAATGGCCCTCCAAAACTCAACAGGCAGTGCCAATAAGAGAGCTCTGTTCTGCTTTATTAGAGCAGAATTATATATACCCACAGCTCGCATGCAACCATTGTTTTCTGTTGGCAGCAGGTATGCTACATGTTAGTTAGAGACAGAGAGTGAAGGGAACTGGAAGTCAGTCCTCCTGTAAACAGTGGAGTTGGAGGTGTTCAGTGCTTACTCAGGCCTCTGAGGCACCTGTCCTGCTCACGCTGAGCAGAGAGGCTTAACTACATTGGTTCCTTGGCTGAGGAACACCCCCCCCCCCCATGGGTTTTATGACTACTAGCTTTGTATGGCTGGGATTATGTGAGGTGAACTGGACTCAGGGCTCATGCTGAGCTGAGTGGTTTAGCTGCTGCTTGCCTTCCCAGAAACACCACCACCACTTTTATACTTATTTCTGAAAACTTCTGGGCTGGGGTTGCTTGAAAGGCAGGTAGAGGGGCATTCCAGGAAGGTTCTCTGCAAGTTTGATGCCTCTAGCTTGTGGGGTGTGTGTGTGCGTTTGTTTGACACGCTCCTGAACCTGCATCTGTGATTTCCTCAGAAAGCACTTTCCTGGGGCATTTGCTTTGGAGGAGGGGCTGTAAATCCAATCCTACCCAAACTTAGAAGGCAGGTAGAGGATAGTCAGCTGGAGACTCTTCGTAAGTTTGGTGTCTTTAGCCCACAGAGGTGCCACTCTACCACATCATGAACCTCATGAAATGAACTGGTTTGGTAAACAGGAAGTTTTATGATTTGTGTAGCCCCACAAACTGAAACCAACTTCAATTTTCCTAGTTTGTGCCCATCTCTAGTCCAAATTTTGTTCCTAGGACAGAACAAAATTTGAAGAATAAAAGTAGCTCTCATTAAAGAAAAGGTTGGTGACTCCTGGTTTAGAGCTGCCCAAATATTTTGAACACAGCAAAAAGAAAATTATTGGCAATAAGTTGGTTACTTGAGCATATTCTTAAAGAATACACATTGATTAATTCCTGAATAATACAACTAATTATCTCTTTTGCTTAGGGTTGCCAAGTCCAATTAAAGAAAAATCTGGGGACTTTGGGGGCGGAGCAAGGAGACATTGGGGGTGGAGCCAGGAACAAGGGTGTGACAAGCATAATTGAACTCCAAGGGAGTTCTGGCCATCACATTTAAAGGGACAGCACACCTTTTTAAATGCCTTTCTCCCATAGGAAATAATTAAGGATAGGGGCACCATCTTTTGGGGCTCATAGAATTGGACCATCTGGTCCAATCGTTTTGAAACTTGGGGGGTATTTTGGGGAGAGGCACTAGATGCTATACTAAAGGTTTGGTGCCTCTACCTCAAAAAATAGCCCTCCCCAGAGCCCCCAATACCCACGGATCAATTCCCTATTATTCCCTATGGGAATCGTTCTCCATAGGGAATAATAGAGTGCCCAGTAGACATTTCCCTCCCCCCCACGCTTTCTAAAGGGGGGGAGGGCCTCCATACCAGGGAATCCCCTGCCCCCTCCCTCTCTCACACGCACAAATACTTACTTGGTCTTCTTCCAGCAGAACTTTGCTCGCTGTGAAAACGAAAGCTGAAGAAAGGGAGGGGCCGTTCTCCATGGAAACTGTTACTGACCCTTTCCCATGAAGCCCTTCCTGTTTCCTATGCAGCCTTAAAGGGGCACACATTTTAAAAACTGTTTGCAGGTTTCTAAACCTGCAGGAGCTCTACAACGATATGATGCCTACACGCATGTTCTCCCCCCCCACCGCTTTCAGATTTTTGGAGAGCAGGGGAGGAGGCTGCAAATGGGGGGTCCCCCGCCAGGACGGGGGGGGGGGGGTTGGGAAGCCTACTTTTGCTGCAGATCTGGGATCTGCTGCTGTGTTCAATTCACTTTGAAGTGGCGACTAGAAAATATTTTTAAAATCATTATCTGCCATTGCCATTTTCTTTGAACTATTGCTATTAATTTTCCTTCTTATGCTGTTTGCCCATTTTTGGCTTTATTGCGAATCAACTAAGGGACCACTTATAGTTAAACAAAAATGAAGCTTTATTTTGTATAAAAATGAGGCAAAAATGCTGAGAAGCAAATCTGTGTTGCTATCTCACAAGAATAGAATTTGTTGCTTGACCAGTCTGTACTAAAATTCCTTGTATCACAAAGTACAATATTAGTGGAGAAAGAATAAAATAGTTATTATTAATAAACAGTTGTTTAGAGTTGCCAGGCCTCTCATTATGGTGGGAAGCTTCCTGCCAATTGTTGCTATTTTCTATTGCTGCTCCAAGTAGCCAAAGGACAAAAATTAAAACATCTGCCATCAGCCTCTGCACCGGTACAACCTGGAAATGACTACAAGTAGCTCTTGAAATCTCCTGAACCTCAGTAGTTTTACCATAGAATTTACAGCAATTCCTACAGCAACCGGGAAGTGATGTAGTGACATCACTGACAAACCATGTCTCCACCTGTCCATCCTCACATTGGTTGTCAGGCTTGGCCTGGCAACCCTGTTATATGCAGTATTTACATTTATTGAAATCTTGGTTAATGTTTAAACTGAGAAATGAAGGAAATTATCCAAATTAAAATAGTTTTATTTATTCTGACCCTCTGTACTAGTTTTCTGGTACCGTTACCAATATCGATTATATGAAGAGTGTTTTCTTTTTCACTGTGGCCTAGTGCAGCTGTAAAAATACTCATCTCTGAACCATAGTTTAAAAACTGAGAGTAGTTTTCGGCTAGGGTTGCCAGCTTTGGGGTGAGAAATTCCTGGAGATTTGGAGGTGGAGCCTGGGAAGGGCAGGGTTTGAGAGGCGATAGATCTTAGTAAGGTATAATGCCATAGAGACCACCTGCCAAAGCAGCCATTTTCTCCAGGTACACTGATCCTCTTTTGTATGGAGATCAGTTGTAATCCTGAGAGCTCTCCAGGCTCTACCTAGAAGTTGAATAGAATACAATCCGAGAGAGGTCACTATAACGAATAACACAACAAAAAATGCAAGCTAGTGACCAATTTACTAAGGGTTTTTTTGTTGTTGTGTCCACCTAGAAGTTGGCAAAACTAGAAGAAGAAGATATTGGATTTATATCCCGCCCTCCACAACAAATCTCAGAGCCTCAGAGTGGCTCACGATCTCCTTTATCTTCCTCTCCCACAACAGACACCCTGTGAGGTGGGTGGGGCTGAGAGGACTCTAACAGCAGCTGCCCTTTCAAGGCCATTCCAGCAGGTGCAAGTGGAGGAGTGGGGAATCAAACCCAGTTCTCCAAGATAAGAGTCCCCACACTTAACCACTACACCAAACTGGCTCTCAAACTGTTCTGGTTCATCAAACTCTCCCTCTTCAAATTCTCCCTCTGATTGCCCTGCCCAGTGTAGATGAAACTGATGCATAACAATGTTCAACAGGAAATATATCCCTTTCCTACTTGCAGCTTCCCTCTGACTCCCTTGTTGGCCTTACCTTTATGTCAGCACTTACAGTAGGGACATCTGACACTAATCAGGCTACCTCTTGATTAGGGTTTGCAAATCTGCTTCTCCAAGGAGAGGGGGGTGGATTTTTATCCACCCTGTGCCCAAGCACACTTCACAGTGCAGCTTCTTAAGGACTTTAGTAATTACTTCTTCCTCTATGAAGCCATCCAAACAGTATCTACTTTAGAAGCTCATTTACTGAGGGGAGGCAGGTGGCCACTAGAAGGAGGCTTTCTCTGTACTGATTTTTTGTTGTGATTTTCACTTCTTGTTGCCATTTAGTTGGCACCTTCTTTGTTAACTTTTTAGTCATCTGAGAAAAGTATTTCTATTTGCTTGGGTATGGCAATTAATTCTTTGTTGCTTTTTTGTTTGATTCAGTAAATGGTTCTTGAATTGGCAGGTTTTTTTCCTTTCCTGTCAGATTATGTTTTAGCTGTAGTTTAAAGTATATCTTATTCTATATGTTTTATTTGCTGTATTGTACTTTTGAATTTTTCTTGTTACTGCCTTTATTGTTTTAGTTATGTTCCTGCATGTGGTTTTTACCATTTTAAACTGATTTTGTTATATTTTTTTGTTTGCATCACAAACTACATGTAGAAATAGTGTAAATTGTATTTGTTTTATTTAACTTTGTTTCCAATTGAGGTTTTACTAATTGTGAAGCTAGGATCCAAAGAATTAGTCAGCTCTTTCCATAAAATCAAAAAGCCTGTGTTGATAGCTACTTTTTAAAAACTTTGCTATTTTTTATATGTGGCCACAAGAGGACTGTGATACAAAAAATGACCTATATTTGGGGTTTTAATTGATATTGCCAAAATCATTGCTTATGTGTTCAATTCTGTAAATTAGGATTTTCCATCTTGTTCTGAAGAATTCAATATATATATTTGTTATGGACTCATATGTAATTAATATATAGCTTGTTTTATAGTAAACAATTTAAGTTGTTGCTCGTGCTAAAATGTTTCTTTCAGTGTTGAGTTTTTTAAGCATACAAATATGCTTGCTCCAAAGCAATTACAACATCTTCATCTCTCATATATCAGATATGTATTCTTCAAAAGAGGCAGTGATGCTTTTTCTGTTACAGTTTATATCTTAACTTGTCCTATCAAGTAAAGGATTTGTATTCCATAATTATATCCTGATAGTATGAGTACTTGAAGTCCTGGAAGAGTGTAAAAAAGGACATAATGGTTTAAACAAACAAATAAACTGTTGTCTAATAGGCTTAGAAGTAACATCCTACAATTAATAGTACAAGATACTAAGCCTATTGGAACAGAATTGCTTATTCTGGTTCATAATTGCTCAGAATGATACAATGCAGTCATATACAGAATTATACCCTTACTAGGAATAAGGCCTGTTGTGGGAATAAATACAACAGGCTGTATAAAGAGGCTCTGAACAAGTGCCCTGGGCTTGAGCACTCAGCATCAGTTTGCTGTGGTGTCATAGTACGACAGTGATCATGCAGACACTGAAGCTCAGCATTCCTTTAATTTGCAGGTCATTGTTGCTGCCTGTTGTATTCAGCCTTGCGGTATTTAGTATCAGTGTATGCTTGTGGTGTGATCTGGTTTTCTGACTTGGCATTGTTGTGTTATGACATACCATAGAGCATACACCTCAAGGCAGTCATTTTCTGTAGGGGAATTGAACTTTCACCTTTCCTCTCCCCGCAGCCTTTACCTAGGAAAAGGGCAGTCTTTCTCCACAGTGGTGACCAAAGCATTGTGTCGGTATACCCTGCTAGAGTCCACCCTGCAAAACAGCCATTTTCTCCAGGGAAAGTGATCTCTGCCATCTGGAGAGCAGCTGCAATTTTGAGTGATCTCCAGCCATCACCTGGAGATTGTGCAACAAGAAAAAGTCACACGGATAAGTGAATGAAGGAAAAGCAACAGCCCCATGTATAAAGTACCTCTTATCCAATAGAAAGTACTCACAGTTTCCAATAAAGATGCCTTCTCCAATTAATGCAGAAAATTCAATTTCTTTACTAGTATCAAAAAAATTAATAGAAAATTCATAGATATTCATAGATATTCTAGATTTACACAATGTATGCAGGGGATACTGAAAAAATTCCAAGTATCACAAACAGCCTTCAGGCGCAACCAGTCTGAAGAGCTCCTGTTTTGCAGTATTGCTTTATCCAAGCTATTATTTCATACCTATGTATATAAAAAAATTACATTAAATTATTGGTACATAGTACTTCTCACATTTATTATTGTACAGCTGTTTGTGATACTTGGAATTTTTTTCAGTGTCCCCTGCATACATTGTGCAAATCCGGAATATCTATGAATTTCTATGAATTTTTTGATACTAGTAAAGAAATTGAATGTTCTACATTAATTGGAGAAGGCATTTTTAGTCACCTGGAGATTGGCAGGAATAGTTCCCCGTGAGGAAATGGCTGGTTTGGAGGGTGAAATCTATGGCATTGTACCTGTCTGAAGCCCCACCCATTCTCAAACCCACCCGTTCTCAAACCCACATCTGGTCCCTATTTCCTTCCCAGCCAACCATCAACCTACCTTTATCTGCCCCTCTGATTTCAGCTTTCCATGTCCTTCCCCGCTCCCTGCAGCCTATAATCCCCTCCCTAGTAGCTAGGTCTAGTTATTTTTGCCAGTCAGGTGGCAGCAAGTCAACCAGAACCTGAAGATCTCCTGGTATCACAACTGAACTCCAGATCTCTCTCCCCATGGAGAAAACAACTTCTTTGGAGGGTGGACTCTATGGCATTATATTCAACTGAGACCACTCCCCTCCCCAAACTCTGGCTTCCTTAGACACCACCACCAAATTTCTAGGAATTCCCCACTAACCTGGAGCTAGCAACCCTAGTCTGGACTGGCCCCAATAAGTTCTCCCTCAAAGGCCAAAAATGGCTGGAAAGGACCTCCCTCCCCCCATGCCTTTTACTAACAGCCACTGCCTAGCAGCTTCTCCAGTACCCAATCCTCATCTGTCCTGGGACTGGAAGGTGGGGTTGCTCTTTGAACAACACATGGTTCAGCCAAAGGGAGAGGAGGTGAATTGTCTCCAGTATATATATCCACTGAGGGTAGTGGGTTTAGAATGGTGTAACTCTGTTTAGGATCATAGAGTAGCAAATTGGGCTAGCAATCATAAAAAGTATTTTAACAACTCCAGTAAATTGCAAACTGGCACTTTAAAAGAAAGATCAGGTGACCGTTCGTTTTAAAGCTTTCTAAGTTAATATAATTGGACCTCTTAGTACCTGACTGCCAACTCTCTTTACAGTATATTTGTGAGATATTATAAATTAACAGTTATATTTCTAAACTCAGAGGTTAGTTATTCACAAAGCTGCCACTGTGAAGGCTCTACAGAATAACAATAATTGCTCTTACCTGTTATTATTGCCGTTAACCATTATACTTTCCACTTCTGTAAGAAAAAATATGCAGTGCTGTCATACATTACAGTCTAATGAAATTAAATCAAAAGAGTTTTCAGCTAAACATTAGGAAGAAATTCCTGACAGAGTGGTTCCTCACTAGAACAGGCTTCCTCTAGAGGTGGTGGGCTCTCTTTCTTTGCTGTCAGGCTAGATGGCCATCTGACAGCAATGCTGATTCTGTGAACTGAGGCAGATCATGAGAGGGAGAGCAGGAAGGGTTTCATCAGCGCTTAGTTCTTTCTTACACACCTAGGGAAATCCTGACAGCTTCTTTGTGATCAGGAAGCAATTTTTCTCGAGGCCAGTTTGGCAGGGATCATGGAGGTTTTTTCCATCTTCTGCGCATGGAACAGGTGTCACTGTCACTCTGTGTGTGTGTGTGCGTGTGTGCGTGCGGGGAAGGGGGAGGTATTTGTGAATTTCCTGCACTGTTCATGGAGGTTGGACTAGATGACTCTGGAGGTTCCTTCTAAATCTACGATTCTAGCTGATTTATTGTATCAAAAACTTTGGTAGGCAAGGACATACATAATCATTACACTGTTCCTGCAGTTGCTCTGAGATATATTTATTTTATTTAAAATATTTCTATGCAACTTTTTCACCCAGATAGGTCCCCAAGGCAACCAGCATCAAATAATTAGAACATTTCAACATTAAAATAGTATTTAAAATAAAGTTTATATAAAACAGTTCAATAAAAACATAAACACACTTAAGAACACAATAAGGGAGAAAGGCCAATAACAATTACTGGGGGTATGCCAAACAAAACAAGTCTTCACCTGTTGGTAGAAGAGAATGATGCTTTGCTCAGGGTTTGACATAAAACATGTAATCTAAGCTCACCACCGACCTTATTACTCACCAGCTTTATAGGTCAACCCTGATTTAAGTCAAATTTACATAAACTGTTATTCCAACTCTGGCATGAGGCACACCTTACTCAGTTTATAGACGTAACTGCACATGGTTTACTACAGGATAAGGTGCAATTGGAAGAGGATCATAATATCATAATCTCTTGGTATGAATATCTGCAGTTTGGTAGTCTTGTTAATTCAATAAATCTTAATTGTACCCTGTGTTTGTCCTTCACAGAAATTGAGAAAATTTGAATCCCAAAACAGATTCTATTAAAAACCTTACATCCAAAATTTATGCTATGCTGTTATAATTTAGTAACTCTAATCTGTTGCAATACCAAAAGGACTGGCACATGGATCTCCAGAAGGAATTATCAGAATTGCAATGGGCTCAGATATAGAGCTCCTCTGTTTCCACTTCTAGATGCTGTAATATTCAATTATTAACTTTAAAGTTATCTCTAGATGGTATTTAACACCTGTCAAACTCTCTCATGTTACTCCAACTATACCACCTGTATGTTGGAAATAATGTGGAAAGAAAGAACGTTTCTGCATAGCTGGTGGTCATGCAAAGAAGTTGATAAGTACTGGACTCTGATTTTGACACACATTAAGGACTATATGGGTTACAACATACCAAAAACTCCAGAACCTGTTCTTCATAACTTATGGGATATTCCAAGAATCCCTAGGGCACATAAAGAATTACTCCTGATAATGGTGAGTGCTGCAAAAAATCTTCTTGCCTTATAACGGAAAACCAAAAATATGTGTACCTCACAACAGTGGCTTAACAAACTCAAAGAATACTGTATTCTGGATAAGATTTCAGATTGTATTGCAAGAACTGAGAACTTCTACTTCATTTGCATCTCCAAAGCATACCTGTTTACTGGAATGCAGTAGGTATTCTGGACATCTCCCTGATTGGAGGTCTGCAGGAATTATTGTTGTTGTTTCAGGACTTCACAGAAACATGACTTCTGTCAGGGGCTGCTTCTGGCGCTGTCATCTGGAAGACAGGAGTGCAGTCGTCTTCTGCAGGGCTTGGCAGCTCACTTGGGAAGTGCAGTCCTCTTTTCAGGGCAGACATAACAGTCACAAGCAAGAAGCTGGCAGAGATTTGGCTGGAACACTGCTGCCATAACTCATGCAGGGCAAATGTCCATACAGAGGCTGACACAAGGGCCAAATATTGTAGTCCAACAAGATTGAATGTTCATAAGGCAGTAGACATATGGGTTTTAAAGAACAAAAGTCCATGCTGGTTAAGTGTCCATATGGGTCTGGTATTAGAGCCAGGGTAGCATAGTCTATAGTGGAGGGAGAGGGGGACCAGGGCTAATGCAGATCTTTCTAAAAACCTAAGGAAAGCCCTAGATTTGCATTTGCAATTGACTTTTTTTTTAAAAAAAAAATGGCAGGATTAAACCCTGCAAAATAATAGAAATGCCTGTAGGTTTAAGAAATGAATGCATTCAGTGACTGTTTCTGGGCTATGACAGTGGTATTGCTAGTCTTCCAACCTTGGTCACTTTCAGTAAAGGGGAGTGGAGAGGACAGAGCCCTTCCGCAGGCTGTTTTGAGGGGGGACTTGGTCCTGGAAGCAAATTTATTTTACCTGTTGACTCGGGACTGGAAACTGTCTGTGGCTCTGCCCCAGTCATTGGCTTGAATCCTGACAAGCCTGCAGTTCGTCTTCCTGCTTGCTGGCTTCTGCTGACTTTGAGCAGGCTACATGGGGTTCCTCTTTTCCTGAGGAGTCCTCACTGAGCCCTGACTGGCCCACAACAAGAGTGTTCTTTATTTTTTAACATTTTGATCTGTCAAGTTAGAACATAGACGTATCTCAGTTTCTTTTTTTATTATTTGTATAGAACTTATTAATTAATCATCATAGCTGATCAGCAATTTTATTCAAAGCTGTACCTCTGAGAATAACCCAACTCAATGATAATACCATAAGTGTGTTGTTGAGAAACGCAAAAGCTAATTTACTTTGGGTAGAAAGTTCAACTCCATAAATATGAAAATCAAAAAGTTTGGCAGCCAATTTGCATAATGCACTGTCTTAATTTTCCGTGCTGTATTTACTAGTTGCAATTAGAATGTAGATAAAGATTTAGAAACATCAAATCCCTCATTTGATACTGTTCCAGACAAAGCCTTCTGTAGTTACATTGATTTATAGCTGTTCCAGACAAAGCCTTCTGTTTCATAATATGTTTCTTCATCTGCATTATCAAAAATGGTAATTACTAAACATAGAGTACTGGATATTCTCTGTAGAATGACACATTTACTCTAGACATAGCTGTGTATGAGCCCAAAGTCATAGTAAGGAATACCTGAGCATATCATCAACTACATCTCATTCCTAGGCTATGGAAGCCTAGCTTTTATATCTAGTTTATGGAAATACACCTCATATAGAAAATAGGTACATAAATGATACAAAGAGAAAGTTCCTCCCCGAAAGCTGTTAACTAGGGCAATTAGCAGTGTCAAGCAGTCACAATAATATAAAGCCTGCAAAAACACCCAGATTAAGCACTAAATACTGTAAGCACTCCCACACAGTGTGCAGAATGGTGAGGTGAAAGGCTAATAGTTACCTGTATGTGTAGGTTGAAGAAAGAGGTTCAGAGTCCAAGTTGGAGACACTTCATAGATGATTGGTTTGGAACCAGACAGAGTATACTTGCAGGGTTTCTCAGAAGTGTATTTTAGTGAAACTTGACCAGAGAGAAAGAAGAAAATTGGGTACAGCAAGGCATTGTGCCTCAGGGCACGTTGCAAAGGCTGAATATGAACACAGGTAGAATTAGGGGGACAGATTCTGGTTCCTATTGTAGAGTTAGAGGTTTGCAATAAAAATTACAATTCTTTTATCTCCTTATCTTATTATATCATCAAATTGGCCTCCCAGCACTGTTGCTTAAATCGGCCCGATACAGTTGACATCCTTGGACACCTAAAGCTGTACCTAATTGATGTGTTCACACCATTCCATGCTGCTTTAAATCAATTCTGAGCTAATGGCTTAACCAGTTTAAATTTTAATCTGTTTTTAACTGTTTGATTGCTTTATCATTATTTGTTTGACTATTTTATCATGATTTGTTTGACTATTGGTTTGATAGTTTTATTGTGTTGGAACCCGCCCTGAGCCCACTACGGGAAAGGGCAAGCTATAAATTTACAGAAATAAATAAATAAATAAATTGCAATTTGGTAAGGGGCAAGATGTGCTAACAAGGGTGTCACCAAAACTGGCTTAAGATGGGAATGTTTTCAAATAGTATTGAGAAGGGAGATCTCTGGGTAGAAAGAAGGTATGCTGGTGATAATCTTGGTTACCCCACTGAGCAGAAATTTAGTCAGGAGATTTTAACAGCATAAACTCCATCAGTCTGGACTGAGTGTCTCTTGGTGGGAAATGGTATTGTAGGCTTTATTTAGGTCTTTCTAAGGCTTTATTGCTGGGGCAACTAGATCCTAAATGGCATTAATTGCCTGTGAGCTAGTTGAAAGCAAGATTTGGTTTGTCTTTGAAACTTTTATTGACCTCAGCGTGATGAGATTCTGGGCTTTTCTTTTATTGGCTGGTTTGTAGTGGTTGTTAATCTAATTCAGCTATTTCTCTACTTTTTTCTTTTCTTAACTTTTATAATGGAAATGGATGGAAACTCATTTTGGCACCAAGAAGGGAACAATTTTTATTGCCTAAATGGAGGAGATAGTAGTAGACAAGAGATTACTGTTAGGACAGGATATAGAGAGACAAAAGGGTTTTAAATTGAGAAAAGTTTCAGACAAGGATGTATTTTATCTCCCTATCTCTTCAATCTATATGCAGAACATATCATAAGGAAAGGTGAATTAGATATAGATGAAGGTTAAAATGAAAATTGGTGGCAGCAACATTAACAATTTGAGATATGCAGATGACACCACATTACTGGCAGAAAATAAGGGAGATTTTAAACAATCCCTGATGGTTTAAAGCTGAAAGTGTCAAAGCAGGATTCCATCTGGACATCAAGAAGACAAATGTAATGATTACTGGGGAATTACACAACCTTTAAATATGACAGTGAAGAAACTAAAATTGTTTAAGATTTGCTATTCCTTGGTTCCATCATCAGCTAAAAGGGGAAGTACAACCAAGAAATCAGAAGGTAAAGGTAGACTGGTAAGGGTAGCAATGAAGGAGCTAGAAAAGATATCAGTGAGTAGAATGAAGCAGAGTGGTAAAAAATCAGTATGAACAGATTATGTACTGCTGGACTAATGAAGATTATGTATTAAAATAGTTTACACAGATTGAAGCCAGTATAGCTGGTTAATCTTTCAAAACTGTTCTCCACTAGCTGTCAGGCTCTGTAACTTTCCTTTAATAAAAGCCATATAATACTAACTAAATGGACTCTTCATACTAACCCCAAAAGCCTTTGTTGTATTGTAGCTAGTATGCATATCAAAGAGAGACTGTTTGAAGTGTTAACCTTCTGCAGAGTGTGAAAGGAGTAAAAGAATGTGGCCGTTAATAGATACCATGTCCGGCCAGCATCCTCCCTTAGGCAAAGAGATAAGGGGGAGCTCTCATGTGAAAGTTTGCACCTTCAGTTTCTTTTGTTATGAGAATCACTTTGTTTAGATAATACTTTGATGTAGAATTCCATAAGACCCAGGGACCCCTAGTCTCTGGCATTAGTCTCAACTTTTGTATCTTGCAATGAGTTTCCAATAAAGTGTCCATTTTTATCAATGAACACGGCCTTGAGTCTCCATCGCCTGACATTTTGAGACTAATCCTTTGAAAAAGGTTTATCTGAACCGGCCACTTTGAAGTCGGATGGCTGAAAAAGTTCTGGAAAACGGAGAACCTACAGGGGAACCGAAAACTCCCCCGTAGCACGTCCTTGGAACTAGGCGAGCCACGGGGATCGACTCCCCTACCTACACCCAAACGCTATTCATCAGCCCACCGCAGTGGAAGCCAAGAACCTCCACAGCACTGATGGATGCAGCCCTGGCGTGACATGAGACCCTCCTCACCTGACCATCGGCTGGAGGATCTGGAGAGGAAGGAGAGGAAGCACCCAGGAGCCCACTCGACTCGGAGGAGGAGGAAAACGGGAGCGGTGACCCAAAAAGAGCAGATGAAGCCGCCCGGCTGGAAGAGAAAATCCTGGAAAAGGTGAAAACCCAGGTGCAAGGGCTGGCGAGGGACCTTCGAAGTGAGATCCAAAGCAACACCCAGACAGTCGGCCAGGAGATCGGGAGGCAGATAGACCGCCTGCAGGCCCTGTGGAAACTGGAACGACGGCCGCCCCGAGGCGGGGGGCAGCCCGCACCACCAGTGAACCCGGGTGAAAGTGGCAGCGGAGGAGCCCCAGCCCCGCCGGTACCCCCTCCGGGAGGCCCAGCACCCCGAGAACCAGGAAAACCCCGTGAACTCGATTTCAAGTTCGACGGGGATCCAGAGGAAGTGGAATACTTCACGATCCAGGCGACCAGCTACATGCACTATTGGGGGAACTCCTTCCCCGATGAACCCAGCAGAGTGGACTACCTGGGCTCAAAGCTCACGGAAGCCGCCCAAAGATGGTACGTGAGCCTGTACGAATCGAGAGCACGGGAGTTGGGGAGCGTGCATGCCTTTTTGCAAGCTATGCTATGGCAATACGAAGATCCCCTCTGAGAGGCTCGGGCCCTCAACGTGCTGAAAGACCTGAAGCAAGGAAACCGCTCGGTGAGAGAATACACGGCGGAGTTCCAAACCCACTGGAGGCTGGAACAAAATAATGAAAATCGAGGCCTACCAAAGTGGCCTCAGATCCGCACTACTGGATTGGGCCCTCCACCAAGCTCGACCAACCACACTAGTGGGGTGGGTCCAGCTAGCAGGCGAAGTGGAGACCGACATGGATCGGGTGGCACTGCAACAGCAACGAGAAGGCAACAGAGGGGGATGCGAGGCTCGGTAAGGGGCAAAGGAGCCGACCACCCGCAGGTGCTACCAGTGTGGAGACCCGGGACACCTCATAGGGGAATGCCCAGAGAAACCTCGAGCCCCCCCTCCACACCGAAGTCCGCAGGTCCCAAGATGAAGAAAACACCGGGACGACCCAAGGAGCCCAGTCGGGGCAGCACCGCACGTTCGGCGGTGCTTGACGAGGATTTTACCTTTAGGGGGGACGAGTCCGGAGACAAAAGGGAGCCGGTGGGAAACGAGCACGACCTACCCTAAGCGGTGCCGAAAGGCAGGTCGATGCCACACCAGCACCACTACGGGTGAGAATATCAGGAGAATTGTTCCTGGTCCCTGTGACTTTACTGAACCCTAACTCTAAAAGATTTATGCACGTCAGAGCATCAATTGACTCGGGGTGCACAAGAGAGATAATCACCCCGAGGCTAGTGGAAGTACTAGGCTTAGCTAAGAACCCCCTACCCCACCCACTACAATTTGAACAGATGGGCGGGTCAGTG
The DNA here is from genome assembly GCF_032191835.1 of Heteronotia binoei. Taxonomy (NCBI): domain Eukaryota; kingdom Metazoa; phylum Chordata; class Lepidosauria; order Squamata; family Gekkonidae; genus Heteronotia; species Heteronotia binoei. The sequence goes on along the minus strand of NC_083232.1, from coordinate 36,840,180 downwards.
ATGAGGGGGGAACCGTGCATAGAGGAGACCCAACTTTTCCCGGTAGGAATTAAGGAACACTGGGACCTAGAAGTGTTTGTGATTGCCCCCTCTTCATCCTTCGATGTAGTAGTGGGGGTGGGGTGGTTAGCAAGACACCAACCAAACATCCAGTGGGCAGAACAAACTATAGACTTTGACAGCCAAAAGTGCACCAACCACAAATGGTCGGGGGATTGGGGCCCCTCTCCCCCTCCCCAGAATGAGAGACTATGCCTAACAATAGAAGAATTAAAATCCATCCCCCAAGAGTACCGGGACTTGCATAGAGTGTTTAGTGAAAGAGAAGCGGATGAACTTCCCCCCCACAGGAGCACGGATTGTGCTATCGAACTCATACCAGGGCAAGAATTACCCAAAGTGAAACTGTACTCGATGGGCTGGGCAAAGAAAGCAGAGCTAAGGAAGTTCCTGGACAAAAATTTAAGCCGGGGGTTTATTAGACCCGCCACGGTGCCGCACGCGGCCCCGGTACTATTTAGGAAAAAGAAGGACGGGGGGCTTAGACTTTGCAGAGATTTTCGTGAGATAAACGCCATATCCATGTCCAATGCCTATCCCATCCCACTGATCAAAGACTTACTAAGCACAGTGTCGGAAGGGCGCAACTTCACCAAATTAGACCTAAGAGACGCCTACTTCCGAGTCAGGAATAAAGAAGGAGACGAGTGGAAGACAGCATTCAACACCCCAATGGGGCAATTTGAATACTTAGTAATGCCGTTTGGGCTGCAGGGGGCCCCTGGAGTGTTTATGAATTTTATCAATGAAGTATTAAGAGAATATCTGTACAAAGGGGGGGGGTGTACCTGGATGACATTATTATCTATTCGAAAGATCTACCCTCCCACATAAAGTTGGTGAGGAAGGTTCTCAACACCTTACTAGAGCACAAACTTTATGCAAAACTGTCTAAATGTGAATTCCATCAGAAAGAGCTGGACTAGTTAGGCTTCCGGGTGTCGGGGAAGGGGTTGGCCATGGACCCAGTGAACATGCATGGCCCAGCCCGACAAGGTCCCATTTATGTCAAATCCGGCCTTCATAATAAATGAGTTCAACACCCCTGCCTTAAGCAAAAGCCTTCTTCATATTGAGTCATTTCCCCAGCTTATTCATTTACATTATTTATAAGGAGAGCTGTAGAAACAGTGTAACACCAGTGGTTCCTAAATTTAGGCTGACACTGTTTTTCAAAAGACCCTTTAAAGTCTGTTTCCATTGAAGGATTTTTCTTTTCAGTTGTTTGTTATCAGGTTTGTGTGTGTGTGTGTGTATGTGTGAAATGATAAAAGTGCCCAGTAGCCTTTACGAAGCTGCCAAGTGAACTGCTGTAGCAAGTGTTCCAGCTATTCTTCCCAGGGTTCTCATAATGTGTACAACTGAACAATGCAACTATTAAAAGGGAGCAACCAGACTTATAAACTTGGTTAACTATAATAACAGTTTGGTGAAGTGGTTAAGTGTGTGAACTCTTATCTGGGAGAACCGGTTTTGATTCCCCACTCCTCCACTTGCAGCTGCTGGGAGGGCCTTGGGTTAGCCATAGCTCTTGCAGGAGTTGTCCTTGAAATGGTAGCCACCATAAGAGCTCTCTCAGCTCCACCTACCCCACAGGGTGTATGTTGTTTGCGGTGGGGGAGGTAAAGGAGATTGTGACTGCTCTTAGACTCTGAGATTCAAAGTATAGGGCAGGATATATATCCATCATCATCTTCTTCCTCCTCCTCCATGAAACTTAGCAACAAAGCTAGCCATAAATCTAATGTTAAAAAGATTTTTACTGGTACAAAATTGATGGTGCAAAATTTTTATGATTTTTTAAATATAATCTTACTTAGATATATCTCTCCTTTACTCTTAATATTGGAGAAGGAAATTAGGGGGAAAACGCTGGAGGAACAGAGAATGCCAACAAGAAAAACAGAAAAAGGTAGGTAGATGGGAGAGAGAAAGAAGAAAAGGGGAACGATTGCAAGCACTGTTGGAGAAGTAAAGAAGAAAAGTAAACTGAAGAGAAGGAATGGGGAAAGAATGCCCTTTGTGGGGCTTCAGCTTATATTTTGATAATATTGAAATACTGAACAAAACTATGACGTTGACAATACCATATTTGCCTGAAAGGAAAAGGACTCTAAGATGATCCTGCTAAAAAGGTTATACAAAGAATTTAGATTTTATTGTATTATTTGTTAAATACTGTGAATATTGTGATAGTTTTAAAATAAAGTAACTTTATACATATATTCATGGTGGTCATTTTTAACTCCTTAAGAACAAACATAATAGTGTTTTACCTCACAACAGAGAGATGGTTCAAATATTTTATAGAAAAACCTCTGTTCATTTATCTTTAATTATGGAAAGCTTGTGTCTTGCAGAAGTTCCTCTTACACTTTTAGAAAAACCTCTGTTCATTTATCTTTAATTATGGAAAGCTTGTGTTTTGCAGAAGTTCCTCTTACACTTTTAAAATTTGGGACAGTTGATTCTTCTAAAAGCACAGAGCTTTCCATAACTTTCTATGAGTTTGAAGGATTGTTGATATGTTGAAACATTAATATCAGCAAATATTAAACTGTGAATAAAACATGGCTGGATAAAAGTACTACATATTGTAGTAGGTATATCAAGTCTTTGGGAAACAAACCAATCCATATGCATGATCTATAAATGATAATACTTTTAGAAACTGAGTGGGTTGGAGGAGAAAGCACTTCCAACCAAAACAAGTTCATCTGCTGGGTGGCCTTGGCAAGAGGCTTGAAAAAAAAAAACTGGCAAAAATCAAAGACAGAAGAGAAGAAAGAGAAACCTGTGGTGGGAGGCTGGGAGCAAGCAAAAGAGGAGAGAGCAAGGGCTGTGCGGATGGGATGCATCCTCCTCTTCTGTGAGCTCTTATGGGTCTTTTTCTTTTAAAGGATATAATTTTTTAAAAAAAAAACCTTCAAAAACATCTTTCATGCCGAATAATGGAAAAAACAAAACAAAAATGTTTTTCAAGAAAGAAGAAGTGAGTTGGTGGATCTGTTTTGTTTTTATGTTTGCTAATGAACAGTTCATGCACTGCACAAACCTACCCTTGTTAGTTAGATTTCCCCCTCCAAATTCACATTGCTATTACATACTTTCCTTCCAGTAGGCACCCATGCCATTACTTTATGATATGTAACCAAAAACTTACTAAAGTGATTGTAACATTGACCCCATATTCAGTGTTATATCCCGATATACACTCGCAGAAAAGGGCCTTATGTGGATTTAGAAGGGCATGTCTGTTAGGATTGTACTGCTCAGCATCTAAGTAACTGTTAAAATGCTCTTGCTGTAAGAATTATCCATGATCCTGAGTTCACTGTTGCTGTCTTTGATTCTGACTTAGAATCATAGAGTTGGAAGGCACCTCCAGAGCCATCTAGTCCAACACCCTGCATAATACATAAACTTCACAAATACCTCCCCCCACATACATCCCCAGTGAACAGAAGATGGCAAAAACCTCCAGGATCCCTTGCCAAACTGGTCTGGAGAAAAATTGCAGACTGACCCCAAAATGGCAATCAGCATTTCCCTGGGTGTGTAAGAAAAGGCCATGAGAACTAAACAAAGATGCAACCCTTCCTGCCCCCCTTCTCATGCAACCCTTCCTGCCTAATTCAAAGAATCAGCATTGCTGTCAGATGGCAATCTAGCCTCTGTTTAAAAACCTTCAAGAAAGGAGAACCTCCCACCTCCCAAGGAAGCCTATTCCACAGAAGAACCACTCTAACTGTCTGGAAGTTCTTCCTAATGTTTAGTCGAAAACTCTTCTGATTTAATTTCAACCCGCTGGTTCTGGTCTGACCTTCTGGGGCAACAGAAAACAATTCTGCATTATCCTCTTGTTATCATTGTGAATTTTCACTTGATTCCCACCCCACCCCCAATATTGTATGGTGCGAAATAGAAGCCAGTTCTTCACTGTAAAGTCCATGCAAGTTCTCTTGTTGTATTTGTATATGAAGGAAAACAAAACACTCTTTATCTTGTTTGCTCTACAGACAAAACCCGTGGCATTTGCAGTCCGAACAAATGTTAGCTACAGTGCAGCCCATGATGACGACGTACCAGTCCCAGGCATGGCCATCTCATTTGAAGCTAAAGATTTCCTACATGTTAAAGAAGTAAGATAATTTACCTGATACTTTCTGTTTAAAAGACACTATTCAAGGATGCATTCTGCTTAAATTATGACTGTATATTCTAAAGATGCAGTGATTTTTCTGTTAAATAGTATTTATTCATGATCCTACCCCTGAATAAGCATCTACAAAACCTCTGAATGACCTGTGCTGTACTTTCTGTGAACCTGCTGTTTACTTGTAAAGACGCATATAAAATAGAATAAACGCATAAAGTTATTGAAATGGCAGATTATGTATTAAAACATTTGGATTCTCCTGCAGATTAACTAAAGTTTTGCTCCTGTGGATGATAACCAGGGCTTTTTTGTAAAAAAACACACAGGAATTATTTGCATATTAAGCAACACCCCCTGATGTTACCTTTGTCTCACACAGGGCTTTTTTTGGTAGAAAAAGCCCAGCAGGAACTCATTTGCATATCAGGCCACACCCCTGACACTGAGACAGATGGAACTGTGTTCCTGTGCATTCCTGCTCAAAAAAAGACTTGATAATAACAATTAAGGCCATGTAATAATACTTTATCATTAGAATGAAATATGGATTAAGAAATAAGAAGAAATCCGATTTTTTTTTTTTTTTTGCAAAAGAGCCAAAGTAGATAGATATATTGTCAGCTATGGAAAGTGGTTCTTCTGCCCTCAAAGAGGCAGGAAGCTTCATGGGGCTTTTGCAGCCTCCAAGGCCAATTGTAAAGGCAGGAGGTCATGGTCTATGATGACATTCTGACTGTATTCTTTTGACAGGGAAGGAGGAAGAAGGAGGAGGGGGTGACTTGGCTGTCAGCCTAATCCCTTCCCTCTTTCTTCAAGGTCAATAAGGCCCAGCAGACCACAGCAGCATTCTAAAGGGAGTGTGAATCCAGATTCCTCGATTCCTCATTTCGAGTATAACATCTGGAGATTAAAGAGTACATTCCATCAATGAATGGGCAGTGCAGTGGTTAGAGTGTCAGATTAGGATCTGGGAGATTCAGGTTTGAATCCCCACTCTGCCATGGAAGCTTGCTGGTGACATTGGGCCAGTCATCCACTCTCAGCTGGGGATGACTGGCCCAATGTTATTGCTGTGAGTTGGTTATTGTATGTGGGTTATTGCTGTGAGGATAAAATGGAGAAAGTAAGAAAGGTATAGTGTACATAAGTCCCATTGCGCATATACAATTTCCTACTAAGAGACATAAAATCATTTCACTTTTTCTATTGTATATCCCTATATTCTACCACTTCAAAAAACATTCAGGTGTAGTATTGTTAGGTTATAGCAGTAATATACCTTTAAACTTCCTAATGTATCAAGGGATACGACAGCCATGACTTCGCTCACTCTTCCTTCCTCTGTCGTGTTCTGTTCTCTCTCTGTCCCTTGCATCCTGTGCAGCACATGGAGTCCTTTTACTATTGCAGGTAAGAGAAGCAGAGAACAAATGATACGACAGGAGAGGGCAGAAGTTGTGATTGTTTCATCTCCAGTTGTATAATTTAATTTAAAGGTACATGGCAACTTGTTGGGTGCAAGTTGGTGGCCTTAGCCTCAAGCCTTCTCCAGTATTTTTTTAAATGTACATTATGCGATTTTGTGCATCCTCATCCACACTTAATTTTGATTATAGATAAAATACTGAAAATGTCATACCACTTCCTGAGCACATATGCTCACATGCCAGTAATAGTGGTTATCATGCAAACAGATCCTACTTAAAAGACTTGGGCCACTGACGTCAATGAGCTGAGAAAGGTGTAACTCTTCTTAGGGTTGCACTGCCGATCTCTTTAAGATTATGTGGCTGAATATGTCACTGAGAGGTCATGTAGTGTAGTGGTCACAGCTCTAGACTAGCACCCAGATTAGATCCCCACTCTTCCATGAAGCATTTTGGGTGATCTTGGACCAGTCACAATCAGCCTAGCCCATGGTTTGTTATGAGGGCCAGATCTGCCACAAATGGGACCTTGTTGGGCCAGGCTATTTAAGATTAAGAAGTGGAGATATAAACTGTATAAAGGACACAGACAATCACAATTAACTATTTTTTTTAAAAAAAAACCTTAAAATAAAACATGCTTAATCATTAGTGCTCGGTCTTAAAGGTGCTTTCTTTGTATTTCTCCCATGGGATCCAGGGAACTGGGCCAAGGAAACTCTGGCTCTTTTCTTCCTTCCCCAGGGGACCAGGAGGGGGAGGAGCCTCAGCCAATATAAGGAAGAGAGGCTTGGCTCAGTAGCTTTGCTATGGAATTGAGATAGCATGGCAAAGCAAGCTATCCCTCCCCACCTTCCTTCCCAAGGGAAGAGCCTCAGCCAATGGAGAAAATAGGGGCTCTGTTCTGTAGCTCCTGTACAATTGAGCAAGCCTTGCAGAGCAAGCTGTTATGCAGAAGGAAGCAAGACAGAGGGAGAAGGAAGCAGATGACAGCCAGTGGCTCAGGGACTTGATAGGAGCCCTCTGGGGGCCTGATTCGGTCCTGGGCATCATGTTTGACACCCCTGGCCTAGTTCATATCAGAGTATTTTTGTAAGGATAACATGGTGTAGGCTTGAAGGAAGTGGAGGATAAAAATGGCAGAGGTGGATTTTTTCTGCCTTCTCCCAAAGAGTGCCAAAAAGAAAATAGCAGGAGTTGGGGTACCTACTGTGACAAAAAGCCATGTGACACAGGCAGCTGCAGTGAGGATGAGAAAACAACCAAAATTGCCCTTCTGGCTCCTGTACTAGCCCACTACTAACTCAGTACTTTTCTGCTGGCGAAAGCCTTCTTAATGCCATTGAAAAGGATTCAGGGGACCTAACCCCATATATATACCTTACTTACAATTATTTATAAGACTAGCATTGTAATTGTGATACAGAAAAATTGATAGAAAAATCCCTTGTCATGAGCTATTTCTAACATTTAAATGTGTATCCTGTTTCCTTAGAAATTTAACAATGACTGGTGGATAGGACGGTTGGTGAAAGAAGGCTGTGAAATAGGTTTCATACCAAGTCCAGTCAAATTAGAAAACATGAGGCTGCAGCATGAACAAAAGGCTAAGCAAGGAAAATTTTACTCCAGGTAATTAAAGATATTTATAATTCATATATTTGCCACAGTATTTTGTATATCTTGCATGTATTTGTCTTACTGGAAGAATCAGAGATGAAAAGAGTTGGATTAAAATAGTTGTTGCAAGTAAATATTTTGAATAGCATGATTTTGCTAGTGGGAGGGAAATGACATTTTGTTCTTTTACATGTTCCCTATGCAGTTTTACCTATGGATTCTGTATCTATACATTTGCTAGAACTTTCTAGAGCTTTAGTTAGCCTCACTATATGCACTGACAAAAGGACTGAACACTTTCTTGCTCAGTTTTCTTCTGCCAGCTGGAAAAACAGCAATGCATTCACTTCAGTGACTTTTGCTTGGTTAGGGGTCCTACTCTAATTAGGAAGGCATTTTTTCCCCTTAACTAGTGCATCCCCTTGGTTCCCCCTCCTTGGGGTTTCTTCCATTTTCAGTCTCTGGCACTGCAGCTCTTTTCTCAGAAGTACTGTGTGAAAGGACATGTGGACATAATTGTCCAGCGAAGCTCCAACGTCCTCCAGTTTGACTCACATTCTGTTTTTCTGTTGCAAGCAGGGAGACAATTTTTCATTGAGTACTTTGGCTGTTTGTGACTGGTACTTTCGATTTATTCAAACAGTAGAGTGTATTAGGTAGCATTTATGCATGCACATCTCATACAGTCCTAGATGCCCCTGAGACCTGCTGCTTCTGTGCACCACTCAGCAGCCAGTTGCCTAAATAAAGAGCAAACCACCTGTCAGCCAGTGAACATAAACAAATGCTTTTTAAAAAAAATGCTGCTTAATGTTGGACTGAATCAATGTTACTGATGTTATTTCACATAGACATGTTTTCACACAACCTTATGGGAGTGGTAGTCTTCTGCCCACATCATTTAAATAACTGACCTGACAGTCCATGACAATGGTCCAACCATAGCAGGCCCAATCTACAGTGATTCCTCTTCATATGTGCAGTATGATCATTGTGGTCCTTGCCACATCACCTGTTAAAACTAGTGGTGTCCTAATTTACCTAGCAGTTCAGTGAGCTCCATCACAGATGCTTCAACCTTTTGAGTTGTCTGTTTATTACCGACTTCATGTGGTTCATGCTACTGTGATTCCGGCAATCTTCAGGATCCTTGGAACTAACAATCAGCCCTCCTACAGATCTCATAGTCATTGTTAACAGTCACTGTACTGGTGGGAAGTCTGTTGTGCTACATTTGTCCTGTGATCCTGCATAAAATACAGATGTTTTTCTGTTGGCATGTTCACTGTGAGACTCCTACTATCAACAGCCCTTAGATGTACTAAGAGCAACAAGTGCACATAAGCTTTCTAAAGATGTAGTCTGGTCTCAGAGCCCTTGAATCCTTCTTCCTTCTTGCTCCAGGCATGTTAGTATAGATAACAATAGACTGCCTCACAATTCTACAACATGGAATATATGGAGTATAAGATTGATTAGATCACTATGGATGATTGCTGTGGTTCTGTAGGGAATGTGCTTAGGGGGTGTATCAGCAACTCTTCAGCATTTATTCTAAGAAGATCCAGGGGAGCAGCCCACTAATGGTCCCTGAATCCTTATTAACTATTCACTTATAGACGTCTTTCAGAACAATAAAATGTGATATGCCAAAATTTCTCTAGCATTCAGACATCTATCCATCTCTCTTGGAGACTTGATTGAGTTGACACCTTTAAGACCAACAAAGTGTTATTCAAGGTATAAGCTTTTGTGTGCATGCACACTTCTTCATATACAATGAAATGGAAATTAAAGGTGTCACTGAACTCAAACTTTGTTCTGCTGCTTCAAACCAACAGGGCTACCCACCTGAATCTATTTTAGAGACTTAATTATAGTTTGTCCACAACCTTTCTTGGACACGTTCATACCTGTTTAATCCCAAGGTATCTACAGATGTTACCAGTTCTATATTCACAGTGCCTTGATAGTTCTAGCAGATATAGTTTACTAATGTATACCACCTTGTTTGGAACCATTTTTTATACTTTACCTTAAGCTAGCTCTATCTTGTCAGATCTTGGAAGCTAAGCAGGGTCAATCCTAGCTAGTGTTTGGATAGGAAACTGCCAAAGACTATAAGACTATGAATGATGCAGAGGCAAGCAATGGAAAATCACATTTGAATGTTTCCTGCTTTGAAAACCCTACAGAATCGCCATAAGTCAGCTGTGACTTCATGGTACTTTCCATCACCATCTTAGCACCCAAACCTTGTTTGCCTTTTAAAGGTGCTAATTGGTTTTTATTTTCAACCCCTAAAGGATACTGGTGTCTGGTTATTACAGAGACCCAGTCTTTTACATTAATTGGACAGAGGATTTAGGCAGCTTCACATTTTTGTATACTGTGGGCCCCTTGGATACTTTTATATTATCACATTGTAAACATTACTGTTCATTATAAACTAGCTGAAAATATAGCTTTTGGGGTCAGAGTTACCCTACTGAAAGTATGTTGTCTTCCTCTGTTTTCTTTAGGTGAATTTTGATAACTGAATAGAGTAAAACTACAGCATGATCTACTTTATTGACCTTTATAAAGAATTATGCACTTCATGTATATGCTAACTCATGATACAAATAGAGCAGTCATCCCCATTCTCTGCCTCTCAGTTTACCAACTCCTCCACAAAATATGTCAATTTGCCACTCTTCCATTTGTAAATGAATCAGAGACTATGAAGAAGAAAATCATGTGACTTACATAACTTGGAGAACTACTAATATTCTTGGAGTGCAGTAATGCAACCTGGTGACCTTTCCCACAGCAGCCATTTGTCGCTTAAAGGTACATTCCCTTTTCCCCACAGCATTTGAATAGGTGCTGAATGGAAAGGCTTTGACTCCTATTCTCAGGATACATAAAGAGACAAAACTATCATCCCAGAGCTAACAGGTCTTTCTAAAGCTCTTTACTGGACAATTCTAAAGCAATGACACATAAAAACCCTGTTTTTATAATCATTAACAACTTACATTTGTGAAACTGATCACATTATTGGCCAGAGCATTATAGATTGCTCTGCATAATTGTTATTTAATTCTTCATATGGTTTCTGGAAAACACTGATCTCTGAAAAAAATTACTCTGATTGTCTATTAGGATGAATGGCAAGTAGATAATATAATTAAAAGCAGTTAAACTATATTTATTTACTCTAGTAAATCAGGAGGAAATTCATCATCTAGCTTGGGTGACGTAGTACCTAGTTCCAGAAAGTCGACACCTCCGTCATCTGGTAAGTGGGTCATTGCTGTTTTAATAATCACTATCTTCTTTTATGCTACGGTTTTCAGAGAAGTGACAAATCAGCCTTTCATTGAGGTGGCAAATCACCATGTTTTTCTCTCCCTTTTATAAACAATACATTAACAGGTTCAGGCTCTCTCATGTATATGATAGAAATGAGAGGCACTGCTTATATTCACTGACAGTTTTGCAAAGAAGTAGGGCCTGGGCATCAGGGCTTTAAATAGGGAAAGAATGGACCAGAATGAAGTCCATGCTTCTAAGGTCCGCTCCTAACCCCCACCCTTCAGGAAGTGTTCCTCAGGCTGTCAGCAATTGGCCAGCCATTGGGAAGGCTGCCAGGCCCTGCCCAGGAGGATCCGGAAGTGCCCTGGCAGGGCCCAACCCCAAATGCTGCAGCAGGGAAGGCCGCTTTTCACTTCAGTTCCTAGCTCTGTAGTCATAAAGCAGGCACAGCTAAGTTTGTGGTTGCAGTTTGTTGGAAATGGGCGTAAGTCTGCATTGTTTTATATCCACCAAAGTTTCTTTGATGAAAATGGAGACATGTTTTTAATACCACTATCCTCATAAGAATGATCACTCCTCAGTTCCTGACTTACATATTGCTAAAGGCTCTACTCTGTATGCTGTGTAGTAAATGTTCCACAGTGCTAATTCTTAAAAGCTAGTTTAGTTGAAAGATATATTAGAGAAACTTAATAGTGTTTCAGTGTGTCATCAGCAGTTCAAAACTTCATAATATTTGAAATGATAGGCTGTGCACTATGTGGGGTTTTATTGTTCATGTGTATGCATTTACGTGCCTATGTGCTAGACACAAGATGCACTTGCACTAGGGTTGCCAGCTCTGAGTTGGGAAATACCTGGACATTTTGGGGGTGGAGTATGAGGAGGGTATGATTTGGGGAGGGACTTCAGTGGGTTGCAATGTCATGGAGTCCACCTTCTAAGGCAGTCATTTCTGCAGGTGAACTGATCTCTGTCACTTGAAGATTAGTTGTAATAGTAGATCTTCAGCCACCACCTGGAGACTATTTAAAATACACAACTCACAGGTTATAATGACCGAAATTGCTAAACAATATTGTACTTCAACAATAATCACAGGTAAGGACAAACAATATACAAATAGAGTCCCAGTGAATTGTAGAGTCCCAATGTACAGGAAGTCGACTTGGTACTCGTGCTTTAAGAAAGCTTCCAGCAAAGGAATACACCACTTCTTCTCTAATAAAGACAGCTTCAGTAAATAAAGATGTTCCAAATCCTTCCTTTTTATACAAAGTATACATCCAATTCTTTAAGTCCTTGAAAAGGACACAAAGTCTCAGCTCCAATTTTCAAAAGGGCAGTGGCTCAAAACAGCTCAGGTTGTGTTTTTTAAATAGTCCAGAGTGACCGCTCTCCTGTTTCTCGACCACCTGGAGGCTGGCAACCCTAACTTGCAGCCAGTTCAAGGGTAATATTTTAAGACTGAAGGAGGGGGCTGAACATTTTATTAAGGGAATCTAAAGGGCAACAGCAGGAACAGAACAGGGCAGTTATTTTACAAGTACATGTTCCAGAAAACAGGGACTAGCCCTGATTAGTAGTTGGAACATTATTTATTTGAATATCCGTACCCTGCCTTTTCTTATGGCCCAAGCTGGCTTGCATGTCAAAATTTAAAACATGCAAATTACAACAAAATCCCAAATAATGCCCTTCTTTAGCCTACATACCATTAAAGTCCTGTCACATAAAATGGCCTTGCCGCTTTTCCTAAACTGTTTTATGTTTTAGTTAGTTATTTTAGAGTGTATGTAATTGTTTTATTCTTGATGTGATCTGCCCTGAGCCCATTTGGGAAGGGTGGGATAGAAATGTGAAATAATAAATAACTATACTTCCAGAAATTGTGTCTCTTTCACTTCCTGGTTGCATGTGGAGGGGCAATGAAAAAAGCATGGGCTCTGGTTGATTCCAAGTAGGCTATCCAAAGCAGAGAAGCTAGCAAATGGCAACCTGAGGGCTATGCTTGGCATATAAAACACATGGAAAGAGTCTTTAGATATACGATTCCTAAGCTGTGAAAGGCTTTAAAGTGTTTGCCTTAACCAAGACAGTGGTAGCTCTTAAGTGGATCATGCTGAAAAGCTGTGGCTTGTCTTTTAAACTACAGTGAAAGATTGATAGCATCATTCCTTTTATTTACCTATGGTGTAACCAACATGTCTGGATATATTTAATTTAGGACACGAGAAACTGAAATATTAAGCCTGATAATTTACCATTTCTGGTCAAGGTAGGTGAGAGGGCAGTGGCTAAGCAGCTTCAGACTTTCTTGGATGATGCATCCATTCTCGACCCATTCCATTCTGGTTTCCACCCTGGCCATGGGACAGAGACAGCACTGGTCACCTTCATGGATGACCCTTAAAGACACTTGGATTGGGGTCAGTCAGTGCTGCTGTTGCTTTTAGATGTAAAGGCAATGTTCAACCATGACCTTATGATCCACCACCTCGCCAACATAGGAGTTCAAGGGGCTGCCTTACAGTGGTTTTCCTCCTTTCACCACAGTTGGAGACAGAGGGTGGCACTCAGTGGGAGGGTCTCCCTGTGATATCCACTGGAATGTGAAATGCCACAGGGGGCAATCCTCTCGCCAATGTTGTTTAGCATCTACTTGTGCCCCCTTGTCCAATTAGTCTGAAGGTTTGGGCTGGGTTGCAACCAGTATGCTGATGACACTGAATTCTATCTGTTGTTGGATGGCTGTCAGTCTCCACCACAGAGAGCTTGGACAGGGCTTTGGAGACCATGGCTAGGTATCTACAGAAGAGTTCATTGAAGCTAAATCCAACAAAGATGGAGGTCCTGTACCTGAGTTAGTGAGGTACTCTCAGGAATAAGGATTCCTGCCTTAGATGGGGCACTGTTGGTGCCAGCTCAAAATATGAGGAGCCTTGGAGTGATTCTGGATTCCTTACTTTCTGTGGAGGCCCAGGTCACCACAGGTGGCAGATTTGCCTTTTATCATCTCTGGCAGCTAAGGAAACTTGCTCCCCATCTGTCCCCCCAGGACTTGGCTGCAGTGACCCATGCAATTGTCGCTTCCAGGCTTGATTACTGTAACTCACTTTATACAGGCTTACCCTTGAAGCTGATCTAGAAACTCCAGTTAGTTCAAAATGCAGTGGCTGATCTACTGACTGCAGCTGCTGTGTGGGTGTGCATTCAGCCAGTGCTAATTGCATTGGCTACCATTTGAGTATCAGATCCATTTAAAAGTGATGGTACTGACCTTATGTGGCCTGGGACTGACATATGTGCCCTGGAGAGTCTTGTGCTCAGCAGACCATCACTTCCTGGTTGTTCTCGGCCCAAGGGACGTCCGCTTAGCCTCAACCAGAACCAGGGCCTTTTCTGACTACTACATTTTTGCAAGGCCTGTAAAACAGCTGTTCTGTCAGGCTTTCAGTTGAGGTGGTGGGCACCCAGTTATTTAGCCTCCCTTGCTGAAGCTTTTAACTGCATATTGCCCATATTAATTAGACCTTTACTGTTTTGATTATGGCCTAGCTACTTCCAGTGATTCAGGATTGTTAACTTTTATTACCTTTTGTATTGCCTGCCTTTTAGTGGTTTCAATTATTTATATTGGTATAACTGTTTTAATGTTTTTGTACATTGTTATCTGTGACCTGTGCTGAGCCCCCTTGTGGGGAGGGTGGGATATAAATTGAAATAAAAATAAAATATCTTCCATGTTTTTGTTGAATAATTTACTTTTTGCCACATTTTGTTGAAATATTCTGTGTTCTCTCCTGAGTTTTTGTTTTTAGTCAGTTTTTTTCCACAAAAGCAAAAAGGTTCTGAACTTTTAAAATTCCTGCAAATTCAGTAAGTCAGTCAAAGGGAACAATGACTTCTCAAAGAATTTATAATTTCAATATATCCAGATTTTTTTTATAAAATAGATTGAGAATGTTCATAAAACTATTATTGTTTTACATTGTTATGCCTTAATTATTTTAAAGCATGTCTAATTCTATACATTTTATTAAGTCCGGAAACTACAGCTAGTGCAGAATGCGGCAGACAGGCTGCTATTAGGGCTTCCCAGGTGGGAGCATATACAGCCGGGACTGCGGGAACTGCACTGACTGCCAGTAGTGTACCGGATTCGCTATAAGGTGCTGGTTATCACCTTTAAAGCCCTGTATGGCCCAGGACCTGCCTACCTTAGGGACCATCTCTCCCCACACATTACCCAGAGGGTACTTAGATCTGGATTTCAAAATCTATTAACAATCCCTGAGTTGAAGGAGGCCAAATTAAAGACCGCTAGAGAGAGGGCCTTCTCGATTTCAGCCCCCTACTGGTGGAATTAACTACCAGAGGAAGTGAGGTCCTTGTGGGACCTTGCCTAGTTCCACAAGGCCTGTAAGACCACACTTCTGGTTGGCTTTCAGTGGATGCTGAGCCTTGTATCGTAGGGAAATTGCAGAAATACTGTCGCCATTGAAATTATATAACATCAAAGAGACTAGCACCAAATTATTCTGACTGTTTTAATTCTTGAATGTGTAATTTTATAATATATATGGATCTTAATTGTTTGTTGTGGTTTTATACTATGAGCTGCCCTGAGCCTGCTTCGGCGGGGAGGGCGGGATATAAATCAAATCAAATAAATAAGTCAAATGCTCAAGTCTTTTCAGTTGCATTTATTAACAAACTGTGTGTGAATATAAACTCTTTTTCTTGCTTAAAATGGAATCAGAGTTCTTTAGAAATAGGTGAATGTTTAGCAATTAAGGATAATTTTTTACTTTGTTGATATGCTTTCTTTGTAAAGAATAAAGGGAACAATAATCCTGTTGAGCTACAGAGATGGAACATTAATGATATTTTTATGTAAATAGTAAATACAAAGTATTCATACATAAATTAAATCAAAAAGGCTAGAGAATTACATCTCTTATGATGGCAACAGCCAATTGGAGTCAGGAGACTGGAAGTTTTGAGCTTGGTGAATTTGTTATATAATTATTGCAGAACATTAGACACATATTAAGCACCTGGATCAACCCAGATTTCTCATGTATATTTACAAAACCTGTTCCCAAAATTTGACTTTAACAGTGATCATTACTGCTCTTGAATAAGCTTAGAAAAAAGTATACCATTAAAATCAATGAAGGCAAACAATTGTCGGCCTATGGATAGCACTTGGCTCCTTCATTTCTTTTCTGCAGTCCTTCTCCCTCTTCATCCTAGTCTTATTTATGGCACATTTAGCAATAGAAGAGTTCTTCCACTTTTAGAGGTTAGGGTTTCACTAACAATGTAGAAAGATGGAAGCATTGGTATCATGGCTGGGAATGTCTGTCACCCAAGTAACTTGACTGGAAATACCTAGTCCCTAGCAGAAACAACAGCAGCAGCAGCAGCAACAACAACAACAAGAATAAGAATAGATTTGCTTAATTGCCCCATCCCGGCCAAGGCCAGGCTCTGGGTGATGTATATCAAGTACAAGTTAAAAACACAATAAATGCACATTAAACGACCTTCCCTGCTTTAAGCCATGAAATGGCTAAAGTTGTTCTCCTCTCCCTCCCAAATTACTTAAACATTATGATAGCAATAATGATTTTGAAAATCTGTCCTGAGCCAAGGAGAATCTTGAATGAGCAAAGCTGCATGAGTTAAGTGGGCAGAGTTTGGAGCACTGCCATTTCTGTGGCACAACAGCCATGACTAAATACAGTCTTTAATCAAGACTATGTTTTCACCAAATATGCCATAAAAAGAGGGGGTCATCTTACATTTGCATACAAGTTACTGTTGTGTCCTGTAACAATAATTTTGTTTTTGTAAACATTTTTAAGGGGGTCGTCTTACATTCTGAGCTGTCTTCCTTTCAAGTAGATACCTTCTTTTTCTTTTCAGAAAATAAACTCCTGCTACTTAAACAGAAGCTTTCATGAATAAATTGTCCTATTCTTTAAAAGAAAATAATATAGGTAGAGGTTAGAATGAACCAGTTCACCAACGAGCCGTACTATAGCTACAGGTCTGCTGCAGTTGGTCACTCAGGAAAAAAAAATAATAGCTTCTTGTTTATTTCTTTTAAATTGCCTTGCTAGTTCCAGCTGCATGACTGACTGAAGCAAAAATGGTTATTTCAAAATCCTTCTCTGAACATGTGATTGTCTTGGACAGTACCTGTTTTTTTGGGCCACTGTGTGACACAGAGTGTTGGACTGGATGGGCCATTGGCGTGATCCAACATAGCTTCTCTTATGTTCTTAGTAGCCAACATCTCTGAAGAGCTAAACATAACTTAAAATTTGAATGGCTAAAGCAAGTGCCATAGTCTGCAAAATATGACATGTGAATACCAAAATATGACATGTGAACAGCATACCACTATTCATTCTCTGTGTGTTAATCTTGTATCCACTGAGAAGAACTTTATGATGGTGGCACAATTATGCTCTGAACAGTTGCATGAACTTTTGCGATCATAGGTTGGGAACAGGCTAGTTTAGTACTTCTAATGTGTAGCAGATATTTTATAGAATATACTACAAAGAAAACACTGTGAAAATAATTCAGTCTATTGAAAATAATTACAGAACTCCTCAAATGAATTCTTATATATTTAAAATATTCACATACTTAACTTTATTGCATTGTCACCAGTTTGGTATGATATTTTAAAGTTCATAGGTTATTTTGATTTATAAAATCGCTTCTTAAATAGTAATTCTTGCACATCTTTTTTCTTGCGACTCAACAAGAATAGTTGGTTACCCAACTTCTTGTTCTAATCCTGGCCCACAAGTCATATGGCTCAATTACAGCAACCTGGCAACTCTCGAGGGAGGTATTGTATTTGGCTCTGCCTCTTGCAGCAGCCATTGGGGGGTTGGCTCCACTCCCATGGCAGCCATTTTGTAGTGGTAAATATCACTACTGTCAAAACTCTAAAGCCTCAGAAATGTTGGAGATCCCTAACATAGGATAAGCAGGTTTATATTGGGGGAAATATGCACACTTATTCAGCGTTAATTAATTAGGTCTGCTTGGATTCGGGAGTTTTCTGAAGCTTGATTTACTTGTTCTTCCATTTAATTTTCTGCATGTAGATCTGACAGCCTGTTGCCTACCTGTTTCCATTTGCCCAAAGTCTACACACCCAGTATAACCAAGAATACATTTGTATTTAAGAGTTTCTATTCAGTTGGGGCGGGGGAGACACAGTTGAACAAATACTATAGAATTTTTATTTCATGTGATGATCTCGTGTATTATACCTTTAAAATTTCCCTTTTTCCCCTTTTTAATTATTTTTGATATTCTTGACAGAGGTCCAACCTGGGATATCATTGCTTTATGTTTGTTTCTCTTTACCTTTTCCTCATCTCCCTTCCATCTGGTAATTTTACATTGTTTATCTACATATAGCTATAGACATAGATGCCAGTGGCTTAGATGCAGAAGAAATTGATATTCCAGCAAACCATCGTTCCCCCAAACCCAGTGCAAACAGTGTAACATCACCCCACTCCAAAGAGAAAAGAATGCCCTTCTTTAAGAAGGTAACACCGACTTCCAAGCTGCCATCTGTACACCTGCTCACTAGCACTGCGTCTCATTTCTAGTCCTGTTGACTGTCTGCGTCCTTTGACAAGCCAATAACATGCATGCTCTTGTTATTCTTTGTTTCTTTTCCATGCTGCTGTAGCTAAGCAGAAGCAGAAATCGGTAAGTCTGCATTGACATGAGCTATGTTTATTCTGCCACTGGCATCATTAGCATCATCACCTACAGCTTATACAGCACAATCATTTTAGAGCAAGGGAAGAACCTACCAAACTGCTAGCTGATTCAGTACAGTAAAAAAACCAAGCAGAATAAGCCCCCTGAGTAACTCAGTCAGACAATGCTTATGGTACTTTCCCTTTTTGATGGAATAATAGGCTGCCAAGGGAATTTCTTTAAACATCCACAGAAGCGAAACTTTGACAAGACCTGATAATGCACCTCTTTAGTGCATGCTTACTCTTTGTCTTTTTTCCAGATTTTTTTTTACTTGTAATTCACTCTTATAATTCATTTTTGGTAAATCTAAACAGATACTCATCTTGTTCTTTAAAAAGAACCTTCAGTTTTTAATTTAGTCAGTATGTAAACTTCTAATCCACTAGGTGCAAAATCTGCAGATGAGCAAGACCAGTGGAAAACTGCAGACTTGTTTTGGCGGTCTACTGTGAGTTTTTCCTATTGTCATATATAAATTCTTTCCCATTGTTCTTGCCTTCTCCTCCATCAGTTGGACTGTAATCTTGCCTATTACAGAACTAGTGGTTCCCTTCACAGGCAAAGTTACCCATAGGTGGTAGGCTAATGGATGTGGTATATAGTCATGCTGTTTCATCCCTTATCTGGGGACAAGAATCTAAATCCTTTGAATTTGTTATCAAGTAGCCAATTACTAACCAACTGTAGAGTAATGTTAGCAGTTTAGATTTCTACTTTTTTACAAGGACATTCTCAAATTACTTTTTTAAAAAATTAGAAACATACCTGCATATAGAACATTTAAATTTCCATGGACCATAGTTTGCCAAGTTGAGCTAAACTTGACTGTATAAGAAATTCCATTTCTTCATGAGTGTCCAAACTTTTTCAAACCCTGTTTGATTCTTCTTTGCATTAAAAAAATTCCCTTGCTTGCCTCATTTACCTTCCATTATAGATGCCACAATTACTTTGTCTAGTCTAGACTTTTACAGAATGCCAGTAAATAAAATGCAATTATATGTTCTTTTAAATACCAGTCCATTCTTTGTTTCCACTAGGCTAAGTTTTTAGGAACAGAGCAGATTAATCTTTCTATTATACTCTTGCAAGACGGAATTCCCTACTTCTTTGCAAAATTCCACAGGTGTAGTGGTGATTCCTTTTGTATTAATGTGTGCTCACTATGATCCAGATAGACATTCTTTTAACTCACTGTAATAGTCAAAGCTTAGCTATCAGATGGCAAAAATACCCTTTCCAAGCTATTTTAAAGTAATTTGCAGTAATACATTTAGAGGTGAAGATCTGTTTCATTTCCACTACATATTGCCACTGACGGCACAGTTAATTAGAGCTGAGAGATGCTGCTGGTTGGCAAACAATTGATTTTTAACAAGCGAGAGTATTCCATCAAATAAGGTAATTTCTGTACCTACCCTAATTTTCAAGGGTTATGATTGCAGCAAATGCTGTTTTGTAGATAGCCACCATAAAACAGAGAAATATTACTGTGGGGCATTTATCTGCTAGATAAAGAAGGATTATAACTGAGGTTTTATGGGCTGCTATAATAATACACCACCCTATTATTTATTTTCATAGTAATAATAATTGTAAGAATGTACCATCATAATTAGTGCTAGAAAATTATAGGCTTTCACTTTAAATGTTCAGTGAGATCTAGCCCTGTGCGAGTAATTCACATGCTTTTGATGCCTTGGGCTCTTTTCTTCATTCTTTTCTGTATCAATGATATGATGATTTATGTAGAACAAAACAAGAACATTCCTAAAACAAATGTGTGTTTCATGTTTTAGACTGCTTTAGAAAGCTGCTTGTGTGGCTTTGTGTGCTGTTGCTGTATTAACGTTTGTCTTTGTTTTCTTATGTTCGTATTCTACCTTATTGCTTTGATTGTGATTACACCTGAGACATGTTCAATTCTGAAATAATGAACAATGACAACTTTCCATGATGCTCACTGGTGTATTTACACTATGTAGGCCCTTGAAAAGTAGATCTGGCATACCTACTTTTAAGCTTTTTACAGGTTGGTGGTTTTGAATTTGAAACATTTGTGCTCTGCAAACGAACAGACAAACAAAACTTTGAGTTTTTAAAAGCTGCTTTTAAAGCTCATAGTGAACTTTTTTAGAAAGAAAGATTTTTTTTGCCATATTTGCATTTAATTGTTGGAAACATCTTAAACATTTAATGATAAGTAATCCCTTCATAAATTTTGCATGACACATTGAGCTAGTAATGTATTAAGTGGTACATATTACCATGAAATGCTTTCAAGATTGGCAAAATTCTCCTCAAGAGAAAGAATTGCTGTACTGGGTATAAAGATCATTCTGCAATTGCTACCGTAATCATTATTGTGAATTCATACACAAGTAGTCCTGAAATGTCGAATTTAAAATACAGTGTAAGTGAAAAAACTCTCTGATGAGCAATGAAAATTCACAATAGGAACATTATGGTTTAGTAAACTAGATATTTACACTGAAGGGGAAAGGACAGTAATTTTTCCTGTTTGTTTGCCTTTCAATGCCATCTTAAGCAGAGATATACTCTTCTAAGCTCATTTATTTCAATGGACTTGGAAACTCTATTTATGATGGCACTGTTAGTCTCTCTTCTCCCTATCTACTTATTATTAGATTTCAGAACTGCTTTGACTGAAATGTCTGTCTTTTCTAGATATCAGAGCCCAATTACAATAGAATTCTACAGATACAGTACATTGACTACTCTGAAAGCAAGGGGGTCATAATACAACTATATTAGAATGAAATTCTGGCTCTGCTAATAGTTTTATGATAGTGATAGAATTTTACTTAAACTGAATAGTAGACTATGCCAATGAAGACTGGGTGAAGACATTTATAGCATATCTCCCAAGAATCACTAATATTGTGAGGTACTTTCAGATTTTTGGGGGGAGGCCCGGATTGGGAAATCAACATGTCTTAGATTTCCAACTTGGTGACACCTCTGGGTATTTCATTAGATAAAATAAACAAAGTAGCTTTTATTATGAGCTGAATACTGAGTACTTTCTCTTTTTATCAGACAGAGCACATCCCTCCGTATGATGTAGTGCCTTCGATGCGGCCAGTAGTTTTAGTGGGGCCTTCCTTAAAGGGATATGAGGTAAGAATGGACATTTTGCTCAAAACAACGTCGCTTCTGCCTCGTTTATTTACAGTGCAACACTAAACCAAGTTGCACGTTTCTAAACCCCATTGACTTCAAAAACTCAGAAGGGTATAACTGTTTAGGACTGCATTGTTAGTGTCAGGGCTTTTTTTGTAGAAAAAGCTCAGCAGAAACTCATTTGCATATTAGGCCACAGCCCCTGACACCACCATTGTTTTACACAGGGATTTCTTTGTAGAAAAAGCCCAGCAGGAAATTATTTGCATATTAGGTCACACCCCTGATGCCAAGCAAGCTGGAACTGTGTTCCTGTGCATTCCTGCTTTTAAAAAATCCTTGGTTAGTGTTAAAGAGAGGTAACGTGTAGCAGCATCAAAATGAATATCATGAAAGTTATGAGAAAAGGAAAGACTAAATAATTCTTGAAATAATTTGTCTTCTCTAATTTCTGTTTGGACTAACTGAAAGGCAAGATACTGTGTGCCAATACTACACTGCTTTCCTTATTTAGTGCATCCATTTTCATATTGTTCTTGTAACAGTTAAAATAGTCACTAATAATGTTTTATCATATATCATGATCTGTTGCTTTTGCTTTTAGGTGACAGATATGATGCAGAAAGCATTATTTGATTTTTTAAAACACAGATTTGAAGGGCGGTAAGTACTTTAGGATCCAGAATCATATAAAATACTTTGTAAGTCAAATATAGATATCTAAACTGAAGTCTTTTGCACTTCCTTTACAAATCTTTACTAAGAATGCTGTTGACAGTGTTTTTCTTGTGAGCCAAGAAGCAGGGCTAGTACTTCCCCTGTTAATGCCTCAATTGGCATTGTGCTAAACAAACTATAAAATTTGTAATGGTACTTGTATGTTGTGTTTTCAAATAAAATGAATTAAATATTAAACATTAAATATGGTTTAGTTTATAGTTCTTACAAAAACATACGGTAATCTCAGCAAACAACATCAACAAAAAAAAAATTCCAAGAACAAGCAAAAAGAAATGTGATCAGTTTTATAATGCTCTGGAAGAATGTGACCTCTATCTAAATATGGATAGCCAGAAAGTTTAAAAATGGGACAGTGCCAAACAGTGAACTCTGACTTAAGAAACCAAAATAAGCATGGATAAAATCTTGAAACTTTCAGCATGCTGCATATTGAAATAGACACACTAAATCCTGTGTCTGGATGAATGATTGGAAGATGGTTGAATAGCAATAGAAGAAAAAACATAGCTGAATTTTAATGCCTTTCTCTGCAACACATTCTTTTAAATACATGCAAACTGCTACATATCCTTCCTTAATATGTCCTTCCTGAGCTACATCTCCACGTTTAAAGAACACATTGGAAGTAAAGGCCTGCATACTTGCCTACATTTCTACAGGTTTGATCCCAATGTCTTCTGTGTACAGTACTTTAAAAATTGACTACTTCACTTCTTCACAATTGCTGCAGCAAACTTAATACTTGATTATTATCCTCCCAGCCCATTCCAAATTAAAATGTGAGGAAACTCACCCAACTGTCTTGAAGGGTGATTTGCTTGAAGTCCCTATGAGAAATGTCTCTGTCCATGCCACTCAGATATGGTAGAGACAATTGAGCATGTTTTATTATACTGTCAGTTTAACCAGAATATTCTAAATATTTATATTACTCCAATTTAATCCAAGTTTCCTAGTAGCACCAATCAGTTTTATACTTCTCTCCTTGGAGATTGTTGTAATGAAATGGTCTGTAAAGTAGTCAGATTTTGTGCTCAGGCATGTTTAGTTAGACAGAAATGTACTACCCAGTCTTAATATTTTAACCCAGTATTGCATTTTATGTTTAGTGTATTTAAGATATGGAATTATGTTTGATAACAACTTTGAGTCCGAATTCTGTTCTCAGATCATAATAAACTTGACTTGATACCCAGCTATCTAAAGAAAAGAAAATCCCCTTTCCTCCACTGAATGTTTTCCGTTGAATTATGTAGACTCTCTTCTCAAAGATACTCAAGAATTTGTTTTAAATGCTATGCTCTGTGCAGTCTTTGCTAGGTATTGGAAAAGAACATTAAATAAAGAGGAGTGGAGAAACTAAAGAGTAAACTAACCTGTCTGTTGTATGGTAAAAAGATTTGAGTGGAATCTTACCACATCTGTATGATATGTTTATAGAACTGGATGAACTTGTAGAGCTTTGTATCCTGCTTTTTTATTGAATATTTTTAATTGAAAAGAAAATCTTTAAAAATCAACATTTATGGTGTGGAATATGAAATGTGTTTAGTTACACATTTGTAATTTGCTCGTCCTTTCTATTCGTGTGGGGAGTTGTCTCAGATTTTTGAACAATTAATAACAATATTCTTCTTTTTATGTTCAGTATATCAATCACACGGGTCACAGCTGACATCTCGCTTGCCAAACGCTCAGTATTAAACAATCCCAGCAAGCACGCGATAATAGAAAGATCTAATACAAGATCAAGTTTAGGTGAGTGTATGAAGTATAAGATCACAAATTGTGACAACTGTAGTGTTCCAAAATTTCACAACTGAATGTTGCTTTCTATGAAAATAGGATTTAATGAAAATGCCACATATGATCGAAGGACATCAGTTCTTAGCACTGAACAGTTGTTTAAGAGCCAGATAACTGAAGAATATTAGCCACTGTCACAGTTCCTTTTGAAGTAAATGTTGATGCATTCCTAGATCTTACTGAGACAATATACTAACTGCTTTGCTAATGTATCTAAAATTAATTTCATGTTTCAAAATAAGTTTCTCAAGATTATTAGTAGAATAAGTGTTGATGAGATGACTTCTATAGCTGTGTAACAGACCATTTAAAAAGCATAAAAGTTAAAAAGAAAATGTATTTAATATTACAAAAGTTGTCCCAAAACTAATCTGATTTGACTTATTTTAGATACGCATCTGAGAAATCTTGTATTTCTATAGAAAGGAGAAAATGCTTTATTGACTAGAAGCTTTATCTTGTGCAGTTTGAGAATGTCTTTAAACTAGTTTTATTAAACATAGATTTGCTTTTATATTTATATACCTATAACTGTGTTCATGTATATTATCTTTTATCAAAGACATTTGGCAAAATTGGCAGCAACTTTGGACAGTCTTTTCTTTGAACTCAATATGAGAGCACCCTGATTAATGCTAAATAAATTATGCTCCCTTGTTGACACCCTGATTAATGCTAAATAAATTATGCTCCTTTTTATTTGTTCATAGCAATGCTTTGATCATCCAGCATAAACTGGAAAAATAATTTTAGATACATGTATTTCGCAAGATATCAATCTGGTTTTGCTTAAAAGGAGTCATAGTAAACACATGTAATTAAAATAGGAACACAAAGAACACTATCAAATCTAACAATTACATTACAGTTCTTGTGAGTCAGGCTATAGTAACTCTTGAGAGATTGAAATATGTTATCATGGCTAACAAATTTATTCAGAACATGAATTAAGTGGAAAGCTGAATTTTAGCACATTGTTGGCATAGCTGTATTAACCCACACTTGCAGCTGGTTTTTAAATCCCCATAATTTAAAATTTGGCAATTAACTGATCAGAGGAGCTGAATGAAAATAAGTCTCTCTCTTACGTTCAGACAACAGCAACAACAAAAACCCTAGGTGTAGATATGGATGTGGTAGACATCACTTTGTTTGCAGCCAATTTTACTGCAAAAACGCTATAGCTGTTTATGTGCCTAAATAAGCAGAGCATCATATAACTCATCTGTCCTTACTGTCAGTCTTTGTTATGAAAATATTTGTTTGCTTTTGTTCTTTTGTGATTGCTTTATTAGGCCTTTGGCTTTCTGAACTCTGTCCTTCAGATAGGGTAAACAATTGCTGTTTCACTTGCTAGTCATTAATCAGAAGTTTATCTTCCATCGGGCCTGCTTCAAGGCCCTTGACATACCTGAAGTGAGCTTAGATTTGGTTTTAGTGTTTCATCTTATACAGGAAATGCAAAAGATAGCACATCCCTTTACATTCACATAAATAATAATAAAGACACTAATGGCACTGTACAAACTCTCACCTTCTAAAAACTGCAGTTTACCTGAAGAAAAAATGAAGTCATTTTTCACCCAAATGCAGTGGAAATAATAATTCATTTCATGTCACCCATGATCAAGGATCATGTACGGATAAACATTTCTGGATGTAAAAGTTTATCAATTGTGTTGTACATGTTAGGTTTCTGCAATATAATATGTCAATGATATTAATGTAGGCCAGCAATTGTAACTCTGTTCATGATCTGTTGATGGTAGCCCTTGGTGCTGAATAGGCTATGAACCCCATTCCATAGTTTAACATCTTGGATCAAATATACCAAAGATTGAAAAGTTCTTGAAAAGTTTTTGATGGTATATTTCTTCAAGAAAAGAGACACATAATTAAGACTCAATAGCCACATGTGTGTCTGTATGTGTACCTGGCATTTGTGTAAGTTGCTGAATCAAAACTATGGCTTTTGCTTCATTTCTTTGTCAGTCTCAAGAAGCCCAACTTTTTTTCTTGTTTGTTCCCATATATGTTACATTTCTAGCTGCTCTTGTTGTAACCTTATCTCATTCTGTATGCTTTGGACAAGAACCTGATTGTCTTGGGTTTTTCCATTCTTTGCTTCATTAATGCCCTCTCTTTCCAGATGTTTTGGGTATGTATATATGGTTGCTAACTTCATTCCACTTTTTTTGTGTGCGTTCAATATGTATCGTACCTCACAAAGCTGCTATCTGTTTCTGATGGCAGATTTTGTACTGGTAAAAAAATCAAAAAGAACAAGTCACTGGGCAGGGTTTTTTAAAACTAAATTCTCTATTCTGGAGGATATTACAAAATTGTAAATGCCTGAAGTTAATTAGCAATTGAAAAGAAGATAATTGACAATTACATTTTTTTTAAAAATTGGAGGCCTAAGAGGCAGTGTACCAAAACAGTTGTATGCAGTTGTTTGTGAAAATCATTTTTCATTGTGCAAACATTGCTATGTTTGCACACTTTTTTGCATGTGTAAGAGTGCTTTACTTTGAAAATGTTGCCTTAGAAGCTTTATTGTTTGTTGCTACATGTACCATGTAGATTGCATTATAGAGATCAGCCTTAAATGTTTGAAGAATTTGTTTATGTACAATTTTCTCTTCAAAATTGTGTATTCAATTGTGTGTTAGAAGCACTGCATATCTATGACAGCAAGAAGTTAAAATTTCCATGGCATTTTTTCTTAAATGTTACAGTTTATGCCAATTTGCAGTAATTTTTGGAAGCTATATCCATCACTGAATTATACACAGAACCTAGTTTTTAGTTCTATCGTGAGAAATGTCATGACTGAGGTTACATTAGAGCAGGGGTCCCCAAACCCCGGTCCGTGGACCAGTACCGGTCCGTGACCTGTTAGCAACCGGGCCGTGAGTTGTATAATTATTTCATTATATATTACAATGTAGTAATAATAAAAATAATGAGATGACGACATTGGATTTATATCCTGCCCTCCACTCCAAATTTCAGAGTCTCAGAGCAGCTCACAATCTCCTTTACCTTCCTCTCCCACAACAGACACTCTGTGAGGTAGATGGGGCTGAGAGAGCTCTCCCAGAAACTGTTCTTTTAAGGACAACTCTGTGAGAGCTATGGCTGACCCAAGGACTTCCCAGAAGCTGCAAGTGGAGAAGTGGGGAATCAAACCCGGTTCCCCCAGATAAGAGTCCTTGCACCTAAGAAGAAGACTGTAGATTTATACCCCGCCCTTTTCTCTAAATCAGAGCCTCAGAGCGGCTTCCAATCTCCTTTATCTTCTTCCCCCATAACAGACACCCTGTGAGGTGGGTGAGACTGAGAGAGCTCTCCCAGAAGCTGTCCTTTCAAGGAAAACTCCTGTGAGTGCTATGGCTGACCCAAGGCCATTCCAGCAGATGCAAGTGGAGGAGTGGGGAATCAAACCCCATTCTCCCAGATAAGAGTCTGCACACTTAACCAACATGCCAAACTAATAGAAATAAAGTGCACAATTGTATAATTCCAAAACCATCATCCCCCCCCCCCCAACCCGGTCCCTGGAAAAATTGTCTTCCACAAAATTTGTCCCTGGTGCCAAAAAGGTTGGGCACTGCTGCATTAGAACATTTCTGGAGTGGGAATTAGTGCTCAACACATGCTGATAATAAAATAAAAGCTTTCCCCTCCTCACACATCTTAATTCCTTTAGTGCTGTATGTCTCATGACCAAAACATGAAATAAAGGTTGGTTTATGATTCTCAAAGTAAACATACTCAGTGATAAAACAGTTATGAGGCTGTGGGCTTTATTTTTACTCATGTAGGATTTCAAGCTCCCTATACCTTTAAGAGCAATTTACTAGTCCTCTGAGAAGAGCAGTCAGGCAGAATGGACAAATCTTTATGGCAAGGCAAATTTTGTGTGTGATGGTATTTTCTATGTAGGAAAGTGCATAAATCCAACAAGTAATTCGCCCTGTGACTAATGTTTATTTGCCTACTTGGAAGACCACACTTGGTGACAGCTTGGTGACACATCTGCCCATGTTCATCAGCATGGATCCACAGAAAGTGTCTGAGCTTGGTTGATAAGCATGATTTGCAGCCATCACTACTGTGCCCATTCTATCCCATTCTCATCTTCATTAGAATATTTCTGTTCTCTGTTTCATCCCAATTATATTGAACTTCTGTTTCCTACTCATGTATTCGTGCCATCAGTAGAAATAGAGCTGCTGAAAAACTTGAACAAATATAGCAAGGGTACAAGAATCATAAAATGCCTACTATCCTGTTCCACAAGATGAACATGATCTCTACCAAATGTGTTGTGTCTGTGCACATTGTGGCTGTCAAACCCCAGCCCAGCCTGATACAACACAAGTCCTTTTTCTGCCAGCTGAACAGGAGCAGAACAACAACTTCACCATCTCACCAGTTTGAGAAGTAGCTAGAATTAGATTTATTGTTGCCACAAGTGGCTTGGCAAGTGGATTTGTGGATTACTGTTCATAATGTGTAAAAAAAATAGGCAGGATTTACTGAACATGCTACATAGAAGTGATTTTCACATGGGAAATTTCATCTTAGATGATACAGTTTCAAGCAATGCACATTGGATGTCCCTTTTATTAAACAGATTTATGTTCTGTTTAGTCTTGCCAAGAATCTCTCCCCTTCTTGTTGGGGTTACACATTTTCTCTTTTGAGCAGTACTCAGCAGCTTCTTGGTTTAGGCCAGGGGTCCCCAAACGTTTTGAGCTTGTGGACACTTTTGGAATTCTGATATACGGCAGAGGGCAGTCACAAAATGTCTGCCATAGGACACAAAGTGATAGTGACTCAACATTTCAGGTAGAAGCTCTGTTTAACAATGTGCCCTTCTGTGGACTGGCTGTACACGTTGGGGACTCCTGGTGTAGGAGAACCTTCATTTTGCATTTTATTGCCTGACAGATCTCTCTGGTCAGAAATAACTGAGACCTGTTTTTGAACTGTTGATTAAATCCCTTGTCATAAATAATTGATCCCTTGTATTTTTAAAATGTGGTTTGCAGAAATGTCATATCATGCCAAAGAAGTTTCCATATATTAGCACTGGGTTTAATCCTGTATTTTTCGGGCTGTGAAAGCAAGATGATTCCCTTCGTTTTCAGGGATTATGTTTTTTTCAAAGGAACATGTCCTTAATGTTCAAGCTGTTTCTCCCTAGAAATGATGTTATTTTGTTCTGACTCTCAAACATTATCAGATGTGAAATTTTTGGCACAGCTATAAAGGAACAGGAATGTAGAGTGTACAGATGATCTTGCTTCTTGTATGTTCTTTAGAAACAATATGCTGTGTTAATTTTATATGTAGAGAACACAAAAACTCCAATCCAGCAATTTTCATCTGTATGCATAGTTATGCATATGTATCAGAAATGCTATGTTCATTTGGGCATTTGCTGATGTACAAACGTGCATGCTTCTATACAAGTTACACAAAACAGAGTTAGAGCTGAGCTGAAACAAAGTATTTTTAACACTGAATTTTTAACACTGAGCTGAAACAAAGTATTTTTAACACTGAATTATTATCTAAGCATATCCAGACAAAATAGTTAGATACATCCATTTGAATGTTTATATTTCATAATGACATCATTTTTGCTTCTACATGTTTGCTGTTCATGGAAAATTAGTGCACTCTCTTTCTTATATACTTTGGATATCTTTTAGACATCAGTTTATTATTTAACCAAAAAGTCACATTTTCACCAAAATATTTGCAGATATAGGGCACAATCAAGCCAAATTTAAACATTTTTAATACCACTGATTTCATTGGGGTTTTCTGTTTTACACTTCCATTGAAATCACAGTACTTAAATGCACTTGTCAAGCCATACCATAATTTGCTTTTGTTCTTGAAGTAATGCTAATAATTGGATGACAAGCATATGTGTTAGTATCCTTGCTGGAGTTACCAGGTTACAACTCTGTCCCTTCAACAGCCATATAATGAAGGAAGGAAACTTCACATTGTGGCAGCCCAGATGGTTGCCAGGGGCTGATTACAGTGATCATATCCCTGTGCTTGAAAGATCTACACTTGCCTGTTTGTTTCTGGAGACCATTCAAAGTGCTGCTTTTTAAGTTTCAGGTTTTATGTGGCTTGGCACCAGGGTATTTGAGGTACCACTTCCTTGTGTCTTGTCCAGCCCTCCAGTTAGGATCCCATTCCCAAGCCCGGTTCTCTGTGCTGCCTCCTGCAGAGATTAGGCTAGTGACAACAGAGATAGGGTTGCACCGTGCCTATGGAATGCCCTCTTCATTATTGCTCACCTGAAATCTACTTGGCTATCTTTTAGGTGCCAAGCCAAATCTGTAGTCTTTACCAAAGTTTTTAATTGGAACATTCTGTAATCTTTAGCTGTTTTTATGGTCTGCTTTTAGCCTGAGAACTGTTTTATGACACAGTTTTATGGCATGTTTATAGATCATTGTTATGTCTTTGTTTTTATGATTGTGGATTCCCCCCTGCTCCATCTTGTGATCAATCAATCAAGTCTCTGGAGAGGCATCATATGAAGTTTGTAAATAAATAAAATAATAACAGAGCCCCACATCACAAATTCAATGTTATAAATATAGGAAAAATAATAAGATGGTTTTCATATGGTGGTCAACTTCTTTAGATATTGGGATAATTTTTAAAACGCAACACACATTGTCCAAGCCAATTATATTATGGTTGTGGATATACAGGAATTTTACATGCACTGCCCCAAGCTCTTTTTAGAACATGCCACTGTCATATAACTTGTTCAGTGTACATTTAGTGTGTGTGCTTCATATTACATCACAGTGCAACCATATAATAAACACTACTGTTTATTTGAATTTACATGAACATTTTGGATGCCAGACTGATGGCTTGAAGTACCTCTTATTGTATGGGAAAGGAAATTTTACATGGCATTTAGGTGCTTAATTCTTCTGCAATGAAATACTTTTAGCTACCAGAAGAACAGCAGTATTTTGTGGAGCATTTCTACTTGTGTATAGTCTGATTCCAGCTGATATCAGCCATGGAAACAGTTATGCTGTTTTTTTCAACACTGTCCCAGTACTAGTGTTTTTACCTTTCTATGAAGAGGATTGTAGGAGACAGGGTAGGAGTAATGAACAAAGATGAGCAGGGGGTGGGGCAGAGAATGCATTGAACTGAGTGTAAAGCATTCCGTTTGATGCATGCATGATTTCTTCAGGAATACTACTGTGTTAAGCTGCCCTTCTGCATGAGACATGTATTGGTTGGAGATATATCTACAGGCTTGTGCCTCTCAAGCAAAAGACAAGATTTCTTAAAACAATTTTCTCAACACTTAGATCTCATGATTGGGAATAAAAGTGACTACAGCATCTTAGCATTATAAGTCCCTTTGAGAGTGGCAAGGCTATAACTAATTCCTTTGGAGAATGCAAATCTCAAGAACTGTATTTTACTTTAAGCAAATTGTATTCGATTTAAAAGTATGCATGTCTGTGTGTGTATAAGTGTTTTTAAAACTCTAGCTGTTATACTGCTGTGGATGCCATGCAGTCTGGTGTAGGAGAGCCAGTCTAGTGTAGTGGGTAAGTGTGTGGACTCTTATCTGGGAGAACCAGGTTTGAGTCCCCACTCCTCCACTTGCACCTGCTGGAATGGCCTTGGATTAGCCATAGCTATTGCAGGAGTTGTCCTTAAAAGGGCAGCTGCTGTGAGAGCCCTCTCAGCCCCACCCACCTCACAGGGTGTCTGTTGTGGGGGGAGAAGATATAGGAGATTGTAAGCCGCTCTGAGTCTCTGATTCAGAGAGAAGGGCGGGGTATAAATCTGCAGTCTTCTTCTTCTTCATGTACCATTTCAGCATTTATTGTAAAATGAATTTTCCTTTAACACTGTCATAACTGGATTTCTATTACTTTTCTGCAGCTGAAGTTCAGAGTGAAATTGAACGAATATTTGAATTAGCAAGGACTTTGCAGCTGGTAGTACTTGATGCTGACACTATTAATCATCCAGCCCAACTTAGTAAAACTTCTTTGGCTCCAATTATAGTATATGTAAAGATTTCTTCTCCAAAGGTAAATATTCTTACCTATTTGCACACACTTACGCATTCAGTTCTCAATTGTAGTGTGAAAAGGCATTGCCAGTAAATATTGATGAATTTTATATATATATTTAACTTTGAGCAGGGAAATACCATCAGTTAATAGGGTAGTTTCCATACATATATTTGCTGCATTGCTGATGACCTCTTAAGAGTGAAAGAAGAATATCTCCCTTTGCTTTAAGACCCCCTTGGAATCTGTACATAGAGTTTCTTTCCACAGAGTTCAAATGTGACACTTTCTTTCCTCATGCCTTCATAATTTAACTGCATCTCTCTTTTCTACAGGTTTTACAGAGGTTAATAAAATCACGAGGCAAATCTCAGGCTAAACACCTAAACGTTCAAATGGTAGCAGCTGATAAACTGGCTCAGTGCCCTCCAGTGAGTTATTCTTAATTTAGACTGTTGAAAATACATAATTATAAATCCTTCCTTCCTTCCTTCCTTCCTTCCTTCCTTCCTTCCTTCCTTCCAGCATAAAGTTGGAAAGTACCTCTAGGGTCATCTAGTCCAACCCCCTGCACAATGCAAGAAATTTACAAATACCTTCCCCTAAGTGGCACGGAGTGGTAAAGCTGCAGTACTGCAGTTGGAGCCCTTTGCTCATGACCTGAATTCGATCCCAGTGGAAGCTGGTTCAGGTAGCCGGCTCAGGTTGACTCAGCTTTCCATCCTTCCAAGGTCGGTAAAATGAGTACCCAGCTTGCTGGGGGGGAAAGTGTAGATGACTGGGGAAGGCAATGGCAAACCACCCCATAAAAAGTCTGCCGTGAAAATGTTGTGAAAGCAACGTCACTCCAGAGTTGAAAAGGACTGGTGCTTTCACAGGGGACTACCTTTATTTTTTTTAAGTTCATAGAATCAGCATTACTGTCAGAAGGCCATCTAGCCTCTGTTTTAAAATCTCCAAAGGAGGAGAGCCCACAACAGCAACATCATGTCTTATTATAGCACTATCTTGGTATCACTACCATCATTTTATTTTGGGCCTATAATTGCTTATCCTGTATGATGTGCCCTTCCCGTTTGCGATGCACTTTATTGTTTTATTATTATTGTTTAATTTTAATGTATTGTTTTAACTCTGAATTGTAGGTTTTTATTGTTATTACTGTATGTTGTGATCTGCCCTGAGCCCATTTACGGGATAGGGCAGAATATAAGCCCACTAAATAAATAAAATAAACCTCCCGAGGAAGTCTGTTCCATTGAGGAACCACTCTGTCAGGAAGTTATGCCTAATGTTTAGTTGAAAATTCTTATTTAATTTCTACTCATTGGTTCTGGTCTGACCATCTGGGGCAACAGACAACTCCACACCACGCCTATATATGACAGCCCTTCAAGTACTTGAAGGTGGTGTTCATATCACCTCTCAGTTGTCTCCTCTCCAGACTAAACATACCAAGTTCCTTCAGCCTTTCCTCGTAGGATTTGGTCTCCAGACCCCTCACCATCTTCATTGCCCTCCTCTGGACATGTTTTAGCTTCCTTCCGTAAACAAGAATAGAGTGGATTTTTGTGTTCTTTGTTTGCATTAGTTACTACCCATGAGGGCAGAAATCTCTAATTCTTCTGGCCCCAATACAGTGTGAATGCATGTTTCAATTCAAGTTCCATATGCAAAGCACTTTTCAAAAAGCAGTAATCACATGCATCAGCTATTTGGCAAAAACCAGCCTGCCTGCTTCCCAGCTAAACAGTTTACTGGCATGACTAATGCTTTCCTATAGGGATCCATGCATGGAACTCTAATAACTGGATTGAGGGATGATCTGTATGCACACTGCCCATTTGCATATGCAATTCTTCATTCAGCCATGGCTGAGTACATGGTTGTAAATAAATAAATGTCCTATTCTGAACATGCCCTAGAAGACTGAGAATGCCAGATGTCTTAAATCAGTTTTCCCTGGCATCCTGGTCCCTTGTGTGTGTGTGTAAATCATAGGATTTTGTCCCCCTGATATATCTTAAGCTTTTCATTGGCTTGTGTAATCATGCCTATCAAAATGGTAGACATTTTTCCAGGATATGTCAATGTCTTATAGTAAAGTGTTGAGTGCTTTTAAATTAGTTTTTAAAAAAATCATATGAGTTTTATGAGCAAAATTAAATCAACATGGTTACTTTTGGGTCATTATGTTTGGTTTATTATTTTATTTATTTATTATTGGCTTTTTGCTTCAATGGTTGGTGTGACTAAACTACCCCATTTACAGGAAATGTTTGACGTAATTCTGGATGAGAACCAGCTTGAAGATGCTTGTGAACACCTAGCTGACTATTTGGAAGCATATTGGAAGGCCACACATCCTCCCAGCAGTCATTCCCCCAATCAGCTCCTAACTCGCACCTTGGCAACTTCCACTCTTCCTGTCAACCCAGGCCCAGATGCTAGCTTACAGGTAAAGTGTTCTTCAGACTTTCACCCTGGAGCCCATTGCAAGCGCCAGTACCATTCACAGGCATTATAGTAGCTGTGTTTGTCTTGTACTTGCTGTATAAAAATGTATAACACTTGTCCCCTTAGCTTTTTGATCTGATACAGATAAAAGTTTGCCTAAACCAACAGTTCAATTCATATTTGGACTTCCTTAGTGGCTTGAGATCTATATGCGGCTTCTTGACATGCCACCTATGATTTTTCCAAGCACTGTTTCCCATGGTATCCAACCCATGTTCTAGGTTCTTTAGAAACTGGGATAATTGTTAAAACACCTTATCCATGCCAATTATATTAAGGTTATGGATACATAGGAATTCTGTGTGAGTTCGAGTCAACATATACAGGTGTGGAATGCTAGCTCATAGGACAAAACTCCTTGCAAATTAAAAAAAAAACACCTTAGCATGGAGGAAGATCCACAGAACTAAACTAAACCTTGAGGATGAAGAACTTTTTATACCAAGAAGCATTTCATTAAACACCAGCCTAATAGAGTAATGGAGAATTCAAAAGCTTACACAGTTTTGTGTCATAACTCTGCCTTGCAAGCCTTCTCCAATTCCAATTCCAAAAACCTTTATTAGCATAACAATTTTTTTAAAAGGTAGCAGTACAAATCAGCCTATATGCCAACAAGGAGAAAGTCAAAGTACAATGATTTGTAATATTAGGTGTAGTAATAATAATAGGACAAAGTGATAAAAATTTGGAACAGTAATCTCAAATATTACAGTAATTAAAATAGTTATAGTAAAAAGGTTAGCTATCCAAAGAGGAATCATAGATACACCTTATCACTACAGATACATAGAGTTACACTGCAGTGGTAGGGAAAGATACCTTACACTGCAGTGGTAAGGCTCAGCAGTGGTAGGGAAAGATAATTCTACAAGTTCAGTTAACTAGATGGGCTATATTATTGGTGATGTATATTTGGGGCACTGTGCAAGGCACACAGTGTCATAAGAGCGTTTTTTTTTAATAAAGGGATTGTTAATGTGACCATCTGCAGTTTGTGAAGCGAGTAGTTCTGGCTTAAGGTATCAGAAATCTCAAAATTGCAGTCGTTTTGCGAAGAATTTTTATGAGAATGTTTCAAAATTCAAATTTCTCAGATTCTAGCTTAAAGCCAAGCCTGAATCACAAATTCAGATCTGAATCTACACAGATAGGTCCAATATCACCCTGAAATCCAGATGCTCTCTGCAGCATTAAGGTTTTCATGTATGGGATTGCAGTTTCTGTTGTAACATTTTGCTTTGAAAAACAGTCAAAAGTTCAAAGGAAAAATATAAAATAGCTCTGAATTTGTTTTATTTTGCTAACCAAATTAAGCCTGATACCTAAATATAGAAGTTTTCTTAAGAGTAAAGGTTTTGTATTTAAGTTTTGTATTTAATTTTTATTGGTGGGAAATATATAATGTTAATGTAACTGAAATCCTAACCTGAGGTAAATAATCACAATTGTTCATTTTTCAGTGATTTCAAAACGTTATGCTGATGAAGATTAGGTTTGATTATGATTGGTAATTTTGATTTAATATTTTAGTTACCAGTAATCAGCTAGGAAATTAAATGGCAATTTCACTGTGTCTGTATTTTCTTGGCAGTGTCCATTATATTGGCATTTATTGGAATGTATAAATTATGAAGACAAAAAGGACATCTTTTGACAACCACAATTCCATTTAATTGCCTAGAAAAATAGCTTGGCAGTGATATTATTTGTGTTACAATATAAGTGCTTTTAATGCTGGATTTATTTGAAAGATAATATCCAGGTGCTGCCTTTAAACTGAAGCACATCTTCTTCCTGTTGTTTGCTATAGATTTCTCCCTTTAATGCTTACTCTCCAGTGTGTTTCAGACCCTGTATTAGTTTTTTTCACATCTGACTTACCTCGTTGCCAGATCTGTCTTCATTTTCCATGTGGTGTGTGCTGGGAGATGGAGTAACTGTAACATTCTTAAAGTTAATACAGTTACCAGAGTTCATGGTTGTCAGAAAATATATGCTGGTATCTTTAAAAAAAAACCAAAAACAAGTCTGTAACATTACCGGCTTAATGGGATTTTGTTATCTGTTGTGAATTTACAATTCTTTCCTATTAACCAGGGCTCTCCAGAAGATCAGATGAATGAACAACCAGCCCTTGAACGAACTGGTTCCCAAGAGGAAGAAGAAACACGGGCTGAGCCCTCCAGGAGATCTCTACACCGTTCTTCCACTTCAGGTCATCACCATAACCATCGTAGTGGCATTAGTCGTGGCCTGTCTAGACAAGAAACTTTTGACTCAGAAACACAAGATAGCAGAGATTCAGCATATGTAGAGCCAAAGGAGGACTACTCACATGAACGCTATGATTCTCATAGAGATCACAGTCATAGGGACGAATCTCATGGGAGCGGTGATCACAGACATCGAGAATCAAGGCATCGCTCAAAGGAAAGGGACCGAGAGCAGGATCACAATGAAGGCAACAAGCAGCGTAGCCGTCATAAATCAAGGGACCAGTATTGCGACAGGGATGGGGAAGTGATATCTAAAAAACGCAATGATGCCGCAGAATGGAAGAGGGATGTGTACATCCACCAATAACATTTGCCTCTGGCGGTCTTGTGTTTCCTTGAAGTTGTGTATGACAAAAGCCCCTTTAAAAAAAAAATCTGGGTTTTTCATTGCAAATCACGTGGTATCCTGTATGCTGATTTATATAGCTGTTGCTTCCACAGCAATAGCATGAAATATTCATTCAGAATAGTGCTGTAACACTTTGGCATAGTACAACTGCAAAGTTCCTAATGTTGTACTGTGCATTTTTTTTCCAAAGCTGTTTTTGGTAGCTGCCACTTGAACAATATCTGTTGCCATCAAGATGTTGTTAGTGTTTTCAGACAAAATACAATTGATGTTTATAAACTTCCCATGTTTTTTCAGCCAACCAAAATCAGCACGTCCAAAACTGAAGCTCTTGTCTATTCTGAATTTTTAAATTATAGGCACTTAATTTGCTTATTGATTTAAGAGCCACTTTCTGTTGCTTGTACCTCTAGTGGATTACATTTGGGGACAGAATTCAGTCTTGCCTTACACACAGGGGATCATGAAGTCAAAATCTCTTTTCTATGTACTGGTACTGTGTACTGTATAGAGTTTATAAATGTTATTTCTGCAAACACCTTCTTTCATAAGATTGACCACACTGATTTAGAGTCCTAAATGCCAAGTCAGCAGATTTGCTTTTGAATTACTGGCAACTGGAACCAGCCTCATTCAGGAAATGTGTTAATGGGGTTCACTCTAGGCACTGCTGTAGCAGAAAGCTTGTACCTTAGTCTAAGTATGAATGACTGCTTTAGATAAAGGATGGATTGTCCTTGCCATTTTTGCATTTTCAATCTATGAAACAATAAATGGTTCTGTGCTGCACTTTATACACTAACCATAGTGGGCACACAGATATCTTTTCTTTGTCAACTTGCTAAATCACATTTGAAATGGAATGTAGAAGTGTGCCTATGTAAAATTACAACAGGAGTGACTGCTGAGTGTACACAAGACAGTCTGAGGGCCAAACCCCTTATTATGAATTGAAGCTCATTGTACATTTAGGTACTCAGGCAATATGATCTATGCACATGGGGATGGCAATATTCAAGGAAAGCACTCATGGAAGATCACAGGGTTACTTACCTCCATGTCATTCTCATAGAAGTAATTTGCACAATCTTCCAAGGATGCCCCCATCAAGTGTTGCACAACTCATGTGCGGCAATTCATTTGAGTACCTTAATGTACAAATTAGCAGTAATTCATAAACACATTGATCAGAACTGAGAACAAAAAAATTGTCTTTCTTCTGTCTTTAACTCTAAAGTCTAAGCTTCAGGCAAGCAACACGAGGAAGTTTGCAGCTATAGGTAATTTGGAAAGTGTTAATCTGCTGGCTCTTCATTGAGGATGCAGGGAAGTTAAAAACACAGGCAAATGTGACTGTGAGTGTTTCACTGGAAATGTAAAATCTTTTTGTGTTTTAGAGTATTTGTTTTAGTAAGAAAAGTTTACACCGCTTGTGGAGAGTTATTTTGTTGGAAAATAAATTTTTGTAGCTTCTCCACTTTTTCTATACTTCATAATCTCTCTCTGTTGATCAACTTGTTCTTCTGCCCTTCTGAGTTGCAGCTGCCAGCAAACTACTATTAAGTTGCCCTAATTAGCAAACTTTGACAGGAGCAGGGCTTTTTTTGAGCAGGAACGCAGTTCCAGCTGGCTTGTCAGGGGGTGTGACCTAGTATGCAAATGAGTTTGTGCTGGGCTTTTCCTACAAAAAAGCCCTGTGTGATGCAATGGTGATATCAAGAGGTGTGCTGTAATATGCAAATGAGTTCCTGCTGGGCTTTTCCTACAAAAATAGCCCTGGACAGGAGCAATCCCAAAACCTAATGGAATGTTAGGTCTACAGTGAACTAATACAGACGTAATCCGTGCCAGTTAATAGCCTATACTTTTCACTTACTGTGGCCTGGCCCACTCTAAACCAAAGAAACACTGCCCAACAGTTCATGTGCAACTGCACTTATTAAAGTAATGGGTATTAGATTAAAAGAAGAATGTCTAAGTGGGCATTTACACCTTTTGAAAATTCCTTTCAACATCTGGTAGAGTTGAAGCACTTTCATAAATACGTAAGATGATACATTTTTTATTTTTACTGGTTTGAAAGACGTTGAATTTTTCTCATGTATTTCATAGGTCTGAAGTTATGCATTGCTCCGCAGCTTTTAAGGCAGGTGGAAACTCATTCTGCAGTATGAAAGGAAAGTTGTACATGAACATGTACAACTGGAAGAGGGTTACCTATGATGATGGAACTTTGCTCATTGGAAGGAGGAATTTGTGTGTCCTTTGCCTGCTACATAGTACTAGCCAGTTTGGCCTCATTGACTCTCATTAACATATAAAATTATACTTCAGTTTGGCTAAATGCAGTCTGCCATGGTTATCTTCTCTTCTCTGCCTTAAAAAAGGGACTTCTGTGTTCCAGTTAACACTACAAGTGATCCAAATTATTTCAGCCTTTTATATTTTCAGAGAAAGTTGCCATCCCAGCAGTCTTAGTTTCTGCACTAATATGACTAATGAAGTCTGTATAAAACTTCATGTATGTATTTTTTACAGACTGCAGATACGGAGTTTTCTACCCCAAAACACCTTTTTCTCTTCCCATCTCTTTTTAGTTTTTATTAAACACCATGAAGAAGAATTCTGCAGAATACAAAAACTTGCTTGCAACTTTCAAACATTTTAGGTTGTCCTAAGAAAAGGCATCCCAGAATTACTTTTGGTTCTTCGGGAAGTTTGGCATGTTTACTTTAACTTCAAATTCTACGCAGCCATAACTTCAATGCTTTGTATTTTCAATCTGGTTGTTAAAGCCTACACTTTGTCTTTCCCCCATTTCAAGTTTATCTGTGCAACTGGTTGTTTAGCAGAAATTCAAATTCTTCAGCAGCTATAAATAGAAACTGTATAGCAAGTATCCATTTAAAGATGTTGCTAAATTTGTGACTGTATCACCTGAATCCAGAAAACCCGTTTACTGATTTGTTTCTGCTATTAACTAGCATCTAGTTGTGGGTGCGTGCCATTTCTCAGCATCTCTTCAACTTATTATGCAGCAATTAATTTGATAATCCTATTCGTAACATTTTTTTCTAAAGCACTCTTTGGAAAAGTGGGCAAGCATTCCTGGCTTTAAACTCTATTTTTTGCAAGGTTATGGCATATTTTGGTAAACTGAAGCTACTGACCAAAAATTAAACACTGAGAGAGTATAAACAGGATTTTTAAGTAATCCAATAAATACATTAAAAGCTTCTGTAAAGGAAGTGCTTTTAATATGTGATTTGTTTTACCTACCATGTTGTCATAATACTCAGGATTTGTGTAAAATGCCAAAAGCAAACAAAATGTCTCGCCCTAAGAAGATTAAAAACATGCAAAGAAAACTGATGAAGGATTAACATACAAATAAGAGTGTGTTGACTTGTAATGCTGATAATAAACAAGCTAGGCAGATTTATGTTGAAGGAGTTTTGTTGTTAAGTAAATCAGAACATGAAACGTGGATGGGAAAAAAGCATTTATTACCTGAACATACACTGCTTCTGTACAAACTTGTCAACAGCTTTACTATCAAAGCAAGACAAAAGAACAAGGCCCTCCACCTCTCCCACCACAGTCTGTACAAATTACTGAACTATCTTCAAGGTTAAGGATTTATGACCGGTTTATTTTCAACTGCCATTTCCCTTAAAATAGGCATAACAGTATAAACAGTGGCAGGGGGTATAGTGCATTTGAGAAGAACCCCATGATGGTGATGGGTGCCTGTAGAAAGAGACATCTAGATAATATGGATGTCAGGACTAGGGAGGAAGAGATAGGATGTTTTTTTAACATGGAAAAGGACTCTGGATGGCATACAATGTCATACTGGAAGGAGACTTCTGGGAGGTATTTTACTCTGAGTGGAAGCAATGGGTGTTCTGATGGTGGTCCCCATCCTATTAAATGGTCTACCAGAGGAGATATATAAAACACCTTCTCTGGTTAGGTTTTTTATTCATTTGTAGTCTACCTGTCTCACTGGGACTTTAGGCAGATTACATAGAGTAAGTCAATATAATCAACAGGATGGGACATTCAATAAACCAAAAAAATAAGATTAGGATTGTAGAAATCTGGAACCAACCAGAAATCTAGAAAAAGAACCAAAACAAAGCATAAGCATTTATGCAACACATTAAATGATACAGAATTATTACATAGTAGGATCCTACTTACAGCAAACTATACACAGTAACACAGACCACAGTCCATAATCATTTATCCAAGTAACCTTGTGAATTGTTTTGTGCAGCACAACCCTGTTGCCTAC
Organism: Heteronotia binoei; assembly: GCF_032191835.1. NCBI lineage: Eukaryota > Metazoa > Chordata > Lepidosauria > Squamata > Gekkonidae > Heteronotia > Heteronotia binoei. Next base: position 36,798,567 of record NC_083232.1, on the reverse strand, counting down.
ATAGAAAAGCCCTCTTGAATAATTCAGTTTTGCATCATTTGTGGAGAGCCAGGAGAATGCACATCTTCCTGACCTCCTAAGGAAGACCATTACATAAGATGGGAGCAACAATGGAGAAGGCATGTGATCAGGCAGGTGCTGATTTTGCTCATTTGCAGGTTGCTACCTGCAGAAGGCCCTGCTCTAATGAGCAAAGTTGTCAAGGCCCAACAAGCAGAATATGTCAAGTGATTTTGTTTCAATGGGTATTTGCCAGTCAATTTTGATAGTAGATGGTTCTGTTGTGTTTGTGGAAGGTATTCTATAACTCCTGTTACTTCTGGCCTGCTGAATTTTGAGGGGATAAACTGAAGTAGTACAGACTGGGCTTAAGTCTTGGTTGTGAGTTGCTCTATTTCACGGACTATTGTTAAGTACTCTAGTTAGAAACAGGATAGATTTTTTTCGCAAATAAATACATACAAGAAGGGCACCTTCAAAGCAGAGGCGTCTCATTTCCCCTACACCACCACTCCCTCTTTACCATACCTGAAAGCCCCCATAGCCTTTCTCCCTTGCAGCTTCTATGCAGGAAAAGTATTGACCTAGTTGTATGGTATTAGCTGCTTGGTTAAGCCCGGTAACACAGTGCTGACTACCTGGCTGGGCCCAGTCCCATGGTCACAACATTGCAAGAACTTCCGGGTAGCACTCACTTTCCCCTGTATCCCCATCCCCACACTATTTCCTCTTTCCTTCCTCTTGGCAGCCATAATCCCCTCTCCTGTTTCCCTGATTCCTTCTCTTCTTCCCACCCACAAAACAACCTACCTTTTATCTAGCTCCCATCTTCAGCTATGTTTATACACTTAATTTATATCCTACCTTTCTCAGTGACAGACACCCAAAGCAGCTTACATCATTCTCCATTTCATCTTCACAAAAGCCCTGTGAGGTAGGGTACCAAGTAATAATAATAATAAATTTGCTGAAGCCCTCTTGTTTTGTTCTGTGAGGTAGGATAGACTGGGAGTGTATGATTGGCTCATGGTCACCAAATGAGCTTCCAATGAGAACACGAGGAATCAAGCCCATCTAGTGATTACTGGCAGGTCTGCCCCCAGTAAATCCCCCCTCAGAAACTAAAAAAGTCCTGGAAAGGACCCTGCCCTGTCCCCTTGCCTTTTACTTAGAGAAACCAAGACCTGAAAGCTGACAATACTGTTGTGGTTGCCCAGAAACAGCCACTGAGGATATTTGTTTCTTAAAGTTACAGGCAATGCTTGTGTTATCTGGGTTTGTTTGTTTGTTTGTTTTACCACCACCACCCTGGGGCTTTGCTCAGGTTTCTAGAAGGATCTTGTCATGGCTCCAGTCTCCAGATTGAAATACTCACAGACTGGGTCATTATGAGAATTAGATATGATATTTTTACAAGAAGGGGCTTAGGATCAGTTCAAGAGAATTGGCAGTTGGTTATAGCAATGATATTAGTTAAGGGATTTTGACAGGTGAGATGTAGAAGGTAGAATGCAATAGGATGGAAAGTTATTTTAGAGGTAATCACTGCTCCTATTTCTCTTCCAATTAATTCTTCCCCATGGAAATGCCCTAGGCGTCTGCTGGGTAGCACATTTGGTGTCACTGGGATAATTTATTCATTAATTGTTTAATTCATTCATTGTGAAGAACAGTTTCTAGATGGCAAAAATAAATCTGTTAATTCCACACAGAGGTCTGAAGCCTACAGACCATTTCCACTGATGGAAGGAGCTTTCCTCATCTCGCTGCAGCTCAAGATGCCCCCCCCCCTCACCCCCATGAAAGAGAGAATGCAGTGCTGCCTGGATTACAGCTAGAATACTCATTATCAACACACCATGAACATTTCAAGAATAACAACTTCAGGTAATGACTTCTGTGTACAGAATGTCCTACGTTAACCACCCTCCTTCACATACAAAGCTGTTTGACTACACAGCTGTGACAAGCTGCATTGTTTCCAAAAGTGCCCCATTTAGTTTTTTCTTAACATTACTCTCTGAAAATAATTGACTGCTATTTATAGTTCAGAAGCAAACAATAAAGTCATATCTAATATAACACTGTGGCTCCTGGAAGTAGACCACTGCGTGAAACACCACTGTACAAGGTATATATAACCATTCTCAGAAAGGAGAAATATTCAGAGTTGAGTTCTGATCTCCCCACCCAGGGATCCTTCAGCTCTCAGCCTAGCAAGGGGGGGGGGAGGGTTCTGCATTCTGCCCTGCTGACCTTCATTCCAGTTTGCTTCGTTCCCTTCTCACTGAGAACATAAGGAATCAAGCCCAGCAGTAGATCATTCCCATGACTCTGCCCCCCCCCCCTCAGGAAAGTCTCATGAGGCCCCCAGGCCTCTCATATGACCTCTGTTAATTTGGCAACTGTCCCAATGGAAGGGACATCTCTGCTACTCGCTTTCACGAGATGAGCTTCTTGTGCCAAACACCTGATTGAAACTAACTTCCCCAGTTTTCTTCAGCTGGCAGGCTTAGCTGGAGAGCTGGCCTGGCTGCTTGCAAACCGGCTCCACCTAGCTCCAGACCAGCAAATGAGTAGCTCTGGCTACACAGGAGAGTCCAAAGCCTCACACCAGCCCACTGTTTGGGGTGGTGGCAGATTCCAGATGCACCTTCTCTATTGACCCCAAAGCTCTGATTACGCCATGGAATCTGGCACTTGCAGCCCACTTCCCCACCCATGACGAAGAGCAGTATAACAGAACAGCCCTGTAGAAAGCATTATAGGAAGTCTTACTGTATATGATTTTAAAATAAATAAATAAAGATCAGGAAATGCACTGGCAAAAAATGAACAGGCAACACTGTTAGTACCAGGCAAATTACAAGCAAACGAGAAGTCCCAGTGTTCACAATTGGTGTTCCCATTTGTAAGCACTGGGAGTAACACTGAAGGCACTGCTAAACTTATTAGGAATCTACCTCTGAAACTTATTTAAATGAGACATAAGAAACCCCTGATTGAATCTGTTGGTATCTTTACTTTCATTTAAAAATAGCTGGGGAGAAGAAAGACTGAGGCTAACATTTTCCCCTGTTTTGCTTCCTGGACAGAAATCAAATACACAAATATTTCCCTGCCTGGGTAATCCCCTACTCTTTGCTGGGTAGGACAGGGGACAAATTTATGTCCAGAAACACAGCTCTGGGGGAAGAGGCCAATGCTTCATTACAAAACCCTTCTCTTCCTGTAGCTGCTCTGAAATTAAAGGTGTTGAGAGGTCACTGTTTTCTTGTGCCTTGTGTAGCTTTCAAATGAACAGGGAAACACTCACTGATAGGTACTCAAAGGCATTGGACCTGGAAGAATCAGATAGGCCATAACTTTGTCTATACTACATTCCGCTACTCAACTCTGAAATCTGTTTGAGACTGCAGAATCACAGCTGCAGGAAAACCTAAAGCACAGATAGTTGAGGCTTAGTCCAGTGCAAGTTAATTGATCCTAAGTTATAGCAGAAGCCCCATGGTATGAATGTGTTGCTGATGGGGGTCAAATTATTTGAATGTTCCTCCTGCATCTGAAAACTTTACATCCACAAAATCAGAATTACTAGGATAGTTCCAGACAAAAAAAAATCCCTAGAAATGTTAAGTATGTGTGTAGGGACAATTTTATGTGAAGGAACACTTAAGTCATTTGATCTTCCAGCTCCAATGTGAAATTATACTGCTCTGCAACAGATACATTACGTGGACTTCTGCTCATGTTTCAGCACTGTGTAATGACTAAGGGCACAAACACACACAAGTCCACACATGTATGCAGCCATGATTCAGACTTGGTCTGCAAAGGAAGGGAAGCGTTTCAAAGTGAAAGAGATTGTAGGAAATTTTACAAAAGAGCTTGAATTATAGACCAAGCACAATGGCTGGCTGTTCTGGTCCCATCTTAAAGGGGCAGGGGCTGAATGTTGCAAGATTGTCCCAAGTCCATATACTAGTTTCCACGTCTTCTAACGTGCTCCATACTAACTGGTCCATGTAAAAAAAGCAGGCTGAATTCCCTATGTCTACCACCTCATCTGCTTGCATCAATGTAAACATTTAAATCAGGGAGAGGACTGTATCCCCAGTCAGACCTTGTTGGTTCTTTTAATGTAGTATAAAAACCTAATCTACAAGCTCAAAAAAAGTCACTATGGGTGATAACAGATGGTCAGTTTGGGGCAGTTGGGAGGCATTCCAAATCAGGCCAGCTCAAAAAGAGCCTTCCTGAAGCCTCCACACGTTCCCCAGCAAAGTGCCTGCATCCTGTCTGCCGTGTGGCCTGGCACCTCCAGAGGCCGAGGTGCCTTAGAAGCCGAACCGCTCTTTCTTCCCCCAACAAGTGCTCAAGCGCTCCCAACAATTTTTAAGAGGGGGGAGTGGAAGCAGCTTGGGGCAGCTTGGCACTTTCACAGTCAAGTTGCCTTGCATCCGCCCTGCTGCTTCCAGATGCAAATGGGGTGACTGGCTGTCGGCTCAGAAATTTGCTACCACTTCAGAAGTGGTAGCTTTTCAAGCCAGCCTGCAGAGGCCGGAGGACGGGGTGAGTACGGGATGGGAACGGAAGGCAGATGTTTGTGTGTGGAAGGATTTTTTGGGGTCGATTTCAGAGGCGTCTCTGAGTTGTCCCAAAGTGCTGGTTTGTAATCACCCTATATGTCAATAAAGGAGTACACAGAATTGCAAAAGATTTTTTAAAAATCAGGAGACATAAAATGCCATGACTCCTCCTAGTGCAAAAGATGCAGGCAGCGGCAGTTGCCTTGGTCACTCAGTTCAGGAGTACCATTTTATATCTGGCCCAGAATGAAATGTAGGACATCTGAGTAAAATTTCCATTATCAGGCCAGAGATGGCAAGTGTACATGTCCTATACCTATATCAGACAGAAGATCCTCATGCAGATTAAATATTAAAACAACCAGGTAACACTCCGCATCGCTATCTTTAATAATATAAAATTTCCTATTAAAAGCACTGATTTGAGAATTTAGCAGAGCTGACTTCACAGAATATGGTAGAATATTTTCATTACTGAGTTTGTACAATATATAATACTCTTTGAAAAGATGCCCACTTCATACTATACAAGATTGCAAATGTTTGGGTACTAAATCATCATAACAAAGAGCAAAACGACCCATTTTCTAGAATCAGTGACCTTCTGCTAATACAAAACCAAGCAGAGACTTCCAGATTGAAACTGCCCCTTTCCTCAGACTTGTTTCTCCAACCTGTGGATCTCTCCCAGGGGAAACAGCTGGCAGATTTTACTGCTGCTATGGCAACCATGTCGTCAGTCTGTTGGCTTGGCAACATTGCAGCAGTACAAGATGCAGTTCAGAAAGCTCCCATTATTAACAGGAGAGCATTTTTATATTGAGCTGTAAAGCTTTCACTGCACTTTTATAAATTTAGCAATAAAAAATCCTATGCAATCTTTATTTGCCAATTTGATCATATCTTCATATTTGAAACCTTGCAATGAATTAAAATCCATTCCCTGCAGGATTGCATCAGATGGATCAAACCTCTGCAGCTGTTTCAACTGCTCAGGTGACAACCCAGCTCCCATCATGCCTTCTCCTCCAACATGGGGCTCCTTTTAAGAGGGAAAATAAAACAAGTTATTTAAATTGCTCTCCAGTTCATTCTTATTTAACTGAGAATGCAAGCTTTTATTCCTATGCTTAAGAGTCACTGCCCTGATCTGTTTCGGGCACCCTTTTACAATACCTTTTCGCTGTAAAAACCCAAACTCCTCAGGTTTGCCTTGGTGTATACTTCTATTTGGAAATATTTTCTTTTAGAAAATCTCAGACTGCAGGAATAAACATAGTGACAGTCTATGGAGAGATTCACAGAGGACGTATGTCTCTTAAGTGCAGCAGCATGAAGAAAGCTGACACTAAGAATGCACTTCAGTACTTCTTTATATACAACATAAACAATTTACATTCAGTTTAGGCTAGGGTGGCCGTACTGCTGAAGGCCAGGAGGCAATTACTCCACTGAAAAGCTCGTGTGTGTCGGGGGGTGTGCTTTTCAAGGACCTGGGATGTCAGCTGGCAAAGTAACTGAGGCTAAGAATCATGTTCACCTTTCAAGGGGAAACAAGGCAAAAGAACTATTTACTCACTACTCCACGTTCCAATCTCTAATGAATCCTGGATGACAGCCCAGAACAGGATGCCACTCAATGCTGCATTCCCCCCAATAAAAGATGGGAACTGTAGAACATGTGTTCCTGTTTCTGATAATTGGGATTTGGCAAGTAAGGATTCTGTTCTAGACAGGGAGGAAAAGTCTGTACTTTCTCTGTGCCTCATATGAGATCAACAGCAGGTTTTCTGCCTACCTCTTAAGAGGAAGAAATAAAACAGGAAGATTGGGTAAGGAAGGGATGAAAAATATTTTAAACATTAAATTTCTCAGGCATTCTTATTGAAATTGCTGAAAGTCAGCAACATGTTTTGGGATGCTATCCCAGCACATGCTGAAGTCTAGCAGTTTAGCGCTGCTGCATTCCAACATCAAATTCCAGGAGACCAAGCACCTGCCATGTATTTTTAAAGCTCTCCAGTAAAGAATTGTGTCTACCATAGCCCAGCCGCTGCACTTTCCATCTAGATCATGGACATGGCAGGGCAATGTGTAGAGAGAGTTTCTTCTTCCACTTTAAGGAAGATGCTTCATACAATACTAGTAAGCACCAGCAAAGGTTAAGAGTGAAAAATGATTCACTTTCAAAAGTGTTTTCCTTTCTGCATCCAGCAGGAACTTGCATGTATTTGATACACCTATGTAGCAGACATGCATAAATTAGTCAGTCTTGCAATGGGCTTTACAGATTTGACATTCAAGGACACATGAAGCTGACTGATGCTGAGTCTGACCACTGGTCCATCTAGGTCAGTACTGCCTACTTTGATTAACAGTGGTTCTTCAGGGTCTCATATGGAGGACTTTCATATCTAAAATTCTATAACAGGAGATGCCAGGGATTGAACCTGGAATCATCTGCACACCAAGTATATGCTCTACTGCTAAGTCAAGTTTTTGTAAATGTTGGCCCTGACTTGCGCCTGATTCTTTTAGTGCATCTTTTTTTTTGTTCCTAACAGAAATGTTATATTGGCACTTAGTGCAGTTAAAATTTAACAAAAAGGAAGCTTGGTCCAAAAGCAGATGTACCACTTCAAATACAACATACTACACTTTAACAGCAGATCCAGCATCTTCTGAAAGGCATATAAGCATGATTACAAAAATTACACAAAACCCACTATCAATTTAGAGTCGGCCTCAGCCATTTAATCCTGCAAGATTAAAAAAAATGAATCCCTTTAGCCACCCTGCCAGCAAAGGTCTGGGAAAAATGAAGTGCTCATAAAGCTGATAAAACTTTCCGAAGTCACACAATTATCTGATGCATTCTAAATATATAACTCTTTACACAATATTATAGTTTTTGAGTCATGATTTGGTGAGCAGCTCACACAATCATGTGGGACAATTAACATTTACATTACTTAATAACTGCCAAACTGCTGCTAACCCACAAAGCACCAGCACAGCCTGCTGAACCCTGTACAGGGAAGGGCAATGGAGTCATGGACGCTCATCAACACAGCTGTTTCTCAGCCCACTCTCTCTGCAGGATCAGCAGGCTGCCCAGACTCAGTTAAGTCAACAGAGACATATTTCACTTCCATCTGCGCCTCCCAGTGCCCTTTTGTAGGGGGCAAACAGGAACTCAGTGACAGGAAAATGTTTCGCAGGCCTCTCTTCTGCAGTTTCTCTTGTAATTTGGCAGCTAAAAGGCACACAGCTGAGCCAATGGATGCAATGTAATAGAGAGATCAGGTAAACTTCTTGCAGCAGGGCAACTTTCAAAATGGCAAAGGTCCTTTTTAATATAAACTGTCACCTCTTATTCTTTAAGGAGTTAGAAAACATAGGATACTGAAATAGAGGGACACTGGATCTCTTTCATACAACATGGAAAGCTGAGGCTCAAAGGAAGCACTGCACCCAAAGCCTTCTTGTATCACAACCAGCCCAACCAATGCAGGTTCTAGAAGGTTTTTCTGACCTTCCTATTCTCAGTATGTACATACCAGGTATAAATACCCTTATCTTTCCTATCCTGCTGTGAGAAGGTATGATATGTCAAAGGCTACAAATTCTGTGTGATTCTGTGACACAGGGACTGCAACAATCCTGTAGGATCAATTTTGCCTTGCTCATATATTTGCTCACATTAAAACAGCAACTCACTGGTTTCCCAGCCCCCCAACCAAGGGCAGGGAATCCCCCTCATCTCAGGATACCTCCTAATGCTGCTGATCAGCTGGCCAGCAGGGGGACTTACTGGTAGCAAAGACAGGCCTAGGCTGGCGTCACCAGTAAGACAGCAATGTCACTTCTGGTACAACGCAGGAAGCTCTGGTATTTGGGCAAAACTCTAAAGTAAAAATGACTTCTCGTATAGATTTTGGTCCAAATACTAGAGCATCCCTTGGCAACATTATGACGTCACTTCCAGTACACACCTGAAGTGAAATCATCAGTTAACACTGGCAGAGGCCTCTCTTTATTGCCAGCACATCCTCACCATTTGCCAGTTGTCGGAATACCTGCAACCCTAGCAACTCATTCTGAGGATTTTCTACAAAATTTAAGATAAGACTGATCTTCTTTGTGGTCTCTGTGCTTCACACTCATGGGAAAGAGCGCCTGTGCCGATCCCCGAATCGGTACCTAAAAAGTCCGGGATTTTTTTTCGTGCTCAGCACCAATGGGCATGCACAGGCGTTCCAGTGCGTATGCTTGCCAGTGCCAGCGCAAGGATCCTGCCAATTCCTTTCTGACCGCTGCGCTGAGAGGATCTCCTTTCGTGTCCCCGGTCGGTAAAGTAATCTTAGGATTGCCTTCCTTGTTGTATATAGCCTGTTTGTTATTTTCTTAGTGTAGTTAGTCAGTTAGTTAGTTGTTAGATAGTTAGTGTTGTAAAAAAAAAAATGTTGGACTTGCCCTTCTGGGCCCAGTTTCCCCCCGTTTTTCTCCTCAGAGACTTTCCTGGGTGGGTTTTTTCCTTGGCGTCTAGGGAAAGATGTTGGGATTTTTTTAAGAGGTGTCGCTCCTGTGGGAAGAAGATTGTCCCCCCCTGACGGCCATTCCCTCTGTCTCCTTTGTTTGGGCGAGGGACATCACGTGGATTCTTGCTCGCACTGCCTGAGTTTTTCCAAACAAACTCGCAAGAATCGAGCGGCAAGGCTTTCGGTTGCGTTGGTTGAGTCGGCATTTCATCCTCAAAAGATGGCACTGGGCCTGTCGGTACCGATGGGAGAGGCCATGGCCCCGATGGTCACAACGGCCGATACATCGCCGATCAGGACCTAAATGCCAGTCGAGTGCGGGCATTCCACAAAGCGATCTTCTGAAGGGTCAGTGGACACCCCAGCTAAGAAGCGTCGGGATGACTCGGGGGCCTGATCATCCGCACCAAAGAAGGTGAAATCTAAGGAGAAGCGGAAGAAGAGATCATCCTGCACTCCTTCCCCTTCTCTTGACGCTTCAATATCGATGTCGACCGCTCCACCGAGAAAGATCTTGGCATCCCCACATTGTAGCCCTTCGGTGTCGAGAGGCAGTGCTTCGCAGCAGTTGCGTCTATTGGCATCGGAGCAAGAGATCGACCTTACTCAGCGCTCCCATTCTTCAGGGTCGAGGCGTCGCAGTGAGAGCAACTCTCTCTCAGAGGTGGTGTCGGCACCGCTGGAGCCATTGGCACCGCTGGATCAGGCAAGAGGTCAGAGAGAGCTGGAACCAACTACCATAGCTCGCCGCTTCCCACCGCTTCCACCGTGGGAGCAGTGCCAGTGGCCTCCCTAAGCCTATCCATACCCGCCGTACCAATGGTACCCCCCTCGTGAGTTTGCAGATTGGGACCAGCAATCCGAGGCATCCCATATGTCGAGGCTTTCCCAGCACTCTAGGCGATGTCCCTCGGCATCGATGTCTGTCCCGCCCAAAAGACGCGGTGTGGTGGTGGAGGAAGTCCAGCCTAGGTTGTCGGTGTCGATCCGGTCACCCGTCAGAAAGTCAACGCCGGTGCTCTCGGAACATTCTTTGAGGAGAGAGTCTTCATTGTCGGTCTCCAAGGTTGGTATCGACAATCTGGACAGGGCTTTGGAACCTTCGCCAGTGTCTCATACAGCTGAGGATCTTCCCATTTCACCATCGGAGGATCTAAAGTCGTATGGGGACCTGGTGAAGAGAATGGCACTCTTCCTCGCTCTCCCAGTGACACAACTGCAACCCATGGTAGACGACACCGTATTCAACATCATGCAGCGGGCTACGTCTACAGCGGTTGCCCTGCCCGTTATGAAGGTCATCTTAAAGGTGGTGAAGGAGCCCTGGGCGAAGCCTGCTTCTACACCTGTGTCATCAAGAAGGTTGGACCACATGTACCGCATCCAAGAGGCTGGTGCTGAATTTCTCTTCACGCATCCAAAGCCCAATTCGGTGGTCGTATCCTCCTCGTCAAAGGCCCACAAGACGCTCTCCTATCCACCAGACAAGGAGGGAAAGAAGCAGGAAAACGTTGGGAGGAAGTTTTATTCTGCTGGGGCGCTGGGAGTAAAGGTATCTAACTATGCTGCATGCATGGCTAGATACCAATACTCAGTGTGGGAACAACTTGCCCCCCTCTTGTCTTCCCTGAGTGAGGAAAAGAGGTCTGCTGCAAAGAAGCTGCAGAAGGAAGGTTTTGCTGTAGCCAAACAACAACTGGCTGCAGCAAATCATATGGTGGACGTCTCAGCAAAAACCATCACGTCTGCTGTCTGCCTCCGCCGCCACTCCTGGCTCAGGTCAACGGCCCTCCAGCAAGACACCAGGGCCTTCGTTGAAGATCTGCCCTTCGAGGGCGAAGGCCTCTTCAGCTCAACCACTGACAATGCTCTCCAGAAAATGGATAAAAGCATAAAAACCTCCAGGAACCTGGGTGTCCCGGCGTCTTCCAGAGCTGCAAAACCAAAACAGTGGAACATACCTTGGTCAAAGAAGCCATATCAAAAGTTCTCCCCGGAAGAGCAGTGGAGTCCTCGCTCTGCCCAACCTGAGAGTAGGTCCCCATACAGGGGGAACAACAGAAACTGCTATGCTTCTGCACACACCACCAGCAAGTCCAAGGGCGCTCGCCCTCAAAAGCAGGGCCTTTGACTTTCTGGTAGCACGCGTCACCATCCCCACTTCTTCACCTATCCGCCTCCGCCCATTCCTGTCGGCCTGGGAGTCCATCTCTACAGACAGATGGGCGCTTTCCATCGTCACGGAAGGCTACAAAATAGATTTTGCTCAGATTCCGAACCAATCTGTGGTAATCACCACACCCCCTTCCCCACCTCTGCTGGTGGAGGTGAGCAACCTCCTATAGAAACACGCCGTAGAATGGGTCCTGGTGGAGGCCAGGACGGGAGCCTTCTACTCTCGTTACTTCCTGGTTCCCAAGCGGGACGGAGGGTGAGGCCAATCATGGACCTTCGGAATCTGAACAAGTTTATTCTGTACCAGAAGTTAAGAATGTCCACTCTGCAAACCATTCTGCCCGTCATCAACCAAGGGGACTGGATGGCAATGCTGGACCTCAAGAATGCCTACTTCCACGTCAGCATCCATCCTGCGTTCAGACGTTTCCTTCGGTTTACAGTAGGTTCTCAACACTTCCAGTTCAAGGCCCTTCCTTTTGGTCTGTCCACTGCACCTCGCGTGTTCACGAAGATGATGAGCATTGTGGCAGCCCACCTCCGGCTTCAAGGGATAGGCGTCTTTCTATACATCAACAATTGGCTCCTTGTGGCAGAGTCGAAGGAGAGTTTGTCAAAACATATTGCCACCACTCTACGTCTTCTTCACACCCTGGGTCTGCAGGTCAATTTGGAGAAATCACACCTTACTCCATCACGGACAGTTCAGTTCATAGGGGCTTTGCTGGATACGAACCTTCATCGCGCTTTTCTGCCTCAGCAGAGAGCGATGGACATTATCAATCTTGTCGAACTTCTGCAGAGTCGAAAGTGGGGCACAGCGCAGCAGCTGCAGTGGATGCTGGGGCTGATGATGAGAGGCCTACAACTTTGGTTTCTTCATCAGTTTCGACCGTTAAGGGACTCACCTCAAAAGAGGTTTGTAATTCCACCTGTGACACTTCAAACACTGCAATGATGGAAATCAAAGGACAACATTTGTCAGGGAGCTCCCTTCCACCTACCTGTACCAACAGTGACGATCACAACAGATGCATCTTTATGGGGCTGGGGGGCCCACATGGATGCTCTGTGTGTGGGGGGCCCTTGGCCTTTGAAATTGACTCACTGCCATATAATTTACCTGGAACTGCTGGCAGTTCATTTTGCTCTTCGATCCTTCCGCCCCATGGCGCCGGGGAAGGTTGTTGCTCTGCTAACGGACAATACCACTGCCCTGTGTTACATCAACAGACAGGGAGGGACAGTTTCTCGACGGCTCTACACGCTGGGACTGGAACTGTGGTCGGAGTGCCTGGACCACGACATCTTCGTGAAGGCTGTGCATCTCCCAGGGTGCTCAACCTGCAAGCAAACTCTCTTAGCAGGGGTGCGGCTCCCCCGCATGAGTGGGAGATACAGTGGCGCTTCCTTCAACCCGTGTTTCAGCTCTGGGGGTATCCTCAGGTGGATGTCTTTGCCACAGCCGAGAACCGGAAGTGTCCTCTGTTTTGCTCCAGAGGGGTCTCGGATCCAGAGTCGTTGGGAGAGGTCTGCTGTTCCACTCGAAGATCTACAGTTACAGGTAAGCAACCTGTCTTTCCAGAATAAACTATACTGAATGAACATTATCAATATATTTTGCATAATTTATTCTGCTTCTGACATCCAGGTGTTAAAATATTTTGGATTTCAAAACATTCAAAATCAAACAGATCTGCAACATCAAAGTCTTCCACTCATATATGGTAGGATCCAATCCAGTGTTTTCTCTACTAACCTCAAGAACTAGAAACATGCATCGTCACAAAAACGTATAGTCAAAAATCTACATCACATACTAACAGTGTTCCCTCTAAGCTGAGTTAGCGTGAGCTGGCTCACAGATTTTTAGCCTCCAGCTCACACATTTTTGTCTTAGCTCAGAAAGGGGAACCCTCAGAGCACACTCATTTAGGCAGTAGCTCACAACTTTAGTGCCAGTAGCTCACAACTTTAATGCCAATGGCTAACAAAGTAGAATTTTCGCTCACAAGACTCTGCAGCTTAGAGAGAACATTGCATACCAACTACTGCATGTGCAATGATCCTGCAAAAACAGACTTATCATAAAGGCAGCCTGCAACCTACTCATGGCCATGCTATTCTTTTTCTCAGAGGTGTTTCCTGCCATAGTGATGCATATTATCCTACACACACCAACGATGTATGGGAACTTTACAAATATTACAACAGTTTTCTTCCCCTGGGTGATGAAATTATATAAAAACAAGGAATGTTTTAGAATCATTTTAGTCATAATACAGTCACTCACTGTTAATACATGAAGCTGCTTGATATTGAATCAGACAACTTGTCTATCACACTCAGTGATAGAGCCAGTGTGGTGTAGTGGTAAAGAGCAGTGGACTTTAACCTGAAGAGCCAGGTTTGATTCCCCTCTCCTCCAACATAAAGCCTGCCAGGTGACCTTGGGCCAGTCACAGTTCTTGCAGAACTCTCTCAGCTTCACCTACCTCACAGGGTGTCTGTTATGGGGAGAGGAAGGTGATTCTAAGCTGCTCTGACTCCTTTGGGTAGTGAAAAGCAGAGTCTAAAAACCAACCCTTCTTCAGTATTTAGGTGGGTAGTCATTAGGGGTGAGCGCTCAGCATAAACTGAGCCGGAAAAATACCCAATAAATACCTTATCAGTATTTATTGGGTATTTTCTTAGCCAATCATTGAGGGGGTTACTGATTCAGCTTGGAGAAGGCATTTAAACAGACTGTCTCTTTAAATGCCTTCTTCCCACTGGAAACATGGAACACCTTCTTCTCAAGCCCACAGAATTGGACCCCCAGTCCAGTCTTTTAAAAACTTTTTTGGGAAGGGCTGAGGAGATGCACCAGCAGCTATGCTGCAAATCTGGTGTCTCTACCTCAAAAAAACAGCTCCTCAGAGCCCCAGATACCCCCAGATCAATTCTCCATTATAACCTATAATGGACTATAATGGTCCCCATAGGGTACAATAGAGCCAAAAAAAATTGGCAATCTCTAATATTTTCTGAGTCACACCCTTAATAGCCAGTTAGTCTGTAGTAGAACAAAAATTGAGACCAGTAGTACCTTAAAGACCAACAATATTTTACAGGATATACACTTCTGTGAGTCAAAATGCATTTCATCAGATACCTTTTTTAGTATTTGTCTACTCTGACAGGCGGCAGCTCTCCAGGGTCTCAGGTAGGGCCTTTCCTATCAATTACTAACTGATCCTTTTAATTGGAGATGCCAGAGATTGGACCTGGGACCTTCTGCATGCAAAGCACTGAGCCACAACATCTTCCCCTCCATGGATAAAAGGCAAAGAAGAACAAACATTATCAGATCTTTATACCTGCAGCTACCAAGAAATACAGCAAGTTGAAGGCACTGTGGACTGTGACACACCCCACTTCCCCCCCCCCCCCATCAAACTCATTCTTCCTTCTTTTCCTAAGTCAATAATCTTGTCATTCAGCAAAAGAAAAGATAACCTTTACATACTACATTATGAATTTTAAAAATGAACACATTTTCACCTGTGATTGAAGCTGAAGACATGGGAAATTCTGCAGCACCCAAGCAACTTGCTCCTCATTTTCTGAAAGTGTAATTGTGCAAGTACTGTATATCAGGATCCCCCCTGGTTTCAGAAGCTGTACTGCCTATCGACAAAACACACTGTTGAGATCATCAGCATTTCATATGCAAAAGTAAAATACAGACTAGGACAGAAGAGTCTCTGAAGCACATAAATATATCACGTTCATTTAGTTAGGAAGAAAGACCACTTCACAAGAGAGATAACTCCCAAATGAAGTTTGTTAGAGGTCACCTTTATATGGTGGATGTTCCACATAAAATAAGCCCTTTGTGTTGTACCAGCTTGCCACACAGACTGGCCCTGAATGCATACTACAGCTAACAATTCCTTGGGCAGCCTATGTTAGAATGGATGCAAACTACGTAATGTGGGACAATCCATGTGTCAGGCACTAATGTCTTACTTTGTAAAAGCATCTATATCATGAGAGGCAACTCTAGGACTTCCATGTATTCAGTAGACCAGGATTACATTCCAGGAGTTTGCAAACACTAGCCCTGAGGTTGCAACGTCTCCTTTGGAGTGTTACAATTAAAACAGCTTGAAAACGTTTATCCCAAACCATTCAAGCTATCACTATCCCATACCAAACAGTCTGACAGAAAAATCATACATCTTGGATGTTTTGAAATCTGACTGGTTTCCAACAGATATTCACCGAAAGTGCAACAGTAATTGCATCTTCTTTAGAAAAACCTGAATCTCCATGTTAAAGCTGACCCTTGTTAAACAAATATCCCAAGGGTTCTGGCTCAGCTGGCTCAATACGCGAGAAAACAGCTGAATAAATCATGACTGTTGCCATTCCCAACATCTCTGAGAACATCATGAGATTAAAGGAAGATGTCTTGGGATAAGTCAGAGGGCAGCAGGCCATCTTCCCACTGGATCTGCTGAAGGACTAATTCAGCCCAAATGGGTTCTTCCTATTCTGCTGATGTAATCTCAGCTGACTTTTGGCAGCCATGGTTAAACTTCCGGTGAGATAGAAATTTTAATAAATATATATTTTTTGTTCTTTTTGGAAAGTAGGGCCATGTTCTCTGTACTCTTAACTAGTATCATGCCCAAACCCTACAGATGGGATAGACTAGCAATCCAAATAAATAAATACATTTGTTTAGGCAAAGATTCAGAAACATACAATTCTCAAAAATTTATGGGTAAATACTAAAGACAGCCATGCTGCTAAAAAAGCATGAGGAAAGACCAAAACCTATCACAGAAGATCAAAGCCCCATTGCAGGAGGGAACAAACCCCCTGAATTTTTACATTTTGACACAAGTGTTTCTTAATGTTCTTTTTTCCAAGATGTGTTGGCTTTTTAGATAGATGTAGCTTAACTATATCCTACTTCAAATGCTGCTCTTTATTAAGAAAGAAAAGGCATCTCCTGCCTCCTACTAGCCCGTCACAGGTGTCACAAGGTAGGCATGCCATAGAAAAGATGACTGACGTGCCTGTTCCCAATTCATGAAGGGTGAGTGGTCATGGTGTCCTCACTTGTGTGTGTAGCTAAAGCTAAGAGTTACTTTGCCAACAACTGAAATATTTGTAAAAGAAATCTTTAGAGTGGATCATTGCTGAGCTCAGGAACCTCCATAAAGAATTCCAGTGCAATCACTGGATAGTGGTACCAGCCTCATAGCAGAGACTTGTTTAGGGGCTGCTGAAACTGCAGTTTTCGTTTCAGTTCATCGCACCAAGATGAGGCAGAGCAAAGGGTGCTCCAAAGATGCATTGTACTTGTGTGTGTGTATAGGAGTGCTTAAGAATTCTCTGCCAACTAACTTCCAATCTAATAACAGCAGCTGAAATTTGATGAAGGAAGCGGCTAGGTCTCAGTTTTTCAAAGGTGAAGCTACAAGTCTGCAGCATTCTTTAGGCTGTTTTTTAAATAATTAACACATACCACTCTGAGGAGCTTCCGCTGCAAGGGCTGATAAGAAGTCACTTCCTTTAAAGACCAGGAATAAGCCATATTTGGCCTCTGCCCCATCCCACTACAGGGAGCATCAAGAAGTATTCGATCAAATGTCTCTTGTAAAAATGGAGGCCCGCCTGGAAAAACAAAAGTCAACCTGGCAGGAACTGCAGCCAATTTTTGTTTCACACACAAACATTTTAAAAAATGAACATACATGTTCTTTCTCTTTTTACTGTGTGGAAGCTTAACAGAACAATATGCTTAAACTGTCTAGTGAACAGTATGTTTAAACATTCCAGTCTTGGTATTGATCATATGCAATTCATCACCAACTCCAAAGGCAATCGTACTTGCCTGGATTTCAAATTCTTTAGTAAGTGCTGGCAAGTTACCATTATGTTTAGACAAAGGAAGCAAACGTTCCATCAAACCTTTCTACTGATGCCAAGTGAAGACTTGATTTAAGTGCTGGTATACATGCAACCAAGAAATGTAGCACACACCAATTGCCGCTGGTGTCAGATGCAGTGAACACCAGCCATTTATAAATTATGTATTTGTAAAAGTGAAAAATATATGGTAAAGAACAAGGGCATTAAAGGGAGAGCCCAAAAGGTTTTCTGTGTACCTACCAATTGTATTGAAATAGTGCAGAAAAGGCAGGGCACCTTTTGGAAAAATGCACCTGTTCACTATATGGCAATAAATAAAGGTAGGATTATGATACAGAAAGACAGGCTATGGTTTTACACACATATTACTGATGAATGGATATTTTTTTTAAAAAAGGATATATACAGTATAGATGTTTCACAAACATTTTTTCAGGTTTCAAAGATTTTTATAAAAACTGGCAGAGTTAACTGCATTAATAAAGTAGTCTCGTCATTGTTCCCTTTTGAAAATGTAACCAATAAAAAGAAGAAGAAAACCATATTACCTTTCTCACATTCTGTCTGGCCAGTAGCAAGTGTCTTAGTACTATCATAACAAAATGTTTTAATACAATTCAGCTTCAGCAATGCAGCATTTTGACTAATCTTCTTGACTTTATCTGCTATCTTGTCTATGGCAATTACTTCCCCCTGAAAAATACAGTGAAAATCAAAAAGTATAAATGATTTCAAAATGATAAGTTCTTACTAAAAATCTTGCGTACTAAATTCTTTAGTAAACTGTCCAGGTCACATATACCATTTCAAGTAATGATGAGGGTACAACTACAAAGTACCAACACTGTGAGATAAACTCTTTGATACAGTCCCATTTTACTATGGCTATTGCTCTGTATGAGATGTTTGGACACAGATCATAGAGCATGGGACAAACGTTCAATCATTTCATTTATTTAAAATATTTATGCATCTGCTTTAACCTGTGAGCCTCAGGATGCAAGGTGGGTAAGAACCATATAACAACAATACCAAACAACTGAATAAAAACAAACATTAAAACAGATCTACACTACATTAAGGCTATATTAAAAACCAATCTATAAAAATGGTGAGGTGCAAAATCTGTCATGATACCTGCCATGTCTACGATAATTAGCATTTTATAGCTTTTCAGTGTTTAAAGCCCTTCATATGCAATGTGAACCTAAGCAGGGTCAGCCATGGTTAGTACGTGGCCGGGAAATCACCAAGAAGTGCAACATAGTGGTTAAGAGCGTCAGATGAGTATCTGGAAGACCCAGGTTCAAATCTCCTTTCTCAGCCTAACCTAGCTCACAGGGCTGTTGTGAGGATAAAATGGAGAAGAGGGGAATCATGGGGAGAAAGGTGGGGTATAAATGCATTTAAATAAATAAATGCCAGGACTGCTACACAAAGAAAAGCAATGGCCAACCACCTCTGCTCATCTGCCTTGAAAAACTCATGAGGGGTCACCATTAACTGGTTTTAACCTGGTGGCATCTTTTAAACAGGCAAACAGCAGTGTTTATGGGACATAATGACATGCTAACTTAGCAAAAAAATGTGTCCATTAAAATAAAGCAAACAGATGGAAACAAACAGCAACACAATTCATGAACAAACACTATTAAGTAAATAGTTATTTCTTGTAAATGTCATGACTCTACTTTGTGAATGATTTCATTATTGTAAGTAATTTCTCCACAACGAAAAGCTGAACATTCCCTATCCAGTTAAAAAAGGGAGATAGCTCAAAGAGTGGAATGATCCCTGGTCTGGTTTAGTTAGAAACTGCCTGATGAAACCTGAAAGGTCAGTAAAACTCAAGAAAGTGTACCAATGTGTTTAGTGAAGGAATTTGTGGACTAGATAGTGTATCCCTGGCTTCTGGAAACAAAAA
This sequence comes from Heteronotia binoei, assembly GCF_032191835.1. Taxonomy (NCBI): domain Eukaryota; kingdom Metazoa; phylum Chordata; class Lepidosauria; order Squamata; family Gekkonidae; genus Heteronotia; species Heteronotia binoei. Next base: position 36,779,410 of record NC_083232.1, on the reverse strand, counting down.
GATACAGTTAAACTCAATAAAGAATTCTGGAGTGCTTAGGAAACACTGAAACAAAAGCCTCTCATCTTAAAGACTATGAAAAGCTTTAAAAACTCTCAATTGTTTGAAAGATGTGAGCTGTAATCTGTGCTTATACTGATGTACCTCAGAGTTAATTATTGATTTACCTCAGACATTTTACCCCTGATTTCACCTGACCTTTTGCCCACTACATTGAATAAAATATTTTGTTATTTTTTAACTGTAAAAAGCCTTTTGTGTACCATTTCAGTAGTTTAAGAAGAATACATTAAATAAAAAGGGCTGCTCAGTCAGAAAGGGAAAGAAAAATGGAGGGAAAATTCTGTCTCTACGGGAGGGAAGTGAGCACATCATATAAGAAAATAAACAAAATTATTTTAATGTGGCAACATGTTCACTTGGGATACCAACTATATATCTAAATATTAGGGTTGCAAGGTCCCTCGGATGAGCAGGTGGGGAATGGGAGGAGGAGTAACCTACCAGGACCAGGGAGGAAAGAAGCCAGAAATAAACATGACATGTCTACATCATCCAGAACTAATGTAGGCATGTCAGGGACATCACTCTAGTTTGTGGGCAAAACTCTATGGTAGTCTTAGCTTCTTAACATAGAGTTTTGATCAAAAACTTGAATGTTGCCCCCCTCCCTCAATGTCACCAATGTGTCTATATCACTTTGGGGGGAGATGCAGGCACATTACATTTATTTTCAGTTTCTTGTCTGTTTGGAGGGGTAATTTCCTCCAGATCCTGATAGCCCTGAATTGAGGGGAGGGGCTCCAAACCAGGGGATCCCCTGCCCCCAGCCAGGGACTGGCAACCCTACCAGATATAAACTCCAAGGATGCTGAAATTTAATTTGAAGAAAGATATGCACAGAAAACCTGTTATCTGCAACTTGTTAAATCAAAATGCTGGCCAAAGTTGCTGGAAATGATGAATATAGGACACCCTCTTTATGAACCAACCTCATTTACTTTCCAAAAGAAATGGAACGATCTACTGGATTACTCATTCTAACACAACAAGCACTCACCATTGCATCATTAAAAATTGTTTTTATTTTAAAGATCTCAGAGCACAATACTTTGTCACATTTCAGTTATTTTGATTTGAGAAAAATGAACTGAAAAATCAAATAAAAGCTGAGATTATGTACTAAAAAAGAACATTGATTGATTTGTGTTATATTCCTCACAAGCCTGTTGTATCTGTAGTTTTAAAATGTACCACTTGCCTAGCAAAACTGGACCATTTTGTTCTAAATCTGATTCTGACAGTTAACTCAAAAAAAATCTATGTTTGGTTCAATAATTTTGCTAAACTGCAGAGTCAGTCAGCAAATAAGCACTATGTTCAAATATTAATGTTGTGCTACCATGAATTATCTGTGGAGCTCAGCAGATGAGTGAAACAAACTGTGCTAATGAACCGTGGGTCAAATTTTCCTTGCTGAGACAGAAAATGTTCACTTCACTTACCTCATCATGCATTAGTGTTGCAAGATGGGTTGTTTTCCCCCCAGGAGCTGCACACATATCCAAAATTTTCTCGCCTGGCTGAGGATTTAAAACATAGCTCACAACTGAAGAGGGCAAATTCTAGCAGAAAAAGATGAGAAGGGCTTAAGAAATAAAGAATTTTGAAAGGTACATGGTTGAATGTGAATATCCCCATTTTGGTTTAATTTGTTCCTTACTATAAATGAGACCATGAATCTGGATCCAGTAACAGATGGGAGACAGTGGTGTGTAGAGGCCCCTCTCTTTCACCATCCATCCACTTCCAGCACTGCTGGTTTAACAGCTGATGGCCCAGTGGAAGTGGGCTTTTGCCCATCTCCATTGCTGCCACCTCAGTGGCCATTTTGGTGGTGAGACAGCAGAAGCTTCTTCCTGTCAACTGGCCACAACCCAGGATCCCTTGAAAGGGGGCAGGTCAAGCAAAACCAAAACCAAAAAGGTAGACGTGTGAGTCCTCACACCCCAGCATAGTGTCACCACCAGCCCTTTTCTACTATCCAGATAGTTAGAAACCAAGAGACAAAGTCTCAGGCCCTCCTGGAGCTAAAATACAAGAAAGACACCATTGGAAGGTAGGACACTTACAAGGGAAATTTCACAAAACAATTAATCTGGTAGTTGTAGATAATGAGTGTGAAAGTACTGGATTCACACTGAACTCCACAAAAATATAAGTGATTTATTTTGAAATTGTGCAGAAATAGTCAATAAAAGAGCCATGAGCAGTGAGTATAAAAATTACAAAGCTTTAAGTGTAACTAAGAACATTTACACACATTGGTTCAAGATCCAGAAGTTATCAAAAGAGGACTGAGCCCAATAAGGTCCCAAACTTCAACAGCCAAGACAAGGTTTCCAGTCAATAAGACCCATACAAAACAAGTGTCCCAAAGTCAAATGAAAGCCGAACAAAGGACAAAACTAGAATGAAAAACTTTTACTGTATACCTAAAGACCTGCTTTGACCTGATTCTAATTAGCTAATCAAAGTGATGTAACTTAACCATCAAGACTGTGGTTAAGCAGGTGAGCTGAGCAATCAGAGGGGTTTCCCAATTAACCTGGACACCCTGCAGCTGTGGTGGGTTCAACTAAACCAGGGGTGTCAAACACGCAGCCCAGGGGCCAAATAAGGCCCCTGAGCAACTGGCTCTCGTCTGCTTTCTTCTCCATCTCTCTTGCTACAGAGCAAAACCTCTATTTTCTCCATTGGTTGAGAGCCAGAGTTTCCTTTGCCCAGTTCCCTGGATCCCATGGGAGAAATACAAAGAAAGCACCTTTAAGACCAACGAGTGCTAATATTTTAAGCATGTTTTATTTTAAGTTTTTTTTAAAAATCTTTAATTGTGTTTGTCTGTGTCCTATAAAAAGTTTGTATCTCTGCTACTTAATCTTAAATAGGTACACATACGGCCCGGCCCAACATGGCCCAGCCCAACAAGGTCTCGTTTATGTCAGATCTGGCCCTCATAACAAATGAGTTTGATGCCCCTAAACTAAACAAACATTGTATTCCACCCATGAGCTCAGGCACTAAGATGGAATACACCCTCCAAGATTCTCATGTTCTTGAAGCTACCAGGCCTAATGGTGTGACTTGCAGCCTCATTACCTCCCATTTCTCTTATCTGAGTCTTTGAAGCTACAAGCAGGTTGCTACGTTTCAGAGAAAGAAACTTCATCTTCTACTAGGCCTCAGACTGTACCACTGTTTGAAATTTGAACAAGAAGCTGCATAAAGGAACCAATTTCTTGACACTTCCTGTCTCCACTGCTGCCCTAGCACCAATGTCTGCAGTGGTGGTAGTGGGCAGCAGAGACTCCAAAGCTGCCCACCTCCAAAGCTGCCACTTTTGTGTTGCCCCTGAAAGCCCCTATAGCCTCTCCCTTTATTCTGCTTCCCTCCCACTCAACAGCCACCTTACATTTACCTGTCCTACAGCCTTCAGCTTGCCATCCTTCCCTCCCCCTGGCAGCCTCTACTCAGAAAACTATGGCCTAGTTGGGTAATACTGGCTGCTGGGCCAGGGTCAGGTACATTGGAAAGACCAGCACAAATTTGTGAAGGGCACCTAATTTTCCCCTTAAATACCCTTACCCACACTACTTCTTTCCCACCTCCTGGCAACCCCCATATCCTCACCTTTCCCTGATTCTTTCTCTCCTTTCCACCCACAAACACATTTTGTCTGCCCCCCATCTTCAGCTGTATAGTCTGTCTATATAGTCTGTCATTTATAGTCTGTCTTTCTTCACAGTGGGGACTCAAAGCAGCTTAAATCAGTCTCTTCTCCATTTTATCCTCACAACAACCCTGTGAGTTAAGAAAGGCTGACAACTGGCCCAAAGTCATCCAGTAAGCTCCCATGGCACAGTGGTGAAACAAACCTAGGTCTCCTGGTCTGAAACTCTAACCACTGCACCACACTGGCTTTTGTGGTATGGTTGCTGTTGAACAGTAGCAAGCAGCGAGCTCTAGGTTAGTTATGCAAGATGTGTGAAAGCAAGAAGCCTGATGGTTGCTGGTGTGCTTGGCTCCAATGAATCCTCCCTCCAAAAGAGCTCTAGAAACGGCCCTGGTCCCAGCCCTGCCTTTTTTTTGACAGAAACCAAAGCTGGAAGGCTGGCAATACAGCATGATTGACCACCAATGGCCACTGAGAGCCTTCATTTTTAAAGCTAGAGGTGCTGCTTCTATTATTTGTAGGTTAACCCGACCCCTTTAGCTTTCAGATTTTTTTGTAAACTTTGGCTGTTTTCAGATTTGTAGAAAAATCTGTCTTGTCTGTCCATGGCTCCAGTCTCTTAATGTAAGTATCTACAGATTCGGCCATGCTGAAAATAAAGTATATTAGAGATAAGAGATACCTATATTAATTTTCCCTTAGAACATATACACAGAAACACTGAAAGTCATTTATAAAGCAATACATATTATCTAACATTGATTGTGGTGAAAACGTTAAATCAATGGTATGAAACATTAGCAGAACAGTGAGCATCAATATATTTTTGCTCCCACTTCTCAAATAGTCACATGATATTTGTTTTTCATCAGCACACTCCTACATTGGGAGGGACAGTGGCTCAGTGGTAGAGCATCTGCTTCGTAAGCAGAAGGTCCCAGGTTCAATCCTCGGCATCTTCAACTAAAAAGGGTCCAGGCAAATAGGTGTGAAAAATCTCAGCTTGAGACCCTGGAGAGCCACTGCCAGTCTGAGCAGACAATACTGACTTTGATGGACCAAGGGTCTGATTCAGTATAAGGCAGCTTCATATGTTCATATGTACATGTATGCTAAAGCTGCCCAATGGAAAATGTTACACAATGAACTATTCACATGAGAGCATCACTTGATGCTCTCATTTAAATAAATGTAAATACTTCACTGAAACATGGAGTTTCATGTGTATGAGCTGACTAGGAGACTTGGAAATGCTGTCTATAGCGATCAATGATGGCTTACTCATTTATGCAGGTTATCAGCTAACACTACAAGTAAGAAACAAGCATACATAGCTCTGGAAAATTTCGTATCTCAATCCCAGTACAAGGCTGTAATAAAAAATACTAATAATCTTATATTTAAAGTGTGACCACTACAATCAATATTACTTTTGGAGAAGGAGCTGTTCCACAGCTAAAAGAAAACAAAGAAATAATGAATATATGGAGGGAGGCTGTGGAAGAGCAACTTTTCTTTTCTTTTTTTTAAAAAACATAAAATTTCCAGAGTGACTTTTTCTTCATCTTTTAAAGCAGGGGTGGCCAACAGTAGCTCTCCAGATGTTTTTTGCCTACAACTCCCATCAGTCCCAGTGATTGGCCATGCTGGCTGGGGCTGATGGGAGTTGTAGGCAAAAAAACATCTGGAGAGCTACCATTGGGCACCCCTGTTTTAAAGAATTTGTCATCAACAAAATAAATTAAATCAAAACAAACACTTTTTACTATAAATGAAACCTAGTGTAAATTACAAACATGTCTCACTTTACAAAATCAAATTAAAGCTTGTTATATTGCCTCACTTACTGGAAAGCACAGGTAATTAGAATTTTTGTTTAGGAAGCCCAAATTACTTTGCTATGTAAGACCAAACAAGACTGATCTGCTAATTCAATCGACAAACTAGTGCACCCAGCCAGTCTGGATTCAAACCAATTTCGACCAATGGGACTTGGTCATTGTTCAGCAATTTAAACAGAACTATAGCCAACATGTTTTATTTTAAAAATCGTGCCAACTGCAAACATAAAAAAGAACCAATAAATAAGTATTTTACTAATAGCTAAACCTAGTATAGGACTTTGCTTATTTATTTACTATGATGTTAAAGAGAAATATTAATATTCTGTAATATTAAAGAGTTGACAGTAAAGGCTGATACATATTATGTTCCTATGTGAATACTACACCTACATAGGAGAAAGCAGAAGCCATGTCCCATGTATGCCGCCATTTATGAAGAATGCAAGTAACTGTGGCACCATATGTATGCGCATATGCAGAAAATACACAAGCATGTTTTTCACTGTTTCCTTGAATACCTTGTGTATAGAAAACAACATTATGTTTCATAAAAGATGAACCAGGAGCATTCTCACCTAGCAAGAGCTGTTGTCACCTACGCAAGTCAAATATAAAATTCTTACAGTCAGGTTTGGACTATAAGACACATTTATTGGAAAGTTCCAATACTTTTTTAGGGACTGACCTATACTTAAGCATCTGTACTCAAAAGTACATTGTACAGCATTCAATGGGAATTACTTTCAAAAAATAGGACTGCAGCTTAATTCTAGAAAACTACAGTCATACTTAATAATTGCTTACCTGCAAAAATATGTAGCTGGATAGCACATTATCAAATGAAGGACTAAGGTAGATTGGCTCTATCATTTTTATTCCCAATCCTCTGAAAGGAACAAAACTCAATGTTAAAAACTGTGTCTACATTTCTGGAATTATGTTATACTATTGCAAAATGTCCTTATTCTAACATTCTTTAAAAAGAATTTTTATTTATTTATTTACTTTAGATTTACTTTAATGTGACATTCAATGTGACATGCTATCAGTACCACCACATAATATGCACTTGTAATTAATCCTAATTTTATATTTATGATTATAATTAGAAAAATTTCTAGCTATGAACCTTGGGGGGGGGGGTAAGAGGGCAAAGTCTCTCCTATGCCTCTTGTGTCGGGGGATCTGGCACTTGCAGCAGAGAGGAAAAGCTGCTTTTATCCCATCCCCCTTATTCACTGCACCCCTTTGATTTGTGTGTGTGTTCTGTAACCCTGAGAATGAACCAGTGTCAGAAGTGAATGCTGGAGGGAGAGAACATAAGAAAGAGCCATGAGCCTTGTGTGAATGGATCACAGGGTCCAGCCTGCTGAATCTACTATATCTGACAATGTTCTTCAAATTCCTCAAAACAGGCTATCCATTCAAAAACTGACTTTAATTTTAACCTGTGATCATTCTCTTCTGAACTTTCACATATGCCTCAAAAATGGCACAAAACAGTATAAAGGTTTGCGTTCGTGTCTTTTTTTAAAATAAAAAGAGTACATATTCTCCAATCCTAGGCCAGTCTGACACTCTCACCTAATCTACCTCATACGGTTGTGAGTATAAAAGAAGAAGAAGAAGAAGAATCATGTAAACTGTTTTGGGGTCCACTGCAGAAAAAAGTGGAATACAAATGAAATAAACCATTCAATAATTTATCATTTTTACTTACTTCAATGGGCCATTAGAATTAAAAATGTCATTGCGTCCCACTTCAGAAATCCCATTTCCAAGGAAAACTTTGGTCCCCAGAAATTCTTTGGCTCCTCTTTTACATTTCCCTTCAATATCAGAGTATACAGAAACCACATCACCAGCTTTCATCACTGGGGAGAGAAAAGACAGAACATTTCCAATTATATTTTACTTGGCACAAGAACAATGGTCAAATCATTAGAGACATCTGCTAGGACATGCACTCCAGCCCTATGTACTTGCAAGAAAATATTTCAGGTCAGGACTAGCTCTGGAACATGGCTATTCCACATGCACACTTGGCAGCATTTCCTATGTCTTTAAAATAAAAAAGTACATCTCAGTCTTCCAATAAAGTAAAAAAATCCCAATGTTCAATCTATAAAAGACACACTTTAATACAAAGAGGCTTATATTAGAAGAGCTGGAGTGGAAATGGAAAAGCAGCAGGAACTTATGTCTGCCTTTCTTTCAAATACACAGAACAAAATCATTTCCTTTGTTATAAAATATATTCCTTAATGAGAATTCTTAAGACTTTTACCATTTACATCTTCCTAATCTGAGGCATGGCTTCTCACAACTGTCTGAATTGTAAGGACCAAGCAGCTGTCAACTCTTTCAAGGGTTTTTCAGGAGAAGGAGAAGAAGGAGGAGGAGAAGGAGATTGGATTTATACCCTTCCCTTCACTACTGAGACATACATAGCTGACTACTTGGAGAAGAATGTCAATGGGCATTCAGAAAGCCATCCAAATGCGCATCCCACAGAAAGTAATTGCATAACTATTCAGATGTGGGGCAAAAGACTTGCCACACAGTGCTGAAAAGATTAGGAGGGCCACAGTGATGTAGTGGTTTGAAGGCTAGCCTAGCATCCAGGAGACCTCAGTTCTAATCTTCATTGTCCCATGGAAGCCAGCAGGGTGACCTTGGGCCAGTCACATATTTTTATCCTAACTTGCCTTACAGGATCATTTTGAGGATAAATGGAGGAAAGAACAAGGTAAACCACTTTGGGTCCCCACTGAGGAGAACACATGGTTAAAAAATAATCTGCCAACACAGCAGAGAAACATAGGAAGCGTTGCCTGGCTGACTACACAAAACAGACACATCCTCTGTTTCCCCCATTTGGAGTGAAACAGAAGAGCTTTGTTTGTCTCAGAGCTATCATATAGACTTGATCCTTTTGTTTGCAATAATGCAGCAAACAAAAAAGCAGCCTAAAAAAGATGTTGGAAATTCTAACAAGTAAATCTCAGTAAAGCCTGTTACAGCAGTAAAAAAAAGAGACATACATACAAAAGGTGAATATCCAAAGAGACAGTATCTTTCAATTAAGTATTTCCCCCCCTGAAATCCTACAGAAAGATAAGGAAAAATTCTTACACTTTGACGTGGATATAATTCCAGGGGCATACACATGCGCTCCTCGAAGCACTGCATTCCCACACTGGGAACCAACAATTACCTGGTTTGTCAATTCTTGCAGATCCTTTCTGGGGGGAGGGAAGAAACATTTAATGAAGGAAATCTAGTAATGCTTGGATGAAAGTTGAATGACATTCATGAGGTCAGGATACACAATAAATATGATACATAGGGCTGTGCAATTTGCAGCTCACTAGCTCATCTGAGTTGAACAGTAACTGCACCCATCTCTCTGCACCATCCACTCCGCTGTGCCATCCCATTCAGCCACTTCTGCCATTGCTGCCCACCCGTTTTGCTTCCACTGTACTTCCTTGGTTTGATCTTTGTGGCCACTGCTGCTTTTAAGCAAAAAAATAGTTGTACATTCTCTCTGTCTCACTCGTGAGTTGTATATTTGACATCTGAAAGGGAGTCTTGTAAAACTAAGGCACGCTTTTAAAAACAAAATAAAAACACACAGCATTTAAAGGAAAGTAAACTCTACGGGTAGGTATGTTATTATGGTGAATTATCATTTGAGTTACTGAAGATTAAATATAATACCTAACATTTATAACATTAAAATACTGAAAACGACCAACCTGGGTCCAATAATAGGAATAAGTAAAATGTCAGGAAGTTTTGGATGCTGAAGAAGAGGAACACTGAAACCTTTATATTGCTACAAGTTAAAAGAGAGAAATGTGCATAATTTAATTATAAATAGCCTGTAGTATTAGAAACATTTGATTTTTCATCATTAGGAAGGTCTAGACAAAACTCAAATAAATAATTAAAAAGGAATCTAAAACATTAGAAGCATTTTATTGTTCATAATACATTTAAGCTTTTATTTGGGATCAGGGATTTTTTGCTGAAAAAGCCCAGCAGGAACTCATTTGCATAATAGGCCACAAACCCTGATGCCAGCCAACCGGAACTGTGTTTCTGTGTGTTCCTGCTCAAAAAAACCCCTTTATTTACGCTCAGAATATAGCAAATGCAAGACAGCCAAAATCCTAATGTATATTGCTAATGGCCAGTTCACTTTATCATGTTAGAATCACAGAAAAAGGTTTCAGCTTTACATCTTCATTCTGGACTGGATTCAGAAGAAAGTTAATGTGACGTGTTCAGGCAGTTCAAATGCACAGAAAAAGAACCATTAGAGCCCTTTTTAGGACTACTTGCACTAGAAAGTTTGTTACTCCAGATTTCAGTTGTAAATTCTTATTTTTGCTCTACACCAACTTTTCATTATCATCCACTTTTTCATTTTAGAAGTTCTTTTACTTGTTATTCACATAATACCCCTGATTTACAGTGCAATGCTAGAGTTAAACTCTTCTAGGTCCCCTGGTGTCGACAGATCTAGAATTATATGGCCAGTGGTTTAACTGATTGAAAGACAGACGGAGGGATTACACAGACCTTGCTGATCTCTTCAGAGAGTAGGCTTCTTATGTGTTCCACAGATGCCAAGTGAGTGTTCACTCGAACAGTTGTGAAAGCTGGTGGGTGAGACAAATTATTTAACAGACGCTCATATTTCCTCTCAACTTCCAGGGGACCCACACTAGAGATGAGCTTAAAACAAAAGCACACAAACAAAATACATTTGTTTAGAAATACTATGCCATGATTATGTTGCCATTCCAGAGCCAGATTTAACTCAAATTACAATTCAGTTAAACCTAAAACTTCAATGGGGATATCCGTTTATCTCCAAAAGCTTATGTATACAGATCAATGACTAGTAAGGCTGCAGTCCTAAGAAAACTTATCAGGATGAAATCGTGGGTCCAATCCTCAGCAAGTTTACTCAAGAGTACATTCCATGTTATTCAATGGGCCTTATTTCCAACAAAGTGTCCTTAGAACTTTGCCTATGAGTGCTGAAAATCAGATAGCATCCAAGTAATCTGTTTTAAACAGTTCATGAGCCATGGCCTAAGTGGTAAGTCGGGGGGGGGGGGGGAGTCTTAGAGAGCCCACTCTGAGCAGCTCCAGGTGGGGAGGGGGGCAGGGAAGCCTCTGCTGGCTCACCTGGAGCTGTTCTTAGCAAGCCGCAGAGAGTGACAGGTGGGGGAGGCAGGCAGTGAGCCTGCCTGAAGCCGCTCCAGGCAAGCTGCCGAGGGTGGGGAGGGAAGGAAGGAAGCCTCAGTTGGCTTGTCTAGAGTTGCTCCAGGCTACGAGTGAGCTGGAAAGCGGCAGGAAAGTTGGCAGGCCAGGGGCTGCACGGGCTCTGGCGAGAAAGTGTGAGGGGAGACAGGATTTCCCCAAGTGAGTCTCACAGGCTCCACTTTTCTATATACCATTAGCAACATGTGGCCCCCATCTGCGGATATCTAACTCCATGGACCATGACCACACAGATGCTAAAGAGATTTTTCTGCAAGCTTGGGGGATTCCACAGATTTCCAGAAAAATCCCAAATCCAACAAAAAATATACCGAGAGGGTTAAATTGCCCCCCAAATATAAAAACATTGTCTATGTATCTGCAGACAACACATCTACCACTGGAACTGGAAGTGGCTGCTGAAGGGAACCAGTCTGGGCCCAGCCTCCATGGTGGAGGATGCCAGGACTGGCTTCTTTCCTGGTGGTGGTAAATCAAAGGAGTGGCTCCTTGCCTGGCCATGGCAGCAGCAAATACAAGGAGAAGCTCTGGGTCAAACTGCCACAGTAGAGCACTCTGGGTGCATCTCTGGAACTGGCTGCCTCAGCAAAGCACTCTGGTTGCCACTATGATCCTGCCTGCCACGGAAGAGCATTTCAGAAGCTGCTCTGGACCTGGCCACCCCAGTGGAGCACTCTGGAAGAGACTCTGGGCCTGGCCATGATTGCAGAAGACACAGGGAGCCACTCTGCATTTGGAGCAGCTCCCATGAACCACTGCTGTCCCCACTTGGCTAAAGATGGATGGTGAGCCTTGGAACTGCTATGGAATTCCCACATAAGTCTCCCTCACCACTGAGCCTTATGTAAAAATCAGCTGCAATGGGTGGAGGGATTCCCTCCTCTGAATAGCACAGATTCCCATTTATAAATAATTATTCTCCATCAGGATCTGAGGGTGGGAAGAGTTAGAAGCCAAATAAACATTCACTATCTTGTTATGAATGTCTGCAGTTCCGGAATGTTTTAAATCAAGCATAGAATACATGAAAGAAACTGAATCAAGAAAAACAATCATTCTGTATAGCACTTTTAACATATACCTCATCGTTTTTAAATACGGCCTGCAGATATTCTTCAACCTCTGGTCTTAGTTTGATTTTGTGGAAAACAGACATCGTCCTTATTGTCTAGTGGAAAACATTTGCAATAAACAATATTTTAAGATGTCTTTCATTACGTATTTGGACATGCACAATTCATAACCAAACATAGACTCTGAAGGGTCACGTGATTTCTTTTTTTCCTGTACTGCCACAGGAGGCAGTAGTGGAAAGGGCCATCAAGTCACAGCAGACTTATAGCATAAGAACATAAGAGAAGCCATGTTGGATCAGACCAATGGCCCATCCAGTTCAACACTCTGTGTCACATAGTGGCCAAAAAACCATGTGCCATCAGGAGGTCCATCAGCAGAGCCAGAACACTAGAAGCCCTCCCACTGTTGCCCCCCCCAAGCACCAAGAATACAGAGCATTACTGCCCCAGACATCAATACCCGTGGCTAATAGCCGCTGATGGACCTCTGCTCCATATGTTTATCTAATCCCCTTTTGAAGCTGTCGATGCTGAATCCCTAGGGGTTTGATGGCAAGAGATGTTCAGAGATGGTTTGCCTTTGCCTGTCTCTTCATAGCAACCCTGGACATCCATGGTGGTCTCCCATTCATTCAAATACCAACCCAAGCCAACCCTGCTTAGCTTCCAAATTCATGCTAGATCGGGATGGCCAACGGTAGCTCTCCAGGTTTTTTTTGCCTACAACTCCCATCAGCCCCAGCCAGCATGGCCAATGGCTGGGGCTGATGGGAGTTGTAGGCAAAAAAAACCCTGGAGCTACCATTGGCCACCCCTGTGCTAGATCATGATTGCCACAGAGTATGGCTACATCACGAAGCCATCTCAACAGTGATGAAATGCAGGGTGTCCTTTCTTACGTCAGTTTTTAACTACCACTAAATCCCCAAATTATGTAAATTTACAGTAACAGATACATTTCTTGTTATATTATGGAATTGGATTATATAGGGCTATTTAATAAAGAAGGGCTATTTAACGTAAGGGCTATTTAATAAAGAAGTCCTCTAAAAGTACAGTATATTGAGTCACCTAGCATCAAGCTCCCATGCAGCAGCTTTGGTCTTCTGAGTAGTTCTGGGCAACCCCACATCTGTCTAGGGTTCACTCTGTAAGGGCTCGGCTTTTTCAAGTGCCTGCCCCATGCCTGTGGTGCGGCCTCCCAGGCTCAAGGGGACTTCTACCCTCCTGGCTTTCTGATGATGCTGTAAAACAGAAATGTGCCACAGAGCCTTTGAAGAAGCAAGTCTGGAATGAAAGGAATATGTGCAAAAAGTTATTTTAAAGTGGTGGCTTTTAAAGCTGATTAATATATTTTACTTATTTAAAAAGTGATATAAGTTTTATTGTATTTTAATGTTAACAAACCCTGGACTTAGTCAGGAATTATACCATAACAAAGGGATCAAAGAGCTATTCCAAGCCTTATTTCTCAAAATCCCATCACCAAAGATACTGTTCATCCACAACCCTGTTTCGCCTCAGGACCAGCAATCAGAAGCACATGAAACTTCTCCATAATTGAGGTTCCCAGTTGCTGATCCCTAACTGAAAGGGTGAAGTTTTGCAATTGCAAACATGTTCATAGAATCATATAGTTGGAAGGGACCTCCAGGGTCATCTAGTCCAACACCCTGCACAATGCAGGAAAGTTCAAAGTTGACATATTAATATCAGCAAGTGATGGGCTACAATTGTAATGTTTAAAACTGCAGATGCCCAGCATAAAAATATATCTTTTAGAATGTATTTTTTAACTGATGCAGATAAAGGCTTCAGAAAGCAGGGCTGTCCTCAAAAGGGCTTAGGCAAGTTTATTTCTGGGAAATGAGATACAAGCCCTAGTTAGTACTCAGAACACTGTGACCAGTTGGCATCAAGCTTTGTTTTCAAAATCTTTTATCTTTTTCAATAGTCAGGAAGCTCAGCTCCCAGCATATTTCCTCAGAAGTTGCAAGAAAACATGCAGCCTTCCTTACCTGTGTTTTCATTCACAATGTGTACTAGCTCATTTGTCTTGCTCAGTGGTTGAACTGATACTGAACATGTTCCTTTGGAAAGATTTCCAGTTCCCACCTCAGATTGAAGGGTTATGCTACTACCTCTCCCAGAACTGAACTTGTGAGGCTGCTAAAATGAAGAGGGGAGGGGAGGGGAGGAGATCAGAGCACATTCCTTTGCATGATTACTCAAAAGGCCAGTTCTGAGTTCAGTGGGGCTTGTTCTCAAACAAGTATAGAAACATGGCCCTCAAATGAAGTTTCAGTGAATGAATGGCTTGAAGTTGTGCTGTAATCCTGGCCAATTTTACGGAGCCAGTTAAACTGGATGGAGACTCAGTTCAAAAATATTGTTCATCGTTCATGCAGTTCTCACACTAAATCCCCAAATTATGTGAATTTACAGTAACAGTAAGAACTGAAGAGACTGATCTCTTTATAAGCCGGGGTGGCCAAACTGTGGCTCTTTCACACACATATTGTATGGGCCTCAAAGCCCCCACTGCCCCATCAGCCAGCTTGGAGAAGGCATTTGTCTTTTTAAATCACTTCTCCAAGCCAAGCCAGTGGACTTAGTGGCTTGGAGAATGCATTTAATGTAAACGTTGCTTTCTTTCCACCTCTCTCTCCCTCCTCCATCCCCCATCTATTTTCCTCCCTTTCTGTCTTGTGGCTCTCGAACATCTGAGATTCATGTCTTGCAGCTCTCAAATATCTGACGGTTATTCTATGCGGCTCTTATGTTAAGCAAGTTTGGCCACTCCTGTTCTAAGCAGTAGGACAGTGAAGCTGAAGCCACAGCAAAGGGGACAACCCAGTATGTTAAGGACGTTAGTCGTACACGGTATGATGAAGCTCGACGAGTAATGGTGGCACTTCCCTCTCTCCTATATCCCCACCTGCAAAATGCCTCCCTGTCCTTGTTTGCCTTCCCCACTCCTGTAATGCCATGTTTTATCCCACGAAACTGCGGCTATGTTCTTCTAACTTTGTTAGAAATACGGTTCCTCGTATCGGCCATTTCTCAACGTCTCTGACCAGCACTACTAAAAAGAATTTTTAACACCTCCCCTCCCCGCAACCGCGCGCACCCACTTGTTAGCCCGTTTCCTTTAGCCTTGAGCTTGAGGCGCAAGAAGCAATTTTTTAAAAAATGCCGCCCACCCTCTCTTGTTGCTGGGTGACAGCAGCGCCATCTCTAAGTTTTGCAGTGCAATCTTAAATGCCTACTCGGAAGTAAATCGCGTTGTATTTCAACGCGGCTTACTCCCAAGTAAGTGCTTGAACCGCATTCCTTGTTTCTCTTCCTCTCACAGCCAATGGCTGCCCTTCGTTTCCTCTCCCTATTCTAGTACCAGAAGCCGCTCCACCTACTCCGTACCTTACGCTATGCCGGGGCGTTTAGCGACATCCGGGGAAGCCAGAGCAAATGTTAGCCTAGCCCACCCTCAGCTCGTGGGCCGTCCTTTGCCACCGCCCCTCTGCTTCCTAACAGGGCGGTGCCTGCAGTCAAATTGCAGGAAGTCGCCCAGCAGGGAGCGCCTGGGTCCGCTCCGCAGTCATAATCGTGAGGGAGAAATGTTTCAGAATGTGGCTTAGCTAAAGATGTACGGCTTCTCTCGCAATTAAAAGACGAGTCTTTTAAGAAATGTCTCCTGGCTCCACCCCCAAAGTCCCCAGATATTTCTTGAATTGGACTTGGCAACCCTAGTTTTATCCCTACTTTCATTTATTACTTCTGTTTACCCTGCATTTAAGAATGCCTGTAAATAGTTGCATGTTTTAAATAAATATTTTATTTGTTTAAAAGGTAGTCCTTCTGTACCACTAAGGTTCCCCAACCGCCTTAGATCACACTACTGTTAGAGGGGAGTCCAGGGAAGGCATACAGTTGGCAAGGGTGCCAATCCTCCAGGGTTCTCCCAAAGGACTGTGGTCTCTGCGTTAACCAGGTGCTGGGTTAGCAGAGGACCTTGAGGCCACAGAACTGGCAAGGGGGTTGGGAGTCCTGTTCCTCTCAGTCAGGAACTCCTAAATTGAACAGGTGGTGGCAGCGTGCCCTAGTGGTGGGAAGAAGATAAACTCCCTCCAGGGATTGGCAACTCAAAAGGGAGTTGGCGGGACTGGGTCTGAAGGCAGATTGGGCTGGTTCCGCCATACATGGTCACAATATGATGTAGAAGTGATAGGGTAGAGCTAGGGTGCCACAAAACTTCCTGGTTGAACCAGAGACAGTCACCCAGTCTTTCAGCCTAACCTACCTCACAGGATTGTTGTGAAGATAGCATTATAGAATTATAGAGCTGGAATGGACCTCCAAGATAATCTAGTCCAACTCCCTCCACAATGCAGGGAATTCACAAATACCTCCTTCTAAGTTCACAACGGGATAACAGAAAACAACTCCATATCATCCTCTATATGACAGCTGTTCAAGTACTTGATTATATCACCTCTCAGTCATCTCCTCTCCAGGTTAAACATACCCAGCTCCTTCAGCCTTTCCTCATAGGATTTGATCTCCAGATTCCTCACCATCTTCGCTGCCCTCCTCTGGACAATAAAATGAAAGCAGAGAGGCACTTCTAGTGCTTATTTGAATAAGGTTGTGAAAATAATGCAATCAATACAAGTAAAAAAATTAATTGTAAAAATACCCCCAACTTTCCCAGAATCTTCTCAAAACCCTTAAAATATGACGTGGAGCTCCTCATAGAAAAGTGTACATGTTTTAGCCTGAATTTGACCTTGTTTGCTCAGATGATACCAATAATTTCAGCAGGATTTAATTCTGAGTTAAATCTTTGTTGCAACTGGATTCCTATATACATAGGTGAATCTTGTGCATGTTTATTAGAAAAAATAAAAAATCGCAGTATGTTCAATGGAATTTACTTTTCCATAAATGTGCAAACAATAGCAATTTCAGTCTAGATTAGACAATCTGGATTTCTGATTAAAAAAATTGTCCATCTTTGGACATGATTCTCTAAGAATACAAAATGGAACTGCTAAGCCTGTATGGTGAAACACTTTTTCTTTGCAGTCTTGGAGGGCAGATATAACAAAATACCTTTTGAAGATCATATATGCCCCTGCTGTAATGGATAGAATCTTTAGTGCATGTCCTATATGACTGCAAGGTGTACAGCATTCACCATGAAATCCTTCATTTTCCTGCAATCTTGCCTACCACTCTTAATCAAAAAATGCAACAACTGAAGGATCTTTTGAATGAGAGGAACCCTAAGGTTATAATCAAATTAGCTAAATTTGACTGGCTTGCCACCAGAACTAGAAAGTCACTCATAGCTTTAGTTTTAAACAATTTATTGGTAGCATATGGTTACAAAGCTTATCTATTTCTTAATTTTTTCTTTTTTTTCACATTAACCCATATGACATTTCCATCCCCCCTCCCTCCAATGTTGACTTCCCCGAGGTTATAAGTTCAAATCCATACTAAAGGCACTTCTGATTGCTCAAAGTTCCGTATATATATTCTTACAACTAAAAAAATGTCCAATATTTCTTTACTTTCCAAGTTTTCTCCATATATCCTTTAAATTTTCTCCACTCCCTTTTGAATATCTCTAAATCATAGTCTCTTAGTGTTCTGGTTAATTTGTCCATTTCACACCATGATAAAACTTTCATGGTCCATTCCCATTTCTCTGGTATTTTTTCTTGCTTCCAAAGCTGCGCGTACAAAGTCCTAGCAGCTGATAACAGGTACCAAATTAAAGTCCTGTCTTCTTTTGGGTATTTTTCTAATTGTAATCCAAGTAAAAACGTCTCTGCAATTTTCTTAAAATCATAGCCCAAAATTTTGGTGATTTCTTGTTGTATCATCTTCCAGAATTCTTTCGCTCTTTCACATGTCCACCACATATGGAAGAAAGAACCTTCATGTTTTTTACATTTCCAACATCTATCCGACATTTTCTTACTTATCTTAGCCAATTTTTTCGGAGTCATATACCACCTATACATCATTTTAAAACAGTTCTCCTTAATGCTTTGACAAGTTGATATCTTCATTGAGTTCTTCCAGAGGTGCTCCCATGTTTCCATTTGTATTTCTCTATTCACATTAATTGCCCATTTGACCATTTGAGACTTTACTACTTCTTCTTCTGTAGACCATTTCAATAATAACTTATATACTTTTGATATCAATTTTTCATTGTCACCTAACAGGACTCTTTCCAGTTCTGTTTGTTCTCGTCTAATCCCCTCTGATTTTATGTCATTTTCCATCAAACTTTTAATTTGTTGCATTTGAAACCAATCATAATTGTTATTTAGCTCTTCTGAGGTTTTTAATTCAATTTTGTCTCCTTGAATCTTAAGCAGTTGGTTATATGACATTTCTCTTTTTTCTTCAGAATCAGCTGTTATTTTTATTACTTCTGCTGGCACTATCCATAATGGTTTTCTCTCGTCCCCGTATTTCTTGTATTTTATCCAAGTATTTAGTAATGTATTTCTGACATAGTGGTGAGAGAAAAAACCATCCATTTTATTCTTCCCATAGTACATGTATGCATGCCAGCCGAATCTATTTCCGTGAGCTTCTAACCACAAAGGTTTTTTATCTAACAGCATTATCCAATCTTTTATCCATGTCAAACAAACTGCATCGTGGTATAGTCTTAGATCGGGAAGTTGAAAACCTCCTCTCTCTTTGGCATCCGTTAAGATCTTCATCTTTATCCTTGGTTTCTTTCCGGCCCAAATGAAATCAGAGATTTTCTTTTGCCATTTGTTGAATTGTTTTGCTTCTTTTACAATCGGGATGGTTTGAAACAAATACATTATCCTTGGCAAAATATTCATTTTGATTGCAGCTATCCTGCCCAGTAAGGACAAGTTGAGTTTATTCCATTTCATCAAATCTTTGTCCATCTTACACCACAGTTTTTCATAATTGTTTTTGTATAAATCAATGTTCTTCATTGTTATCTCTATTCCAAGGTACCTAACTTTGGTTGTGACTTCACAACCTGTCACCTTTTGTAGTTCGTTTGTTTTATTTGGTTGCATGTTTTTACAGAGGAATTTCGATTTCTCCTTATTTATGTATAATCCTGCTAGTTCTCCGTATTCTTTTATCTTAGCTAACAGCAGTGGTGACACTTGAACCGGATTCTCCATTATGAACACTATATCATCTGCAAAAGCTTTATATTTATAAGAGAATCTTCTAATTTTTAGACCTTCTATTTTTTCATCTTTTTGAATTTGTTGTAACAAAATTTCAAGAGTCATTATAAACAACAATGGTGATAGCGGGCATCCTTGCCTTGTTCCTTTACTCACTTTCAATTCTTTGGTAAGGTCTGCATTTATACACAATTTTGCATGCTGATCTGTATATATTGCTCTTGTCATTTTTATAAATTGTTCCCCTAAATTAATTTTTTCCATTACCGCAAACATAAAGTCCCAATTTAAGTTGTCGAAGGCTTTCTCTGCGTCAACAAAAAATAAGGCCACTTCTTTTTCCGGGTGCTTTTCATAGTATTCCACAACATTAATAACAGCTCTTACATTGTCCCTTATTTGTCTTTTAGGAAGAAATCCCGCTTGGTCTTTGTTTATAAAGTTGGTCAGGTATTGTTTCAGTCGCTCTGCTAAAATTCTTGTATAGATCTTATAGTCATTATTCAACAATGAGATTGGTCTATAATTTTTTACGTTTGTGCTATCTTTATCTTCCTTAGGAATCAGAGAGACTACAGCTTCCCTCCAGGTCTTTGGGATTTTCCCTTCTTCTCTTATCGTGTTTAACAACTTCAACAGTTTGGGTGTTAATTCATCCTTGAGAGATTTGTAAAATTTTGACGTGAATCCATCTGGCCCTGGAGCTTTACCCTCTTGCATTGCTTTTATTGCTGCTTCTATTTCAATTTTCTCTATTGGGTCATTTAATATCTTTTTCATATGTTCCGTCAAAGGTGCCACCTGAATGTTTCGTAGATACTCTTCCACTTTTTCTTTACTTACATTCACACCCTTGAATAAATTTGCATAGTATTTAAAGAATTCTCTTTTAATTCCTTCTTGATCCACTACTGTTTTCCCATTTGCCATGATTTTATTTATAGTCTTATTTTCTTTCCTTTTTTTTAATTGCCAGGCCAGGTATTTACCAGGTTTGTTTGCACTTTCAAACGATTTCTGTTTCAAATTTTTTAAATTCCATTCTAATTCTTTATTCAGCAAATGTTTAACTTGGGATTGTAATATCGTAATTTCTTTTATTAATTTTTTCTTCCCTGGTCTTTTTTTTAAGTCCTTTTCTTTTTTATCTATTTCATTTTGCAGTGCTGACAGCCTTTCTTCTCTTGCTCTTTTGTCTTTATTATTCAATGTAATTAATATACCCCTCATTACTGCTTTATAAGTGTCCCATACTGTTGGATATTCCATATCATCCGTTTCATTTATTTGGAAGAATGCTGCAGTCTCCTTTTCTAAGAATGATACAGTGTCTTTATTTTGTAGTAAATCCTCATTAATTCTCCATCTTCTTGATTTTCTTTGCAATTTTGTTGACCAGCATATTGGATTATGGTCCGCCCAAACCTTTGGAAGAATCTCAATTTTTTTTGTTATGAGGCCCAAGCCTTGGGAACCCCACAACATGTCAATTCTGGAAAAAGAATTATGCCTTGCTGAGAAAAATGTATAGTCTCTTACCTCAGGGTTGAACTTTCTCCAAATGTCTTCTAGATTTTCCTGTTTAATCAACTCAAAGAAAGAATTGGGCAGCTTCCCTTCTTTATCATTCTTCTTTGGACTTGATCTGTCAAGGTTATTTTGTATTGTCCCATTAAAATCGCCCATCATCAATACCTGGTCATAAGTCTCTTCGTCCATTTGTCTATTTATGTCTTTAAAGAATTTGTCTTTCGCTCCATTGGGTGCATAGAGTCCTAGTAGTAACGTTTTTTTCGCCTCTATCGTCACCTCAACAGCAATGTATCTTCCTTCTTTGTCTTTAAAGATTAATTTTGGGTCAAGTTGTTCTTTAATGTAAAAAACCACCCCTCTTTTCTTTTGCTCTGCTAGTGAAAAAAATTCCAACCCCAAATTTCTATTCCACAAAAATTTACTGTCCTTGCGTTGTATATGAACTTCCTGTAAACAAATTATATTGCATTTTTGCTTTTTAATCCAATGAAATGTTCTCCTTCTTTTCTGTGGTGAATTTAGTCCATTTATATTCCAAGATAGTAATTTGTACTCCATTATGATGTTGGTTCTTTATTTTCTTCAAAAAAGCTATGCATCTCTTGTTCGCTTCTTATTGTAATCCTTTTGCCATTTTGTTCAAATCCAAGACCCTCTGGTATTATCCATCTATATCTTGTGCCCTCTGCACGCAACTGATCAGTTAGCTTCTTGTACTTTTTCCTATCGCTGATCACTTCTCTTGGTAGCTCTTTCATTATTTTAACTCTGCTCCCTTCTATTGCCCAGGCTTTTTGGTACCCTTTCCTCAAAATTTTCTCTGCCACTTCTTTTGATCTTAATCTTATGACGATGTCTCTTGGCAGACCTTTATTTTTCGCATAAACTGAGTTGACTCTGTAGGCACCCTCCAACATACTCTTAAATCTGTCAGGGTCTTCTTCTATGTACTCAGTGATGATATCCACCATATAGCCTTTTAAGTCTGTGTCTTCTTTTTCAGGTACCCCTCTTAGACGCACTTGTGACTCCAGCAACTTACAGTCGTGTATTATGACCTTTTCTTGAATTTTTAGCAAGGCAGAGGCCTGTGTATCCACTTTCATCTCTACCTCTTTCACTTTATTTTGAGTCTCTTCCTTAAAATTCTCTATCTCCTTCTTAAGGTCTCCAACTTCTTTTTTAATATCTTTTTTTATTGCCAAATGCAATTTGTCCATAGCTTTTAACATTTTTGCCTCCAGAGCGTCAAATTGAGCCTGCATCTTGTCAAATGATTGGGCTCTTGCACGTGTTGTTCTTTCTACTGACATATAAAAAATCACCAAACCTTAAAAAAATCCCCACATAAAATTTAGCATCCAATCCAATAGCTTAGAGCCAGTTCTTTCAGATGAGACTAGTTTCGTTTTTCTCCCTTCTTCCTGAGCAAAGATATTGAATTTTAACAATTTTGACAGTTTTTCTCCCTTTTAAAATGGCAATCGTTATTTCTCTATGGT
Organism: Heteronotia binoei; assembly: GCF_032191835.1. Classification (NCBI taxonomy): domain Eukaryota; kingdom Metazoa; phylum Chordata; class Lepidosauria; order Squamata; family Gekkonidae; genus Heteronotia; species Heteronotia binoei. The sequence continues at coordinate 36,757,216 of NC_083232.1, read as the reverse complement.
ACAGTTCCAGCCTAGAGAGGTCTCTCTTCGTCTTTCTTGATCTGAGTCTTGGACTCAATTCCTTCCTAGTTCAAAGGTCGGATGTCACAGCTCTTGTTGTCCTTATAGGCTCTGATTTATTGTCCAGCCCCTTTTAGTTTCACTTCCTGTCACAGCTTAGACTGATCTCGTGTCTAGTCTCGCAGTTTTTTGAGCTGCATGAAGAAACCGCAACCACAAAAATTCACAACAATATGTCCTTTCTCCAAAATATCTTTGAAGGCAATTGTTTTTACGGCGTTCAGTTTTCCCAAGCTGAATTCTTTTCCTGCTGTGCCCCCACTCAGCTCAGTTCATTCTAGGTTCTGCAGTTTATGGGCATATATACACGGCAACTCTCTTTTCTTTCTTCTGCGTCACCAACCTCCCATTGCCAACTTTCACTCTTATCTTGAAAGGTTTTTTTTTTTTTTTTGCTGTTGTTCACATCCAAAGCCACAGAGCTCAGCTTAACAAGGTAAAAGTTTTTTTTTCATTCAATTATGCTTTGCCTTCGTCTGTTATTAATCCACTCAGTGTTTAAACTATATTCAAAGTCTCTCAGAGTGAAGATAAGAATGATGAGTCTACCTTTTAGATGTTCTCAACTCCCCCGGCTGCTATTTTCTTGCAATTAAAATCAGTCCTTCTAGCGTGCTTGGATTCCGACAGCCTTAAGTGACCGAAGTCACTTTAGAGTCACTGCAGACGATGGTTGACATTCCATTGCCGGACATCAAGAAATGAAGGAGTCAGCTCTCTGACTGCTCCAGTTCGATATCAACAGCATTAAAGGAAGATAAGTCGTCTTGGGTTAACCCTTGCCTAGGGTTAATGAGCATAGACCTTATCAGGGGTCTTTAATACCCTGAACAGTGACAATAAAATCCCCCTCTGTTAGGGAGCTGCAGACTGTCTTCCAGCCAAACAGGAAGTCTAAAGTCACTCATAGCTTTGAAGGGAAATAGCTAGGCATTTTCTTTCTCTCTTAGTTGATAGTTTTTAAAATGTTTAATCTTATTATTAACTGTATGTATGTATATTTTATAATTGATTGTAGCAATTTTACCTTTGTTCTCTCAGCACAATTTATATTGGTTACTGTAACCGGCATTGGTTTTATCTGTATTTTTTTGCTGGCTTTTGCTGTAAATAAAGATGAAGATGAAGAAGATATTGGATTTATATCCCACCCTCCACTCCGAAGAGTCTCAGAGCAGCTCACCATCTCCTTTACCTTCCTCCCCCACAACAGACACCCTGTGAGGTGGGTGGGAATGGAGAGGGCTCTCACAGCAGCTGCCCTTTCAAGGACAACCTCTGCCAGAGCTATGGCTGACCCAAGGCCATTCCAGCAGGTGCAAGTGGAGGAGTGGGGAATCAAACCCGGTTCTCCCAGATAAGAGTCCGTACACTTAACCACTACACCAAACTAACCATCAGCTCATTTGTATATTAGGCCACACCACCTGGCCTGGGAGCATGTGGCTGCTGAATGGCGGGTTAGGCCAGCTGGAGCCCTGGCCAGCCGGAGTGGATCTCCACTCCTGTTGGCTCCGGCAGAAAAAATGGTCCTTGTAGGAAGGACCAATCAAATAGTCAGTTCTGTTGTAATAATCTCCTTTCTATTTTATCATGGTCACAATCAGTATGATGTGGAAGTGATAGGGCAGAGCTAGGGTGCCACAAAACTTCCTGGTTGAGCCTGGCCCAGTCACCCGGTCAACACCATCACAGTTCATATTACTGGCAGTTTCAATCTTAATTTGAGCAAGTGTTCCATTCTTTCTACTGCAAAATATTTCAAGCTTTCACTGCAGACAATCTGAAATGGTGCCACTTGGCACCCATAGGGAATTTCGACAACTGGCAAGTTTCGGTTGTCAGTTCAGAGAGATTTGGTGTGGTTGTAATCTTATTTGTAAACTTTATTTGTCTTATTTGTAAACTTTACATGGGAAGTAAGAGCACAAAACTAGCATGTGATTATGTCTTTTTCTAGGTTTATGGTCTACTGATGAAATTATAAGCTCCTCCAAAATAAAAAGGAACACATTAAAAGAGAGCAGCAATGCTTGTCTATTGCTGAAAACTTAAAGAGTTTAGTAGCATTTATTATTCTATCAAATCTACAAAGTGTGCACTCAGTTCAAAATTCATATCTGTCAACAAAGAGAAGGAAAAAGATTACAGTGAAAATATGAAATGCAAGAATTTTGTGCCACTGTGAAGTTTAATAGATTAATTAATTTAAAAAATCATACATAGCTATCTTGATTCATAGAAATCGCCAAAATTAGTGTAAGCAGCTCTTGCTAAAAGACAACAGCCAAAATATTAAGAAGTTGGAGCTCAAGTGACACCTTTAAGACCAAGGTTTTATTCAAAATGCGAGCTTTCATGTTCTAAAAGCACTTCATCACACAACAGTATGGAATGGAATTAGCATTCTACATATAATACGAATTAGTGAGCAAGCTTCTGAGTACCCCAGAATTCATCGTCAGCTTTATTTTGTTTTTTGCGAATAGTGAACTTCCAGCCAGATGATCAAATACGGAGAACCCCCCATCTTTCTTACTCCTCTGCGGTATTTTGGTTAATCTCAATAAAAAGGAATCACGTTGTCCAATCCCTACATGCTTGAGTATAACAAATACATCGCAGACAGCCGGGCTTTTGCAAAGCACAACTCTACCCCTTCAGACGGACTCCTTTTCTTTTTTTTCATTGAAAGGGTAGCATTCACTTCCGGACGAGCAGATGACGTTAGTTGCCCAACCTGCCTTCATCCCTCCCCAACCAAAGGAGCTGCAGCCTGCATGAAATTTACCACTTCCGGTTCCCTCTGGAACGTGAAGGGAAAAGAGGCAAGGCGAGGCCCCTCCGTTCCTGACCCGCATATGGTGGCAGTCGAATGGAAGCAGGAAGTGAGGACTCCTTTGACTATCTCTAAATCCTCATCCTGGTTTCGGCGGTGCGTCACCCGTAGTCGGGAATGTACGTCTGGCGTGGGGCCGTAGTGACGTAAGGGCAGAAAGAAGGATGGGCAAGCTTGTGGAGACTGCCAGTGTGGCGCAAAAGGCTGAGGAGGACGAGGCGGAGAGGGGACGGCGGTTTCGGTCCCTCTCACCACATCGGCGGAGGGAGGGAGAAAGAAAGGAGAAAGTCTCCGCCGGTCAGTGGTAAAATCGGCTTCGCTCTGGCTCGGGATGGGTCTGATCTTTGCCAAGCTCTGGAGCCTGTTCAGTAATCAGGGTGAGTAGAAGGGAAGGGGAGGCAGTGGCTGGAGGAGAAGGAGGAGGAAAGGGCTGGAACCCCATCAGCGGAGCTTCAGAAGTGGAGCTGGCGGGTCTGAGAATGGAGAAATGTGGCCATCAGGGGAAAGTGGAAGGGGAGAGAGGACCTGGGCTGGGTTAGGGGTTTTTTTGCGCTAGGGGTATGTTCTTGGGATAGGGAAAGCAAGTCACTGAAGGAAGGTAGTTGGTGATTTAAATGGGCTGGTGACAGGCAGATACAAGCCGCATGACTTAATCTACAGAAAAGAAGAATAAGCAGGAATGCAGTTGCACCTTGCAGAATGTGACTTTATTATAAGAGCAATGAATGGATCCTTGTTATCCAGGCACTGATTGATTCAATAAGTAAATCCTCACACTGTGGATGCTTACAGCTGCATAGTGAAGATCCACTCACTGCGTCTGAAAAAGCGGACTGTGAAATCGTGCACTGAAATGAAAGTTTTGTTGATTGTCCTCATTGTTTCTGCCGCAGCAGAATGTGTGGCTGTTGAGTGACCTTACAGGATTGTTGTTAGGTTAAAATGGGGAGAGATATGGGGTATCTGTGTATGCTGGCCTGAACAGTGGGGAGAATCCTACTTTGAGCTGAGAACCATGTAGATCACCTGAACAGACTAGCTTGTCCTTTTGTTTTAACATCACAACAGCCCTGTGAGGGAGGTTAGGCTGAGAGAGACAGTAACTAACCCATTGTGCTTCATGGCTAAGTGAGAATTTGAATTTGGAGTCCTCGTTTAATATTTTAATCTGAACTGACTTGGAGGACAGAAAGAGTAAAAGTGTAACTGAGGGTAATGGGAGGTATAATGTTCTCATGGGCTCTAGAAAAAGATGAAGGAAGGAAAACGTTGTGTAAAGTTTATTTATTTACTTGATAATGTTTCATTTTGACTTCCCGGAAAAAAAAGTCGAGACATATTATCACATTTTTAATTCTGAACCTGGTGGTTGCACATTAATCAAAAAGTGCAGAGAATGGGTCCAGGCATAGATGTGCAGGGCTTTTTTTGTAGAAAAAGCCCAACAGGAACTCATTTGTATATCAAGCCATACCCCCTGACACCAAGCCAGCCAGAACTGCATTCCTGCTGGGGAAAAAGCCCTGGATGTGAGGTATTTTCAACAGGCATGCTGCCTAGGTTCACAGAAACATTAAAAACATTTTTTAAGGAAAATACCAGGATTTTGTGATGCTACCTCCCAAGAGCTGAGCTACCATTTTGGGGGGAAAGGAGGATCTACTGTCTGCCACCGAATGTGCCAGGTGGGTGAGGAGAAGCAGGATCCTCTGCTCACCCCCCCCCCCCCCCAGTGCTGCTGGCAGGCAAGAAGGGAACTGCTGCTTCCCCCCTCCCCAGGCCCACAGCAGCTATGTGAGATCAACTGACTGACAAGGGGACATCCAAGCAGGTGTTGGGGAAGGATGGGATCCCCCTCGCCAACCTGAGTCTTGAGGGTCACCTCCTTGAAAAAAATCGCATACATCATTCAAACAACAGTAAAAACCCAACAATGAGATTCACAAAGCAAATGTAAATAGAGTTCACTCGGTTCATTAGGGCAAAGGTGTGTGCATTGTTCAGTGTCTGTGCAAGATTTGGAAAATATTCTGATGAATATAAAAGTAGTTTGCCTGCTGACTGCTGAGCTTGAAAAAATAAATTACTATCCGAATTAGGCCTGAGAAGCAAATACATCAGTCTTCTAGAGATAGCTGTAAATTGCTCTTTTAAAATAGCTTGGGGCCAAACTCATGTGTTGCTGAGGTATCTGTCATTGGCTTCACTATCTGTACTATGAACAATAAGGATGTGAGGAAGGGACGTGTTTCAGTCATGACTGTGGGTCTGGGAAGTGAAGGATTAATGCTTTCATATCCTACTGCACTCTTAATAGAAACTAAACTAGCCCTTCTGAGCTGCTGTTCATTCAGTTATCTTCTCTCCATTTTATCCTCACAGCAACCCTTTGAGGTACATTAGGCTGTAAGAGAGTGACTGACCAAAGGGCACCCAGTGAGCTTCATGGGCTCAGGGAACTTGAATCTGGGTCTCCTAGATAATATAGTCCATTACCCAAACCCAAGTATCACAGCAGCAAGGGGGAGGGAACTCAGGCACCTCTTTCTACTTGTTTTATCTCCTACTGGTGCTACCGGAAGTCTTTTTCCTAGTGTTGCCAACTTTTAAAATGGCCCTTGCAGCAATCATCAGGTAATGTTATTTAGCTCTATGCCATGAAAAGCATGAATGGCAGATTTCTCTATATTATACTGCTATTAAAGGGCCAGAAATTTTCTTTCCTGGCCATTCGGCAACCATAACTCCTTTCTGGCTGCTATCAGGGAAGCAGTGTGAGAGAAATGAGTTGACCTCCTTCTCTTCATCTTGATCCCAATTAAAATTGCCAGCTGGCAAGGGGGGGGGGGTGGAAATGCCAGGGGTTTAATATGCAGAAATAAACCCTTGAAGCCAGTTATGGCATGGTGCTAAATAACCTCACCTGATAATTGCTGCAGATTGAACTGATATTAAAGGGACAGCTAGAGAGACCTGTTTAAAAGTTGGCATGAAGTTTGGTCCTTAGCTTATGCATACAATAACCATTTTGATAGTTGACTTTATGCTTGGATCATAAATGGTGGCTATAGGAATAATGAGGCCCTTCAGCCATTCTCGTGTAGACTCTCAGTTTTGTAGAAGAGGGAAGGGGGGGGGGGGGTGGAAATCAAAACAAACTGCTGCTGTGGAAAGCTGTCTAGAGGCATTGCATTCTTAATGGGATATCATGATAAATGATTCCACTGCCTCGAAGCTACCACACAAAGAATCCATCCAGGCAGACATTATTTTAATGAATATCTTGACGCAGATTCCCCTGTTGGATTCCTGAAAGCAGCTGGGAACACTTTCCTGTGGCAGGAGCTCTGTGCAGCAGCTACCCTGCGAGATTGCTGGTGGTGCGTAGAGCAGCACCTAATACTGACTACCGGCAACAAATGTATTACTCTTGTGCAGGAGCTTCCTTCAGTGATTGCATTCTTGTGTAATAGCCCCCACTCGGAGCCACCACTGTCATCTTTTGTATGAGACCGTAAAAGAATCAGCAGCTCCATCTTCTCCTTTTTATTTTTACAATAGTGAAAATATTGGCCACAAATGATAACAGGTCGGCTAAAGGCCTGTGGCATCATTTTCCCAGTCTCCTTAACTGATGGCAGAAAACATCTATAAGCAATTGCTGGTTTGTTTGTTTTTAATGCAGCAACAAAAAAGAGTGCTGATATGCCTCTGCAGTGGGGAGGTTGTTCTTTTAAAAATAAAAATAGTCTTGGAATAGCAGAGAGCGGAGAGTAATTGCAAGCAGATAATGTGGAAAAATGAATCTGTGGCAGACCAGGAACAGCTTTGAGGAATAAGCTGAGAGGATGGGGAGAAGAGGTTGTCTTACTTAGTAGGTGGATGTTGTCATGACTGTCTTTCTATAAGGTACCTGTTGATCAAGTTGTACAGTAAAAATGCAGACTTAAACTGAAGTCAGTGGGCTTAGAAGAATGCAATTGTGTTCAGGATGTAACTTAGTGAAATTACAGGTAACTGACAAGTGTGGAATGATGTTTAGATTTATAGCTGCTCAGAAATGTTTGCTTTTGTGTATTTCAGAGCACAAGGTGATAATCGTGGGACTTGATAATGCTGGAAAGACCACCATTCTGTACCAGTTGTAAGTATATAAACCAGATATCAGCTTCAGTACTTCAGATCTAGAGCCGGACACAACTTAGTTTGGTGGGCAGGGGTTACAAGTTTGAAAAGCATAAAGGTAACAACTAAACTGGATATAGGAACTCTTCACAGCCGACCTTTAATGATAAAGGAGGTGATTAGAAAATATTTTTCAATTCCCTAGCTTCAAATTGTTAAGTATCCTAATTACCTTGATGCCTGAACTATTTTTTTTTCAGTCTTGAGAATATCCCAAAAACTTTCAGTTGTGCTGCCTTATTTTTTTGTCTTCTCTGCCTTCTTTCACCCTCCAGCCTAAATTTTTCTATAAGACACTTATTGAAATATTTTTGTAATTAAACTCTCAGTATGTCAGATACATCATAAATGTGAGTTGTTCATGAATGGAAAGAGTTTGCCATTGATTCGTGTTGGTAACTGTTATCACATTTGCGGCAGAGTAAACTCTTGTAGCTTACCTGTCCAGTATCACTCATGTAATGGTCCTTGAGGCTTCATCATGTCCCTGTGTTTTCTGGAACTGTTGAAAGCTGTGTTTATAAAAGCTGCAGGCAAGTAATGAAGAGACTAGCCTGAAAGTTGATTTTAAAAATACTTTCTCTGTCCCTTTCTTTACAAGAACAAAAAAGCTGTTTGAATATAAACCATGGTAGCTTGTTTCTGCCTTGCAGATAGCTTTGTGTTGAGGACTAGCTTTATGTCCATGCAATTAGTTGATCATCTAGTATAGAATAAATATTTTTTTACTGAAAGAGAAAGTTGATACAGCTAAATTATTCCATACAGTTGTGGAATAACTGGGTGTTTCTCCATGTGAATCGAATTTAGAAGAAATGTCATGAGCTGTCATCCACGCTTAACATCCAGCAGCGACAGTCTGTGAGGCTGCTAGGCCACCATGCAAGCACTGTACAGAACTTTCTGGATGCATTTTACGTACCTGCAGTAACAGTCATGTGGAGAAACTCAGCCCAAATGAATGAGTTCGTTTGAATAAAATTCTCAGGCTAATTTTGTCCCTATACTGCTTTGATCTGCACTTTAATCCAGAACGCAAAATAATATTTTGCTCTGGATTATTTGTGTAGAATGTGTAATATGTGTAGAATGGTTACCTTTTCCCTCGCTTCCTCCCTTTAGCCTAATGAATGAAGTGGTTCACACATCTCCAACTATAGGGAGTAATGCTGAAGAAATAGTAGTAAAAAACACACATTTTCTCATGTGGGATATTGGAGGACAGGAGTCCTTGCGATCATCCTGGAATACCTATTACTCAAATACAGAGGTATGTACACTTATTCTTTCCTAAACTGATTGATTCAAGAGATTGATTGTTTGTAATAGCAGTGGCATTAGGAATCTGGTACAGATAAATGAATGTAACCTAGTAGCTGAAGTGGTATTCAAAAGGAAGAAGAAAAGTTGAGACAGCTGTTTTAGGTCTTACAATTGACATCTTATTCTACTACAAGTACAGGCTGTTAATGTTGATTTTTCTAGTAAACTTGAATGACCTAGGTACATTTTTATACCTATTTCCAGGAGTCATTTTGTAGAAAAAAAAGGTGCAGGAGCTCAGTAGCATATCTCATTTGTATATGCCCCAGGATCTATGTGCAGTGGGGAGAGAACTCCCCACTGCATGCAGACTCTGGCTGGAGGTTCAGGAGCTATGCTCCTGTGAGCTCCTGCTGAATTCAAGCCCTGTCTATTTCTAAGAATTTATGGAAAAGCTGACTGGTTTTGGACTCTGTTGTCCCTGCTGTCTGCATTAGGTGGGGCATTTTTTCCCCTCCTCTCCTCTGCCACAGATATGGATAGGAATTTCAAGTACTTCACGCAGGCATTTTGTTTAACATATTTGTTCCAACTGTGTCACTCCCTGAGCCTCTGTATACTTGGAAGCACTTATTTAGCTGCTTGTCCAACATTCTGATCTTCTCTCCGCAGTTTATTATTCTTGTTGTTGACAGCATCGATCGAGAGAGATTGTCAATCACAAAGGAAGAGCTCTACAGGATGCTAGCACATGAGGTACTTTTGCATTTGGGATTCTAGACTGTCTTGTAAATCCCACAGATTGAGATGTGGCTCAAACCTATTTTGTTCTAATTTCTGTGATCAGTTATATCTGCATGTCAGAACATATGTTGGTCTCTAATTGTGGTTAAGCAGGGCTATCGGTTAACTTGTTCATGTTAAGTTTTAGGCTGACAGGAACATTAAAATGAATTTGAGGCGGGTGATGCTCAAGCTGTGGAAGGGGGGGGGGCAGGAGGAAGGAACATGCAATCCACAGTTTGGCAACTGGCAATGTTGTATCTGAACCAGCTCAAAATCTGTAAAATAATTCTCATGTCAAGCATTACATGTCCTCTTTAGTAACAAGGGCTCTTTACATATTTTTCCATTGTTTTCAGGATTTGCGGAAAGCGGCTGTTCTCATTTTTGCAAACAAACAGGATATGAAAGGTTGTATGTCGGCAGCTGAGATTTCTAAGTACCTCACCCTCAGTTCCATCAAAGATCACCCATGGCACATTCAGTCCTGCTGTGCTTTAACAGGAGAAGGGTAGGTTTCTCTAGCAACTGCAAACTGCATTGTTCAGCAGTGTCTGTGTTCGTGTTAATGCTTCCTGATCTCACAATTGCATTTCTAAAGCCAACCATTCTAACAAAGAATATTGTATTCTAAATTGAAAGCACTACTTTTATAGTCACAAATCTGGGTGGCTGTAGGATTTTTCACCCCCAGCTTGCTGGGGGGAAAGTGTAGATGACTGGGGAAGGCAATGGCAAACCACCCCGTAAAAAGTCTGCTGTGAAAACGTTGCAAAAGCAACGTCACCTCAGAGTCGGAAACGACTGGTGCTTGCACAGGGGACTACCTTTTTTTTTTTTTTACGATTTTTTGTCCCATTTTCTTGTTTTAGATTTTTAAAAGTTTTATTAGTTTCAAGAAATTAGGAATAAAGAATAAGGGGGATAGAAAATAAAAGTACATATTAATCTTTCTGTATAGAAAATACTTTCAAAGAATACAAGTCTGCATCAACAATAGTTAAAATACATAAATTGTTAATTATTATATTTAAACTAAACATCATCAACATTATAATATTTTATGCTATAAATCTTTTAGTTATAATGTCTATTAATTTTGACAAATCCAATATAGGCAATCATATAGTACAGCGTATAGGAAAAAAGGAGATATAAGTTCACACCAAAGAATCTTAAAAGTCTTGAGTATTTAGCCAGGCATAAAATTTCATCCAGTATTTTTTTGCTTCTTCCTTAGATTTCCCAGCCATCAGCTGGGACAAAAAAATCCAGCTCAACTGTTTCCAGAAGTTTTCCCACCAAGTCCCTTCTCGTGGGCCATTTTCTTGTTTTAGCAATTACTCTTTGAATTAATTTATATTTTTACATGATACAGAATAAAGCAATAAACCATATGGTCAAACAAGGAAAAAAACTAGTTATAAACAAATAATACCTCAAAATATGTGTTGCCAATTTTCCAAAAATTTAATCACTTATATCTGTCTTTAGAATTAGGGCATCCTGTATACAATTATCCATCTTCTGAATGAAGTCTGCTTTCCCTCACCTAAAATGTTTTGTCGCCCTGACTGTGTCAGGTGATGGGCAAACCCTTTAACAGTTTTGAGAGTTGTTAACTTTTTTTTTGCTTGCTCCAAGTAGCTCTAGGATTCCTTAGTGGCCCCCTCTGCTTTGCATTCTGCCTCTTTCTTCCCTCCTGCTGGTGCTCCTACTGTGCTGTTGTCTCCAGGGCTTGTAAACATGGAGCCTCTTTGTGAATGCTTCATCTGAAAAGAGCTTCCCCAGTGAAGCGTCTGTCAATCTTTCTGATCTGAGGTTATGCAAGAGTAGAGCAGCGCCAAGGCCAGTTATTTTTGGAAGAGTGGCCATGAATGCAATTCCAGTTTGAATATTTCTGCACAAAGAAAAAGGTTAGGAGATGGTGTCTTCTGTGCCTGCCGGGATCAGAGTTGTTGACTTGCCTGTTTCATACTGCAAGAAATTATTATATGATAGCGTAAGGATGGCCAGACTGCAGCTCGGGAGCCATTTCTCTCTTTAAATCACTTCTCTAAGCCAAGCCAGCTGGCAGCTTGGAGAATGCATTTAAAGTTGCTTTCCTCCCTCCCTCCCTTCCTCTCTCAAACATCTCATTTATTCTGTGTGGCTCTTACGTTAAGCAAGTTTGGCCACCCCCATGATAGGATGTGGGGGATATTGATGACCCTCACTCCCCTCCTCTGAAAAATGCAGAGACCTGTGAGACTCAGGGTTGTCTAGGATTGTGTCAGATTTGAGATGCCGTTGTGTAAATATACCGTTCCTCAGAACTCTCTGTGTAAACAGTGCTCAAGTGAATGGCAAAGTTTGTATTTCAGTTACAGCACTCAGTGATGGCTCTTTACGTACTTCAGATGTATCCTTTAGTTGTAGTCAGCTTACACATAAGAACATTACAAATACTATACCATGCCTCAGAGTTATCAAATTAGATCCTGTTAACCTCATGTCTGCAGGGCAGATCCTGTGCACGCCAGGTCTGAGTGGTTTTATTATACCTTGTGCTTCATTGTGTTATTCTGCTGATAGGCTGGACACAGTAAAGTTGCAAGCGGTAGCAGTGTCAATGCTAAGGAGTTGCATATGAGATTCTTGTTTTCTACTGAGTCATAGCTGATGCATGTTAAATACACACTTGAGATGCTTCCAGTCTTGCTATTTAGAAAATAAAAGTTTATGCTTATGAATAGACCCAGAGCCATACGAGAGAGAAGTAAATGTGTGCATGTGTTTTGCGCCATCAGGTCACTCCAACTTATGGCAACCCTATGAATGAATGACCTCCAAAACATCTTATCATTGACAACCTTCTGCAATTAGGTCTTCCTTTTTTCCTACTGCCTTCAATCTTCTTAGGATTGTTGTTTTTTCCAGTGAGTCTGAAATTTCTACAGGCACTTTGCATGTCTCTTTGGCCTCAGATGTTAAAGGGAACAGGCAGGACATTTTTGTAGCAGGAATTCTTTTGCATATTAGGCCACACCCCATGAAGCTGGCTTATAGCCACAAGGGGGGATGGGGCCCCCTGCCCCCTGACATCTGGCTGGGGGGGGGGGCTGACTTGGAGCCCATGGCTGCCACTACTGTGGCTGGAGTGTCGTGGTGGTCCTTTCCTGGCCTGTTGCAGCCTTCCCCACTCTCCTTCCCCACTATAGAAATCGTGCAGGAGGGGCGGTTAAGCAGCTGCTGGCCTCAGGGCCTGTCGATCAGCTGATTGGCAGGCCCTTTAAAAAGCATGGGCAGCAGCAGCTGCTCCACCGCCCTTCCCACACAATATGAATCATGGGGGAGAGGTAGCCAAGAGAGTGACTGCTTGAGAGCTGCAGCTGCTGCTGCCTCTTCCACTGGGGGGGGGGCCCTGAAAAATTGAGGAGTCCCCAAATTTGCTAATTCTGGCTACGGCCCTGCTCTGATTTAGCAAATCCTCCAAGAACTTACAGTAGTCCTTGATGATTTGTCATAAGGCAGCAGGCTTCCTCAAATGAGGACGGAATTAAGTTTGTGGTGTTTGTTAATCTACTTCAGTCGTCATAACACTGAGAGGGTGTCGTCAGTCATCAGGTGAACTTGTAACTGACCATTATACTTGAGTGTCCTGGCACAGTCCTGCTGTCCATATTTTTAAAAAATGTGCTGTCATACTCTTCAGCTTTTCTAGGGCCGGAAGCCATTTTGTAGAATAAAAATTGAGTTTCTTAAAACCTCAAATGTGTAGATATTAGGCTGTCTCAACAGCTTCTTGCTGTTCTTGTCTGCCGGAGCAGGTAGGATGTTTTAAGTGTATTGTGTTGTAGTAATACTGTGTTGTACATTTTATGTTCCATGAAGATGAGGATAAAATGACTTGAAATCTTTATCTGAGGCACAAGTGTATACTTTCCTTCTTAACAAAAATATTGGAATAGGTGCTTTAATCCCATTTTTTTCTGTAATAGAAATTCCATATGATTTCAGAGGGGCTTTCAATCTAGATTTTCTTTTTTTCTTATTTTTTTGCAAACTTGCACATATAAAGACATCCATTCTTTTTTAAAAAATGGGGAAATATCTGTCTTTGGCAGTGTACTATTTCCCTTATTTAAAATACCTGTTTTCTACCAACTCAGAAATGTCTTTAATGTGGCTTACAACATTTGGTTAAAAAACACTGAGAGCATTAAAAATCCAAAATTTGAAGAAACCTTTGGTGTTGCTTTTTTAAAACAAAATGTGGATACATTGTAAGAGAGAATGAAATCAATTTGTTGACTTTGTACCACATCCTGGTTGTCTTATAATTTGTATTGTTTATGTGTAAATATGTTAAATTACCGTAATAAAGAATGACTGACTGATTACTGCTTTCTCTCTTCCTCTTGCATTCCAGATTGTGTCAAGGTCTAGAATGGATGACTTCCCGGATTGGAGTAAGATAACTTTTTCCAGCTAGACAGTGACCTATCCTATGTGGACAAAAAACCTCCTTTGTGGTACACTTGGCTGTTGATGTAGCTACATATTTAACATTAAACATCTGCAATCTCCAACAAGCAACGCTTGAATCAAGTGCAGCTGAACTGAAACTTAAAAGTATTTTTAACACTTTTCAAAATGCACTAATTTTGGACGGATGAACAACTGGAATTCTCAGTTCTCCTGACTACATAAGCTAAATGATAAATGACTGCCTTGTAACAAAATTGACTGATGACAAAAGTCTTTATTCTTGCAACTTACAGTAACAGCCTCTAACATAGGCTGCTTTTCTTCCTTTTTTTCATGTGCTGCAATGAAGCTTTAAGAATGCCAGAGAGGAGAGGGTTTTAAAATTAACCCATTTACAAGTGAGGAAGTTCAAATGCTGATACACACTACAGAAGTTCTGTATAACATAGAAACAATTATTTATTTACAGTCTTTACCTATTTATCTACCTGTCATTGTCATTTCTGCCTTGGGGAACATATGCCTTTAGAAAACTGTGTTCAGCTGCTAAATGTTTTCTACATTGGGTTTACCTAAAAGTCAGTTTTGTACAAGAACAGTGAATATGCTGCATGTTGCTTGGAAGGACTATATTGCACTGTGTTTTAACAATGCAAATTTTATAGGGATCTCTATATTCCACAAGAACGCTGGGATATGGATTGGGATCTCCAAAAACATTGTATGATAACATGGTGGTGAAAGCCAGTCTCCTCCTAATACTGTATTTCAGAGTAATCTGGTTCTGCAACCTGATTCTGAGTAGTTCCTGCATAGAAATCTGTGTAAGTTTTAAGTATTTCTCAACTGGAGAAAACCAGAGCAAAAACATTGCTAAAAATAATCAACAGGGTTAGTATGAAGCCACAAAAATGTAAGTGGCATTTGGTACCATTTTCCCCAGGAAGATTGTACTCATTCTACATATCATAGGCACAAAGCCTTATTTTTGTGTGTTGCAAACATAACTGCAAACTTTAACAAATGTGCTATTGGCCTTTAAAATGCCACATTGTTTTCGTGTTACACCACTAGTTGACTTCCAGATAATGCTGGTCTGTTATGTGGAAGCAAACTGAATGCAACACACTTGACTCTAACTGGATCTCTCTGTCCAAACTAGGGGAAGAGATCCTGAAGCTCTGCTTGGCTGAGGAAAGCAAAAGAATACAGCTAAAATGCCATGCATGTTCATTTCCTATTTACAAAGCCTTATGGGATACCTCTCAGAAGCAGGTTGCCTGCAGGAAGTGGCATGGAGAAGGTTTCAGTTCCCTTCCCTATCAGCACTGCTCTGATTAAAGGCAGGCAAGGCCTGCAGCAGCTGTCAAGACAGTTTAAGATGTTCCTGGCTTAAGCGGAGACTCAGGAGGATCCAGTGACAAATCTCCTAAGGCACATCTGGCTTGGCCTTTGGTGTTCCATAAATGCTGTAAAGTGCTTGTATTCAGTGTTTTCTTGCAGTGCCAAACAATCGCAGTTACAGGCCACATGCTGGCTGTGCTATGACATATTGCAACATACATTTTATGAAAATGGCAAAATTAAATTTGAATGGGTTCTCTTTTTTTTTTTGCTATGAAAGGTGATGTTTAAAGGGGAACAAAAGACTATTACCAGAAGAGAAGCCTGGGAGAGGTAAAAAAGTTATCACTTGGAACAGAGCTCAGCCAGAGAAGATGAGGCTCCTTAGTACTGTGGATTGATTCCCTTCAAAGAAACAGTTGCCTTTTAGTAGGCTGGAGACCCATTTCATCCCATTTGAACTACTTGAATTGTACTATAGTACATAAGATAACTTGCATTGCAGCCTGGGCTTATGAGAAATAGGAACTGATCTATTGGGAAGGTGCATTTCTGTTCCTAGAGGTATTGGTTCATTTTATACTTGAGAATGCAGGCACCTATTCCTGTAAAATCAGAAACATGGTCATGTCTGAAGCCCACCTGCTTCAAGAGTAAGATGTAAGCTGTGCTTAAAGCCACATGCACTTTGAGTATGTTTTGCTATATAATGAGATGGCATCAGCTTGCTTGTAGTCCTTAAGTAGCCCATGTCATTTTTAAAACTTGTAGACATTTGTGATAAAGTGGAAGGGACTTTTTCTTGCCATACCTTCTCAGTTTTGTCTGTACACATGAACTTTGCAGTGCTGTCAATTTTACCATCTTTTTTCCCCTAAGGGAGAAGGCATTTCAGTGTTTTAAGGTGTAACTCTCGCTGTACCATGGGATGTAAAGAACTGTGGCCCTTTTTGGGCCAAGGTCATGTGTCAGTTGACCTTTTACATTGAGTATGGTTTACTAGACTGCACCCTTTATACCAAATCAGCAGCATTGTAAATGTTTGTTGGGGTGAATTAAAGTACTTGGCTGTGCAAAGTAGTGGTTATCTTACACAAAATTGCAAAAATTGTTTACAATGAATGTGATGCTTGTTGCGGGAGGAAGAGGAAGGGTCCAAGTACCAGTCTGCACAACCCCTTGCATGTGTGTAAACTGCTTTTCACTTTTGATCATGGTATTGCATCCTTCCAGCTTTCTTATGCTGTGCAGTTTTTATTGTGCAAGACTGCTTCAATTCCATCTCTTGGAAGAATGTGAGACTAAACAAAGTCTAGCAAGAGCATTCTTAGAGTTGTGGAAAGAGACTGTGTTTGATTACCAAAGTTTCTCCTTACCAGACGAGTTTCAGTAAAAATTGCATTGTAACTTGTGGTCTCTTAAGTTGGTCTCCCTATTTTTTTTTCCAGCGATCACTTTAGCGAAAATGTATTTTGCAGTATGTCAGAACTTATCAGCCAATACATCTGAAAATGAAGCTGTGTGTTTCTCTTGGACTGTTTTAAGCAAAGGTGTTAGCTGCTTGTTTTAACCTTCCTGTGTTGGGTGGTGTCTTCCAGAGGAAGTAAGTAAGAGAAGACCGCTGCTGAAGCCCAAATATTTGGTAGCCTTCTTTGACTATCGGACAAAATTGACAGACTCAGGACATGATCCTCCGTGCAACCCAGAGGCTATGCCATTGCAAGAATAACTTCTAGTAGTTGGGATACTTTTGCTTCACAAAATAATTTCTGACGCGGGAGCAACTGGCAACACTTCCTCCTACATGGCGATAATGTCTTCCCACATTCTGTCAAGCGTGAATTTGAAAAATTATGTATTGATTAGTCTAACTTGTGCTATGCTTCATAGGTAACACCATGCAGCCTACACCGAGCCTGCCCTGGGGGTATTTGTTAACTGTCGATTCATTGTACTTGCCCCAATTTTTATTCTTTAAAAGCAGAGCCTCGTTAAGGAAATGGATCCATAGGATCCAACCCAATAAAGGCTCTGCCCCCCCAGCCTTAAGGAAGTTGTGTTTGTAGTATGGATATTCCTGCTTCATGGACGTGAATAACATCCCCTTTCTTATCTGTGCTCCAGTGCACTGGAGGAAGGCTGTGTGCTGATGGTAGAGGACAAGGGTCCCATTTATCCTACATGTGAGGCACCAGAAAGCTGCTGCCCAGTTATCATACACTGCTGTATGTCTAGAGCTGTTGCTAGGTTAGTGGACCCAGCCGTGAGTGCTACATCAGCTGCACAGATTCCAGGAATTTGCAGGGGCTGAGGCATCTTGTCATTCTTTGCTGTAGTAAACCTCAAGAAGCTTTTATGTTGAGCAAGCTGGTTATTAGCATGCAAGAATGTGAGACAAAGCTGCTCTATACATGCTGCAGCTCAGGAGCTTTAGTTATTAACAGGAATGTAAAATTTAATTACGTGAACGTGAAGCCTGAGTTGGACAGATTTTGGTCTCTTTCTCCTTCCTCCTCCCCACCTCCTTTTTGGATCAGAGGATGTTCATGCATTAGAGCAGGGGTGGCAAATGGTAGCTCTCCAGATGTTTTTTTGCCTACAACTCCCATCAGCCCCAGCCAGCATGGCCAATGGCTGGGGCTGATAGGAGTTGTAGGCAAAAAACATCTGGAGAGCTACCATTGGCCACCCCTGTATTAGAGGATTCGAAAGCTGGCTGTGCAAAGACCTGCTGTTCAGAGGTAAGTTTTGCAAGATCGTTGGGTCTCATTGATACTTTACTGATGGTGGCGTTTCCCCTGCTCTACAGAGCTTTCCTGTGCCCTGATCCACAGAGGTTTTTTCTAGCTTACAGAAAAGGCAAAGGTACAAAAATTTACTACGTCAATTCAGGGGTTTTTTTTAGTAGGCTAGCTGTGAGGAAACATGGCTGGCATTAAGGAAAAAGGTCTAATTGCATGTGATTTAATTTTTAAATAAGGTGAGTACATAAAGGAATTTTATAACAAATTCAAGTATATAAATAGAGGCTGGTCAACACAGCTTCTGCTCGAACAGCATACTTTTTTATAGAATCTGTATGGTCTAGTGCAACATAATCTAGCACCTGGAGGGGCGTGTCAGCCAGTTGCACATGATCTGTGGCGAAGTATCTGTTCTACCTTTTGCAGATAACTCCCAGGAGTTGTCCTTGAAAGGGCAGCTGCTGTGAGAGCCCTCTCAGCCCCACCCACCTCACAGGGTGTCTGTTGGGGGGGGAGAAGATATAGGAGATTGTAAGCTGCTCTGAGTCTCTGATTCGGAGAGAAGTGCGGGGTATAAATCTGCAGTCTTCTTGAAGCACATGTTTGTTCAAAGGCATGAGATAAATGGCTCTTAGGGTTGCAGGCTGCTGGCAAAGCTCCATGTGAGCTATGCTGCTCAGGCCAGCATCTACTTAGGACACTTCCAGTTGATTATGGGACACCCAAGTTGTCCTATGTGCATGTTTCTACGTCTCCATTTAAATTTATGTACATAAGCTGCTTTGAGCCCCTGGGTTGGGAGAAAAGGTGGGTGTAGATGTTTGTCACAATCATATCCCCTCACTGGCAAATGGTACAATGCTCCACCTCTAGCTTGTGTTCATAAGAAGGTGCCTTAGAGGCCACGAGCCCACTGGTGCATCTATGGCAATGCTGGATACTCAGACTGATGTCAGCACTGGGCCTGTTATTTCCCAGCACCTGCTGCCTTGGATCATTTAACTGTGATGATTTCTTCATTTCGTTTTGGAGGACCCATCGAAACATTTGTCCTTCCTTGCTAGTGTTTGCATGAGGTTTTTCAGGAAGGTGACATTTATGTCCCATAAAACAGGTCCCCAACCCCCGGGCCATGGACCAGTGCTGGTCTGTGGCCTGTTAGCAGCCACGCCATGAGTTGTGTAATTATTTCATTATATATTATAATGTAATAATAGTAACAATAAGAAGAAAAAGACATTGAATTTATATCCTGCCCTCCACTCCAACTTTCAGAGTCTCAGAGCGGCTCACAATCTCCTTTACCTTCCTCTCCCACAACAGACACCCTGTGGGGTAGGTGGGACTGAGAGCTCTAACAGAAGCTGCGCTTTCAAGGACAACTTTGCGAGAGCTATGGCTGACCCAAGGCCATTTCAGCAGCTGCAAATGGAGGAGTGGGAACTCAACCTGTTCTCCCAGATAAGAGTCTGCACACTTAACCACCATGCCAAACTAATAGAAATAAAGTGCACAATTGTATCATCCCCAAACCACCCCCCCCCCCAGTCCGGTCCTTGGAAAAATTGTCTTCCACAAAACTGGTCCCTGGTGCCAAAAAGATTGGGGACCACTGCCATAAAAGATCCAGCAGGTGCAACCTAGGAAGTGCCTGCTAAGGACCCATCCTGGGCTAGCTGGACTTGGTTTGAGCTTCTAATGGGTCTGCAGGCTCCTGCAAGGTTGCAGTGATTTTTTTTTCTTGCTCCTTTTAAACTTATGAATGTTTACAAGGTCCAAAGGAGTTTAAGGAAAGTCACAGTCCACTCGCTGCAGCATAACGACAAGTGTAAAGAAGGGAGAAGCAAAGACAGTTGAATGAAAGGGGATTATGATTAGAAGGAAAAAAAGGAACTATAATGAAAGGCTGTACAGCTACCCCAGTATCCTAAGGCACATAAAAGTTTGATGCTATTAACGCCAAGGAAGTTTCTGCAAACTTTTCCCAACTGAACAAAGCAGGAGTAAAGCAGCAGCACTAAGCCTGGCAGTAAATGAGTGAGGGCGGTGATACAGTTGCTGGCCAGGATGTTTTGTGCTCATCCCGGAATTTCTTGGCCAAAACTGCTTTGACTTCCACTGAACACATTCTGTCCCTGCAAGTATTGCACTTCAGATGGATAGGTGCTGCAGTTCTAACATTAGGAATGTTAAAACTCAGGCTGTACTGAATCTGCTGGCTGTTTGTCAGTCTCACAGATGTTCTCATTTGTTTTAACATTCCCTGTGACAAATTCTCCTTGTTTGTTATTTGCCTTTATCATTGCTTAGTAGGGTTGCCAGGCTGCAGCCAGAAACTCCTGGGGAAACTTTTAGAAGGTACACCATGGTCACATGAAGCTGCCTAATACTGAAACAGACCACTGCTCCATCAAAGTCAGTAATGTGTACCCAGACTGGCAGTGGCTCTCCACTGTCTCAGGCAGAGGTCTTTTGCATCACCTGCTACCTGGTCTTTTGCCAGGGATTGAACCTGGGGCCTCCTGTATGCCAAGCAGCATGGTCTGGTCATTAAGCGTGGCAGCCTCTACTCTGGTCAGCTGAGTTCAATTCTCCTCCTCCACATGAACCCTGCTTGGGGGACCTTGAGCCAGTCACTGTTCTTTTAGACCTCTCTTAGTCCCCCCTACATCACAAGGTGTCTGCTGTGGGGGGAGGAAGAAAAGGTGATTATAAGCTGCTCTGAGACTCCTCAGAGTTCAGAAAGTGGGGTATAGGAATCAACCTCCTAAAATTGAGCCATGGCCCCTCCCACCATTGCAGCAGCACACTAATGTCACTTCCGGTAAAGACTGGCAGAGATGTCATGAGATGTTCTAAAAATTTCAAAAACTCCTAAAACTGGAGCATCCACTAAATCACTTCTGGTAACACTAGCATGTCACTGATACTGTAGTGCCAGGGTTAAGTTTTAGTGACTAAAAACTGCAGGATTTATCACCTTCTGTTGCAAGCTCCAGGGTGGAACCACCAGCTGCAAGGCATTAGGCCTTGATTGCCAATTAGAGGCTGGTGGGCTAGTAAAAGAGGAGATTTCTCCTCCTAGTTTTAGTCTTCTGGGCTGCTTGCTTAGGCAGGGAGCTGTGGTGACCTGAGGGTCAGTAAGAGTAATATTGGGGAGCCTGGTGGATTTGGTGGGACAGTCCCAGAAGGGAGTGCCAGTGGAACTGTAAACCTTTTGGCTATCTACAATTAGTCTGAGAGTCAAGGTAAATAGACAGCTTTTGTTATTTTGTTACATGGTGTTGGGAAAAAAATCTATACTATCAGAATAAATTTGCTTTAACCTTTTGTTTGGTGCCAGCGGCTTGCAGAAGGGACCAGTGCCTTTCAGCCCTACTCAGAAGAGAATGTGAATGCCATAAGTATCTCTTTAGTCATTTGGAGATTGTTGATCCTTCAGGGGAAACAGGGTGGGTTAGGCCCTGAAAAAATACCAGTCTGGTGGCAGCAACTTTGGAGGAAGTTGGAAGAGCTTTGCCTTCCTCTTGGGATCAGTCTTAAAGTGCCCTGGTAGTCAGTTCCTAAGACTGGCCTCCTCGCAGGGAGCTGGGGGGTGGCAAGAGGGACTACGGGACACCAGAGATACACTTTCCCAATTCTTCCTGCGGGAACCTCCATTGTGGGTGGGCAAAGCACCAAGAATCTGGGAGGCCTGGAATTGCTTTCGCATACCCTAATTAGATCTGCTGTGCAGTGCTGGGTCATGAACTTGTTCAGGGTATGATCCCTCACTTGAGAGTCTCTCCCATATGACTAAGCAAGGAATGAAAGGGAGGGGGGGGGACCTGCTACTGAAGGAGCAGCAGTTTGAAGAAATGGTGCCAAACAGGATCAGGACTCGCAATATATGCACATGATCTAAAGGGGGTGGGTGAAGACATATCTAGCCTACCAAAATTATTTTAAACAATAAAACAATTTGATAGTAGTATTTGTTGTATCTCTTGAAAATGCAGTGCTGTGGGAGAGAAATGTAGGATGGCAAATTGAGCTTCAGCGGGGTGCAGTTTTTCATCATTCCATGTGAACAAATTATTGACTTTCAAATATTGACTGAGAATCACCCACATGTAGCACCACATGTTAAGCCATGCAGTGTGTGGCCCCAGTCTACCAATATTACACAAAAGATGGTCTCCTATAAACTAGAAACGTTAGGTTCACCCAAACTCTGAATTGTTTCTTGTAGTGGATAATTCACTGCCCTTGCCAAGGGTCTCTAACTAGAGTGGCTGGCTGAGGCCTGCTTTTGGCTATGATCCATTATAGTCTGGAGGAGATGAAGTCAAAGGGCATGATTGTGGAATAACTTGCGCAACATGTGAAAAATCTCTTTGGAACCTGGAGGCCTGGGGTTGCTGACCTCCAGCTGGGGCGCTCAGATTTTCTGAAATTACAACTGGTCTCCATACTACAGAAATCATTCCCCATGGGAAAAATGGCTGCTTTGGAGAATTGACTCTATGGCATTACATCCTGATGACGTCCCTAATCTCACTAAACCCTATGCTTCCTAGGTTCTATCCCTAAGTATCCAGGAATTTCCCAACCTGGAAAATTTCCCAAACACAAGGGCCAATTCAGAGCTGGTCTGAGTTCTCATGGTAGGAGTTTGGACTGCAGGATCTTCAGGTTTCTTGTGAGGTTTCTAAGTCTATGATAGAACGTGCTCCTAGTTTCATGATCCTGTGTCAGCAATTCTGTTTAGTTTATAGTGGTTGTTTATCTCATTGCGTGTGTTAAACCCATTACAGATGCTAAACCCATATTCCAGTGTATTTTACATGTTAAGTAAATTAGGCGAACAGAAACACCTCTGAGAAAAATATGTTCTCAGTTTAATCTAGGCTTGAGGAAAAATAGACACTCTGCATTTACTGCTCTGTGACATGGATTCTCACCATCTGTCTCCAATTCTGACACTTTTATTGCCTTTGCTGTTTTCCTGATGCTATCCAAACCAAACTTGCTATTCTTTTAATTTGTTAATTTCACTCTTTTGTCGTTGGATTCTAACTTTGTACTATTTTGCATGCTTAACCACTGCCCACAAGCTATGTGTAGCACGGTTAACTATACCTAATTTAATTGACAAAGTGTGTATGCACACGAAAGCTTACATTCTCAATAAAACTTTTTTGGTCTTAAAGGTGCTATTGGACTCAACTTCGTTCTATTAGTTTATAGTTCGCTATTGAAGCTGTGACCGCTAGATGGCAGTAAAGGACTTAATTACATGATGTTGACTCTACAGAACTTCCTGTCATGAGGAAAGATTATTTTAAGAACTGGAAACCAGCAAGCAGGAAATATCAAATTAAAAAAAAAGAGGGAAAGGGCAAAAAATGTTGGGAATGCTGACCCTTTGATTTAAAGTAAGTCATTCCACACTTTTTCCTAAGGAAATTCTAAGTGGCTAATATACATCTCCTCAAAATACATTATGACAAATAGCTAAAGGTCCTAAAAGCATGAATAAATGAATCATAAACTAATTCATAAATATGTGAATCTGAACAAAATTTAAATGTTTTCAAAAAATAATGTGATACTTTGGCATTTCTGGAGTGGGCATAATGACAAAGGTTCTCATTAGAAAAGAGCCGATAGGGCTGTTTTCAGGTGACAGAACTTTATTTCATTTAGATGTTGTCATTCTTTTTGGGTTTGCTTTGTGTTTTTTGCTGTCATTGGTACTTTTTTTACCAGTAGGAACTCATTTGAATATTAGGCTACACTCCCTGATGCCAAGCCAGCTGGAACTGCGTTCCTGAGCATTCCTTCTCAAAAAACCCCCAACACCCTGTTTTTTACACTATTTTTACATTATTTTTCTTGCAGAGGAGCAGTGTTAGTCTGTGGTAACAAAATAAGGTGCCACTGAACTTCTGCTTTACCATTTATCTACAATAAATGCAAAAATAGCCCTGAAAAACATCTTAATCTTAACAGAAAAAAATACAGCATGAGGGAAGAAGCTATTCTGGAAAATAAAGATGTCTCATTTCTCACTGGAGAGAAATGAAATAAAAATAGGCTTATTTGAACTGAACCAGCTAGCGTTCAAAATTTGGTCTGATCCTCTTCTCACAGTAAAATAATGAACTAGTGTTCAGGGCACAGTTATTAGGCAGAAAGTTCCACCAAAGCCCTAGCTCTGGTTGAGGACAGCCGGGTGTTTTTTGAGATAAGGATCACCAGAATATTTTTCTTTGCTGAGCATAATTTTCTTTGGGGGACATACTAGGAGAGGTGGTCCACAAGAGATTGTAATCCCAGACCATTTAGGCCCTTAAAGGTCAATATCAAACGTTGAACCTGATCTGATACCCAACTTGGAGCCAGTGCAGTTGGCAAAGCATTGGTTGAATATATGCTGTTGATGGGGTTCTGGTGAGAACCCAGGCTGTTGCATTCTCAAGGGTAGTCCTGCATATAGCAAGTGACAGTAGTCTAACCTGGAGGTGACCATTGCATGGATTACTGTGGCTAGATAGAGGTGAGAGAAGAAGGGAACCAGTTGCCTAACCTTGCACAGCTGGAATACCAGTCTGGCAACATTAGTAATCTGGGCCTCCATTGATAGGGAAGCATCCAGAAATGCACCCACACTCTTCATGGCAGGGCTCTTTTTCTAGCAGGTGCTCCTTTGCATATCAGGCCACGCACACACCCCCCCCCCCCCAGGATGTAGTCAATCCTCCAAGAGCTAAGAGGGCTCTTAGTACCGAGCCTACTGGGGGATTGGTTGCATCAGGAGGGCATGGCCTAATATGCAGAGGAGCTCCTGCTAAAAAACAACAACCCTGCTTCATGGTAAATGCTGATGTCCAGAGTCAGGAGTTGGCACCCCAGCCCTAAATCCCCACCACAGCACACCTATCTTTGAAGGATGCAATCTCAGCTGGTTCTGCTTCAACCATGAAACCATGGGTTCTAGCCCATCAGACAGATTATTTGGGGTGAGGATTGGCCATCTATCCATCAACAGATGCAGCTAGGTGTCATCAGCATATTGATGACAGCCCAGCTCAAAGTTCTACACCAGCTGGGTGAGAGGCACATATATATGTTAAACAACATTGGAGAAAGAATTGCCCCCTGAGGGACCCCACATTAACACTCAGGAACAAGCACTGCACCCGGAAAGACTATGGTTGCTTCCTCAGAAGGACAATACCTCATCTTCTGCTTATCGCTTCATACTGAGCCTTACAGAGAACCTGTGGCTCAGTAGCAGACTTTTTGGGTCTCATTGTGTGCAAAAGCACTCACAATGGCAAAGGGGGCTCTGCAGAAGGATTTTCTCCTGCAGTGCTTTCCTCTCACAGTTGCTATTTTTTCTTACCACTGCTTCTGGTAGACTTCTTGTATTAGTAATATACCTAGAATTTATTTTTAAGAAGTTGGCAAAACATCTGCTACAGAATGGGATGCTATCGTGATGTGGGTGTGTGTGGTGTTGTTGAGTCACAGTTGACTTATGGTGACCACATACGGTTTCCAAGACAAGAGACTAACAGGTGGTTTGCCCTTGCCTGCCTCTGTCTCATGACCCTGTTTTTCTCTTTTGGTCTCCCATCGAAATACTTACCAGGGCCAACCCTGCTTAACTTCTGAGATACGATGAGATTGGGCTAGCCTGGGCCTTCAAGGTCAGGGCTATAGTGATGTGCCTATACCTGCAGCCAAATGGGAAAAAATGCTGACAAAAAGCCTACTAGTGATCTGAGGAACAGGAGAAGGACATTAATGCCAGATGTGGTACATCTGCCCCTTCTGATCCACAGCAGAACCAGCCCTGCTCTGAGTATCATCTTTCATGAATGATCATAACAAAACAGGCTTGGGGAACTGCCAATCACAGCTGGGAAAACCTATCTGGATGATGTTGTACTGAGGTACCCCCCCCCCCCCCAAAAGCCTGCTGCAGTTATGAGGGGAATATGGAGCAAGAGCTCTGTGTGGAAGCAATCTGTATAGACAACAGTTTCTATACACATACCTACTTGAGCTCAGGTCAAGCTTCATATCTTGTATAATGATATAAAATAATGTGAAACATCTCATAATGTGATAGTTGTGGATACATAAAGGATAAACAGCTTAAAATGTCTAAGTTAGTATTAGGCTAAGAAAGCTCGAGATGTTGTTATGCCCACTTAACTCAAGGTTTCCAGAACAACTTGAGAGCTGCGGTGAGGGTGTCCTTGAGCTAAGACATATTATCACTGAATCACGTTTTGCCCCAAGGTGGTCTATCTTTAAAGGATGCAAGGGTCCAATTGCACACTTTGTAATCACCTTTGGGCAAATCCCTCATCTTCTGCTTATTGCTTCATACTGGGCCTTACAGAGGACCTGTGGCTCAGGAGCAGAGCAGCTGCTTTGCATGCAGAAGGTCCTTGGTTCAATGCCCAGCATCTCCCATTAAAAAGGTCATGTCATGAGTAATGCCAGCCTCCAGATGGGACCTGGGGATCCCCCAGAATTACAGCTCATCTCCAGACTACAGAGATAATTTCCCTTGGAGAAAATTGATTCTTTGGAGGGTAGACTCTGTGACACTGTACTCCACTGAGGTCCCTATCTAGGCTCCATTTCCAAATCTCCAAGAGTTTTCCAAGTTGGATCAGGCAACTCTGCCCTTCCATCCCTGCCAGTGGCCGGGGGGATTTGACAATTCTACCTGGAAAGCTTCTGTCAGTCGAGAGGGGAGGGATGGTGGCTCAGTGGCAGAGCATCTGCTTGGCAAGCAGAAGGTCTCAGATTCAATCCCTGGCATCTCCAACTAAAACGGTCCAGGCAAATAGGTGTGAAAAACCTCAGCTGAGACCCTGGAAAGCCACTGCCAGTCTGAGTAGACAATACTGACCTGATGGACCAAGGGTCTGATTCAGTATAAGACAGTTTCATATGTTCATATCCCATGGAGAGCAAACAATATTGTCCTTGAGAGAGCAACTCATATTCAACCTCCGAAAGACAACAAACATAAGCATTAGCATAATAATTCTACATTTACATTATGTCCACACATTTATTTATTCATTTATTTATTTCTATTTGTATCCTGCCCTCCCTGCAAACAAGCTCAGGGCAGCTAACAGCAAAAAACATCATAAAATACAATAGTCTATTATAAAACAATATCAGAATAAACCATTAGGCAATATTAAAACCATAGAATATAAAATTAACAGCTTTGTTGCTATGTCTATTAATATATAGCATATAAAGTGGATAGTATTCCCATAGTTCTTTATAATTTCCAGATATGCTAATAGCCTAGTTTGATGTCTCACAAAAGTGTGAAAGTAGTAGTATAAGAATAGCCGGTTTCTAGGCAGTTGGCAGTTCTCTCCCCTTAGTTCTCAAAAGCATAGTTCACTTCAAGGATGAGGGCTGTAGTATAAAATGTAGCCTTTATTGGTTCCGCATCTGAATTTGGCATTTCTCTTGGTTTATGAGAAGAAATATACACGTAGGCATATTACTGTTGTTGAGTCACACTCTTAGCTCCTACCAGCTACAGCTGAATATTTTGTTTCTTGGCATATTAAGCCACAAATAGAGATGTCTCAAACAGAAGTTATCACAAGGTCAATTATCCCATACACCTGTGATTAAAATTCTGTGACACCACTTACATAAGGGGCAAAGATGATGAAATACATTATCAACAGCTGAAAAAGAATGCTTTGAACAGCAGCAGTCTTAAGAACCAACATTAGTTAATTATCTTCATCATTTCTGTTGCAATTTTGTAGAACAAAATTTCCTTTACTAGCCTAGACACTTCATTAGTACTATGCGCTATTCTAGTGGTGCCAAACACTGCTAATTTATCATTAAGCAATACAGTCTTTGTCAATAGTGCTTACAATTAGAGACCGAGAGGGGAGTGTGATGTGTTTCAAAACACAAATTCAGGAAGCAGAAGAAGGGGTAAAAAAGGGGGGGTTATAAAACAATGAATTGCAAGAACAGGCTGTGTCTATGGATGTGAAGATCTTCTTGTATAAGTTCCCAACCTGCCAAACCAATAGCTTGTCCTTGTCCAATAGCTTGGAGCCTTGGATCCAGTAAGTGGAACATCTGGTTTGGATCCAATATCTCCCTTCTATTAAGATAAGAGTCATTATCCAACATAGTGAGATCTCTGGCAAAATGACATGGTATGTTTCCACATGGCAGCTGGGAAGGTCATGCAGCAGGACACCATCTGCAAGAGCCCCATGGGAACTCTATTTAAAAGTGCCACAGGAGGTCAATTCCAGCCTGGACTGTGGCATAGGGAGTGGTTTCTGTCTCCCACCCCTCATGCTGTTTTCATGTCGTAAAATGGTGCTAGAGGTATTATTTGCACACACAACCTGCTGATGGGCAAATAAGGCTACCAATGCAAAATTAGGTTGAGAAAACAGCACAGAAAGGGAAAGGCAGGAGCTCTTCCTCATACAACATGGTCTGGACCAGAATTGTACCCCTGCAGCACCTGTAAATACGGTAGTTCCCATGTGGAGTTTGCAGCTGATTACCATGTGGAAAATATAAGGTATAGTTTAGCCCTTCTGCTACCAGTGGAAAGCTACTTCTAGTGAAGGCAGACCCCTTACTTAACAGGTCCATTCCTGTGTCTCAATCCTGTCTTGTGCACCACTCTGTTGAAACTTCATGGGAATGGCCCGATTCAACAGATGGATTCAAGGGGCACCAGAAGCACAGCAGTGTTGTATGCCATATAGAACAATATTGACGCTGAGATATACGCATGTGGATTATGGGGTCAATCAGGTACTTATGGGAAGGACAAAGAAAATGCCTGACATGAGTGCAAGATGAACTTTATACTAGTATTAAAGTGAAAAAAAAAATAGCATATGCTTATTTGGAATTCATTTAATGACCTTTAATCTGTTGCAATTGTTTGACATTTTCTTCTAGAGCAGTTTTAATCTCCTGGTTTTGTAGGAATGATTTAAAATATCTTGACTTCAAGAGGAGTGGGATGTAAGTTACTACTTCATACCAATGGAGGAAGCAATAGCTCACAATAAGATTTTAACATGTGAAGACCCAAGGGCTACTCTTGAGACAAGGTATGATTGCACATCATACCTGTAGTAAGAGTTATTTGCCCAGCCTTCTGGGCATAGGAGAAGACAACCTGACACTGCTGCAGGTGTTTGACTGCCACATATACACAATACTCCATAAACTCATGAGAATTGTGGGGCATGATAAAACCTCAAACCTCGGTAAGGAGATGCCGTGAGTCAATTGTGACAGCAGTTTTAGAAGACATTCCAACAGCTTAATGTAGATCAATCATCAGTAATGGCATCAATGCGAAATGGAATTATTTAAGTGCGGGTTTTGTACGGATAGAACTGTACGGTAATTGAAAGTTGCATTGGTAAAGGGATAGAGTCTTGTGGTCATGAATCACATGAGTAAATAGATCAGGATGACTGCTGCCTCACCAAGCCATGCATTATTTCCTTCACATTATCTCATCCATGGAGGTTTATTAAAAAGAATTATATCCTTCCTCCACCCTCTGAATAGCTTAAGGCAGCTTACAGACTAATAAAAACTTAAAATAATTTTAAAAGCACGCACTTACAAACAAGGCAAGAGGGAACACCCCCCTTATCAATCAATCAATTTATTTGGCCAATGACCAGTACAAGTCAAAAGCAAAAACTATTCAATAAAACATTTGAGAATAAAATTGATCTAAATATAACAGAAATTTAAAACCCATACATAAGAACTTAAAATCTGGATTTATTATATCACTCTAAAATTTAGAATCTATACCTAAAATTTCATGTGGAATTCTACAAGCTGCTGAGAAAAATTTAGTACATCTAATAGTGACCTGTGGAGTCATACCCATCAAAAGCTTTCTTAAAATATCTGCATCAGAACCCCCTTATAAGAAATTCTGATAACTGACTAATATTTATTTACTTCATTTTTACCTCATTTTTCTCCTCAACAAGGACGCAAAGCAGCTTACATTGCAATCCTCTCCATTTTCTCTTCACAACAACCTTGTCAGATAGGTTAGGCTGAGAATGTATGACTGGCTTACAGGTTACCCATCAAGCTTCCATGGAGGAGTAGGGATTTGAGCCTGGGTCTCTCAGATCTTATTCTAACCACTACACAACATAGGCTGTCATAGAATCAAAAGATCCTTCAAATGTAATCATTTGGTTCACATAGTCAAATAACATTGCTTAATAGAAAGAAGACCACCTCACAGGGTAACAAGATAGAACCCTCCTTCTGGCAGTTTGGTGTAGTGGTTAAGTGCATGGACTCTTATCTGGGAGAAGCAGGTTTGATTCCCCATTCCTCCACATACAACTGCTGGAATGACTTTGGGCCAGTCACAAGTTCTATCAGAGCTGTTCTCTCAAGAGCCATTTCTGTCAGAGCTCTCTCAGCCCCACCTACTCACAGGGTGTTTGTTGTGGGGAGGGGAAGGGAAAGAAGACTATAAGCCACTCTGAGACTCCAAGTGAAAGGCAGGGTTTCAATCCAATCTCCCCCTCCTCCTCCTTCCTGTTTCAGAAAGACAAGTCATTGGTAGAAAAAGATCAAAACTGATTTGCTGCAAACAACAGAGTTTGCCATGAGGAGAGCAACTGATTCACAAGAGCAGAAGACATGCTATGAAGAAAGGTTTAGAGGGAAGAGTAGGGACAAGGAAGGAGTAGGAATGAAAGTGTAGTTATTAGAAACAAGTCTGAGACAACACCAAGAAGATTACAGGTCAGTAAATTGAAGGATTAAGGAAGTGTGTGGGATGAATCAATACATGTCCTTTGCTCTTTGCCTTTTCATCTCTTGCCATTCACTGGTAAGTTCTTTCATACTTTGTATTTCTCTTTGAACCTCCTCATCACTGTACTTCTCTCTGACCTGACTCCTTATTTTGTACACCTAGCCGGACTTCCACTCTAGAGACTGCAAGGTCCTCTCAAATTAAGACAATTATCCTTTGCTCAGTAAAAAGTAGAATTGATCTGGTACTGTAGGAGGCGAGAAGTTGAAAGGTGGAAAATGAAAGCAGAAAACACAGTGCAGGATCTTCACAGTGCTGGTAGTTAGTGGCTTTTTTTATAATATTGAATGACAGTGTTTTAGCTGAGGATTTCCAATGAGGGGGAAAACAGTAGTATTTCCAATCACTGAGTGTGCACAGTTTTCACTTAGAAATCTATGAACAGAATTGTAATTAATTACATGAAAAACAGCTATCCGTGAAGAACACAATAGAAATGCAAATAAAACCTGTATTTCTTTTATAGTTTTGTTTTTGCTGAATCCGAGACAAAACAGTATTTTATCTTTTCTGCAACATGAGTCCCCGTCTCTTCTTCCAGTGAATAGTCTCTGAATGCTCCCCATGCCTTTCCAGACTTCACAAAAAATAGAATGAAAATATATGCAATTATATTTCTATGGGAAATTACTTCCAAATTGCCAGTTAACTTTTTGTTTGATTTTTATGTGTATATCCTATTAAGGGAATTATTCTCCTGCTGCCTTCCCTCTCTCTTCTCACTCGTCCCTTAAATCTGCCTCGTCTGTAAAGGTTTTGCCATAGCCACAGTATCCTCCCCAAAGTAAGCATAACCTTATGTAAGTTGTATGAACATACATTGTCTCCCTTATTTATTCCTACTTCTGTCTTCTCTTCTGCCCTTCCCTGTTTCCCCTGTTTTGGATTTTAGAATGCAAGCTCCTAGGGACAAGGGCCCATATTCTCTTTTGAAGAGTGCCCACTGTACACATAGGATTGCCAACAAACCCAGGGAAATCCTGTCCTTTTAATAGAGTCTTAATGGAGTGTTTATCTGGTGATGTTATTTACCTCCGTACCACGGAAAAGTTTATTTGTCCATTTCCATACCTTAAATCTCTATTAAAAGAGCAGGACATTTTTTCCCCTCCATGATGTTGTCAACTATACGGTATGGATGGTGCTATATAAACAATATAAATAATTATAACAGTAATTAAAGCTTCTACCCTAAATCTTCCTCCAAAGAAACTGCCATTTCTCTCGCATATTCCACATTAATGGTTGGAAGGAAGAGAGAAAACAAGGCTTGGAAACATGCAGATGTGATGTGGGTGCTAAGATCACTGGACAGCAGACAAGAATATTCCTATGGTTTTTGACAGAAGCCCTCAAAATATCAAGTATCTTACACACACACACAACCTGGAAAGCACAGAACATTTGGAAAAGGGATTTCAGTATCACAGAGGGCCAGCTTTGTGAGTCTACCAACACATACATGGGTTGCTTGAGCTCCATTTTGCAGAAAGTTCTCATTAGGGCCAGACCTGGATGTCCCAGGCTAGCAAGAGCTTGTCGGTCTTGGAATCAAGAAATGACAGAAAAGATATGCTCCGTGTTACAAAACAATATCAAAATATAATTAAAGTACTTTCCAGTCACAACATAGAATTACAATGTAAATTTCTGTAACAAATTCAGTGATAAATACCATCCAAAGCACAGAACTTCACTACTGTCCATAAGATGGTATCAGGTTCTTTCCAAACAATACAGTCCAATGATGCAAAACCGGTCCA
Organism: Heteronotia binoei; assembly: GCF_032191835.1. Taxonomy (NCBI): domain Eukaryota; kingdom Metazoa; phylum Chordata; class Lepidosauria; order Squamata; family Gekkonidae; genus Heteronotia; species Heteronotia binoei. Next base: position 36,724,861 of record NC_083232.1, on the reverse strand, counting down.
TTCTCATTTTGGATCCTTATGATCCTTCCTCTGGGACCGTCTTATTAATTTTGAATGCAGTAGTCTGATGGTGCCTTATTTCTTTACTATACATTGTTTTCCAGGCTTTCTCTAATTTATTTCTTTACTAGAACGCTACTGTTCTTTCTCCATCTTTCAACATTTCATTGCGTTCCTTGGAATCAAAGCAGGGACAGGGTCGGCACTGGTTAGTACTTGGATGGGAGACCTTCAAGGAAGTTCAGAGTAGTTATGCAGGAGCAGACAATGGCAAATCAGCTCTGTCTCTTGCCTTGAAAACTTATATGGTAACCATAAGTCAGCTGTGATTTGATGTCACTTTCTAGCACCACCTCCTTGATAAACAATGAATTTAAGGGGCTCCTTTCCCCAACCTGATTTGGTGAAAGCTCTGCTTTGAACAAAATCAGCTTCCTGTTTAAGGCTATAAAACTATACAGCAGGGAGGTGTGTTGACCTGTTGTTGTAATAAGTTACCACAGTCCAAATAAGATCACTCTGGACGAAACGCTTCTTAGCAGGGAATATTCATGTATGTGTGTGTTCTTTGCAGGATCCTTTGTACTGATTATACTAACTGCTTGGGCAACGAGTTCCTTTATACTGATTATACTCTGATTAGTTGCTGAGAAGTCTTCATTAATAATTTGAAGAGTAGGTAAGGGAGCTCTGTCTGGACTGCTCTCGTTTCCAAGAAGTGTGATAAGATCAATCCTCTGCTAGCACTCTTTTTTTTCTTAGGTACTAGTGGCCAGAAATCTCTGCTTCTTGGCTACTCACTAATCTTGAAGTTTATCATCTTTAGTAGTGAACACTGAGCATGGTACAGTGGTTAGGGCGTTGCACTAGGACTTTGGGACTCTGGTTGAGGTCCCCAGTTAGCCATAGGTAACATTGCTGGGTGTGATTGAGCCAGTTATTGAGTTCCTTGGTAGGAGAGCAGGTGGAAATACAGAGATATTCTGTTTGACAAAGGCAAGTACCTCTCAATATTTCTATGCCTAAAAGTGAAAAGCAAAATAAATGATTCCATGGGCTGTAGTTGGCTGACATTTGTGAATCTTTCTGATATAAGCAGTGTTAATTGGAAGCCTGTATAGATTAAGGGGGAAGTAATGGAATCATTAGCTGAGCTCTGTGACTTATTCACATGTGTCCTCTTCATTGAAGTGTTGTCCAGTGGAACCAATTAGAAGAGATAAATTCACAACGCAATGGATCTTCAAAAGTAAAGATGGGGGAATGGAAGGCTTTCTGATCACAGCCCTGTTTATGATCTTTGCCTGATCTCTGTGTTTTGTATTTTTAAGGACCCATGCTCATTCACAGAAAATATATTGGATAGTAATGAACTTAACAAAATATGGTTGTAAATTAATTAACTTTTCTTGACATTTTCCAACATCTGTCTAAATCTGATGCAAGGCTTCTGCATGTATAGCAATAGACAATGAGTCCATTTGTGGAGAAGAGAAAGCTAATAGCACCTTAAACAAACCTACTTTTTCCCCTCCAGTTTTCATTGTATTTATTTATATTAATATCCTTATTTTATTTCTTTGATTTATATCCTGCCCTTCCCACAAGCAGGCTCAGGTTGGCTTACAAGGTCACATAAATATCTTGACAGAGAGACAGTAGGTTCCTGTTCCGGCATCAGCTCAGCAAGGCGAGGGGAATCGCAGCTTTTGCAAACTTCCCAAATTGAGCAGATTGAGGGGGTCTGGGAAGCCCAGATATCCGAGGGGACCACTGGAGGGGGAGCCCTGACAGCATGGAAAACGACATTCCCAGGGATTTCATCAGCGGGTGAAGCCTGGTTCTTTGTCTACCCTGAAGCCTCACTGCGACAATTGCCATTTTGTATGGCACTAGCTTTGTCTACCGGTAGCAAAATACTTTCTTCTAATCGTCTTTCTACTTCCAACTAACAAACTATACCTTGCAAGTAAGTTCACTCTGGAATGTAACCTACCAACTAAAGTCCTATTATAAAACCAAATTTGACCGTTCAAAAAGGGGGGGGGAGGAGGCTAAAAGACCCTCTCCCCAGAAGAGAGGCTTCTAAAATTAAAAGAACAAGCTTATAACAATTGTCTTTATTTCAAGTAAAAGGAATTGGATAGATCTGGTTTAAAATTAAATAAGTGACAATTCGACTACCAACATACTATACAAAACTTCACCAAAGGTGGAATGTGACTTTATATGAGAAAAGCTGGATTTCTGGATTTTCAACCTGGCACTCTGAATTTATTCTCTGATTTCTATTATACTGATTATAACAGCAGGGAAGAGATGAATAATTAAAAAGATTTTATGGCTACTATACTCTCCATAAGGTAGGGACATTGTCTTTTAGCAGAATTGGTAAAGGAACAGATTTGAAAATTCCTGGAGAATTGTAAAGGAATGGAAAATATACAAGAACAGAGGTATCAAGAAACACAAAATTTGCCTGAGAAGCGGGCAAAAGTGAAATGACAATTGCCTGAGATTGCCTTGCCTGATTTTAAAATGAATGCAGTTTATACACTTATGCAGGAGAAACAAAGCCTACAGTTCACTGAGACAAAGAAAGGGGGGAATAACATCGATTCAGCTCCAAAGCTTTTTGCAAAAATGCTCAGCAATAAAAGGGAAAAATCAGTCTACTCAATTAAAATCTACAGCCTCAGAGCAAGTCCAACAACAAGGATTATGACTTGGAAGGCTTTCAGGAAGAAGAGAATATAAACTCTTACCAGTGGCTTGACATGAGCATAATATTATGAATCTGACATAACATCTTGGAATGGATTTTCTGATTTTCGAACTAGGGGATCTTCATTTTTATTCTAACTATAAGAAGAGATTATAAGACTATTCTCTAACAGGCACAATATTATGGGACTTAATTTTGAATCCCCCCCCCTTTTTTGAGGGATTCTTTAAACCTAAAGCAGGATTATTTGTTTTTTTTATTTTTCAAATTGAATGGGCAGCTTGTTTTGGTTTGGTGTGATTTTCTGCAAAGCTCAAAATCATAATGAAGTTTAACAATCAGTTGCTAAAAAAGAGGGGTTTTAATGACTCTAACAACGTGTAAAACTTTAAAAAAATTAAATATATGCTAATGTAAGGCTAAAAAGTTAATCTGTTTAATTAGAATTTGGACTATTGTAGCTAGAATTGCATACACACATACATATATATAAGGGTGTGTACATACCTTTAATATTTTGCTTTTTCTTGAATGGTTGGTGAGGAGGTGCCCTTTGTTCATTCCCACGCATGGAGATGTCTGCCAATGAATGAATCCACTAAGAGCTTTTTTCTTTGCTTTTCAGGGAAGTAAATGAGTACAATTTGATGGGAATCTTCCCTATAGATCAAGGTTCCCCTTTCTGTTTAGTGTGAAGTTGTGGGAGCAATTGGAAATGGCTAGCGCCTTCTGAGATGAGGGCTGCTGTAAAAACAGCATTCTATGGGTTTGTGTTTTTTTTCTTCTCCTCCCTTGCTTACTTTTTCTCTTTTCTTTTTGAAAACCCATCCTTTTTGTTTATTAAAGAGAGCTAACTGTTCAAGTAGATGCCTAAAGTTATCAACATTTGCTAATAAGACATGAGTAGCATAACTGTACCCATCTAACGCAGAAGCTTGTTTTATTTCCGTTTAGCCTTGAGATTCCTTTGTAAATTAGATAGAGATGCAGCTGCTAGTACTGCTAGTACTAGTACTGAAGACCAGAATTTGAACCTTTCTTTCTCTTCTTTTTTTCCTTCCGTCTGTTGCTTTATGTAGATTAAAGATACATAGATTTGGTTTTGTATGATCACAGATATGATAGATAAGAATCTGGAATTTGCCAGTAAATAGTTGGTAAAACAGGAGGATTTTACAGTAATATCAAAAGATCATAAAATATTTGTAGACTTTAATGGTAATATCTATGTATTAATTTTGAATACTTGCAGGTATAATGAATTATACTTTTTTGTTTTTCTTGATGCAGTAATAACTGTAATCTATTTTTTTATTTTCTGCATCTTATCCCTGATCCTTCCCCCAATTCCCTAATTTTCCTTGTTAAATTTAATAAAACTTGTTATACTAGACAGAGAGATAGTATAAAATTCAAACAATTAAAATTTAAAATTTTCAGAAACTTCATACAAAAGAAAACTAGAGCAAAAATCACCTCAGTGGTGATGCTCTGAAGCTAGCCTTCTGAGTGATGTTGTGGAGTATCAAGCCACTAAACCACTAGGCGAGGGCTGTCAGCAAGGAAGGCCAAAAATGGAATTAGGATACCCACTGACTCAACTGAAAGTCTGGCAGAACATCTCCATTTTGCAGACCCTGCTAGCTGGACATCCTTTCAGCCAGGGACAACCAGAAGACTTTGATCAGCTGAGCACAAGGCTCTGTGGGGCACATACGGGGAGAGATGGTCCCTGAGATATCCAGGACCCTGACCACATAGGGCTTTGGAAGTCAGCACTAAAACCTTGAACTAGGTCCAGTACTCAATAGGCATCCAATGCATCAGCTGAATATGTGCCCGCACAGGCATTGCCATCAGTACACATGCCACCAAATTTTGCATCAGCTGCAGTTTTCAGGTCAAGTTCAAGGGCAGCCCCGCATAGAGCAAATTACAATAATCAAGTCTGGAAGTAACCACTGCATGGATTGCTTTAACTAAGTCCTGGGAAGTGAGATAGGGAATCAGTTGCTTGATCTGCCAGAGTGTAAGCCAAATTGCTCTCAATGAGAGGTTGAGGAATTAGAGTGGTGGGCAACTATGGCTCAGCAGGATACAGAACCCATGTATACAGGAGATGACCTCCAGAACTTCCCTCCAAATAACAAGGAGAATGTTTGATAAAATATAATAAGTTGTTATTAGAAAAATCAGTCAGACATAAAAGGGAATAAATTTCATTCAACACTCATACAGACCTACGAAAATTAGAAGAAGGTTGATAGTGGAAGGGAAGGGAAAACATGAAAGGAAAACATGGACAAGGTGATACTTTACCTATCATAGTCTTCAGTTGAGGTTCCAATAGCGACAGAAAAGGGAAGGAGAAGCAAGACACAGCCAGCGTACCTTACTATTGGGGACCCGAAACTGATCAGGTTTTGGGGGTGAATCTATACAGCAGGGTAGGGATACTGTCAGATGCACATCTGGGGAGCCATGGGTCAGACCATTTAAGGATTACCATGTACCCTCAGGGGGATGAAGTCAGATGGCCTGTGATGCAAGGATCAGGTGGGCATGACGCTGGGACATGTGGTATTTAACCTCAGAAAAGGGGAGGCTCCATGGTGACATTTGGAAAGTACCAGGGATAATGGGCTTAGCATAACTGAGCAAACTTATCTAATGTGACAATATAGGCCCAAATTGTTATCTAAAGTGACACCCAACCTAGACAGTGGTGTTGGGGGCTCTGAGTCTGGTGTGGTCTTTTTCTTTGATTAATCTTGGCTGGCACAATCTTTTGTGTGATGTTCAGCTTAGAATTGCTGGCAGGAGGCACATGGAGATAAGCTTGATTGCTTTATGGAAATGTCCAGGTCATGCATTGAGTACGTGGGGCTCTCGTTTCGCTCTCATGGCGTTCCTGAAGATGCAGGAAGGTGATTGCAGATGTTGTTAGTTCTTGTAATGGCTTCCATCAGGAGGGCAGAAAACCACATAGCTGGACAGCTCATGGCAGCTGCATGATCTCTTGTTCCACAGAACCAGGGACTTGAGCATGATAGCAGGCTGGAAGTCCTTCATGCTGGGTTAGGACCTGTCTGTGAGAGCATTGCCTTGAGGACTGAGGCCCAAACAGCTCACATAGGCCTTGCAGGAAGCTGACTGCTTGGCCTATGCCCAGGCGTAGATGTGTGTGAGAACTAGAAGTCCAGGCATCCTGGCAGCTAGACCTGAAAACACAATGTTCATATAGAATGGAAAGGGGGCTTTGGCCCACAAGAGATGACACAAGGCTGATTGGAAAATAGTGGCAACTTGGGCCTCCATTGAAAGGGAGGGATGCAAGATAACACCCTCAGTGCCAGCAACGAAGGCAGCCTTTTGAGGATTGGGAGCCAGATTCACAATCCCAAATCTCCATGACCCAGGTACAGGACCTCCATCTTTGTTGGATTAAATTTCAGTTTGATCTGTTAATCCAGCCCACCGCAGCTTGTAGTGCCCTGCCTAATACTTCTGGGGTGGAGTATGGCTGGCCATCCATCAACAGAGAGAGATAGGTCTCATCAGCATGCTGATGACAACCCAGTCCAAACCCCCAGATCAACTGAGCAAAGGGGCACATATTAATGTTAAACAACATCAGGGAGAGAATTGTTCCCTCTGGCATATCATCGTCTAAGCGGATACCACTGGGACAACTCCTTCTCAAGTGCCACCCTCTGTTCTCAACCATGATGGAAGGAGCAGAGCCATTGAAAGGCAGTCCTCAATATCTCAATGTTGGCAAGGTGATGGTTAAAAGATGGTTAAAAGATCATAATCGGTCATGTCGAACACTGCTGTTAAATTAAGAAGCAATAGCAGCACCAACCCACCTTCATCCAGATGTCTCTGGAGATCATCTGTAAGGTGACCAGCATAGTTTCCATCCCATGGCCAGGACAAAAGCCAGAATGGAATGGGGCCAGGACAGCAGCATCATTCAAGAAAGCCTGGAGTTGCTCCATCACTGCTCTCTCGACCAGGTTCAAAAATGGGCAATAGTTGGTAAAAACCATAAGATTACCATCTTCAAGTTCCTGAAGGACTGTCATATAGAGGACAATGCAGAGTTGCTTTCTGTTGCCCCAGAAGGTCAGACCAGAACTAACAGGTTGATATTAAATCAAAAGAGTTTCCAGATAACCATTAGGAAGAATTTCCTGACTGTTAGAGTGGTCCCTCAATGAAACAGGCGTCCTCATGAAGTGGTGGGCTCACATTTTTGAAGGTTTTTAAAAGGAGGCTAGATGGCTATCTGACTGCAGTGCTGATTCTGGGAACTTAGGCAGATGATGAGGAGGGCAGGGGCAAGGTACTTGCAATTTTCCTGCATTGTGCAGGGGCTGGTCTAGATGACCCTGGAGACCCTTCCAACTCTATGATTCTATGATGGCTTCATTTAGACTGAACGCACCACTGCCAACCAACCAGGAAGGTCCCAATGATAGGGATAAATTGAGACTATCTCCCAGGGTGGTCTGAATGCTCTTCCGGCAGGGTGACAAGACTTTATCTGCAAAAAAGCTCATGAATGTCTCACAGCCTATAGCCAATTCCTTTTCACTTGGTTTGCCTTGAGGCAAAGAAGTTAAAGACTGAATTGTTCTAATCAGGCTGGGTGAGAACTAGCAGATGTAATGGAGGTTGCATAGAAGGTTTTCTTAGCAGCCTTCACTGCCATTTTATAGGTTTGCATAAATGTCCCATGACATTCTTGAAGCTTTATCATGAGCATGCTGCCATACTCCGTCTAATAATCTCAGCTCTCATTTCATCCTCCATAGCTCTGTAGTATTCCTCAGAGCTAGTTTGGTATGAGGGCAGAAAGGGCACCAAGGAGTGATTTTGCCAATGTCATCAGAGAGTTGGCTGTGACAACCCTCCAGAAGCTCATCTAATGAAATGCCAGGAACATGTGCATTTATGTAAAGTGAAAATTATGCAGTTTATCAGGCTGAATTGCCTAGAGTCGTTTCAGACATATACCAGGATGGGATAAGGGGAGAAGTCATGGTTCAGTGGTAGAACATGTATGTTGCATGCAGAAAGTCCCAAGGTCAATCCCCAGTGTATCTTGTCAGGTTGCAGGTGATGTCAAAGACCCTGAGTGTGCCAGCAGTCAGAGTAAATAATACTAACTGCAATGGACTTGGCATAAAGTAGCTTATGAACATATGAAGCTGCCTTCTACTGAATCAGACCCTGGGTCCATCAAAGTCAGTATTGTCTGCTCAGACTGGCAGCGGCTCTCCAGGGTCTCAAGCTGAGGTTTTTCACACCTATTTGCCTGGACCCTTTTTTGGAGATGCCGGGGATTGAACCTGGGACCTTCTGCTTCCCAAGCAGATGCTCTATCACTGAGCCACCGTCCCTCCACCAGAATTTCATGATTTCTTCTGATATTTTAGCACAACATTGGCTCATAGTGATGCCTTTTTCCTTCTGACTTGACTCTCTCTCTCTTTCGCTTTCTGCTTCCTTCCCTTTGATATCAAGTTGAGAAGAAAGTCTTGGACTAATACAAGATGCTTAGAGGCAAATGCCTTCAAGCAGTGTTAGTAACAGATAAGACAGACACAAACTTAAGGCCAGAACAGCCTAGATATGCAATGTCAGTGAGGAGTATCTGAAATTTCTTCCACTTTCTTTAAGAGAAGTTGAAGGGGGGGGGGATTATGGGAAGAAACCTCTGTCCCTAGTGCTATTTCCTGATGAAAATCTCTCCACCAGTGTTGTCAGCCTTGATTAGGAAAAAGGAAGGCAAGGGATCTTATATTCAAAGAACTGCCTCTCCCCCATACACCTGCTTGGAAACACTTCTTTACACAACGAGTGATTAAAATGTGAAATTCGCTGCCAAAAGATGTAGTGACAGCCACAGGCATAGGCAACTTTAAAGGGGGATCAGACAGTGGCAAGGTTGGCCCTTGCGGCCCCCTGGAAGAACTGAACCTTGCCCTCAGTCAATGACTGGAGGATTGGGCTTTGGGAGTACTTTATACTGGGGAAGATATCCTCTCATAGTTCTCAGGCTCACTCACCTGCCTAGAATACCTTTGTGGAGCTTTGGTTTCCTATTGTTGCATATCTCTCTGATATGGCTGCCAGTCCCCAGGTGGGGGCAGGGGATCTCCCGGTTTGGAGGCCCTCCCTCGTTGCAGGATCATCAGAAAACAGGGTGGGGAGGAAATGTCTGCTGAGCACTCCATTATTCCCTATGGAGAATGATTCCCATAGGGTATAATGGAGAATTGATCCACGGGTATCTGGGGCTCTAGGGGAATTGTTTTTTGAGTTAGAGGCATCAAATTTGCAGCATAACATCTGGTGACTCTCTTCAAAATAATTCCCAAGTTTCAAAAAGACTGGACTGGGGGTACAATTCTATGAGTCCCTAAAGAAGGTGCCCCTATCTTTCATTATTCCAAATGGAGGGAAGGCATTTGGAAGGCATTTAAAAGGAGCGTGGTCCCTTTAAATGTGATGGCCAGAACTCCCTTTGGAGTTCAGTTGTGCTTGTCACACCCTTACTACTGGCTCCACCCCCAAACTCTCCTGGCTCCACCCCCAAAGTCCCTAGATATTTCTTGAGTTGGACTTGGCAACCCTACTGTCTGACCTCAACATTCTGTCTAAAACAATTTTTTTACCATAACTTGATATTTTTCTAAAAGCAGTGACACTCTGTCACCTCAACAATATGGTTTTGAGGTTTCTCATTTTTTTCTGTCCCCCCCCCCAAAAAACAAACAAAAACAAAACCTAGGACAGTTTGTTCACTCTGTTTATTTTCGTGCTTTCAGTGTGATGTGTTCTGTAGGACTCTGATAGTTATTATTGCTTTTCAAATCTCTGTGTATTCTGTGTGCACACTAAGCCTGTTTCTATAGATTACATTGCTTTTGTATTGATCCTACCTTATGAACCATGCCTGTGTGATTTTGATCCTAGGCTGTTTGTATAATTGTATTCAGAATAAGTTTCTGTTTGGGAAGTTTATGGGTTTGGTATCTTTTGAACATGATTCTGCAATGGCTATATATCTTGTTAAATTAATTCAACGAAAAGAGAATTAAAAAAGGAGGGGGGATTAGACAGATTCATGGAAGATAGGTTAGTCAATGGCTGGCTACTGGCCATGCTGCCTTCAAATTCAGAGGCAGTAAACCTCTGTATATCAGTGCCAGGAGGCAACTTCAGTAGAAGGCTTCAGCTTCTATCCCCTGTTGTTGGATCTCCAAAGTAGTAACTGGTAGGTGACAGTGTGAGACAGGGATGTTGGACTAGGTGGACAACTGGTCTGAGCTTCTTATGCTCTTCTTATGTTCTTAATTTTGCTTAGCTCAGCAGCTGTTGGAAGTTTCCTCCTTCAGAGGGGTTCAGTTGGCTTCAGTTATTATAATATTGTTGTATTATTTTGTAAACAGTTTTCAATGTGGTAAAATCAACAGGACTGAATAAGTATAATTAACATAGGTTACGCTAAATGTGATAGAAAGTATCCATATATACTGATCTGAGTATCTCCTTGTTCATATTTGAATCAGGGATGTGCATGTCTATTATTGAACAAGAATAGAGCATGTGGGGAAGGGACATAAATCCCACCTCTCTAGGGTTGCCAGACTCAAGGCTGGGCCTGGAGATCTCCCAGAACTGATCTCCAAACTATATAAATTAGTTCAACTTGGGGGGAAGTTGCTTTGGAGGGTGAACTTGGCAACCCTACTGTCTTATACCCCACTGAGGTTCCTCCCCATCCCAAACCCTGCCCTCCCCATGCTCCACCCCCAAATCTCCAGGATTTCTCAACCTGGAATTAGCAAATGTAGACCCTCTCCCATATTTTTAGAATATTTCTCCCTGCTAAGATACCTATTAGTATCAGAACTGATGTGGGAAGACAGCATTCCAGGCACCAGAATACATTACTGTAATGTATAGGGAGGGTCAGGGTTTTGCCCCCCTCCCCTGGAGAGCCCCTTTGTATTAAAACAAACCTGTACCAAACAGTCTTTATAGATGAGTGAGCAGACATATCAGTTTACAAAGAAACACCCCTCACTATTTTTATTAGAGCTTGTTTGAACCCACCACCTGTTTTCTGTGGTTGCCAAATGCTTTCCTGCATTTTCTATGGAAGCTAGAAATTAGATTGGCTATAAAACTGGAACACATTCTCTGTGTCTGCAATTTGGCAGGAAAGAATGCCTTGGGTAATTGTCAAAGAATTCATCCAAACTGGGCACAGCACTAAGAAGTTAAGCCCCAAATGTGTTTCCTGTTGAAACCAGTAAAAAAGAAAATAAAATGAATGCATGTAATAACAAAAGATAAAATGAACTGAAAATGAGTAAAATTCTGCAGAAATGTATTATGGTACACATCATATAGTGGTTGGAAAGATTAAGCTCTAGGCGATCTAGGTTCAAATCCCCATTTTGCCCTTGGGTGGCCCCTCCTCTCTCTCAGAGCTGTGATGGACTGCACCTTTTAGGACTGTGAAGGGCCAGTTCTTCACAAAGCCAGAGAGTCCTGAGTGATGGACTCTCCAAGCAATCTGATTGGTTAGCATCAGCTGAAGAGAAAAAAAGTCTTGTGAGAGCTTGAGTCAGATTCCTGCCTTAACCTCGGGTTAAGGCATTTCCTGAGACTGTCTGGAAATAGCCCTGACAGGAAAGGGCTTAGTTCTGACAAAGTCAGATTTCAGCTGTGACTGAATACAGTCCAAATTCAGCATTAACTGAGAGAAGTTTGAACACAGACAATGGGGAGGAAGTTTGCAAGGTGGTTTGGGTAGTAAAGGAGACTCCCATTCAGGCCAAAGGAAAGGGGATAGATCTTCTCCAGAGAGAGAAGAAGAATCCCTACCCAGTCAAACAAGGAGAGTTATCTCTGAGGAGTACAGAGATCCCTGATGTGATTATAAACTGCCTTTAAAGACCTAAAAGTCTATTAACAAATCAAGAAGTGTACTTGAGAAGGGGTTTGCATAGTAGGAAGAGGGCACCAGCCTTCTGGGAACCAAAAGAGTCAGTGATGATACAAATAAAGTGTATTAGAGTGCATGGGAAAACAGTGGAACAAAAACCTCTCAATATAAAGCTTTAAGTAACTATGAATAACTTAAAAACCTCTCGTTAGCATGATACAAAAGAACAAGTCTGTACTTGTATCAATTTTACCTCATATTTCTCCTGACCTTTCCCCTCAATGTTAAATAAAACTTTTTAATTTTGAATTGTAAAAGAGTCTCAACTGCCACTTTCAAGGGTTTAAATTAAAAGGCAATCTTATCCCTTCCCTCAGGTTCCCCGGCTGAGCAAATAGTCAATACATATTTCTGACACAGGGTGGACCAGCCAAACTGTCTTGTGGAGAGAAGTAAACATGTTACCAGGGCTACTCAATTTGTGAGGGGACAGAAAAATGGAGGGAAAATCTAGCCTCTGGGGGAGGAAAGTGAACAGGGTCCTTTACAGCAGCCTAATCATGTTGTTGTGAAGATAAAATGGAGGAAAAAGAACAATGTTGGGTCCTCGCTGGAGAGAAAGCAAGGAATGAATGTATTAGTAAGTAAATGCTTACAGCTTGTTATCACATTTTTACAATAGCTCCAGTATTAGCCACCTATCCCATTATTAAGGACAATAAAAGATGCTATAATATTCCTGCTTTTACCAAGCAGGGTAATGTACCATGGGTTCTCACATACTATAGTGAGGCTTGCAAAGTCTATCCACTGAGAGGCTGTGAGAGCATTGCAGAACGCCCTACAGTCCAGTGACCTGCACAAGTATCCTAGGACCAGTCCAGAAGTATAACTGGCTGCAATGTGAACACTGTAAAACAATTCCATATTCCTCTTCAGTGTGCTGGGGTTCCGAGACAGATGTGTTAGTGGCATCTCAAAAGAGCAATCAATGAAGAAAGAATTCCCTGAAGCTACACACTTTGACAGCCAATGCTCTCAAAATATCTGTTCCTAAAGCCTGTATCCAAGTAAGCCTCCACAGTTTGTGGAAAAATTAAAAAAAAATGCATGTACAAACAGCAAGGACTTCTTCTGCTGTTCATGATTCATTTTCTGTATGATTGCACCCTATTTCAGAGTGACATGATTAAAGAGTAGCCATTCATTTTTAAATGCAAAAAATTTGACTACATTTATATATTTTTTCAAACGGAACAAAGTATTGAAGTGAATTGCAGTTGGAATGAATGTTTAAGATAGCATTATTTCTGTACAGAGAATGAGAGCACACTGCAACTTCAGACACAGCAATCCTAAATTAGGCTAATGTATGTATTTTATTCCAAAGGAGTCAAGCAATAAAATCCTTGAAGCAAGCATTACCATAAGGTAATTGACTGTATCTGCAAGTTAAACGTTCCAAGGAAAAGACAAAGGTACTTCCAGGCGTCAAGGTCAGTTATCACCTGTCTGCGTACCTTTTCATGAGTAATACAATCAGTGTAAGGAACTTTCATCCCAAAAATATAACTTGAAGATATTAGAATACTTCTGTGTGCCAAATTAAAGAATACACAATTGTAACAAGCAGGGGTTTTTTTTGAAGCAGGCACTTATTTGAATATTAGGCAAAACACCCCTGATGTAGTCAATTCTCCTGGAGTTTACAGTAGGTCCTGTACTAAAAGGCCTGTAAGTTCTTGGAGGACTGGCTACATCAGGGGTGTGACCTAGTATACAAAGGAGTGCCTGCTACAAAAATGCGTGGTAACAAGCTTTTTTACTATATACCATCTTTGTGATCCTTACCATTGTTTTGGCTATATAAACTAGAAGACACTTCTAGCTTTTAAAGACACACAAGCTTAAAAAAAAAAATATTGGTTGATGTTGTCTCATTGCTGTGTGTAGATTGTTCCCTCACTTTACTGAGAAAGAACCAGTGTAGTATAGTAGTTACAGTGCCAGTCTGAGAGCTGGAAGATCTGGATTTAAATCTCCATTCAGCCATGGTTAGCCTTGGTCCAGTCACAATCTAAGAGGGTCATGATGAGATTAAACTGGGCATAGGAAGAACTTTTTAAGTCATCCCAGGTTCCTTTGGTAAAGAGTTGGATAAAAATATCACTTATAGACTGTTTATAGCACTCATTTTTGTATAGATTTTCTGATGTTATAATTGTCTTTAATAAGATGTTGTTACTGAGAGGCGCTGCCTGGTAAAAATGAAGTACCCCAGTGCAAATAAAGAGAGAGGGCCCCCTATTTCTGGTAAACAAAATGAAGTCTGACCAAATACAGGCCAAGAAAACACTCCATCTAAACTGGTGGAGTGGACCCAGTAGAGAGCTTGTTTTTGGTTGACGCCTGAAGTCTGTATCTCAGTGCAGTCTCACCCATTTGCCCCTCCAGCATCCCTGCCCAAACGGGATGCATAATGACATGGGAACTGCGGGTAACTATTACTCACATTCTGATCTTCTGCTATTTGCCAATTGTCTCTTCCTTCACTCTCTCATCTCTACCTTGCTAAATCCAATCAAATGCATAACTTGATTGATCCTACCCTTAAAGTCTTTGATCCCTTTTCCAAGTGTCAGACAAAAACCCGGTAACAAATTATGCAGTCCCTCCAAACTTATCATCCTAGCGAAATGTGTGAAGTTTCCTGACATAGCGGTTCAAGATAGCCATCTATGAAACATCAAAGCCCCTTTGGTAACTAACAAACCCCATCCATCGAACTCCTATATAGTGTGGGTTGAAACCCACCTCGGTGTGCATACTGTAGGGCTCCATTTGCAGTCTGAACCACCCATTACTCTTGTAATTGGGTCCATAGGGCACATTACGCTGGTCGTTCATGTTCCCCTCCGTGTACTTCTCATTGAATGGACGTCTCCTCTTCTGGATCTGGTGAATATTACCTGCTTCAATAACACTTGAACTCCTCTATCGACATCCTCTATTTTCTTAGGCTCTTGTTTGCTTGTACAAAGACATGTGTGTGTATAAATTCTCTTGCTGCATATTCTAAGTAAACACTATAAAAAGGATACAATTGCTTGGACTATTCTTGGGTGAAAACCCAAACTCGTATCATTTAAAGAAAAGATCTTCACTCCTAATTCACTCTACCAAGTCTCTTAGCTAATTTCCCCATTAAAATAAGAGACTTAAAAGCACTGCCTGTAACAATATCTGCTGCTACTGGCTTTTTTTTTTTTGCCACTGTGTCACTGCAACTGATTTTGCACTAGGCTTCTTCCTGGTGGAGAGCCCTTTTGCTCCTGGCACTTTTCTTGGTTTTTGCACAAGTTGCCATGGAGGTGTGAGTTGGAGCGCCACTTTCTTGCTGCAACCAAGATCCTCTTACAAGTGGTTTCTGCTTGCCATGGGAGAGCGGTGCACCACCTCATAGCTCCACAGCAGCTTGTGTAAAAATGAAGAGAAGCACTGGGGGCAAAAGGGCTCTCCACCTGGGACAAGCTTTAGTGTGAAATCGGGAAGAGTATTGGACTGGATGGGTCATTGGCCTGATCCAACATGGCTTCTCTTATGCTCTTATTATTTTTTAAATATATTTCTAGTGCTTTTAGTTGATTTTTAACCAAAAGTATTCTGCAGGCTACAGTTACAAAGTAATTTCTAATTAGTAGCTGGTATAATTTTGGTTAATATTTTAAAAGATATGCTGGATATTTTTGGCAACCATTTTGGGGGCTATGTTTGATTGACAATGTGAGATAGAAATATGAAAAATGAATAATAAATAGGATGATATACTATATTCGATATTTAGGCTCAAACAGGATTTACGCTAGTCCAGTGGAATTTTTATTGTTTCCTTTGAGCAGCTGACCCACATGGTCAACAAGTGATTCTCCATAGTGGAAATCTAGGGTGCAAGAGGTAACATTAGTAGATACAAAAGAGCCTTTTCTGCAGCAACCCCCAGGTTATGGAGCTCTCTCTTGCATTGCAGCTGGCACCATACCTTCAAGCTTTCCAGCAAAAATTAAAAACATACTCTGGAATTTTTGAATTTATTCATTATGTAATTTTACAACCTGGAGTCTACAAGGGGTTATGAGAGGGGCAAAAAAATTCGTAACCCCACAAGTGCTCTGTGAACTTTCAGAGACATGTAATTTTATTTCCCCTCATTATTGGTCCTTTAAAAAAAAAAAAAAACTAGCAGCAGCTGTCAATGTTATGTGGTCCTGGAGCATGTTCAGTCCTCCATAAGGTCAGGTTTGGGATACTTTTTTCTTTTTTTGTTAATGTAAAGTCCCACCTTCTGCTTACTTAGAGAGTCCCCCAAGTATTATTATTATTATTTACATTTAATGAATCGCCCTATCCTGGCTAGTGCCAGGCTTAGGGCGATGTACAACAGTAAAAAATACATATATATAAAAATCAATTACAGTAAAAAATTATAAACCCTGATGGCGTCTTTAAAGTGCTCTTAGTCAGTACATCACGTCAGGGTGGGGGGATCCCCCCAAGATGGGGTGGAGAGGAAAAGGTGCCAGCACGGCAACCGTCACTGTCCTTTTCAAAGGCTTTGTGGAACATCTCTGCCTTACAGGCCCTGTGAAGCTGTAAAAGATCCTGCGGGGCCCTGAGTCTTTTGGCAGAGTGTTCTGCCAAGTTGGGGCCAGGACTGAAAAAGCCCTGGCCCTTGTTGAGGACAGCTGGACTTCTTTTGGGCCAGGGAACACCAGACTATTAGAGCACAATGCCCTTCCAGGGACATAGTGGAGGAGGCGGTCCCGTAGATACATCGGTCCCAGACCACTCAAGGCCTTAAAGGTCATAACCAAAAGTATTCAGAGACCCTGGTTTTGTCTATGGATGCTGTGGTTTTGGTGTTTACATGACTGATATGAGAACTATTCACTTTATTAGATACGGACTTTGCTGCTGTCTGCTGCTGTTTTTATAGATGGTCTTGATGCATGGGTGAATTATGTTCTATTTATTAATGTTTGTATTGGGATTCATGCTTAATTCATTGTACTTTTTATCTGTTCTTGTGGAAAGACAGGACACACTAGGGTAACTTTCACAAGGGGACAGGATTTTGTGATTTCACCATTGTTGGTACAGCTGCAGATATAGCATAGCAGCAATGAGGTCATACATGTTTGCACATTGTAATGTGCTACCTGCAGTACGGATGAAGGGACATT
The DNA here is from genome assembly GCF_032191835.1 of Heteronotia binoei. NCBI lineage: Eukaryota > Metazoa > Chordata > Lepidosauria > Squamata > Gekkonidae > Heteronotia > Heteronotia binoei. The sequence goes on along the minus strand of NC_083232.1, from coordinate 36,707,928 downwards.
TTGCTGGGATTCCATCAGAACAATGCTTTTGTGATTTAGCCTTGTCGATAGTTGCCTCATTGCATGTTTTCTTTTATTGTTTCAAATGCACTATTGCCAGGAAGCAATGTTTTATGAATTAGTTCTCAAAATATTCAACCACTTCTGATGCCTGTAAATTGATAGTTTCTATGCTTGCCAGCCCCCCCCCCCATATGGGCAGGAGATCCCCTCGTTTTGCAGGCTTCTCCCTGCTACTAGTCAGCTGACTGGTGGGGAGAAGCCCCACCCCAACAGCAACCATGTGCCTTTAAATCTTGGCAGGCTTAGAAGAAGCTTGGAAATTGCTTATGTTTTGGAAGGTGTGTGTGCCTTTAAATCTCAATGGCAGGAATGAGGAAAGTCTCCTGGCTCCGCCTCCAAAGTCCCCAAGTATTTCCTGAGTTGGACTCTTAATTGTTTCTGAGTAGCTTTTGTAAAGCTATATGCTTTACATTTGGTTTGGCTAAATTCTTGTTTTTTCTTTAAAATTACCCCAGTATTTCCAGGGTTAGCCATGTGGTATTTAGGGAAAGTGGTTGTTAGTGCAAATTTCTGTGTTCATAGACCTAGTTGAATTAGTCTTTGGATAGTGTCCATAATTTAAGAATGCTGTAAATTACAAATGTTCTATGTTGTGGCACATGGGCTGTACAGCACAAGACTGAAAGCTAAATTGAACAGTCAAGAAAGCTGCATAGATTAAGAGGGAAGGGTTGTTAGATATCAGAAGTGAAGCTTCTCCCAATCTCTAATGGAACTTGATGATCCAAGAGATGTAGCTGTTACTATTTTTTAATGCTCTCAAGTGCTATAATTGTCACTTATACAGAATACCATAATTCCCGACCCCTAATCCAGTTGTTTTATTTTTAATAAGTTCAATTAATTTTTCAATTACCTGGGATGAGAGGAGAGGAGAATGGAAGCAAGAGATGAGGAACAAGCTTGTTACAGAAAGATGGAGAGCAACTGTCACTTTTTAAATTGGCACTAGCTTCCTGTGAGGCATTGAGATGACAGAGGAAGGCAAAGTTATTCTCTGAGCAACATTCACAGTGGCCCACCTTAGCCCTCATATCAGAGAGAGGTTGTCAAGTAGATAATTATAACAAATATACAGTTAGTGTTTTACAATTTTTCAACTGCTTACAATTTTACTTTTGTAAGCAGGTGGGAAAGACCTTTGGAAGTAAGACATGAGCAACTGCAATAAGAAAGTACTGGAGTCATTCAGGTGCTGGTGGGAAAATGACCAAGAATACAATTCTGCACAAGATTCTAAGGCAATATGCATTCCTCAGACCACAGGGGCTTAATAAGTACATACGTTTGTATGTACCATGGTGCATTTCTGAGTTCTTCAGATACTAAAAAGTAGGTAATGTTACATTTTTAATGTCCCAGCAATTCTCTCTGAATCCCTGTTCTCAAATTACAATGAATTCATTTACAATCTGTGCAGATTACGCACTTGATTTTTCTTGATTTGTTATATGCACCTCAGCAGGTGGTTCACATCCAGTATGTATTCAGGTCTCTAGTTACATGTATAAAGCAAATAAATGCTTTACAAATAGATGCATGTGCAGGATGTACATGAGTCTACTGTAATGTGAACAGGGATACCTTCTTACTCTCTAGGGCTAATGCTAATGTCTGACTGTAGTAGTTATTTTGCAATGCAGCATTTTAATAATTATTTTTGGGATGTGGGATAGATTGGCACAGTAAGGAATGCAGTACGGTTCCTCATTAACATTAAATATTGATCTATGAAACCCGTGTTGACATTCAGGTTTAGCCATGACTGTAGAGTGGCCAGGTAGTAGAGTGGCCCGAGCTTTGGAGAAAATTCAATGCATTGATGTTGCAGCAGCATCACAAAGTTCATTTTGCATACCCCCACTCTGTACAGCTTCTGCCAATTGCTAGCACTCAGATTGCAACCCTACTAGGTAGTATATTCGCTATCTTTCTCTACCTGTAAAACAGGATCATAGTTAGTAGATTTGGACATTTCTTTCATTATTACAATAATTTTGAAATGTATTCCATAATAATCACAATTACTATGAGAAAGAAACAAATTCCCCATACCTCCAGAAGGTTTTTTTTAGTTTTGTTATGTTTAGTTTAGTTATGTTTCAGTCTTGCCCTTCCCCGCCTGGTTTCAGGGCAGAGCAGAGAGAGAAGCTCTTAGCTTTCCAGATTGACTACAAGCTGTAGCCTCTACCATTATATGTGGAATGTGTGTGTGAGAGAGAGTGTATGTGTGTGAGTGTGAGGTATTCCAGTCCTGATGGATATGGAGTGGGGCTTTGCCTTCCTCTGTCATTTAAGTGCCTGCCAAGCTGTGCCAATTTTTTTCCTGTTTTACACATCCCTGCTTGCCTACTGCTCATCCAAATCTTACCCCTCATCCAAGCAAATCTACCTCAAGATCCTCCTGTCACTCTTGGTTACACAGATGCCTTGTCCTTAGGGTTGCCAGGTCCAACTCAAGAAATATCTGGAGACCCGGGGGTGGAGCCCAGGAGCAAGGGTGTAACAAGCATGATTGAACTCTGAAGGGAGTTCTGACAATCACATTTAAAGGGACCACACACCTTTTAAATGCCTTCCCTCCATTTGGAAATAATGAAGGGTAGGTGGGGAAATGACCACCTTCTTTTGGGGCTCATAGAATTGGACCCACTGGGAGAGGCACCAAATGCTATGTGGAAAATCTGGTGCCACTACCTCAAAAAACATCCCCCCTCCAGAACTCTAAATACCCACAGATCAATTCTCCATTATACCCTATGGAAATTGGTCTCCATAGGGTATAATGGAGTGCCCTGCAGACATTTTGCTCCCCTCCATTTTCTGATATCCCTGAAGTGGGGGAAGGGTTTCCAAACTGGGGGATCCCCTGCCCCCAGCTGGGGACTGGCAACCTTACTTGTCCTCCTTGTGCCACCAAATACCTGTCTGCCTGTTCCCTGTGCTACTGATCTTCAAGCAAAGTGGCTTCACTGCCTGTTTCCTTCACTGCGTACTGCTGTCTGTGTTACTGTGTGTTTGAAATCTTTCCTATCAATGCTTCTGTAGACTTTAAACATGGGTACTTTCATTGCCTCCAAAAGTAGGTCTCTTTTAATCTGCCTGCCTGAAAAATAGCATTGTGGGTGCTCTAGGGGAGTGCTGTGATCCCCCAAGTTTTGTCCACTTTGGATGGCAGATGTGAAGGTACAGATACAAGGGCTGGTGGTGGTCTAACACTGAAACTATTGGAAAATAATAATGAAATAGAATTGTAATAACAAAACCACAATAACAAAAAGAAACCATATAAAACAACCTGGTAATGAACGGCCATTTTGGAATGAATACAAAAACTAATGTGCTTAGGTCTAATGGTCATAGAATACAATCTGAGAGAGGTCACTATAATGGATAACACAACAAAAAATACAAGCTAGTGACCAATTTACTAAGAATTATATGGAAACCAGTCCAAATGTCCAAAACATGTACATTCAAGTCCCAAAGTAGTGCGGTGACAAGCCAATCGATTAAGTACTTGTTTCTTTCCAGACTTCATCAGACCTGGGACCAATATTGATTCAATTATATAGATTCTTTACATAATTTTTAAAAAAGGGGACGCAGAGCATCTCTGCACATTGGCTACAGCTCAGTGTTTTGGAATGAATAACAAAAACTAATGTGCTTAGGTCTAATGGTTAGCTTCAGAGAACAGATGCAGAAATAAATGCAATTTTTGCTGTATATAATGGTATCTCAGGAAAACAATGGTAGTGATGAAGTAACAAAAGAAGACGAATTCCATGTTAGAAGTTTAGGATCACTGATCTGGGAACATTAAAAGGAGAATTAGTACTTTGTTATACAGCTGCCACTTGAACATATAGATCCCAGGCCAGAGGAAATTAATTCAAAACTGATATCAATGGGACTTTAAATCACAGCTGTTGATTTTAACAGCTAATTTCCTTGGCTAATTTCCTCTGAATTGGATTCACTGTTTGCTATAAAAAGCAATGGGTTCCAGAATTTTATATTCGTTAAGCTCAAAAGATACTTAAGGGGAAGGGTTATAACACCAGCAGATAACATGTTTTGTGTGCAGAAGGCTCCAGGTTCAACTTCTGGTACCTCCATCTTAAAAGATCAGGTAGCAGATGATGTAGAAGACCATGTAAAGATGCCACCAATCAGAGTTTACAGTACTGACTATGACAGACCAATGGTGTGAGGCAGCTATGTGTGTTCAGTTGTTGTTCCCCTCATATTGCAATAAACCAAACTCTTAATGGATTGTGAGCTTCCTTTAGAATTTCAGTTCATTGCTAGAGACTGAAGCTCACCGCAGCCAAGGTAATTTTTAAAAATAAGATGTGAGGTGAGCTTGCACAGGTGTTATCTCCTGCTATGTCACATTAAAGATTTTATCTCCGATTCTGTAATGCTCTAAGGATTTGTTGTTGGCAATGGAAAAATAGCTATCAAAGTGACAGAGATAAAAGAGGATATTTCCTTTTCTTTGTTCCCTCTGGGCCAATAAGTAAGTTGTTCACAGCAAGAGAATATTTAATACCTCCATTTGTTTTGTTTTCAAGTTGAAATAAGCTGCTTGACCACTTCTAAGGAGTAAAAGAACTAAGATTTGCAGCCCTCTAGGAATTTAAATTGTTACATTACAATCTCTTTTAATGACTGTGCTCATCAGCATTTACTGACTCAACATGGCTACAATTTTCTGGCTGTGTGAAACCAGGGGTAATGATGCTTACAGACATGTTTCAAGAACTAGGACAGTGCAAGCCGAAACTCTAAACACTTTTAAATATGTATCCTTAGGAATAAGCCCATTGGGCTGGATCCATCAGTTTTTTTGCTCAGCTTCACTGAATTGCCCTCTTCCAAATAGCCCCCTTTCCATTTGGCCTTTAACCATTCCACTCTCACATCCCCCAACATAGCCTGTTTGGTGGTCTATTTTTCACCAGTGGAAAAGCAGAACTTCCAAAAGTAAGCCCCCTACCTCTTTGCAAAGATGAAAGGTTAAAAAACACTTTGCCTTGGTCCGACCTAAGAACGAAAGCAATCTGATGAAGCCTCTGTTGCAATCCATGCTGGGGAAGTACTGAACTTACGTGACAAAGCCAAAGCTGATGAGCCTTCAACCCCTACTCAGTTTGAAATATGACCTCTGTTAAAATTCAGTTGTCTACCTTGGGTTTACTAGGTATGGTGGAAGTCAAAGGTGAAACAGAAGAGGGGGCAATTAATGACTAGATGCAACAGATGAGGGGGCAATTAACGCAGCAGTGATACTGGCAGGTATCCTCCTGCAGTATTATGGCATGACACAAATTCCCTCTTTAACATAACCTGAAGATATACTGGAACCTTATAATCTCAGATGGCTTTCCTAAGATTGGGGAGAGGACATCTACGACCCCTTGGTTTAGGATTGCCAGCAGACTTGGGGCAATTCTATCCTAGAGGACTAATGTGTGGAAATAGACAGCTGAAGCGTTCCACAACACAGAAGAAAATAAAGTCACCAGGTAAATAACATTCCGTAACCCTCTATTAAAGGAACAGGACATTTCTTTTCTCCAGGCACTTGGCAATCTAAGCATCTGGTGACCTGAAAAATTAGGAATACTATTACACTTTTTCAGTACTGGCAAGGATAGTGTTGCATACCACCTTTTATTGCCAGGTATTAAGACAGGCTTTTAAAACAGATATTTTAGAATGAATATTGGATCTGCGTCCATTTAATAATGAATTACTAAGCCTGAAGCATTTTCTGCATTCTGTGGTTTCACAACATGAGAATTGGCATGGTGCACAGAATCTAGCTTCCTAAAAACCTAAATTTGTGTTAAAAAGTAAAGCAGGATTCCAGCCCTGATGGTAGCAACAATGAGCACCAAAAATGTACCTAATGCCTCAGAAGGCTGAACTGGATTTCCATTCATGAGGAGTTTCTCATGGACTGTGACCCATCCCACTAGAAGGAGGACCCAGAGACACAGAAGATAAGAAGGATAGCTAAGGAAGCTACCTTCTATAGAGGCTTAATGTGTAGAAATGGGCAGCTGAAGCTTTTCATGGAATGCAGATCAATAAAATCACCTTGTAAATAACATTTCATTAAGCCTCTGTTAAAGGGATAGGAAATTGTTTTCTCCACAATCCTACTGGTTGGAATTCACACAAAAAAGCAGGAATGTCCATGTCTGCTTCTGTGAAGACAACCTGTGTATTTCCTCAGTCTCTGATGACTCTGTCCCCAAACCGTCTGTCGGATGAGAACAACACTGCTCTGCTACTTATATTGAATTCTGAAGTAGCACAAGGCCTTTGGAGGAGCAACTGTGAAATAAATCATGTTCCCTTTAATTCTGAGCACACTGTTGTAAGGAGGTATGCTGCCTGAAAAAAACACAGGATGGACTACTTAACCTCTCGTGTGGCTCTATTCCAGTGCTGGAGCAACACTCCAAGCTGGGGTTGCCATCCTCTAGTGGGGGCTGGAGATCTCTTGGAATTATAACTGATCTCCAGACTCCATAAATCACTTATTTATTATATATTTATTAATTTATTTAAAACATTTATTCTACTTCTCATGGAGAAAATGGCTGAGTTGGAAGCTGTCCTGCATGGCATTATACCCTTCCAAGGTCCCTCCCATCTCTATACCCATTTTCCCAGGCTCCACCCTCAAATCTCCAGGTATTTCTATAATCTGAGTTAGTAACCCTACTCCAAGCTTCTGGCTTGTCAGGTAATGTGGCTCGTGGCCCTTACAGTGAACTAGCTGAAGCCCTGAAAATGCTAATAATACCAGTTTGGTGTAGTGGTTAAGTGCACAGACTCTTATCAGAGAGAACCAGATTTGATTCCCCTGTCCTCCAATTGCACCTGCTGGAACGGCCTTGGATCAGCCATAACTTTCATAGGAGTCGTCCTTAAAGGAGCAGCTGCTGTAAGAGCTCTCTTAGCCTTACCTACCTCACAGAGTGTCTGTTGTGTGTGGGGGAGGTAATGGAGATCATGACTGCTCTGAGATTTAGAGTATAGGGCAGGATATAAATCCAGTATCCAATATCTTCTTCTATGGTGTTTCACCCAAGGGCTAAATGTGGTACTGACCATCCATCTGGAGATGCTGGACACATACTATCCTACCTTGTTGTATTTCTCTTTCCTGTTTTCAGCCACTGTCATAGAGGAAGAGAGTCGAGTGTTTCATAATGCTTTTTGAGTAATGAAATCAGAATCATGTATACAAACACTCACAACCTGCATCATTCTTTTCAGATAATTTAGCTGTTTTCATCAGCAGAATCTTTTAAAAATCTTTTGTTGAAGCTCTGAGTACATTCACAGCACTAGATTTTGTTTTCACTGTTATCAAAGCGGTGAACATGTGAGGTGCATGATCTTTTTTTTGTAGTGCTGAGAGATGAGACTATATAGCTACTCATCTGGTTAGTTCAGTTGTGGAAAAATTTGAAAAAAAATATGACTATAATTATACATGTAATCTCCCCTAGTTTGAAATTTCTTTTTGAGCTGTAAGACAATTAATGAAACACCCCATACCACAAGAGTTTTCCTAATAAATAATGGCCACATTTTTTAGTGGCAATGCAGTCCCTTTTAATTTTTATTCTGCTTTTACGCAGGGGCCAATGCCACAGTTGTTTGTGCGATAGCTGCCCATAATCAAAAGCAGTTGTAACATGAAGTAAATCTTCAAATAGACAAGAAGGCTTACTGCAGTTTCAAAAAAATGTTCAGTAGTTTGGACGAGTGTGTTTGCATCCATTGTGTGCTCAGAGGAGAGTGCAGGGAGAGAATGTATAAAGCTGCTTCAGACATTATTGAAGAAGTGCTGCCAGCCAAGTGCACAATCATGTCTGCGGCTCATGGTACTTCTTGTAGCATCCTAATGTGTGCTTTGCATACACTCTCTCCAGCATGTGAAGTTTCCTTTAGAAAGCTACAAGAAATGCTACTGAAACACAATTGTCTGTTAGTATTATAAGTTCAGAATATGCCCCTGTTTATTTAGATCTCTAAGCAGAATTCTTCCATAGAATCTATACTAATCCAGATCCAAGCTCTAACATCAGACTTGTGTTAGACATTTCTTTTTGTGACCACCTAATTGGTCACAAGTTGGCACATTTAACCAAGTGACCAAGTTGGCGCATTTAACTATCCATCAGCTACTGCCCTACAATAACACTGCTAGTTCATATTGAAGATGAAAGCAATAACAGAACTAACACAATTACAGATGTCAAACAAACAACATGTAATATAGAAAAACCTTGAGATGGGGTGGTGAATGCTATCTATTCTGTAAAGAATGGACCAATGGTCTGATTCAGTATGTGTTCAAGATAGGGTAGCCAAGTCCAATTCAAGAAATATCTGGGGACTTTGGGGGTGGAGCCAGGAGCAAGGGTGTGACAACCATAACTGAACTTCAAGGGAGTTCTGGCCATCACATTTAAAGGGACCACATATCTTTTAAATCCCTTCCCTCCATAGGAAATAATGAAGGATAGGGGCACCTTCTTTTGGGGCTCATAGAATTGGACTGCCTGGTCCAATTTTTTGAAACTTGGGGGGGTATTTTGGGGAGAGGTACTGGATGCTATGCTGCAAATCTGGTGCCTCAACCTCAAAAAACAGCCCCCCCCCAGAGCCCCAGATACCCGTGGATCAATTTTCCATTATTTCCTATGAGAATAAGTCTCCATAGGGAATAATAGAGTTCCCTCCCCTCACCCCATTTTCTCTCACTCACTCACACACATGCTTAACTGTCTCTGGTCCAAGTGGGCAGCCATGTTGGTCTGAAGCAGTAGAACAAAGCAGGAGTCTCTGGTGCCTCCACAACCAGGTCTGGAAAGTACAGGGGCTGTGCTGCTCTTTTACTCACACACTCACTTGTCTGAAAGGAAAGCAAAACAAACAGAGGGGCTGCACTCTCATGGAGTCTGTTGTTGCTAACCCTTCCCCATGAAGTACTTCCTGCTCCAGTTTAAAGGCACACATACATTTTAAAACTATTCCTGTTTGCAGGTCCTGCTCAAGATCTAGAGGTACGGGGTGGCTGTGGGGGAGGAGCTTCCCCCGCCGGCCAGCTGGCTGGGGAAAGCCTGTAAAACCGGAATTCCTGGCTGGGACCTGGGGATTGGGAAGCCTACGGGGAAGGGAAGGGGCAAAGAGAAGCTGCTGTAATGGGGCTGGGTGGGAGGGGAAGGGACGAGAAAAAGCTGTTGCGATTGGGGCTGGGTGGGAAGGGCCGCCATTTTCCCCCTGCTTCCAGATTTTTCGCGAGTGGGGGAGGAGGCTCCAAATCGGGGGGTCCCCTGCCCAGGGCGGGGGATTGGGAAGCCTAGTTCAAGAATAAGTTATTTTCCTTGCTGAAGCAATGGAAACCATCTTCATTATTGTGTGACATAAACTTGTGGGTGTGAAAATAAATTTTAAAAAATTCTTTCTAAAATAACCCAAAAAGAACAAGAAGGCAAAACATAACATCTAGTAACTAAGGATGACTAAAAAAAGGGAAAAAATGGTGATGGTGGTCGTGGTGGTGGAGGAAGACAAGACAAAAATATAATCACAGTGATGGAGGATCTACACATAAGTTTCTATAAACTGTCCCCAATATCTAAAAGTAAGTCCATACAGAATTATTTATATGCCATGTGTTCAAATGTTGATAGAGTTCTAAGTCCTCAATCTATTGATTTACTGGAGGTGGGTTTTTATTTTTCCAGTGTTGTAATATGAGTCTTTTAACTGTAGTAAGAGCATGGAAAGTCCATTTTTGTTGACCAACGGACAGGCGAATAATTTAAAAGTACATAAGAATAGTCCAAAAATCAATGAACGTTCTAATGCAAAATTTATGAGTAACAACTTCTTCCCTTAAAAAATGAATAACTGGATAGTCCCAAAGCATATGTTTAATAGACACATCCTGTAAGTCACAACACCAAAAATAGACATTTTACACAATCCTTTGTTGAAGAGTTGCTGTAGTGTCCAGAATACCTTAAGCATAATTTTTGCTGAATAAGTCTTAAATATGTTTTTATAGGTTTTCATTAATAGCTTTTTCTTCAAGAATCACTTATCAGTGACATAATACTGTACTTCTAAACATATATGCTTGGATTTATGGAATAAATCCTTGTCCATTGGCTTTCCTCATATTACTGGTATTAACACTTTGCATTTGCATTTATTTATTTATATCCTGCTTTTCTCTCCAGTTGGGACTCAAAATAACTTTTAGAACATTGTTCTCCTCTCCTCCATTCTCTTACAGGAACCACCTGTGAGGTAGGCCATGCTGAGAATTTGTGATGGACTCAAGGTCAGCTTCATGGTAGAAGTGGGGATTTGAACCTGGGTCATTCAGGATCCTAGTCTGCCAGTCTATCCAGGACACCACACTGGCTCTCACTTTTGAGCCCTACATCCCTTTTGAAACTTCTATCATATTTAGCTGTAAAATAATTCAGTTACTCTCACTTGCAATAAAGAATGGTCATAGCTGTCATATGAGTGATGCTTCTGTTAGACATATTGAAAGAAGGAAGAATTGCCAAAATGTTAGAAATAAATGTCACTGGGATTTATTGAGTGTTACACAAGGAGAAAAAAATAGTATCATTCAAGGAGTTTTGCTGGTAGGTGATCCATAAAAAATGTTAGGGAAAGGAAGAGGGACTCTTGAATGTTCTTTAAAGAACTACAGCCCAAACTACACAGTACATTCTTCAGACAAATCCAGAACCAACTCACTTTCCCTGCAGTCACACTGCAGTTGTGGGTAATATCTATTTTAAAATGATGGTAACTTGAGGTGACATTGGGGCTAGGATGAGGCACACGCTTGTCATATACTTCATGTACAGCTCTAAAGTTATGCTGAAGCTTCCTAATATTTCAGTTTAGGGAAATGGTATCTGATAGGGATGGGCATGAATCAGGAAAATGTGGTTCATGATGTGGCTGGTTCGAAAATCACAAAGGGTCACAAACTTTGAGGAGCAAAATGAACTGGTTTGGTTCCTGAGGTTTGTGACATGGTAAAACAGTCCCTCAGTGTGCCAGAGACACAAATGTCTAGCTAACTCTTTTACCTGCTCTCCAGGTTTGGTGAGAATTTAATCCCCAGGGTCTGAGTTATAGTCCCCCCTCCCAAGGAGGTGCTCCCATCTACCATGGTTTCCAATAAAGTGTGGAACAGCAAAAAAAAAAAAAGGCAATGGAAGCCCAGCAGAACAGAATCAAAATCCCAGAGAATCTCTGCAATAGAGATGTAGGGCATTTTTGCAAGCTAGCAGAACCAATGCCACTGTGACAGTGGAAGTCCACAGGACTAAGGTCAAGGCAAAGAATCTCTACAGTACAAAAAGAAGGTGGGCATTTCTGCAAACCCAGCAGAACCAGTGCAATGTACAAAGTGCCCAGCAGTCCAAATGCAATCAAAGAGTGCCCAGCAGAATCCACAAAGAATGTGAAAATTCCAGCTCAACAGGACTGATGTGAAGCACAAATCACAATTCAGGGGGGGGGGGGGTTTACAAGCCTAGCACAACTAGTTCAGTGTATAGAATGCCTAGCAGAACTCAGTGCCCCTGTGGCAATGCAAGTATCCATTCCAATCCAAATACCTTTATTGGCATAGAAGTAAAAAGTACAGCATGGCAAATTTGCACAGAGTTTCAGTTATAAAAACCAGTCAAGTATCAAGAAGGGGAGCTAGTCTTTTGCTCCCTGATTGTTACGGCAGCCAAAAGGTAGTTTGCAACTAGGCTAGTGGTATAGGAACATCAGCAATGCAAGTAAAGGAAGGCTAATGTCAAACCAGAGAATCCTTGCAGTTCAACCTGAAGGAAGGGGACATTTTGGCAAGCCCACCACAACCAATTACAATGTGCGGAATGCCCAGCAGAATCTAGTGCCATTGCATTGCAAACTCTCAAAGCAGGGGGAGTGGATTCTGCAAACTCTGTGCAAGCAATTGGGAAGGGAACAAAAAAGGTGGAGAATTGTGCTTCCCCCCTTGCGTTGAAGTTTGGTAAACATTTTGTTTGATTGCAAACAGGCTCTCTGGAAATGTATCTATTCATGAACTGCCACAAACCTCTACAAATTGCTTGAAAGTTTGTGGAAAATTCATGCCAGTTGACCTGCCATGAATTTCAGTTCATGAACCACAAACTGGCAAAATTGACCATGAAATTTAGCTCATGAGCCAGTTTGTGCCCATCCCTAGTGTCTGGGGGAGGCAGGGGCCCTGGACTTGACTCAACAAAACATATTGTGTTGTTTAGCCCCAATAAACATCTGAGAGTTGGGTTTCATGATAATCTCTCATTCTCTTCCATAAGAATACACATCTAAATGCATCACCATTACCATTTCTGCCAATAAAGTCAAGGACATTGTTACAAAGGAACCTGCATCTAATTCTGTTCCATGTAATGGAATATAATGGTGTGTTGCAGAGAGAATTTGTATTAGGCAAGAGTTTGTCAGTACCCTTGAGATTACATGCAGCTTCCATCCACAACAGGCGTTAAAAGACACCAACATATACACAAATTATTACAAATTATGACTGAGATGTTGTTAGAATTAATGACATACAGGGCTTTTTTGGTAGAAAAAGCCCAGCAGGAACTCATTTGCATATTAGGTCACACACTCCAATGCCAAGCCAGCTGGAACTCCGTTCCTGCTCAAAAAAACCCCTGATGACATATTACAACACTGTTACTTAATTTTCCCCATCCTGATCTGAGGTGTTCCTGTTCTGCTTATGTTAACATTTTACCAGGAAAGAAAATGTAATTGCCAAATTCTTAACTATGATGCAAACCCACTTGTTTCTCTGAACTGAATTGCTCTGCACTACATTTGGCCTTTAAAAGAAATTTATTTTGCCACCACTATAAAACCTTGGCTTTACTACTTTGCTGCAATATTTAATTACATTACTGTCAAACAAAGCCTTGGGAATGAAGACGTCACTTCCCAGTATTAAACCTGACATCCCTAAAATATAGAACCCCAGTTTCACTGTATCATTTATGACATCCTTTCCAAGCTATAAATTCGCAACAACACATTTATTAGACTTTAAATGTACATACATGATTGAAGCTTTGCGGAACTCCTTATAGTTAACCACAGACTTGTGGTCTTGCGGTAAACAAGGTTTTTATATTAGATATATTGTGTTAGAAACTGATCATACCCATTGCCTGTGCTCCACACACGAGGAGATCACACTGGTCAATCTCCTTTGTGTGATTTTTTCATTTCCTACAATTGGACCTTAGGACAGCCCTGCTATGTGCCTATGCAATCATGTCTCCAGGAGCACTTAAGTATCTGAAAGGGATTTATGTGCTATTATAATTAAACCAACATTTCACCATTATCTTCAGAAATGTATTTTTCCAGGTGTGAAAGGCAGGGTCAGACATTTCCAGAGTTTAGCAACCTTATAGGCTGCAAATTCAAATATCATAAGAAACTTATTTATGTAATCAAAATGCTATTGTTTCTGCCAGCGTACTCTCATGCATCTTTCACACTTGTTGCCAAGATTCTCTGTGTAGCTTGTCCCCTGCCCCGCTCTGTTTTTATCATTCGTGAGGGTAGGTGAGACTGAAGGAGAATGCTAGCTAAAAAGCATTCAGAGAGCAATTTTAAGCAAAAACACTCAGAAGTCCCATGTTATTCATTCCTGCTTACTACCAGAAAAGTGCTCTTAGGATTGCAGCCCCAGAATTAGAGGGATGTTTGCATGCTACCTGATAGCTTATTGTGTCTCTGTGTATATAATGGTTGGATCCTGCTCAGAATTTTTGTGTGTGTAAGACAAGGGGTGATATTTGCTGACACTCTCTCCTGGAGCAGCCCAAATACATCTCCCCTGGGGAATTCAGGAATAGCTTGGGGGAGGGGGGTAGTTGGAGGTCTCCTTCAGGAAGAGGGGAATCAGCAAAAATCACCCCCACTTTGAATCTGTGAGAGTTCTAGATAGGACCCAAGCCAAGGCCTTTTCTTATTGTGTGTTCCAGTGACTTCATCTTATAACAGATGTTTTAAAAACATTTCTGTTAATGGCTCCAGATAGTCACTTTAAAAATAGAGAAGGGTGGGTTTTTGTTTTTTAGAATTTCCCCCTCCAGTTTGTCATACTAATTTTCCTACTGTGAAAACCAGGCCATAGACATGTTAGTCTTCACCTCTCCAGTTTGCTTTGCCTCTTGCCTCCTGTTGTTATTATTGGCTCATAATGCCATCTGCTTTTTTCATTCTTGTACTTTATCAGCCACCAAATTTACTTGGCTCCTCCTAACTTTTGAATGTAATCACTAAATGGAGTGATTGGCACATCTGTTAGCTTCCTGTAGCATGGGAAGATGTTGTCCCTGAAGAGAACAATAAGAAACATTGGAATGATCAGAGACAGAAGTGTTCTTTGGAAATCTATGTAAACTGAGAGCCACTTGTTTTGCTCCTTATCATGTGTGCTGCTGCTGTGAAAAAAATGACCACAGAAAACCTGAGTTTTGATGGCAGAGACATTACTGCAGTATCTTGCATGATATCACTACAGACAGGCCTCATTATGGGCAGGAGCTCACAGGAGTGGAGGTCCAGAACCTCTAAATTTTATTGTGCTCTTTCTCCCCCCGCCCCCAATACTTGCTTCTGGGCTCCATTGTTCAAACTTCCTGTGAAAATTTTGCTGAACTCTAAGATTTGACAAACTTTCTAATATTTCCCCCCACAAAAAATGGGAAAGTAACCAAAACATATAAAGCAGGCAGATCATCATGCCACTGTGGCCACACAGGAGAAAGTAATTTAAAACATTATGATGGGAGTAAGGTTTTATTTTGACAATTATAATTCAAGAAGCATTTTAAGGTAAATGCTAAACTGATATGATTTAGTACACCTTCCAGTGATGTCAAGGGTGCATGACATATGCAAATGGTTATGCAAATTAGCTCTGGCACCTCTTTTTCTACAAAATGACCTCTGATCATGAGACTACAAGACACTGAGAGACAGAATGATATTGCCAAGGTCCTGGATTATCTATTTCCCCCTCAAAGGAGATATGTGTTAGCTCCAGCCCCCTATCTCTCAACTCTAACAATACCATCCCACAGAAGGGCCTTTTCTATGGCCCGTTGCAATATCTTTCCTTCAGCAGTTGTTGAGGGCCGCTTTAGAAAGGTGCCTGTGGCTAAGCGGGTTTGTCCTTGTGGTGCAGATAAAGTTGAAACGATTGACCATGTTTTGTTTGGGTGTGGCCTATACCCTGGCATATGAGCCACGTACATTTATTCTTTGTTGGAGGGATGTCTCGGGTTTTCTGATTTCAAAATCAGAAATATTCTGTTATCAGATTTTAACCCCCAATTCACAATTAATTGTGCCAAATTTATGGCGGCAGCTAGGAGAATTCGTGAGGATTATGTAAAGAAGGGGTCTTGAACTGACTGTTTTTTGAATATTTCCAAGCTTGTATTTTATCTTTTTTTAAATGCCTGAGTACTCTGTATACCATCACAAATGCTACTGAAACTAATATAAATATAAATACAGAGACCATGCATAAAGTTGCCAAATTTTGTTCCCATGCAATCAAATTGCATTTTATGGTTCTTACAAGTTAATGTCGAGGTAACAGATTGTAATTTTAACCAGTGTATTCTAGTTAATATTTTTCTGGAGCTGTATAATTTTTAATTTTTTTATTATATGTACTACATTTATTAAGCTAGAAGATGTTTGAGCACTACTGTATTATTTGTCATATCTCATTATTCATACTAATGTCCTATATTTTATTTTCACATTTATTTTTTAAATATCTTATGTTTCACCTATTTAGGTCCATCTTGATTTTTACAATTTTTATGTGGTGGTTGTTGGCCTGCATTGTGCTGTATATTTGGTCATGGACCGTAATAAAGCAAACTGAACTGAACTGACCTCTGATTACAGAGATATCACTGCAGTGACTTGTATAGTATAAATAGGGTCTGATATACACAAAATGTAGTTTTTTTATGACAAGAGAATCCAATTAGTAGAGGACATTAAATAAAATCAACTCTACTCATCCAATTATAAACAGCTGCCTACATGTATAACTCGCTCTGGCTATTTCTATATTCTATCTTTTTTATTATTATTAGGCAAAACACTTTTCATTAATTTGATAATAAAGTAGTAAATTGCTTATTTGTGGTGTTTTTTCTTGAAGAAATCCATTACTAAGCCTGAAACTCTTTTTCACATGATTAGAAATACTGAGAGGTTTTTATTATGAGTTTACAAATTCAAGCTACTTTGAAAGTAGAAAAATGAGAGACTCTGGAATTGTTTTAATAGTGTTCGACTCATAAATGCATTAGACTTTTGATGGGTTTTGGTAGGAAAATATGAGTTATGTAGATTTAGTCCTTGCTGCGAAATACTTGTAGATTTAGTCCCTGCCGAGAAATACTTGGAAGGAATAATTTTTCTATTTTCCTTTATTTAGCAAACTATTTTTGATATTATCTTTAAATTATCGATTTCATGTTGTAATTTAAGAAAGAGAAGATGTATTGGTTCAAAGGATTCTTGGAAATATTGTTGCATCTTGAAGACTCATCAGGTTCCATTTCTATTTTAATTAAGATTGGCTCAGATATCTGCCCATTGTTCTCCATGTGCTGAAAACAGCAGGTTTTACTAAGCAGACATCTTCTCAGCATATGGTATCATCATGTCAAGAAACTGAGTCCACCCTCTCTTGTCCCTTGAGTAAAGTACCACCCGAGATCCTCTCTGCATTGTGGGAAAAGGTGCAAAAACGGCTCCTGGTTTTCTGGAGCAGTGTTTGTTTTTTAACCACAATTAGTAAATTCAAGCAGAAGTGGTCATTCCAAAATGTCTGCCTAATAAGCCTTCCCACCTCACTTTGTGGAGAATTGTTGTGGAGAAATTGGAGAGTTTTAAAATTTCAGATGACACAGCATATTGTATGCCAAGACTGCCTAGCAATTGCAGGCATGTGAGTCTCTTCCATAGCAATGCCAGCCTTCAGGTGGGACCTGGGAATCTCTGGGAATTACAGCTCATCTCCACACAATAGAGGTCAGTTTTCCTGAAGAAAATGTATGCTTTGGAGGGTAGACTTTGTGATATTCTATCCCACTGATATTCTGTCCTCCTTAGGTTCCTTCCATCCCCAAGTCTCCAAGAGTTTCCCAGCCTGAATCTGGCAAACCTACCTGCCCATCTCCTGCCGGTGACTCGAAGGGACCTGGCAACCCTGTCCTCCTCAGAAGGGCCCCAGGGGTGGAAAGGGTGGACAGAAAAAGAGGAAGAAGGGGTAGTCATTGCAGCTGCCACTATGGTTCATGCTCTTTCTCTGACTTCTCCAGGGTCTTCTCTTGGAAGGGTTGTGCAGGCAATGGAGAATCAGCACCAAGATCTGACTTTTCTTCACACCCCTCAAACAGCTCATGCATCCCTGGGATGAGCTCCAAACTCCTCTGGAACTGTTCCCCAAAGATGACTGCCAAAGACAGCTCCTGCTTCTGTCCCTCCCTTTGGCAGTGTTACTACATACCCAGAGTAGTAGCAGGTGCTGCAGCTGCAGCCATTCCAGCACCCACCTATTTGTACAGGGAGGATTGTAGGTGGCACAATAGGAGCAGTATTGGGGAAAGTCCATATAAGGAGGGAACTGGAGAGCTAAAACAGGAGGGCAATGTTGATTAAAACCATCTGCCCTTTTTTTGGCAGAATGTTTCCAATGAATCCAACCCAATAATTAGCTTTTTTTAATAGCTCCTCAAATAATTGTCCCTCTGCTCACTCTGTTCTTCTAATTTTTTTAATGTCCCTTCAATCATTCCTTGCTCTCCCCAATTCCCTGTTCCTTCAAATTCATCCAAAATAATTATTGTGTCTTATTGTTACTTTTCTTAAGGAATTTCCCCTGACTTCACAAGGGTCATCCTTGGCTTAGATCCAAAGTCCTTTATTTTATTTTTAAAATTTATTTAGAGATTTATATCCCACCCCTCTCCTGCAATGCAGGGCTCAGAGTGGCTCACAACATGTAAAAACACGATGCCAGGGCTTTTTTTTTTTTTTACCAAGAATGCACAGGAACACAGTACCAGCTGGCTTGGTATCAGGGGGTGTAGCCTAATATGCAAATGAGTTCCTGCCAGGCTTTTTCTACCAAAAAAGCACTGAACGATACCATAAAGATCATCATTAAAACAGCTAAAATCTTGACATTCTCCCAGCACCTAGAAAATATTCAAAAGAGAAAACATCAAAAGGAAAAAAATTCCTTCCATGAGAATAACACCACCAATTTATGCATGGAGTTTTGCAAGCTCCCTTTCCAATTGAAGACTCTTGTTATGGTACACCCAGTAGTGTTCTCAAGTCTCCTATCCCCCACTCCCCCCCACCCCCGCAGTTTCTTTCAGGAAAAATCAAGGGACTCAGCACAAACTAGGAGTTCAGAATGTTCTATTAGGTAGATGAAATTTGTCTCAAGATTTTTTTGATCTAACCCTTTGTTTTTTGCTTCAACAAAATTGTCTTGATAGATGGTGAACTGATGTTGCCTTCATCGTTTTCTGAATAGGATCCAGAACTCACTATCAAAAGAATATACAATTGGAATGCCCAATTAAATCTCATAGAGAAATGAGCATTGGTTTTAATTTTAAAAAGCATAGAAATTTAGGTTTTCCTCCCTTTCATCTAGAAATGACAAATCAGACACATCTGATTATTTTTAAAACGGAAAGCTCTCTTAATCACACCATTATAGACTCTTCATATTTAAATGACTCATGAGGTGCTCCTTCACAACTAATATCTTTCTATCTAATTTTTCTAAGCTTTTCTTCTTAATCTCTCTGTCCTTGTACTTTCCCATGACAGCAGCATTCTTGGAGGTTATTTAGAATCAGGATGATAAAGATTCAAATAGAATCTATATTACAGATTAGTAAGGGGGGGGGACCAATCTCAAGAAGATGCTAAAATCAAAGTAGATTCAAAACGCAAAAAGTACAAGTCTAGTGCAAATGAGAACAAAAAGATACACAAACTCTGACAAAACAAATATGAGCCTGTAAGAAGGCAAGTGAAACCAAAACTTGAGCACATCACTAAAAACAAATAGTAGAAATATATTTAGATATGTCAGAACTGGGGAATGAGCTGCCAAGGAGCCAGTTTGACTAATGTTCCTCAACCTGTGGGTCAGGAGTCAGGATCCAAAAGTGGGTTGTGATTCTCTTGAATGTGGGAGGAGTGAGAAGGCAGAATGGGGTGAGCTGGGAAAGGGGACTCTGGGAAACAAGGTGACAGATTTGGGTTCATGTCATGTGCAGAATGGCCATGAAATTCAGCCTGTTGCTTGGTAATACTTTATATTTACAAATGCTAAATGTGAAAAATATAACATGAATTTGTTCACTGTTGACTGATGTGAGATTCTTGTGTTTTCTTGAGGGGAGGGGACAAGAACATGGAATTGGTTTGTGGGACGTACAATAAGTTTAGAACTGGATCCCTTTTCAGAAAATTGGGTAAGTTCTGCTCTGGACCATCAGATGACAAGAGTTAAATGGTTGTTAAACAGAAAACTGAATCAATTGTACATGTCAGTCTTCATGGCAGAAAATGTGGGACAGATATCCCTTGTGATTAGTACCATGTTGGATGGAAGGATTCAGGAAAAACAAAGTAAATTAGAGGAGATGAGTAGTGAGATGCTTGGCCTTAATTAAAAATCAATATTTCCAGGTCTTCAAAACTTCATATAGCACTCAATTGTAAAATTGTTGATCATTTAACAAAACAACAACAACATGAAAATTATAACTAAAATTAACCTTCCTACTAGAAGTAAGCAAGTAAGAACAGAGAGGAAAAAATGGAAAATCCCTGTACTGCCCTGGAACAGATGCTATTGAACTTACTCCAAAAAGATCTGACGTGAGGGATAAGCAAAGAAACAACAAAGTTTATGAATGATACCAAATTATTTATGATGGTGAAAAATGCAACCTGAATCCTTAAAACTCTGAATGGATATTTCAGAACTGGAAGAATGTCCACCAAAGTGGTAAATGAGATTCATTGTAGAATAAGTTCAAAATGGTACACTCCAGTTAAAAATAAAATAGGAAAGGAAAGATCCCCTGTGCAAGCACCAGTCGTTTCCGACTCTGGGGTGACGTTGCTTTCACAATGTTTTCACGGCAGACTTTTTAAATGGGGTGGTATGCCTCGAAAGGATGGAAGGCTGAGTCAACCTTGTCGGTATAGAGCATGTGCAGAGTGCAACCTTGTTGGTATAGAGCATGTGCAGAGTGCAAAAACAGGGAACAACCACCAGGTTGACGCGAGGAAAGAATCTGAGCCACACACCAGCACCTAGTGTAAAATAGTGTATTTACAACTATATACAACAGATGTGGTGCGGTGATTAACATATACAATACTCAGGAACAAAGTGCTGCACCAGGAACTCGTTCTCACAAGAGAGAGATACTGTCTGGCTCTGCACTGCATATATACAATGGTCGGCCAATCATAGCGGTCCACAAATATGCTGACTTGCAGCAGGTGCTTTCCCCAGATACAGTCCAGCTTCAACCGGCTTTCCTCCAAGGTTGCTCTGACCTGAGCTGTCAGAAGCTGTCACTGTAGATCCACCTGCTTTCACCATGCTGTATCCATGCTGTGGACTATGGACTCACATACTAACAGGGACGGCTACCTGAATCCAGCTTCTGCCAGAATTGAACTCAGGTCATGAGCAGAGAGTTCAGACCACAGTACTGCAGTACTGCTGCTTTACCAATCTGTGCCATGGGGCCACTAAAAATAAAATAACCCCTCCCCCAAAACCCACAATGCTACCTTAAACAGAGTTGCCCATGAATTCAATGAACTTGGAAGGCTACAATTCTGCACATGATTAGTGATAAAGCACTGCTATAGTTTTGGAAGGAATAGATCCTGATTCCAAATGAAATACCACTGAATCCTAGGGTTGCCATGTCTCTCCTGGCAAGTGGTGGGGTATGGGGAGGACTTACCTGGAGAAAGGCCCAAGTCACATTGCCAGAATTGCACTGGAAATAATGTCATCATGCCAGCGACATTTCTGAAATTCTTTGCACATGTAAGTGTTCATATGCACTTATAAAGAGTGCCTGGAAATCCACTCACTCGCCAAAAGCAAGCTGATTGTAAACAAATGTCTCACCTTAATTCCTGCACTACATGAGCAGTATAGGTGTTGCATGGTCTGACATTTTGTACTCATTTGTGTACATTGCCTTAGTATCCATTTCTTCCAGATGACACATAATTTTAACATATAATCAATTTTATTAAATAGTTATGTTGGACAGATCTCATGTTCAGTGTCCTACCCTCAGAGTAAGGGTCTCTAGCAAGTAGAGTATGAGCTACTGGTAACTTGCTGTTTTCTGCAGGATAGCTTGTGTGTTCCCAAGAAAAGCCAGGAAAAGATGGCAAGAATATTTGCTCCAGACTTCCCCCCCAAAGCTCTATTTCATAGGATTTTCTCTGGGTTGCCTCTTTGATAGCTTAATTTCTAATACGCTTCATAGTTCACATTCTGTTTCCAAGACAGAAAAAAACTTATACTTTAGGCTATCAGGGAGAGCTGATAGTCTAAAGGCTTGTTAGGCTATTTAATGAGAGCTACTTCTGAGTAAAGGTTGACTATTCATGTTATAAAAGGATTAGAACTGGAATTCAAAAGGCAAGGGAACATTTTAAACTAATATAAAAATCTCCTTTTTGAGGGGGGAAAGGGAAATCACTGAATTATAAGAGTCATTTATTTTGGAGAGACAAGGATGGAGAAATATGCATTTTTCATTTCTTTTCCATGTAGGTGCAACACAACAATTTAACAGAATAATTATGAATGTTGGCTTATTTGTTGTGGTGCTGCACTATTCCACCAACTCCATTGTTCCATCTGCAGGCTCTCCTGTTACATTCTTATTTATCAAAAGACAGGGATGGCTTATTTTATGAAGGTGTGTGTGTGCTCTTAACTTGCCCTTACATCAATGAGTAATTTAAACGGGGACTTTGAAACCTCATGACAGTATAAAAGCACAACAGATTTTTCAAAACAAGGGCCCTGAAAGATTTGAACATTTGTGACAGAATATAAATGTATATTTTGAGTAGGCAAAGAACCAGCCACAAACTCCAGCATCTTCAAAATCAAGAACATTTTTAAAAACCTTCAATAATCAGCTTCTGTTAAAGTCTTAAGAAATTATGATCAGATTGCAAATTTCAAAGAAGTGACAGGGACATGCAAATAGGTGTTTTTCAACCCTAGCATGACATTAGAAGTGACATCATCATGCTGGCATGATACTTTAGGGCTCCTCCAAAGCTCTTTGATTTTACCATAGATGTAATGATGTCACTTCTGGGATTGCACTAAAGGTGCACTGGAAGTGCTGTTGTTGTTAGTTATGGACAAGAACTGCATTTTTGTGGTTTGTTTCAGTTGGTGGTTCATAACTGGGAAGTTGGTTCTTGAACTGAACCGGTTCATATCGGTTCATGATCCCTCCTTTCTGCTTCCTGATGTTTGTTACAGGGAAACAGGGGTTTTTCTGCAAAAAGCAGTGTGAAGCAGAAAGTGGGGCTTTAAATTTGTGTACATTTTTGTGTACATCCTAGCCATTTAAACCCCATCTTTCTGCTCCCCCTGAAAAAAAAACAGCTGAGTGATGGAAAACAGAGAACAGAATAACTCCAAACTATGCAAATCCGTTTTCTTCTCTTCATGGCCTTAAAATTTGTAGAAGTTCATGACGTCTCTTCAGTTCACAAACACTGACGTTCGCAAACCACAAACCAGCCAATATCCATGATAAACTTTTGTTAATGAGCCCGTTTGTGCCCATCCCTAGTTATGATGTTTGAATGGTGCCTATTTCTCCCCATTTATCCTGCCACCCTAGTGAGCAACAGCAAGGAACCGGGGCTAGCGCCAGAAGTCTTCTCACTATATTGGGAGACCTGGAAGGCCTACTTCTTGCTGCACTCCCGTATCTCACACTATTCCTGAGCATCCCTCAGTCCTAAGAAACAGCCTGCGGAAGCACAATGGAAAAAAGTAGGGGAATATCAGTTCTGCTTAATGTCATCTGAATCCAACCCATATTAAATGTTTTATTACAAAAAATGTATTCTTAAGTTTCTTTGAAGAGGGTCCCTGAATTTTTGCCTAAAGTATAATTGATACAGAGGTTAAATTTACATGTATTATTCATTACTTTATTTCTTGCTGAAATTAATTATAGATTACTTAAATAAAAACAATGTAATCAGATAGCATATGACATCCAATGATCAATGAAACAGGGATTCGGATTACAGATTTTTTAAAAATGCAACCAACAAACTGTCTAAGGTAGGGTTGCCAATCCCCAGGTGGAAGCAGGGGATCCCTTGGTTTGAAGACCCTCCCCCCGCTCCAGGGTCATCAGAAAGTGGGGAGAAAGGAGGGAAATGTCTGCTGGGAACTCTATTATTCCCTATGGAGATTTATTCCCATAGAAAATCATGGAGAATTGATCTGCGAGTATCTGGGGCTCTGGGGGGGGGGCTATTTTTTTGGGTAGAGGCACCAAATTTTCAGTATAGCATCTAGTGCCTCTCCCCCAAATACCCTCAAGTTTCAAAAAGATTGGACCAGGGGGTCCAATTCTATGAGCCCCAAAAGAAGGTGCCCCTATCCTTCATTATTTCCTATGGAAGGAAGGAATTGAAAAGGTGTGCTGTCCCTTTAAATGTGATGGCCAGAACTCCCTTTGGAGTTCAATTAGGCTTGTCACAGCCTTGATCTTGGCTCTACCCCCAATGTCTCCTGGCTCCACCCCCAAAGTCTCCTGGCTCCACTCCCAAAGTCCCCAGATATTTCTTGAATTGGACTTGGCAACCCTTGTCTAAGGCAAGATATAACTTCTTTCTAAAAAGCTTGGATTGTTATTGATTAGATATTGTTTTTTACAGGAGAAATTCAAGTCTATGTATTGTTTGGGGATTTGAGATTTTGTATCCACTTCAAGTGTGCTCATTACAATTTGGTGTTATGTTAGTATATAGTAGATTTTGAGATTTGATATCCACTTTCTGATGTATGTTGATAATTATTTGGTGTTACATTAGTAAATAGTATCTATAGTTTACATTGTATAGCATCTTAGGACGCACATTTTTGTACTTTATTTTAAGGCAAGATATAAACAATGCAGGGATGGTTTACAAAGGCAGAAGATAGATCCAAGTGGGCAGCCATGTTGGTCTGAAGCAATAGAACAAAGCAGTAGACAAGTTGTACCTTTAAGACCAACTAAGCTTGAGAGCATATGAAAGCTTACATTCTGAATAAAACTTAGTTGGTCTTAAATGTGCATCTTGTCTATAGGCAGAAGACAATGTTGTAATAGCAGGAAGGTATATACAATAAACAATAGTATACTACAATTATAATCCACTGTATTATCTGTTAAAATTAGTATCTACTCTGAAAATATAGAATATAATTTCATTATTTGATCTATAAACATCTTTCAGTCTGAGCAGGTGGATTTGGTTTTTTTCTTGAAATCAATTTAAATCCAAAAACTATCTTAATTTGCACATGCAGCCAGAATATTATACTACTTTCAGGAGTCTATGAAACACACCAAAGGCCTTTTTAGTCTAATGTTCTGTCTATAAAATGCTTAAACTAGCAAGTTGTTTCTGAAGAGTTCACAAAGCGGGAAAGGCGGTGATAGCTCCCTCCTGCTTCAGTTAGCTCTTGGTATCTGATAGTGAGACACTACAGAACTAAGGTTGCCAATTTTTGGTTAGGAAATTTCTGAAGATTTTAAGGAGGAGCCTTTGAAGGGTGTAATGCCTTAGAGGTCATACTTCAAAGCAGTGACTGATTTGTATAGTCTGTGGATCTGCTGTAATTCCAGGAGATCGCCAGGCACCACCTGGAGGATGGCAACCCTAATCTCACTTAGTCATCCTGACTAATAGCTATTTTCTATGACTTCTTTAAAAGCCACCCAATCTAATAATAACCTTTCCTGAGAGCCAGTTTGGTGTAGTGGTTAAGAGCGGTAGACTCTAATCTAGAGAACCAGGTTTGATTCCTCACTCCTTCGCATGAAACCAGCTGAGTGACCTTTCAGAGCTTTCTCAACCCCTAAAAATAAGTCTAGCTTGCCACTAGCATAATGCTAAGAGCTAGAACTTGTGGCTGCGAGACAATCTTAGGATCTCCTGGTTAGTCTACACACAATGCAAGATGATAATAATTATTAATTATTATCTCCTTTTCATATTGGTATAGTATATTCTAAATATTCAGTATACATTATGTAGATAAGCATAATTGTGTTTCAGGTCATATACAAGGTACAGGGCCTTACAGAGCTATAGAAAAGCTGTGGTTGCTAGGAAAGCTTAATGGGAGGAAGTTGGGTTAAAAAAACTAAACAGAAATCAGTGCAAAATCTTTTCTCCTTGCATTGAAGGGAGTATCTTTAGAATACTGGAACACAATTCAACTTTCAAGGCCAACTATAGGTGAGGAAATGGGTGGCTTGATCATAAGTCAGATCTTGGCCAAATTAATATTTCATGTCCTATGTGGAAAACAGAAAATGATTTACTACTTCCTGAACATGTTGTAAAATAAATGAAATACTGTAGATTAACATTTCCTTAGGGATCCCTAACAAATTTTAAAGCACTCACAAGTTAATATATGTTGATAATATTTTCATAATAAAGTGTTTAGATAATATCCATGATCTCAAGGGAAGGGGAAGGAAGACGGGACCAGTTAAGAAAGAAACATAATTAACAACCCATTTAAGGGTAGGAATGATCACAGCTCCCCGGAATATGCTATAAAATCTACAATGTTTGGAAGGCAGTTTTAGAAGAAAATTTTATATATATATATATATATATATATATATATATATATATATATATATATATATATATATATATATATATATATATGTTGTTACACAATTGCTAAACCTCAATAAATGCTAGTGTTTGGTTGCTGTATAAAAGGGCCATAAAGAACTTTATTCCCTCTAAGTAAATGAATGACAAGGGTCTTGATTTAAGACAATGATCTGGGTGAAATTTATTAGTCTAGTGATTTTGTGTGACTTGCTTCTAAAATAGTTGCAGCTTCTAAAATTTGCAGTTGCCCCTGGATGTTTTACCTTGAATATAAGGACCAAAATAAATTGATCATAAAAGTTCTGTGACTGGAATGCCACAAGAAAAAGGGAATCTTCATTGAGGCTGCATGCTGAGAAAGGACTTTTAAACTCTTTGCCCTTAAAGAACCATTTCCCTGACTGGAAAAGCCCTCTCTCTGGGCATTATCTGTCCTCAACAGGAAAAACAGAAAGTCTCATTCTGCCTTTTTTATTATTATTACTAGGGCTAAAAGCAACAAGAAGTGTGTTTCAGCGTGGCAGCTTTACTCTTATTAGCAAGATCCAGAGGTAGAATTCTAGCAGGAGCTCCTTTGCATATTAGGCCACACCCCCTGATGTAGCCAATCCTCCAAGAGATTGCAAGGCTCTTTTTGGTAAGCTCTTGGAAGATTGGCTACATCAGGGGGTGTGGCCTAATATGCAAAGGAGCTCCTGCTAGAATCTATTGCAGAATGCATTCTGCAGTAGGCCAGGCTTGGACTTTTTCAATGGCTACCATATGTCTGTCTGTCTGTTTCATTGTTTGTTATGCCATCAAGTCACAGCTGACAAACAGAGACCCCCAAAGGCAGGGTTTTTATAGTAGAAAAAGTTCAGCAAAAAACTCATTTGTATATTAGGCCACACCTCCTGATGCCAAGTGTTCCTGTGCATTCCTGCTCAAAAAAAGTCCTGCCCATAGGGTTTTAAAAGCAAGAGATGTTCAGAGGTAGTTTGCTATTTCCTGCCTCTGTGTTGTGACTCTGGACTTCCTTAGTATCCAAGATCATTTCTCTGTTATTTATTAAAATATACCCTACCTTTCCTCATGGTTCAAGGTGCCTTACAAATCACACTTCCACTCATACAAAGTAAACCTCATCCCTCTTAAAGATGGGATTTTCTTCTCCATAACATAGTGAGTGTCACCATCAAACTATCCAACAATGCTATAAAACACTATTCTTCTAGAGAGATTTCTAGCAGTCTTTGTTGACAAAAGGAAATGTTCCCTTGGTTCTAAGCAGGCTGTTCTTATGCTGCTTATTTTAATGTAGTTTTAGTTTATTTTTATTTTATTGTTTAAAAGCATGTAGTGTTTCAATAGTGTTCCATATAGTTTTAATGTGTTTTGACATCTATTGTTATTTGCCTTGGGTAAAGAAGATAGTAGGTTTATAAGAACATAAGAGAAGCCATGTTGGATCAGGTAAAGAAGATAGTAGGTTTCTAAGAACATAAGAGAAGCCATGTTGGAGAAGCCATGTTGGATCCAGTGCAACACTCTGTGTCACACAGTGGCCAAATATATATATATATACACACTGTGGCTAATAGCCACTGATGGACCTCTGCTCCATATTTTTATCTAACCCCCTCTTGAAGCTTGTAGCCACCACCACCTCCTGTGGCAGTGAATTCCACATGTTAATCACCCTTTGGATGAAGAAGTACTTCCTTCTATCCGTTTTAACCTGACTGCTCAGCAATTTCATTGAATGCCCACGAGTTCTTGTATTGTGAGAAAGGGAGAAAAGTACTTCTTTCTCTACTTTCTCCATCCCATGCATAATCTTGTAAACCCCTATCATGTCACCCCACAGTCGACATTTCTCCAAGCTAAAGAGCCCCAAGCGTTTTAACCTTTCTTCATAGGGAAACCTTTAATCATTCTAGTTGCCCTTTCCTGCACTTTTTCCAATGCTATAATATCCATTTTGAGGTGCGGTGACCAGAATTGTACACAGTATTCCAAATGAGACCGCACCATCGATTTATACAGGGGCATTATGATACTGGCTGATATGTTTTCAATTCCCTTCCCAATAATTCCCAGCATGGCGTTGGCCTTTTTTATTGCAATCGCACACTGTCTTGACATTTTCAGTGAGTTATTTACCATGACCCCAAGATCTCTCTCTTGGTCAGTCTCTGCCAGTTCACACCCCATCAACTTGTATTTGTAGCTGGGATTCTTGGCACCAATGTGCATTACTTTGCACTTGGCCACATTGAACCTCATCTGCCACGTTGATGCCCACTCACCCAGCCTCAACAGATCCCTTTGGAGTGCCTCACAATCCTCTCTGGTTCTCACCACCCTGAACAATTTAGTGTCATCTGCAAACTTGGCCACTTCACTGCTTACTCCCAACTCCAGATCATCAATGAACAAGTTAAAGAGCACAGGACCCAGTACTGAGCCCTGCGGCACCCCACTGCTTACCGTCCTTCACTGCGAAGACTGCCCATTTATACTCACTCTCTGCTTCCTATTAATTAGCCAGTTTTTGATCCACAAGAGGACCTGTCCTTTTACTCCATGACTCTCGAGCTTACTAAGGAACCTTTGATTAGGAACTTTATCAAAAGCTTTCTGGAAGTCAAGGTAAACAACATCTATTGGGTCTCCTTTGTCCACATGTTTGTTCACCCCCTCAAAGAAATGTAACAGGTTAGTGAGGCAAGATCTTCCCTTACAGAACCCAAGCTGCGTCTTCCTCAAAAACTCATGTTCATCGATGTGCCTACTCATTCTGTCCTTAATAATGGTTTCTACCAACTTTCCTGGTATTGAAGTCAGACTGACTGGCCTGTAATTTCCCGGATCTCCTCTGGAACCTTTTTTAAAGATGGGGGTGACATTTGCTACCTTCCAGTCCTCAGGAACGGAGGCAGATTTCAATGAAAGATTACATATTTTTGTCAGGAGATCCACAACTTTGAGTTCTTTTAGAACTCTTGGATATATGCCATCCGGACCTGGTGACTTATTCAATTTTAATACATCTATCAGTTGTAGGACCTCCTCTCTTGTCACCTCTATCTGACTCAGGTCTTTCAACACCCCTTCCAAAATAAGTGGTTCTAGAGTGGGCAAACACTTCTCATCTTTCACAGTGAAGACGGAGGCAAAAAATGCATTCAGCTTCTCAGAAAATGCATCCTCCTTCAGTAATCCAAAAAATGCATCCTCCTTCAGTAATCCTTTGACCCCTTAGTCATCCAAGAGCTCCACTGCCTCCTTGGCTGGTTTCCTGCTTCTAATATATTTGAAGAAATCTTTATTGTTGGTCTTTATGTTTCTTGCAATATGCTCCTCATAGTCCATTTTTGCCTGCCTGATCACAGTCTTGCATTTGATTTGCCACAGCCTGTGTTCCCTTTTATTAATCTCATTTGGACTAGCTTTCCACCACTTAAAGCAGTCCTTCTTACCTTTTACAGCTTCCATTACTTTGTTTGTTAACCATGCCGGCCTTTTCTTATACCTGTTTGTGCCTTTCCTAACTTGTGGTATATATTTTATCTGAGCTTCTAGGATTGTAGTTTTAAATAGCCTCCAAGCTTCCCCAAGGGTTTTGCCTGTATTTACCTTTCCGTTCAGTTTCCTCTTCACATGCCTCCTCATCTCAGAGAATTTACCCCTTTTAAAGTTAAACGTGGTTGTGCTGGTCTTTTGGGGCAACTCTCTATTTATACAAATGGTGAAATCAATAACGTTATTGTCACTGCTCCCAAGCGGTGTGATCACTTTTACATCTCTCACCAAGTCTTGGGCATTACTTAGGACCAAATCCAGGATCGCCCCACCCCTGGTAGGTTCTGAGACCACCTGCTCCATAGCACAGTCATTGAGAGCATCAAGAAACTCAATCTCTTTCTCTTGACCAGAACACATATTGACCCAATAATCTGCGGGTAGTTAAAATCACCTATGACGACACAGTTTTTACGTTTAGCCACTATCTTTAATCCTTCCATCATATTATAATCGTCCTCTATCTTTTAATTTGGTGGGTGATAACAAACTCCCATAGTTAAATTTCCTTTTGGGCCCTCTATTTCGACCCAAAGCATTTCTAGAAGGGAATCTAATTCTCTGACCTCAGTCTTACTGGACTCTATACCCTCTCTGACATACAGAGCCACCCCACCTCCAACCCTTCCCTCCCTATCCTTCTGATATAACTTATATCCAGGAATCACTGTGTCCCACTGATTCTCCTCATTCCACCAAGTTTCTGAAATTTTATTTATTTATTTACTTATTTATTTATTCCCACAATGTCTATGTTTCCCCCAACACTAAACATCCCAACTCACCAATTTTACTTTGAACATTTCTAGCATTTGTATACAAACATCTATAATTTCCCAGACAAGCTAGGCCTGCAACCTTCCTCCTGCTGCCTCGAGACTTAGGCAGACAGTCCATATTGTTTGTCACCATCTCAGTGGACAATTCTGATCCATTACCCGGTAGAAAAGTAACAGCTAACCCTTCATCTCTTTGAGATGAGTCCTCCCGAACCAGAGACTTTTCATCTCCTGTCAGCTTTCCTGCAAGATTTAGTTTAAAAACTGCTCTGCCAGCTTTTTGATTTTAAGCGCCAGCAGCCTGGTTCCATCTGGGGATAAGTGGAGACCATCTCTTTTGTGTAGCTCCCGCTTGTTCCAGAAAGCATCCCAGTGCCTAACAAACTTAAACCCTTCCTCCCTACACCATCGTCTCATAGACACATTGAGACTTCTAATTTGTACCTGTCTCTCCAGCTCTGCACGTGGAACAGATAGCTCTTCTGAGAAAGCTACCTTGGAGGTCCTGGCCTTAAGTCTCCTGCCTAGCAGCCTAAATTTTTCCTCCAGGACCTCATGACTACATTTCCCCACATCGTTGGTGCCAACATGCAGCATGACCACTGGCTCCTCCCCAGCACTGTCTATCAGCCTATCTACTACACGCATAATGTCCACTACCTTCGCGTCTACTTGCCTAAGGATTGAATCACCAACTACCAAGACCCCCCCCTCCCTGAACAGGGATGGTTCCTTGGCGCGAAAGGATACCTGCTCACCAATTGAAAAAGAGGTCCCTTCTGAGGGCGCATTCCCCTTATCCTCAGCATGGTGCCCTGTTCCCTCTCGACCCTCATGCTTCCTGGCAGCAACAGGGCTGCCACGTTCAGAGTGGGGCTCATCTAATACGTCCCTGAGAGTCTTCTTCGAGTGCCTAACTGACTGTCTCTGCTTCTCCAGGTCAGTCACCTCGGCCTCAAGGGTATGAACTCGTTCCCTGAGGACCAGAAGCTCCTTGCATCGAGAACACACCCAAGACTTCTGTCCTGTGGGCAGATAGTCACACATGTGACACTCAGTGCAAAACACTGGAAAGACCCCACCCTCCTGGCCCTGCTGGCATTTAACTTCATGATAGCTTTTTAAAAGATATACAGTTATACCCCGCCCTTCTCTCTGAATCAGAGTCTCAGAGCATCTTACAATTATCGCATCTTCTTTCTCCACAACAGACACCCTGTGAGGTAGGTGGAGCTAAGATAGCTCTCCCAGAAGCTGCCCTTTCAAGGACAATCTCTATGAGAGCTATGGCTGACCCAAAACCATTCCAGCAGCTGCAAGTGGAGGAGTGGGGAATCAAACCAGGTTCTCCCTGATAAGAGTCCACACATTTAACCAAACTGGGCAGGCAAATATTTAAAATAAATAGGTTGGACAGGCAAATATTTAATATAAATACTAAATTTAAAATAAATAATAAATTTCAACTGGGGAAACAGTGCAGCATAAGAATTAGTACACTCCTTTTGTAGTGCTTTGGCACTAATCCATACCAGACCCTCCGCTTCTTATACCGTGGCTATTTTGTTAGGGCCAAATTTCACACCTAGAGTTCCAACTACAGAACTACAACTTCATGTTGGGAGAGGCAGTGGCTCATTAGTAGAGCATCTATTTGGCATTCAAAAGGTCCTGGGTTCAATCCCTGGTATTTCCAGTTATAGAGGATCAGGCTGTAGGTGATGTGAAAGACCTCTGCTTGAGAATCTAGAGAGCTGCTGCCAGTCTGAGTAGAGATAATACAGACCTTGATGGGCTAAAGGTCTGATTCATTATAGGGCAGCTTAATGTTTAGTTTGATTATAATGAAGTGTGTTTCTTCTAATGTTTTCTGAATACAGTAAGCATATATTGCAGGTAGCCAATATCCAAAATCCTATCCTATGAATTGATAATAAGAAGTTTGTACACAGATTGCATAAGTTCATCAAGATGGTGCTGAAGATTCCTTCTCAGATATGGCTGGAAATCAAAAAGCTACCTGGCTTAGGGGAACTCCCCCCCCCCCTTTGAACATTTGACAAACCCCCTCCCCCCAATGTGATATAACTTTGCCTGGTGCTTGGGCAGATTGTACTTTCTGTTGCAGCTTCCTTTTTATGTCAGAGAAGAACATTTGCTTAAAAGCAGTTTTTTGTTCTGTGTTTTTTTCTTGATTCAGTTGATTCCAACAAATATCTTTGTCTTGAATCAGCTCTACCACCCTTGCAAAGCATTAAGACTCATTCAGGTACAGCCACTCAAAACCTAATTTACAATCTCTATAACTGAAGCTACAGATAATCCTTGTGTAAATGATCTGTTAGTGAGTTTCACTTTGAGTCACTGCTGTTAGAATTGTTTTTTTAATAGAATGAATTTAGTTCAGAGCAACAGCTTTGCTTTAACTAGAGCTGTTAAGAACTCTTCAGAAATGTTCAGTCTGTTGGAACCAGGAACAAACTAAGCTGTTATCTCCCAAACTGTGTCGGTAGATAAAAACACCGAAGCACTGAGAAGTTTCTCATTCCATGAAATACTTAATGCCTCTGCTTTAAATTAAAGAAGCTTTGTAAACTGTGTAAAGTGTTCTTCTGGGGAAACCATGAAATCATTAATCACACCTTATGATGTGACTTTAAAAAAAAAAAAGATAATGCCATGACATTCCTTAATAGCTCCACTTTGGATCTTTCACAACAACAAAATCAGTTGTTCTGAATGTAGATTTGAACTATGACTCAAACTGTATTTATGACTCAAACTGTATTACCAGCATTTGTTTTGTAATATTTCATTGATTTGGGGGCATAAACAAAAACAAACAATAAGAAACATTAATAACCAAACATCTTAATGCCATAGGACAGGGGTGGCCAATGGTGGCTCTCCAGATGTTTTTTGCTACAACTCCCATCAATCCCAGCCATTGGCCATGTTGGCTGGGGCTGATGAGAGTTGTAGACAAAAAACATCTTGAAAGCTACCATTGGCCACCCCTGCCATAGGGTGTAAAATGTTTTTGAAGGTCCATTGATAGGAGATGGAGCAAAGCCACTGAGGGGACAATTCACCTTGGATTTTATGTATAGGGATGGACATGAACCAGAAAAATGCAATCTGTGTGGGTTCGGGGTTTGAACCTCAGTCTCTTTCAATTTGGTTTGCAGAAAGCCTAAAAGACAGCTGAGTGGCAGGGAACAGAAACAGCTGAACAGTGGAGAGCAGGTTGCTCCTCATCACTCAGTTGGTTTCGTAGCTTTTGCAGGGAACAGAAAGCAGGGGTTTAAAGGGACTCAGAAACCCTTTAAACCCCTGCTTTCTTCTCTATTACGAGCCTCGTGGCACAGAGTGTTAAAGTTGCAGTACTGCAGTCCTAAGCTCTGCTCACGACCTGAGTTTGATCCCCGACGTAAGCTGGGTTTTCAGGTAGCCAGCTCGAGGTTGACTCAGCCCTCCATCCTTCTGAGGTTGGTAAAATGAGTACCCAGCTTGCTGGGGGGAAAGTGTAGATGACTGGGGAAGGCAATGGTAAACCACCCTGTAAAAAGTCTGCCTTGAAAATGTGAGAGCAATGTCACCCCAGAATCGGAAACGACTGGTGCTTGCACAGGGGACCTTTCCTTCTCTATCCATAAACCACTATAACTGCTTTAAAAGTTCATGGAAGTTAATGATGGTAGACCTGTCACGAACTTTGGTTTGCAAACCACGAACAGGGCTTTGTGGTTTGGTTCGTGCCTATCTCTATTTATGTAGCCTCAAAGCAGAAACTTACTTTACTGCCTAGATCAATAAAATCAACAATGTGAAGCTGCTACTTTTCATTGACCAGAACATGACCAAATCACCATTGTGAAAAAGTGAATGACCCCCAATGGTAAAGGCTTTCTAGTAGAGCAGAAATATTTATTGTTTATAGCCAAAGGCCATCACAATAGAAAATTAAGAACTTAATGGTTAAAAAAGACTAAAAGCATCATAAAAAGAAATCAGTTACAAGATAAGATATAAAAGCAAGTAATAGTGAATTACAGAAATGCAATTACCATTAGGCTCAACCATAGTAAACCTAATTAATTACAAATATTAATATATGATAAGATTATGAACACCTAAAATAAAACCAGTTAATCATAAGATTTATTTATTGAAACAGCAATCTTGGCCCTAATTTTTTTTGCAGCCAGGGCAAAGAGCGACACTGTAGGTAACAAATGGGTCAGTATCAGATAGTAAAAAACCCAGCTTGTTGAGATCAGAGGAAAAATGTTGTCCCTTTAACAGGTTTTCAAGGCTTTCTAGTAATTTTCTATAAATATGCATTTTGCCTGTGTTTTCATGTGAGATGTTACTTGCTTCAAATTTGAGTCAGTACCTTGATTTGTGATTTTCATTGTGAATAATATGAGCAAGACTTCAATCTTATGTATCTAAGCACTGCAGTATTAAATACAGTGGGAGTTACTTCTGAAGAGACAACAGAAGTAATAGTGAACTGGGCAATGAGGCTATGATTCTGTTCACAATCCTGGGTAGCACAGAGTAAGTGCTTCTTATATATAAGAATTTTATTAAGGTTTTTATATGAAATAAAAAAGGGGGGAGTTAAAAAAAAGAAAAAAATAGAAAGTACTTCTTAACATAAATACACATAAGACTGTACTATTTCTTTAACAAAAGGAATGAATCCATCTGCCATCCTTATTTTTATCAGGGCTGAATACTTGTTTCACCCCTCTCCTTTCCTGTACATTGCAGGAGTACTATTAAGAGCTGAATTTGCAAATGTGTGTAAATTCTTACTTTAGCATGCACAGAAGATCTGCATAATTTGCACTGTAAATAGTTTACCACTTTGGCTGAAATAGTTGTATCTGCTGAGACCCCTGCTGGCCCAGACACAAACATGGGAACAGAGTCCTCAGATGAGGAAGAGCTAGATACCACCCTGGGGAGAAGAGGAAGGTGTTCAGGTGATGCCCAGCTCTGTGTGGATCCCTGCTCAGGGGAGGACCTTAGCCAGCTTCAGGACCCAGTGCTGGGTGTGTTCATGCACTTTAATTTACATATATTCATCACACAGTGGGCCTGGCATTCTGTTTATCTCTCAAAATATTGGGTTGGCTCTTGTGACAGACAATGCCAAGGCTGTCTCCCTTTCCAGTATTTGCCAATCCCCTTTGTACCCTTGTGGTCTAGAAAGAAGTCAGAAATCTCTGTTATTTTCTTTGGTACTAAGGGAAGAAAAGGTCATCGTTGGGTTTACCAAGGAACACCATCACCTTTCACATCCATGATGGCTAGAAAGTATGTGTGTTGTTGTGACAGGGAAGCGTGGTATGGGCAGATCGTTCTCCATTAATCCCCAAATCAATGTGTGCTACCATTGCAAGATCAGTGGTACTGGGCTGTGTGGGGTTGTAGCACCCAAATATGTTAGTACTTGCTCCTGCCACCCCAAGCCTGCAAAGGTTCCTTTCTACTAAATAAAGATTGTTTCATTGGATGATGGAGTCATCCTCCGGTGGAAGATTCCTCACCAAGAAGATGATAAATATTGGCTCCAACATAAGAAGAGCCCTGCTGGATCAGATAGGCAGACCCCTCTTCTCTCTGAGGGACAGTTTCTGGCTAGAATAACCATAAACACCATAAAATATCATATCAAAAACTGTAAGTGCAAGGCACTGCCTGGCCTAAAATGAAGCAAAATGGATGCCAGCCAGGTAAGAGCCCAAGAAAGTATTTTGGAAGGTGAGTCAGAGTGGCTGACTGACTAATGCCCCCCTCCCCCGCACCCTGGAGCAATGCATAATCTAGCACAACGTGTCTTCCAAAAACCTATTGACTAGGGTTGCCACGTCTGTTTTGGAAATTACTGGGAGACTTTGGGGATAGATTCAGGAGAGGGCAGGGTTTGGGGAGTGAGGGGCCTCAGCATGGTACAATTCCATGCTGAGGCCTTCAAAGCAGTCATTTTCCCCAGGGGAGCTGATCTCTGCCAGCTGGAGATCAGTTGTAAAAGCAGGAGATTTCCAGACCCCACCTGGAGGGTGGCAACCCTACTATTGACTCATCCTTGAACTAATCTCATCAAGTCCAGCCTTGCTTCCTCTGCATCCACTTATCCTAATTAAGTGACAGTTAAGCAATGCTTAATTCTATTCACCTGACCCATTAGCCCTTCCTGCCAGGTGCTTGCAGGGTCATCAAGCCTTTCCCACATCATTGACCACCTCAGAAAAACCCATTAAGCTATTGTTTTTCTGACAAATACATCAACCTGCCCCAGGGTACATTTTGACCTACATCTGGACTGCCATGCTTCCCCAGCAGCATGTATGTGTGTGTTCTTGGCCACACCCCCATTCCATGGATTCTCTTCCCTTTGTAAAACACAGGCCATTTTGCAGCTGCTTCTAGAGCGTTTGAAAGATTTGTAAATAGTACCTCTCCTGCCCATAAAGCATTCTCTCTTTCCAGGGCTTTTTTTTTTGGTAGAAAAAGCCCAACAAAAACTCATTTGCATATTAGGTCACACACTCTGATGTCATAATTGTTTCACTCAGGGCTTCTTTTTGTAGTAAAAGCCCAGCAGGAACTCATTTTCTATTAGGCCACACCCCCTGATGCCAAGTCAGCTGCATTCAGTTGCATTTCTGCTAAAAAACAAAAAACAAAACAAAACCTGCCTCTTTCCTCTCCACCTAGTTAGCTCTTGAGTGTGAGTTTACTGTGAGCATTTTTCTTTTATTCTTTTCTTTTAATACAAAACCTTCCCAGTTGAACATCTGCCTGGTTTATTTGAGAGTTCTCTTAAGGGAAAAATCCTGGTATACATATGTGGAGAATCTCAGTTACACCCTCTCACTCTATCTCTTAAAGTTAATTCCCCCAACTAATTAGGATATTGCCTATTTGGGTAGCAAGACCAGTGGTCCATGCAGTCCAGCATCCCATCTCACACAGTGGTTAACTACCGTTGCCACAGAGACCAAGGACTCCTTTTGATGTTGCCTTCTAGCACTGTTGTGCAGCAGTTTACTGCCTCTAGATGTGGAGTTTCCCTTTAGACAACAACCTAATATTAGAAAAGAGGTGAGAAGACTGCTGATGCAGGTATTTGGCAAAAGATAAGAGAAATGTCTATGTAAGCTCCTGTGATAACACTGGAGGAAATTGTGCTGGATGGAGTTCTGTTTATGAAAAGGCCAAAATGGTAAATGCTCATGCCATTGTGCCATTGGACGTATTACTATAAATTTGTAACATGTGTATAGGAAGCTAGGCTTTTGTTTTGTTTTAAGAATGTAGTTCTTTTGAGCAACTGCTGAACAAATGAACCAGATGAAAGCATGAAAGCAAGAGAAACAGAGCATCAGCATACAAACTCCAATTCTCAAGGCCTTTATCAAGCAGCATTTGATCGGAAATGAATCAAGGCAGGTCAAAATGGATCAAAGGAAGGTTTTCAGGGGGAGCACACATGCAACACATGCTTTAAAGTGAACTTTACATTATGTAAATCAATGGTATACTCATGCAGATATGAAGTAGCATAGCACAGATATGCCTCAGTTCATAGTGCAGACATGGCCTCAGTTTCTTTGGATAGGACCAAGGCTTTTTTGAGTGGGAACGCAGTTCTGGGTGACTTGGCATCAGGAGGTGAGGTCTCAGGCCTCAGATTCAGCAGGAGCTCACAGGAACACAGCTCCTGAACCTTTCTAAGGGTTCCCCCTCTTCCTCCCAATCTACCTTGTCCATTGAATAGTAGGTGCAGCTGCATAACAATCCCAGGATTAGGAGAGTGGACAGCCAGTCAGCCACCAGTTTTGCCATGCCCCCAGCAGCCCTCATTAGCCACCCTTTCTCCACTTCTTATGTGATTTTGGGCGGCAGGTGGCTTGCTGGCCTTTTGACAGGGGGTGGGGGTGGGGTGGGACGATCCAGGCTAGCGAAGCCTGCTTGGGCTGGATGGATCTCTAGCCAGTCCAAGCAAGCCTCACTCGCCCAGGGTTCTCCTTTCTTGCATCGCGTTGCTTTTGGCTGGGGGGGGGTATGCTAATTAGTTATGCTAATGAGCTCCACCACCTATTTTTGTACAAAACAACCCTTGTGTGGTCTAATATGCAAATGAATTCCTTGTGGGCTTTTTTTTCTTACAAA
The DNA here is from genome assembly GCF_032191835.1 of Heteronotia binoei. Taxonomy (NCBI): domain Eukaryota; kingdom Metazoa; phylum Chordata; class Lepidosauria; order Squamata; family Gekkonidae; genus Heteronotia; species Heteronotia binoei. The sequence goes on along the minus strand of NC_083232.1, from coordinate 36,669,196 downwards.
AAATCCTGGATAGGACCCACTAATCCTTTTCTTATCAATATTTCTACAAGTGATGGCAGCTAAGCAGAGTATTTGTAACCACTTTTCAAATTTAGTGTGTGGGTTAATATGCTAATTTTTATGATCAGCAATCACATTTGCCTGGTGAGAAAGAGAACCCAATTTACATCATAATCAGACGCCAGTGTTGGTATGGCCAAAACTATTTTTCTGGAAAGATTTTGTTCCTGTTCATATTCTCTAGATATGTTTTGTTAGGGTTGCCAAGTCCAAGTCAAGAAATATCTGGTGACTTTGGGGGTGGAGTCAGGAGCAAGGTTGTGACAAACATAATTGAACTCCAAAGGGAGTGCTGGCCATCACATTTAAAGGGACCGCACGCCTTTTAAATGCCTTCCCTACTTGGAAATAGTGAAGGATAGGGGCAACTTCTTTGGGAGCTCATAGAATTGGACCCTGTGGTCCAATCTTTTTGAAACTTTGAGGGTCTTTTGAGGAGAGGCATAGGATGCTATGCTGAAAATTTGGTGCTTCTACCTCAAAAACAGTCCCTCCCAGAGCCCCAGATACCTGCCAATCAATTCTCCATTATTCCCTATGGGAATCAGTCTCCATAGGGAATGAGCGCACAGTAGATATTCCCCACCCCACACTTTCTGATGACCTTGAAGAGGAGGGGAGGGCCTCCAAACCGGGGTATCCCCTGCCCCCTCCTAGGAATTGGTGACCCTATTTGTGTTTGTGCCTGGAGAACCACCTCAGTTCTTTGTAATTTAGGATTATTTAACAACATTCCATAATAAGGGCTGCCATAGCATTCTGGATAGTAGTTAGGCTGCCAGTCTAGTATCTAGAAACCCCAAACATAGATCCTCACTCTGCCATAAAGCTTGCTGAGCAACCTTGGGCCAGTTGCTCTTTCTCAGCCTAGACTACTTCAGAATGTTGTTGTGAGGATACAATAAAGGAGGGGGCAATAATGCAGACCATCCTGAGCTCATTGCAGGAAGAATGGGATGACAATATACTAATAAGTAAATAAGAAAACAAGAGTTGTAATCTAGAAGGCTCCTTGGTTCAAATCTTGTCTGGCCCACAAATAAGCCACCTCGGACCCTCATCTCTGTCTTGTCTGTTAGGATAATGCTAAGGATTATAATGAGATAATGTTGAAGCATTTCATGTCTTTACTGTGTCCCTTATACCGCTTGCTGTCATCTTGCATGCGGGAGAAAACATTGAGCACTTTCACATACGCCATTTCAGTCCAATTCAGCAACTCTTTGCTAATGGATCTTACAATTTCACACAGCAAAATCCAGTTCTAAAGTGCATTAAAAGTGGAAGTGCATTAGTGTGTGTGAAAGCACCTATTGTTCAAAAGCTACATATCAAAACAAGCGTTGATTTTTGATCTAGTTATCCCTCCATATATTTTGATGTGGGTAGAAGAAGCCATATGGGGATGAATACCATGCCAGGTGTGCTACACCATGTCTGTTGTGCCAGAATTTATTTAGGCACATTCTGCTAGTCATTCAATTAGATATGTCAGTCCTGACAGAAATGAAATTAGTTTGTCCTAATAGATTCTTCTGTGTTCACTGCCAATCATTCAGCCCATTATTCCTGTCAAGAACTAGGTGCTTTATTTTAGTGCCTAGGCCAGAAAACTTGCCTTTGGCTATATATTTGAAAAATACAATGCCTGTGTAGGGTTTTTCTCTCGTCCTCCTGCATTGATTTAGGATTAACATAGGCCATCCTAGGAATCCTTCTTGCTCATCAGGGCTGGCTAAGAAAAACAGAGCATCTTCCTTTCAAAATGTTGCTTCCCTGTTGTTATGCTGCCAGCTTACCTGTAATATTTATCTCAAGGAAGACCTCTGTGGCAAAGCAGCACTTCAACAGATGTTGTCTTTTCTCTACTAAAAATGCTCAAGGGTTGTTGATATGATTTCAGTAGTGATGTCAAAAAAATAAGGTTTGCTGGAGTTTTGCCAGTCCTTCTGCACCTTTAAGGCTGACCACTGGTGACAAAGTAAAATGATCAAGACTACCAGCAAGTTATTTATCATGGATTTATATCCATTATGCAATTGGCAGCTACATTTTATTGCCAGAGAAAAATCCCCTAGCCTGTGGCTGTGTGTGTGTTCTGTGAAGATTTATTAAAAGGGATTTTGCATTGGACACAGCACAGAAATTTTATTCTGTTATCATCCAGCCTTGTTTGCTTTATAGGTTTCTAGACCCCAGAACTCCATTCCACAAAAAAGAAGGCATTGTTGTTTTGTTGGATGCTGTAAATTGGGCTGGCACAACAGTTCTGTATGTAGGATCGCCACCCTCCAGGTGGGACCTGGAGTTCTTCCAGAATTGCCTCTGACCTCCAGTTTGAATAAATTTAGCATAGCCACAGGGTCTCAGTCAGGGCTTTTTTTGAGCAGGAACGCACAGAAACACAGTTCCAGCTAGCTTGGCATCAGGGGTTGTGGCCTAATACGCAAATGAGTTCCTGCTGGGCTTTTTCTACCAAAAAAGCCCTGGTCTCAGTTAATGACTATCAGCACACCACAATTAAGAAGGCATTTACACATCAACCTCCAATTTCGATATATTTATTTGTTTCACTGTGCCGCCGCTCCCCCCCACCAAATTAAATACAAACAAATGGTGATCATATAAACTAAGCTTGTTATTCCTGTTTGGTCCTCCTTGCATCTGTTAGAAATCTTTATTTTGTTTTATGCTAATGTGCTGCTCACTCTACTTATATGTATAGACTGATGACTTCCATTTCAATGTATCTGAAGAAGTTAGGGTTCCCTAATTTGGTGTAGCGGTTAAGTGTGCAGACTCTTATCTGGGAGAACCAAGTATGAGTCCCCACTCCTCTATTTACAGCTGCTGAAATGGCCTTGGGTCAGCCATAGCTCTTGCAAGAGTTGTCCTTGAAAGGGCAGCTGGTGTGAGAGCCCTCTCAGCTCCACCCACCTCACATGGTGTGGGGGGAGAAGATATAGGAGATTGTAAGCCACTCTGAGTCTCTGATTCAGAGAGAAGGGCAGGGCATAAATCTCCAGTCGTCGTCTTCTTCCCAGCGCCTTGCTGGGGGTGAGGGTTCCCCCGATTTTGGAGCCTCTAGCTTGCTGGCACAGGATTGGCTGGTGGGGGGTGGGGTTGCCCTGCTCCAAAGAGCTCCATCAGCGGCCGATGAGCTTGGCATGATAACATCACCCAGACGTGATGTAATCATGCCAGGCATGTTGCATGGGGACACTAGCATTTTTGTAAACAAACAAAACCTCTACGGCACTCTATGATAAGCATGAAAGCTTATAATTTGAATAAGACTTTATTGGTCTTAAAGGTGTAGTAAATTAATAAATCAGCTGAAGCTCCTGGAGGAGAGCGATTATAACTTTAAAGCAGTACTCTCACCTTCACAGATGTAACTGTATCATGATGTTTGTGGCTATTGGGTTTTGAAGGGACAGTGATATCTCAAGATTTAAAAACATTCATACAGCTTCAACACCCACTTTGCATGAGAAGATAAACTGATGCAATGATTATTTTCTACCTTTAAAAAAAATCCAAAATCATGAACGAACCCTCCATATCTTTCTTGATCATCATAAAGTCTAGAAGGACCTTTGTTTATTTATCCTCAACATTGCCCCTCCCCAACCAAAATATCTTCTCTTTGTTTCCTCTTAGGTAGGAAAAGTGGATGCTATATGGTTTGGGAGATTTTAAATATAAGGAGAAAATCCATTTATTTTTCTTCTTTCTGTTTGAATGCTTGAACCTAGTGGTGTTGGACATTTAGGATGCAAACTTTTGGGAAAAGTCAGTGACTGAGATGCAGAGTGCCTTGAAGAGTTTTAAAAGCACTGTTAAATGTGTGTTGTTAATTATCATGTCATGTAGGGTTCCCAACCTACAGATGGGGCCTGGAGATCTCCAGGAATTAGAATTTTTCACCAAACTACAGATATCAGTTTCCCTGGGGGGTTGGGGGGGGGGCGATGTCTGTTTTATAGTCTATGGCAATCTTAATCTAGTCTCCTGTTGGCAGCCATCTTTGCCAGCTACTCTGAGCAATAGCTGGGGGGGAAGTGACATCCCCCCCCCTAAAAAAAAAAGTGGCAGTGATTTCATTGATGTTGCATATACCTCATGTTCCCACCTCCAACCCTTTTAAATGGCAAATTAGATAGGTCTATCAGCTACTGTCAGCCATAGTGGCAAACTGGAATTTTAATGTTTAGAGGTGGCTTGCCCCAATACCAATTTATGGGTTGTGTGTCTTTGTGCCCTTCCTGTGAGCTTCCTGGAGGCATCTGTTTTGCCATTGTATGAAATGCTGTGCTTAGGTTTGCCATCTCTGGGTTGGGAAATTCCTGGAAATTTGGGGCCAAGCCTTGCTGGGGGGAAAGTGTAGATGACTGGGGAAGGCAATGGCAAACCACCCTGTAAAAAGTCTGCCATGAAAACATTGTGAAAGCAACGTCACCCCAGAGTCGGAAACAACTGCTGCTTGCACAGGGGACCTTTCCTTTCTTATGGAGGGTAGAATTTGAGGGAGAGGAGATCAGCAGGAATGTGATACATTGAGTCCATTAGGGTTGCCAACCTCCAGTTGAGGCCTGGAATTCTCTAGGAATGACAAGGGAACTCCAGACTACAGAGATCAATCCCCCTGAAGAAAATGGCAGCTTCAGAGATGGACTCTATGGCATCACATCCCTACTGAGTTCCTTCTCATCCTCAATCTCTGTCCTTCCTAGGCCCCATCCACTAATCTCCAGGAATTTCCCAACACAAGGTTGCCAACCCTAGAGTTCACCAAAAGCAGCTATTTTCTCCAAGGGAATTGATCCCTGTAGCATGAAAAGGAGATCTCTAGGTTTTACCTGGAGGATGGCAACCCTGGGCCTCATTTGGCATTTTGCAACCGTAAGTAGTTGGAGTATGTTGTATACAACATCTTGCTTTTCTCCATTGTTTTAAATTGATCCCACTGTGATTGATAATTCCAAAATATTTTTCATTGCTTAGAATTAACATTGTGCTTCCCCCCACCCACCCTTAATATGACTGATAGTTGATTTGGCTGCTGCTAAGAGATAAATATAGGTGGAAAGCTGGAAATAGCCACTGATTAATATAACCAGACTGCAAAATTACAACTATAGGAGTGTTTTCCTTTAATATTGACCACAAAGTGTCATAGCAAAGTGACCATCATTTTAGCTTTGTGGAAGAACTGCCATTCTTTGACTCCACTCTGTCTCACGGTATAGATGATTTCTTCCTTTTAAGCTATAAAAATTCATTTATACAGTTAGTGTCAGAGGAGCGGGAGGGAAACCACTTAGATAGTCATTTCAACCAAGTGGAGGCCAAACACAGAGGTCTACTCCAGTAGCAATTGAAATAATAATTTTGATTTCTAGGAAGAGCTTTGATCTGTATCAATGAATTCATTTTGAAAAGTGGCAATATTTAAATAGCTTTTTAAAAAGTGAACTTTAATCAAAGTGATTTCTTTTTGTCAGTAAAAAATATATTGTATTGCCTCAAGCAGTCGCTCTAATAAAATGTTTCCCTTTTAGATAAGATTTGCTGTGCAAGGAATAGAAAGCATCTTGGGGGTTTCTTTTGTTCAGAGGATGAATACATTTTTAATAAAAAAGAGGCTTTCAATAAACTTCACATTTCAAGTTTAGTAATATCCATTTAGTCATTGAGACCAGTCATCAGTGTGCTTAAAATGGTCCATAGATCAAGTCAAATCAATGTCAACACCATGTCTAGTCCTTTGAATCTAGACATTATCTTTGCATCCATTGAAATGGTGCTAAGTGTTGTTCAAGGGATGGAGTAAACCACACTGACATTTTTATAACCCCCTATGTGTTTAGGAATGCCAATTTCTTCTTAGTTCAAGGGGTAATTATCCCCACCCTCAGTGCTGGATTAAGGTGATGAATTGGTTGCTTAGAGGCTAATCTTGGGAATAGCAAATAAAGGCATGTAAAATCAGAGAGAATGAATTCATTTTATTATTTTAGAAGTTTATTGATAGTGATGCTGGTATTCTGATGCTTGTCTGAAAAGCATGTTTTTTGTTGAGTCTGAACATGAGAAGTTCATGAGAAGAAAAAAATAGTATTCTTAGCAGTTTTATGCCCCCATTCCTGCTTTGTTGATGCTTTTGTCTATAAAGGACATAATGTTTGGTTTACTTTTGTCTACTTTTACTTGCCTCTTGTTTGTGATCTCAGATCCTTCACATTTCACACACCAGAAAGCCTCAGACATTCTAACCCTTAATACAAATATGCTATTGAGAGAAAGGCTGGTTCCATGTAATGTCTAGTCTCCCCAGGTCTTTGAATGCATTGTGTTGGTTTGTTTGTTTTTTAAACTCCCAGGAGCTGTAATAAAGCATTGTATATTCTGGAAAGCAGCAGATGACCATGGCAGTACATTCAAAGCACTTGATGGGGAGAATATTGGCACAAATGCATTTCTAAAACAAAGTGACCTCTACAGTTTACCTTTTCCCTTTAAGTTGTTCATAAAATTGTTATTTTCTTATTCAACATACTTCCTCTACTGCTATCACATTTAGTTAGAGGAGACAAGAGGCAAAATGCAGCTCAGTTTCTATAGGCAGCAGCAACTGCAGAACATAGCTTAACTTTACTTTTACTAGTAGTAACCATATGCTATAATAAATGCCACTTTTTGCTTGCCTAGAGCAGGGGTGTCAAGCTCATTTGTCATGAGGGTCAAATCCAAAATAAATAAGACCTTGTTGGGATGGGCCATATATATATATATATATATATATATATATATATATATATATATATATATATATATATATATATATATATATATATATATATATATATATATATATTTATATATATATATATATTTATAAACTTAAAATCATCCTTAAAACATTCTGTCTTAAAGGTGCTTTCTTGGTATTTCTCCCATTGGATTTAGGGAACTAGGCCAAGAAAGCTCTGGCTGTTTCCTTCCTTCCCCAGGGGACCACAAGGGGGAGGAGCCTCAGCCAATAGAAGGAAGATAGGCTTGGCTCAGTAGTTCTGCTGTGTGATTGAGCAAGCCTTGCAAAGCAAGTTGTTATGTGGAAAGAAGCTAGAGAGAGGGAGAAGGAAGCAGATGACAGACAGTTGCTCAGGGGCCTGATAGGAGCCCTCTGGGGGCCTCATTCAGCCCCCAGGCTGCATGTTTGATACCCCTGGGCTAGAGAAAGTATCCTTTTTACAGTTTGACTTTAGAACCCATGTTGAGAAAGCTATGACATTATTAAAAGCTCTTGAACACATATGAGTGAAAGTGTAGCATCTTCCAGAACAAGTATTCTAGCAGATTTAGGTGGATAGCTGTGCTGGTCTGAAACAGCAGAACAAAGTTTGAGTCCAGTGGAACCTTTAAGACCAACAAAATATTATTCAAGTTATAAGCTTTTGTGTGCATGCACACTTCTTCAGATACATTGAAATAGAAGTTACTAGTCCATGCATATAGAGGAGGAGCAGCAAATTAGCATACAGCATAATAAAGGTGTTTAAAAGATGCAAGGACTAAACTGGAATAACAACTTAGTTTATATGGTGACCATTTGTTTGAGTTTAATTTCAAGGGGGGAACATAGTGAAGGAAATAAATATATCAAAATCAGAGACTGATAGGCAGATGTACCCTTGACTTTGCTCCGGAAATTCCAGTGGGTGCAGAATGCAGCAGCCTGGATATTAGCATTGAGGCTGTCAGTGTGCAAAAAAATATTCAAGAAGGGTTTTTGGGGGGAGGCGGGGGGTATGACAATGTGATGACTACCCAAAATCTTGCAAACCACACACGACACTGGGTCACATTATCCAATGTGACACAGCTGTGTGTGTAGGATGGATTGGGGCTGAAATGCTGTAAAAAGAGACCTTTCATTTTTTCCTCTTGTGCCATTCTGCTCACTGGTAATTCTTCCTATCTGAATTGTTATAAGCCTTGGACAGGAAGAAAAAGATAATGTTATGTTGCTGTTGTTTCCCTGTGGAACAAAAACCAATAGAGAGGACACTTCTGATTAGGAAAATGGCATAGGAGGGGTTAATCCCACAGCTTCCTAAAGTTGGGGCCTGATTTCACCCTTTCCCCCATACAGCTGCTTTTTGCAGATAAAATACACATCTAAAAATCTGATTTCAAGTCTCAAGGATAAATTATGCTTTGACTCTTAAATCATCCAAAAATGCAAACACCTTTCATCTACAAAACAGGTGCATCTTTTTTGTGATTTATAGATCATTAATGTCACAGGAACTTGTGAAATCTCTCTTTAAAGATTAATGCAGCAAGATTAATACTATGAATATAGTATAACACAGAATGCATTTAACCAAATTGTTCTCCTGATTGAACTTCCCCTGGAGAAAATTTCCATTTGTACCAATTCCCTATCCATTTGCCAAGGAGTCCAAAGCTGAAACCCATGGATCCCCAGGTCTGTTGCACACAAGTGACCAAATATTTTGTTTATTTTATTAAAGTATTGTTTAATTTCTGTCAAAAACAAAGATTTATTCTACTGACATCACAATATCTAAAGTCATACAGTAGAAAAACAAGAAAACTAGCTTAACTATCTTAATACACTTTCAGAACACTTTCAGATGGCTCAAACCTTATGTCCAAAGGCCATGGCCGATGCATTTTCTACATTGTTATCCATTGCAATAGATGCATATCATAGTCCAGACATTCAGTCCATGAGAATTCAAGCTAGCTTTCTTTTCTATTAGCTCAGTTGCCTAAGCAGCGTCAAGTGATGATGACATCCAGTCAGCTTCTGGAAAATTACCTCATCACTCCTGACCTCCCCAACTTCTGTGCACTGCAGTTTCTCATGAGAAGCTAATTACTACTTTCCAGCTCTGGCCTTGAAGATGATATGGACTATGTAGGCTGCAAGATGGAACAATCCCATTACTATTCACATTAACCCTTGTGGGGGGAAAGCCAGGGGTGCTTTGCCTCACACCATTTATTTCCACATTTATTCTCCTTTAGCCTATGATAGTCCATTCAAAAAATATTGTGGTTAAAGTGGTCGTTAGCACTACCTTCTTGTTATCTATATATAGGAGAGAATACATGTTCCAAAACGCTTTCCATAGATTTTACTGCTGTTTCTAGCGAGTCTGGATTCAGGATGGCTCTTTTTACTGATGTCAGTTTGATCTATTGATGATGATTGATTGTTACATAGTTAATACATACTGTTGCAAACTCCCTTGGGATTACTGCATGGGGAAAGGCTGCCTTTAGATATTTTAAATAATTAAGTAAAAGGCATCAAGCGCCACAGCAAAAAAAGAATCCTTTACAGCCTGTGCTATGTAGTTCTGAGAGCATTCCCTTCTTGGGTACAAGCTATAGTAATTACCAGAGCATAACATGATTTATGTAGTATGGTGATCTCACTGTTGTGTACAGAATTTTATAGAGTCAGCTGGGTTATATATCCCACTGAAAGCACTGACACTCATGGTAAGTGTTAATGTTCCTTTACTTTCAGTGGGACAAAACTTCCTGGGTATGCCAGGTGACATATCAAGTCCAGTTCTCCTGTTACAAGGAATGCACATACATCTTGCACTCTACACCCATTTTTAAGAAAGATTGGTAAAGTGCATTCACTTTACCAGTGAAAACAAAAACAACCACTACCTGGAGAAGAGTGCAGTTTCAATCGCACATTCAGTTGTACATGCGTGAAATGTGACATGAGAATTACTTAGTAGTATACAAAGGAAAATCAAGACTGCACATGTGTTCACTTTAACGTTAGGAAAAGCCATCCTGCTCATGTGTTCCAGCTCTCCAGGAGTTTTTTTTTTTAGTTATCTGAGCAAAAGCTTGAGCCTGGTTCATGCCTGCATGGCCATTTAAGAATGACATTTGTCTGAATGGAGGAACTCAGATATTACATGAGAGACAACTTTCACATTGCCAGTCACACAATGCCTTACAGTTGAAACAGCTCACATGATCAGTTGCCAGTTATCAAATGTAATAAAGCACAGAGAAAGCAAATGATATATCTGTATGTTTGAATCACCTTCTAGAGTTCAGCACAGCAAATGGCATTGACTTTATTGACAAGTAGATATAGAAATATGCAACAATTATTTATGCTGCCTTCCCTGCCCAAGATGACTTACAAAATAAAAAAAAGAAAAAACATTAAAAGGTATTAATTAAAATCCAGCAATTACTTTATATCATTTTTTCTAATTACTTTATAGTCGTTAGCATTCCTAAGCACCTTGGCAATCAGAGTGGATCAAGTAGTCATGTTTATTCTTTCCATGAACATCGAGAAGTGAATGACTACTGGGGAATTACACAACTTCAAGGTTGATGATGAACAAACTGAAATTGTTCAAGATTTCTATTCTTGGCTCCATCATCAACCAAAGGGGAGGCTATACCCAGGAAATCAGAAGATTGAGACTGGGAAGGGCAGCCATGAAAGAGCAAGAAAAGATCCTTAAGAGTAATGAGGTGTTGCAGGCGACTAAGATCAAGTTAATTCATGCCATAGTATTCTCCATTTTAGTACGTATGTGTGTGAAAGCTGAACAATGAAAAAAGCTGACAGGAAGAAAGTAGATTGCCACCCCAGTCGGAATAACAAGACAGACAACAAAATATGGATTAAAGGGCCACTTTATTAACTTTAAACAGCAAGGGGGAAACAGTGGGGACAGGTTAAGCCAGGATCAACCAGACCACCTCCTTAACCTGGAACTGGGTGAGCCCCAGGCCCCGGGTGGGAGCCAACCCAATGGCTCAAACCCGGCCTGCCAGGCATAAGATCCTGTTCACCTGCGCTCCACCATCCCCCAAGCCGTACAGCCTGGGATGTGGACAATTCCAAGTGATGGGATCCCAAGGCTCCCTGGAGCCAACCTTGGGCCATACAGCTTAACGGTCACCCCAGGGATGCCATTCACCCAAATGGTGCAGTGCCGCGGGAGCTCACCGATACCCCACACAACATGTTCTCAACAATAAACAGACAGTGACCAACTTATTTAATAGCACCACCCAACCAATTGCCAGCGCCCATCGACCACAGTACAAGGTAGGCAAAAACACGCCCCAAACCGGCCAATATGTTTGAAGGTGAAAAATTCCTACCTGGCCCCTAATAAGGCAACCAGCCTAATGCCTGCACTGCATGATGGGCGGGCGGGCCGAGAGCACGAGTCTAAACTGCGCCACAGGAGGTGGGGCCGGCCTTATAAAACCGCCCATGCCCCCGCCTGCAGAAGGGAAGAGTCCACTGTCTCCTCCTTCCGGGGAGGCAATGGACTGCCTCCAGCCTAAAGCGTCCAATCGGCACCTCGGCTGGGTGGGGGCCGAATTCCTTTTAAATGTGGTTTTGGAGGAGAGTTTTACTGATACTGTGGACCGCCAAAAAACCCAAAGAAGTGAGTACTAGACCAAATCAAGCCTGAACTCCCCCTAGAAGCTAAAGTGACTAAGCTGACGCAGTCTTGCTATGGTCACATCATGAGAAGACAAGAGTCACAGGAAAAGACAATAATGCTAGGAAATGTTGACGGCAGCAGGAAAAGAAGAAAACCCAACATGAGATGGATTGATTCTACCAAGGAAACCACAGCCCTGAGTTTGCAAGACCTGAAAATGGCTATTAATGATAGGACAATTTGGTGGACTTTAATTCATAGGGTTGTTGTAAGTCAGAAGTGACTTGAAGGCACTTTACACACACACACAAAGTTTCTTGCAGGGACTTCAAGCTACTTTTACCTTGCCTCTCCTTCCTGCCTTCAGGTTCCATTTCCTACTATGTCTTCATAGTTGGAGCTGCCCATTTCCACAGGGGAGCAGCAGTTGTACTGAAATTAGGAATAAACCTATAATACCCTATGACACCTATAAATGCTCTAATTTGCTTCTTGGTGGTGGATCTGGCCCATTCCTGGATTACCTCTACCTTGCTCCAATCTGGTTTGATCTCTTTTCTGATTGCTTTTGTGTGTCTTTTGTGTAGCTGTTGCTGAGTGAAGAGAGTTTGTTTACCTGGGGATAATTGCTGGCCCCACCCTCTGCTGTTGCTCTGGCTGTTGAGTCAGAGGTGGATGGGGGCTTGAGCCTTTAATTCGCAAGGCTCATCTTTGCCAGAGGAAGAAGTGGCTCAGCTGCAGTAGAAGAAGCTGTTTGGATCTAGAACAGAGCTGCTGGTAAGGTGAGTGAGACTTGATTTGCTTTTCTAAAACTGCTGGGGAGCATTACCTAGGGCTGCTGTGGGAGGTAACTGTGGAGTGCTTGGTACCTGCTGGAGAGGGGTTTCTGATTGCTTTTGTGTGTCTTTTGTGTAGCTGTTGCTAAGTGAGGAGAGCTTGTTTGCCTGGGGGTAATTGCTGGCCCCACCCTCTGCTGTTGCTCTGGCTGTTGAGTCAGAGGTGAGTGCTGAGTGAGGAGAGCTTGTTTGCCTGGGGGTGACCCCACCCTCTGCTGTTGCTCTGGCTGTTGAGTCAGAGGTGGATGGGGGCTTGAGCCTTTAATTTGCAAGGCTCATCCTTGCCAGAGGCAGGAGCCAAAGGGCTCTTGGCCTGTGGCTCTTAGCTTGGGGGTCTAGCCTAGGGGTTCTGTAGAAAGGTGGGTAGTTACTCAAAAGTAGTTTCAAGTGGCAGTTGGTAGTGAGATTTAAAGAGAAGTGAAGATAAAGAAAATGTTGAAATAGATTGCAGCAGAGGCAGTGATGTGTAAAGACTGGGATGTTTGTATTTCTACTTGAGAGTAGCACGAATTATACTTGCAGCACGTGTAAGTTAGTGGCCCTGCTGGAGGAAAAGATACATGGACTGGAGGCACGATTGTCCATGCTGCAGTATATAAAGAAGATGAGGATTTTTTTGACAAAATGTATGAGGCGCTCTTGAAAGGACAAGAGGAAGGAGAGGAAACGGTATCTCAGCAATTAGAAGAGGACCCAACACAGGAGGAGGGTTCCTGGAAAAATGTAACCCAAAGGAGAAAGAAAATCAGGAGATGTTCTGAGCCCCTGCTGCTCAGCAATTGGTTCCAGGATCTCCCCACAGAAACTGATTCTGAGTCATTGGAACAAGGGCTACTTCCCCAGCCTCCACGAAGCTTGAAGAAAGTTTCTCAGGATCCTGTGGATAAGAAGCCTGGAGCATCTGCTCCCCAATATAGGAAGAGGAAGGTGGTGGTGATTGGAGACTCCTTGCTCAGAGGGGTGGAGCCCGAAGTGTGCCGACCGGACTTGTCATCCCGAGAGGTCTGCTGTCTGCCGGGTGCACGCATCCAGCACGTGACAGAAAAGATTGGAAGATTTATCAAGCCCACAGATTACTACCCTTTCATGCTGATCCACGTGGAAATGAATGGTACTGCCCATCATAGCCCTGAACGTATTAGAGAAGACTATGTGGCTCTTGGTCAGAAGGTGAAGGAGCTGGGCGCACATGTTGTGTTCTCATCAGTGTTTCCTGTTGAAGGCCGTGGCTTAGAACGAGAAAGAAGAATACTAAAAATAAACTACTGGTTACGTCGATGGTGTTGTCAGGAAAGATTCGGATTTCTGGACCATGGCTTACGCTTTCGAGATGGTAGTCTTCTATCAGGAGATGGTTTGCACCTTACGGCGGTAGGGAAAAGGCTGTTTGGTAACAGCCTTGCTAACCTAATAAGGAGGGCTTTAAACTAAATTGTATGGGGGAGTGAGACAATAATTCAAAACCTTGTATGTCAGAAACTGGGGATAAGAACATTAAAGATTTGCAAAGAGTGGTGCATACGCTAGGTAATGTGAACCTGCAGGTTTGTACAGAAACTAAACCCTTGGGATGCATAAAACGTGGATTCCGATGTCTCTACACTAATGCACAGAGTATGGGAAACAAACAGGAGGAACTAGAAGTCCTAATAAAGGAAGGAGACTATGACATAATAGGCCTTACTGAAACTTAGGATGACACTCACAATTGGAATATTAGGATTCAGGGGTACAACTTAATTAAAAGGGACAGGCAAATGAGAAAGGGCAGAGGCGTAGCAGTATATGTGAAGGAGGTATATACTTGTGAGGAAATATGTGAATCTGAGCATAGCAGCTCAGTTGAGAGTCTCTGGGTAAAAATAAAAGAAGTAAGAAATAACAGTGGTATTATTGTAGGGGTCTGCTATAGACCACCAAGTCAGGCAGAGGACTTGGATGAGATACTTCTACAGCAGACTGCAAAGTTCTCCAGGAGAAGGGATACAGTGATCATAGGAGATTTCAGTTACCCAGACATCTGTTGGAAGTCCAACTCTGCTAAAAATGAAAAGTCAAATAGATTCCTGACTTGTCTTGCTGACAACTTCCTTTTTTCAGAAAGTGAAGAAGGAAACAAGGGGATCTGCTATCTTGGATTTGATTCTCACCAACAAGGAAGAATTGATTGAAGAAGTGGAAATAGTGGGCACCCTGGGTAGTAGTGACCATGTGATTTTGGAATTTACAGTCTTAGGGAAGGGAAAAGCTATATGTAGTCAGACTTATAGGTTGGACTTCAGAAAGGCAAACTTGATAAACTTAGAACTATGCTGGGTAAAATCCCATGGTCAGAAATACTTAGGAGGAAGGGGGTTCAGGAGGGGTAGGAGTTTCTTAAAAGCAAAATACTGAAAGTGCAATCACAAATGATTCCTATGAGAAGAAAAAATGGAAAAAGCCTAAAGAAGCTGAAGTGGCTCCATGGACAGCTCTCTAAAGACTTGAGAAATAAAAAAGACTCCTTTAGGAAATGGAAAGAGGGCCTTATAACCAAGGATGAATATAAACAAATCACCAGTGCTTGTAGAGAAAAAGTTAGGAAAGCTAAAGCTCAGTATGAGCTAAGGCTGGCCAAAGATGCTAAAAACAACAAAAAAGGGTTCTTTTCTTATGTTCAGAGTAAGAAAAAGAGCAAGGACATGGTAGGCTCATTGCGAGGGCAAGAAAGTGAAATTGTAACAGGTAATGAAGAGAGGGCAAAAGTGCTCAATTCCTACTTTTCCTCAGTCTTCTCTTCTGAGGGAAATGGTGCTCAACATGGCAAAAACAAAACATATAAGGAGGGTATGAAGTTCCAACCTAGGATCAGCATAGGGGTAGTACATAAACGCCTAGTTTCTTTAAATGAAACTAAGTCCTCAGGGCCAGATGAATTGCATCCAAGGGTTCTAAAAGAGCTTGTGGATGTAATTTCTGAGCCTCTGACTATTATTTTTGAGAATTCTTGGAGAACAGGAGAGGTGCCGGAAGATTGGAGGCGGGTGAATGTTGTCCCCATCTTCAAGAAGGGGGAAAAAGAGGATCCGGATAACTACCGACCCGTCAGCTTGACGTCTATAACTGGAAAAGTTTTAGAACAAATCATCAAACAGTCGGTCCTGGAACACTTAGAAAGAATGGATGTGAGTACTAAGAGCCAGCATGGTTTTCTCAAGAACAAGTCATGTCAGACTAACTTGATCTTTTTTTGAGAAAGTGACTACCTTCTGGATCCGGGGAATGCTGTAGACATTGTTTATCTTGATTTCAGTAAGGCTTTTGATAAAGTTCCACATACTATCCTTGTTGACAAGTTGGTAAAATGTGGTTTGGATCCTGTTACCATTAGGTGAATTTGTAACTGGTTGACAGATCGCACCCAAAGAGTGCTTGTGAATGGTTCCTCATCCTCTTGGAGAGGAGTGACAAGTGGAGTACTTCAAGGATCTGTCCTGGGACCTGTTTTGTTCAACATCTTTATCAATGATTTGGATGAAGGAATAGAGGGAATGCTTATTAAATTTGCAGATGATACTAAATTGGGAGAGGTTAAAAACACAGAATAAGACAGAAACAGGATACAGGATGACCTTCACAGGCTGGAAAACTGGGCTAAAATCAATAAAATGAATTTTAACAGGGATAAATGTCCCGCCCTGAGCCATTCGTGGGAAGGGCGGGATATAAATCCCAAATAAATAAATAAATAAAATAAATGTAACGTTCTGCATTTAGGTAGGAAAAATCCAATGCATGGTTATAGGATGGGGGATTCTTGTCTTAGCAGTAGTACGTGCGAAAAGGATCTAGGGGTCTTAGTGGATCATATGCTGAACATAAGTCAACAGTGTGATGTGGTGGCTAAAAAGGCAAATGCAAATTTGGGCTGTATCAACAGAAGTATAGTGTCCAGATCACATGATGTGATGGTATCGTTTTACTCTGCTCTGCTAAGACCTCACCCGGAGTATTGTGTTCAGTTTTGGGCACCACATTTTAAGAAGGATATAGACAAGCTGGAACGGGTCCAGAGGAGGGTGATGAAGATGGTGAGGGGTCTGGAGACTAAGTCCTATGAGGGAAGGTTGAAGGAGTTGGGTATGGTTAGCCTGGAGAGGAGGCGGCTGAAAGGTGATATGATCACCATCTTCAAGTACTTCATGAAGGGCTGTCATCTAGAGGATGGTGTGGAATTGGAACAAATGGGTTGAAATTAAATCATAAGAACATAAGAGAAGCCATGTTGGATCAGGCCAATGGCCCATCCAGTCAAATACTCTGTGTCACACAGCCAAAAATACACACACACACACACTCTGTGGCTAATAGCCACTGATGGACCTCTACTCCATATTTTTATCTAACCCCCTCTTGAAGCTGGCTATGCTTGTAGCCGCCACCACCTCCTGTGGCAGTGATTTCCACCTGTTAATCACCCTTTGGTGAAGAGTACTTCCTTCTATCCGTTTTAACCTGACCGCTCAACAATTTCACTGAATGCCCATGAGTTCTTGTATTGTGAGAAAGGGAGAAAAGTACTTCTTTCTCTACTTTCTCCATCCCATGCACAATCTTGTAAACCCCTATCATGTCACCCCACAGTCGACATTTCTCCAAGCTAAAGAGTCCCAAGCGTTTTAACCTTTCTTCATAGGGAAACCTTTAATCATTCTAGTTGCCCTTTTCTGCACTTTTTCCAATGCTATAATATCCAATAAATCAAAAGAGTTTCCGGCTCAACATTAGGAAGAACTTCCTGACCATTAGAGCTATTTCTCAGTGGAACAGGCTTCCTCAGGAGGTGGTGGGCTCTCCTTCCTTGGAGGTTTTTAAACAGAGGCTGGATGGCCATCTGACAGCAATGAAGATCCTGTGAATTTAGGGGGAAATGTTTGTGAGTTTCCTGCATTGTGCAGGGGGTTGGACTAGATGATCCTAGAGGTCCCTTCCAGCTCTATGATTCTATGATTCTGTTATTCTTCACCTACCTAGTACATGCCCTAGGCATTTTACCTGATTCATTGCCAACTGACATTTGGATACTTTGACCTTTAGTCCAGTATCTTTAATTCACTGGAAAACTATAGCTAGATGCTGTAGGCGTTCCTTCCATACATTGAAGCAGTGTCATCAATGTATGCCAGGGCAAGATCTTTAAGCCCTGCTAATGTTTTGTCAGTCTTTGGAATGTGGTAGGGGTGTTCCACAGACCACAGGTAGGATAATTAAATCAAAGAATCCCTGCCTTGTCACAAAAGTTGTCTTGGGTTAGTTTACCAGGTCCATAGTCACTTGCCAGTATCCTTTGATTAAATCCAAGGTGGAAATGAAGTGGGCAGCCACAACTGTTGAACTTTATTTTACAGAGAATCTGGATTAAGCAACCTACAATCCAGACTTGTAAATTCCATTCTTGTTAATTGTATTAGGTACATTCTGTTCTTTCCTCTGTCTTTCTCAAACTTCCCTTGATTAAGAAGATATTTTGTAAGAGTTAAGATGACTCCAGAGTTCCAGGGCTGGACAATTTAGATCTACTTTTGGTAATATAAGTGTCTGGACACAGTAGGTTGTTCTCCACTGAACTGGGAATGGAATGACTTCACAGAATGGATAATTCCTCTCTCCTAATGTACCTTCACAAAGCCCTGTGGCGCAGTGTGGTAAAGCTGCAGTACTACAGTCTGAACTCTATGCTCACGACCTGAGTTTGATCTCAGCAGAAGCTGGGTTCAGGTAGCCGGCTCAGGATTGAGTCAGCCTTCCATCCTTCCGGGGTCGGTAAAATGAGTACCCAGTTTGCTGGAGGGAAAGTGTAGATGATTGGGGAATGCAATGGCAAACCACCCCTTAAAAACTCTGCCGTGAAAACGTCGTGATGTGATGTCACCCCAGAGTCAAAAATGACTGGTGCTTGCACAGGGGACTACCTTTACTACCTTTTAATGTGCCTTCTAAAAGCAGGAGAGAGATCTGTTCTTGTTCTGCAAATGCTTCATTGGATCCAATCCAATGAGCAAAAGATAATGAAATTTTAAGGCTAATTAGACATCTTTTATCTTGCATGCCATACCGTGGTTACAAGATTTTAGGGGAAAGATTGAGATGTGCTTTGAGGTAGAATACTACTACGAGCAGGTCAAGTTTCAGAAGTGTCTGCTAAAGAAAGCTGAAATTAATGGAGTCTAAAATTGATTTAGTAAACTAGCTCTTTGATGGAGTGGAAACTAGAACTGCAGAGAGAACGATACAGCTAAT
Source organism: Heteronotia binoei (assembly GCF_032191835.1). NCBI lineage: Eukaryota > Metazoa > Chordata > Lepidosauria > Squamata > Gekkonidae > Heteronotia > Heteronotia binoei. The sequence continues at coordinate 36,650,529 of NC_083232.1, read as the reverse complement.
TGAAGAACATAATTTAATTCCTGAAGCAGGGTATGAAGCACACCGAGGGGTAGATTGCAGCTTTAATTGAAGAGGGATTCATATGTTTGTATGCAAGCATAGCTCAGATATAGTTAATGTGCCATTTTAGCCTCTCCTGGAACATACCTTCTTATTACTAGTTTCACAAACTGTATTCATATTTGACTTGGACTGACAGGAAAGTGAGATGTTAGAATATATATAGACAAAGCTCTATGTCTGTTATGGTTTAAAGTCCTTCCTATTGAAATGGCCTTATGCAGGATGCATCAGAAATGAATAATACAATTCCATGCAGTGTTATGCCAATTTAATCTTGCACTATAAATGGAACAGAGCAGAAAGATGCACTCAACCATTTCTTTCCTTGTTTCCCTCTGTCATATGGGTACACAAATACTCTTTCACCGAGTGCTAACTGATTTCACCAAAAGGGCTTGATAAGTTGGCTGCTTTCAACAGCATTCAAGAACGTTTTATCTACAGGATCTGCACTGGACTGAAAACATGTCCGTGTCATGATAGCAGCAGCAAGTGGCATGGAGCTCTTTCCATCCCTCTTTTCCTTGATCATTTCTCTGAGAATCGTAGTCACGACAGCAATGGCATGGGGCCTCTTGTAGCCCAGAAACCCCCTTTCTGCTTGCTGTCTTTTTCCCCAGCGTGATTCAGTTGGCAAAACAAAAAAGCCTGTTAAAGGGCCAGCAGCTTAGAGGAGCTTAGCTCTGCCCTTCTGCAGATGGAGCAAAGCTTCCCAGCTTCCCTGCGGTAGTTGTGGGTGGAATGTCCATGGGGACCTGCTGCATGCTGCCACCCTGCAGTTCCTTCTTTGAACCAGATGAAAAGAGGTGTAAAGGGGTAAAGCACCAGGAAACTCATGTGTTGCGCTCAAAATGAACACCATTTTAGTTGCCATTCCCATTTAATTTAGGGGCTTTGTACTCCATGTTGGATAGAGAATTCCCTATGTGAAAGCAGCTTGTAACAGCTGGTTCATAATGAGTGATCTTCAGAAGCAACTTGCCTCTTAGGAAAGACATTCATGGATGTATTAAGCTTCGTTATATAAAAGTGCTAGGGATTCTACAAAAAAAAATTCGTAGCATGTTCGAAAATTTCAGTTCACTGGCTTTATAGTAAGCCTTGGGGCATTTAAATTGATTTAGAGATCAGTTGCAAGGGTGCATCTGGAGGCTGGCAGCCCTATTTTTGACACATGGTACAACTGCACTTTACCATGTCTGCAATGAAAAAGTGAAATTTACACTGAGGATGACAGCCAAAGTTTCTGTTCTGCTACTGCTGCAGACTTCCTCCAGTGCAAATCATTTTTCTCCAGTCAATGAGAAATGTTTAGTCAGGAAATGGCTTCTTGCACTAGAGGAAGGCTCCACCATTAATAGAATGGAACCACTGTATCCAAACTGCTGACCAGGAAGTTCAGCAACCTATTTGTGGCTCCAGCATCAAGGGGAGGGGCCAAGGCAGGCACCCCAGGCGAAATTCCTCCCTACTAACACATTCTAGTTTAGTTTAGTTTCAACTGAAATAACACACAACCACACCATTTTCAGAAAAAGTAGAATAAAATTGGCCACAACTTTTATTGGTTATAGCTGTAGTAAGCCTTGGCACAGCATGGGGTACGGATCCCATTCATCGACTGACCCACCTGCCAGTCGATGATCTGCTGGTCACCTTGGGATGGCAGGTTAGGGATTCCACTAGGGTGGAAGCCCAGGGGTGGTCTCCCCTGCCACCTGAGCATGAGGGTAATCCCCGGTTTACATGCCCCTGGGCACCAGTTCAAACCAGAAGATCATCACCGCCAGAAGTATCTCCCCCAATGTCAATTCCATCTTATCCACAGGCTGTGCCTCTTGCCAACTTTGGTGCTGGAGACTGGTTTATACAAAGTTTATGCCTCTCTCAGGTTTATACAAAGTTCTGGGCAATCCCCAGCCACCAACTGGGTATTGGCAAATATGTATCTGTGCCATACCAATTCTGGAAGATCCTGAAGTGCCTCTTGAAAGTTGGCAACACTTTAATCAAGGGGGGGGGGAGTGTCTGAGAAATTCTTGTGCCTGGGAGATGCCCTGGAGGGAGTTGGCAGTCTCAGCCCTGTGCCCAGCTCCACATTCTCTCCCCCCCCCCCGCTTCTTGGATACAGGTGTGGCCATGGGGGCAGAACCAGCCACAGGTGCCATCTTCTTCGAAGCTCAGGCAGGTGCAGATGTGGTGGAGGTGACTCTTGGCCGACATGTAGACCTTCTTAGTGGCATGTTGCTCTGAAGTAAAAAAATACAATATTTAAGAGTGGTCCCTTCCCCACCTGATATAGAGGACCAAGTGCAAAGCTGAATTACAGTTACAGAAATGCCACTGAGATGCCAAAGCTGAATGAGTTATTGAGATGCCACCTTACCAAATTGACCTGCCGTCCTATGCCTGAACCAGGAAACCCATAGCGCCCATCGTTTTCCCCAGACTTGGAGAGCAAGGCCGCAACATGAAGCTGCCTTATACGGAATCAGATTAAACTGCTTTGTCCAGAAAATGAACTGCCACAACCTGAATCAGATTCCTGCAGCCTAGTTGCATAATCAATTGCTTTATACTAAACAGACCCCTGCAGCCCCAGCGAGCCACCCTTGAACGCTATGCAAAGGTGCTGTATACTGATTTGAACCCCCACTGCCTTGTGACAAGCATAATTGAACTCCAAAGGGAGTTCTGGCTGTCACATTTAAAGGGACAGCATGCTTTTTAAATGCCTTCCCTCCTTTTGGAAACAATTAAGGATAGGGGCACCTTCTTTTGGGCTTATAGAATTGGATCCCCTGATCCAATCATTTTGAAACTTGGAGGGTCTTCTGAGGAGAGGTACTGGATGCTATGCTGAAAATCTGGTGTCTCTACCTCAAAAAACAGCTCCCTGAGCCCCAAATACCCACAGATCAATTCTCCCATTATACCCTATGGGAATTGGGTTTCTCTAGGGAAAAATGGAGTGCCTGGCCAATGTTTTCCTCCCCCCCCCCCCCGCTTTTTGGTGACCCTGAAGTGAAGGGAGGGTTTTCAAACAGGGGAAACCCCTGCTTCCACCTGGGGATTGGCAACCCTAGTCATATGAGCCCCAAGCCACTCAGCAGCAGCACTGAAAATTGGACTCATTGAGGCAGATTTAACTCCTGAAATGATCCCCTCCCCCACCCTTTTCCTTGCTCAGCTGGGGTTACAGATCTGGCCACAGCATAAACAGAGCTGCTAGGGGGCCAAGGAGACTGTGGAGGGGGTGTTGTTTGTTACCCTCCTGGAGTATCCTTCCAGAGGCGAAGTACAGACCGTTTCTGTAAGTTTTTTCCAGTAAGCTTGCTCCACTTGTCTGCTCTGTCCCTTCCCTCATTGCAGCCTTCTCCCGACCTGTCATCTGTCAGCTGTGCTCCTGAGCAACAAAGCTACGTGTGTGGCCTGGGACTGGAGCAGCATGCGTGCGTGTGTATCCAAGCAATCCAATGGTAAAAGAGGGCAGGAGGAGGCGGTGCTGCGTCCTAAGTAGCTGGTGGCCTCCCCCTGCCCTCTGACCTACCCCAAAGACATCCTATAGGGCCCACATCAAGTTAGGGCGGGCCCCTGCTTCCCGTGCTTGGTCCGGCCCCACCCTCCTCCACCAGCAAAAGTCTGCCTTGCCTCTTACCCCTCCCCGCAGCCCCACAAATGGAAATCAGTGTAAGTCCAGATCTCTGCTTTCTTCTGATTTCTGTTCGGAATTAAGAACTTTCACACAAGAGCGTAGACCCAAATTGAGTAGACCCAAAAGTTGTTTAATGTGTTTCATAGGGCAACTTTTCATGGGAATCAATACATATTATAGAACATTTTGATCAGTAGTTTTATGCCTTTTCTTAAATAATATCCTGGCGTCAAGTGAATGTTCCATAATTATTAGTGCTGAAATCTATAGCTGTGACCATGGCATACGGTTGAGAAATTATAGTTGTTATTTTGAGGGGCTTCCTAGTATTTCCCATATTGAAACAAACACAATTTAGCTAAGTACAGAGAAATCAATTTCTATTTGTTAAATACTGAAATCCTTTTCATTTTCTCTCTCCAGTTTCCCTAAAGATCCTTAAATGCCTCTCTATCTTAGAAACATAAACTGTAATTTTCCATCAGCAACCTCAGTCTAGTGTCTCAGAACAGTGGAAGTGATGAAACAGATGTTTATTAAAATTTGTGTCCTTGAGCGATGTACAGTTTTGGTATGCTGCACTTGTCATAAATCAGTAATTTTTTTTAAAAAATAATGCAGCTGAATGAAAGATTTCAGAAGTTATAATCATAGATTTATGGGACAGAAGATCCCAAATCCCACCTGGTTTTAGATCAATGCTGCAACCCACCAGCTGTGCTGCTACTTAAGGGGAGGGAGGAGGTAGTTTAGATCTGACTGGTATTCCTTATTAGGTTTTTATTGCAAAATATTGACCACAGGTCTTAACACTGTTATAATATTAATACCATTTAAGAAAATGGTATTCCTTACTAGTAAGTATATACCTTGGAAGTATAATTGTTTTATGCATTTGTTTGTTTAGAATTCTATCCTACCCTTCCCCAAAATGGGCTTCTATGCTGATTGACTATTGTTATAAACCAATTAATGGAATTATGAACTAAATATGCAGATTAATTATGCTACCAACTCTATTTTGGGAAATCCTTGGAAATTAGGAGGTGTTGCTTGTGGAGTGTTGGGTTTGGAGGGAGGAAGAAGCTCAGTAAGGATGTAAATTTGCCAGCTGAAGTTGCCATCCTCTCCAGATGAACTGATATCTGCCACATGTAGATTGGTTGCAATGTCAGGAGAACTCTAGGCCATACCTGGAGGTTGGCAAGTCTAAAGCCCAAATCTTTTTTGAAAGAAAAAAAAGATGTAAACCTCTTTTGTAGACAACCTGTATGCTTCAAAAGTTGAGGCAGTTTACCAGGCAAGCCCTATCTTGTCCAGTCTTGGAAACTAAGCAGGCTGAACCTGGCAAGTACTCAGGGCTGGATTAACAATTAGGCCAACTAGGCACTGGCCTATGGGCCGTCACACTTTTTGGGGCCCTGGGCTGGCTTCTCCCCCCGCCCCCAGTTTCCCCCCTGCTTGCAGCCCTCCCAGTCTGCAAGCGCAGCTAGCAACTGCGCTGCTTGCCCGTAGGCCCAACTTGCCTGGTGCGGCTGCTGCTGGCATCATTGTCAAGTTTGCCTCTCTCTGCCTCTCCCCCACAGATTTGTCAAAGGGGCTTTTGAGAAGGTGTCTACAGGCTGCAGTGGGGCCATGGGTAGTGGGGTGGGTGCTCCAACTCTAAATTACAAGGGGTCCCCCAAGATTTTGCCTGCCTAAGGGCCTCCACAGGGTTTAATCTGGCACTGCAAGTACTTGGAAGGGAGACCTCCAAAGTAGGGTTGCCAAGTCCAATTCAAGAAATATATGAGTGTGGAGCCAGGAGACATTGGGGGTGGAACAAGGAGCAAAGTGTGACAAGCACAACTGCAAAGGGAGTTCTGGCCATCACATTTCAAGGGACTGTAAACCTTTTAAATGCCTTCTGTCCATTGGAAATAATGAAGGATAGGGGCACCTTCTAGTCCAATCATTTTGAAACTTGGAGGGTGTTTTGGAGAGAGACACTGGATATTATGCTGAAAATTTGGTTCCTTTACCTCAAAAAACATCCCCCCTCCGAACCCCAAATACCCAGGGATGAATTTTCCATTATACACTATGGGAATTGGTCTCTATAGGGAATAATAGAGTGTCCAGCAGACATTTCCCTCTGCCTCCCCCCCCACTTTCTGATGACCCTGAAGCAGGAAAGGGCCTCCAAACTGGGGGATCCCCTGCCCCAACCTGGGGATTGGCAGCCCTACTCCAAAGGAATACCAGGACCGGGGACACAGACACAGGCATGTCAAGCCACCTCTCTGAAAAACATCTATGTCCCAGTAGGGGTTGCCAGAAGTCACAAATACTAAAAAAGAAAAAGAAAGTGGAGGCAGTTCAGAGAAGAGGCCTCTTTGTCACCTTTTCCTTCCCAATTCTGTACCACCAGCAGTTCTTTAAGATACCCTAGGAACAGTGCTTCAAAGACTAGGTACTACAAGAAGGGGAACAGAAATCTTCCTCTCCCTACGTTTTCTCACGTGAGCAGGCAGGCAGGATTTCTATTGATGCTACCTTCTTGCATCAGTGCTGTTACCATTCTGTTCTTTGGGATATCCCAATCCTTGGAAGCAGGGTTTTTTGGGTATTCAAGGAGTCAGAGCTCTATTATGAGTATATTTACCCTATATACTCGAGTATAAGCCTAGTTTTTCTGCCCAAATTTTGGGCAGAAAAAACCCCTCCTCGGCTTATACTCAAGTCACTATTCCGCCCGCATCCCCGGAATTCCAAGGACAGCTAAAGCTGCCCCCTGCTCTCCTCTCCTCAGTGAAGGGGGAGGGGTCGTGCTGGGACTGGTGTTTTCAGTCTGACCAGAAATGACTTCTGCCTTGGTATTGTTGATTTGTGTTCTGCACCACCATTCTCCTCATCTTTCATTGCAAGCAGCATTGTGGCCTTACCTGCCACAGGAATAGTAACTGCTGCGTTTCCCACCCTCGGCTTATACTCGAGTCAATAAGTTTTCCCAGATTTTTGGGGTAAAATTAGAAGCCTCGGCTTATATTCGGGTCGACTTATACTCGAGTATATACGGTATTACTTATTAGGTCCAAACCAATGCATATATTCTTGTGCCAAAAGCAAAGATGTACATAAAATTTGATTTAGGTAGAGGTAGATTGGGATGAAAAAAATAGCACTGGGAAAAAAATCCCCCATCACAAATGAAATGGCCTGCATGCGTCTCCCCAGCCCCATCAACCCAAAGGATGGGAGGGAGGATAGCCTGCCCATCCATTGCATGGCCACCCCTTTGGTGTTCAAGGCTCAGATGGGCCAGGCCTTGCCTCCCCCTTGCCATATGAGACTCAGACAGGCTGGTCTCCACCCTCCAGCCACTGGAGTGGCCAGCCTGGATGGCGGAAGGCTATTAGTCCATTGGGAAACAGGCCAGTCTGCCCCAGGTTCCAGATGACTAAGAACTGAAATTGCTGAAAAGTGAAAGAATCATGATTAGCACTACTGATCATGAGCCAGTTTGGTGTAGTGGTTAAGTATGCGGACTCTTATCTGGGAGAACCGGGTTTGATTCCCCACTCCTCCACTTGCACCTGCTAGCATGGCCTTGGGTCAGCCATAGCTCTGGCAGAGGTTGTCCTTGAAAGGGCAGCTGCTGTGAGAGCCCTCTCCAGCCCCACCCACCTCACAGGGTGTCTGTTGTGGGGGAGGAAGGTAAAGGAGATTGTGAGCCGCTCTGAGACTCTTCGGAGTGGAGGGCGGGATATAAATCCAATATCTTCTTCTTTTTCTTTAATTTAATTTAAATCAGCCAATTGTGAGTTCATGTGTGTGCATGCATGTAGGGGGAGGATCGATTAATTGAAACTGAAAAAATGGGTTTGGGAAAATATGTGTAACTCCTACTTCTGTATTATTCTTCCAAAGTTGCGTCCTCCTTTAAGCTGCTGCTCATTCAGAAACAGACAAATACAGCCACAATCAGACACCTGTATTGTTTTTATGATGCAGCTAACAAGGGAAGCATTTAGATCAGGAAAAATATGCAGGAAGTGATAGTTAAATATTTCCTCCCCATGTCTGCAGCTTGAATTTTAAATAAGGGTCTAAGCCTTCCACAGTAGCTTTAAGAAAAAAAACAACAACCCTGTTTTAGCATTTAATAAAGTTAAGCCATCTCTACAGAGCAAGACACAGATCCTTTTGTTTATCTTAGAAGGAATGTCTTCTTTTCCCCAAATATGGCTTTTAGTTTGATCCAAAGAGCAAGATTTGTGTCTGCTAGCACCTCAAAGACCAAGATTTTCAGGCTATAAGCTTTAGAGATTAAAAGCTCCCTTTGTTGGATACAAATAGTTTGGTCCAAAGCATCAATACCAACATCTAACAAGTGAGCATAGTATAATAGTGAAGCATATTAGATTCAAACAGAGGAATCCTGGGTTGAAATAATAACCCAGCCAGGAAGTTCACTTGGGCCAGTTAATAACTTCCAGCCAAACCTGTCTCACAGAACAGCTCTGAGAAGACTACGGATAAGAGCTATGTACAAATCCCTGAGCTCCTTGGAAGAAGAATGAGATAAAAAGTCAAGGGGATTGTTATTGACATTGACTGTCATCCCATCCCAGCTTCCCCCCTCTAGTTCAGTAGTCTCTGATTTGTAGTACAGAGCAGTGCCTTGCGGACATCTGTTTAAGTATGTGTGAATGAAACTGTATGCAAGCAAACAAGGTTGGGTTGCCTAAATGTAGACGCCAGTGCCTTTCTGAAGGCTGTCTTCCCTCAAATGCACTGAGTTTTTCATTAACTTTACCTTGATTGGCAGGGGCGAGATAATATATATTGTAATTAACATGCCTTTCTGTTCCATTCTGATTAGCTTTCTAGCAGGTTGGTTTGAAGAATTTAGTGTGGTGGTGACAACGTTTTGTTCTCCATGGTAACTAACTACCCCAGAGATGCTTAGTGGCAGAACTGTCTCTTTGAATGTCACTGCTGCTTCTGATGTTTAGCCTTGCAGTTGCTGAAGCAGAAGGACTTGTCTTAACTCGCTATACTGTAGAGACATAAACATAAGCATCCCGGAAGGATGGAATCTCTGTGGAAGAGAACATAGAGGAGATAATGAAACAATGCAGTTTGTGGCAAAAGTAAACTTCCTATCTGCTGTTTTCCACAGATGCTGCAGTGAGAGAGGCTGATTCCATGGCATGCTTTGCTAAGCATAATTAGTAGGAAATACATTTTATTGGCAAAGAGAGGTCTAGGCTGCTAGAATATAATCACAGCTTCCTGCCCAGTAATTGTTCGGACTATGTGCAGAAAATCTTTTGGTTAGCCATCATTCTCCTTTTCCATCCTGAATGGTCTCTCCTCCCCCCCCCCCCCTTGGTCTCTGTTGGCCTGGCATTCGGCTTGGTGTATAGAAATGCCACAATGCAATTTGTTGCTCTTAGACTGATTCTGTTTTGGGGTTGCCTAGAGAGGGCTGATGTATTTATTCTTCAGCTCTGTGGGCTGGCTGTGGTTAGATCTGATGGCCTTGTTTAGGGCTATTGGAATAGCTCTCTAATCTACAGGGGTTTCCCAGAATTTCAAAGGTTCAAACTATGTCTACTATCCCAGTGTGTTTACATTTACAGCAAGCCAAAGACAGTCTTTCCACTTGTTTGAAATGTGGGGAAGGGTTTAATCCTTCTCCCTCACCACTTTTCCTGGTCTAAATTGCACATTCACATTTTATAGCTATTGTTTGCCTTGCTGTGGAAAAAAATACCTGCATCATAGTGGGGCAAAAAAAAAAAAAGGAGGGTTGATCGAGAAATGACATAAAGGTTACATTTCCTTCCCTCTGCACTACTGCCCCAATCAAATCCAGACTTCCCACAATGGTTTTATGTAAAAATAAAAGCACTGCAACATCACGTGATAGATCTTCCACACAATGTGCAGTTTTGCTCTCTGAGATGAAGACTAGTTTACTTATTTATTTAAAACATTCTTATCCAGCCTTTCCATTCAAATAGGGTCCCCAAGGCAGTGAACATCAAAACATTAAAACACTGCAACATTAAAACAGCATCTATATACTATAAGCCACATGTGGCCTCCATCTGCAGATATCTAAATCCACGGATCAGGGCCACACAGACATTAAAGAGATTTTTCTGCAAACTCCCCCCCCCCCCCCGCTGGGGTTGCAGAAAAAAAATCTTAAATCTTTAAAGACTATAAGGCGAGGTAATTTCCCCAAATTAAAGCAGTATTCTCTGTGCAAGTGCAGAGAACTCACCTCCAGTGTTCACCTGTGAGACAGTGAAGCCTCACTGGACCCAGCAGCCATCGTCACATAGCCTGGAAGCCCTGCTGGGCCCAGTGGCTGCTGTGTATCCTGGGGGGCCTCTGGGTCCAGCAATTGCCAGGCATCCTGCAGCAGCATGGGGCATAGCATTGGCAGCAGCTACCACCAGTGGCACATCTTATGAGTTGTGCTGGGCCCAGCAGCAGCTGCACAGCCTGGTAGCCCTGCTGAATCTGGCAGTAGTGGTTGTGCAGATCAGCAAAGTCATGCTGGACCTGGCATGAATTCCCCTACCTACATGTATTGTGAGCCTACAATTGAGCAGCTCCCAGAAAATGCTGCAAGGAAGAGGGAAGGAAGCCTCAGCAGGTCAACCTGGAGTAGTTCCAGGTAAGCTGTCAAGAGCAGGGAGGTTTGAAGGAAGCCTCAGAGTCAGTGAACTCCACCCAAAAGCAGCTCCAGATAAGTCACTGAGAATGAGTAGGTGATGGGCAGGGGAGGCTAGGGGCTGCACCAACCCAGCAAGTAATATGGGGGGATGGGATTTTCTCCCTGTGACTATCACTGGCCTCCACTTCTTTAAAATAAAGTGTATATAAAATATTTTTTTAAAAAACCCATATAACACCATAACACCACAACCATATAACACACATAACACCATATAACACACATAACACCACAACCATGGAGGAGGGCCAATAACAGTTACTGAGGGCATGCCAAAAAGAACAAAAAAGTTTCCATGCTCTGGTGGAAGACAGTGATAAAGGGAAACAGATGAATCTTGACCAAGAAAGCCCTTTCTCAGGTTGCCACTTTTTCTACCCTCAGATGGTTACAGCACCTGAAGCAGGCAAGTGTTTAAAGTGTCATACTAGGAAAACCCAGATTCTGATCTCCACTCTGCTATAGAAGTCTGCTGGATGACCCTGGAGCAGTCACACACACTCAGCCTAACCTCTTTTATGGGTTTGTTTTGAAGATATAAAGAAAGAGAAGTGAACAATATAAACTGGGGAGGAATTTGGGGTATAAATTATATAAGTAAATAAATAATTAAAATCCCTAGTTCTGTGTTAGAATATTAGAAGCTATATCTGCAGATCTCCACTTTTTCCAAGAATATGAAATTTCAGAACTGTCAGTTTTTAATGCATATTCAGTAGTTTGGTATACGAGTGTTTAAAAAACCCATATTTTGGGGGATTCTGGTATATTGAAACCCCCCATTGGTATTTTCTGATATTCCTGAATCCCAATACTGATGTGGTATTCAGATTTGGGATTTTCCCCAAATCCTGAATTCTTTGGCTCTGCTATACCCTAGGGGGGTCATTATAGTCAATGGTCCCCCTGGGGTATAATGGAGAATCAATCTGGGGGTATCTGGGGCCCTGGGGGAGCTGTTTTTGTAGTAGAGGCATCAAATTTGTAGCATAGCTGCTGGTGTCTTTCTTTAAAAAAACCCAAGTTTCAAAAAGATTGGACCAGGAGGTCCAACTCTATGGGCCTCCAAAGAAGGTGCACCATCTTCTATTGTTTCAATGGAGAAAAAAGCTGTTTAAAGGGATCACAGTTCCTTTAAATGCCTTCTCCAAGCTGCAAGTGAATTCCAAAGCTGTTTAAAGGGCTTGTAGTCCCTTTAAACACGTTCTCCAAGTAGTGAGTTGACCTGGAAAACATTTAAAGGGCCTGCAATCCTTTAAATGCCCTTTAACTTTTGGTGGTCCTGGTGGTCTTGAAAAGTTTCAAATATTTTCAAGATTTTGGGGGTGTCCCACCCACTCCCAGCTGGGATTACCTCTGGCGGCTCTGATGCTCCCCCCAGAACAGCCTCCCTGACCCCGAGGCCCATGATCACCTGACGCCTGCACTAACCGGGAAGGCTGGGGAGCCGGAAGCCTCTGCCGCCACCGCAGGAGAGGTGGTCCCACCAGGTGAGGTGGACACAAGCCCCCACCACAAAGCCAATGCTGGTGGTGGCCCGATGGAGTGACGGGCCCGGCCTCGAGCATGAGCAGCGCGTCATCCACTGCCCGCCTGGGACCCGCAGATGGGCAGAATGCTGGAGGGCATGACGGGGTGGGCAGAGAAGCTGTGGCTTGCACTGCAGAGCAGGGAACGGGGCCTTGGCAGGCCCAGGTCCAGCATCACCAGGGCAGGAAAGGGTGGCCCGAAGGAAGGTCAGTGAGGATCCGATGGTGGAACTGAAACTAGGCACCCTCAGCCACTAGAGAGAGAGAGAAACGCGGGCCCAGCTGAGAGGGGTGACAGGGTAATGCAACCTGGCTTTCCACCCACTTCTGAGACCTCCCGGCTGCCTTGGGGGCTGCGAGGAGATGGCTGCCCAAGGGGTGGGGCCCCAGATCAGGTGGGGCATGAGAGGGGGCTTGGCCATTTTGGATAGCCAAAAACAACAACAACCAAAATCTATAGTCAGCTGAAGGACTAGTCAGAAAATAGTGGTAAGATGTTTTTCAGATTTTTTTTTCAGCCCAAATATAGCCAAATGCACACCCCTAGTTTGGTACTATAGCAGCGCCCACCTCACGGCCTCACTGGATCTCTATATTTTCGTCTCTTCGGGGTATTTTTACTTGTTCTGTTGATGGGACCCCAGCAGCTTTGTTTATTCTTCCCACAAAATATATAGGCTCACGAGAACTTTAACTTAAACCACAGATTTATTGTAACAAAAAGTCTTAACTGGGGATATGGGAGATATTTACACAGGCTTATTCTTTGTTCAGTTGTTTCAAGCTTACAGTCACTTTTACTTTCTTGGATCTTTCACAGTTACACAGTTCACCGTTCCCTTTAACTCACTCTCCACCTCTAGCCAAGGTCTGGCCTCTTGGGACTGATGTGTCTAGTCTCACCCCTCGACTGGAGTCTCTCCTCTCAGCCCTTCTTGGTGTCTCAGATCCACATCCACTCCCTCAACCTCCTCACTAGATCTTTAGAGTAGTTTCCCGGTGTCTGTGACCATTCTGGTCTTAACTGACTCACACACACACAGCCCTCTTGGCTGGTTTTGTCCAGCTGGCAGTCTCTGGAAGACTTCCCCGTCTCCGTCTCCAGCTTCTTCACAGGATCAACTCTTAGCCCTTCTGGCCAGCACTAACTGACCCTCTCAGTCTCTGTCAGGTCCCCACTGACAGACTTCTCTGACAGGCCTCCACTCTGTCAGACTCCAACTGACTGAACTCCTGCCTCAGCAGTTTCTCTCCCTAAACTAACTTTTTTCCCTCCCTGAGAGCTCAGAGCACTTTGCCCCCACCCTCAGGTCACCTGACGCAGCCCTGTGCGTCTTCAGCTTATGCTTAACCCATTGCTTTCCGTCACATGTCCCTCCCCCTTTTGAGACATTGCGCAAGGCAATGGGACATGGGCACACTTGCTTGGGTTACACTACGTTATAACACTTTTGTCATAACACCAACTTCAAAATTATATACATTCTTCCTCAGTTATACAGTCTAATACTCTTTAACATTACTATACAAACAGACTTTTAAAATTTTACATTCTTCTTGATAGTGCATCTGCTATCACATTTTGCTTCCCAGGGATATGCTGAATGTCAAAGTTGTAATCTTGGAGCTGTAAACTCCATCTTATCAGTTTGCTGTTCGTATCTTTAACTTGGTTCAACCATTTCAGGGGAGAATGATCTGTACACAGTGTAAACTTCCTTCCCCATAGGTATGGTTTCAATTTACCTATTGCCCACACAATCGCTAAACATTCTTTTTCAATTACTGAGAGGTGTTGCTCTCGGTCCAATAACTTTCTACTCAGATACAGAACTGGATGATACAGTCCTTCCTCTCCTTGCTGACTTAAAGTTGCACCTACCCCAACATTAGATGCATCAGTAAAGAGGGTAAACTCCTTTGAAAACTCTGGAGTTTTCAACACTGGTTCAGTGGTCAGAACCACTTTCAGATGTTCATACGCTTTTTGACACTCTGCATTCCAGTTTACTGGATCAGGGTTCTTCTTCTTCGTGCACTCACATAGCGGTGCTGCTATCGTGCTAAACTCAGGTATAAACCTCCTGTAGTATCCTACTACTCCCAAAAATGCTCGAATTTGTTTCTTAGTTTGGGGTCTAGGCCACTCATGTATGGCTTGCACCTTTCCCCAATCTGCTTTGATCTTACCTCCTCCTAGCACATGCCCTAAATACTTAACCTCGGCCATGGCTAGTTGACACTTAGATGCTTTGATGGTGAGACCCGCATCTTTCACTCGTTGTAACACAATGGCCACATGCTGCAAGTGTTCCTTCCATGTAGCACTGTAAATAGCAATATCGTCAATATATGCAAGAGCAAATTCTTTCAGTCCCACTAACATCTTATCAATTACTCTCTGAAATGTGGAGGGAGCATTCCTTAACCCAAATGGTAATACAGTAAACTCAAAGAGTCCCTCTTTGGTTACAAAAGCTGTTTTCTGCTGATCTTTAGGATCCATAGCTACCTGCCAATAACCTTTTGTCAAATCTAAGGTGGTAATAAAATTGGCAGCTCCAATTGTCTCGACCAACTCGTCTATGCGAGGCATTGGATACCCATCCGGTACTGTGATCTTATTCAACCTCCTGTAGTCCACACAAAACCTCATGGTTTTGTCCGGTTTGGGTACTAGGACTACAGGTGAGGCCCACGGACTTTCTGATGGTACAATCAAACCTAATTTCAACATTTCTTCTACCTCCTGCTGTACATACTTGGCATTCGGGCCGGTCACTCTATATGGTTGGAGTGCTACAGGCCTCGAATCCCCTGTGTCAATCTTGTGACACGCTAGGTTTGTCTTACCTGGTACATCTGAAAAAATTGTTTTGTACCCTCCCAATATTGTTTGTAACTGGCCTCTTTGTTCTCCATTAAGAGAAGGGGCGAACTGAACCTCCTTAAGGGTCTCTTCCTGGGATATTTTCCCCCAACCCGACAATTCAGTTCCCGCACACTCTCCCTTCTTTGCAATTAAAACCAAATTACCCCTGTCAAAATAAGGTTTTAACATATTTACATGGAACACTTTACATTGTTCACCATCTTCACTTAAATTCACTACATAGTTCACGTTGGAGACCTTATGGGCGATGGTATAAGGTCCCTCCCAGGCCACATCTAACTTGTTCTTCTTCCTGGGCTTCAAAACCAGTACTCTGTCTCCTGGCTTGAACTCTCTGTCTCTGGACTTGGAGTCGTACCACTGCTTCTGCCGTCGTTGCGATCTTCTCATGTTGTCTGCAGCAGCCGTCCTCACCTCCTGCAGATGCTGTTGTAGTTCGTGTAGGTAAGAGATGACATCTGTCTCCTGGATGTCCTCGTTCCCGGACCACGCCTCTTTCAGAACATCAAGGGGTCCTCTGGCTTGCCTTCCATACAACAGTTCAAATGGACTGAACCCGGAACTTTCTTGGGGTACCTCCCTGTACCCGAAGAGCAGGTGTTGCAACCTCTGGTCCCAATCGTTGGGATGCTTGTATGCGTAAGTCTTTAGCATATGGTTCAGGGTGCCATTAAACCTTTCATTGAGTCCATTTGCTTGTGGGTGGTATGCTGTAGTGGTCACATGCCGGATTCCACAAGCTCTTAACAATTCTTGCATCACATTTGACATAAATGTGGTGCCTAAATCAGTCACCATCTCTTTTGGAAAACCCAATCTTGAAAACACAGTCAATAGGGCTTCCGCCACTGTCTTTGCCTCAATGTCCTTAAGTGGAACCGCTTCTGGAAACTTGGTGGCATAATCTACGATGGTAAGGATGTACTTGTTTCCCCTTCTGGTCACTCTGGAGATAGGACCAACAATATCTACTCCTATCTTCCCAAAGGCTTCTGTGACTATAGGGACTGGCTGTAGTAGACCCTTAGTTTTGTCTAGAGCTTTCCCCACCATTTGGCAGGCCTGACACGATTTGCAAAAAGCCCTTATGTCCTTGCCCATATTTGGCCAAAAGAACCGTTCTTGCACTTGGTCCCTTGTCTTATTGATGCCAAGGTGAGAGGCCATGGGTGATGCATGAGCCAAATCCAACACTTGCATCCTATACTTTCTTGGCAGGACTAATTGCTTCTTTCTTTCCCATACTATGTTATGTTTTCTTTTTAAGGCCACCCGGTATAGTTTCTGGTCTATCACTTTAAATTGGCATGGGTGTTCAATTGTGATCTCATTATCACTCACCCCAGTTCTCTGCCATAGTTCCTTCAGGCTGTCATCTTGTTGCTGCTCTCTGAGGAATTCTGCAGCAGGGATGGTCTGCAACATTGTTTCCTCTTCTTCTGCTGGTTGCTGTACACACACCTCAGGAGCTGCCTCTGGCCTGCTTCTTGTAACAATGTTGACAGGATTAGCTTGCTGTCTCTTTAACTCAGAAGCTAAATCATTGCCCAATAAAAGCGATGTTCCTATGTCACTCAGGACTCCCACAATCCAATCACCTTGGAACTCTCTATACTTGATAGGAACTTCTGCCAGGGCCACTTCAAATGTAGGTCCTTTAATGCCTTTTATGGTGTAAGATTTCCCAGGCAAATACTGATGACTTTTTACTAATTCTGGCTGTACTAGGGAAACCTGCGCCCCTGTGTCCCTATAAGCCTTGACTTCCTCGTCATTCACTGTCACAGTCTCAGTATATTCCTCACTCAAGCTTTCCTGTACTTTCCACACTTTCAGAACACTAGTGGGTCTTTCTGGTGGTGTGTTCTCTGGAAGTGAGGGGTTTGTTTCTACTTCTTTCTGTTGACTCTGTACCATTTTAACTGTCTTAGCTGGTGGGGTCTTTTTTCCTTTTTCTGGGCAAAACCTGGCATAGTGCCCTATTGCCCCACATTTGAAACAAGCAGCCTGAGTCTTCCTGTATGGAGGTGGACTGTACCGGTTTGCAGGGTTGTTGTTACCCGCCCCAGACTTCTCTGGAGAGTTCCAGACTCGGGGTTTTTTAGTTGGAGCAGTCCACATTGAACTCCCTAGATCTGATTCAATCTCATCTAGAATCACAGCTGCTTCTTCTACTGTCTTCAATTTCTTGTCTCTCAGAACCCACCTATACTGAGAGGGGACTTGGTTATAAAACTGTTCCAAGCCCACTAAGTTTTTCAGGTCCTCTAAAGTGGAAACTTTACTCCCTTCTACCCATCTGTTCAGGGCTCTGTCTAACCGACAACCTAGTTGAGAGTATGTTTCTCCAGGCTTCCTTCTGATTTCTCTAAATTTTTTCCTGCTTTGCTCTGCTGTTAAGCCAAAGCGGACTCTGACCCTTTCCTTGTACAATTGATAATCAGAAGTTTCCTCATCCCTCAGTTCAGAGTACATTTCACTCAACTCTCCACAGATCTGAGGTCTCAAATAAATCATTCTGTCCTCATCAGCAACTCTCAAATCTTTACATGTTCTTTCAAAATTAAACAAAAAAGCTTCTACGTCATCCCCTTTTTGGTACTTGGGGAATTTCTTTTGTTCTACTGTGAGTCGCCTCTCATTTCTAGTATCACGTTGAAACTCAGGCCTTCCCTGAATCTCCTGGAGTTTCAAACTGTACATTTTTTCCTCATGTTCTCTCTCTCTTTCCGCTTCCCTCTCTCTTTGTTCTCTCTCTGCTTCCCTTTCTCTGTGTTCTCTCTCTGCTTCCCTTTCTCTGTGTTCTCTCTCCTCTCTTTCTCTCTCTGATTCCAGCTTAGCTATTTCCATTGCTTTTTCTCTCTCTGCTTCCCTTTCTCTGTGTTCTGCTTGAATCTTGGCCATCTGAATTTCTTTTTCTGCCTCTATTCTGGCCAATTCCAACTGTATTTTCATAGCCTCTATGCTCTGACTAGGATTCTCCTCAGGAATCTCTTCTCGTGTCTGCCCATCCCCCGTGGCTGTGGTAGTTCTCTTAGGAGGAGCCATTTCTGACAGGAATTTTTCACAAATCTGTCTTAATTCTTTTACTGCAGTGTCCCTCTACTCTCTGTGTGTCTTAGTGACACTTATTTTGGGATGTTCCTTCGAAATCCCGACGCTGGCAACCAATTATAGCAGCGCCCACCTCACGGCCTCACTGGATCTCTATATTTTCGTCTCTTCGGGGTATTTTTACTTGTTCTGTTGATGGGACCCCAGCAGCTTTGTTTATTCTTCCCACAAAATATATAGGCTCACGAGAACTTTAACTTAAACCACAGATTTATTGTAACAAAAAGTCTTAACTGGGGATATGGGAGATATTTACACAGGCTTATTCTTTGTTCAGTTGTTTCAAGCTTACAGTCACTTTTACTTTCTTGGATCTTTCACAGTTACACAGTTCACCGTTCCCTTTAACTCACTCTCCACCTCTAGCCAAGGTCTGGCCTCTTGGGACTGATGTGTCTAGTCTCACCCCTCGACTGGAGTCTCTCCTCTCAGCCCTTCTTGGTGTCTCAGACCCACATCCACTCCCTCAACCTCCTCACTAGATCTTTAGAGTAGTTTCCCGGTGTCTGTGACCATTCTGGTCTTAACTGACTCACACACACACAGCCCTCTTGGCTGGTTTTGTCCAGCTGGCAGTCTCTGGAAGACTTCCCCGTCTCCGTCTCCAGCTTCTTCACAGGATCAACTCTTAGCCCTTCTGGCCAGCACTAACTGACCCTCTCAGTCTCTGTCAGGTCCCCACTGACAGACTTCTCTGACAGGCCTCCACTCTGTCAGACTCCAACTGACTGAACTCCTGCCTCAGCAGTTTCTCTCCCTAAACTAACTTTTTTCCCTCCCTGAGAGCTCAGAGCACTTTGCCCCCACCCTCAGGTCACCTGACGCAGCCCTGTGCGTCTTCAGTTTATGCTTAACCCATTGCTTTCCGTCACAGGTACAAAGACATAACAATAGGAAAGAAAATATTATTTTAATATGATTAAAACATTAAAGCTATTCAGCTATTCCAGTGAGCTAGTCTCAAAACAAGTAATTTGGCCAAAAAAGCCCACCCAGTTCACTTCATAGATTTGACTCTGTATTCCCCAACCCCAACGTGTTAACCATGGCACCATATTAGAACTCAGTGGCAGCTGTAACAACTGTAAAAGTGGAGGGGAAGATTTTATATTCTGCTAAATGGCAGATGTCTCATATTGAGGGCCTATTGATTTCAACAAGATTATATCAAAATAAATGGCCTATGAACCATCCTTTACACATTCTGTGATTTAGCAGTGGCTGTTATAAATGTTCTCTGAGGTAATCTCATTACAGTAGTCCATATAGAATGGGGATAAATTATTTCTGCTACCATCTGTGTCTTGAAGTTATAAAGCAGAAAAAATCTTGGTAAGCTGTAAACCACTCTGATATTTTTACTATAGCCCTTCCACTGCGTAATTACTTTGAGCCCACTGAATAAGTGCATTACTTTTATTCCCCTTTCCCTCCCTCATAAGACTTCTAGATCCATTAGCTAGCATGCATAGAATAATGAAATTTATATTTTTAATTCTTGAAAAGGAATAAGAGAGTTCTGGAGTAACAGGAAAACACATTTTTAATTCCTGTTTTATTTTTCTTTCACTGATGAACTGTAGGGATGAAGTCTAGAGTGGTGGCTATGTTAGTGTGCTGCTACAAAAATGTTAAAGAAGTCTTATGGCTTCTTAAAGACTAATGTATTTATCGTGGCATGATATTTATAGTGACATGCAGCTGATGATGTGATCTTAGACCAGTCACAAGTTCTCTCAGAGCTTGTTCTCCAAAGAGCTCTCTCAGCTCCACCTGCCTAATAGGGTCTCTGTTGTCAGGAGGGGAAGGGAAAGGAGATTATAATCTGCTCTGAAACTTCAAGTAAAGTACAGGGTATAAATACAATCTCTTCCTCCTCTCCTTCTCCTCCAGTTTGTCTCATAAAATGTGCTTAGAAAGACAACTTGTTCTTTTCTACATTTTATACAAATGCTAATTCCAGGTTTATATCACCTTTTTATATTACAAGAGGAAATTATTTACTGTTGCCATTTTGAAGGTTTGAGTCATCTGTTTATCCCAAATCCTCCATATTTACTGGTTCATCACCTATGACTCCATGCATATCCTTTTTTTAAAAAAAGAAAGGGCAAAAGAGTACTGAGTTTTTCAAAGTACTGAAGTACTTGAAGTTTTGTTTTGAAGGAATTTTATTTTACAAAAATAAAAACACTTTGTTGATAGAAGGGTTCTTGTACTGTACAAGCTAGGTAGATCATTGAAAGAAACCCCTGAACTGCTTCTAGGATAACCAGGGTTGTTTGTTGTTGCTTTAAAACAAAGTCTTGGAAACAGAAGTTTTATTTCCATTTTGCTTCAACTCATGACCATGTTATGTCTATGGGGGGAAACTACAAATTTAAGCCCATGGTTGAATGGAGCTTGATGTCAGATACTGAACTCACCACAGACCGGCTTTTGAGGCTCAGTGGATCTGCTCAAAAAAGCTACAACTGCTATTATGCAGCAAAAATGTTGTAGTGTGAAGTGATTCCAACCTCTGGATTTATTTTTGAAAGCCTGGCCTATCAGAGTGTTAAATTGCCATCTTTGCCTTTTTAAATCTCCAGAAATTCTATACTGTGAAATCTAAAAGCCTTTCTGAAATGTTTCTCATCTTCATTCCTAAATAGCAGATGGATTAACAGATGACCCATATTAATTTATGATTTAATGTCTCCAGATATGGTTTCGTCATAAGCTATTGGGACAAGCTGCAGTAGTAAAACCTTGGAGCTAAATTATATCTTCAGGCACCAGACTGAAATCAATGCCAATCTTATATTTAAGTATCAGTGATGATTAATGGGGGATTTATTTGGTAGAAATGCCTTAATAATTAAACAAAAATGGAAGCTGAGAGATTTCATTTGGGAATTATTTTATATGTTACAGAAAAAATTACTAATTTTGTTGCAAACCACACAGATTAAAAAAAACCCCAAAAGCCAACCCCAAGCACATTTTATAGAGCATTTTATGGATTGTTGATTACATTCAAGTTCTTATGGTCATACATTCAACTATCATCCTACTTTTTAAAACCAATGACCAATAAACCTCACTGTGACTTAATTGGTAAATGGCTTATTTAAATGCAAGGGAAAAGAGCAAATACTTCACCAGAAAATACTTAAACTGCATAGCAGAAATAACCATGCAATAAATAATATATGCTAATTAGCAATACCAAATATATAAGTTTAAAGTGTGTGCGTGCGCACAAACACACACACACACACACACACACACAACTCTTCATCCATTCTGTTCTATAGCATTAGTTCTTTCAATATATATATATATATATATATATATATATATATATATATATATATATATATATATATATATATATATATATATACTCTGCTCAGTTCTTCCAGAGTAGAAATTAATTGAAAATGCTGGACTCACTTGCCCTGCCAGTGTCATGTTTGCATGAGGTTTTTTCTGCTTCATATCAACTTACATTAATAATGCTGTCTAACTCTTTTTTATTGCTTGCCTTGGGTCTAGGTGTGCAGAGTGAGGTGGTAATGAGATGGGAGAGGATGCTAAGGTGGTAAAATGGCTTATACCACTTCAGACTGTAGGTGAAGAATTACTCCTATCAAATTTTCACTACATTAATTATTCCCAGTAAGTGGAAAACTAGTATCACATGCTGTGCTAGGGTCTTCCTTCCTCCAGGGCTAATTCTGTGCAGTTCCAGATGATATCGCCCTCTATTTGTGTAGGTACCATTAACAGTTTCTCTCTAGCATTACTCATGTTCATTTAGAAAACACATCTCAGTTTGCCTTTTGGGGGAGAGAGATTGTCAAAGGTGTCTGCAAACACAGGGAGATTTTTTTAAAGTTTTTAAAATAAAAGATATTGCATTATATCTAGGCAGCACTGTATTACCCATGTTCCTCAAAATAATAATAAAAAATAAAACAGGGTGAGCAGAAAATTCTGAGGGTCACAGGGGTGGCTTCAATGCACATCAGGTGTGAAAGGGAACCCATCACTAAAAATTGAAAGGAAATGGATTACCCTGGGCCATCTGGAATATCTGTTGCAAGGGCAATTTCACTTGGAATCACATTAGCAGCCACAAGACTACCATGAAAAATCACCCTGGTGTGGAAGCAGCCTTGATGTGAAGAGCTGTTCTCTGCATCCTATACAAGCAGGGCTTTTTTCCCTGGGGAACGAGGTGGAATGGAGTTCTGGAACATCTTTGTAGAAACAAAATTCTTAAAAAAAAAATGCTTAAAAGTTCATGAGGGGCATCCATGTGTTTCTCCTTCATTTCCCTCTTCAGGGTTCCGGCACCTATTTTTCCAGAAAATAATCCCTATATGTGCAGCAGGTTGGATCAGAATAGGGCTGTAATCACACACATTAAATAATGCACTTTCATCTCACTTCCCAACTGGATTTTAGTGCATGAACTGGTAAAATCCAGTTGGAAAGTGGATTGAAAGTGCATTATTTAGCATGTGTGCTCACAGCCTAGGTGATGCTAGGGCACTTTTCCAAGCTGCACTTTTAGCTATCTGAAAAAAGTGAATGCCTTTTTAAAATAAAAAAACCCGGAATTGATAAACTATCATTGCAAATTAGGGCCTTTGAAAAGATGAGCCTGATCTAAGTATGTTAACAAAACATTAAAATCTAGCAAATAAAAACAAGTTCATCAGAAGAAATACACACTTTCCAACTATTGCCTTGCTCTGAGATAGTGAAAGTGTGTGTTCTTCTCCACAAAGATATTCAGGATCCAGAAATAATGACTTTGACTTTAGCCAGACCCCTACAGGTGGCAGATAACAGGAAAGATGTGTCTGATTGAAGAAGACAGTGTGGGTCATAAGGGTCACATTCCAAATGGTCTTTGGGGGATAAAGCTGAAGGGCCTTAAAGGCTTCAGTAGACAAGATTTTGGTGACACAGAATCTTAATGAATTAGATTCTATCAGCTGTATATTCTTGTGACTAGAATATGGCTTTAAATAACAAAAGGGCAAAGCACCAGTTACCTTATATTCATTAGGTCACACTGGGCTTTTTCTCTGCACACAATTACTTTGGGCAAATGTTTTGTGTCCCTCTTTTGATAGCAGACTTTATCTTCACAGAGCTTAGAACTGATGGGGGGTGGGGAGGAAATGGCAGGATTCTTTTTCTTGTGTGCACAAACTGAAAGCCTGACTCTCTGAGCTGGTAGGCATGGTGAGCATTTAGCCAGTCAATATGCTAGAAAATTCTATGACAAGCTACAGTTCATTGATTTGGGATTATCATACTTTAGTAATACTTTCAAGCTCCAAATACTGTACAGCTCTGTCTCTCAAGCAATATTTTAGCAATTCCTAGGAAACTTCAGGGCCCAAATATCCCTACAGACACATCTCCATCCTATTCAGGGGTGGCCAATGGTAGCTTTCCAGATGTTTTTGCCTACAATTCCCATCAGCCCCAGCCATTGGCCATGCTGGCTGGGGCTAATGGGAGTTGTAGGCAAAAAACATCTGGAGAGCTACCGTTAGCCACCCCTGCTATACAAATAATCTCATGAAAGAAAACAACTGGATCGAGGCGGCTCGGCAGTATTGCTGTTGCTAGACCTATCGGCTGCGTTCGATACGGTCGACCATCGGCTGCTGACCCGCCGCCTCGCCGACGCAGGAATTCGGGGGCTAGCCTTACAGTGGCTCTCCTCCTTTCTTGAAGGTCGGGGACAAAGGGTGGCAATTGGGGGGGAGCTGTCTCAGAGGCACCCACTTCACTGTGGCGTGTCTCAGGGAGCAGTTCTCTCCCCGATGTTGTTTAACATCTTTATGCGCCCCCTTGCCCAGATCGCACGGAGGTATGGGCTGGGCTGTCATCAATATGCAGATGACACCCAGCTCTATCTATTGATGGACGGCCGGGCTGGTGATGTCCCTACAAATCTGGACCGGGCATTACAAGCTGTGGCTGACTGGCTCAGGCTGAGCGGGCTGAAGTTGAATCCGGCGAAGACTGAGGTCCTTTGCGTGGGCCGTGGCGGACCGGGAGGGGAGATTACCCTACCGGCTTTCGACGGTGCGCCACTGATACCAGTGCGCAAAGTCAAGAGCCTGGGAGTGCTACTGGAATCCTCTCTATCAATGGAGGCCCAGATAGCTGCCACTGCTAGATCCGCCTTCTTTCATCTCAAGAGGGCGAGGCAGTTGGCTCCCTTCTTGGAGCGCAGCGACCTAGCAACTGTGATCCACGCAACGGTCACTTTGAGACTAGACTACTGCAATGCCCTCTACATGGGGCTGCCCTTATATCGAACACGGAAACTTCAGGTAGTCCAGAACGCGGCGGCCAGGCTGCTTGAGGGACTACCACGGTGGGAACATGTGCGGCCTGGGCTGCGGGATCTGCATTGGCTGCCGGTTGTGTACCGTGTTGGCTATAAAGTGCTGGTTATCACCTTTAAAGCCCTATATGGCCGGGGACCTGCCTACCTAAGGGACCGCCTCTCCCCATATGTTCCCCAGAGAGCACTGAGATCTAGCTCTCAGAACCTTCTAACAATCCCTGGGCCAAGAGAAGCTAGGTTGAAGGCTACTAGGGAGCAGGCCTTCTCGGTAATGGCCCCTCGTTGGTGGAACCACCTTCCAGAGATGGTGCGAGCCCTGCGGGACCTGAATCAGTTCCGCAGGGCTTGCAAAACATTTCTTTTCCAGCTCGCTTTTGAGACAGAACCTGATTAACCTGACGTGTGGCCACCCAGCCATCTTGTGGATTTTATGACCTACAGTATTTTAGCACCTAATTTATATATTTTATCTATTTTAAAAATTTATTATGTAATTGACCATATTTAAAACTGTCTACATTGTTTTACTTGAATCATGGAATTCCATGTCTGTGAGCTGCCCTGAGCTTGCCTTTGGCGGGGGAGGGCGGGATATAAAAATAAAGTTATTATTATTATTATTATTATTTTGTGTTTTATTTCTAATGTAATATAAACAGATCATGGCAACATGGACTGGGCTTCTCTGGATTTCTGGGCCCCAGAATTATTGCATGTAAGTAGGTTATTATTTACATTTTATTGTGAAAGGGGATTGCAAAACTTGTCAGAGTTGATAAGAAAAAGACTCAATTCATATCCTCCTTCCCCATCTCAAGTCCAACATCTTGTGGGGTGGATTGGCCCTTGAACTTATAAATGTCCAGTGGGCCAATACCCTAGAGAACAGCCATGGGTTGTCTTAACCATGTAGCAATCAGGGCAGCCGCTGGAAGGCCCTGACTGCTCCAAGTTATGTACAACCCACAGTGTTAGCCTTTGATGGAATTAATCTGCCAGATGAAGTGCCTGCTACACCTCAGACAGTTCTCATGAGATAGGCTACAGTCTGTACACAAACGTAAGGCACTATTAACAAATGTAAGGCAGCGTGTGGCAAGGAGCAGTTTGGCCTAGCTGTTCTGGCAGCGACCAGCTGTAGAATCAGGGTGCCAACTGCCATGCTGGCCCTTGTTTGAAGACACAGGCTGGCCAACAGACCAATTGGGACATGCACACCTGGCAAGGCTATGGATGGGGGGGTGTTTGTTTGTTCTCAGGTTTGCCCACAACAGGGAGGGAGGAGCCAACAACTTGTCTCATGTACCCCAGGGCTGCATCTGGGCAGTGCTACCTCCCTCCAGCAGGCAGTGTGGCTGACCTCTGGCTAGAGAGTGGTAGTGGTGACTTTTCTGCTCCTAACATCCCCTGTAAGTGATCTGGCTAAGGAAGGGAAGGGACAGGGCTTGTTGGTCCCCCCAGCCAGCTGCAATGGGGATAGGTGCCTTTGAGCTCTTGCAGTCAGGGAGCTGCCCTGGGCCTATCCAAATGCAGTGAGTGCAAAAGAGGAGTTGGTAAGTAGAGGACCATGGCATGTCAATTTTTGCACATTCTGCAGAGAGGATTTTCTATTCAGTTTTCTGTCTTGGCAACAGCCATGGTTTTTTCCCCACAGTTGGTGGGGAAAGACAGTGACTGGTGGCAGCAGCAGTGATTCTGTTTTAAACAATTTTATTGATAACATGGTAACAATATCCATTTATATCGTCTCTATCTCTAACCCATATGATATTTTCAAATCCCCCCTCCCTCCATTACTAGACTCCCACCGAAGTTATATACTTAAAGTTAACTTATAAAGGTACCTTTAACTATAAAAATCTAAATTCTACCTTTTTCTAATACTTAATCATTATTAAAAAATTGTCTAATATCTTTTTACATTCCATTATTTCTCTACATAACATCTAAATTTCTTCCATTCCCTTTTAAACACTTCCAAATCATAATCTCTTAGGATTCTTGTTAGTTTATCCATCTCGCTCCATGATAAAACTTTCACAATCCAATCCCATTTCTCTGGTATTTTTTCTTGCTTCCACAACTGCGTATACAATGTCCTAGCAGCTGAGAGCAAGTACCAAATTAAAGTTCTATCTTCTTTTGGAAATTTTTCCATTTGTAATCCCAACAGAAAGGTCTCTGCTACTTTCTTGAAGTCATATCCCAGAATTTTAGATATTTCTTGTTGTATCATCTGCCAGAACTTTTTCGCTCTTCCACATGTCCACCACATATGATAAAAAGAACCTTCATGTTTTTTACATTTCCAACATCTATCTGACATCTTTTTAGTCATCTTTGCCAATTTTTAGGAGTCATATACCACCTATACATCATCTTGAAACAATTATCTTTAATACTCTGACATGTTGATATTTTCATAGAGTTCTTCCAAAGATATTCCCATGTATCCATCTGTATTTCTTTATTTACATTAATTGCCCATTTAATCATTTGAGATTTTACTACTTCTTCTTCTGTAGACCATTTCAACAATAATTTATATATTTTCGATATTAATTTTTCATTATCTCCAAGCAGAACCTTTTCCATTTCTGTTTGTTCGTGTCTAATTCCTTCAGATTTAATATCATTTTCCATCAAGCTTTTTATTTGTTGCATTTGAAACCAATCATACTTATTGTTCAGCTCTTCAGCAGATTTCAGTTCAATTTTGCCACCTTGCATCTTTAGTAACTGATTATATGACAACCCTCTCTCTTCATCAGATTCAACCGTTATTTTATTACTTCTGCTGGTACTCTCCATAATGGCTTTCTTTCATCACCATATTTCTTGTACTTTACCCATGTAAAGCAGTGATTCTGGTGCCTCATCCTTGAATTTTGTCCAAATTCCTAAGACCTCCCCTGAGAACAGTTGGTGGCCAGGTACAAAGAGATCTGCATCCCAGTAGCATTAGCAATACCACATACTTGACTTGTGATATATTCTTCTTGGCATTGTCTTTTGGCTTGGACCCAGACAGCAATGGCAATGACAAATATAGGCTCATCTGGTACCCATGCTGTAGTTCTCATCTTCTCTTGTAAGCCCCTGGGTGGAGCCACCAGCTGCAAGGCATCAGGCCTTGATTGCCAATTAGAGGCTGATGGGCTAACTAGTAAGAGAGGAGATTCCAGGCAAGGAACTGTGGTGACTTAAGGGTCAGTAAGAGCATTCTTGGGAACCCTGGTGGATTTGGCCAGACTGTCCCAGAAGGATGTACTTGTGGAACTCTGAACATTTTAACTCTCTACCATTGGCCTGAGGGTCAAGGTAACTAGACAGCTTTTAAAACTTTTTGTTACTTTGTTATATGGTGTTAGGAAAATAACTGTACTGTTAGAATAAATTTTGTTTAACCTTTTGTTTGGTGTCAGTGGCTTACAAGGGGACCAGCGTCTTTTGGTCCTACTCAGAAGAAGGTGTGAATGCCATAAGCATCTCTTCGATTATCTTGAGATTGTTGATCCCTCAGGGAAAACAGGGTGGATTGGGCCCTGTAAAAAATACCTGTCTGGTGGCAGCAACCTTGGGGGAAAGTAGGAGAGCTTTGCCTCCCTTTTGATATTAGACTTAAAGTGCCCTGGTAGTAAGTTCCTAGATTGGTCTCCTCACAGGGAGCTGGGAGGTGGCTAGAGGGTCTACTGGGTACCACACATGCTGCAAGTGCAAGTGAAGCCACCTCAGTGAGCCTTGGCTTGGCTTTCCCTTGAGTCATTCTAATTTCCCAATCCACCCTGTAGACTTAACCACATGTATTGTAAGCCAAAATGCCCTCAAAACGAGGATGGGGAATTGTCAGGTGGGCACCTGGCTTAATCAGGATCTTTTACTTGTGTATGCAGGATTCCACGTCCAGAAATTAATGCTTAAAAATATTAGGGACTCTAATTAAGTAAAACAATCATAATTTATTCCAGAAAAATATAGGCTTACATACAAGATAAAATACTCATAAAACCATTCATACAGTCCTAAGAAAAACATGGGTAGACAAACAGGGTGATAATTACCGATCGTAGTCTTCAAGAAGGCTCCAATGGCGATGATAGAGGATGGGAAAAATGGACCCAAAACTGATCAGAAATCGGGGATGGATCTAGACAGTGGAACTAGGGTACTGCTAGATGCACACCTGTGGGTGGCTAGTCCACAGGTTATAAGGACTACCTTGAGCCCTTAGGGGATGGGAGGTACGCGGGAGGAGAAAGGGGAGGCTCTACAGTGACCATAAGGGCTGGACTTCTGCAGTAGCCAATAGCAAGTTAATTGGTGGCACCTAATTGGGTGCCCATGACTGACCAATGAATAAGCTTGGGCCAGGGGTACCTGGTTGGACTTTCAGGTTGCAATGGACCAGGGTGAGGCTCCAAAATGACAGTTGGGGAGAAGAATGGGGGAGATTACTGGGTAGAGAGATGCGTAAGACTATTAAACTTATCTAAAAGGGTGTCAATAGAGAGCCAAATCATTGCCTAGGTAACACCCGGTTTACACAAAGGAACTTGGCTCTGGCTGAAGATGGTCTTCCTCTTCTTCAGTCTTCTCCTTGCTACCAGTCTTTGTCCTGGGTTTCGTTGGACAAAGGCTTGGGTGGTCTGGCAGGATCCATGCCTGGATAAGCTTGATGGTTCCATGGATGGCTCACATCTCTTGTGTACGTGTGCCTCCCAGTGTCCTGAAATGGAGTCTTGGTACTGCTGGAAAATAGCTGGTGTTAGCCTCCCAAAGTGGATTCTATGGTCAAGGCTGAAAACTGCTTGGTCTGGATAGCTCCTAACGGCGTGCTTTTCTTCCGCTCCAAGATAGAGATGGCATTCGCCTGAAGTGACTGGAAACCATCCACTTTCCTTGCTGGCACTCTTCCAGGAACACGGAGTGCTGCTTTAGCATTGTAGCTGTTAGTAGTCATAAGTCGTTTCCATTCTGGTAGGCAAACCCACATCCTTCTGTCAGATGTGCGAGAGCTCTGTCTCCAGGCACTCTGGCACCCAGACGGGTGACTACGATGTTCTGGAAATTGGGGCATTTCCTTACAGTATATGAATTGGAACATTACACACAGTTACTTTAATTCTGTGTTTGTCATCCCACTGAAATTGACTAATGTGTGTGCATGCCTGCAACAGAACTTATTGATTTTGTCTTTAGTCATAATGAAGCAGTGACCCTCATGCCCACAGTCATTTGTTTTTTTATTCTCACCTCCTCCCCTAGCCATGGGTTATATCTGTCTACTCATAAAATCACTGTAGTTGCACACTTTCTTCGCCTTCAGTCCCCATACACACATGATACTGAATTACTTTTAATTATTTGTTGCATCTGCAGTTAGCTTCTTAGAGCAGCTGGGATACCTTTTTTTTTTTGCTCTGGTCCTGAAATGCATAGCTCACTGTTTTTCACTGCATACGTAACCAAAATATGTATTGAAGAATGAACAAGATGAAAAATAGACACATGTGTATTTTCCCAGAGGTAAAATAAAGCAGTAATAATTTTCCAGAGTTTCATTAATAAAACACTGGCATATTTTTGAGAATAATTTAAGCAAGAAAGGAAATAATTATTAGTCCTCTGAAAAATACCTCAACACCTGGATTCTAAAATTAAGTTTCCCAGAATATAGATCAACAACAAACACAACATGGCAGATTGCTGAGGGGTAGGGGTAGTTCTACCAAATGAGAATGTACACTTTGCGTTAAAGGTTTCTTTTTTTTTCCAATGTCATAGCTAGGGTTTTTGAGGGTAGTTTAATCAAGCCACTACACTTACCAGCTGAATTCTGACTTTCCTCTTCGCTCTCTGAAACAAGGTCTGGATCCCCAGTATTCCCAGTGGAAGGAAAATGACACTTCAATCAATCAATCAATCAATCATTTTATTTATATCCTGCCCTCCCCGCCGAAGCAGGCTCAGGGCGGCTGGACAGGATACAGAGTCAAATCCCCTATCAGTCTTCTGCTGGTCTAGATAGGCAGGGGTTCCATGAAGCAATGTGGTGCAGCAGTGTTGACAGCCATCCCACTAGGGGGAGCCCTCAGACTTTGAGGCAACTGTCCCATCTTGCCCTAGAGCTCGTGCACTCTTACATTTGACATCATTGGAGTAATTTCTAATCCCAGAAATATGTGGGTGGAGTTAAAGGCGTGTTTTCTTCCCAGTGAATGGTATTGCTATTAGTTAAAAAGAGATATTTCAGTTTTGAAGAGGAAAAAATGATCTTTTCACTATGGAAAGTCCTTAGATTTCTAAGAAAAGATCTAAATCCAAATTCCTTTTTATTGATTTGGCTCGATAAGGTATATAATTCCTTTAAAGATAAAGAGAAAAATAACAATTACAAGTGAACCCTGACCCAATTCATTTTCATGGTACAAAGATAGTTTCTGTTGAAAGTAACCTCTGTCGTGATGATTCATTAGAGGTAACCATCGTTATCTTAGTTCATCAAAAGTTCATTACATTCCAATTTCCTAACATGCTGACTCAAAGCAATGTGATAATGGAAGAAACAGAAAATAGTTTATCCCCCAAAAATGCCTGCTCAGGGTTACATTTTCTGTATTACATCTGACAAGTCATCACAAGTGGTGAGAATACACACCCATTTTTTCATTAGCCATTCAAAATTCCATTTATTATGGTCATTATGATCACATGTCAGAGGCTTCTCCTGATTTCTTTAAGGAGATCCACCTGATGACACCACCTCTTTGTAGTTTCACTGTTTCAGTGTCTATCATGGGAGATTCGAAAGCATTGAAAAGCAAACTTTCACTGGCCAGACAGTACAGTTAACCTCTGTAGGGAGCTATGCAATGACTGTAGCTAAGCAGTGGCTAGTCCAGTCTTTGCTGAGTTTTGCTGTCTATCCCAGGGTCTTCAAAGATAACAAGATAACAAAGATAACAATGCTGAGTAACAACTGCTAATGTGATGTGCTGTAAAGTAATGGTCTGAGAACTTCCCAATATGCCGTGAGATTTAATTAAGCAGCATTTATTTTCTCTGTCAACCAGACCATTTGTCCATAAAATGAGTGGCTATCTTGGTCCCCTGCTCTGACACTCTTTTTAAACCCTTTCAAGCTTGGACTCAATAGTGCTAAAACTATCACATCTCAGATATTTATGGAAAGAATCAAAAGGTGGCTTTCCCTTTTCCCTGCCCAGTTTTTTCCTTTGATTTTTTTTTAGAGGGTGTTATCTTTCAGGGTTGGAGAAAGTATATATTTCCGTAGACAATATAAGTGCCAAGAAGAAGTGAAAGTAAATTTTAAGAACAGCATTTCCTTTGTTGTTGAAGAGCACAATGACTAGTGACCTGGCTAATCTCTGAGACATAAATGCTGTCCTGTTATGGAACTTGCCTGCTTCCCAAATTGTCTGAATTAAATCAAATGTATCTTCTGTCACCTCCCATATTCTGCCCAATGATGCTGCCAAATACGTGCCATGAAAGCCTTTAGGCTGACAAAGAAATAGGAAAGCAGGACATCAAAGTGTGGTAGGTGAGGACAATCTTTGTTGTCACCTACCCAATGACAGAGTGTGGTCAGGGAAACTGAAAGCAAAACTTGGACAACATTGTGGAAGTGAAGACAAAGGTAGGTAGGGAAAGGCACAGAGGGATGCTGGTTTGTGAAAAAAAGGTACTTCTTGAGCCTTTCTCTCCACACCTTTGCCTAGAGCTCAGCTGATGCACCTAAGCAGACTAAGGATGTCACCAGCCAATACTGGGAGCTGCTGTGACTTTCTATAGATGGGGCCTATGCTGTGTAGCACTGACGTTGTACTGTTGTGAACTGCTGTAGGTGTTTTTGGAACATGATAGTACATAAAAATACTTGTCCCTGAGGAAATGTCAAAATGCATAAATTACATACATAATACATATATTATGTATGATATTAAATATCCACATTTTAACATCTTGTTTAAATGAACCTATAAATAATGATGTTACCATTAAGATGATGTTGGTAGCATTTTTGTTGGATGGATATTCTCTCGACCTTGATGGTACTGTAAGACCTATCTTGGTTGTATTTAGCATCTGTTGTTTGCACTGAGGGGCTGCCTCAGAGTTCACCCAGAAATATCAACTGGTGCCAGAAATAACAGACCAGTGGACCCCAAAGTGTTGCTTATGGGCACTATGGCACCTGCCACCACCTTTCCTGGCACTTGCCAATTGTTTGTAAAAAGTTAGTGGGTCCTGGTAGGGCTTTTGCCCAGCAAGGTTTCTGATTGGCTGTGCAGATTTTTTTTTAAATGTTGCTTTGGTAGCAGCTGCACAACAGCAAAAAGATCTTCACTGTGTGACTGAATAAACTGTGGCAGCCATTTTGTGGCTGTGCCTGAGTCAGAATTCCAAAAGTGGGCAGGGAAAGGCCCTGGGGGATACTGCTTTGTAGAAGCAGGTCTTTCATGAGCCTTTTTCTCCACACCTTTGTCTAGAGAGTAACTGTCCAAAGGGTTGAGATTGGCCAGTGCAACCCTGGTGCAGGTACCAGATGTGAGACTGATGAGCACCAGTATACCAGCAGTGCACCCCTCCCAACTGTGGAATATTTCCCATCTAGAGATCTTTGCTGGTCTTCTGGTGAAATCTAAGAACCTCATTCTTTTTTTGTGCATTGCAGTAAGGGGAAGACATGCTGTAAAGATTCGTAGAAGATGGTTTGGATGTTTTACTTCATTATTTATTACGTTATGTTTTCTGATGCTTTTACTATGCACCCTTTTTTACTTTGTATATTATGTTATTTGTCCTGCTTCTGTTATATATTTTATACTTTAATCTGCTGCCTTGCAGTAAGGCTGTAATGGTGATTGTAGAAGAAGAAGATATTAGATTTATATCCTGCCTTCCACTCCGAATCGCAGAGTCTAAGAGCAGCTAACAATCTCCTTTATCTTCCTCCCCCACAACAGACACCCTGTGAGGTGGGTGGGGCTGAGAGGGCGCTCAAAGCAGCTGCCCTTTCAAGGACAACTCCTACGAGAGCTATTCCAACAGGTGCAAGTGGAGGAGCGGGGAATCATACCCAGTTCTCCCAGATCAAACTAGCTCAGTATGTGACACTGTTATAATTTTGGGGATTAATTTATACACTGTTCTTGTTTTTGTATTTTATTCTGTTAATTGTAAATCACCCTGAGTCTGCCTTTTAGAATAGAAGGACAGGACCATAAATTTGTCAAATAAGTGAATACTCTGGGTCCATAAGATAAATGTAAAACCTAAATCAGCTAGAATTCGTATTTATAATCACCCTCTTCTGTATTCTAACTTGCATGGACCTAATTCACCTTGGCCCAAATCCAGAACTCTATATAACCATGTATAAATAAGATAATAAATGCAATGCAAAGAAAATTAAGCACAACTGAGTCCCAAACAGCTGATACAAGTGTGTGCCAAAATTTAATTGCTTTCCATGGGACAACAATATATCTGACTATTTGTTTGGGTTGTGTCTATGATCTCCTGTTTGTTATGACTAAAAAATTAAATAACATTATCATTTCTGATGGCAAAATGAAATGTGGCTTTAAAAAGTGATGAATATATTAACGGACTATAAAAAGGTAAAGGTAGTTCCCTGTGCAAGCACTAGTAGTTTCTGACTCTGGGGTGACGTTTTCATGGCAGACTTTTTATGGGGTGGTTTGCCATTGCCTTCCCCAGTCATCTGTACTTTCCCCCCAGCAAGCTGGGACCTCAGAAGGATGTAAGGCTGAGTCAGCCTCCAGCTGGCTATCTGAACCCAGCTTCTGCTGGGATCAAACTCAGGTTGTGAGCAGAGCTTAGGGCTGCAGTACTGCAGCTTTACCACTCTGCGCCATGGGGCTACAACTGGCTGCTTTATTTCTCACACAACCCTGAAAGGTGGGTTAAGCTGAGAGAGAGTGACTGACCCAAGGTCATCTAGCAAGCTTCCAGGCAGAGTAGAGGTATAAACTTGGTTTCCTAGTTCCTTGTCTGACACTGTAATCACTACACCACAGTGGCTGTTTGCTGAAATCAATGGGCTTTGATTACAGTAACTGAGTATATTTACGCAACAAATTCAGTAACAGTGTGCAAGAGTTAACATAGACTTCTATAGATGGGGAAAGTGGAGGTCCAGAGCAAGAATTTCAGACCAGAATTGAAACCCACTATCTTATTTCCATGCATCATGCAAAATCATTAAGTGGGAGGGGCTGGAATGAAAAATAATAATGCCCAAAGGACAAAAAATGAGAGACTTTTCTCAAAGTATCTATTTCTACTCCTTGAGCTCCCCGAAAAAGTTTAAAATGTGCTATTAAGCGGCCACACCTCATTTGCTTGTTCCTTCTCTTTGAAAAACTTGGTTTTCTGCTGACCAGTAAAAAAAGATTTGTGAACAATAAACTTCCAGAAGTCTTTCATAAATAGTTCTTATCTGTGTACAGGAATATACCCACTTGTTTGTGTTTGTTTGGAACCTCTTCTGGAAAATGAAAAGAACAATTACAAAGCAGGACCAGCAACACTGACAGCTGCCTAGAATGGCACGATAAAGAGAGCATCTGCCATGCCAAAGCCATTATATAGGTCCAAACTTTCCTGGTTAACCTCTCACACATACTGTTAATATGCTCCAGAAACCTTTGGGAAAAGTCCAGAGTAATCTGGGGGCACACTTCTTAAAGAGACATCTTTTCCTGGTCGTCCATGCATACAGGTGAGGGAAAATGTTTGTGCCATCCCTGCCAAGTTCTTCTCCAAATCTCCTATTCTTTCCTGCAAAGAACAATTCTTTTGTTACTATTCAAGTTGTATTTCCAAATTACATTTTGAATTCAGCTCAGCAGCACTTGCATTCACATTAAGGCAAAACAAATACCTCACAGCTGTTAATTTACTCAGAACATCATGTGCAAAAAATTTTGTTCACTGTTTGGCTTATTTCATGCTCTGGCTTGGATCAGACTATGGGAAATGTTTCCATATTCAGCAGCTCACTGTTTGACCCATTATTTGCATTGGTGATGAAGCATGTTTTAAAAGTGTTCTCTCTTCATTATACATGGACAGTTTTAGGTTGCTTTTCTGAAAGCTCACAGCTGCATTTTAAAAAATCCCCTTTCAAAGCAATGAGAAAAGAGAAGAGCATCTACTGACTTACTTGATAATTCCTTACTAATTTCTTATGCAATTCAAAGGGCATTTCATACATTATGCTCAGATAAAGTGAGTGCACTTTCTAGAACAAACTGCAAAACACCCACTCCAGTATACTTTCTTGAGTGTAACTGACTCTTCAAGGTTCAGAAGGCAGGAGTACACTAACAAGCACACAGATTCCTTCTCTGATTACAAAAGGGATCACTCCACTCTTTAAAGCTATTTCAATTTCAACTGGACAGGGAATCTCTTATCTAACTAGGAGATCTATCCATTTTCCTGACATCAATGAAGTTTTCACAGATCCACTCACTCCTCCTTGCCAACCTTCCCAGTCCTCAGTCAGTATGAAACTGTCTTCAGTCAGAGCTAAACTCTCTTCTGTCAGAGTTCTACTTTCCACTGTCAGGGCTAAACTCAGACTGAGTTCTCTTCAGCAGTCAGTTCCCAAGTCTTTCTGCTCAACTGATACTAACCAATCAGATTTCTTCGAGCAGCCTGTCACAAGACTCTCTGGCTTTGTTAAGCATTAACCCTTGACCACCCATTACATGTTCATACAGCACTCATGAGCTTTTAAAGTGCAATCTGTCACAGGAACTTTCTCACCTCTTCTACTTTTCTGCAGCACCCACTTGGGTGCCACTCAAAAAGCTGCTCTTGAGCTTCAGAAAACTCTTGGGGATTGTTACAGTTGCAGTCCAGGGGGCTGTCTACAGCTCAAGGGGAAAACTTACTGATCATGTATGAGCAGATGTGCATTCCATGCTCTTTGTACACAGTCTTTGGACCCAATCCACTATATGCTCTTTATATTTTGTCACTTTATCAGCTTTTGTTCTGAAATGTTTTTACTTTCCAAATACTGTTATTTTTAAATATCCTTATTTTTGCCAATTTTATTTTTTAAAAATTGATTATGGCCTGCTTATTGATTTTATTCTTGTACACCAATTCGAGAGTCTCACTGCTAGGGCACACTCTGTAAGTGCCTTAAAGAAATAACTCACATTTAATGCACATTTAATGAATTTTTTTGTGTAGTTGTTATTTTGTGCTCCTGTCTTCGAAACATGGTTCCAGTGGCTCCTGACTTACTGCAGTCTAGGTGTATATCTGAGAATGCTTGTATAAAGTGCAAAGTTTTTAAGGAGACTTGTGAGAAGAATAAATTCACTTCCCTCTAGGGTAGCTGCCTGCAGAGTAGCAGCAAGCTTAAATTCTTTATTCTTAAAAATTCAGGAATACAGTCACCTTACCTAAACAGATAGAATGTTTAGGGGTTTTATGAAAGTACCAAAATCAGCCAGCCTGCAGCTCAAAGGACATAAAAGGGAAAAATATTATTCCTCTCTGCTATAGACATAAGCAGTTTCCTGAGAGTTTCGGCTTCATTTTTTTTCTTCCATGGGTAGACATTTTGTTTCTGAATCTATATATTTTCTGGCTAGTTACATACTGTATTGAATAGATCAAGACGGAATAGTCTTGTATATAGAGAAAAGGCATTTGGGTAATCTAAGCAAAGAAAAGAACTACATCTGTGAAGGTAAACATAATTACTTGGGTGTTATGCAGTCTGCCTTTTCTTTGCAGGTGTCTGCAAAGATCTGGGCAAGGGTATCAGAGATATTATTGCAAAACAAACCAAAGTCCTTATTTAAATTTCACACCTGTCATTCAGGTTAATGTTCTTATTCAGTATTTTTTTTTTGCTTGTGTATGTGGTATGCAGAAGCTTTAGTTTTGATGATGGGAAACACCTGATGGGATGCTTTGGCCTGTATTCTTTCTCCCATATGACTAGCCTGGGAACCAACACAAATACACAGCCCTTTCCCACAGGGTCAAGACTAATCATGAAGAGGTCTTATTGGATAGAACAGTGTTTTCCATTTGCAGGGTCGTGACCCGGTACCAGGCCACAGAAGCCTCACTACCGGGTCACAAGAAAAGCCAAAGCTAGCCCCGCCTCCAGCAAAGCTAGCCCCGCCCCATCTCTGTGCTGTGCAGAGAGGAGCTGGGCTGGCATCTACTGGCATTTTAGACCCATGAAATGTTCTTCAAGGTATGAGCGTTTATGTGCCTTGCAGTATGTTCTTTTGGGGAGATTTCCCCGGGAGGCCTGGGCGGCAAACAAGGGTGTGTGTGTTTTTTCAGCCAGGAGGGGCGGAGAGTGGGCATTCCAGTAGCTTATTATTTTTTTTACCAAACGACCCCTGGGCAGAATTTTTTTTTTACCCCACTCCCCTTCCTTCCTTCCTTCCTTCCTTCCTTCCTTCCTTCCTTCCTTCTTCCTTCCTTCCTTCCTTCCTTCCTTCCTTCCTTCCTTCCTTCCTTCCTTCCTTCCTTCCTTCCTTCCTTCCTTCCTTTCTTCCTTTCTTCTTTCTTTCTTTCTTTCTTTCTTTCTTTCTTTCTTTCTTTCTTTCTTTCTTTCTTTCTTTCTTTCTTTCCCTGCAAGTGATGCTTTCTCTGTATTCTTGGTGCTGGGAGCGGGGGGGAAGCAACAGTGGGAGGGCTTCTAGTGCCCTGGCCCCACTGGTGGACATTCTGGTCCTTTTGGGCATTGTATGAGGGAATTTTGGATTGGATAGTCCACTGGCCTGATCCAACATGGCTCCTCTTATATTCTTCCTTTCCTTTCTTTCTTTCTTTCTTTCTTTCTTTCTTTCTTTCTTTCTTTCTTTCTTTCTTTCTTTCTTTCTTTCTTTCTTTCTTTCTTTCTTTCTTCCTTCCTTCCTTCCTTCCTTCCTTCCTTCCATTTTTACTGGATGAAACTTTTCTGTACTGTTGTTGCAGACATAGAAGCTCTGCCAATGAAAAGTTGGCACCCCCAGTTGTAGCCAGGCGACCTTCTATGAGGTTTCTGTGTGAGTGAGTGAGAGTAAGGGGTGTGGGGCAGAAAGAGATTATTGGAGATTACTGCGGTATATCTCAATAGCACTGGAAGAGATGGCACTATGAACTTGGCACCATTTTACTGGTCCTGCTTTTAACAGCTGTCTGACACCAAAATTAAACTCCTCCTGTAGTTATTAAAAAGGATGAAAATAGTTCACTGGCTAAGTATCTGCACAACAGGTTGCTTTTAAAGGCATGGGAAGCATAGCCAGTAAAAAGCTGCAAGCCCCTCATAAATATCCTTTTTGGGATAATTGCAGAAAAACTTGTATGAACTTCATATAACTTGAAATTAATTCATTAATTGCAATTCAATTTTTTTTTATTTTAAATTCAATTCTCTGCTACCTTTCACAGCAATTTCCTCATGTTTTGACCAAAGAAAAGTATGAAAAATAGCTGTCGAAAGATTTTCTTGAAATCAAGCAAGCATGGTTGTAGCTTGAGGCAGGGTTCCAGTAGCAGCAGCTGAAGGAAGGGCCTACTAAATGTGTCAGCATATTTTGAGGTAGAGTAGGGTTGCCAAGTCCAATTCAAGAAATATCTGGTGACTTTGGGGGTGGAGCCAGGAGACTTTAGGGGTGGAGCCAAGATCAAGGCTGTGACAAGCATAATTGAACTCCAAAGGGAGTTCTGGCCATCACATTTAAAGGGATGGCACACCTTTTCAATGTCTTCCTTCCATAGGAAATAATGAAGGATAGGGGCACCTTCTTTTGGGGCTTATAGAATTGGACCCCCTGGTCCAATCTTTTTGAAACTTGGGGGGTATTTTGGGGAGAGGCACTAGATGCTATACTAAAAATTTGGTGCCTCTACCCCAAAAAACAGCCCCCCCAGAGCCCCAGATACCCACGGATCAATTCTCCATGATTTTCTATGGGAATAAATCTCCATAGGGAATAATAGAGTTCCCAGAAGACATTTCCTTGCCCTCCCCCCCACTTTCTGACGACCCTGAAGCAGGGGGAGGGCCTCCAAACTGGGGGATCCCCTGCCCCCACCTGGAGATTGGCAACCCTAAGGTAGAGCAGCTGCCAGGGCCCAGTGTGTGTGGTGCACAGTGCTGGCATTCCTGATGGCAATGGCAACAGCACTCCCAATTGCATAACACTGGCCAGTGCTGTTGAGGAAGGGATGTGTAATGCCATTGAACATGGGCATTAGGAGTGATTGCAAACTGGAGAAGAATATACAAACAGTTGTGTGCATGCAGGTGTGGGGATGAAAAGAGAGGACCGCCCACTTTCCACCCCCATTTTGGCTCAGCATGAGTTTCAGAGAGATTTTTCTGAAAATGAATTTACTTCTAAAGAAGAGGCAGGTTTGGGGGAGTGCCCTGGAATTGACATCATAGGAAAAGGTGGAGTTTTGGTTCAGTGTGCCCTGGAAGTGATGTCACTTGGTCCTTGACACCACAGGAAATGACATAATTTCTGTCTCCCGGCTCCACTCCCAAATTCTCCTGGCTGCACCCCAAAATTTTAGTGGGCCACAAAGGAGAAGTGTAAAAATAACAGGGCCACGGGAAAGAAAAGTTTGGGAAACCCTGGGATAGGACATTTCAGAATGTTTACAATTTTCCTTCCTCCAGTTGCCATTTTGAAGTCCAGTTTAGAAAAGCCAGGGAACAGCACATCAAC
This sequence comes from Heteronotia binoei, assembly GCF_032191835.1. Lineage (NCBI taxonomy): Eukaryota > Metazoa > Chordata > Lepidosauria > Squamata > Gekkonidae > Heteronotia > Heteronotia binoei. The sequence goes on along the minus strand of NC_083232.1, from coordinate 36,610,414 downwards.
TAAGCAACAGCACAATGCTATCTAATTCTGAGGTTGAAGCCAAGTTGTGTTGTGCTATAATTTTGTCAATTATAATGCCAAAAACTTGAAATCAATTTCAGCCATCAGGAGGAAAGGCAATTTCTCACTGGAAGTTCTTTTGCAATAAAATAGCTACTTTGATGTCACCCATTGAATGTCCTGGAAAGTTGAAGTATTCTCCTACAGGTTTTTCTTGATGTTGGTTTTGTCTTGTCCATTTACCCTTTGGGATAGGGTTTAACCTGTTTACCCTATGTAGGGAACAGAAGGGCATTGTTGACATTTAATGGCATATACAATGTTAGAAAATGAGTGAGTGAATGAGACTGAGATGGTGTAGATGCTGTTAGGTCCAGTGATTGCATTGTCTGGGTGTATGTGGCAGCAAACCTGGCATCTGGGTTTATTGCAAGCTCTGGTACCAGTAGCTGTTTTATTGCAAAGGAACTTACTTCAAGAACAGACTGAAAAGACAAACTGCTGAACTACAAGTTATTATAACACTCGGAACAATTATCACCCCACCTATTTAACAAGTATTACATTCGTGAATATCTCCCCCCCCCACACACACACACAGTGACCCCTGCTCAAAGCCCAGAAGATGGCAACCCCCCCAACCCCCCTCCCCCCAAAAAAACCCCTCTCCAGCATCCCTGGCAAAAATGGCCTAGAGAAAAATTACTGCCTGACCCCAAAGTGGAGAACAGCATTTCCTTGGGTGTGTAAGAGGGGACCATGAGAACTAAGCAGAGATCCCAACCCTTCCTGACCTCCTCCTTATGATCTGCCTAAGTTCACAGTAGAATGTAGAATGTAATGTCATTTAGTAGAATGTAATGTGTTTTGGAATAGTAGATTGGAAGGTATTTCTCTGGTTTAGTTAAAGAGGAAACATAACACTGCACAAACAGTCACCCCATTTTAAAGAAAAGGATGCTGTTAGTTACCTGCATACTTGAGAAAAGACAGATAGCACATAACAGGATCTCAGTTAATTACTTGCAGCATTCCACGATTAAGAAGGGTACGTTTACACATAATCCTCCAATTTTGATATATTTATTTGTTTTACAATATTTCCCTTCAAACAAATGATGACCAAAGAAAATAAGCTTGTTATTTCTGTTTGGTCCTTGCACATTTTAAACATATTTATAATGTTGTATACTAATTTGCTGCTCACCCTTTACCTATTTGTATGGACTGGTAACTTCTTTTTCAATGTATCTTAAGAAGTGTGTGTGCTCACAAAAGCTTATACCTTGAATAAAATTTTTGTTGGTCTTAAAGGTGCCACTGGACTCAAACTTTGTTCTGCTGCTTCAGACCAACACAGTGACCCATCTGAATATATCTTCATTTTTGAAATGAATTTCTTCCTGGAGCATTTCATTTTCAGCAGTTACCTAGCTGTAATTAATGTAATTGGATCCCCATGCCGTATAGTTAGGAAACAATGTGAAAAAGCATTCCTCTTACACTGCTTGTCATGTCTCCTCTGTGCATTGTTCATTAACTCCCCGGACCAACATCACAGAGTGCAGTGCTGGACCTGCCAATTTGCATCAAATCAATTATGACAATAGGGCACGTTTTAGTTGGCAGAAAGCAGATGACTAGCATTGGGCAGCTATGCCTACTGGATAATGGCTTTGGCACACAACCAGTGACTGCCAATCCAAAAATGTTCACGCTGCTGGTGAGGATTATGGAGAGAATCCTTGTTGAGTTGCAGCTTGATAATAAGGGCAGCTTATTTTACACTGATTATTTATGCCTCCATATGCTGAGAATGTAGGAAATCTTTTGTGCTGTGTAGCATGAAATCTATAATTCTTCTATAAAATGCATGCACATATATCAAGAAAAGAGAGATGTTCTTTGCTTATTTATGACTTATCATAGTGACATTAACATTTTCCAGAAAGCTTCTCTTCCCATCACCTTATGCATCTGTTTACATAGTTTCTCTCTTGATACCAAGGAGTGCTGAGAAATGAATACCAGCACTGAATGTTGAATGAACATATAAAATAAATAGCAGGCTTATTTATATTCATTCTTAAAGTACAGATACAGCTGCATTTTTATGCTAGATGTTTGATTTATAGTAAAATTGTCCATATTTTAATATTTTGTCTAGAAATAGTAATACGTAATAAGTTTAATGACATGATCCTCACAAGGACTTTAAAGTAGATATTCCTACTCTTCTATCGTTATCCAGCCTTCAGAGCCCCTTATAAATTGTAATTAAGATGTGGTTAAAAAAAATTAAGGAGAACTTATTACCAGATGGCACAAACTGCACTATTGAGTGTGAGTGCTAATTAGAGGAGCTGTTTGAATACACATAAATCATTGTATGAAGAAGAGATGTCAAAGAATCTGAAAGTTTGCCATTCATTCCCTTTGAAAGTAATCCACAAACTGGGGTGGGGGCACTGTTGTATTTCCATGGATTCCTGGATCCTGATCTGGGTAGGAATTGTATGCAAAGGTTGATTTCCTGATCAGAACAATAATTTTATATTTGGGCAATTCAGGTCTCTTGCTTCAAGTTTGGTGGGGCTTATCTCACCAGATAGTTCTCCCACAGTTGCTGTCATGCAATGAACAGCTTGCAAAGGACCTGGTGACACTTGAGGAAGTATGGAGCGAAGCCTTGACTGGCTGAATAATATGGTCTATAGCAGGGCTTTTTTTTTTAGCAGGAACGCACAAGGACACAGTTCCGGCTGGCTTGGTGTCAGGGGGTGTGGCCTAATATGCAAATAAGTTCATTCTGGGCTTTTTCTACAAAAAACCTCATGTGAAACATTGGTGATGTTAGAGGGTGTGCCCTAATATGCAAATGAGTTCCTGCTGGGCTTTTGCTACCAAAAAAGTCCTGGTCTATAGACATTAAGAAGGACAGATGGGGGATGTTGTACAGCTTTGCACTTTCTTTTGTATTTGCTAACAACAACAGTTTGAAGATATGATACTGTTTCTTGGGTAATTGTTGTAGTGACCTGAGCTGGTTATATTTTAAACATTGTCTCAGATACTTATTAATCTTTAGGTCTTAATGAGTCTGTATCTAATAGAACAAGAAATAATGGAACCCTCTGGGAACAGCAATAATGGGAATAGCTTCCGAGAACTACAGGTATGTCTACGGTGGGACTCTACGTTATGATAGTCAAGATCTCCAAAGGCTGATCTCCAAAGACAGATAGGATGTATCATGTGGAGGAAGATTTTGACTGGCTGACTACCAAATACTGTTTCAAAATAACAAGGAAAGACAGTCCATAACATGGTTATTTCAAATGAACCTCATATTGTATTTAATGCAGGATATGTAACATGAATGAGTTGCTGACTGCTTACCAAAGAGTATAGATGGCTTTTGACCTCTCATTGATTGATATGGGAAAAAATATTATGCTTAGATAGAACTCTGTTAAACGTAATTAGAATTGATCTGAGTTAGATGTTCATTTCAAAGAGAAAAAAAATCTGAGAAATGGATGTGACATTTTTGTTGCTATATACTTCCCCCCAACCTTGGTAGGGTTTAAAGTATTATTAAAATAGGTTTGCACTTGGGCTCTGAAGTCTCATCTTCTAACACAAGTTAGAAACTGAGGTGTTATTTATAAATCGTGGTGGGTTTTTATTATTAACAACGTGATTGGCAAGTATTTGTAGACCCAGTAATGGCGGAGGGGCGTGTTTGCGCACATACTCACAGACAAATCTCTATGCTTTGTTTTCAGAGTTGATATTGTGATTTGAGCTGTTACCAGAACAAAATTTTTTTAATCATGTGTGTGTTTGTTTTTTGAGATCCCTGTAATCAACTGAATGTGGAGGAGGGAAAAACACAATGGTTTTGAAAGCACACACTCCCTTTGCTTTACTGATGGCCACATTAATTATAGTGGGGAGGGACGGTGGCTCAGTGGTAGAGCATCTGCTTGGTAAGCAGAAGGTCCCAGGTTCAATCCCCAGCATCTATGACTAAAAAGGGTCCAGGCAAATAGACGTAAAAAACCTTAGCTTGAGACCCTGGAGAGCCACTGCCAGTCTGAGTAGACAATACTGACTTCGATGGACCAAGGGTCTGATTCAGTATAAGGCAGCTTCATATGTACATAGTGGGCATTATTTTAGAAGAAACATTTGCTACCAGTAGATCCAAATAGACAGCTGTGTTGGTCTGAAGTAGTAGAACAAAATAGGACTCAATTGCACCTTTAAGACCAACTTAGTTTTATTCAGAATGTAAGCTTTCATGTGCATGCACACTTCTTCAGACGAGGAATGAGGTACAGTAAACAGAACCACATATAGCTGGTGGAGTTTGGAATACCAAGTGGTACAAAGTTAAAAACCAATAGCAGAATAGTTAAATTAACAAATTCAGAAAACATTTGATCTGGGTTGAATTAGCATGGGAAACCATAAAACAGTAACATGTGAGAATGCTTGTTAATTATTCTATTGCTAATAAACCTGGGTCAAAAAGAAGGCATTTCTTTCTCAGAAGTTTTTGCTACCAAGTGAGAGAAATAGGGAATGCCAAATCTAAGATGGGAACTGCTTTATTAAAAGTTTCTGTATTTATTTCAATAATCTAAGTCAGGGGTCCCCAACAAGGTGCCTGGGGTGCCCTGGCATCTGCTGACTCCTTTCCTGATGCCCTCCAATTGTTTTTAAAAAGTGGGCAGAGCCAGATGGGATTTTTGGCTTGTGATTGGCAGATTTCTAAAAACATTGCTTTGGCAACAGCTGCCACCACACCACAAGGATCTTCACTGTGTGACAGAAAGTAAGCTGTAGCAGTGATTTTGTGGTTGGCTTCACCTCCTGTAACAGTCATTTTCAGGCAGACATTTTGTGGTTGCACCCACCACACTATGCCAGAATCCCAAAGATGCTCATAGACTCAAAAAAGGTCAGGGGCCCCTGATCTAAGTAGTTAATGGTCAGGTAGGCTAATCCTGTATCCACATAATATTGGGCTAGGATATAGATTGGTGTTGCTAGGTTGCTAGCTATGGATTGGGAAATTCCTGGAGATTTGGGGATGGAGCCTGTGGAAGGTGAGGTTTGGGTAGGAGAGGGACCTCAGTGTGGTATAATGCCAGAGATTCCATCCTCTAAAGCAGTCATTTCCCTCCAAAGGAACTGACACCCCCCCCCCCGAGGAACTGATTCCTGTGGTCAGGAAATCAGTTGTAATTCTGAAAGATCTCCTGGCTCCACCTGGAAGTTGGCAACCCCAAGTGTAACATATTTGCACTACTGTATACTTCCAGCAATCAACTCAACAGCACAGCAGCTTCAGTAGCAAAAGTGAATATAACCGTAGCAACTGATACCTCCGTGGAAACCCAGATATGCTCAAGCACCCATCACAGTTCAACTCATGCCATGGATGAACCTAGGAGCTGAATGTTCACTGGGTTGTGCAGCTGGTAGGTGGGCAGTTCAAACATGCCTAGTTGTGAATTGTGGTGCTTGTGCAGAAATGCTAACTTGCAGTCCCAGTGTTGCACATTCCTGATCACAGGGCACATGGAACCTGATAAAAAGTCAGTTATCCTATGTCCCCTTCTCCTATGGAAAATGGGGTAGGAGTGAGGGCAGAAGCTTCTCCTTCCCTCTCATAACTCTCTGAGCCACATTGAGTGGCAGAGCAGTTTTTAAGGTGAGTTTCTCCAATGTTTGTGTGATCATGTGCCATGTTGTGTCACATATCATACACAGTTGGTCCCTCATTGAGACTCAAGATATATTAAAAAACAATACAATAAGGATGGGATATACATGTTAGCCACTAAAGCAGACATCTACTAGAGGAGCCAGTTCTGGTCATTGTTAGAGCATGGGTATAATATGATTTGTTAAAAGGGCTTTTAGCATAGAGTATCCTATCAATCAGAAGCCTTCTTGGTGGTTAGTACATCTAGGACATCCCCATCCACTTCTCACCCTCAGAGGCAAGATTATCCCTCTGTTTTTCTTTCCCTTTTGTGACTGAGCCACCTTAATTGTCTGTTTTCTTATTTTCTGAAGAATTCTGGCTATCCCACCCTGTGTCAGTATGATATTTTGGCTGTTTGTTGATCTGAGGTGTTATTTATAATGAGCTCCTTGTGACCAACCTGCATTTGAGGGAATAACGGGAGTGTCTTCCCTTCTTTCCAGCCCTCTTGAGAAAGGTAAGAGAAAAAGAGGAGCAATAGAATGAAAGACAATTTTCCAGAGTAAGTCAGCCCCCTCCCAGCCGAGTGGCATCGCCGCTTCAGGTTGGGGGCCGGATTTTGCCCTCCCGGAAGGAGGGAGGGATGACTCAGCTCCCCGACATACGGGGAGCTGACGGGGCGTGGTGTCGGGGCTATAAAGCCCTGGCCCTGCCCCAACCAACACAGTTCTTCTTGGCTCTCGGCCCACCCGCCCGCCCTATGCAGTACAGGTTTTTACCGGTTACCTTATTAGGGGCCAGGTAGGAATTTTTTTCATTTTCACTGGATTGGCATAAATGGATCTGTTTTTCACCTACCTTGTACTGCTGGTTAGTGTAGAGCTTGGGGAGGAGTTGTTAGTTCAGTCGCTTGGCAGGATGAGGTATTGGCTATAGTATTTTAGGGGAGCACCTATGGCTCTGCATTAGCGGGTGCTGGTGGTCTGTATGAACAGATGGGCTTTACGGCTCAATGCGGGGAGTGCAGATCACAACAAAGCCTCACCTTCCAGTGGGTTGGATGCCGGCCTAAGTGGAGGTGGAGTTTGGGCCTGGCTGCTCAGCACCAGCTAGATGATATTGGGCTTGTGCTGGGGGCAGGATGGCTCGCCCTCCCAGGACAAGGTGGGGTCCTGGGTTTGACCCCAGGGCTTGTCCTGTTACGCCTAGACCTCTTGCCATTCCTGCTCATTCAAGTTATGTTAATAAAGCGGCCTGGTTTTCAAACAACACTGTCAGCCTCTTCATTCTGACTGGGGGGGGGGGCAATAATAGTTAGTGCACATGTTATTGGAATTAGTGCTCAAACAAGGAAGGTAACGCTATGGAAGATCAGGTGGTAAAACAGCTAAGAGATATGCAAGCATAACTGAAGAAAATGCAAATAGCCTTAGAATCCTTTAGGGAAACATGGTCAACAAGAGCTGCTGAAGAAGCACTGCTTCTCACATGGAATTCACCAGGTGCTTCATCTCTAAGAGACAGCAGACTTTGTTACAATTGTGGAAAGGATAGGTACCTGACCTCTCAATGCCATAATGCTAGGAATTTGGAGGAAGTGACCAGGAAGTTCATCAGAAATCAGAAACTTTCAAAAGAGGATTTATTAAGAAGCCAGTTGGATCATTTCCTCATCTAGCTATCAAGAAAACCACATTATCTCCTCAGAGGAGTACAGCACATTCATTCACTGCTGAAATCCCATGAGCATTGGTTGATCTTGCGATTGACTTACTTGTTTAAGGGACAGTCTTGCCAAACTCTGTTAGGTAGCCGCTCATAGGTGAATATTCTTCGTAGTTATTTTGTCATCATCATCTTGTCTCTAGACTGGCTCATCTTATAGGGAACAGGGGGAAAAGATTATTCCTATGATGACTTTAATAATAATAATAATAATACTTTTTATTTGTATCCTGCCCTCCCTGCCAGGGCAGGCTCAGGGCGGTTAGGGCAGGCTCAGGGCAGCTGAGTGTCCCATTGAGTTCCTGCAAGATGTATTTGGTTTTGAGCATTGTATTGATATGCTGGTACTTGTATGTCCTGAACCATCAGCCATAATCAGTCACCAGATCTTCTTCGTGGTCTCTGTGCATCACACTGATGGGATTAAGGCGCCTGCGCCGATCACGATCGGTAACTTCAAAAGCTGCGGATTTCCGCGCCCCAGGCCCGGTGCGCATGCGCACAGCCCCCACTGCGCATGCTCACCGAGCCCGGAGCGGACATCCCGCCAGTTCTCTTCTGACCGCCGCTCGGATCAGTCGATCTTTTCGCTACGGTCGGTATTTTCTCCTATATCTATACGTAGACTGTGGATTTCCAGAAGTTTTTTCTTATTTTCTTTCTTATTTTAGTTTATTATTTTCGTTTTAAGAGGAGGAAACGAAATTGGGATTCTCCTCTCCAGTTCCCGTTTTTTCCTCGCCTTCCCCCCCCCCCCTCATCCTTTCCCGCCACGCATGGAAAGGCGCTGGGGATTTTTCCGGAGGTGCACGAGGTGTGGCAGCAAGATAGCCCCTCCAGACGGACACTCCCTCTGCCTGCTCTGCCTTGGGGAGTCCCATATTCCTGACTCTTGCATACATTGCTCGAGATTTTCAAAGCAAACCAGAAAAAATCGCGCAGCCCGGCTGGCCGCCGCATTAATGGAGAGGGCACTTTCACCGAAGAAGATGTCGACCGCTTCAAAACCGTCGACATCCGAGTCGGTCGGTACCGACAGGGCCCTTACCGACGCCGATCGCCCCAGCAAGAAAGCGGGCTCGGCACCGAAGTCGGACTCCTCTACGCCCGCAAAACGGCCTAGAGAGGAGAAGGTCGCCCACACCGAAACAAAGAAAAAGAAGGCAGACAAACCCAAACCCAGTGGGCATTCTGCTTCTTCCGCCCCGACATCGCCATCAGCACAGGCGATCGGGAAGGTTCCACCGCTTAGGCTATTCGCCTCGCCTAGCCATCGTCACAGCTCACCGACACTCTCAGCCATGTCGACGCAGATAGCGATTTCATCGGACTCCGACATCGAACTCGCCCAACGCTCGGGAACGGAACAGAGTCCTACGGACGAGCACCGCCCTCGAACCCCATCCCCGCAACCTAAGAGAGATGACCGTGTTACTCCCCCAAGGGGTCGGTCGCGGAGCCCACGCAGACCTCTCACCCCCCGCCATCGCTCCCGAAGCAGACGTCGGGACCGATCACATAGCCGCTCCAGGAGCCCTAGACGTCGGCACCGATCACGTGAGTCGACCAAGGCCAGATCGCCGGTCGATCGTTCACCGAGATCGAAGCCCAGAGACATTTCACCACCCCGGAAACCACCACCCCCGATACCATGGGACCAGAGACAGTGGCAATACTTATATGGCTCTTACCAGATGCCTTCAGTTTTTCCTTGGTTGCCCCCCAGACAAATAGACTGGGACCAGCAATCTGAGGCGTCAGTGAGATCCAGAACCTCCTATCATACACCGAGGCATGCATCATCGGCGTCACTGGCAAAACCCCCGAGCATCGAAAAGCCCCCAAAGCAAAGCTCTCCTCGACCCCGAGGACAGGAAAAGGTGACACCAGAACCGGATAAGACCCCAGAACCCCATCCTAGGTCAGAGCACTCGGAATCGCCAGACGATTCGAAGTCAGGGGAGGAGTCTGCCTCAGAAGAACAAGGCACCCCTTCCTCCCCGGAGGAACCATCACCTCCGGAGAAGGTCGGGGAAGAACAACCTATATCCCCATCTGAAGATCTTAAATCTTATGGGGATCTTATCAAACGCATGGCCCAGACACTGGCCCTGACTACTGTTCAGCCTCAACCGGTAGTCACTGACAATGTGTTCGATGTAGTGCAACTCGACACCTCCACGGCAGTGGCACTCCCTCTAACGTCTGTCATGCTACACACGGCCAAATCCGCATGGGACAAACCTGCGTCGACACCAATATCGTCACGCAGGCTTGACCACATGTATAGAATTCAGGAATCGACTGCTGAATTTCTATTTAACCACCCTAAGCCGAACTCGGTGGTGGTCGCCTCCTCTTCCAAAGCTAGGAAGACCCATTCGACCCCCCCTGACAGGGAGGGCAAGAAGCTGGACAACCTGGGTAGGCGGTTTTATACAGCGGGTTCACTAGGCGTGAAAATGGCGAACTACACAGCATGCATGGGGCGCTACCAATATGCGTTATGGGACCAACTCTCCTCCATTTTACCTACTCTCCCAGAACAAGCAAAGACAGCAGTCAGGAAACTGCAAAAAGAGGGAATCTTACTGGCGAAACAACAAATCAGTTCCGCAAAACACGTCGGCGATATAGGGGCAAAGACCATCTCCTCGGCCGTGACACTCAGAAGGCATTCGTGGCTAAGGTCAACGGCCCTCCAACCGGATACTCAATCATATATAGAGGATTTGCCATTCGATGGTAGCGGTCTGTTCAGTGCAAACACCGACACCGCATTACAAGAATTAGATAAAAGCATTAAAACATCAAGAAACCTAGGGGTATCCACCTCATCGAAAACACAGACCAAACGACCTTGGTCAAAGACTTGGAACAAGAAACCGTTCTCAAAGCAGCAAGGGGACCAGCAGTGGAGACCAAAAAGTTCGGGCTCTTTCTCCAAGCCTCAGTATGGTGCAAAGACGAAATACTCACCAACTTCTACGCAGACCCCTCGCCAAAAGGGAAATAGGCAGCCCAAACAGAGCCTTTGACTGCCTCCCCCTGTGTTTTTCCCTATCCCCATCCCCTGGGAACCAGACAAGACTCTACCCTTTCTTCCCAGCTTGGACCAAGATTACTACCGACAAATGGGTCCTATCTGTTATTCTACTGGGCTACCAAATAGAGTTTCAACAACAACCCACTGTCCCTACGGTCGTCTACACCACACACTCTCCAATACTAAAAGAAGAAGTACAAGCTCTTCTACACAAGAATGCAATAGAGGCAGTCCCACAGTATCAGGAAAGACAGGGATTCTACTCCCGATATTTTATAATCCCCAAGCGGGATGGTGGCCTCCGGCCTATCATGGACCTGAGAGCTCTCAATATTTTCATCACTCATCACAGGTTCAGGATGACCTCACTGCAGAACATTCTACCTCTGCTCAACCAGGGAGACTGGATGGCCACGTTAGACCTGCAGGACGCATACTTCCATATAAGTATCCACCCAGACCATCGGAAGTTCCTCAGGTTTACCATCGGGAAATCCCATTTCCAATACCGGGCGTTGCCATTCGGACTTTCAACGGCCCCAAGGGTCTTTACGAAGACCATGGCAGTAGTGGCAGCACATCTGAGACTGCAAGGGATAGTGATATTTCCCTATATAGACGATTGGCTCCTGGTGGCAAACTCCAAGGACCGTCTACTACACCACATCCAGATAACCTTAACCCTTCTACAAGAACTGGGGTTACAGGTCAACAACAAAAAGTCACATCTCCAACCATGCCAAAGGATACAATTCATAGGAGCGATCCTAGATACAAGGAAATGCAAGGCGTTTCTCCCACCAAGCAGAGCAAACGACATAGTCTCGCTTGTGTCAGAATTCTTCCACAACCCAACGGTGAGAGCGAGACAGATACAGCGCCTTTTAGGGCTGATGGCCGCAACCACAGCAGTCATCACGTTTGCCAGGTTCCACATGCGGATGCTCCAATTATGGTTCATCAATGCATTCAACTGCCTGAGGGACCCCCCGTCACGCAGGATGCGTGTTCCAGAACCAGTCCTTTTCTCTCTAACGTGGTGGCACCAGAGACAACATCTAACGGAGGGTGCCCCATTTCACAAGAGGGCCCCTTCCCTGACGATAACCACAGATGCATCCCTATGGGGCTGGGGAGCACATCTGAACGGCATGTGCGTTGGGGACAGGTGGCCTCCATGCCACCTAGAATTTCACATAAACTTTTTAGAGCTGTTGGCAATCCATCACGCCATCATCTCATTCCGGAAACTACTCACCAACAGATCGGTGGCAATTCTTACAGACAATACGACAGCCCTAGCATACATAAACAGGCAAGGGGGCACAGTGTCCCGGAAGCTTTGCCTGCTAGCTTTACGCATTTGGGAGATATGCAGAGAAACACGGACAACCCTAACTGCAGCACATCTCCCGGGCACTCTCAACTCTTGTGCGGACTCTCTAAGCAGAGGAGGTGCCGTACTCCACGAATGGGAAATGAACTGGCAATTCCTTCAACCAGTTTTTCAGAAGTGGGGAACACCGGAAATAGACGTGTTTGCGACTCGCAGAAATTCAAAGTGCAGGAAATTCTGCTGCAGGGGGGGAGCCGACCCGAGATCGCTGGGAGACGGCCTGATATTTCCATGGAAGGGACAGCACGTTTACCTGTTCCCTCCCATCCCGCTCATAACCAAGGTGATCCACAAGATTCACAGCGAAAGGCCACGGGGAATCCTAGTCACCCCTTGGTGGCCGAGACAACATTGGTTTGCCCCAATCCTGAGCATATCCGAAGGGGTCTACCATCAGTTCCCACCAGCCGCAGACCTACTAGTATCGCATCAGGGAAGGGTGACTCATCACGATGCACCGCACCTGAAATTGACGGCGTGGCGGCTATAACTGCCCCATTATCAGCCAGGGCACAAGAAGTTATTCTGAACTGCAGAAAACTATCCACTCGGAAGTCCTATGACTACAAGTGGTCTAAGTTTGTGGAGTTTGCTTCATCAGAGGGAGCAGACCCCGCCACAGCGGGCCTTTCCACGGTGTTGGACTTCATCCTCGCCCTAATCGACAGGGGACTAGCAGTATCATCAGCAAGAGTGTACTTGGCTGCCATATCAGCTAATCACGTGAACATTGAAGGCCACTCGGTGTTCTCACACCCAGACTCTAAGAAATTCCTTCGTGGCCTTGCCAGACTGTACCCTGTAGTAAGGGTTCCAGCCCCCGCATGGGACCTCCCTGGAGTCCTACACGCCTTATCGGGGAAACCATTTGAACCCATGGCGACATGTCCTCTGCAGTTGCTAACGTGGAAGACGGCTTTCCTCTTAGCCATTACGTCGGCCAGGAGAGTAGGTGAACTGGCCGCTCTCCGATGTGACAACCCATACTTACGCTTTAGTGCAGACGGTGTCTGGTTAAGACCAGATATCAGATTCCTCCCCAAGGTGGTATCCTCTTTCCACTTAAATAAGGAAATATACCTGCCGGTGTATTTCCCGAACCCTACGACAGATGGGGAACGCAAACTCCATGCACTAGATGTCAAAAGGGCATTATCCTTTTACCTACACAGAACGGGACCCTTCCGGAGGGACTCCAGACTTTTTCTGTCCTACGCCCCAGCGTCTCAAGGGAGCAAGGTCTCAGCTCAGAGGATCTCAAAATGGATCTCAGAGACCATAAAACTCTGTTACTTGATAAATAAGAGGCCCTTGCCTGGCCCCATTAGAGCACACTCCACGAGGGCGATGGCCACTTCAGCAGCCTTCATGAAGGGAGTGCCCCTGAGTGACATTTGTGCAGCAGCCACGTGGTCCTCGCCGCATACCTTCGTTAGACACTATGCGTTGGACCTGAGATGGCATCAGGGCACTTCGGTGGGCCAGGCGGTACTGCAGTCGCTGTCTTACTGATGAACCGGAGCACCCTCCTCCAGGTAGGACATTGGCTTGCTAGTCTCCCATCAGTGTGATGCACAGAGACCACGAAGAAGATAAACAGGTTGCCTACCTGTAACTGATGATCTTCGAGTGGTCATCTGTGCAGTCACACTACCCGCCCTCCTTCCCCTCTGCTGCCGGTCCATCAGTGGATCATGCAGCGGTCAGAAGGAACTGGCGGGATGTCCGCTCCGGGCTCGGTGAGCATGCGCAGTGGGGGCTGTGCGCATGCGCACCGGGCCTGGGGCGCGGAAATCCGCAGCTTTTGAAGTTACCGATCGTGATCGGCGCAGGCGCCTTAATCCCATCAGTGTGACTGCACAGATGACCACTCGAAGATCATCAGTTACAGGTAGGCAACCTGTTTTTTTAATTGGAACTAATTCAAAGGGCAATATTATTTATTATGTATATTAATAGTTTAATAACAGCATTTAGCATGATGTTGAAGAAATTATTATTTAAATGAAAAGAAGATTATGCAGAAAATAAAACTCATCTCTCTTTGTTTATCATCTTGTTTGATTCTAGATAAAGAGTGTCAGGTTTCATAATGACAAACTCGATCTAATTTTTGTCAAGGCTGCTCAGACTTAATGCAGGTGCTTCAAGCTTCACTGTACTTCAAAGCAATAAGCCTCTCTATGTCATAATCTTCCCCCTTTTTTCTTTTTTCTTTTTGCAAAATGTAGAAAAGTTTCCTTTGTGAAGTTTCTAATTCAACTGAGCTCAACTGCCCTTGACATTATTAATTGAGAAGGCAACATTTCATGGTGGCTAACTGGGTTATAGCTGTACCTTTCTTTTTAATATGTATGGTTTGCCTTCCGGCACAATGAGAATGGAAGTGTGGCTGGTTTAAGCATCCTGTTTTGAGAGGCAAATGACCTTTTCTGCACAGCTAATGGCTACAGGTGCTTATTATTCAATGGGCATTGATGGCTGATTCAGTGAGCAATGATGGCTATTGATGGCTAGTCACTGCTATATGTAATTTCTCTGCTTATGCACAGAGTGGGAAAAGGTAGCTGGAAAAATGGTATGGGGGGATGAGTCTAGTTACTGAAGAGCAGAACAAGTTTGAGTTTTCTATTTGCTTGGTAAGAATCAATCTTGGTTTCACCCAGCATGATCTGTCTGGGTAGAGTGTGAAAAGTGAGCTCCTGAAAAATTCACTGGTCCCAAATTCAGGAGCTCCCTGCTACTCAGCTATTTTCAGGTTTTCTTGTGCAGTCCCTTTAGAGTTTAAGAAAGCCTGAAACAGCTGAGTGGCTTTCTGCAAACTCAGTCCGCTTTCACACTAGGCTTGTTCCGAGTGGAGAGCCCTTTTGCTCCTAGCGCTTCTCTCAGTTTTCACACAAGCTGTCCTGTCCTGCAAGTTGGCGTGCCACTTTTCTGCAGCAAGCAAGATCCTCTTAAAAGCAGTTTTTGCTTGCTGCAGAAAAGTGGCAGGCCAACTCGCAACTCCAGGACAGCTTGTGCAAAAACTGAGAGATGTACCTGGGGCAAAAGGGCTCTCCATCCAGAACAAGCCCTAGTGCAAAATCAGTCATAGTTTGCAGGATCATGAACTAGTTCAGTTTGCAAATGAACTTCCCAATTCACTTTGTTTTGTAGTTCGGTTCATGATTCAGCCTCAAACCACAAACCAACATGAACCGTATTTTTCTAGTTCATTCCCTATCCCTATCTGCTACATATGTGGACTTAGCTTTCCAGATGCTAAGGCATGTTTCACATCTACCTTCAGATGGATCTTAGACTTCTCAATTCAAGGATATCAGTGGGCTGCAATGAGAGAGAGAAAAAACTGATTAATGGAAGAATGCAAGAATTCTCTCTATTTTTATTTAACAGACTAGCCATTCTCATTCAGAACTTTCAGTGTGTTCCAGTACTTAAGGGGATACTGTCATCACACTGCTGCATAAATCTGCTTCTCTTAGATTAAGTTCTTGGGATTCTTAAAGTGCCAGAATTAAAGCATTATCCTTTCTCATTTTTACTCCCCTCCCCATTTTGTTGGTGAGTCATATGTTTAAGTGCAAGAGTAAACACATGCTGAACCATCTCTGATCCTAGACATGGCTTCACTGATTCCAATAAGCCTACTCCTATGCAGTTTATATAGAATCCAAGCTTCAGTTTTACATGAAGTATGAATTTTTTTTCCGAATTTTTAAACACGAATCACATCATAACAATGCGGCTCCCATCCAGAGGTAAACTGCAAAGCCTTGCGTCTGGGGGCCATTTTGCCTCCTCGCAAGGAGGAGGAGCGGGCAGGGCATCATCAGAGGTGGGGGCAGAGCAGGCATGCCCTAGAGGCGGGCTCCGCTCCCTCCTCTCATTCTTAGCTTCATGCTTTGGGAAGGCAGAGCACAGCTTGTGTGCTCTTTCCCTACACGAGGCCTGTTGCCAGTCACCGCGTCTTTTTGGGCTGCGGTAGTTGGCGCGTCGGAATTTGCTGTGGCTGCTTGTAGCTAGCCGCAGTGGTCTTCAGGAGGAGTCTCCTGAAGGAGCATCAGGAGCATCTTTGGGAGCATCTTCGACATGCTGGTTTGTTGCTGGCTGCGGTATTTTCGAGCAGCCAGCGTTTTTGTGCTTCCCCTTTTTGTTTTAGGGTATCTTGCGGTGCCTCTCCCTTTTTGAGGGTGCTGTTCGGCTCTCCCCTTTTTCCCTCTGTTAAGCGGCTGAGAAACCAATCCCCCCCCCCCCTGTTTATATAATCTTCTGGGGGAGTGCATGGTTACTTCACAGTGTGTGAGGCTGTTCTTCCAGAGAGTGCAGTTTGGAAGGAGGCCTTAGCTAATCGTGGGTTTAATTGGGTAGCCATTTTATTGGAGCTGTTCAATTCTTCCTCCCTGTTGCTGGGCAGAAGAGTGGCCATTTTGTGGATAGCTCATTGCAGCCATTTCAAGGACAGCCTTTTTATTGTTCCTCCCTGTTGCCGGGGAGAAGAGCAGCCATTTTGTGGATTGCTTTGGGCGGCCATTTCAAGGACAGCCTTTTTATTGGAATTCTTCCTCCCTGTTGCTGGGGAAAAGAGTGGCCATTTTGTGGATAGCTTGGGGTGGCCATTTCGAGGATAGCTTTAACGTTCATCACCTGCCTCCGGTAGGGCAGGGGCCACATCAGTGAGTGCAGTAGACAGGCTTGTCATTGTTATTGGGCACATTATCATGCCTAAAGGACAGGGCAAATCCAAGGGCAAGTGCCCTGCACCGAGACTGCAGCGGCCTGTTCCTAAGCAGTCAGCACCTTTGCCTTCATCGTCTGATGAGGAGGGTGGCACTTTCGAACAGTCTGTGTTAGCCAGAATAGCCTCTTTGGAGGGGTCGAGTAGTAGGCAGCCAGTTGTATTGGGTGTAACGGGCCTGACTTCCAAGGCAGACAAGTGGGCTGCTAAGAAGCGCTTCCAGGAAGAAATCCTTAATCGTTTGTCTTCCCTTGAAAGCTGGTCTTCTACAGACAAAATGGAGGGTGGGTCGCCTTTTCAAGTGGAGGTGCCCGATGCGGATGCTTTGCAGTGTTTGCAGTTGGGTAGGGGTGAGTTTGCACAACACACTACCACAGCTTGACCCTGGGGGCTGTGGGGGCAGTTGGTCACCTTCGGGCTGGTTGCCAATAGCCAGCCTGCAGCTTTTAACAATCCCCAGCCTTGGGCTTTAACCTGGCTAACCGTTAGGGTTCTTGGGGAGGCCTGCCCAGCCAGTTCCCAGGAGCATTCGTGGCACCCTATGGTGGCTGGGGTGTTTCTTATCCTTGGGGTCCATCATACTCTGCTGTGCCAGCTAAGGCTTTACCTTTTGGTGATCTGGCCTTACCTCTTGGGGATCACTTGTTGCCGGCCACCAAGGATAAGATACTGAAAGGGGAAATCGTGGACCTATTCTCTCTGCTCTATAGGAAGCTGGATCTGGATGATAGGGAAAAGGAGAAAATCAAGAAGGAGAAAGTTGACAGGACATGGGTGAACTGGGTGCCCGGGTTCATTATTTATGCCAGAATTATTGCCAGGTCACAGCCATGGAGGGCCATGTCCCTTTTTCAGTATTTTGACTTCATTTACAAAAGCTATGCTAGCTTTACCAACCCAGCCTGGCTTCAATATGATGAGGAGTTCAGAATGAGGGAGGCTTTGAACCCGACCCTTCAATGGGATCAGATTCAGCCACAGCTGTGGCTACAGATTATGTCTTCAGCATGACCTAACCTGGGTGATAGGTCAGACAGCGGATGTGTTCAGCACACAGCCACTGCTTCTGGTGCCCACAGCAGTGCGGGGCAGGTGGTTCAACCCCGCCTGCTTTGTAGGGAGTTTGGGTCCCAGGGGGCGTGTGGTAAAAAGAACTTCCCATACAAACATGCGTGCCCTCTTTGCGGAGGGTCTCATTCTTTCACGAATTGTTTCAGGGGTAGATTCAGGCGGAGACAGTGCAAGCAGGGTCCGGGTAGCGCAGATAAGCCATTTGGTAAATGGTCCCAGCCCAATAAGGGCGACAGTGCTTGAGGCATGGCTCTGTGATTATCCAAGGGATGAAGATCTGCTTTATTTGTTAAATGGTTTTGAGTTTGGGTTTAGAATTCCTTTTCTGGGCCCCAGAAAGCCGTTTATGGCCAATAATTTGAAGTCGGTTGTAGGGATGGAGCACATAGTTCGTCAGAAGATTGGGAAGGAATTAGCCAAGGGTAGGGTGATTGGCCCATTTTCTGCACGCCCTGTGAGTACCTTGAGGGTCTCCCTGTTGGGCCTGGTGCCTAAAAAGGCCCCAGGTGAGTTCAGATTGATTCATCATTTATCTTACCCCCATGGGGAATTGGTGAATGACGCCATACAAGAAAATTTGTGTACTGTGTATTTGTGTACATCTTTTGACCAAGCGGTGCAGATGGTAAGGCGTTGTGGGGTAGGGGCTGAGTTGGCAAAGTGTGACATAAAGTCTGCCTTTTGCCTCCTACCAGTTCACCCTTTGGATTTTGAATTGCTGGGTTTTCATTTTGAAGGGTGGTTTTTTATGGACAGGGCCCTGCCCATGGGGTGCTCCGTTTCTTGTGCAGCCTTCAAGCGCTTTAGCTCCTTTTTAGAATGGGCGATGCACCACTGGGCTCATTTGAGCAATGTGGTGCATTATCTAGATGACTGCCTGTTTGCGGGCCCCTTAGGCTCCGGCCAGTGTGCCCATTTGATGGCGGCCTTTGCAGCACAGTCAGAGGAGCTGGGCGTTCCTCTAGTCCATGAGAAAATGGAGGGCCCTACCCAGCAATTGTCGTTCCTGGGGGTTGAACTTGATTCATTTCAACAAACTTCACGCCTCCCAAGGGTCAAAATTCTAGGTCTGCAGGAAATGGTCGCTCAGTTCTTGCTGCAGCGAAAGGCGACCTTGAGGGAGCTGCAGCAGTTGGTGGGTCACTTAAATTTTGTGTGTAAGGTGGTAGCTCCTGGTCACCCCTTTTTGAGGAGGTTGTGTGATGCAATGGCTGGATTACGCAAGCCGCATCACTGAATTAGGATTTCATGCAGCACGAGGGAGGACCTTTTACTATGCAAGGAGTTTTTAACCTCCTTTAATGGTGTCTCCTTTTGGAGGGCTGAGTTACATCTGGAGGCTGAGCTGCAAATTACATCAGACGCAGCGGGGTCCCTTGGGTTTGGCGTCTACTTTTGTGGACACTGGTGCGCAGAGGAATGGCCCTAGGAATGGGTAGATGTGGGGTGGAACAGAGATTTGACTTTCTTGGATTTCTTACCGATCTTGGTAGCCGTTTGAATGCGGGGGGATGAGTTTGCAGACCACACAGTCCACTTTTGGTGCAACAACTTAGCTGTGGTGCATGTTATCAGTTCTCTCACTTCCAAATTCCCCAGGGTAATGAGGCTGGTGCGGGCCTTCACTCTTCATTGCCTGAGGCTTAATATTTTATTTTTCGCCAGGCATGTGCCTGGCCCCAGACGCAGATCTTCGACAATGATGCCCCCTGGGATATAGATGATTGGCAGGTCGAGGCCGGCAGAGCAATAAGTCTCGCCATTGCTCCTAGTACCAGAAAATCATACAACAGGGCAGTATGCCAGTTTGAAAGTTTTAGGAGCAAAGTGGGTTACCAAAGGGGATGGCCCCTTCTGGTGGAGCAATTACTTCACTATAGTGTATCTTTAAGGTGCAGGGGATTAGCAATTCGATCTATTCAGGGACGGCTGTCTGCATTGGCCTTTGCTAGTAAGGCTTTGGGTTTCCAGGAGAATACCGGTGACTTCCACATTAAGAAAACGTTGGAAGGTTGGTTTAGAGAAGTTGGGCCCAGGCGGGATCCTAAACAACTGATTTCCCCTGCA
Source organism: Heteronotia binoei (assembly GCF_032191835.1). Classification (NCBI taxonomy): domain Eukaryota; kingdom Metazoa; phylum Chordata; class Lepidosauria; order Squamata; family Gekkonidae; genus Heteronotia; species Heteronotia binoei. The sequence continues at coordinate 36,590,649 of NC_083232.1, read as the reverse complement.
GTTCTTAGGGGTTTACAACGGTTTGGGACCAGGCATGCATGTCAGAGTACGAAATGCTGCTCTTTCATGCCACCTCTTTCACGGCATTTTTCAGGGCTCTGCGGGTGAGTAAGCTGGTGTCTCAGTCCAAATGGGATGTTTAAGGGAGGGCCTTGATGGCCCAAGACATTCATCTGGCTGGTAGATCTGCATATGTTACAGTTTGTCGTTCCAAGACCGACCAACTGCAATGGGGGGATACTATTAGTTTGGGTTCCTGTTCTGACGTCGAGCTCTGTCTCATAGCAGCTTTAACATGCTACATGGTTGCTCGTGGTTTGGGTGCCAGCCTGTTGTTCCATCACGGGGACTGCAGTCCCCTAACGAAGCATCGGTTTTGGATAGTGACATGCAAGGCCCTTGCTATGCTGGGCTTGTTGCGAATTAAGTTCTGCACCCATTCCTTCTGTATAGGAGCAGCATCTACTGCTGCTGCCCTGGGATACTCCCCGCCTTCCATTCAGAAGCTTGGTAGGTGACGTTCCTCAGCCTATAAGGGCTATGTTCGCCCTCTTGCACTGCAGTAACTGGCATCACGTTATTAGGGGGCTATGTTATTCATTGTTTCTTCTTTCTCAGGTGCTGTGGTCCGTGGAGAGGGACGATGCATCCTCATATGTGGACACAGCTTTGTGTTTTGGGCTGCCCATCAGGCCAGGGGGACTTCAGCCAGGTCACAGCCAGAGCTCAGCAAGTGGGCCACCATTGAATGGTGTGGACGGTGGGGTCACCATTGGTCGGGCCTGTTGCCCCTCTTGTTCGAAGATGTGCATGTGTTGCCGCCACATGTTGTAATGATACATCTGGGTGGTAATGGTTTAGGCCTGCTCAAGGGAAAAGCCCTTGTGTTGCAGGCCAAAGATGACTTTAGAGTCATCAAGAGGCGTTGGCTGCAGGCTTTGATCGTGTGGTCGGCCATGATCCCACGCCGGGTATGGTGTGCAGCTTGGGACCCATGAGCGATTAAGAAAGCTTGCCACAAAACCAGTTTAGAAATTAAAAGAGCCCTCAAGGGGGGTCTGGACCACTTTCTTCCTCACCCTGGGATCTGGGCTGATTGCGCAGGTTTATACAGGAGCAATGGCGTACATCTTTCAGACAAGGGTAATGATGCCTTTTTTGAGGACTTGAAACTTGGGCTTAAGGAAGTGTTGGGCGTTTAGTGGGCACAGCTGCCTAAGCAGAGACTTGGCCTCGTGATGGCTGGGTTTTGGCCTCAACTTTCATTCTGCAGCTAAGTGAGCACCTATAGCATCCCAGTTTTGGGGCACGGGGTCTCGCTAAATCATTCCTGGACCATGCAGGACGGTTGAGTGATGAAGCGGACTGCCTTGGGTTTGCATGGATTGATTCGCCCGTTAGCCATGCAGCTGGGGGTTGGAACTCCAGGGCATAACCTTTGCTAGGCTGCCCGGGTACGAGCCATGTATTTTGGCTATACCTAGGGGCAGGGTGGCTCGCCCATCATGCGGCGGGGGGGGGGGGTATTTCGTCCCCTGGCCCTGCCGTGTTGCCTGTTATGTTATAGCCCTTGTGTTAATGTAATAAATATATAAAGTGGCCCTTTAGTTACCCAAACCCTTGTTCTGTCTCTTCCTTCTGTCTGCGTGGGGGGGGGGGGGGTAAATACTGACCAACTAAATGAAGAATTGCTAAGTATCAACTTTAGTGTTTTCCTAGTGTCCACTTAATTTTAAATGTGCATTAATTGGTGACCAGGAAAGCCTACTGAACAAAATAAATCAGGATCCTTCCTTTGAGTCTAGTAATTTGTTCTATAATAAAAGTTTAAATTAAAATATTAAGATTTAATTGCACACAGTTTGTGCTGTATCTGGCAGAATTACAGCCAACCTTTCTATCATCCCCAAGTGTTCCTTAGCAAATGAATATCTTAATATTTACTGTATTAGCATTCATGTACATCAATATCATTTGGTGTTTGACTGTACATCAAAGCTCAAAACATGCCTATTTACAAAGAAATTAACATCTCGATATTGTATGCAAATTATATATAATGTATGTTATTTCCTTGCAGGCAAATTGCTTACTTTGCAGTCTTAATTACTTCCTCTATCTTGGTTTGACTTGCTCCCTGAAAACTTATTTTTGTTTTTTTTTATGGTGGCATTTGGACTCCTCTCTGCTTAGGGGTCTGACTTTTTTGAACATGCATTTGGAAAATGACACACAGAGCTGACCTTTAAAGCAGACTATAATTCCCACTTGTATTCTTAGTGAATGGAAGGAAAATAATAGCGCTATGAAATTCCTTACACAATAATATTTATATTCAAAAAGGCTCAGGGGTTTAAAAACACTCTATTAATTGCTCCAACTTTTTGATTTCTATTTTTGTGTCACTTGTATTTTGCCCATTCAAAGCAAGAAAATTAATGCAAGGTTTATAAACTATTTATTGTAAACCTCACATAAAATTGTACTGATTGTTAAGCAACGGATTAAGAGTTTGTAATGACCTGTCCTGCCATTGCAGTGTAGTAAGCAATCATAATTTTAAAGAATGTAATATATTTTAAAGAATTTTAAAGAATATATATATATATAATAATAATATATGTATATAGGATTCTTTATCTTAATATTGGCAAAAGAAGTTGCAAAAAACCATTCAGCAGTTTGCAAGGTAGCAGCACATAGCATTTCCAGTTGCAGAAGAAGTGATGATTTTTGTCAATGCCTCCTTCTGTTGTAGACTCTCACTTTTCCAGCTGTGCTGTTTCTGAAAGCCTGCTGATCCTCATGAACAAACTTGGTGGGGGCTCAATAGGCTGCAAAAGGAAGTAGAGACCTACTCCAAGAAGCCTTTGAATGGCTGGATACAGACCAGAATCTTTTTTGTCAAGGCTATAGCTAGGCAATGGCCATAGTTAATTATTACTGAAACACTTCCACTGCTAACAGTCTATGGAGATTGAAACACAAAGAGACTCTGTGTTTTGGCAGTGGGGTTACAGAATCTTCTGCTGGAAACTGCTGATCTTTCTATTTATTTCTTTAAAAAATCCTGCCCTCCTCTAGCGCAGTGTCAGCCACACCTAGGGACAGCTCTGCTTGCAGCTGCTGGAATGGCCTTGGGTCAGCCATAGCTATCACAGGAGTTGTCCTTGGAAGGGCAGCTGCTGTGAGAGTCCTCTTAGCCCCACCCACCTCACAGGGTGTTTGTTGTCGGGGGAGAAGATATAGGAGATTGTAAGCCGCTCTGAGTCTCTGATTCAGAGTAAGGGTGGGGTATAAATCTGCAGTCTTCTTCTTTCTGGTTGTTTTGGAGCTTATCTTGGGTTCAGGCAAGTCCTCCTCTCAAGTCAGTTTGCAACTTTTTTGCGGAATTAGTACTTGCTTTTGATTTTCCCTAAGGGGACACAGCAGGTGGCTGAAGCAATCTTATCCATACAGCAGCCTGTAAAACTCAAGAGACAGCCTTCATCACCTCAAATTTTGTTTACCTCATTTGATCACATGTATTAGTAAACTTCCTATTAATCATATATTATCCTGGCAGTTGACTCCCCACAGATGTGCTTTAAAATTGGCAGCACCTTTTGTGCAGACTGCTAGGTAAGCGGCACAGAGTCTTGCTTCTCTTTTTCTTTTAATCCTAGTAAAGGAAAGAATGTTAGGCTACCCTAACATTCTGTGCCTCAGTGGAAGTGCTTTTGCTTTGCATGCAGAAGACCTCAAGTTCTATCCTCGGCATCTCCAGTTAAGGATCAGATGGTGTTAAAGACTTCTGTCTGAGCCACTGGAGAGCGGCTGCCAGTCTGAGTACACAATGCCAGTTTATGAACCAATGGTCTGATTCAGTATAAGGCAGCTTCATGTGTAACTATTCTAGCTGAATCTTCTCCTAGCCCCTTTAAAGGGCACCATAATATATATACTGACTTGAAGTTGCACAGTTTTTGTCAAAGGGTGCTGCTATTTTCCAATTGGGCACCAGGAGGCAGGATTTTTTCTCTTAGGCAGACCTGGATGCTTTTTTGACCGTAAATGAGTGTGGATAAATTATTTTAATTGTTGTACATAGAACTTAAAAAAACCCCCACTGTTTTGACTATTTCTTGGAAAGCGAGTTTTGATCACAACAACCCATGCTCTAATCATGTCTAGAATAATGTGATGCACTTTGCCATACTTTTCATGATGACTGATTGACTAAACTGTCAACTAGTACTGCATGTTATGATGACTAGGCTATTGTTATGGGCTGGATATGGAGCATATATAAACCTTGTTTTTAAAGATTTGCACTGGCTGCCTGTCTGTTTCCAGGCACAATCCAAAATTTTGGTTTTTAATTTCAAAGGCTTAAACTTCTTAGGACCAAGGCTTTTATAAGAACACCTTCTATATTGTCCTATTCACCAGCTGAGTTTTTCTTCCCAAACCATGCTCTGTGTGCCTCAAAATGTGGGAGGCAGAACCAAGCATTGAGCTTTTGTGGAGGGGTGTGGATGTATCCCATCTGTAGAACATTCTCAGCAAAGAATTTTGCCTGGCATCTACTGTTTAGTTTTTAGATTATGGATTTACTTTAAAAAAATTACTCAGACTTATTTTAGTTTTTGAATTCCTGAATGTATGTTAGTATCATAATTTGGTCATTTTATATATTCCAAACATCTTTGTATATATGATTTTGGAGTATTTTTATTTCATATTTCTTGCACACAGTAAATGGTGACAATGGGAAAGATAACAAGGAGAAACATTGTAAAAATAGTAGTAAACTTATAGAAATGCACTTTATTTGAGGAAATACTAATACCCACTTTTTATGATCACAGCTACATTGAAGCTTATTAGTTTACTGAAGTGCAGCATCTTGAAAGCTAACATGACTTCACTGATGGTAATAAAAGGCCTATTCATCATTAAGTTTGTCAGGCTGAAAACATTATCAGCCCTCACCTAATAAGCAGTGAAGGAAGAAATGGAGTGCAGCGCACCCAGGAATGCACTTACACATTAGTCACACAGCAATACCATCAGATTTGCATTATGACACTCATAGGATGAAAATGGTGTTGACAGATGCATCAAAGCAAAGACAGGGGTCTCCTGAGATAAATGTTTTCAGATGGCCAAAGAAAGGAGCATAGTCAACATCAAAGGAGAAATTAGATGGACAGAGGTAAAAGATCTAGTTATCACATTCTAAACATCTTTGCTTAGAAGTAAGTCCAATTAACTATAGTAGGGAAAACAATAATACCTAAGAACTGCTTTGGTGGACTTGATGAAGCTGCCTAATTCTCTTTCCAGTCAAATCCCTCTGGAATTCCATCAATAAGACATGGAGGAAAAAGCCATTCCATGTTATTTGAGCCCAGTGGGCTTTGTTATTTGTTAAATTTCTCTTTTGCCATTCCATTACTGTGCTAACAAAATTACCATTGCATAAAACAGTTACAGCCATTTAATAGCAAAGCATAGCAAACATAATAAATATATCAACCATGATTCCTGGTGCAAATAATGAGAACTTGGTCAAATATAATACCCTCTAGATCTTCAGTAGGTACATTCTAAACACAGCAAACCAACAGAATGCTGGAAACTGTCATTACCATCAATGAAGTTTATTTATTTAATTTAATTTATATCCTGCCCTCCCCGCCAAAGGCAGGCTCAGGGTGGCTCACAGGTTAGGGTCACACCATCAGATTAATGTGACCAACAGGATAAAACAACGATTAAAACAACAAGTTATGTCAGTAGGAATGCTGATTTTTGCCATGTTCCTCTCCTTGCAAAGATCCTTCTGCCTATCATAAAGTTGATTAATGGGCTCGCACTGCATAGATCAGGGTGAAACTGCAGTGGGGAGTGGAAAAAGAATGACATACCCCCTCCTCCCTCTTCAATATTTATTTTGCACAGTGTGCTGACCACAAATGGTTGTATTGTTTTTATTGTAGCTGTCTTCCTCCCATTTCCACATCTGTCCACCTAATGCATCAAACCAAAAAATGCTCCATTGACTAAAAAAGAACTTTCCTTGATTGTCTTGGTCTTGCTGGCTTGACCATTCTGCCTCCTCGCCTGTTTTTTCCTCCTAGTGTGCATACACATGAAAGTTTATACCTTGAATAAAACTTAGTTGGTCTTAAAGGGACCACTGGACTCAAACTTTGTTATGTTAGTTTGTGTTAATGGAATTGCATTTTTAATTTTTGCATGAATCCGCTTACTGAGTATGAACCAACATGATCAATTCTGTTGACTGTACAAGCACAAAATCATCATATACATGCTAACATAGCTGACTTTACATTATGCATTACTTGATTGATTCTGATGCTAGCACAGATGTAATCCAATCATGGCAATATATAGTGAAATGCATTTTTTATTTATTTATTTATTTATTTAAGATTTGTATCCTGCCCTTCCCACAAGTGGCTCAGGGCGGCTTCCAATAGTAGATCCAACAAAATTACAATAGTTAAACATATAAAGGGATCCGTATTTAAAACAGATAAAACAGATAAAACAGATAAAACCTTAGTTATTAATACACATTAATAAATATTGCAACTGTATATAAAAGAAATCCAGCAAGTTACATTAAAATTCTCAAGCTAGTTATAGGCTAGCCGGAAGAGGGTCGTCTTACAGGCCCTGCGGAACTGAACAAGGTCCCGCAGGGCCCTCACCTCTTCCGGCAGCTGATTCCACCATGTAGGGGCCATAACAGAGAAAGCCCTTTCTCTGGTGGACTTCAAGCGGGCTTCCTTCGGCCCAGGGATGGTAAGGAGATTTTGTGTTCCCGACCTCAGTACTCTCTGGGGAACGTGCGGGGAAAGACGGTCCTTCAGGTAGACAGGTCCCAAGCCATATAGGGCTTTAAAGGTGATAACCAGCACCTTGTACCGGACTCGGTATATTACTGGAAGCCAGTGCAGGGTCCGAAGACCCGGCTGAATGTGTTCCCGCTTTGGGAGACCTAATAACAGCCGGGCCGCGGCATTCTGCACCAGCTGCAATTTCCGAGTTCGGGACAGGGGCAGCCCCATGTAGAGGGCATTACAGTAGTCTAACCTCGAGGTGACCGTGGCATGGATCACTGTTGCTAGGTCGTCGCGCTCCAAAAAGGGGGCCAACTGCCTTGCCCGCCTAAGATGAAAAAACGCGGACTTGGCAGCGGCTGCTATCTGAGCCTCCATCTTTAGGGAAGGCTCCAACAGCACCCCCAAGCTCCTGACCCTGTCCGCCGCTATCAGCGGCGCACCGTCAAAGGCTGGTAGGGGGATTCCCCCTTCCGGACCACGGCGACCCAAGCAAAGGACCTCTGTCTTCGCAGGATTAAGCTTCAGCCCGCTCAGTCTGAGCCATTCAGCCACGGCATATAATGCCCGGTCTAGATTTTCCGGGACGCAGGTCGGCTGGCCGTCCATCAATAGATAGAGCTGGGTGTCATCAGCATACTGATGACACCCTAGCCCGTACCTTCGGGCAATCTGGGCAAGAGGTCGCATATAGATGTTAAATAACATCGGGGAGAGAACCGCCCCTTGGGGCACACCACAGTCAAGTGTGCACCTCCGGGACAGCTCCCCCCCAACTGCGACCCTTTGTCCCCGACCTTCAAGGAAAGAGGAAAGCCACTGTAAGGCCAACCCCTGAATCCCTGCGTCGGCGAGGCGACCCTTCAGTAGCCGATGGTCGACCGTGTCGAACGCCACCGACAGGTCCAGCAACATCAGCACCGCCGAGCCGCCCCGATCCAGATGCCGTTGAAGGTCATCCATTAGGGCGACCAGCATCAGCAGCATCCACTCAGCTGGTCACCATGCTGAGTGCTGGCACTGCAAAACTACTCACAAAGGCTTCTAATTTTGAATTGCAAACATACAAAAATGGGCATGGTCTTTGGACACCTGCTGCAAGGAAAATTTTGTTCTTCAAAATATATGACCTTGACATCCCTGAAATGTCAACATTCAGGTGTATTGATCTGTATAAAGGTAACCATTCACATACAAACAATTATATAGTGAAAAAGAAGGGTAAAAGCATTAAGTACTGATGATACATAGGCTTGTATCCAACAAATGATTACCACTGAAGGACTGCCATCTGTGGAACATGACCTTCTTGCCTTGCCTCTCCCTTTTTGAGTCAGTTTGGTGTAGTGGTTCAGTGTATGGACTCCTCCACATATACCTGTTGATGTGACCTTGGGCCAGCCACAAGTTTTCTCAAAGCTGTTCTGCTCAAAAGCAGTTTTGGGAGATCTTTCTCAGCCTCACCTACCTCACAGTCACAGGGTGTCTGTTGTGAGGAGAGGAATGGAAAGGAGATTGTAAGCCACTCTGAGACTCCTTTGGGTAGTGAAGGATGGAGTATAAATCCAATCTCTTCCTCCTCCTCCTTTTCTTCTTCATCTTTATCTTCCTCTTCTTCCCACTGGAACTTCCTCAGTGCTGCTCAGGGACCCAAGGAACTAGAGGTCTACAGTAGGAGGAGAAAGGAAGTAAAATTGGCCCCTTTCCACCTGTAGAAATGTTAGGCAGGATCCAACCCAGTGTTATTTAACACTGCCACATAAAATAGGATTAGAGGGTCAAGATGCCTATGCACAATTCATAAAATGTATAACATTTAATAAACAATCAACACAAGGACCATACGTGTTATATATATTGACCACTGAGGAAGTGAGGGAGGAGAACGCTGAGAGAACTGATTCTAGCTGTGCTCCTTTGAGCACATGAGGGGGGGGTGGAGTGTAGTGCCGCTGCAAAAAGGAAGGGAAGGGAGGGGGGCATGGCAGCAGCAGCAGCGTTTTACCACTGATCAGCTGATTGGTGAGGGGGCTTTAAAGAGGTGGGTAGTGGCGCTCCACCACCCCTTTCCAGTGGCACAGAAGGGAAGGGGGAGGAGTGGCAGCATGGCAGGGGGGGGGGTTAAACTAGGCATTTGCCTTGGGTATGGAAAGAAGAGCCTAATTTGACGCCTCTTCCTGGTGCCCTAGGCAATTGCCTAGTTTGTCTAGTGGGTGAGCTGGCCCTGGATGTAGCCAATCCTCCAAGAGCTTACACAAAAGAGCCTTGTAAGCTCTTGGAGGATTGGCTGCATTAGTCGAGTGTGGCCTAATATGAAAAGGAGATCCTGCTAGAATTCCACCCCTGCATGTGTGAGATATGCAATTGTCAGTGCTAAATAGCAGCACATCTGCATTTCATTTTAAGGATTACAACTTAACTTGAGCTGTGTTCATATATTTCCTTCATAAGTGGAGTGAAGAAGCAGGTCAGCAATGATCATCTTGGACTTATAGAATGTAGAACATGAAAAACAGTGCTCTATTCCCCATGTGCTTGCTCTTTCATTTCTAACTCATTTACTTTCCATATATAAACCTATTTGGTACTTCTATTACACAGTGAATGATTTTCCAATTTAAGTCACATTCATTCATATTTTATGTAGCGTCAGGGGAAAAAAGGCTTTTCTGGTTTAAAGCTTAACATTTATTGTCATAATTATATTCATGCCTTAATTCTACTTCTTTTTGGAAGGATTTGTGTTCTGCAGAGGATGATGGAGATGAAACTTGTCTTCATTATGTTGTGACAGAGAAAGTCCTAGAGATAAAAAGTTCTTGAAGATGAAAAGGATTCATTTGAATACGAAAGTATGTTGACATCAACATGACCTAATTTTCTCCATAAAGACTGCAGGTAATCTAGTTTACCAAAAGTTGAGGATTTGGAGCACCTCAGCAGTTCAGATAGGATTGGATCTGCTTAGGTAACAGAAGTATGTTTTCTGCCAATTTCTCCTTCCACATGTCCAGAAGGAAAGGTACAGCTTGTATCTGAATGAAATGGAATGCTCCCTTCCTCTGCATTTTCACAGTGAATGGCCTTGGTATCATGCTGACACCAGCAAAAATGAGATTTAAAAAAATCTGAGGGTTCTGGGCAACCGTTGCTACATTATGACAATACATGAGGCAAGTGAATATCTTTGCTCTTTTGGTTAGCATTTGAGAAGTTCTTGAATTTCTCTCTTCCTCTTCCCCAAGCAGTCAGAAAGCCAATTTCATGTTTTCAGTGTAGATGACTACAGAGGGACACCCAATACCACCCACCGATTAGCATTATCAAAGGATTAAAATATTGCATTGTTCTGGAGCACTGCTATATAAATGTACTTGAGCAGTTAGGCTTGTACAAAAAACCCCAAGAACCCAAAAATAGGTGGCCAGAGAATCATGATGGTGTGTGTGTGGGGGGAGGGAGGGAGTACAATCTACTTCTGGTATGAAAAGCTAACAAGGTGAAAAAATGAGACTGGTTTCCCACTAAACTTACACCCCACTCTCACTCTCCTCTTCTCCACGGGGCTGTTGCTGGATTTGCATAAACTGTCCTGGACCAGCAAGTTGCTCTGCCTCTTTTCAAGTTTCCTCCGCAGCAGGCAGGATCCTCTGAAAAACGATTTCTGTCTGCTATAGAGAGAACTTGAAAACAGGTGGGGCAACTCGCTGGCTCAGGGCAGCTTGTGCAAAATCCAGCAGCAGTTCCACAGGGAAAAGGAGCAACAATACCGAAGCATGTTGAATGGGAAATCAGTCTGAATTAACTCTGTGCCATGATAAATTAAGTATAAACTGAGCAAAAACCACACCAGTAATATGACTAACATAGGGTGGGGGGAACCCCTTGTGTGGAATCAGCCCTGGACTGAAACCCTTGAAGAGGAATGTGATGACAAAATATTGCAGTAATCTGATCTAGAAGTCACATGGGCATGCACCACAGTGTCTAGGAAAGGCCACAGCTTCTTAAGCAGTCAAAGCTGGCAAAAGACACCCCAGATACCACTACTGCTTGCGTTATCAGCGGTAGACCAAAGTCCAGCAGCACCCCTAAACTACAGACTTGCTTCTTCATCTTCATCCAGGGCAGGAGACAAATCCTGGGTCAGACCCTGGATCCTTCCACACACCAGCAACACTTCTCTTTTGTCAGGATTAAGCTGTTTGGGAAGCTTGTGGTTCTTTTCCTGTCTGAGTAATAATAATAAATAATAATAATAAATTTTATTTGTACCCCGCCCTCCCCCGCCGAAGCAGGCTCAGGGCGGCTAATGGATGTATAGTTTTAATTCTTACTGGATATATAGCTGTTGTTTTGTTATTTTATGTGTTGAATTTTGACTATTTTGTATTATTTCAGTTTCTGAATGTTATAACCATGTTTGTTTTTATTGGTTGGTGCCATAAGGGTCTGTTCTATGCCTGTTACCTTGAGTTCCATGTTAGAAGAAAGGAGAGGTATTAATGTAGTAATTCATTTCCAATTTTTGGTGGTGGAATGTGCTGTCAAGTCACTTCTGATTTATGACAACCCTGTAGGGTTTTCAAGGCAAGAGAAGTGCGGAGGTGGTGTGCCGTTGCCTGCCTCTGCGTCACTACCCTGTATTCTTTGGAGGTTTCCTATCCAATATTTGTCAGGGCTGACCCTGCTTAGCTTCTGTGATCTGATGAGATTGGGCTATCCAGGCCAGGGCTTCCACCTTTTAAAAAAAAGCTTTGCTAAATGTTCTTCTCCAGTCACTGATTTTTTTCCCTTGAAAGTACAGAAAATTATACAATGCACACAGCCCCATGTGTGCATTGTATAAAAGTGACCATTTGGATAGATAAAGCTTCCTGCAGTTCTGTGATTTCTAAAGACAAGGGAACCCTGTCTTGTTTGCCTCTGGCAATCAGTGATGCAAACTCTCCTTCTACAGCTTCCTCTTCTGGGATGGTTACTAATTATATCAGCATAGTTTAGACAGTGATAACACTGTGAAACAGCATGACTTTGACCTCTTGACTGTAATGCACTCTTACTGAGTAAGATCAGTTGAGCCAGCCAAGCAGTGAGCTAATAAAAGAGGAGTGAAGGATAAGAGCTGAGAATCAAGGGATATAAGCACACAAATCAAGCATGAAAATATTCAGTAGAAGACATGCACAAGTCCCTGCTATACTTTTACATTTCTAAGTTGTCGACTGTTGGGACTGCATCCATTGTTAGAGCAGTACAGAAAATGTTAAAATGCACACATATACAGAACAACCCTCCTAAGGCACCATTAGTTTGAAACTATGGTAGTTGATCCTTTGACTGAATGCTCCTCCCCACATCAAAATTTCTTGCCCATGGAAAACCAGCACATAAGAGATAGGAGTTTGAAAACAGCTAAATTTTTGCCCATTAAAAAAAAATAGCAATATGAACCTCATTTATACTGTGTGAATTTCCCTCTCTAAATATGAAGATCAGCTTTCAGAGAAACAAAGATTGTCTCTTACTGCTAAAATCTTAGTAAAATGGAAACCATTCTTGAGAGCTGATCTTAATAACTCAATTGCCTGGGGGATGAACACAGATTGGAATAACGCCATCTCTGTAAGGCAGCTCATGAGCAGGGCTAGGAAGACCTGGATTCTTTCACTTGACATTCAGCCTTCAGGGTCAGACCCCTATTCAGCCTGGGTCACCTTGAGCCAGTTACCTTCTCTTAGCCTAACCTGTCTTCCAGGTTTGAAGTAAGGATAAAATGCCAAATGATGTACAACTCCAAAATGGGCAGGTGAATCCCTTGGGGCTATTTCCCATCAGAAAAATGGTGCAGCTGTTGGGAAGGTGAGTCAGGTCTCTGTTCTCCAGATCTGATTCAATTTTTTTTAAAAATCATGTAGTTTATCCATAAACTACTGTGATTGAGGAGTTCAGTGTTCTAATCACAACCAGAGATACGAACAGTATGATTTAACTGCAACACTTCTTCCTTGAAAGTGTCCCAGTTACTCTGTCTATTTTTCAAAATCTTTCTTAAGAGCAATTTCAAGGGAAGAGAAATGTGTACCCCTAGCAGCAAATGTTGGTAGGAGGCAGGAGATCAGTTAGCACTGTACAATTGTGCATTTGTTGTCTCAGAAAATACTGGAAGGTTCTACCGAATATAATCTTGCTAGAGTCTTGCTATCATTGTTCACTCTTGTGCGTTAAGTGCTGCAGAAAGGTGACTCCTACAGTATAGATAGGGATGTTTTCAAAAAATGGTACTTGGAAAAAAGTGGATGAGATAGAAAAAAAAGCATAAAAGAGGGAAAAAATATGAAATGACCACTATGCAGAAAGAAAATTATGCTATATTTTGAGTCAAGCAAAAAAAAAAAGTTAATGTAAAGTATAAAGAGGAATATTAGCTACTGCAGCATCTTCAACAGCAGTCAGCCTGGGGTATAGCTTTAAAAATATCATTTGAGCCAGCAGCCTGGAGCTTAACAAAATGAGCTGCTGGATATTGCAAACCCTTTTTAGCAGAAGGCACAGTGAAAAAGAAAACACAGACAAAAATGCTTCTGATATAGTTGACAATAGATTTTTGAACTGAAGGAACAAATATTGCCTTATTCAGCCAAAATCAGATAAGTGTATCAGTCCAAGTATCTTGGATTTGTTCATCTTCAGCACTAAGGATTATTTCTTTGCAGAAAAAAAAGTCCTGGAGAACTCAACAGAAGTGAGAGAATCAGATTCATTGAATCTTTTTAACCAAGTTAGTCTCTTTGGCTAAGCCTTTTGTTGATGAAGACAGGCTTTCTCTGACTTTCTCTGACATTGGAGAAAATCTCTCCATGAATTAATTTACAGTTTCATGCTCAGGCTAGATTTCCCATTAAGATAATTATGGGAGGGTTGGGAGAGCCTTGCAAACAAAATTCAGCACTGTATAGGGTGCTGCATGATGAACAATCAAGTCAAATTGTTTATTTCTCTCTTTAGTGGCTTACCCTGCTTTCCATTTTTTTCTGCATTGTCATGCATTTTGTTTGCAGGGTTCTCCCAGCCCTCCAAAAGGATTTTCAGAGCAAATAACAGACTGCTTGAGGAAGGGGATTGCAAGGAAAGGTCTGCTCTGCCAGTTCCTTCCATGAACCCTGTGTATGTGCTAATTACACATTCAGCAAATGTTATGTGTCACTTTCCAAATCCACATTTTTATTGAGTCTAGCTTATTTGAACATCTCAGAATTGGATGTAATCTCTCATCATGTTCTTCTCCATCTTGGCCATAAACCAATACACCATCTGTATGTCAAAGGAAGTTAACTGGTCAGTCCTGACACTAAGAAATTCTCTTTTGGAAGGGGTGCTGAGGATGAATAAGCCAAAAGGCAGCCAACTGAAACAATCCTTTCCAAACGAAATGAAGAAAGTAATAATTGCCTAGATTATTTGGCAACAACCAGATGTAGAATCAAGCCTTGAAAAACCTTGGCTGCAGATAATTGAACTAATGTAAGATTGAAATGTGCACATTTTTTTTCTTTTGAACAGGCTTTTATTAAGAGCCACACAAACAAGGATTTGGTTATTTATTTAGTACTTTTAAAAAAAAATCACATTCTTCATCCAAGGAGCTCCAAGTACATAAATGGTATTGATCTCAATTCAGTATAAGGCAGCTTCGTGTTTTATGAGTTCAAGTACTATATCACATTAGCTTTCAAGAACTTAGTACAAGAAGTATTCCTCACAGGATTCACTTGTTTTGGAAATAATTCCCAATTTTTCATTTCTATCTAAGGACCTTACCAGATGTGACAGTTTCCACATGTTCACTTAAAACAACATATGGTGAATATTCCGTATATTTAGTGTTATGTCGGTTTAGACAAAGGCCTCTTGTTGCCATTGAATGTGTATACATTCTCAGACACTGGGAAGGTGAAGCTCCCTCCTATGGCCTAATATGGTGTGTGACCTAATATGCAAAGGAGTTCCTGCTACAAAACAAGCACTGCCCCTATCCTACCTTATTTCCAGTGGAAGGAAGGCATTTAAAAGGTGCACAGTCCCTTTAAATGTGATGGCCATAACTCCCTTTGGAGTTAAATCGTGCTTTCCACAACCTTGCTCCTGGCTCTAACCCCAAAGTCTCCTGGCTCCACCCCCAAAGATCCCAGATAAGTCAGACCTGGCAAGCCTGTATGTATTAAAAAAAGTTCTTCAGTGTTTCTCCAGAAACTTTCTCAAGAACACTCCTACAAAATAAAACATAATAAAACTATAAAAGCTGTTAACAGTATATTTGTTTGTCTTGCTGTATGCATCCTAACTTCTTTAATATCTATTCCTATTGTATCCCAAGTTATCAATTCTGAGGCATCAGTCAGTGGAAGGTGAGGCTCCTCACAAGGCAACTTAACCGCAGTGCCTGAACCCTGCTTTGCCAGTAATATCTGAGATGACTTGGGATGATAACTATTAGATTAAATAACTATTAGATATTAGTGGGTATTTATTGATAGGCCAATCGGAGGTGGGAGGGCTGAGAAGAGACAAATCCAAATATCGGTCAGTGGAAGGGTTGGGGGCACCAGTGAGAGATGACTGGCCTGGGGATTCCGGTACTCCTGGGGAGGGGAAGGTATGACGGTGGGAACAGGCAAAAATGGAAGGGAAGGAGATCGAGACAAGATAGTGCTCGACCACCTTCCAGCCTGCGTCCCATCCCGATGGTGACAGGTAGCGGGGCAAGGCGAAATTACTCGCCTCCGTCACTGGTGTTATGTAATGCCAGGTCCATTAATAATAAGACCTCTATCCTTCGGGAATTCCTGCTTGAGCAGGACATGGACCTGGCATGCGTGACCGAGACCTGGGTCCGCGATGGGGAGACCGTAGCTCTCTCCCAGATGGCGCCCCCAGGATACTCGGTCTTTCACCAGTTGCGGACTAGCGGGCGGGGGGGAGGGGTGGCCCTGTTCATTCGAGAGGCTTACTCCTTCCGGGCCCTCCCGGCTCCGGAGATCAAGGGCATTGAATGTGCCGGCCTGGCGTGGGATGTCGGGGAGGGGTTGGCGATCTGGCTGGTGTACCGGTGCCGCCTAACGCACCGGCCAGCGCCTTACTATCACTGGTGGAGGCCGCAGCAGGATGGGCATTGGAGCACCCAAGGCTTTTGATCCTGGGTGACTTCAATGTTCATGCCGATGACGTGACCTCCACTCAGGCGATGGACCTAGTGTCTTCCATGGCGACACTAGGACTCTCCCAAGTAGTTACGACACCCACTCACCAGGCCGGTCACATGTTAGACCTGATCTTCGCGTCGGGAGTTTTAGTGAACGATCTTGCTTCTATAGCAGTGCCATGGTCGGATCACTATGCCCTCAAGGCTCGTGTGGACGTCCCACCCCAACCCCGTTTGGGCGGCGAGCTTATTTTAGCTCGCCCGCGGAGCCTGATGGACCCGGAACGGTTCCTGACGGCTCTGCGGGATCCCTGGCCCCCTGGCGATTCCCTCGATGGCCTGGTGGAGTCTTGGAATAATAGGCTTACCGGGGCCAACGACGAGATCGCGCCTAGGCGTCCTCTGCGCCCTCGTTCAAGGCCGACACCTTGGTATAACCAGGGGTTGCGGCGGCTGAAACGAGGACTCAGACGGCTAGAGAGGCAATGGCGGCGTACCCGAGACGAAGCGACTCGAACATCTTATAGAGAGGTTATGAAGTCCTATGAGATGGCAGTCAAGGCCGCAAAGAAAACTTACTTTGCGGCAGAGATTGCGTCCGCAACTTCGCGCCCGGCACAACTGTTCAATATAATTCGGACCCTTACAACGCTGCCACAGGGCAGACCAAATATTAATGAATTGGAAATTGGCTGTGAGGCTTTTGCGGATTATTTTGCGGATAAAATCGCATCGCTCCGTTCCGACTTCCCTGCCACATTGGATACAGTTAGTGGACCTGAGGCTCCGTGCCTGTCTTCGGATTGTGTTTTGGACAGCTTCGGCGCCCTCAGCCTGGAAGAAGTTGACAGGATCCTCCTATCTGCACGCCCAACAACTTGTAAATTGGACCCATGCCCCTCCTGGCTTATTAAGACCTGCCAGAGGGAGCTAAGATATCCTATACGGGATATCATAAATAGATCCCTACTGGAGGGACATTTTCCATCAGCGCTCAAAGAGGCGGTGGTCCGTCCCCTCTTGAAGAAAACAACGTTAGATCCGACCGAATTGGCACACTATCGGCCGGTATCGAATTTGCCCTTTTTGGGCAAACTTATAGAGAGGGCAGCGGCGTTGCAGCTACAGAGTTTCCTGGAGGATGCTTCTGTCCTTGACCCCTACCAGTCTGGCTTCCGCCCGGGCCACGGGACGGAGACGGTGCTGGTCGCTCTGGTGGATGACCTTCGGCGACATCTGGATCAAGGCGGCTCGGCGGTGCTGATGTTGTTGGACCTGTCGGCAGCGTTCGACATGGTCGACCATCGGCTTCTGGCGTGCCGCCTTGCCGACGCAGGGATTCAGGGGTTGGCCTTGCAATGGCTTTCCTCTTTCCTTGACGGTCGGGGACAAAGGGTGGCGATTGGGGAGGAACTGTCCCGGAGACACACGCTTGACTGCGGGGTGCCTCAAGGGGCGGTCCTCTCCCCGATGTTATTCAACATCTATATGCGCCCCCTTGCCCAGATGGCCCGGGGGTATGGGTTGGGTTGCCATCAATATGCTGATGACACCCAGCTCTATCTGCTTATGGACGGCCGACCCGCCTGCGCCCCAGAAAACTTGGACCGGGCGTTACAGGCAGTGGCTAGGTGGCTTAGGCTGAGCGGGCTGAAGCTGAACCCGGCGAAGACAGAGGTCCTTTGCTTGGGTCGCTGCGGCCCGGGAAGGGAAATCCCCCTGCCAGCTTTTGACGGCGCTTCGCTAACAGCGTCGGGCAGGGTCAAGAGCCTAGGGGTGCTGTTGGAGCCTTCGTTGACGATGGAGGCTCAGATAGCAGCCACTGCCAAGTCCGCGTTTTTTCATCTTAGGCGGGCGAGGCAGTTGGCCCCCTTCCTGGAACGTGATGACCTGGCAACAGTGATCCATGCTACGGTCACCTCGAGGCTGGACTACTGTAATGCCCTCTACATGGGGCTACCCTTGTGCCGGACCCGGAAGCTGCAGTTGGTGCAGAACGCTGCTGCCCGGCTATTATTAGGGCTCCCTAGATGGGAGCACATTCGGCTGGGGCTCCAGAGTCTGCACTGGCTGCCAGTAATATTCCGAGTCCGGTACAAGGTGTTGGTCATCACCTTTAAAGCCCTATATGGCCTAGGACCTGCCTACCTTAGGGACCGTCTCTCCCCACACGTTCCCCAGAGAGTACTACGCTCAGGCTCACAAAACCTGTTGGTAGTCCCCGGGCCAAAGGAGGCCCGTCTAAAATCCACCAGGGACCGGGCCTTCTCAACAACGGCACCTTACTGGTGGAACCAGCTGCCGGAAGAGGTACGGGCCCTGCGGGATCTAGGGCAATTCCGCAGGGCCTGTAAGACAGTCCTCTTCCGGCAGGCCTATGACATTAACTGACAATGAAAACATCCTGGATGGAACAAAATGTATTTATAGGCCGCCGGTTTTAATTATCCTATTTTATCCTGCTTTTTATTAACCTATAGTTTAATTGTATTTTAAATGTTTCAATCTGAAGTTGTCTAATTTATCATGTTGTAAGCCGCCCTGAGACACTTAGGTGAGAAGGGCGGGGTATAAATCTTAATATAAATAAATAAATAAATAAATAAATGAAGGGGGGGTGATTTCAGCATCAATCAAAACTCTTGTTGCTACAGTCCCTTTTAGATACAGTTCAGATTTCTGGGCAAGGAGCAAGGAGGGTAAAGTTGGACTGCCAAAAGAAAGCAGAACTCGTGCAGAGTGTTTAGACGTATTTAACACTTCTACTGTAACAAGATCTACAGGATGTGCTGTAGCTTTAATTAAAGATCTGATGTGATTAGCAGCTAGTTCTTTTGTATTCCAAAGTGGCAGTTCTCCTCTATAGGGATAAATCATGAGGCATATCTTGCAAGACTGCAAAGATAGACACAAAAACTTTCCAGAGGCCCTCACACTTTTAGCAGTTTGGAGCTGTGTTGATTGTGCATGTGTAGGAAGCAAGTAGGAGGAAACCACATCATGAGAAGAAGACTTTCCCAGCACTGTTGCAGGAGAACACTAGATTTAAGGCTGCTTGACTTCATATTTTGCAGCATCCGTGTCAGCTCAGCTAGTGAGTTTTTCACTTCTAATGAATCAAATATCTTGCCTACTGTTAAAGCAGTTAGCTCAGGGTAATTGTGCAATGAAAGTTCCTGCCCTAGGTATTCCTCCTCCGGAGTCACTTCCTTCATATACTAGATCCCTAAAAACACCTAGGGCGTTTTCGCACTGACCTTCAAGTGGTGCGACCACCCTCCTCACGCCGGCGGATCTGCAGGGATTTCACACCAGAAGCGCCAGCGCACCCAAAAGAGCCGGCGACTTCTGTCGCGAAACCAGCTCAAACGGAAACCGCCAAGAAGCAGGAAAACGTTTGAGCTGGTTTCGCGACGGAAGTCGCCGGCTCTTTTGAGTGCGCCGGCGCTTCTGGTGCGAAATCCCTGCAGATCCGCCGGCGTGAGGAGGGTGGTCGCACCACTTGAAGGTGAGTGCGAAAACGCCCCTAGTTATAGACGTGCTTTCACTCTTGCCAGCCTTAATTCTTTTCCCACTGCTGAGTTGACAGGTTGTTTTTCTAGAGTCCCATACTCAGATCGCTTATGTGATTGCGGGTCTGGAACTGTAGAAACGCTTGGCCATCATCTATTACATTGTCATCAGTGGTCGATTCCTAGATCAATTTGGATTACTCCTGTTCTTATTAAGCACCAACTACCAAATGAACTTTGGGTGGTCCCTTATTTGTTGGCAGATACTAATTCTGAAACAGCCTATTTTGTTACAAATTTTTTAATGATAATCTTATCTGCAAAATGACAGAAATCTGGATTGATCTGGTAATGGAATCTGGCATATATGTGGTTAACATGACAATTTTAGGTTTACTTAACTGTATGATAGGTTTTATTAGAAATTCTTGTTTTAACATTTATTCACTTTTAGATTTGAATATTTTGACCTGTAACATTTGAATTCTGTGAATATGGTTAGTTCTGTTATATACCAATGCATGTTTTGACGATTGTTACATCCTTCCTGATTGAGCTTAAGACCTTTGGTCATAGAAGCTAATAAATGAAATGGAAATGGAAATGCTATTGTATCCCAGGCAGCTCCAAGAGGAGCATTGTGTACATAGGATAGGGAAAAGTCCCCCACCCTGCTTCAACTGGCCTCAAGTTTCCAGTATATTAATATTGGCTCTACTTGGTATTTTGCTTGTTGGTTTGGTTTTTTTAAAACATTCCCACCATTAAGGATGTTTCCTGACCCTTTGAGACTGCAGTAAGTGCTATACATTTACAAAATTGGTATCTGTTCTGTTAAAAATATAGTTCCTAGAAACACAAGCTCATTTTCATTGGATATTAGTATTTCTTCTGCCATTATTCTGCTTGTTGTATATATTTCAGAGCATCACCTACATCTATCTCATTTGATTTCTCCTTCTGTTCAGAAAGTGTATGTACTCTCATGTTGAATGCTTTTGCAGTTGCCCTTGACCTCTGGCATTTCCAATTAATTTAACACTTTCCTATAGGACATTCCTTATTAAATGGGTTTCAAAAGCCTCTTTTGCTTTCTTATGATCTTTCTTTTCTTCAGCCATGAGATGCAAGGCACGCAGAATATCATCTGCAATATCCCCCATAGCACAAATTAGAGTATTCACCTGTTATTCTTGTGGTTTCTACATTAGATCAGACACTGCACTAAATCTCTCAAAACTTCTGATCCAGCTGGGCAACTAGCTGAATTTTTTTTAATCAAATTTCTGAGCCGCACCAAGCTGTATGGGTTCACACTACATTATATGCTTGGTGCTCTGAGTCCTCTTGTGATTTTTCCTCGGTCTACAGAGATGGGCAGCAAGAGCAAGAGGCAGCAGTGCTAGCCTGATTGCTTTCATGATAGTTTCATAGTCCGTCCGCCACTTTTACATAGGAGTGACACACGGTGCCACTTGCGGCATTCATGCCTCAAGAATTTAGGAGAATACCACAGCAAGTAACTTGTATTCTCAGAATTTCTTGCTATAGAGTGGAGCAATGATACTTTCATCATCTGGCAACTAAACAACACAGGAATGGTTAAGGTCATACAAACAGGCACTTTGCACAGAAATGAGTAAAAGATGAGCCAGCTGATAGAAATGGGGAAAACATTATTTTCTTTAGGCTCAAAGAAGAAGAAGCATTTTTACATATCTGTATTGTACCCAAAGCTTGATTTGCTGAAGACATTACTCAAAGTCATGAAGTTGCCCTATTTGTGATTTTGCAATTAACATTTTTAGTTGTGGGAGGGAAGTGTTTTATTAATTCCTTTCTAATGACCTCTGTTGAATATTCAAGGTAGGCTGCAAATGTCTTAGCTGTGTTTATAATTTATTAAAAATAATTACGAACAGATCACTGAAGTGAAATTTCTATCCGCTCATGAAATATCACTCACTTTCTCAATTTCCCTGCTGCCCCCTCCATTGGTTTACTAATTGGGATTAAGATATTCAAATCTTCAGAGAAGAACTATTTCAGCTTTAAAGAATTCATAGTAAATTAGATTTTTTTACCATGATGGATTACTGTTTATTTATTTATTATAGCTTCTGGTTTGTTTTTTAAAAAATAGAATTCGGTTGGGATTCAGTTAGGATACATTTTGCTACTGCTGTAGATTAACTGTTAACAGATAGATGCTGATGACTTTTCCTTGGAAATCACTAGTTAATTTTTTCTGGCATCGACAAAGAGTCCACTTACCTCCTCAACAGATTTTAATTTCCATTGATCCTGTTGTGATAGTTTAGGCTTCACTAATGGGATGTCAATGCAATGTCCATATCCTGATACTGCACTGGATTGACTTTGTTGCTTAGTAATGAGCTACTGGTGATAGAAATGTGGTTCATGTTTGTAATGTACTGAGTTGCGAGACGGGTTGAAGGCAACATGCTTTATTCAGTGGTACATTACAAGAGAGGGAACACGCGGGCCGGGTCCCGCTTATATACATTACCCGGAACTGCCACCCAGTCTGACCAGTCCAATCCTGGTCAGTCAAACTTCCCGCCACAGATCTTGATGGGCGGGGAGTCTGGCGAGCTACATCCGGGGACCTGTGGGGTCGCCTCTGTAACGATCGCCATGCGGTACATCAGCTTATGTTTCAAGACATAACACTCCTCCCCCCCTAGTTCAGGACATATAGTCTTGCAAGTAAGCAGGGGCCTTGCGTTCCCTGGTCGACCTCCTTGGGGTTACTTGTGGAGTACGAGTGGTCACCGGGGCGGCGGTTTCCCTGCTTGGGAGTAATGCCGGCCTATGGTTGTCTGTGCCCTGCTGCTCTTCTGGTGTCCCTACTCTTGGGGTTTCGCTCCCGCTCCGGTGTGGCCATTCTGCCCAATTGGTTGGAGTGGTCAGCAGGGGCAGGGTAGCTCTCAACGGCAGTGCAGCTGCTGGTTCCTCCTCATTCTGTACTGCAGCCGGCTCTTCCGGCAAAGTGCGGTGGCACATCTGATTTATATGCCTCCGCAGAATTTGGCCCCCCTCCGTTGAGACATCATAGTGGCGGGACCCTGTCACATGCAGCACCCGACCAGCTACCCACTCAGGGCCACTAGCGTAGTTCCTTGTGTATACTGGATCCCCCTGAAAGAACCCCCTAGCAGCTTCCCCAATCTCGGGAGAGCTGCGGAGATCGGTGGCCCGGTCAGGATGCAACCGGTCCAGCCTTGTGATCAGCTTCCTTCCCATTAACAACTCTGCTGGGCTCACCCCGGTGACTGGGTTGGGGGTGATTCTATTGTCAAATAGGAAGGCGGCCAGGCGATGGTCCCAGTCCCCCTGTACTATGCGTCCCAAGGCCTCTTTAGTGGTGTGTACCATCCGCTCTGCTTGGCCGTTGGTGGCTGGATGGAAGAGGGCGGACTGTATGTGTTTTATTCGGTATCTCTGCAAGAACTCCCGGAATTCCCGGGAGGTGAACGCGGTCCCATTATCCGAAACGATGGTGTCAGGAATCCCGTGTGTGCAAAGGACCCTGCACAATGCTCGGACCGCTGCCTCCGTTGAGGTGGAGGCTACCGGGATAACTTCCAACCACTTAGTGTAAGCGTCCACCAGAATGAAGAATGTTTGGCCCTAAAATGGCCCCGCGAAGTCTATATGTAACCTAGACCACGGCCTCCTATTGGCTTCCCAGCGGTGGACCGGGGCACTGGGCGGTTCGGGCTGGGACTCCTGGCAGGCTTGGCACCTTTGAACCCACCCCTCGATCTCTCGTCCATTCCCGGCCACCATACATAACTGCGCGCTAGGGCCTTCATCCATACAATCCCGGGATGCGTCTCGTGTAGGGCCTCCAGCACTTGTTTCTGCAATGGGGGTGGGGGGAGGCTAAAGCTAAACTGTTGGCCATTTTGTGTCCTTACTAAGCCACACTAAAAATAAATCAATGGGGAATTCCATGCCACTAGCTAAACATTACGTCGAATGAATGGACATTCTTTGTTCAAGAATGACGCAGCAGAAGATGGAGATTTTTTTTCTTTTAAAAAAATCAAAATTGTTTTCGATACACTCATCTTTAAAATTTGAGGTTAAACCTGATTTCAATACTTGGCTGAAGGACAAAATTCTGGTTATAGAGTTATACATACTATTTTAAGGAAATTAACCTAATGTTTGTGTAGTACCAGAAAATCCATTCTATAAATCGTTCTTCAGTATCTAAAAACATTAGAGAGGGACAACAGGTGGAAACACGCAATTCTCACAGAGGGGGAATCCCTTCCCCCAAACACTTCTGATTCCCCTTGGGGGAAAATTCTCAGTGAGGGGGGAGATTTGCCAGGGGGATCCCAGTGACAAGCTTGGTGTGGATCCTGAGCCCGGCATCCTCCTCTAACACTGCTGGTCCCAGGGTGGCTTCTGGTATCCTCTGCTGTCCTGAGGGTCCTGGTGTGGCTGCTGGTTGTCCTCCACTGCCATTAGCTGGTGGGATCCCATATCCTCCCACCCCATGGGCCAAGCTTGGTGCAGCCCTTGAGCTGAGCATCCTTCTCTACCACTGCCATGCCCAGTGCAGGTCCCAGGCTGTCACACTGCCCCTGAAACCAGCATGGTTCTTGGCTTGCTGTGCTGCTACCTCTGGGCACAGAATGGCTCCCAGCCTGCTGTGCCTCTGTTGTTGGGCCCAGTATGGCCCCTGAGCTGCTGTGCCACTGCCACAAGATGTTGAAGTTACTGCCACTGATGCTGAGGTCAGCACAGCTCCTGGGCTGCTGTACTGCCACTGCTCAGCACAGTGGGGTTCCTGGCATGTTAATCTGCCAGTGGTGACCTGAGGTAGAATGCATTCTCTGTGCTTGCACAGAAAATGCTTTTAAAAAAAAATTGCGAGTGAATTTAAATTTCTACTTTTTAAAGTCAGATTTTTCTGCAAACCTAGGGGTTCCCCCAAGTTTGCAGAAACATCTTTTTTAGAAGAAGAGGAGATTGGATTTATATCTTGCCCTTCACTCAGAGTGGCTTACAATCTCCTTTCCTTTCCCACCCCACAACAGACACCCTGTGAGGTGAATGGAGCTGAGAGAACTCTTCAGAGAACTGCTCTTGAGAGACAGCTCTATGAGAACTTGTGACTGACCCAAGGTCACCCAGCAGCTGCATATGGAAAAGTGGGGAATCAAACTAGGTTTGGAGTCCACCACTCTTAACTACACCAGACTGGCTGTTAGGTTTCATGTGACCCTGATCCAGGGATTGGGGTATCCATAGATGGAGGCCACATGTCACTAATTGTATATAGATATAGTGTAATTTTATGATGTCTACAAACTACATTCATGTATGATCGTTATTCTCGTAGGCTTCTTTGCTTTCAGATATCAGGGAACATATCATTATAGTTTTAGAATTGATATATTTTATGTTTTTATTCTATTTTCATGTCAAATCACAAATGACTTATGGCAAACATGGGGGGTTTTCAAGGCAAAATTTCAGAGGTGGTTTGCCATTGCCTTCCTCCTTGTCATGACCCTGGCATTCCTTGGTGGTCTCTGTTCCAAATATTGACCAGGGCTGACCTTGATTCTGAGATCTGATGAGATTTATTTCATTTTCATTGAAAATCAGAAGTGACATCGCAAAAAAATGCTTCCCAGGAACAATCCAGCACAATAGGAAGGTCATATTAAAAATTTATGAAGGAAAGAAATCGAAAAGGAACAAATAAGTGGGCTCATTTTGGCTATTTCACAGATATGAACAGAATCAAGTCCCATTGGAGTACGACTTTTGGAGGACTTTCAGGAGGGTTTACTAAAACACTAGGATATTTTGTCTTTTTATAGCCTAGAGACTTGTGGTAATTCAGACTTAATACGTATCCTGAAATTTAAAAGAAAGAAAAGGACACAAGGTGATCTTTACATCATGAAATAAGAAATATTTAAACATAGATGAAACCAATTTGGTGGAATCACTGTAAAACAGAACCCTTTGCAGTAATTGAAATAAAA
Source organism: Heteronotia binoei (assembly GCF_032191835.1). Classification (NCBI taxonomy): domain Eukaryota; kingdom Metazoa; phylum Chordata; class Lepidosauria; order Squamata; family Gekkonidae; genus Heteronotia; species Heteronotia binoei. The sequence goes on along the minus strand of NC_083232.1, from coordinate 36,565,043 downwards.
AGCTATGAAATATTTGGAATTCTCTTAAGGAGCATTTACATTTTTGATGCTTAGATAATATTGTAGGTAAAGGTGTTTGAATCTTCATTGTTTGTTTGTTTTTACCCCACTTTTCTCTCCAGTTGGGATCCAAAGGGGCTTAAAATAGTCTCCCTTTCTTAATTTTATACTCACAACAGCTCTGTGAGGAAGGAACTGGCCAAGGTCACGCAGAAAGCTTCCATGGCAGAGTGGGGATTTGAATCTGGGTCTCCTAGATCCTAGTCTGGCACTGTAACCACTGCTAAGCGTACTGTATGCATATACATTACATTATTTTTATTTAAAATAATATTTATGTTAAAAGGCATCTTTAAAAACTTTTGTTGTTTAAATTAATTTTTTTGCACAAGGCTGTTACTAATTAAGTATATTCAGGGGTTGTTTTGTAGAAAAATAGGTGGTGGAGCTTATCCAGGGATTGTTATGCAGCTGCACATACTATTCAATGGACAAGAAGGTGGAACCCTCAGGAGGAGGAGGTGGAACTTTCAGAAAGGTTCAGGAGCTGTGCTCATGTGAGCTCCCACTGAATTCAAGGCCTGAGTATGTTTATGAAACAGTGGAATGTCAGACTTCAAAGCATGTAACACATGCTGGAGATATGGCCACAGGGTCAGTCTAGGATATGGGAATTATTCTATAATTCTATGATTCTAAGTCTGTGGCAGATCAGGACTAGGCAAGCTTATCCCACTTCCACAACTGTTTCAGCACTTGAAAAGGTACATGAGGGAGCAAGATTGTCTGGTCCCATCATGCAGAGGACCTGTTCAGGATTGAGCCCTCATGACATTTTTAAAGGGCTGAATTCTTTTCTAGTTTGGCCAATAGTCATGATATTTTGATATTCTTAGAGAGGTAATAGAGCCCCGTGGTGCAGAGTGGTAAAGCTGCAGTATTGCAATCGGAGCCCTCTGCTCACAACCTGAGTTCGATCCCAGAGGAAGCTGGTTCAGATAGCCAGCTCCAGGTTGACTCAGCCTTCCATCCTTCCGAGGTCGGTAAAATGAGTACCCAGCTTGCTGGGGGGAAAGTGTAGATGACTGGGGAAGGCAATGACAAACCACCCCGTAAAAAGTCTGCCGTGAAAACGTTGTGAAAGCAACGTCACCCCAGAGTCAAAAATGACTGGTGCTTGTACAGAGGACTACCTTTAGAGAGGTAATAACTAATGTTGAAGTCTATAGAACCAAGTCTGAGTCTAGTGGCATCTTTAAGACCAACAAAGTTTTATTCATGGTGTAAGTGTTCGTTTGGAAGCATGCTTCCTCAGACTTGCACACCAAAGCTTATAACCCAGAATTAAATTTTACTGGTGTTAAAGGTGCCACTGGACTCAAACTTGGTTCTGCTGCTTCAGATGAATACAGCTACCAACCTGAATCTACCTAATTGAAGTTAGATTTATTCCAACATTTTACAACAAATCCAGGTACCTGATCCGTGAAGCTTGGAATAACAAGAAATTCTTGCTATTATATAGCAGAATGTAAACATTAAGAGTCATGGCTTCTGTGATCAATACAACATGATCTAATTCTTCATTCCACTTAATTATGATTTGTTATCAGCATTTTAAAACAGTATCATATTTACATAATAGGCTTTCATTGCCTTGTTTTCACACTGGTGGAAACAATTTTCATGGCTCAAATCTTTCTATATTTTTATGAATCCTAATAATTTGCCTTTTAAAATGGAGACATTCAGTACTCTTCCCTGGTATATCCTCATTTAAAAAAATTGTCATGGACTTTCAGTATTCATCTCTTTTATAGCTTTAAAAGAAATAATAGATACAATAATTCATATGCCTTTCAAACATGTTTATTGTTCAATTTCATCACAAATATTATTTTCTGCAAAACATGAACCAACTGGAATGAGACATTAAAATATTTAAGAAGAGTACTTTAGAAATATCAAAGAATTGAGTTTTTAAAAATTTAAACTTCAATATTTCTAAGGAAATAATATGGAATACTTAAAATTTGATAGTTAATAATGCATTTGAAAACAGTAATGTGTATTAGTTTTTTGTTTTTATTAGATTTATAAACGAACACTTTGATTCCCAAATGCTTTGACAGATGAGATACAGACCTCCTAAGGAGAAGACATATGTACAGAAATAATGCTCAAAATATACATATAGCCCCTTTCAGATAAAAATGGTGATCTTGCAAACTGATAGGATTGTGTATAACACACTCTCTCCATATGTATGGTAAAACATAATTACTGAAAAGGGCTACTTTAGAATCTATTTCAGAATATGTGGATGGGGAAAATAATGCTTCTGTTTTAGAAATGAATTGGGCTTTGCTCAAATACATTTACAGCCCAGGAGACAAGGAACAAGGGAGTCAAGAATCAATGGGAAGGGATGGGCAAGGATTCTACTAAATCCAGTGCTGTGACTTAGTATGCAAGATAAATCATTTGGGGCAGATGTGTTGACCTGGAATCAAGTTCAAAAAGCAACAAGCTACACTGGTTGTTTGGAATTCAGGCACACTGTTAACTAAATCAGTCCTCTTGTCAGGGCAGGCACATGACGTGTGTCCTCTACATGTGTGAATCCAGATCAAAAACTCTGGGGCAGTGATTGTTTGAGTCTGGGGTGTACACATTTTTCAGTCTGATGCAGTAAATCTCCCAGGAAGGAAAGAAGATGATGGGAGGCCAGATACTTAACCAGAAGGTAACTGTTAATGACTTAACCAAGACAATAGCAACAACATGATATGCATTTACTTTCATTCTATGTTTACTGTCCCACTGGGACAGAAACAGGCGTATGTATGTGCATGCCTTCAACACAACTTGTTTGCTTTGTCTTCAGTTGTAATGAATCAGTGACCTTTCAGCTTTGGTATGCAAGATTTTTAAAATGTAAGCAACTTCACAGCACTTAACACATGCTTAGGGATAAAAACAGGTTCCAGATCCTAGCCTGTTTTTTGACTTTCAGTGCTATGGTTAGTAACTACAAGGGTGATTTTATTCAACTAAATGGCATGGACGCAACAAGTTAACAATTCTGATCCAGGCCCATTTTGTTTTACCCTATGAAACATTCACAGTATAAGAATGTAAACTTAGGGATGAGCTCAAATTGGTTCACAAATCGACTCGCAAAGTTTGTCAAAATTTTGGCTGGCTTGTGTTTCACAAAGCCATGTTTATGAACTGAAGAACTGCCATGAACTTCCACAAATGTTGATGCAGTTTGTGGCAATTTGTGAAGAGAAGAAAAAACAGCTTAGCTGTGGAGCCATTTAAACCCCTGCTTTCTGCTTCAATCCATTTAAACTTCTGCTTTCTGGTTTTGGTGAGGAGCAGAAAACAGAGGTTTAAATAGCTCCCAGCCAAAAGCTGCAGTGAGCAGAAAGCAAGGGGTGAAATGGCTTGGAGGCATTTCAACCCTGCTTTCTGTTCACCATGCATTTGTCAGTGAGCAGAAAACAGGCAGTGAAATGGCTCTGAGCCATATAAACCTCTGCTTCCTGACCTCACCAAAAGCAGTGAGGAGCAGAAAGCAGTGGTTTAAATAGCTCCAAGACAAATAGCAGATTATAGATTACAAATAGCAGACTACCTGCAGTTTAGCTATTTAATTTAAATGACTAGGAGCCATTTAAACCCCTGCTTTTTGCTCCCTGCCAATTTTCTCAGGGAGCAAAAAGTAGGGGTTTAAATTTTAAATTGTTCACGAACCAATACAAACAGGTTCAGTTTACAAACCAGCCTATTGGTTCATGGTTCAGTTCCATGAACCACAAATCAGACCGAATCACAAAAATCCAGTTCATACCCATCCCTATTAGAGGACATAATAACAGATGGCACTAGCTAGAAGGCAACTTCATATTAATTGTTCTCAGTCTGAAAAACTTGCTGTAATAGGTTTGGAAACTTATTTTTTAATTTTATTTTTCCTTTAAAGCAGATTATAAGGACTCATTCAGATCGGCTGTGGCTATTTCTGTGCCAGGGTTTTATTGTTACGCAGGCTGACACTTGGGGTGGGGGTGGGGATCACATAACCATATGCACAATGTATTGGTAGCCCCTCCTCCTTTACGACTAGTTGCATTGTTTGCAGGGGAATTGTTTTGAAATTACTACTTGTTCGTTTTGGATGCCCCATTCAGATATGCAAGAAAACTGTTCTTGTGTAAACATACTTGACAAATGCATATTTTAAAATTCAAGATGTTTATAAAATATGATCATTAAATGCAGTGCCAAATGGGATTATTATATTAAAGGGACACACACACACTGCTGCTAGGCACTTTCAGATCTCTTAGCAGAAAATATATGCTGTTTGTAGGTTCAGATTTCAGTATTAGTATGCAGGGTTTATTAAACTTAATGTGATTTACAGTCCTTATAAGGCATAACTATATTCTCCTGAGTGATATTCCTATTTCCCCAGAAGACAAACTTTGCTGCTAGAAGAATTTTTCTTAAAAAACTGAAACCATATATTTTGTCATCTAAAACTAGCAATATGTATTTTTAAATTATTTTCTCTTTTTTCATTCTCCAGCATTAACCGTATCATAGATGCTTCATAGATGTTCCATACAATAGTTGTCATTACGATTTCTAAAGTGAATGTGGAGGGATGGTTTGTCAATCAGAAGACACACACAATACCTGCCCTATGCTCAGCATTATTGTCAATGTCAGCTGGACTACCAAGCATGAGGGGTGAAGGACAGGTTTTGTTGTTCAGACAATTTTGTAATTTCTTCACATAAGATCAGGGGCTGGGAGATCTGAATACCTGCTCGTCATAATTTTTACCAGTTCATAACAATTGCTTGTGTAAAAAAAAATTACTGTGAGTAGAAATGGAAACATTGGATCAAGAACAAACATTTCTCCCAGATGTTCTAACTTTATATTTGCATGGACCTCTTTTTACATGAGGACTTTGGACAGATGGCTTCCTGCCATCTGCTGTGTGGGATACAGTCCATTTATTCAATTCTACTACTCAAGATTTTTCATCTCTTTCTGCTGCATGTGTAGTTAATTCCTAGGAAATTCAACAGTCATCCTAGTGGTACCACAAAAATGCAGCGATACCCACTACTTCCTGAGTAGTGACAAACAGCAAAAGAAGTGGTGGTGGAATATGCCAGTCTGTCACATTAGTCATGTTATAGAACAAATATGTTCTATATTAGTTCAAATATTAGTCATGTTATAGAACAAATATACTGTACAAGATAGCCAACCAGATATTATGAAGTTCACACACTCAGTACAGAAGGAGCAGTTACAGAAAATACTACACAAACCTCCATGTTTTAAAGAAATTTGCCTTTAACAACAAACCTTTCCATTCTCCTCTGCATTTTCTGACAGGCCTCAGATTCAGTGGGAGCTCACAGGAGCACAGCTCCTGAACCTTGCTGAGAGTTCCATCTCCTCCTTCTGAGAGTTCCACCTCCTTGTCCATTGAATAGCATGTGCAGCTGCATAGCAATCCCTGGATGAGCTCCACCACCTATTTTTCTACAAAATGGCCTCTGTTTTCAGATAAGTAAGATATTAAAATAATGGGTTGCTTCACAAGTATTGATGAAGAACTGCTCAATTTCTTCTTTTCCTCAGTCTTCTCTTGTGAGGGAAATGGTGCTCAACATGGCAAAACAGAATGCATGATGAGGGGAGGGGGATGCAGCCTAGAATCAGCATAGGAATAGTACATAAACACCTAGTTTCTTTAAATGAAACTAAGTCCTTGGGGCCAAATGAACTGCATCCAAGGGTACTAAAAGAACTTGCAGACATAATTTCTGATTCTCTGTCCATTATTTTTGAAAATTCTTGGAGAACAGGTAAGGTAACGGAAGACTGGAATTGGGCAAACATTGACATCAAGAAGGGGAAAAAGGAGAATCTGGGTAACAACCAACCCATCAGCTTGACGTCTATACCTGGAAAAGTTTTAGAACAAAAAATCAACACAGTCAGTCTTTGAGCATTTAGAAAGGATGGATGTGATTACTAAGCGACAGTATATGTTTTTGAAGAACAAATCATGTCAGACTAACCTTATCTCTTTTTTTGAAAAAGTTACTACCTTGCTGGGTCAGGGGAATGCTGTAGACATAGTTTATCTTGTTTTCAGTAGGGCTTTTGATAAGGTTCCAAATAATATTCTTGTTGACAAAATTGGTAAAATGTGTTTGGATCTTATTACTGTTAGGTGCATCTGTAACTGGTTTACAGATCACACCCCAAGAGTGCTTGTTAATGGTTCCTCATCCTCTTGGAGAGGAGTGACAAGTGGAGTGCCTCAAGAATCTGTCCTGGGACCTGTTTTGTTCAACATCATTGTAAGTTATTTGGATGAAAGATTAGAGGGGATGGTTGTTAAATTTGTGGATGATATTAAATTGGGAGGAGTAGCAAAAACAGTAGAAGACAGAGTCAGAATACAGGATGATTTTGACAGGCTGGAAAACTGGGCTAAAACAAATAAAATGAATTTTAATGGGGATTGCTGTAATGTTATGCATTTAGATAGGAAAAAACAAATGCGTCTTTATAGGATAGGGGAGACTTGTCTTGGCAGTAATATGTGCAAAAAGGATCTAGGGGTCTTACTGAGCCATACACTGAACATGAGTCAGCAGCATGATGCTGTAGCTAAAAATGTATATGTGATCTTGGGCTGTATCAACAGAAGTACAGTGTCCAGATCATGCAAAGTGATGGTATTGCTTTACTCATCTTTGGTTATACTTCACCTAGAGTATTGTGTTCCATTTTAGACACCACAACTTAAGAAAGATATAGACAAGCTGGAATGTTTCCAGAGGACGACAAACAAAGATGGTGAAGGGTCTGGAGGAATTTCATATTTATTTGCTCAATCCTAGAAAAGAATTTGCGAGGAAGAGGAGATATTGAATTTATACCCCACCCTTCACTTGGAGTCTCAGAGCAGCTTACAATCTCCTTCCCTTCCTCTCGTCACAACAGATACCCTGTGAGGAAGGTGGGGCTGAGAAAGCTCTCCAAGAACTGCTCTTGAGCAGAACAGCTCTGTAAGAACTTGTGACTGACTCAAGGTCATATCAGCAGGCGCGGGGGAGAAGCTGAGAAATCAAACCTGGTTCTCCCTGCGGAGGAATCAAACCTGGTTCTCCCTGCACTTAACCACTACACCAAACTGGCTCTATGGAGAAAAACCAAGGCCAGGCAAGCAAAGAAAATCAACAAGTTAGTATCTGAGGCTTGCTTAAAGGTTCATGTTTCCAGTGATTTAGCTATTAAAAGCTTTTGCCAAATGGTGTCATATGTGAATATTCAGTTACACTAATATTATGCAATCATAAATATTAAATTACAGAAATACTTCAAAATACATCCTCCCATCTCATATGCTGCAGCCAGAAAGTAGAATGTTAAGATCTAATCTATAAGAGATAAATACAGAAGGATCTTGACAACCTAGCCATACAGCAGAGCAAGGTATCACGGGGAATGTGCCCTTTAGGTAGACCTTTCTAGGATAATATATTTCTGCCCCCAGAAGACTATTTCCATCATTGCCAACTATCCAAATTTGCATATGTCTAGCTGTCTCCCTTCAAATATTACATAGGATTATATGACTTTGCTTCTGTTCTCAAGGCAAGCTTGTCATACTATCAATGCAAATTTGCCAGTCTTCAGAGGAAAGATGTCACCGGTTGATCTGCCTTCCAGGCACCGCTCGACTGGTGATCCAAGATCTAGCTCTTGTCCTCACAGTGATGTACAGTATAGGACTGTTGCTTGCAGCTATCAAATGTATAGTACAACAGCTATGCTATTTGTCAAATTCCTTGCTTTGAGCAACTTCAAGAAATAAGTTAGATGTCATTTGACAAAATGCTGGATTGTTTTTTTCCAGAATGGTGGGTTTATTACTTATTATGCAATGAGATAGAAAGTGCAGAATCAATCTCTCCTTTTTCAAATAAATTCAGTCCAATTAAATGCTGGTAGCATACAAAAGTTGATGCCATGTGAGAGGTTACTAACATCCCTATGCTTTTAGGCAAAGATTATGAAAGCTCAGACAGAAGACTTGAGATGTAAAGGCAAACAGGAAAGAAGCTCAAATTCGAGGTCTGCAGTAGGTGAGAAGGAGATAAGGAACAAGGTATTTGAAAGACCATTTTATAATAATTGTACCAATGATTACATTGATCTAGGTCCTTGTTACTGAAGTTATTTCTCATATGTGCATTCTGGCACAGTATAATCTTTGCTCAAAGCAAGGAATTTGACAAATAGCATAGCTGTTGTACTATATGTTTTAGAGCTTCAAGCATAGTTGTATACCATACATCACTGTGGGAAAGTGTCATTTTATTACCAGATCCTACTACCCATGACCTGCGGGAGAATCAGTTTCACCAGCTGCACGGATTCACAAGACACCAAAAGACAGAAAGAAATGAAAGTCAACCACCTTAGCTACTGTGTAGCTGTAAGCCTGTTTACTTCTGATGGTGGTAAGGCAAGGAGATTTGAGATCTGACAAGAACTTGCAGCTAAGTTACTGGCACCTCTAGCTACCACAGCAGCCTCTGCCCCAAAGATTGCAGACTTTCTTTTTCCAAGAGTAGACTAAAGCTAGGTCCTCATGCTGTCTGGCCAGTTTTTATCTCATCCTTCCTCCAAGGGGCTGAGATGGCTGTAGTAAACATTAAGCTAAAATAAAGTAACTGGTCTTTTATGGCAGAATATGAATTTGAAATCAGCCCTCCTCGGTCCTAGTTCAACATCCAAACCATTACATCATATTGGGATCTGAGAAAATTATTCTAGTAGTGCCATCAAGTTGAAGACTGGCGCTAGCCTTCAAAAATGACAAAATATATTAATATAATTATTCTAAAAAATTGTAACTTCATAAGATTCCTTAAAAATTAGGTCAGTATTGTGGCCTTTTGATGTTCTAGCTAGCTTTAAAGCTAGCTCATATACAATATAATACATTGTTCTTATGTTTATCTGATAGTCTTTGTAAGTACTGCGCAATAGCTTTCTGCAATAAGTTAATTATAAGTCATTGAGTTGTACTGAAGGTAACAAAATACACTTATGTGCCATAAAATCCAGTTAAATATTTTCCAGAGTTATTCTAATGTGAATATCAGAAGTAAATGCTTTATGTATGCCATATAGCATTAGATGAGAGATCACTGGATACTTGGAGTTAAATAAAGGCTTAAGAACATTTGTACTTGGATGTGACATTTTTGCATACTCTTCATTTGACATCTAAGATTGCTGCAGTAGCTCTTGACAAAGACAAGATATCTACAGGCGCATTTTCAATGATCAAAGTCAGCAACTCTGGCGCCCTGCTATGTTTCAGTCTGGCAGTGTTTTGTCATTCCAGAGGAGAAGATTTTCAATGTGGTAACAGCTCTTTGGTTTCCTCAAAGGAGACATGTGGCTTCACTAACCAATCCAAGGTCAGCAGTGATGAATGTAAGTAGCCACCACTACACTTAAGTGCTTTTTCTTTTCACTGGTTATGTCACTATTATGTACACCTGTGTTTTTCAAATGTGATTCTAGAATCTAAAATTAACCAATACTTTCTGTCTTAGATCACTTTTTTTAAAAAAAAACTACTATTGTACAATATTGTGTATGCACAGGAAGAGATAAGTTCTAAAAAGGGATACAAATATTGGTAATAAGGAAATCACCACTTTTCCATTAATTTCTTCAAAGTACCAGCTAAAAATGTGGCAGGTCCACCTAGTGAGGAATAGCTGTGCTGAGTTCACAACAGATTTGAGATCTCAGCTGCCACAGAGGCTATAGTTCAAAGATTGGGCTGGGCTCTTATTATCTTGGAAGATATGTCTTTAAACATATGAGACTCTCTGTAGACATTCAACCCCCGATCCCTGCATTCTGATAACCCTGAAAAGGGCGAGGAGGGCCTTCACATCAGGGAATCCCCTGCTCCCTATTGGGGATTGGCAACCCTATGAGCCTGTAGAGTTTTCAAGGCAAGAGGTGAACAGAGGTGGTTTGCCATTGCCTGCATCTGTGTAGCAGCCCTGGACTTCCTTGGTGGGTCTGTCTGTCATATGTGACTGTATCTCAAAAATAGTTGTTTGATTCACAAGATACTGTAAAAATACCATAATTTTACAGGAAGGCTCTCCTTATATTACAGAATAACCACATATGCGTATTCAGATGCTTGTGGTTCAGGTTTTAGTAGAAGGAATCAGGTTCTGTGTTGTTTGAATTCATTTTAATATCTTGTTTCCACTTTGGTATCACATTAGTCAAGACAAATGAGAAATAGTGCAATGTTATGAAATAATAATAATAAAAATAGCATGCCACAAACAATAATGGTGGGAAGGTGTGTTTAACAACACCCTTTGGGTTCTGTTTTACATTGGTGGTAGAGACCTGGAGTAGCTCAGTCTCATCAGCTTCCAGAAGCTAAGTGGGATTGGTCCTGGTTAGTAATTGGCCAGGAGACCATTAAGGAAGTCTAGGGGTTGCTCTGTAGAAGCAGGCTGGAACCACCTCCATTTTTCTCTTGCTTTGAAAACCATACAGCGTTGTCATAAGTCACCTGTGACTTGATGGCACTTTCCATTACCACCACCTTGTGAAAATCTATACTTTGAGAGTATGACCGATTTTGCATGAGGCTTGTTCCGGGTGGAGAGCCCTTTTGCTCCTGGGGCTTCTCTCCATTTTCGCACAAGTTGCCCCAGAGCTGCGAATTGGTATGGTGCTCTTCGGCAGCTCCAAGGCAACTTGTGCAAAAACAGACAGAAGTGCCGGGATCAAAAGGGGTCTCCACTCGGAACAAGCCCTAGTGTGAAATTGGTCTATAATTGCCAGAAAATTGGCACTTCAGCTTTAAAAATACCAGCCTATATTGATATTTTTCAAAAACTGGGAATTCTGGAGGCTGTCTTCAGTGCATTAAATATGAGGCATCTTTACTTCTTTCTTAAAATAAACTGAGGTTGCAAGCAACAGGCAAAAAGAGTGGATTCCTCAGCTAAATGAGTAGTGCTTGACTAATATTTATTCTCATAGTCAGGGCTGTACCATTTTCTCCAATGTCTCCTTTGCTCAATGAAGTTCATTGCTACATATACATCTCATGTACAGCGTTTTGACAGAGGAGGGTTTTAAGGGTTGCTGACTTTGATTCCCTCCCCCTACCTTATTTTCTGTGCATTAGTAGGTTAAGCTTATGCTCCTGAAGCTCACAGGATCAGGTCCAAAAGATTTCTAAAACCCTGTGAATGTATAATTTAAAGTGCAATTTAGCAATGCAAGATAGCACTGAAGGTACAAATGTCTGGATCCAATCTTTATTTTTTGTTATTAGTCTTCATTACTGCACAAGAGTAGACAGTCTTGCTGATCTGTATAGTAATGCATATTGAAGCATTACTATACAGCATTACTATACAGCATATTGAAGCACTAAATGATGTCAGCAGTATTTCTAAGAAATATTTTATGAATATTTGTTTTTTCTGCTAGCCTCTACAGTTTTTATGCACTTATGAAGATAAATGAAAAGTTATGGAGTTACACAGATTTTGGGAGAAATACACTGCAGCCTCTTCTTCCTTATGTTTTCAGTTATGTTGCTTTTTCTTATAAAGTCTTAGTCAAATAATGGAGTGGCAGGAAATTGACTCGTTTCTGGGACTATAACAGCTTGAACTGTTGAATGCTAGCGTTCCATGTGTAGTGAACTGTTTTATTTTGCATGTTCATAATGCTTATGACTATATTGATAGCCCAAACATCTCACAGTGTGGTTCACAACAGTGCTGAATTATCCTGTGTCATGTGTTTCCAGGCAAAATTATTCTGATATGGCAGCAAATGGATGACTGCTCACTGCAAATTTCTTTTGCATAAACTGATTTATGGGGTTCATATCTCTCTCCAAATACACATTTTTCATAGATCAATTGTATCAGTCCTATAGGGTTGCCAGCTTCCTGGAGTTCTTCAAGACTGATGACTGATCTCCAGACTTCAGAGAGACTGGAGAAAATGGCAGCTTTGGAGGGTGGGCACTATGACATCACAGCTCTGCTGAGATTGCTCCTCTCGCCAGACTCTACCTTCCTTGGGCTGTGCTCACAAATATTCAGTAATTTTTCAAGTCTGAGTTGGCAACATGGTACAATGAAGTACAGAATTAAACTACTGTAGACCTGTGACCTTTCATTTAGGGTGAATATATTGGAAGACTCTGAACAATTAGATAAATAATCTACAGAAATCAATGTGTCAAAAATTCATGTTTGTGCAATTTATTTAAAGGAGCGGTTTCATTAAGAGTTGCAAATGATGAAACTTGCCTTTTAAAATTAGGTTGCTGTTATGAAATATGTGATTTTGAGAATCATTGCTGCTATATTTTGAAAAATGGAAGATTACCTTCTGGGTGGATACGGAGAAATGGGTTGAGCATCAAAGGACCTCCTCTCTTTGACCACAGTGGGAACAACTCAGGTAAGAACAACTGATTTTCTTACAAGAAATAAACTAATCTATCTTCACAAACTTCTGGCTACTGGGAAATTAAGAGACTATCCATCTTCCCAGATGTTCTTGTTGTACAGGGTAGAGTGTCAAGAGGCACTCTTATTAAATGTGAGAGATTCTTGTAGGAGGGTGGTTCTTATATTTTATAAAGACAAACAAGTAAACCAACTGTAGTATCAGTCATACAAATATAAAATGTTATTTCTTCTATCCAAATCCCAGCAATGACAAAAATTATCATAATGCCATCAGAAAAAAATAGGTTCCCAAGTATAAAAGGGAGGCTTTGTTCCTCTCTGAGGACCTCTTCTCATAAGCCCTTTCATAGATACAGATATACAAAATACAAGGCTATAATAAAATCTTAGCCTTTATCTCTCAATGGCACAGTACGATGGCTTGATTCCAAAAGGTAGATGATAAAATGTATTTCAAAGCATATATAGTTAATAGAATTGCCATAGAGGCCAAGCTTGCATTCTTGTTTTCTGAGAGAATTAAGTTTGGTTCCTTCGAAAATTTAAGTGTGTTCTTCATTAATTGATAAATCTTTAGCCTGAGGCCTTTTCTTGCCTTCCATCAATCACATACTTTTAAATCTTGTAATTTGCTTTTCTATGTGCACCCTGAAGAAAAAGGGAGGCTAATAATGTAGACAGAAGGGCTCCATTTTTTCCTTTATAATTAACTTATTCAAATAGGGATGGATTGAGTGTAGAGTGGTTATGGTATCCGCTTAGATGTCTATAGAATATGCACATGGGAAGGAGTCTAGCATCAATACTAGGTAAGGGTTGTGACTGCGTGTAAGCCCAGATGTCCATTATTCCAACAAGGAGTGGGTAAATATCCTCTAGATTTATGTCAGAGCAAATCTTCAGTCAGACAGGAAATCAGATGAGAAAGGAGTGACTCATTTAATCAAGTAAATATACTCCTGGGCTTCAAAGTTCAAGGTATGAAGCCACAAAATTCACTGCCATTGGAGAATAAAAAGATGAGACTGGGGATAATTTTACCAATAAAAGGGACACACACCCAAGCAGGGCTGGTTCCAGATTTTTGGGGTGGAGAGGAATCTGGGCAGAGAGTTCCCAAGAGCACCCTTCCCACCTACTCACCCATGTGTTTCACTACCTGCCTGTGCATCTTTCTCTGCCCTGCTCCCAAGCTTTCCCACTGCCTGTGCTCTCAGCCATCTGTACTGTCCAGAGCTCTTTCCCTGATGGCACTGGGCAGTTTGTGTAGCTGGACACATGGGAGCAGGCAGAGAAAGACAGAGTGGGGAGTCAGCAAAGCTTTTATCTTCCATGTTATAAATCTGAATCAGTTAAACAACAACAACAACAACAAACCCCTGCTTTGTAACTGTTACACATTCTCAGGGCTCAGCTCCAATAACTTTCTTATTGTAATACGGAGAAGGATAGAAGAAAAGGAAAACGAAGAAACAACGAAGCCATTTATACTACCGGAGGTGGGGGAGACACCTGTCTCTTAATTGTTTTCATCAACCCCACAGTGTGTTTTTTTTCAAGCCTATAACCCCCCTCAAAATAGGCCAAGTGAATGCTGGGTGGAATGCTGAGTCCAGGCACTGTTCCTATTGAGGACTAAAAGACTGTGGCCCCCAAAGCCTTGATTATAAAAACAGAACTATTTAAAACAACAACAAAAAAGAAGTTTGTAACATGTGAAATCCCTAGGGATTTCTAGGGATTCTAGTTTATGATGACACCCTAGAAGGGGTACCATCATAAACCAACAACTCCCAACAGAATCAAGAGCAAATCAGAGAATCTAAGCCCAACACAACCAATATCAAACCAGAGAATCCAAGCCAACAGAAATTAAGCAAGGGACACTATTATAAGCCCAATCAAACATGTACAACTGAAGAAAAACAGGCCTGGTAGACCTAAAATGCTGGCCCCAAATATTCCTACAATTTGGGGTGATGCAGTTATCAGTATTCCAAAAACCTAGATCCCTCTCCAGATAACCAATAAGGTATTTTTCAGTTATAGATTCAGACCAGAAATATCTAAATGTCCATCTCTATATAGGATTGCACTATGAGTTGTTCAGCTTCTTCAAAGACCTCTAGGTTTGTAACAATTGTTTCAGCCAAGTTCTGTTTAAAATATGTGAAGCAAGATATACTTTCTGTTCTAAAGTGTGACTTCCAGTTGCTATGATCCCATAGGATTCAGCAGCAGCCTTTCTTAATTTTTGCTAGTTGCCTCACCCATAATTTCTTTTGTTGATTGGTTTGGAAATAATCTATCTTCCTCTTCTCATAAATAGCCTTTTTCCTGACACTGCCCCCTGAACAAATACCATGCCCGTCAGTTCTGAGAAGCAGAATGTTCTCTGTGGCAAATAACCAACTCACCTGTCAGGTATTTGAATGATTTTTTTGTTTCTGTAATTTGTTGCCACTAAAATTTGCCAGTCATCTTAAACCATTTCTCATTTTTAGATTTCGTTTTACTATTGGATTGGTCAAATAAATGGGTCCCTTACAGTAGGACTTCAGACTTTTCCTGATGAAACTTTAAAGATCATCTGGCAGGAGACAGAAGGCGTAAAAAACCAATGGCAAAAGGCTGTGATTGCATTCAACGGTGCTCAGGACCCTGAGGTATGTTGGCTGTTCTGGTGCGCTAGCTATGGGATAACTGAAATGACAATTTATGCTAGAACTTGAACTATAAGTTAATTTGAGTGAATGAGATGTGGATTTTAATGCTAAATTTGTGGCAAGTATTATCTTATTACTTGACCTTATCTCATGAGTTAATGGAATAATTAATTTAGCAATTATGCATGCAAATCAAATTGAAATGAGTTCAGTTGTCACATGCTAATATACATGTTGGGAGGATGTATTAATGATCCCCTCTTGCAGTAACCAGGTATCCAACCATATTGCCTACCAGCATTTTGTGTGCTGTGCTTATGCTAACCAGTTGTTCTTTAGTGACTCACCAAGCCAAATATTCATCAGCCATGCTCCTTGTATGCAGTGCTCCAAAATCCCTGGCAGAAGGGCAAAATATAAATGGGAATAATAGTATGTCACATTCTGTGGCATCCCACCTCAGGATGTGCAGCAAGAGAACCCAGAGACAATCCCTAAAGAGGGAGCACCTTAGTTACCAGGAGGCAGGAAAGGCAGAACCAGGGCAGGTAGGACCAAAGATTGTCAATAGTTGCCTCTTGGGGGTAAAGGCCAAGAGAGCCAGGTAGTGGAAGTCACAGAAGGAAAGGGATTACAAGGCTAGAGTGGCAGGCAGACAGAGAGAAATGGCTGGCAAGGACTGAGTCCATGGACAATGTCTTTTCATGGGATATCTATCTCTGTGCCTAACCCTATATAGCTAACGGCAGCAAGGAATGAATCCTGGGAGCAGGTTCAAAACCTTGACAGAGACAGGTGGAGGCAGTAAGGAATAGGTGGACCTCCAGGGTGTAATGAGACAGGTGAACATAGGCCTCAGTTATTTCAGACAGACTAATGAACCGCAGCTTTACTAGTTCTCCAGGTGTCTGCCAGTAACTATTAATAGTCTGCTTCCTGGTGTTATGTATATTTATATGTTTTTATTCCGTTATGGCATATATACTTTATTCAAAAGTTGGTAATGTTAAAATGTTTTAATGTTTGATGTTCACCACCTTGGGGACACTATTTGGGTGGAAAGGTGGCATAGAAATGTTTTAAATAAATTTTTAAAAATTAAATAGGTGGAGTAGAAGCCTCTGGACCATGGGAGCACATAGCACTAAATAATAATAATGACAGGCCACCAGAAGTTTCATAAATACCCTATTTCTGTGGTCTTTCAGGGGTTGAAAAAACAGGAAGTCATGCACCTGCTCTGCTTCAGAGCATAGCTGGTGGGCTGCCATCAGTTTGCACAGGCAGTTGGAGTCTAAGGAGATTCATCCAGCAATATCCTATTAATGTAAAATAATGTATAAATAAATACAGTTTTTATTATAATATTCTTATACATGTATTCAGCATAACAGTGTAGGGATATTTCTGCAATACTCCCAATTCAAATTCCTCTCCACATTTTTGAGTTCAGTTCAGCAAAGGCATAAGAAGAATCCTTCATTGTTCCCTGGTTAGTTCCAACTTTTGTTCCTTCTACTTTATGCTTTTAACTGGAGTTGCCAGGGACTTAACCTGGGATCTTCTGCATGCAAACCATGCTACTGCTGTGTGCAGACAGAGCATTGGGAGCCTTATGGAAGCTATGCAGCTTCTTTTCATGTATGATTTTTCTATATGTGCTTTTAGAAAGAATGCACCTATGTGGTGTCAGTTGCAATACTCGAATGAGCCTGTGCTTTATAAACCAGATATTAAAAAGCCCAAAGCAACCAAAGCACATAGAAGATATAAACAATGGGCTGTGTGCAAGAATATTACAATCAATGTTTTAAAAATTGTTATTGTGCTACATGCTGTGTGCAAGAATATTACTACCAGTGTTTGTTTCTCTCTCTCTCTCGGCTTGGCTTCGCAAACGAAGATTTAAGAAGGGTGCAATAGTCCACGTTTGCTGCAGGCTCGCTGGTGGCTGACAAGACCAATGTGGGACAGGCAGGTCCGGCCACAGCGGCTGCAGGGAAAAGTCTGATTTAGGGTTGGTCCTGTAGCAGTGCGATTCTTCCTCAATCTCCTTTTGTCCTCAAGACCAGCTATGCGTGTGTTCTCATAGGAAGAGACAGCCTGGTGGATGGTGTGCCTCCATGCTTTGCGATCTGAGGCTAGGTCAGACCACTGGTGATGGTTGATGTGACAGGTGCTAAGGGATTTCTTCAAGGAGTCCTTGTACCTCTTCTTTGGTGCCCCTCTATTTCGATGGCCGGTGGAGAGTTCGCCATACAGGGCAATCTTGGGAAGGCGGTGGTTTTCCATCCTAGAAATATGCCCCGCCCAGCGCAGCTGCGTCTTCAACAGCAGTGCCTCGATGCTGGTAACCTCTGCCCGCTTGAGGACTTCAGTGTTGGTCACAAAGTCACTCCAGTGGATGTTGAGGATGGTGCGAAGGCAGCGCTGATGAAAGCGCTCAAGGAGTCGCAGGTGATGACGGTATAAAACCCACGATTCAGAGCCATAGATGAGGGTTGTCATCACAACCGCTTTGTAAACATTGATCTTTGTGCCTTTTTTCAGATGCTTGTTGCTCCACACTCTTTTGTGCAGTCGGCCAAATGCACGGTTTGCCTTTGCCAGCCTGTTGTCAATCTCCTTGTCGATCTTGGCATCTGAGGAGATGATGCACCCCAGGTAGCTGAACTGCTGGACTGTCTTCAGAACTGATTCACCCACAGTGATGCAGGGAGGGTGATAATCTTCCTGGGGTGCAGGCTGGTGGAGAACTTCTGTCTTCTTCAGACTAACTTCTAGGCCGAATAGCTTGGCAGCCTCTGCAAAGCAGGACGTCATATGCTGCAGAGCTGATACCGAGTGGGAGACGAGTGCAGCATCATCAGCAAACAGTAGCTCTCGGATGAGTTTTTCCATTGTCTTGGAGTGTGCCTTTAGTCGCCTCAGGTTGAACAGGCTGCCATCGGTGCGATAGCGGATGTAGACACCATCGTCCTCATCTAGATCTACTGCGGCTCTTTGAAGCATCATGCTAAAGAAGATCGTAAAGAGAGTTGGCGCGAGAACGCAGCCTTGCTTTACACCTGTGCCTATTGGGAAGGGCTCCGAGAGGTCGTTGCAGTGTCTGACTTGGCCTCGCTGGTCTTCGTGTAGCTGGATGATCATGCTGAGGAACCTTGGGGGACATCCTAAACGTTCCAAGATTTGCCACAGGCCTTTCCTGCTAACGGTATCGAAAGCTTTGGTAAGGTCGACAAAAGTCACATACAGACCCTTGTTCTGTTCCCTGCATTTCTCTTGGAGCTGCCTGAGAACAAATACCATGTCGGTGGTGCTCCTGTTAGCTCTGAAGCCACACTGGCTCTCTGGGAGGAGTTCTTCTGCAATGGTGGGCACCAGTCTGTTCAGGAGTATTCTGGCAAGGATTTTGCCTGCGATGGAGAGCAGGGTTATCCCCCGGTAGTTGGAGCAGTCTGACTTTTCCCCTTTGTTCTTGTATAGGGTGATGATGATTGCATCGCGAAAGTCCTGTGGTAATTTGCCTTGTTCCCAGCAGGTGACAAGTACTTTGTGAAGTGAGCTATGTAGTACTGTGCCCCCATGCTTCCAGATCTCTGGTGGAATTCCATCAACTCCTGCTGCCTTGCCACTTTTCAGTTGCTTGATGGCTTTAACAGTCTCTTCTAGGGTGGGGATCTCATCCAATTCTGTTTTCACCGGTTGAAGTGGGGTGAGGTGGATTGCTGAATCTTGAACTACGTGGTTGGCACTGAAGAGAACCTGAAAATACTCCGACCACCGGTTCAGTATGGATGCCTTGTCTGTGAGGAGCACTTGGCCGTCTGCACTATGCAAGGGACTCTGAGCCTGATATGATGGACCATATACTGCCTTCAGGGCTTCGTAGAACCCTCTTAAATCACCAGTGTCTGCACACAGCTGGGTTCTCTCTGCAAGCTTGGTCCACCACTCGTTCTGAATGTCTCGAAGCTTGCGCTGGAGGTTGCTACATGCAGCGCGAAAGGTTGCTTTTTTCCCAGGACAGGAGGGCTGAGCAAGATGTGCTTGGTAGGCAGATCTCTTTTTTTGCCAGTAATTCTTGGATCTCTTGATTGTTCTCATCAAACCAGTCCTTGTTCTTCCTTGTGGAGAACCCGAGGACTTCTTCAGAGATCTGCAGGACGGTAGTTTTTAGGTGTTCCCAGAGTGCTTCTGGAGAAGGGTCTGTGGGGCAACTGAGGTCCTCAATTCTTGACTGGAGTTTTGCCTGGAAGGCAGCTTTAACTTCGGCTGACTGGAGGCTGCCAACCTGAAACTTCCTCCGAGGGATACCTCCTCTCCTGGGTGTGGGTTTAAAGTGAAGACGGAGATTGCAGCGTACAAGACGATGATCCGTATGACATTCTGCGCTGGGCATTACTCGGGTGTGTAAGACATCTCGAAGGTCTCTCTGGCGCACCAGAATGTAGTCGATAAGGTGCCAATGCTTGGACCGTGGGTGCATCCAGGTTGTCTTCAGACTGTTCTTCTGCTGGAAGATAGTGTTGGTGATGGTGAGCTGGTGCTCCATGCAGAATTCTAGCAGGAGGTGCCCGTTGTCATTGCAGTTGCCAATGCCGTGTTTGCCAAGTACTCCTTTCCAGGCTTCCGAGTCTTTACCTACTCTGGCATTGAAGTTGCCAAGGATGATCACCTTGTCCTCTGTAGGGGTCTTCCGTACGAGGTTGCGTAGATCAGCATAGAACTTGTTCTTTTCTGCAGGATCTGCTTGAAGGGTTGGGGCATACACACTGAAGAGTGTTGCATGCTGCTTGTTTTGAAGTGGGAGGCGCATGGACATGATGCGATCTGAGTGACCTGTTGGCAGGTTTTCGAGTTTGGAGGCAATGGAGTTCCTGACCATGAAGCCAACGCCAGAAAGGCGGCTCTCAGCCTTTGACTTACCCGACCAGTAGAGGGTATAGCCAGCACCGTGTTCTTGAAGACTACCTTCCTCAGGGAAACGGACCTCACTGAGAGCTGCTATGTCGATATTCAACCTGAGAAGTTCGTGGGCAACTAGAGCAGAGCGTCGTTCAGGGCGACCACTGCCTACTGTGTCAAGCATGGTTCTGATGTTCCAACACGCAAGCTTTAGTCTTTGCACACTTTGTGAGGCAGGTGCATGCCTTTTCTTTGTTGTTATTTTTCGACCGCAAGTAAGGATGCCCGTTGACCGCGGCTAGCCAACTGGGGTGGGGGAGACGAGCTTTGTTTAGGCCACCTTTTCTAGGCCCCTCTCCGTGTGGAGCAAGCAGTGCTGTCCCTAGATAAGGCTGCTTGGTCGTTCAGGGTGCTGCCGAAAGATGCTTTCGTCTCCGGGTTAGCATCAGGCGACCAATACCCTGAACCGCCTACATGCAGGATCGGGACTGCGGCTTCCAGTGGCACCTTCCACCTGCCGTTTCGCCCCTTGCCTATCGCTGCAGGACTTGATGCATTGTGGGTTGTGTGTGTGGATATGCCCTTCAGGCCTGCGCAGAGGAATTTTTTAGGTGAAGCGCAGTGTGCGCGGTACTGGCTCCACCCTTTCACCTGGGGGTCATCTGCCATGGCCCAGTAAGCCGGGACGCCGGCAGTGAGTCCTCCAGGTGGTAGGTGTTACATTAACGAGCTCTATCTGCCCGGGTTTGATGTTAGAGTTTTCCTTCTCTTAGGCTGACGAAGTTGGTGGGCCCAGCCTGCCCATCCGGTTATACCGCCGGACAATTCGGTCGCACCATGACGTAGCAAACTCTGTGAAAACGGGGGGGACCAGCGAGAAGGTGTTGCTACGGATGCAGTAATGCAGGAGAGGCCATTGCAGTGACCATCTGCCAGGCATAGCCAGACAGTGACCACGCGGCGTTCACTACACCGGGAGAGGAGAGGCTATGTATTGCGCATGCACTTTCCCTGGGGGGGTAGGATTCCCAGAGGGAGCCCACCCCCCACCACCCCTCCAGGATATTTACCTGTAAGTTAAATAGCCAGTCCCCCCAATGCTAAATTATCATTAATCTATATCAGGGGTGGCCAAACTGTGGCTCTTTCACACATATTGTGTGGCTCCCAGACACAGGGGGAGCAGAAAAGGAAAGCAAAAGAGCCTACCCTTGGGAGCCTACAAATACTAGTTCCTGATCTTCTCAGTAATTCCCAAATATTTCTGGGATTTTTGAGGGGAACACATTTTTGTTTTTTTAGAAAAACCACCTGGATATATTAGGGATGCTGAATATATATATTTTTGGTTTATCCAAATGCACACCACTAGTCTGGAGATGAATTGTAATCCCAAGGGATCCTAAAGTCCCACTTGGAGACTAGCATCCCTAGGTCACAAGACTCTCTAGCTTTCCTAAGATGAGTACATCACAGCCACTGACTTATGTAGGAGAAGGCAAAAGGGTCCTTAAGTCAGTTGGACCAAGGAGACAGGAACACCACTGGAGTGCGGACTTACACTTGTCTCCATTGGTGACTCCAGGGTCCAGATCAAGGGGTTAGGGAAGTGTTCTTTGAACAATGCCTCAGCTTACCTCCCCTTTCCTTTGTGCCAGCTGCATCTGCATTGTGCCCACATCCCTTCAGTCTTCATATTAGGATTGCCAGGCCTGACCTGGCCACCAATGGGACACTGGGGGGCATGTCCCCTAAAAGAGACATCAATCCTCTCTAGGAATCTCAGAAAACTGGATGGTTTTACACCTAGAGAGGTGTGACGTCACTTTTGGGTTCTTCCAGAAAGTAACATCACACAGTAGCTGACAACATTTAATTCCTCCCTTTCCTCCTGGTGTGCTGGCAGTCATATAGCAACCCTTTTTCCACTTTGGGTTCTGTTTCTCAGTGGAGCACTAGAGTTTGATATAGATAAGGGTGGCCAAACTTGTTTAATGTAAGAGCCACATACAATAAATGTCAGATGTTGGAGAGCCACAAGACAAGAACATCAAATGTTTGAGAGCTGCAAGACATGAACGTCAGATGTAGGTAGGTAGGAAGAAAGGAAGGAAATAGGTGGAGGAGGTGGAAATAAAGCAACTTTAACTTAAAATGCATTCTCAAAGCTGTCAGCTGACTTGGCTTAGAGAAGTGATTTAAATAAACAAATGCCTTCCCAAACCAGTCAATGGGGTGATGGGGTTTCAGTGTTTGTTTAGTTATTATTAAAATGCCATTTAGCATTATGTACAATAATTAGTCTTAACCTTGTTCCTGCATATCATGTATTTGTTGGAAGAGCCTATCAAAGCCATGTCCTTGGTATCACAATGCTGTTAAGGGAAATCTATGCTCATATGTTTGCCTTATAATTCTAGGTGTCCAAACAAACCACATTAAAATAGAAAAGAGAATATATATCTTACTCCAAAATTACAATGCTTGCTTAATCAGAGTGCATGTTCAGGCATCAGAAAGGAAAGAAATATTAGCTTCCTTCTCAGATTATATAAGTGCACAGCAAAAGAGGTTACTGAAACTTTATTTCAGTCTTCACTGGTATTTGGTAATCAGTCATTGCCCAAGGCTTCTTTGAGGGAATTTTTTTCAGAAAGTGTGGAAAAGTGACCACTTTTCTTGTTTTAAAGTGAGGTTTCTCTAATAAGTAGCACTTTCGGGTTACTAATATGGATAGGATTTTGGCAACTATGTCCCTTCAGAGTAATGCTTTTGATACTGGTGCTAGAAGGATACAGGATTCATCTGGGGTGGTTTGGAAGTTAAAGCAGAGCAGAGAGGAAGCTGGAGTTTCCACAAACCCCTATGATGAAATCGTTCAAAGATGAATGTATAATATTAGATGGAAGTCAAACCTTGCAACAACTAGGAACAGTAATATATTCCAAATATTCTGCTGAATATTCTACAGGTTGTCATTCAGGGACAAATATTTGAACCTTGGACTCCAGGTGAAACCATTGCTATTGATGATCTATCAGTCACCGGAGAGTGTTTTCTAACAAAGGGTAAGGATTAATTGTTTCAGCAATGCTAAATTATTAACTTTCACAGTTAATTAGAAATGGGGAGGAAAACAATGGAGGTATGGCTTTGAGACATTTTAGGGCATGTCAAACTCATTTGTTACGAGAGCTGGATTTGACATAAATGTCACTTTGTTGAGCCAGGCCATGCATGTAATAGAATGTTACATGATGTAGTGGACACACAAACTTTATAAAGGTGATAATGGCGATAGCAGATTAATGACAATAGCAGGCATAATTCGATAAAGTGTGATATGCAGAGGGGTAGAAGGAGTGGAGATACCAGTCCTTACAGGAAACCTAGGTCTCAGTGTGGTCCAGGAGGATTCAATCCAGGAAGATGCAAAGAATAAATGGAAATAAGTCTGACATTGGAAAACAAACATTCAAAAAACACTGGGGGAACATTTAACCTTCCAGAACATTCAGTTGCTGACCTAAGAGTAGCTGTTCTCTTACAAAGGAATATCTAAGGGTGATTAGAAATAGAGAGAGACTGCTGAATTGCAATTGATAATGAAGCTCAATGCATCCTCCAGGACTAAACTGAAACCTGGGTTTCCTGTATCATTACCAACACCTGCTGTTGTCATTTGACATTCGAAATCACTCTATTCTCTAAGATATAAGGACCAATGGACTCACATTCTAGCTTTATCTGAAGAAGTGAGCAGTGACTCACAAAAGCTCATGTCTTGTCATAAATTTTGTTAGGTGTTACTGAACTCTTGCTCCGTTTCACTAATAAAAATTGCAAGCTGTGTTGTTACATTTATTTTTTATTTTTTCCTTCATCTGTTTAAACTGAAGAGGGAGATCTCTCCAAGTGAAATAATGTTTTGATTTCAGATGGGGCAAAATCAGTGCTAGTGCATCAAAAGCAAAGAGGGAGTCAAGAAAGGCAGTCAGAGAGGGAGATGTGTTGTACTGGAGCATATGGAGCCATAAATGTATTTTAAAATACCTAGCCATCCACTTCCAATCATTAAACTATGAAATACAATCCAAGTGTTCTAATTCCTAATCAGGGTCATTTTGAAACAAAATTAAATCCCAGATAGGCACCGAGAAATCTAATATTTTTATAATAAACCAAATTACTTTTCTTTTAATGCTCCTTTTCTTTTATCCCAATGTGCCCCTTCCTTTTAACACATCTACACACACACGTGTGTGTGTGTGTGTGTGTGTGTGAGGTGGGGGGGAAGGACCAAGTCTCAAAAGAAAACAGCAGAGTATGGCAGTCTCAGTGTAAATTGTGTTTTGCAGAAGAATCCATCCACCCACCCTCCTTCCCTCCCTCTGAAGAACAAATGCTCATACCAGAAATGAGCGGGAGCAATCTGGTTTTGCTCTTGTTCTGCTACACAAGCACTGGCTTTTGCTTTCCCTCCCACTCCCTTCCTCCCAAAGGAGGTGAGCTCAGCCAGTGGAGGGAAGGGAGGTGTGGCTTAGTTATCTCCTGCACAACCCTTCAGGGGATGACTACAGCTTGCAGGCTGTAAGTTTAACCTCCTTTTCTAGGGACACAATCAAATTATGGGGTGTGGTGTAGGCTTAGTACTTCCTTTAAATGTACTTGCTGGTAGTTTGCGACAAGCTATTCAGGTGCAACTGATTTATTTATTTGCGATTTCTATTCTGTTCTCCCTTGCAAGCAGGTTCAGGGCAAGTCACAACAGATGGTACTCAGAGTGTGAGTGCTTTTGAATATCACTTCAGGGCAATTTAGTTTGAGTGATGTGCAAAACAAGCTGGTTCAGTGTGTGACACCCCTCGCATACCAACAGATTACCATGGCTGTGTTTCTGTGCAATGGGAACCTCAGAAATAACAAACACCATAGCCACAATAAAGCCATGCAAAGTATACACAGTGCTATGGACATTGACTGTGCAATCATGCCTCTTGGCCCATCCCAAGAAGTTTGTACATACGGATGAATGTCTAGAAGAAACTGCAGGTGCATAGGCTTTGTACATACACTTAGGAAAGTTACTTGATCACATGTGCAAATGGTATGTGTCTACTTGTAAATCACTAGGATTCTTTGCAGGTGGTCATGGACATGTTGGTGTGTTGCCATTCACATACAGTGTATACATCTTGAATGACTAAACAGGACTCAAGGTTTGAGGTTTTCAAAGGACAGTGCAACATCTGACTATCTCTGAGTCTGCAGGTGTGCACACAGCCAAGCCACAGTTTGCTGTTTTTACTCAGACAGCCAGTTTGGTTTAGTGGCTAAAAACACAGACTATAATTTAGGAGAGCTGGGATCAGTTCCCACGTCTCCACATACAGCAGCTAGATGACCTTTGGTCAGCCTCAGTTCTCACAGAGCTGTTCTTTTAAGAACAGTTCTCTGAGAGCTATTTCAGCCCCACCTACCTCACAAGGGGTCTGTTGTGGGGAGAGGAAGGGAAAGAGATTGTAAGCTGCTCTGAGACTCTGAGTGAAGGGCAGGGTATAAATCTCCTCCTCATCCTTCATCTCTCAGAATCCCATTTGTCCTGCTTTTCCTGGAATGGATTAGCCTGCAGCTGTTCTGGATTTCCTGGAATCCTCTTTGCAGGCCACCAAACTGTACAACAATGAGCTTGGACATCCCATCATGCGAGAAAACCTTTTGTGGCATGCTTTTTCAGCACTAGGGCATGCCCAAAAAGTCTGTCTTTTAGTCATTTGGGCTTATTGGCAGCTATTTTAGTGGCCAGATAAGAAGAAAACCCACAAAATTGCTAGCAAAAGTTGTTCTGTACCTTCAAGGCCTAGGAGTCACAGAATTCAAAGCTGCCCTAAAATTGTCTGATAAATGCAGCCCTTCAGCTTATTTTACTGTGAGATTTGTGTTATATTCTGGAATGCAGTAAATTTAGCCTCTGCAAACAATTGTGTGTGCATTGGATTCCAAAACAAAACTGTCTCCTGAGATGGGGACAAAAATAACCTCTACAGTATGCAGTTTCTTCAGTATTTTAGGGTGCGAAGTAATGTGGTTGCATCAAGAAGCCAAAATTAAAAACTTCAATATCCTAGGAATTTGGCAGTAGGATGATATTTATTTCACATGGCAGCTTTACAGAAATAAAGGAACTATACCTATGAAGTGTGTAAGCAGCTCTTTATTTGTGCCGTGCTGTTTGGGGGATTTATAGAAGCAACAGAAAAATATGTGTCCTTTCTTTCCTGACCCCCTCAAAGTTCTTAATTGGACTGCATAAAGTGACAAGGTGCGCATGTTCCTTATCCCATAGATTCCAGCAGTCACTACCTTTGACATCAGCAATCTGCAGTCACTTCAAACCAGGTAGACTGAGCTCTGGTTTAAAGGGCACCACGCAGACTGTAACATCAGCTGTGCTTGCTCAGCTGATCTTCAGGGCCAGTCTCCCTCCCCCCACCCAACTTCTAAAGCTCTAGACGAGGGTTCCCCAACCCTTTTGAGCCTGTGGGCATCTTTGGAATTCTGTCATAGTGGGGTGGGTACAGCCACAGAAGGGCTGCCACAGGAGGTAGAGCCAGCCCCAGATTTGCTGTCACAGTTTACCTTGATGATGATGATATTGGATTTATATCCCACCCTATACTCTGAATCTTAGAGTCTCAGAGCGGTCGAAATCTCCTCTACCCCCCTACCCACAACAGACACCCTGTGAAGTAGGTGGGCCTGAGAGAGCTTTTACAGCAGCTGCCCTTTCAAGGCCAACTCCTACGAAAGCTATGGCTGACCCAAGGCCATTCCAGCAGGTGCAAGTGGAGGAGTGGGGAATCAAACCTGGTTTTCCCAGATAAGAGTCTGTGCACTTAACCACTACACCAACCCGGCACCAAACAGTGTGGCCTTCTGCCACACAATGAAAATCCTTGTGCTGTAGTGGCAGCTGCTGGCAAAGCAAGATTTGAGAAAATCTGTACAGCCCATCAAATCTCCAGTGGCCAATCAGTAGCCTTGCTGGGCAAAAACCACATCTGGCTTCACCAACTTTCTAAAAACCCCTGGTGGGCACCAGGGAAGGTATTCATGGGCTCCATGGCACCCACCAGCATCATGTTGGGGGATCCCTGCTCCAGGTTCAGAGCATGCCCATCAGTCCAAGCAGCCCATCTCTGTGGTGAGGACATTACCTAACCCAGTCTTTGCTTGTAATCTATGCTGGACTATTCCTCTAGGCTCTGTTTGCTCTCTGGAGCTGACAGTTGCCTGTGTTCATTTTGCCTCCAACCTGATCCTGGTTGTTAGAGAAATTTCTGCAGCACAGTTTGAGAAAATGCTACTGACATCTTCTTTGGTGATGAATGGCTATTTTTTTTAAAAAAAAAATTATATACAAAGTTATTAGTAGCTTTATAACAATCTTTATAACAATGCTACTGGACTCTAATCAATGCTTTTCAAGACCTCTGGGCAGATGGATACTTGTCCACTAGATTTTTCCTGTAACTTATTTATTCAGAATTAGATTTCAGGACCAAGCCTTTAAAGCAAAACTTATTTATTCAGAATTAGATTTCAGTTGAGTTTGATTAACTGGATTTCTTAATAGAATATTGGGACAGTTGTTTGTACATTCCTACAGTAGAATCAGTCAATAGAATGTATTTTCACTGGATACTCTTCAGTATAATTGTATGACTGCTCCTTGGTTCTCTATTTTATGGATTACTCTTTCTTTTTCTTTTCTTTTTTTTTAAATGTTTATTATATCCTCACTAAGGCTGCATTATTTAAGGTGATAGATTACAGTGTTCTTTATTGTAAACTGAAAATCTGTTAATAAAAATCTGATTAA
The DNA here is from genome assembly GCF_032191835.1 of Heteronotia binoei. Classification (NCBI taxonomy): domain Eukaryota; kingdom Metazoa; phylum Chordata; class Lepidosauria; order Squamata; family Gekkonidae; genus Heteronotia; species Heteronotia binoei. The sequence goes on along the minus strand of NC_083232.1, from coordinate 36,536,976 downwards.
TTAAAAAAAAATAGATTTCAGAACCAGGCCTTTAAAACAAAGCGTTCATTAACTGAACAGATTTGAAACTGAACTCTACTTTAGGGTTACCATCCTCAAGGCATGCCCTGGAGTTCTCTCTGAATTATGGTCTGTCTGCACACTACAGTGATCCTTCCTTGAGGAAATGGTAGCTTTGGAGGGTGAACTCTATGGCATCACATCCCTGCTGATCCCTCTCCAAACTGATCCCTGCTGATCCCTCTCCAGGCAGTCAAAGGCATCACCCCCGAATCTCCAGGAATTTTCTAACATGTAGTTAGCAGCCCTACAGGTGATCAACATGGGACTTGGCAGCACAGGTATCTGTTAAAACAAGCTGTAATGTAAAGCATCACTCACTGGATTTGGATCACCACTGAGTTTCCCTACCTTTTCATGTTATGATGTGCAGATGGGGCAGGGGAATGCACTTAATGATTCTTTGATACCTGGCATGCAGCTATAGCTCTCAAGGGTAGCATAGGGCCCATTGAGCTGTTAGCACAAGAAGTCATGCGACATAACATTCATATGACAGAGAAACAGGAAGAAGAGGAGTGAGAGACTTTGCTGGTAGAGGAGGCATCTCAAGTACTATGCACTTCAAACACACTTGGAACATTCGAGGACCAACAGGTGGATGTGGTGATGGTGGGGTCACTGGGGAAAGGAGTGGAAGCAGCTTTTGCAGTGCCCAGGACTTTTTTTTCTGGGGGAACATACTGGAACAGAGTTTCTGAATCTCTTTGGGAAAACAAAGTTCTCAAAAAAATGTCTAAAAGTTCATGAGGGGCATGAGAGGGGCATGTTGTCCTCCTTGTTAGTCAAAAAACCACCACAACTTTATTGTTTATAAAAGTTGTTGGACCTCCCTTAACAGTCTTTGATCCAAAGTATGTTAAAACATGGTTGCTTCAAGGTCATCATTAAAATTAGACACCAAAAACAAGACTCGAAAAAGACGTTCTTATTATGGAGCAGAGGTCCATCAGTGGAAGGCCTCTAGCCCCATTGGTTGACCTCTTGATGGCACTTGGGTTTTTTGGCCACTGTGTGACACAGAGTGTTGGATTGGATGGGCCATTGGCCTGATCCAACATGGCTTCTCCTATGTTCTTATCAGTGGTTATTAGCCACAGGGTATAGAGCCCCGTGGTACAGAGTGGTGAAGCTGCGGTACTGCAATCCTAAACTCTGCTCACGACCTGAGTTTGATCCCAGCAGAAGCTGGGTTCAGTTGGCCGGCTCAAGGTTGATTCAGCCTTCCATCCTTCCAAGGTTGGTAAAATGAGTACCCAGCTTGCTGGGGGGTAAAGTATAGATGACTGGAGAAGGCAATGGCAAACCACCTTGTAAAATGTTTGTGAAAATGTTGTGAAAGCAATGTCACGCCAGAGTCAGAAAAGACTGGTGCTTGCACAGGGGACTACCTTTACCTTTTTATAGATGGAACTCTGTCTGGGGCAGTGATGCTCTGTATTCTTGGTGCTTGGGAGAGGGGGACAGTGAGAGGGCTTCTAGTGTCCTGGCCCCACTAGTGGACCTCCTGATGGCACTTGGTTTTTTGGTCACTGTGTGATGGGGTGTTGGACTGAATGGGTCATTGGCCTGATCCAATATGGCTTCTCTTATGTTCTTAACTGAGCAAGTTGGTGACATGTGTAAAGTTTGGAAACTGCTTTAAAGTAGAGGGAAGTCCATAGTGCATGAAAGTAATATTTTTTCAACTAATCCATGTTTTTGTTCTTCATTTCCCTCTTGAGACTCCCAGCATCTCTTTTTCTAGAAAAAAAGCTTTGGCAGTGAGGATTGCTGTTGAGGAGTGGTGGGAAAAGTTGCCACCAGGGATAGCACCCTTAACATCATTGTGGCATCTCTATCCTCAAAATCCAAATGTGCTCACAAGTGCACAACAAGGTTGTTTTAAAAGATTGTAGTGAATCCTTTGCTTAGAGTCAGGGTAAATATCCATCTGGTATAAATATCTTGACCCTTGGTTTAGGCAAGAATTCTTACATATGGCTACAGAAGGGGGAAAGACTCTTCCTCTGATCTGAGCAGCCTAGCACTATATTTTTGGAAAGGGGAATCCAAATTTCTGCAGATTTTGTCAGCCCCCTTTTAGTTCCCCACTTATAAGAGTATTTCAAAGGATTCACACAAACTATTCAGTTGTCCTGTTTCTCCAGATATATCACTGTAAATGACTGAATCCATTCTCCTCAAAACCAGGACTTATTTGGTTTTTGTTCTGACAGCTAACTGAAGCTTCTGAAACACACTTGACATTTGTAACCTAATACAGGTGCTTTGGCACACAATGTATTGCATCTGTTATGAAAGGCACATTTGGATGTTATGAGGTTATATCTCTTTAAAATGCCAGTGAAGCAGTCTGATTTTTGTCTCTCTAAAAGTTCATGGTTCTGCTACAGATACAGCACTCATATATTTTGTATTTGGGTATCTCTGTCTGAGTACAAAATGTCAAGTGTGAAACAGCTCTTGACAACTGAGCTTCAGACTGCTTGCTGCTGGGATGAATAGCTGCAATTGCTAGGGTGAGTGGATGCATCAGAGGGCAAAAGCCCTGAATCTTTTATAGATGTGCAGAAGAAGGCACTTGGGCAGTGTGCAAGGTATGTAATTTGCTGGGGTATGTAATTTGCTGGGGTAAGCTTCATCTCTAGTCACCCATCTTATTAATAATATTCTTTTGGAAATGGTATTGGCTTGTATCCAGCTGAATGTTGTCATGATTTCTACTTGTGAAGTGCAACTTTCTTACTTCACATTTTGGTAAGCAGTGAGGGTGTGTATGACAAATATTTGGCTCAATCCAAGCCATTATCTTGTTGCAAACGCATGGTTTTTGCAGGAGAAGAGATTGATTATAGAAAAAAGGTGTATGAAAAGTAAGAAAGTGCTGAAATAGATATTTTAAATTCCCATAGAATGAAACCTAATTTGAGTTTTACAGAAAAGCTCTGTTCTGAGACAGATCAATAATCTTCCCTTCCCTGTTTTGCTGCTCTAGGCTATCTTGAAAATTTAACCATCAGGTTCCTGATATTTTTTAAAAAGACTGTATCTGAATGAATCCCATCCCAGCACATTTTTATTAACCTAGGATAAAATGGAATGAATTTTGCTATACAATTATCTGGCATTATGTGAGAGATAACTTGCAGTGGTGCGTAGCAGGATTTAGTTGCAGATCTGTTTCACAATTAATATATCAAATGTATCTATTTTTTTTTTACAATCATTATATCAGATTCTGAACTTGACCCCATCTGTGATTACTTAAATCTGGATATTGGGCGCCTGTATAGACAATACAAACTGGTGGTGGTGGGGGGGGGGGAGGTTTGCAGAAAAATCTGAAATCTTTAAAAAATAAAAAATAACCCTGCATGGAAACAAATGCCCTCCCTGACTGTTGCTAGGCAACTACAACAGTATTGTCAGCATTCAAGCCTTGATTTCTGTCAGTAAAAGGCAAGGGAGGAAACAGGGCCCTTTCCAGAGCTATGGGATTCATTGGGGCCATGTTCATCAGCAACCCCAAGGTCACTTGCTACTACTGGACTGGCAATATTTCCAAGTCCAGGTACTTGATGCAGTTCAACAGCAGCCACTCAATGAAAGCCAGTGTAGTGTAGTAGTTAGAGTTTCACTGTAGGATCTGAAAGACCCAGGTTCAAATCCTCAATCTACCACCAAAACTCACTGGGTGCCCTTGGGCCAGTCACACTTTTTCAGCCTAACCTCGCTCACAGGTTTGTTTTGAGGAAAAAATGGAGGAGAGGAAAGTGATTTAAGGTACTTTGATCCCTATTGTGAAGAATGGTAGGGGATACATAAAGTAAATGAATATAGCTGAAGAGGAGAGGAGTGTAAAAGGTTGTTGATGAGTGGGAAGGTGACAAGGAAGAAAAGAAAGTTTAAGATATTGGGGCTGCCAGGAGGAGGAAAAATGGAAATGGTGTGGGAAGGGGGATAAAGGGGGAAATAAGGTCCCCCCACAAGTCCTTACTGGTGCTGCATTGGGCAACTGACGCCAGCCTAGCTGCCAGGACCACTCAGAGCTTTCCTAAGGAGAGGCTGCTAGGGGAAAGGGAAGAAGGAAAGCTAAAAACATGGTGGTAGATAAGGTAGGTTAACTGGTAGATAGAAAGAAGAGAAAAGGAAGCAGGAAAAGTGGAGAGATTATTGTGGCTTTCAAGGAAATGAGAAAAGAAATAGTGAAAAAAGAAAATGTGATACTCCCCCCAAGTTCTTGAGAGTCCCCTGCTTGTATATAACAATAATATCTAGAAGTTCATGTATATGTAAGCATTTGACTGTGCGTCATATTTCACATTTGAAATCATTGGACACATAGCCCACAAGTCTAAACACATGGTGTTCTAGGTAAAATATTAAATTATCAGTGAGTGATTGCTGCTGATTGCTGAGGAGTGCCTCTGCTCCACCTCTTTGCATTTTAAGCTGCGCCTTGCCAAAGGCTGAGCACATCTCACAGAGGTCTGAGAGGAGCAGAGCAGCTCTGATAGCTGAGACAGCTGGAGAAATTGCTGAGAATTTCTGAATTTTGAAGGACTTCATTCTAAGGTTTGTGGGGCTGCCTAAAATTCTAAGGTGTGATAGCTGGGGAACTGCTCTTACCTTACCTTACTGAGGTAAGGTAAGTTGACCCTCCAGAAGGGGAGCCACTTAAACAAACAGCATTTAAAGAGGACTGTATATTTTAATATATATATATAGAAGATAGAATGCCAGCAGGGGGTTGAGGGCTTTCCAGTGTTTTGCACTGAGTGTCACATGTATGACTATCTGCCCAAAGGAAAGAAGTCTTGGGTGTGTGCTCGATGCAAGGAGCTCCTGGTCCTCAGGGAACAAGTTCGTACCCTTGAGGCCGAGGTGACTGCCCTGGAGAAGCAGAGACGGTCAGTTAGGCACTTGGGGAAGACTCTCGGGGGCGTATTAGATGAGCCCCGCTCTGAACGTAGCAGCCCCGTTGCTGCCAGAGAGCGTGAGGGACGAGAGGGAACAGGGCACCGGGCTGAGGACAAGGGGAATGCGCCCTTAGAAGGGACCTCTTCTTTGGTTGGTGAGCGGGTATCCTTTCGCGCCAAGGAACCATCCCTGAGCAGGGGGAGAGGGGGGGTGGTGGTTGGTAGTTGGTGATTCAATCCTTAGGCAAGTAGACAGCTGGGTGGCGAAACCGCGTACTGACCGTATGGTGACTTGCCTGCCTGGTGCGAAGGTAGTGGACATTACGCATGTAGTAGATAGACTGATAGACAGTGCTGGGGAGGAGCCTGTGGTCGTGGTGCATGTTGGCACCAACGATGTGGGGAAATGCAGTCGTGAGGTCCTGGAGGAAAAATTTAGGCTGCTAGGCGGGAGACTTAAGGCCAGGACCTCCAAGGTAGCCTTCTCAGAAGTGCTACCTGTTCCACGTGCAGGGCAGGAGAGACAGGCACAAATTAGAAGTCTCAATGTGTGGATGAGACGATGGTGTAAGGAGGAAGGGTTTAAGTTTGTTAGGCACTGGGATGCTTTCTGGAACAAGCGGGAGCTGTACAAAAGAGACGGTCTCCACTTGTCCCCGGATGGAATCAGGCTGCTGGCGCTTAAAATCAAAAAGGTGGCAGAGCAGTTTTTAAACTAAATCTTGGGGGAAAGCCGACAGGAGATGAAATGTCTCTGGTTCGGGAGGACTCGTCTCAAAGAGATGAAGGGTTAGCTGCTATTTTTCTACCAGGTAACGGACCAGAGTTGTCCACTGTGAAGGTGACAAACAATATGGACTGTCTGCCAGATTCTCGAGGCAGCAGGAGGAAGGTGGCGGGCCTAGCTCGCCTGGGAAATTATAGATGTTTGTATGCAAATGCTAGAAGTGTTCGAAGTAAAATTGGTGAATTGAAATGTTTAGTGTTGGGAGAAAACATAGACATTGTGGGAATTTCAGAAACTTGGTGGAATGAGGAGAATCAGTGGGACACGGTGATTCCTGGATATAAGCTATATCGGAAGGATAGGGAGGGAAGGGTTGGAGGTGGGGTGGCTCTGTATGTCAGAGAAGATATACGATCCAGTAAGACTGAGATCAGAGAATTAGATTCACTTTTAGAAATGCTTTGGATTGAAATAGAGGGCCCAAAAGGAAATTTAACTATGGGAGTTTGTTATCGCCCACCAAATCAAAAGAGAGAGGACGATTATAATATGATGGAAGGCTTAAAGATAGCAGCTAAATGTAAAAACTGTGTCGTAATAGGTGATTTTAACTACCCGCAGATTGATTGGGTCAATATGTGTTCTGGTTGAGAGAAAGAGATTGAGTTTCTTGATGCTCTCAATGACTGTGCTATGGAGCAGATGGTCTCAGAACCTACCAGGGGTGGGGCGATTTTGGATTTGGTCCTAAGTAATGCCCAAGACTTGGTGAGAGATGTAAAAGTGATTGCGCCACTTGGGAGCAGTGACCATAATGTTATTGATTTCACCGTTTGTATAAATAGGGTGTTGTCCAAAAAGACCGCCACAACCACGTTTAACTTTAAAAGGGGTAAATACACTGAGATGAGGAGGCATGTGAGGAGGAAACTGAAAGGAAAAGTACATACGGTCAAAACCCTTGGGGAAGCTTGGATGCTATTTAAAACTATAATCCTAGAAGCTCAGATAAAATACATACCACAAGTTAGGAAAGGCACAAACAGGCATAAGAAAAGGCCTGCGTGGTTAACAAACAAAGTAATGGAAGCTGTAAAAGGTAAGAAGGACTCCTTTAAGTGGTGGAAAACCAGTCCAAGTGAGATTAGTAAAAGGGAACACAGGCTGTTGCAAATCAAATGCAAGACTGTGAACAGGCAGGCAAAAAGGGACTATGAGGAGCATATTGCAAAAAACATAAAGACCAACAATAAAACTTTCTTCAAATATATTAGAAGTAGGAAACCAGCCAGGGAGGCAGTGGGGCCCTTGGATGACCATGGGGTAAAAGGATTACTGAAGGAGGATAGGGAAATGGCTGAGAAGCTAAATGAATTTTTTGCCTCCGTCTTCACTGTGGAAGATGAGAACTTTTTGCCTGCCCCAGAACCACTAATTTTGGAAGGGGTATTGAAAGACCTGAGTCAGATTGAGGTGACAAAAGAGGAGGTCCTACAACTGATAGACAAATTAAAAACTAATAAGTCACCGGGTCCGGATGGCATACATCCGAGAGTTCTGAAAGAACTCAAAGTTGAACTTGTGGATCTTCTAACAAAAATCTGTAATCTTTCATTGAAATCTGCCTCCGTTCCTGAGGACTGGAAGGTAGCAAATGTCACCCCCATCTTTAAAAAAGGTTCCAGAGGAGACCCGGGAAATTACAGGCCTGTCAGTCTGACTTCAATACTGGGAAAGTTGGTAGAAACCATTATCAAGGACAGAATGAGTAGGCACATTGATGAAGACGGGTTATTGAGGAAGACTCAGCATGGGTTCTGCAAGGGAAGATCTTGCCTCACTAACCTGTTACATTTCTTTGAGGGGGTGAACAAACATGTGGACAAAGGAGACCCAATAGATGGCTCCTTAGAAAGCTTGAGAGTCATGGAGTAAAAGGACAGGTCCTCTTGTGGATCAAAAACTGGCTGAGTAATAGGAAGCAGAGAGTGAGTATAAATGGGCAGTCTTCGCAGTGAAGGACGGTAAGCAGTGGGGTGCCGCAGGGCTCAGTACTGGGTCCCATGCTCTTTAACTTGTTCATAAATGATTTAGAGTTGGGAGTGAGCAGTGAAGTGGCCAAGTTTGCGGATGACACTAAATTGTTCAGGGTGGTGAGAACAAGAGAGGATTGTGAGGAACTCCAAAGGGATCTGTTGAGGCTGGGTGAGTGGGCGTCAACGTGGCAGATGCGGTTCAATGTGGCCAAGTGCAAAGTAATGCACATTGGGGCCAAGAATCCCAGCTACAAATACAAGTTGATGGGGTGTGAACTGGCAGAGACTGACCAAGAGAGAGATCTTGGGGTCGTGGTAGATAACTCACTGAAAATGTCAAGACAGTGTGCGTTTGCAATAAAAAAGGCCAACGCCATGCTGGGAATTATTAGGAAGGGAATTGAAAACAAATCAGCCAGTATCATAATGCCCCTGTATAAATCGATGGTGCGGTCTCATTTGGAGTATTGTGTGCAGTTCTGGTCGCCGCACCTCAAAAAGGATATTATAGCATTGGAGAAAGTCCAGAGAAGGGCAATGATTAAAGGGCTGGAGCACTTTCCCTATGAAGAAAGGTTGAAACGCTTGGGACTCTTTAGCTTGGAGAAACTTCGACTGCGGGGTGACATGATAGAGGTTTACAAGATAATGCATGGGATGGAGAAAGTAGAGAAAGAAGTACTTTTCTCTCTTTCTCACAATACAAGAACTCGTGGGCATTCGATGAAATTGCTGAGCAGACAGGTTAAAACAGATAAAAGGAAGTACTTCTTCACCCAAAGGGTGATTAACATGTGGAATTCACTGCCACAGGAGGTGGTGGCGGCCACAAGTATAGCCACCTTCAAGAAGGGTTTAGATAAATATATGGAGCACAGGTCCATCAGTGGCTATTAGCCACAGTGTATGTGTGTATATAAAATTTTTTGCCACTGTGTGACACAGAGTGTTGGACTTGATGGGCCGTTGGCCTGATCCAACATGGCTTCTCTTATGTTCTTATGAGGATTTGAACAGGAGATTTCATATATTATATTTGTGCACATCAGTTTAATCTAGCACTAGAATCAATAAAAGAACTAAAAGCAGATTTCCTCTGTCTCTAGCTCCTGCTTTGAAACTGTGTTTGAAGCACATTGGGCAACTCTTTTAGTCCCATTTTTCTTTATTCTCTCTATATGAACTGACCATTTTCTTCCCTATCAATTAGAGATGGGAGGCATAGAATTGATCTGCACAAATCTGTGCAGCATTTAGTGGTTTAATACTTTATGACTCTTAGCCAAATGTATGGATAGTTAACATTGAAAATCACTGTATGTAGATTGATACTGAATTATCTGAAAGACCTATTTGTGCACATTTACATGCGAGTCTTCAATACAATCAACAAATTATAGACCTTTGTGTGAACTGGCTTCAAATAGCAGCTCTATGGAACTATTGTAGAGTATCATAGCTGGAAGACATGGCTTGTGCTGATGCCAGACTCCTCTTAAATAAAACCATTTCCCACTCCAGCTGCTATTCTTTGTCAGGGGTCCTTAATATTCTCTTCTTGGCCTGCTTGGCTTAATTAACTTCTCTACAGATAATTGATCTTCTATCTAGCTCTTTCCTGTCTTGATAATTTGGCACGGCAATTTCCATACTCTAGCTTTATGCCGCTCTAGCAGACCCATTCTTTTCCAGTCTTCTACATGCAACTTCCTTATTTGTGCTTTTATGTTTTCTTCTTGCATCTTCTCTGCTTTATCCTTATCTCCATGATAAACTTAAACCTAAAGTCAACAATTTCTTCTTTATCACTAAGTTCTGCATTTAGGTAGGAAAAATCCAATGCATAGTTATAGGATGGGGGAGACTTGTCTTAGCAGTAGCATGTGTGAAAAGGATCTAGGGGTTTTAGTGAATCATATGCTGAACATGAGTCAACAGTGTGATATTGTGGCTAAAAAGGCAAATGCAACTTTGGGCTGTATCAACAGAAATATAGTGTCCAGATCACGTGAAGTGATGGTATTACTTTGCTCTGCTCTGGTGAGACCTCAACTGGAGTATTGTGTTCAGTTTTGGGCACCACATTTTAAGAAGGATATAGACAAGCTGGAATGGGTCCAGAGGAGGGCAACGAAGATGCTGAGGGGTCTGGAGACCAAGTCCTATGAAGAAAGGCTGAAGGAGCTGGGGATGTATAGCCTGGAGAGGAGGCAGCTAGGGTGGCCAGACCGTCCCGGGCGCCCGGGAATGTCCCGGTTCTGGCCCTCTATTCCCGCCTCCCGGGCTGGCTATACCGGGACCATTTAGAGGTCCCGGTTTAGCCAGCCCCGGAGGCGGTGGGCCGCGGGCGCCGGCGGGGAAGGTGGCGAGTGAGGGAGGGAGCATCCCTGCGCATGCGCAGGGCCCCTGCACACGCGCAGGGACGCTCCCTCCCTCACTCGCCGCCTTCCCCGCCCGCGCGCGGGGCCCAGCGGCGGTGGCGGACTCTTCGCTGGTCGGCGCTGGTCCCGGAAGGCCCTCCAGAGTCTCTGGAGGGCCTCCAGCAACCAGCGGAGGCCACGGAGAGGCCTTCGCTGGTCGGCGCTGGTCCCGGAAGGCCCTCCAGAGTCTCTGGAGGGCCTTCCGGTACCAGCGCCGGCTGCTCTGCGGCCTCTCCGCGGCCTCCGCTGGTCGCTGGAGGCCCTCCAGAGACAGCCTTTCGGTCACTTCCGGGTTCCTGTCCTGCATCTCGACCTGTGTTATTAGTGACAGGCTGCTTCGGCGGGCCGCTGCGCCGGCCCCCTGGGTCCCGCAATGATGGGACCGATGCCACAGGGACGGGCTTGAAACACTCTATAACCCCTCAAAAGAACAGCAGTCTAGCTCGCTTCCCCCGAGCCATGCCGCCATAAGCCTCAAGGGGGCTCATTTTGCGGCATCTCCCGGCGGGAGGGTGGCACCCGCACGGGACACATATCAAATGAAAGAGGGGGCGCAGGGCTATCAGAAACAGCCGGCGGAGGGAGTCGGGAGACCACCCCACTGGGGGATCCACACCCCGAAAGTGATGAAGGTGGCGCAGATAGAGCCAACAGAGCAAACAGGACAAAATAAATAGGCTGCATTATGCAGCACAGTTGAGAAAGTGCCTTATCCCATATACTGATGAAGTATATACAGGATTTGAGAACAAAATTGTTTCCGGCGGTGATATTTGGGGGATTTTTGGGGACGTCACAGGAAGTGCTGTGAAGTCACTTCCTGTTTCCGGCAGTGGCATTTGGGGGAAATGATGTCATTTGGGGGAAGTGATGTCACAGGAAGTGATGTCACTTCCCGTTTCCGGCAGGTGACGCGGGGAAATGATGTCACAGGAAGTGGTGTCACTTCCTGTTTCCGGCGGTGGCATGACATCACCGGAAGTGACGTCATCGGAAGTGACATCACTTCCTGTTTCCGGCGGCACACGCGCTTCGCGCGCGCACCCCTTCCTCCCCCCTTCCCCCCCAAGGTGTCCCTGGCTGGCCTTCAGACATTATGGTCACCCTAGTCAGGCAGCTGAGAGGTGATATGATCATCATCTTCAAGTACTTGAAGGGCTGTCATCTAGAGGATGGTGTGGAATTGTTTTCTGTGGCCCCAGAAGGTAGGACCAGAACCAGTGGGTTGAAATTAAATCAAAAGAGTTTCCAGCTCAACATTAGGAAGAACTTCCTGACTGTTAGAGCAGTTCCTCAGTGGAACAGGCTTCCTTGAGAGGTAGTGGGCTTCCTTGGAGGTTTTTAAACAGAGGCTAGGTGACCATCTGACAGCAATGAAGATCTTGTGAATTTAGGGGGAGGTATTTGTGAGTTTCCTGCATTGTGCAGGGGGGTGGACTAGATGACCTTGGAAATCCCTTTCAACTCTATAATGCTATGATTCTAATCAATTCACCTGCAATTTCTTCCTACCTTACTAATTCAGAGGCCTTGGTGATGATTTCCCACTTCCTAGGAGCAGAGTACTTTGAAGAGGCAGTGAAATGCAGCTCTTTGTTATGCTCCCTTAACCCCCATCAGTACAGACAGGGCTTCAAAAAGTTTGAGAGACCTGTGCTCCCCTGCCTTGTAGGGACTCCTCCCACACAAGGTGACCCAAAAATTCTTATGGTTTATGGCCAGAGACATTCGTGGAGGCAATAGAATGTGACTCTCTTGTATAACTGCTTTGGGCACCTCTCCCAAAGAAGAAATGTGAAACTACTACAAGACACTGTAGGATCCTCTTATGTGGTCTCTTATTCTCCTCCATAGTTGCTGGTGCTCAAGAACTTTCCTGAGCTGTACCTCAGCTGCTAAAGGATCTCCCATGCACATTTTGTCATTACAACTGGAATTATGGAAATTCTTTCAAGCATTGATCTACGTAAACCAGCTGCATCTTCCTTTCAAAGGCATATCCATCTTGCAGCTATGCAGAAGGAAGCAATTAAGCATGGTTCTTATTAACTTTTCTATCAGGCTGACCTTTCTATATTTTGAATCCTCTCTATAGGTTGTAGATTGATATGCTTGGCATGCACAGAAAGTTCATCTTTTCCCTATGTACTGAAAGCTGGCAAATGACACATTGATTCTTTCAAAACACTTAAATGAGACTTGGTCATAATGCCTCAGAGAAGAAGGAAGTTAATATTACCCCGTGGCCTAGCAGTGCTTAATTGTAGAGTCCAGAAGGGTAAAAGGTTTGCAGCTGCTCTAACTAGTTTACAAGAAGCCTGTTCACATTGTCCAAATATAGTTGTTATAGATCCATCATAATCACTTCATTTCTAATGCTGATTTATTTCCAAAGGATTTTTCGTTCTAAAGGATTTACATATAAATCCAAGTTCTGGGCTTTAACAAAAAAAATTATAGATAATGATTCATTCTGGCTTAATCCAGTTGCTCAAATTAATTTGTAGTAGTACAATAAGCCTTGTCAAGGAGCTTGTAAACTTGGCAGAAGAAAGGTGAAGGGCAGTTCTGTTTGTTTCTTTTTTGACAATATTTGCATATAAGGGGCAAACTGCACAGGACAGGAAAATGAATGTAATGAAGGCTTTTTTCTTAAAGAAAAATGCAGACAGAAGGATGTTGTTTTGTGGATAAAGAAGGCAGTACTTAACCTTTTCCTCTTAACTATTTTCCCATTCAAAAAGTGCCATATCAAGCTGTCTTTCCTCCGTGTGGTTGCAGGTATATGATGTGAGAGTTTCATGAGTTTGGTCATAATGCCTTAGAGAAGAAGGAAACCATGATGTAAAAGGTCTAAGTCTGACAGATCTTTGTTAGGAAGGAGCTCTGCATACTAATCCACAGGCCTCATTCACCCTTGTCCTCTGCCTTCCCCTTGATCCTGCTTCCTGCCGCCTGAACAGCAAGAACCCCTAGGTTCATTTCCCTTTGTCTTGTGAAAGGCCTGGCCCTCCCTGAGGCTAGCCTCTTTACTGGCTATGCCCTTCCATTTCTTCTGCAAGAACTGAGCAGTTTCTGCAGGAAGCTGCCTTTACTCTCACATATCAGCTAGGACTCATCCCCTGCCCCTGACTCAAGGCTGCCTCCCAGCTGATTGTCGGTCACCCCCAGGAAACCTTGAAGGGCAGAGACTCACTGGAATGGCATCCCCTGAGGTCACAACATAATTTCCAGCCACATAACCAGAAACAATATCTTTGTGTCACTTGTGGTTCTTCTCACACCACAGAGTTTCAAGTGAATGCTAGAGCAGCCAACAACACTGACATAATTCCTGGTTATATGACTAGAAATGATGTTATGACATTGGGGGATGCTATTCTAGACCCACATTCTTCCCACATCACTTGCTGACGAGGGGATAGATGTCAGGAGGTGGGACAGGTAGAGTCATGCATCCCCACTTGGTAAATGGCAACCCTAGGCAGGCTGTTAGAAAGCCATTCATTGCTAACCAAATGACTAGTGAAGTCATCTTATAGGCACTGTGTGCATTGCTAATTAGTAAGTGGACACTGAGGGAGGCTCCTTGAACCCCCTTGGAGTAGGGAAGCCCTGCATATTCTCGACACACGAACATGTTAGATTTGAACCAAAAAAGAACCAGTGTAAATGAAAGGTAGTTTTGTTTTTGCAAAAGGGAGCAGGAAGACGATTCCATTAATATCTAATCACTGGCTATATCCTCTATACTCCATCCCAAGCTGGTCCCAAGAATACTCTAACCATCAGAAGTGGCTTTTCTAGGAACAGAGAGAGCTGCAAATAGAAGATGGAAATGCCTTGATCTCTTCACAGGTCTTAAAGGTAAAGGTAGTCCCCTGTGCAAGCACCAGTCGTTTCTGACTCTGGGGTGACGTTGCTTTCACAACGTTTTCACAGCAGACTTTTTACGGGCTGGTTTGCCATTGCCTTCCCCAGTCATCTACACTTTCCCCCCAGCAAGCTGGGTACTCATTTTACCGACCTCGGAAGGATGGAAGGCTGAGTCAACCTGAGCCAGCTACCTGAAACCAGCTTCCACCGGGATCGAACTCAGGTCGTGAGCAGAGAGTTCAGACTGCAGTACTGCGCCTTACCACTCTGCGCCACGGGGCTCTCACAGGTCTTAGGATCCACTTATAGGAAAATTTTGCAACATAAACTCCATTTTTCAGTGGCCTGAGATTTGGAAAAAATGGGGAGGGGAGGAAGATCTGAAGCAGAATGTTGCACATTTCAATAAAGAGAACATTATTTTCTTTCACGTTGCAATTTGGTCACAGAGTTTCTTCCACCTTGTCAAATAATGCTGCTTCAGTTGAGCCTGAATGAGGCAGAGAGGGTTAGTCACACTCGCAGTTTAAGGGATCCTTTGGGTGAAAGAAGAAAATGGGCTCAGAGACAGCAGGTGTTGTTCAAGTTCAGTTCATCCCTCTTTTACACTATGGAGGGAAATCAATTTATTTTGTGTTTTTTTTCTTTCATACTGTATATTTTCATACTGCATAACCCAGATGTTTAAAAAATAAATGCTCTGCTAGTAAAGACTGAGGGGATGACTGAGAAGATGGTGGAGAGGAAACATGTTGCCACTGAGATACTGTTTCCAACTGGTAGTGATGTGCTCTGCATCTGAGTGGGTAGTATCCCCGCAACCCCCCCCCTCTTGTTTTATGCATTCAGGTGCATAAACACCTAAGCAAATCATCTGTCAAAAATATCATCCTTTTCTACATAATGTTCCTTTCTTCACACTGTAAACCTATCACTGTAAGTCTTTGCACCAGCATTCTAGGATAGACTGTGTTTCATGAACAGCCTTGATCTCCAGACATTTCAGAAGATCAGATGAAGGGCAGAGGACTATTTTATAAATTTCATGCATACCTCAGTGGTCCTGTTGGGATGCAGGAAATCCATTCTGACCCTCTCTTTTCTCCCAGTTTGCATCCCTGAGAATCTATAAGCTGCACACTGTCTTTGGAAAACAGGAGAGTGATATTAGAACAAATCTAAAGACTGATGTTCTTTCAAGATATGTTAGAAAAGGGGATTAAGACTTCTTTCCTCTGGGAGATGGAAACAGATACTCCAAAGTCGAGCCCTGTGTTTCAGTGTTTTAAAAGTAATGGTCTCTGCAATATGTCATTTATCTTTATCTATGATGAAATGGGAGCCAGAGGCTTCAAAATTGTAGCTGCTGAAACATCCTAGAGGAACTTGGCTTTCTTTCTCAGATATACTCTTTCCTGATGACCCCTTTAATATGCCTACAGCCTGATTAAACATGCACTTGTGCTTTTACTTTCCACTGACTTCTTAAAAATGAAAATCAGTCTCATTTGGGAGGCTAGTAGGCTGAGTGGAGAAATGGTTTGGGAAAGGGGCTGCTGATGCCTTCTGCCTTGGACTAATTTTTTCCCTTCTACTTTCCTACTCACTGGAGAAAAGCAAGCCTCTGGGAGGTTTTGCATGAAATAATGGCCAGAAGGGAAGTAGCTAAGAAACCCTCTCCCCTCCACCCCTGTATTCCTTGTAGCCTTCAGAGTCTGTTTTTTTGTTAAAATAAAAAAAAGGTGGAAGAAAGATGCACATAGCTGCATGTACGTCTTAGGAGAGGCAGGCAAGGAGCAGCTGTTGTCTACTTGTTTAACCGTTTTTGCCCATTAACTTACAGTAATTATCACAAATATTCCCTACTTCAACTATGGTCAGTGTCACAAAGCAGACTTTTTTTTTTTTAAAGGTGAATTTAGTATATAACCAAGCCATTTCCAGTTTTATGTTCTTCCATTTTTCTTTAAGCCCATGAAGCTTCACTGTGTAAGGAGCAACGCTATGCTCATAATGAGACCTGCACTCCAGAGGGAAAACACTGCCATAACACATCAAACATCTCTTCCGGTGCCACAAATGGAGGCTTATGCTGTAAGGCTTAACCAATGTAGCATTTTATTAAAATTATTTTATGACCTCTGTAGAAGTACAACTAGAATTCCTTTTTCTGTTTTTCTCTTTTATAAAATGTTCTATTTACTGTACTATGTAAAATACATCTATTTACATGCTTTCGGTGACATGAACATGTTCCTGATCCATTAAGTAACTGTGTGTTTTCTTTTCTTCATGTAGCTCCTTAAGAGTAGAAACTCATTGCTCTGGGGGCAAGGCAAAAGAAATTTAAAAGGGGAATGGAAGCTGGGGGAGGAGGCACTCTGGGAAAGGGTAGGGAGTTGGGGGAAGACATAGGAGTTATTGTATGTAATATTGAATGTAGTTTCACAAACGTTAGCATCAAAAGAGATTTGAACATTGTTTTTCTAATCCAGTTCAGGACCCCTGCAGTTTTAAAATTCACGTGTGTGATTGGAATTCTGGTGACTCAGCAGAGCGACTTAGGAAGGAACCACATGATCTTGGCTTAAACTCATTTCTTCTGAAAGATGGAAGCAATAACACCAACGGTAATAACATTAAATTATCATGCATTTGGCAGTCTTAGGGAAATTTTTTGGGAAATGTATTTTTAAAAACTATAATTAATGATAATGAAAAATGGTGTACGTTTTCAATAAAAAGGTAAGAAATCTCAATGAAAGCAATTCATTCAGAATATGAGCAGTGCAGATCCATGGTTCTTTTTTCAGTTCCCATGTTTCATTTTAATCGGTAGGATTTTAATTAATTTTTATTACAATTGGGGAGAGATTTTGATGTTGCTCTCCTGAAGATCTGAGAATCCTGGCCTATACTATCCTGGTCCTATACTTGTCACAGCAGTAGAAGTTGCAGTACATTTTTTGTAGAAGAAGCCCAACAGGAGCTCATTTGCTTATTAGTCCACACCACCTGTCCTGGGAGCACGAGGCTGCCACATGTTGGGTTGAACCAGCCAGAGCCCTGGCCAGCCCAGGTGAAAATCCGCTCCTTTGGGCTCCAGCATAAAAAAAGTCCAGAGAAGTTGTAAGTGTTTTGTATTACAAAACTTCCTTTTATCAAAAGTTCTCTCCAGTGATATATTCTGTTGAGATCAGTATTGAGAGTCTGATAGCTTCAGGAAAAGTACAGCACAATTTCCTGCCTCTCCCCGCCCCCCAAATAGGAATTCATCATTACTACACAATATACCAAAAAAAAATTGTTGGAAAAATAATTGCAGAACATATCAGAATGCATCAGAGAACTACAGTTATGATCTGCGTGGTACATATGAACAACTTGTTTCTCAAACGTTTGGAAATTAACTTTTTATATACTGTGTTAAAGTAAGTCCTTCTGCTTATGCAAGACTGACAAGTTGGTTCCAGCTCAAAACTCTTTAGCTATTAAACTTATATACATATGTTTTAATGTAAACATCACTATTTGAGCAAGTGTACCACAATAAATGAGGCTCGATATATTGCCCTAAAATAATGGCTTAAGCTGCTCAAAATACTTCAAGGTCAAAGATGAAAAGACATAACATGCATAGAAATTATACCATTACAATTGCTGGAAGATACCCAAGATTTTTAATTGGTTCAGTCTGGCTGTGTTTGATAGTGCACATGCTGATTTTGTCAAGTCATAAAGGGAGAACAAAGATCAGTAACTGAAATGGGGGTAAATGGTGACAAGTGAACCTCAACATTCCTTGTTCTGAAATTCAGTCTGTAAATATTTCCTTTCCTAATGTTGTTCTCTTTCTCTCTCATTCACATATATACACAATCAACCCAAAATCAGGGAATAGAAAATTAAGTCATGACTGCTAAGTCTCCATTTTTAAATCAAATGTGATTATAGAATGAGCAAGTGCTTTGAAGTATTCGTGGACACTATAAACTTTCTTTTTTGACCTTGGCTGATATTTTTTCTAGCAGTGACATTGATATTTTCTAGGGTTTTAGTTAACTGAGCTTTATAACACTTGAGTTTGTAGGAATCTTACTGAAATGAATGGTTTTACACCAAAGGAGCACTTGGACTGACAACGAGACTGCTAGCTATTTACTGGATGGCTTGTCCTAACTTTGAGAGTGCCACTACTTGTTTGTGATATTTTAGTTTTGTTTCCCCCCATTGCTATAATTAGTAGCTTCACTGGATTTTCTGTTCTATTAGTAGTTTGCCAACAGAGTGAACACTTTTAGCTGTGCATAGAATTATAGAATAATACACAGCATTGTAGTAGTACTCAGAATTATGCAGTTAAAATGTTAATTATGCAACAGAGCACATTTTATATTTGGGTATTTTTTGAGGGAGGATTTACATTCTTCCTCCTACAAGGCAAAGCATCTACAATAAAACACCTAGCTTTTTTTTCTATTTCAGTAAGGTGTAATGAAAGAAACCTGATGCAAAAAAGGGAGAGAAATTTAAATGGCACTATTTAACTCAAACTAAACAGTTTTTGCAATGCAATTTCACTGCTATCTCCACATAACTGCTGTAATATGGAAATAACCCCACTTCATTGCCTAGCTGTAACAGCACCAACTAATTAGGCTCGTGTTGTCCTGCCCAGAGTGCTACCCTTTGAGTAAGTAAATGGCTTTATCCTAACATCTACTTATCACAGACTGACCTATAAACTTGGTCTTTTAAAAAAATGTTAATCAGCAATGAGGGAAAGTTTAATAACATCTTCAAAATGAGAGCATGATTCTGCTCTGAGTTAGCTGTCTCAGAGTGGAAGTCTCTATCAAGGGTTTTTAATATATGGATTCATGGGAATTTGACTGAACTGAATCTGATCTTTCTCTTAAATAGAGTTGGTGATGCGTTTGATCACAGATTGCTGAAAAAGGACCTTCTGCTAGTGTTGGGGGCCATTAGTGATTTGGGTACATAATGACCAGTATTATGGTATGACAAAAGTCATATCACAGAACTGATATCCCACATTAGCTTTAATATAAATGTCCAGTTTCTTCAGGAATTGGACACTATATTGTCTTCACTAGCTAGTACAAATATTTATCATTAATCTGTCAATAGTACTAAATTCATCTCTGAGGCCTTTATTTCTTTTCAAAGGCAACTTTTAGGTGAAGGGAATGGTGGCAGCAGGACATGGCTCTTAGGGAAAGTTTACAGCAGGCCTCCTAGAATTTGTTCCTTACTTTACTTCAGCAAACATGATACCCTCCTTGTGGATGTAGGCTAGTTCTGTCCTATGATTGCTAAATGGCTGCTTCAGATCTTAATGCTATTATCTTGATGGGTGCCTGTAATTTTCTTTAAAACCCAACCTTTTTCATTCGAATTATCTTCCCCTATGTGATCTGCACGTACAGAGAGGATACCTTCCCTGAGAAAATTATTCATCAAAGTCCTGACTCAACTCCTGTTGAGTGGAAGTCTTAAACAGAATTTAAGATATCACCTACTTTGGTTAGTTTGCACTCCCCCCTGAAAGAAGAACTGAGGGTACTCTTGGAATCAACTTGCTACAAGATAAACAGGTGGCAGTTATGGCCAGGAGTGCCCTTTACCAGTCTCAACTGGTTAGCCAGCTGTAGCCTTCTTGGGGCAGGAAAGATTGGGTTTCTGTGGTGAATTCCTCAGTTACATCTAGATTAGATTACAGCAATGCACTCTCTATTCAAGTATTCAGAAACTTCCAATTCACGTAGAATGCTGCAGTCAGGATGTTGAATGGAGTGAGTCATAGAGACCACATCAGTCCTGGCCTAGCTACACTGGCCCCCAATCTGTTTCTAGGCAAAATTCAAGGTCCTAGTGTTTTAAAAGCCCTTTATGGCTTGGTACTGGCACACCTGAAGAATGGGTATATGGTTACAACCCTACCGGACCACTACAGTCATCTTCTGAGGTCCTGATTCATGTGCCTCCATCTTCTGAGATTAGGCAGATGGCACCCTAAGAAAGGGTCTTCTCAGTCATGGCACGAGAACTCTGGAACTCACCTGACCTTTCTGTTGCTTGTCCCCCTTCTGTCAGATAGAGAAGATTTTCTTTTGTCCATCATTCCTTCAGTGATCTGTCCTTCCTGCCCTATATTCAGATTATAGTTTTATGTTCCTGTATGTGCATTTTCATCTGGTTTTAATTATTTCAATGATGTGTTTACAGCTTAATGTTGACAAGCAGAGTCTCAGAACACTTCACAATCTCCTTTACCTTCCTCCCCCACAACAAACACCCTGTGAGGTGGGTGGGGCTGAGAGGACTCTCACAGCAGCTGCCCTTTCAAGGACAACCTCTGCCAGACCTATGGCTGAACCAAGGCCATTCCAGCAGGTGCAAGTGGAGGAGTGGGGAATCAAACCCGGTTCTCTCAGATAAGAGTCCACACACTTAAGCACTACACCAAACTGGCTCTCTTAATAGTTACACAGTAGTTACACACATTGCACTACAGTAATTACACAGCTTAGTTCACTTTTTTGAGTGATCTTTTCATCGATGGGTAGATTGCTTGGTGCAATTTAGAAGAGCTATGCATCTTCAATAACTAGAGTGTATTTTAATATCACCTTTACCTCTCAGCGTCACTTCTGGAAACATGGTCCACACTCTTTGATATCACTGGTCCGGCCTCTGGGTGACTTGGCCTTGGACTGAATTCTGCCCCTGGATAGTCCTGCCCCTTGCCAAATGTGTGTTTATTAAGACTTGCCAACCCTGTCTGGAAGACCTCCAAGGATGGACACAGACCAAAGACTTACTCTCTTGTCTTGTTGTTCTCCAAGAGCTGCTATACCTAGATATGTTGTACCTAAACATGGAAGTTCATAGAAGGCTCAAAAATCATAGAGGGCCAATTGTTTTACACAAGGAGAAGATTATTAGGTCTTAAGCTTCTGTGGTAAAAAAATAAATCAGACTTCATAGTAACAAACATGCATTTCCAGTAGCAGATTCATATGAATCAATCCTAGTACTTTCTCTCCTAATATTCTGGTCCTGTGGGTATGTAGGCCACAGAATTTCCTTTTGAATCCAGAGTGAGGTGGAGGGAAGGTCAAATGGCTATGGCTTTTATATGATCAAAAGCACCCCAATAGCAAAGTGGTTCTTGCACTACATTTCTCTGCTACCTTGCCAGTGAACTTAAATTAGCATCCACTGCTAGTATCTTTTATTGCCAAGGTCAAGTGACATGAGGAATAAAATGCGGGCCCCAGCAAAATAGGGGACTGAATAACATGTGCAGCATGTAGGCAACCCAAACAGAAATGCCTGACCTTGCCATTGCCCTTTTGCCTGCAGTGCCAACTTCTTTCCTGTTTGATATAAAATGTTCCCCATATAATGAGCTTTGAATTTAGTGTTCAAGATGATATTCAATGAAGGGTGAACCATAAGACTGACTAATAATGACAAATGATTCTTAGAAAATTTATATACTACCTCCTGAAAAGAACTAGGTAGCCAAATGGTTCAGGAGTTTTTAAAAAGTGAAGATATATATTATAAAGAACAGATGTCTTCTCTTTTTATTTTTGACAGATAAAAGAGAATATGGCTGATATAAGTCTTTCTTTGAGGCCTCCATAGAAATGCTTTTCATCAGGAGCAAAAGGTCAAGATGAGTCAAAATTGGTTTCTGGTTTTAGTTGTAAACCAATGTGCTTTGGTAACTTGGTTGCACAATATCCTAGCTAATGTCTTACCGGGGGATTGTAGTATAGATTTCATACTGTACAGAAAGCCTATCTTCTGTAGTTTTCTGAAGAAATGAACAACTTTCTTTATTTCTTCCTTTAGATGCTATAAAAGTTTTAGTACTGGGGAGAGCAGTGTGCAGATCATATATGGAAGCACAGTGGGAATAAAAACAGTTGGATTTTAAAGAAAATGACAGGTGCCCATCAAGATGATAGCTTCCATCTTTAGATCATCCAAATCCAAAGCAACCATTTAGAAAAGCAATCATAAGGTAGAATTGGATTGTCTCTGCACATGTATATCATGTTTCCTGAAGATACTGAGGAGGAAATCATTGGAGGGCTTCAAGAGCCCCAGAACCCTGACCTGCTACCCTTTCACTCGGAAGATTGAGAGCTTAATTTATGCACAAACTAAGTAGGGTTGCCAGCTCCAGGTTCAAAAATATCCGGAGCTTTGTAGGTGATGTTCAGAAGGAAGGGGTTTACAGAAGGGAGGGACATCAGTTGAGTATAATGCCCCCCAGTCCACCGTCCAAATCAGCTATTTTCTCCAGGAGAAATGGAATAAATAACAATAAATATGTAATTTGTGTAGTCTGAAGATCAACTGTAATTCCAGGTCTCTAGCCTCCACTTGGAGGATGGCAATCCTAATTAACTAAATTCAGACAAATTGCTAAAAAAATCTGTGATTAAACCAGTGTGTTTGCTAATGCTACAATGCCCCTTACATTTGATATAGCTTAGGGTAGGGGTGGCCCAACTTGCTTAATATAAGGGCTACATAGAATAAACGTCAGATATTTAAGAGCCACAAGTCATGAATGTCTTTATAATGTACCACGACGGGAGACGAGAGTAGGGCAACATGCTTTATTGCAGGTACATTATAAGGTAAGGAACAGGAACACGCGGGCCGGGTCCCGCTTATATATACAATACCCGGGACAACCTCTCGGTGTGGCCAGCCCTATCCAGGCTGTTTGGGCTTCCCGCCCTAGTCGGTGGTTGGTGGAGCGTTTGCGCGCTTTGTGGTGCCGATAAGGGACAGCCCCTGGCATTACCGCACCTGGCCGTTAGTGGCGCAGTGCCGCCATTTCGTTATTGCGTTAATACGTAATGGCGGCCTTGCGATACACTACAGTCTTGTAGGTAGGTAGGAAGGAAGAAAGGGAAGGGAGGGAGGCAGGCAGGCAGGCAAATAGATAGGGGAGGCAGGGAGAAATGGAAAGAAAGCAACTTTAACTTTAAATACCTTCTCTAAGCCAGCTGATAGGGCAATGGGGGCTTCGAGAGCCACACAATATATATGAAAGAGCCACATGTGGCTCCCAAGTCACAGTTTGGCCACACCTGGTTTAGGGCCTCACCATGGTTGAATCTGTTCCTTCAAGGCTTTCATTTCTCCTTGATGCTTGAAATGCAGAAACAGCAGCCGCTAAGGTGCTAGGGACTCTGGGACTTGTAGTTTTCCATGGCACCTGAATATTTGGTAGGGATGTCAAATGCTCTAGAAATTACATATCCCAAAGCATCAAGCACCTAAAACATTGCAAATCTTGCTCAGCTAATGGCTGTTGTTGTTGCACCACCTGTACTGTAGTATGAAAGCTGCAAGGGAGAGAGCAGACAAGGGTGTCAGTAGTGTGCTGGGAAATACCTGGAGACTTTGGGGGTGGATTCAGGAGAGGGTGGGGTTTGGGGAAGGAGGGGCCTCAGCATGGTACGATGCTATAGAGTCATTCAAAGCAGCCATTTTCTCCAGGAGAGCTGATCTCTGCCAGCTGGAGATCAGTAGTAAAACTGGGAGATCTCCAGGCCGCACCTGGAAACATCAACCCTAGGGAATCAGAGCAGATGTAAAAGTGGCCCTTTCTGCATGTCCATTTCTCTCATTTCACTATGCATCACCACTGGATTCCCCCTCCTTCTGCATCCCCCTGTGCATTCTAATTGCATTTTGTTTTTCTTTCTGCACTGATTTTGCCCATTCAGCCCTGAAGCCACTTTCAGTCTGCTTTCCCCCCAGATCTTCTCAGACTCCTTTTTGTGATGATTTATCCCTTTAGTTTGCTTCTAAGCTGAATGCAATTTAAAAATGTACACATTTCCTTGAACTTCTCCCCCCTTCCCTCAGAGGCCAGTTGGGGCTCTCCTTATTGGTCAGTTTTGCACTGGGCATATCTAGGGAAATAATTGCCTTTGTCTGACTTGTATGCAGGAACAGTGAGTTTGCTTACCTGGTTAGGATGCAGTTCTATTAGCTGCAAGGTTGCTGGTCTGATTCTCCAGTTGGGCAATTTCCTTTTTTGGGGGGTGGGGGTGGTTCTCTTTTAAATTGGCTCTGACCACAAACATTTCAAATTCAAGGATAATGCTGTAGAACATGCTCTCAAGCACAGCAGGCTGTTTTGTTTTTTAAAAAGCTAGTCCATCTCAACATCTGGCTTTCTTCCTTTTCCTGTTATCTCATTTCCAAATAATGTGGGGTGGGGGAGCTCAGGCTGCATAGCTTTGATGTCTCCACCCCCCCCCTTGTGAACCACTTTCACCAAGTTGCCACACAGTAGCCTCTTCACTGCCTTGCTAGCCAAGTGGTTGGTGTTTCCTCTCAGTAAACTTTTAAAGCATTTCCTGCCAATGTTTTTTTTTTCCTCCAGCCATCCTGGATTAGCATTAAACTCCTGGACTACTGACAAAGGGGGGCATTAATGGTAATCCCACAGTAAATTCAGTTTGAAGAATCTCCTGTTTCAAAAGATGCCCAGTGCAAAACTGACCAATCAGGGAAGACCAACCCTGCAACACTATCCAGGTTTTCTCACTGGTATGCAGAATATATAGTGCTTGATTCCCAATAGAAAAGCCGAGAGAGAGAAAAGGTGCAGAGTGCAGGAACAGCATTGGAAGTAAATCCAAACTGTCTCGACGTCAGTGAAAATCAGAAGTAAGCTGTGCATGTAGGAAAGGCCAGCAACACACCCACCAAATAAGGTGGGATTGCACAGTGCCCCCCCTGGCTGCCAGCCCTTTCTTTTCTTGCACAAATTCTCCTGGACTTTCTTCACCATTTGAATGATGTTTGACCAACACTAACTATAGGGGCAAACTCCAAATGGAATGCTCCAAATGCATTAAACTGTGGCCCATTCTCATTTAAACCAGTTTTTTTTTTTTAAATGAGATGGGATCTGGGAACAAAAAGTGGTCTGTGGGCTGGGAAGATGTATTTAAGGGTAAGTCCAAACAGGTCTACTTGGAATTAAGTACCATGTTATTCAGTGGGTCTTACTCCCAGGAATGAATGAATGAATGAACTTTATTACAGTCATAGACCAATATAAAAACTACAACACATCATATAAAACCCTCCTAAAATACCTAAGATAGTATAAAATACCCTCCTAAGAAAAACATAAAATACAATAAAATACTTAAACATTTCCCCACCTATACAATCCAAGATAACTAAAATATAATTTAACCAATTTTAAAATTCAAGTCAGTTCCAATTTATATAAATCCTTTAAATCAGAGTATATAAAAACATTTATAAACTAAAATTCCAAGAGATCATACAAGACATGCAGTTTCTTGTTTCTTAGTATGGAACTTCACAAGATAATGGCAAAATTTGGCTATTTGTCTAGAGATAGTTGGACTTGCATCCACCAAAAGTTTCTCCAAACATGCCTCATCCGCGTCTGCCATTGGTTTAACTACAAACGGGGAAACAAACCTATCCCTCTGTACTTGGTGGAAAGGGCATCGAAAAAACATATGGGTCATCGACTCCACCTCTCCCATAGCACAAGGACAGCATCGGTCTTCATACGGGACTTTTCTATATTTCCCTTCTAGCACCTTTGAGGGCATGGCTGCACATCGAGCCAACGTAAAGGCTCTTCTGTGTGCTGGTACCTCCAAATAAAAAAAGTACTTGGCCATCCTCATAACATATTTGGTCTCAGTAGATGCTAAAAAAGAGGGGGCCTGTTCTAGATCCCTTTGTCTCTCTATATCGCAGATTCTTTGTTTGATAATACTTTTTGCTTTGGCATAGCTCTGCTCCAAGAGGTTTTCAAGTGAGAATCCTATACTTTCTAAGTTGCTTCTGACCAATTGCAGCCACCTTGGCCTATAGGGGTCTTGAGTTATTAAAGGGAAGAGGCCTTTTTTGTTTTTATGGATCCTTAGCCATTGATATGCCGATGATAACATAATTCTGGCCTCAATTCTCATTTGCCCAGTTTCTAAACGCAAAAGGGCATTTGACACACCTGGCGGAAGCTGCAAAACATTACGAAGAAATTTAGATTGCACTTTCTCGAGAGCCTTCAGTTTTTTAGCCGAAATGCCCAGGTTAATACCATAGAGCAATTGTGTTAACACTTTGTATTGGAACAGTTTCAGTGCTGCCGGAACATAGAAGGCCCCCTTAGAGCGAAAAAATCTCAGGATAGCGTACATTGTTTTCTCAGCTTTCTCCACCCTCATATTACAATGTTCAGTATAGGCACCTGTATTCTGAATTACCATTCCCAAATAAGTAAATTTTGTTACTTGTTCTATTTTCTTCCCTTTCATAGTCCAATACCTCTTCTTGGCTTTTTTGCCAAATGCCATCACTTTTGTTTTTCCAAAGTTTATTACCAACCGTTCATTTTCGCAGTACTTAACAAAGCTGTCTAATGCTCTCCGCAACCCAATAGGTGTTCTAGATAACAGTACCACATCGTCTGCATATAGCAGTACTGAAAGATGGCGAAGAGCCAGCTTTGGGGGGTGAAATTTAGTATCAGTCATATGTTCCACCATATCACTGATATAGTAGTTAAATAGGATGGGGGCCAAAAGGCAACCCTGTCTTACACCCTTCTGAGTTTTTATTGGTTCTGTAAGTAATCCCTGCATATTACATCTCACTCTAAGAAATGATTCTTCATGGAGTCCACGAATAAGAAATAGCAGCCTTTTATCAATATTAGAAGCCGCTAGTTTTTGCCACAATCGTTGCCTTGAAATGGAATCAAATGCTGCCTTTAAATCAATAAAAGCAGCATATAGAGCAGTTGTACCTTTGGCAGAGTACTTCCCAATTAGCTGTTGCAATATCAGGCAGTGCTCGATTGTCGACCTTTCTTTCCTAAATCCAGCCTGTTCCAGGGGAATAATTTCTTCTTGTTCCGTCCATGTTTCTAGTTTTTCTAACAGATGTCTTGTATAGATCTTACTTATTATATTTAAAAGACTTATGGGCCTATAATTGGCGGGATTATTTCGATTGCCTTTTTTAAAAATAGGGACAACTATAGCTGTCCCCCACTGCTTTGGGATTCGGCCTGTTAGATCAACATAAGTGAAAAAAGATGCCAGAAATTGTGCCCACCAATTTACATTCTCTTTAAGCATCTCAGCTGGTATGCCATCTATACCTGGAGCCTTCCTATTTTCCAGTTGCATTATATGGGCTTTTATTTCTTGCGTACTAACTGGTGGCCACTGAGGGAAGTTCTCTATGTTACCTGGAAAAGAGGGTTGGACATTGTCATCATATAAATTCTGGAAGAAAACAGTCCATGTTTCCGCTGGAATATACATGTCCAGGGGAGAGGCTATCTTAAACCCCCCTATCTTTGTTAATTTCCAGAAAAGCGCAGAATTTTTTAGTTTTACAGCCTGTATAAGTTCCTCCCATAGTTTCCGAGTATACTCTTTCTTCTTCCTTTGAATAATGCCTTTATAGGTTTTTTTATGGCTCACTAGGGCACTTTGTGTCTCTACCCTTTTTTCTATGCTACTTCTCATAGCAAGATAATACAAACGATTTAGTTCTTTTTTTGCTTGGGCACATTCAGAATCAAACCAACGTTTTGTTTTCCTATGATGCTGATGTAATCTATTCCCTGCTGGCACAGTCATAATAGAGTAAATCTCCTGGATTATATCTTGGTAAACTATTAACGGATCTTGGTTTTCCTCTAAAGCTGTGAACACTAACACATGCTTCTGCAAATTTTCTGGAGTTAAGATTTCTTTCACTTTTTTATCCAATTCCCCACCCCACCTTACTCTTTTCCCCATAATTCCTATCCTTGTTGTATAACATACCTCATTTTGGTTAGAATTTAATGGGAGAGCTATCTGCAGACATAGAGGTAGATGGTCACCCTCCAAGTATGGGAGTACTTGGAAATTTTTAATCAGAGGTAATAGAGAATTGCATACCAACATATAATCAATAGTGCTCATTCTATTCCCAGACATAAAAGTATATTCGCCTGGATGATCACCATAGAATGCCCCATTTAGGATATGGAACTCTCTTCTGCCTGCTAATTTAGCTAAACATAGGCCGGCAAAGTTTGCCTTACAATCTTTAAAATCTCTTGTGAAGGGAAGTCCATTCTGGCCTTGCTCCTGCTCATTTAGTAGGGAATTAAATTTATTTGCTAAGAAGGCATC
Organism: Heteronotia binoei; assembly: GCF_032191835.1. Classification (NCBI taxonomy): domain Eukaryota; kingdom Metazoa; phylum Chordata; class Lepidosauria; order Squamata; family Gekkonidae; genus Heteronotia; species Heteronotia binoei. The sequence goes on along the minus strand of NC_083232.1, from coordinate 36,508,680 downwards.
ATTCATTCCCATACGGGCATTGAAATCCCCTGCCAGTAAGATTTGAGCTTCCGGGTGTTCCAGGGAAAGATTTATTATAAATTGGTCTAGTGACGCCCAGTTTTCTTCTATAGATGTCTGTTTTGTTAGAGGTGGGAGGTATACATTTATAATAATCAGGATTCCCCTATCCCATCTCACCAATATAGCCATAGCTAAATGGGACAGCGAGGGTTTCAACTCGCATTGAACCTTAAGGGCATTGGAAATAAAAATGCCCAAGCCTCCCCTTAACCTCCCTGGACCTTTTCCTGGAACTGCTGGTAAACTATAGGAGGAATAACCATCCAGCAAAAGAGTTTCTGCCATCCACGTTTCCTGCAATAAAATAATATCAAAGTCTCTCTGGAAAAAAGGAACCTCTATGTACGAATGAAGACATCTTAGCCATCCCGCCACTTTCCATGACAAAATTTCAACAGGTTTGTTGGTGATCCCCATGTCTTGCGTTGAGGACAGTCATTTGCATTTTCCTCCATCAGGTGCATGGGGGACATCCCTTATTTCGCATATTTCAGGGTCATCAGCTGCCACAATCAGGTTGGAATTATGCTTTCCTTTGTTAATTATTACAGTTGGTTCTAATGGGAAATGATGGGCCTCCTCTGCAGAATGGGTCCCTTCACCTTCACTCTTCCTCAGCTCACAGGCATTAGTACTTCCCTCTGTTTCCATCTCCCTACAATCAGTAGAACCTCTGAGACCCTTCAGGGTAGATGTCAATTGTTCAAAACGGTCTATCAAGGACTCTTGCTCACAGTCTTGTAACAACGTAAATTTTGCAAGCAGTTGTTTCTCGAGTTCCTCCTCTGGCCAACTGGAATCCAGATTTTTCTGTCCGATCCCAATATCTCCTGTTAGGGGTGCCTCTTTGTCTGAGTTAATAGAGGTAATAGAGGGCTTCAGAGCTGATTCCAACAAAGGAGGGGGTAAATTAGAAGGAGTTGGTTGATCTAAGATCAATACAGTGTTGGTAGATTCCAGTTCTGCCACCAGTGACTGTTTTTTATAGTCCTTCTTAGAACCAACATCTTTTGTTTTTGCAACTATTTTTGAAATTATAGCATTTTTGAAATGTCTTTGTAATCTAATCCCTAGCGCCGCATATCTGTTGGCATAAGCAAACAAGTACGAGGGAATTTTGTCTGTATTAAAATGAAGTAAAAAGCGTTCAAATCTTATAGGACCTGGCAGCCTTTCCATCTGTATGAGGTCAACCAAAGGGGGAGCTATCCCAAGTAAGTTGGCTAAATGTCCTTTTGCTTTCCATTTGGCGCTCCAATCGATAAATCTCCCTTGCAATGGGAAAATATTTACAACAATACTTTTTGGATTGTATACCAATGAAAATAAATTTTCTTTAGCAACCTTTGGTTTCTTTGATGTCGAAGTAGCTTTAATCCCAGTACCTATTGGACCTCTTTTCTTAACAACGTTTGCTTTATTCCCCTCCTGTGCCTGTTCTTTATTTTCTTTTGCATAATCTCCACCCCTCTCCTTTATCAAGGATACTATTTCTCGTAAGTAAGTGAAAATTGTCTGTAAGGCTTCTGCCACCAGGGTTGTTTGCTGTGCTAGCAACTCCAGCCCCTCCGCATGCCTTTTTGATTGTTTGTCACTTAGTTGGCAAGGTATGTTATCATTCAGAGCTTCATTAGTGTTACAAAAGGGCTGGCCCACAGGACAAGCCTCTCTTCCATCTTCTCCTCCACTAGTCAGTTCACCAGTCAGTTCCTCCCTTTCTGCTGGCTCCAACACGTCCTCTAGAGGGGAAAAGCGATTTGATGTTTCAACAGCAAATGACGGCAGAGCAGACTTGGACTTGTTGTTTAAGGTAAAAAAGTCCTCTATCCTGAGCTGTTTGCAAACTGGCAAAGAAGCAGATTCCTCCTCCATTTCTCTTGGCCGCTTGCCCGATGCCATTAAGGGGGTTCTGTTGGATGGTAATTGGCACTGTTCTGATAATAAATAAATAAAACAAATACCAAACAATTGATATCTTAAAAATTACAGATAAAAGCCACAACAACTGCTAAGAATATCATGAAATGTCTTTAAAAGCCAAATTTGTCAGAACCAACGCTGTAGTCGACTGCACTCCGCCATGTTGCTTTACAGGAGTTGACTTAATTTCAACCTTCAGTTAAATTCACAGTTCAAATTAAAAGACTCTTAAAAAAAAAAAAACACCCTGTCTTTGAGGGACAATGTAAAACTTTGTAAAACTTTATAAAACATCAGCTGTTGTTCGTTAGCTGCAGCAGCTTCTGTGTCAGAAAACAAAAGGAGAAGCTTATTAACTGATTAAACAGCCAGAGTTTGGGAGAGACGAAACAGCTGCACCAAAATTAAAAGTGAAGTGATAAGATGAGACTGTTTAAAAACAATTATAACAAGGCAAGATAAAAGTTAGAAGATTGAAAACAACTTAGCGTTTTAGGAGCGTTTTTAGGAGCGAAGAAACAAGCGTCTGCCTTCCTCCGAGTCTGCGCAGATCTCCCTCTACTCCCAGGAAAATATTCATAGGATTGCTGCTGTGATCTTGTTCTTAGCACCAGACCAGCCTCTTTCTCCAGGATCGTAAGGGAAATGTCACATGCACTACGGTTGCCTGCTTTGGATTGGGAAATTCCTGGAGATTTTGGGGTGGAGTAAGGGGAGGGATTTCAATGGGCTATGGCACCCATAGAGCCCATCTTCCAAAGCAACCATTTTATCAGGGTGAAATTATCTCCATCTCCCAGAGATCAGTTGTAATCCCAGGAGATTTCCATCTACCACCTGAAGATTGGCAGCCCTATCTGTCATGTACAACTGAAGTTATTCCAGCTGTCATTCTTTAATCTCCAGGGCAGTCTAGGTGCTCTAAGAACATTGAAGTAAACAGCAGTTAGAATGGTTCATTTCCCTATTTAATTACAGGAAACCAATAATTCCTTAATAGACACTTTCTTTTTCAGGTCAATATAAATGCCTACAAGTCAATGAGAGCACATTACATGCAAGCATGCTGAATGATTCTGAGTGTCATTGCTTTGGTGAGAACTGCCAATTTCAGTTTCATTATTTGCTGGTGGAGAGAGGTGTTCTCAAAGCTGTACTTTACACTGCTAAGGTAAGGGAAAATACATAGTTGCAATTCCTATTACAAAAGACAAACAGGTATGCTCTTGTCAACCACATCAGTTTCTCTCTACCTCTCTTCATCCTATCCCATCCCCAAGAATGGATAATGTAGATGTTTGAAGAAATTGTTAAATTTACTGTGTCCTAGCATATTCTGTGAAGCCTGTTCATTCTGCACTTAAACAAGGAAGAAACCTGGAGGAATGAAACTGGTGGGTTTTAGGATGTGGCACCATGTGTTTTTCTCTTTTTAACAAAATTTATTTTGTGTGAGCTCCAGAGTGAGGGAAATGTTCACCATGACATATAGAAGAATGCTTTGTATGTTCTCCGAATGATGATGAAAAAATAATACCATTGACAGTGGTAGAAGGATATCTATTATAGGCAGAATTTGCATTGGCCTTGTCTGCAGAAGGGGAAGAGAGGTGGTGGTAGAAAGTGCCATCAAGTCACAGCCAACTTACAGTGATCCCAGAGGGTTTTCAGGGCAAGAGACATTCAGAGATGATTTGTCATTGCCTACTTCTGCATAACAATCTTGGATTTCCTTGATGGTGTCCAAAACTCCAGGTGAACTGATCTCTATTGCCTGGAGAGCAACTGTAATCCCAGGAGATCTCCAGCTACCACCTGGAGACTGGGGAAAACAGAGCAAAAAGCTATTGTGATATTCAACCTCCAAAAAATTCAAACCAATCATACAAAATTATGCAAATATCATAAATATATTTGTTTTTCAAACAGTAAGATAAATCAGTCTTTTAAATCATTCAAGGAACGTTTTCATCAGGAGCCCAGTTCCTTCTTCTTAAGCAAGTCAATGCCAATTTGTTTAGGAAAGTTCTGAATGAAAATAAAGTCCAAATAAATCCAGTATTTCAGATGTATGCAATCAGCAATCCATACAACAACAGGATTGTACTATTGTCCCTGTTTCGTGTTAGCTTCTTTGAGCTTCTCACAAATAATGTTCAAATACTGGGTAAGAACACCGTCAATTCCTAATACAGAGTAACACTTCAATGTATGCAGGTTGTACACACCACCTGGAGATTGGCAACCCTAGTCCAGGTCAGGGTTGGAAAACAAAAGAGACAGAGGAAAAAATAGTGAAATGTGAAAGGTTCTTCTGGACACATTCTTGCTTCATTAGCAGCAACTCCATGAAGAGGCTGTGTACCATATCCGACATGAATTCTTTGCACTATTCTAGTACCAGATGCTGCCAGGAATGTATGCCATCAGCATGGGCTTTCTCCATAGGCAGACAATGCTGTTATATGTTATATCTCCCATGTAGATAGGAGCAGCCTCTATGACATGTAAGATTGCTCCTATGCTGTATCTTGGTGTGCTACACCAAGCATTTGCTACTGTACTATCTTGTCCATACACCAGAGCTGGATCTAGGGGAAGGCAGAGGGGGGTGCTTGCCTCAGGCACCGTCGGAGGGGGGGCTCCAAATTGGGTATGGAGTCCATTGTATTCTATGGGACCATAAGATAGAATGGCCCACATGGGCCAATTTTTTTAATTTTGCCCCCCCTCAAAAAACATGTAGATCTGGTCCTGCCTTACACATTAGTTGCTGATGGATGCTAAAGTGCAGTGCTTGCACAATATTCAAGTATGGAGTACTTTGAATATTGTACAAGAAACAGAAAGTTGAGACTGGCATTGAAGAAAAGATCAAATCAATTCACTGAAAATAGACATTGATAAGAAAGCTCAGAAGATAGTTTTGCCAGCTCACATTCTGAGATCTTCATCTTTTTCAGCCTTCTAGCCTAAGCCTTTTTGACTTCAATCATCATGCTTTTCTGACTGTCTCAATAGCATTACTTCATGGGTTTAATTAGACTTGCCATAAGCAGTTAATCATGAATGCAAAATATTCTAGAGAGATCTCTTTGGCTTACATGCTTGCTACTTTTTCTTTTTAAGTGGAAGCTGGGGAAAAAATAATATAACCTACAACCCAGGACACTGATCTTTTGATAATGAATGAGCAAGCCTTAAAATATCAGTCCAAAATTGAGCCGCATCAGGGACATAGTTCCAAGAATGGAAGCCAATGGAACTGGGGGAGCGCAGGGCAGTGTTCAGAATGACACTTAGATGATCTATTACCAAATTACCTACTGTTTCTTCCCAGAAGGTGTGAAGAACATTATCCAAGGAACTGTGATTTGAAACAAGTCTAAATGAGGCTTTCTGACCTGGAGCTATTATAAGAGAGAGCATGGGGGCTCTTGCCTCTTGAATCTCCTTTAACTTGGCCACTATTTTACTGCTGAATAACTTCTTTCCTTCCAATAACTATTTAGTCTTCAAATGCAATAATTTGAGTTCATCCCAATTCCTAGGGCATCAGTCTGTTTATTACTCAAGCTCACACCCTGCTTGCAAGCAGCCTGGTTTTGTCCTACATAGATACACTGAGACAGAGTTGATTTTTCAACCTGCAAATGAATCTGAGAACACTGACAAATTGTAGTAACTATCAGGTCACAGAGAGAACTCATTTTCTGCCCTGTGTGCACATAGATCCGGCAATGCTTTGAGTATCATGAGGTGATAAAACTTCTCCTATCTGAGTTGTCAGCAAGTCTGGTGCTTGAATAGGAGTGTGCAGATTTTCCCTCTCTTTTAATGTATACTGTTGTATGCTGTGTTTAAAACAAATTCCTGAATGCTAGCAATCACAGTTGGATGCAGGTTTTAGCTCCTTGGGTTCATCTCCTCTACCCATCATTACTGATGAGAATATATACATTTGATAGAACTGTGGTGTAGCTGTATCAAATTGCTAGGTGGTCAGCATGGTTGTTTTCTTTTACTAATGACATGGAATGTAAGCCAGGAGAAGAAAATGTGAAAGCTGGTTGTTTGTCTCAGCTACCCTTGCCATCCTCAGACATTTTGTCCAAAGTGCGTAATGAGCTCTCATCACAAAACGGTTGTATTTTATGAGGCACACATCAACTACTTGTTCCAGAAGAGTTGTAGCCTACATTTATACACCTTCCCCATGATACACATCAAGGAATGGTATAGAATAAACAATGCTTGACAGATTTGTATTGATGGCTTTGGACAGATTCTTGGGATAGATTCTCTGCTGGAAGCAGCCGTTAAGGCTTGTATCTCTAGTCAGTTACATGATAAGACAGAAGCAACACACCCAGCCACCATTGCATGGGAAAGGTGTGGAACTCTTTGATACTGACCCTATTGAGTGCCATTATGCTATTACCATAATAATTATTTTAGTAAGTGGCCAGAAATAGCATTTATATCACAAGCTTCTGCTGCTGTGAATGTTGTGAGCCACCCTGAGTCTGCTTGCAGAGAGGGCAGGATAGAAATTTAATGTAATAAATAAATAAATAACAAATAAGTTCTTGGCTGCAGTTTTCAGAAGGGAAGGAGATCCTAATGAGTTAAGCTCTGACAATGGTACTCAATTTACTTCTTTAAAGTTCAAAACTGTTCTGTGGAATGAAATTATACATAGGAGGTCATCGGTGTATTACCCACAAGTGAATGGAGAAATCGAACCATTTAATAGAACTTTGAAAGATAATTTGCTGATAGATAGACTGGACAGGAAGGCATGGACTACTTTTAATACTGATTTTCTGCAAGCATATAGGGCAGCACAGAGCTTTTTTTCTTTTTCTTCATGTCCCTTTCTTACACGCCCAGGAAATGTTGATTGACATTTTGGGGTCAGTCAGCAATTTTTCTCCAGGCCGGATTGGCAAGGAATCCTGAATGTTTTTGCCATCTTCTAAACATGGAGCAAGGGTCATTGGGATGTATGTGTATTTGTGAATTTCCTTCATTATGCAGGGGATTGGACTAGATGACCCTAGAGGTACCTTCCAGCTCTATGATTCTATTATGCAAAGTCACCCAGCAGCCATCTGTGGAGGAGTGGGGAATCAAACCTAGTTCTTCAAATTAGAATCCAGCACTCTTGACACCAAACTGGCTCTCAATCACATCAAAGTTTTTCATGTGCAGTGGTTGGCTGGTTATGAATAGACAGAAATTCAAGTGTGTGATGAGTGATAGAGTAATTGTAAACACAAACAAATAACTTTGTTGTATACAAAATAAAAAGAGTAAAACTCTAAAGAACCTGCACCAGGCACCTGAGAATTAGTACAGAGTCACATGCTTCTAAACGCATTGACTTGGAAGGGGTTAACTCTGCTTCAGCTGGCACTGTGAATCTGTCCATTGTGTCTTGACATTGTGAGTGTCACAGGTTTATAAATGTGTGATAAGACTCTAATAATAAGAAAGGATAGAATTAAGTTTTATATTTTGGGGCTCTCATGAGTGGTCTTCAAGAACCTAGAACCAAGCTTGAAATGTTTGTAGTCTATTCATTCAGAATATGGAAAATTTCTAAATAACATTTTAGGAGAATTGGTAAAGGGTAATTTCCTTTAACCTCATGCCTGAGGGAGAAAAATATATTTTTGTATGCCTTGCATTGTGTCACATTTTACATTTACATGGATATGTCTTGATAATTGCTTAATTATTATGCCTAATTACAAATGTGTTGTCTTCCCTAGAGCCCATGCAATCAGAGTAGTAAATACTGCAACGAAAAAACAACAACAATGCATAACTAAATGTCTCTTAGCCACTAGTGAGGGGATAGAAGGCCTGTTCCAATTATGGTTTGGGAAGATGAGGAAATATTGTTTACAGAAATCACAGATACACTGTTACTTCTAAACATTAAAACTTCATGTTCTCTTACTGTCAGGATGAACCCTTGATGCTGTGGAAAGCCAGTGCACCAACTAAGAATGAATGGGTGAAAACCAAAATACAGCTTCCAGCAGCTGTTGAAAAAGGAAAGGTAAGAGAGAAGAAAGCAAGCAGCTCAACTGAGAAAGAGCTAAGCAGTTGCATGCACTTTGTTGTCAGTATTTAAGTGCTTTTCCTCTGCTTGAACAGAAGAATCTCCAAGCATGTGTGACAGAATGTTCTTGATATCAGAAAATGGGGTAGCTCCCTCTGTTCAAAAGTGCTTTGGGTCATGTCAATTAAATGTGCAGCTTTTACTCTTTTCAATCTCTCCAGTGTACACCCATTGCTTGACAGCTGGGCCCCAAGCATCTGGAGACAAGGGAACAGGAGGTGGGCTCCATTGGCCATAAGTCAAAGGTCCCTGAGGAAAAGCCTGCTCATGAGCCAGCCGAAATTTTCCGCAAATGGGCATATTGGCAAGATATATATAGCATGTTGTCCCCCAAGAAAGTGATCTTGTGCCCTTTCAGAGTAAAGTGAGCCCACCATACACAGCTCCTTTCCCCTTCAGCCCCTAGTTTAGACCTCTCCCATCTCTTCCTTTTCTTATTTCCTTTGCCATCTGAAGTAGACAGCTATCTAGAGAGAGATGACAACTGGGCTTGCCAGCAAGATCTACCGCCAGCAACCAATTTCTTGTCCCTTTAAACAGCTTCCAACCAGCTGCCACTGGGCAAGTGTGCCAGTTCTGCAGCAGGATAAAGTTCTCTGTTAGGAGGACAAAATGGAATTTCAGAAACCATGAGCACACTGGTGCTTTTGTAACATACTGCTGGGAACTTTGTCTCCTGACTTGTTCCTGTCACAAAAACAGTATCTAGCATCACAAAAACCTAAGACATTGTTAATTCCTCTGTTTCTCCTTTTTGACAAAAGTGAAATGCATGTCTTATATAGAGAAGGAAATTGCTCCAGGGGTGATATTAAAGCTGATTAAGCAACTACTTTAGCAGAACTCATTAGAAGACTGGCTAGTAAAATATGGAACCAAGGAATAAAATATCAAACCTCTGTCTCACCTTTGCTTTAGTATTATATTTTTGTTTTAAATAATAATGAACTGTTCTTCTTTCTATCAGGGCAGGGCCGGTGCCAGGCTTGTTGGTGCCCTAGGCTGGGAGGGTGGGGGCCACCACCTCCTTCCTGGGTGGTTTAAATCACATGGGAGGGCACCCAGGAGCAGTCACTGCCTTTCCCATGCACTGGAAAGGTCCTGCTGATCAGCTGATTAGTAAGGTCTTTAAATCATGCAGGAAGAGCAACAGCTGCTCCTGCTGCTCTTCCCCGTGCAATTTGAATCACCCATGGGAGCAGCCTTCAAGAACCTCTGCCACAGTTTGAAGGCCACCGTTACAACTGCTGGTGATTCAAATTGCATGGGAAGAGTGGCAAGAGCAGCAGCTGATCTTCCCGTGTGATTTAAAGATCCCACCGACCAGCTGGTCGGCAGGCTCTTTAAATGGAGGGGGAGGCCAGCCTGGCTGCTTCTAATGGAGCTCCTGTGTGATTGGGAGAATGCCCAGGAGCTGGAGCTGGCCTCCTGGTCAATTTAAAGGCCCCATTGATCAGAACTTTCCCTGGTGCTGGAAGGGCAGCGGCTGCTCCTGGTCACCCTCCCGGGTGATTTAAATCACCCAGGAGGGAGGGGGCAGCCCCCATCCATCCAGGGGGTTCCCCATTATGCACCGTACCCTAATGGCCCGGTCTAGAAACTTTTAAACATTTTCAGAGTCCAGAGCATTCTGGTCTTCCACCTCATTCTTCTAGTGCACCCTGTCTGCTCTTGGTAAAACTGGCTATATAGGCAGGTGGGTGAAGGGCTGGTGGTAAAAGAATGGAGTGAGAAGCTTATTTCATTTTACTGAGCGCTACAATCAGGATGTTCCCAGAATCCACAACCTCAATGTCAGGAAGAGACAGTGATATTAGAGGATTCTTTTGGATAGTGTACAAACTGGAATCTACTTCGTAATTTATTAGACTGATTAGCATTAATGTGTAATGAGTCACTCTGACTCCATGAACATAATTATAACAAAGATCTAGGAAGTGGTTTATTTCATTTCTTTTGGGGTTAAAGGGCCATAAGAAGAGCTCTGACAAAACAGATATATGATCTCCTATGAAGAAAGGAGATTTATAAGGGCAGGAGAGTTGTGTAGCTGCATTTCCCTGATTATAGCTTTGGTGTGTTAATTTGTCCTTTCTGCTTGCAAAAGATAACACTCTGATCATTAGAATATTAGATGTATTCCCACAATTAATCAATTAGAAGGATTCTTTAACTGATCTATATTTTAAGGTTGCCAGCTCTGGGTTGGTGAGATTTGGGTGTAGAGCCTGGGGACGGCAGGGTTTAGGGAAGGGAGGGACATCAGTGGGGTATCAGGCCATAGAATCCACCTTCCAGAGCACTCATTTCCGTCAGTTGAACTGATCTCTGTTGTCTGGAAAAAAATTGTAATCCCAGGAAGTCTCCAGCCACCACCTAGAGAGTGGCAAACCTATTATGTAGATTAAACCTAATAGTCATGTTATGGCAGCATTTGGTCTTTATGAAAGTGCAGCCCAGTCATACACGTTTACTTGGATATAAGTATGGCTGCATATGATAGAATTTGTTCCAAGGGAACATGCATGGGATTGTAGGTTTAAAAGGTTTGATCTGGCTGCATGCACTGAATGGATTTCATCTGGAAGGATTATACCCCAGCGTTGTTGTGAAGATAGAACTGGGGGATAGGAGAGTCATGTACATCAATTTATACTGTTTGGGAGAAAGGCAGGTTAAATAATCTCCAGTACATAAATTTAAACATGGGCCATGCACATAACACTTGCATGGGCTATAGCTTTTCCAGTGTCGAGTATAACGTCAGCCTTATGTATAATTAATGGAGAGAGACGGCAGGCTAAATAAACAGAAAGGTTCTAACTAGTCCTATTAATACATCAGTATTTCCATTTTGTTTAAATAGTTCTGTAGACATAAAACATTAATGATTCTCCCAGCTTGTGTTGGAAGGAACAACCCAAAGCAAGATGAGCACTATCTGTCTGGATAACTTTCACTTTATGGACAATAAGATACCAGAGTTACCCATGGTTTGTTCTTCTGAAGAGTTTGCTTGTGCCAGTGGCCATTGCATTGATAGTACATTGGCCTGTGATTACCAGTTGGACTGCTTGGATGGAAGTGATGAAAATTCAGCCACTTGTGGTAAGTTAATTTACTTGATTCAGGGTACCAAGCAGTGGTGTGGAAAGGCATTTGCACTAGTGGCAAGACTGTTTTATAGAGACTAAGATATGTTAAAATATAATTCACAAAACAATAATTGCTAGAGCTGCAATGAATTTTCTCTAGCGTAGATTTATGAATAAAAACTAGTATTTCCAATGGTGCACAATTTAAACTGCTTCAGTATTGAGAATATTTATTCCTTTTCCTTTTCAATCATATTTAACATTATTTCCCCACTGGCTGCTGTTGATTCTTTCTTCTGGTATTGGTCACATAACCTAAATGAGATGATGTTGCAGTGTCACTCATAGACAATTACCTCTGTAATGCTGCTACTATGGGATAATTACAGCAATTAGAGTGAAGATCATGTAAACAAATAAATCAGTCTTTTTGTGAGGAGTGATTAAAAAGTAGCTGAGAAGTAGAGATTTATTATAAACTAGCAAAAGTTTCTACTTACCTCTCTAGCTCTCTAGAGATGTAGGCAAGTCCCCTGACAAATTTCACAAATCTCAGCAGAACCGGTTTGACTTTATAAATTCATCAGATGCAGATCTAGTTAAATTCAAATAAATGGTTTTCAGAGCAGTTTACAAATTTATGCAAACTTGTTTATACTTTAGGTACACAGTACACAGGCATTCATCTTCCCCCTCTCTTTTATAAAAGGTTTCATTAGCTAGACATCAGACTTTTGAAGACAAATCTATTTGTACTCAATTGGACTCTCTGGGGAACGTGTGGGGAGAGACAGTCCCTAAGGTAGGCAGGTCCTAGGCCATATAGGGCGTTAAAGGTAATAACCAGCACCTTGTACCGAACCCGGTATATTACTGGCAGCCAGTGCAGTCCCCAGAGCCCCGGCTGAATGTGCTCCCACCTGGGGAGCCCTAATAACAGCTGGGCAGCGGCATTCTGTACTAGCTGCAACTTCCAGGTTCAGCACAGGGGCAGCCCCATGTAGAGGGCATTACAGTAGTCCAACCTTGAGGTGACCGTTGCATGGATCACTGTTGCCAGATTGTTGTGTTCCAGGAAAGGGGCCAGCTGCCTTGCCTGCCTAAGATGAAAGAATGCGGACTTAGCAGTGGCTGCTATTTGGGCCTTCATAATCAGGGCAGGCTCCAATAGTACCCCCAAGCTCTTGACCCTGTGTGCCATTGTCAGTGGCACACCGTCAAAGACTGGTAGGGGAATTTCCCTTCCCGGACCACATCGACCCAAGCAAAGGACCTTTAGTTTCAATCTACTCAGCCTGAGCCATCTAGCCACGGCTTGTAACGCCAGGTCCAAATTTTCTGGGACACAGTCAGGCCGGCCGTCCATGAGTAGATAGAGCTGGGTGTCATCAGCATATTGGTGACAACCCAACCCAAACTTCTGGGCAAGGGGGCGCATGTAGATGTTGAACAACATTGGGGAAAGCACCACCCCCTGAGGCACCCCGCAATCAAGCATGTGCCTCCTGGACAGTTCACCCCCAATCACCACCCTTTGTCCCCGACCATCAAGGAAAGCCATTGTAAGGCCAGCCCCTGAATCCCCGCGTCGGCGAGACAGCAAGTCAGCAACTGATAGTCAACCGTATCAAACGCTGCCGATAAGTCTAACAACATCAATACCCCCAAGCCGCCTCGGTCCAGGCGCCTCTGAAGGTCATCCACCAGAGCAACCAGCACTGTCTCTGTCCCATGACCCGGGCAAAAGACGGACTGATGGGGATCGAGAACAGAAGCATCCTCCAGAAAACTCTGTAACTGCAACACCACTGCCTTCTCAATGAGTTTACCCAAAAAGGGTAAATTCGAGACCGGCCGATAGTGTGCCAATTCGGCCGGATCTAGCGTTGATTTTTTCAGGAGATGGTGGACCACCGCCTCTTTAAGAGGTGCTGGAAAATGCCCTTCCATCAGGGATCTATTTATGATATCCCGTACAGGATATCTGAGCTCCCTCTGGCAAGCTTTAATAAGCCAGGAGGGGCAAGGGTCCAGATCACAAGTTGTAGGGCATGCAGACAAGAGGATCCTGTCAACTTCCTCCAGGCTGAGAACATCGAAACAGTCCAGAACACGATCCAAAGACAGGCACGAAGCCTTGGGTTCGCATACTGTCTCCAATGTGGCAGGGAGGTCGCGGCGGAGCGACGCGATCTTATCTGCAAAGAAATTTGCAAAAGCCTCACAGCCAATCTCCAATTCCTTTTGGAGTATGGAATTTTCTTAAACCTCCTGTACAACACAGCAGAAGGAAGGACATTGAAATGAACTAACATGAAGGCTCTATGAAAGTTAGGGGAAGTCAAGCAAGAAAGATACTCTGCTATGAAACTGAATCAAGTAAAAAACAACAACAACAAAATGAAAGGAAATATTATGTACAGCCAGGGCCAGCTCACCCACTAGGCAAACTTGGTGGTTGCCTAGGGCGCCGGCAGGATGGGGGTAATGAATTCAGCCTCCCCCCTCCCCCCTAGGCAAATGCCTAGTTTGCCCCCCGTGCCTCCTCCCTCCCTCCCTTCCCCACCCCAGGTCTATTTCAATGCCCGGAAGGGTGATCGAGCACCTCCCAGGCTGTCTAAAGGTGGCTCCCCCCCGCCGATCAGCTGATTGGCGGGTAAAACCACAGCTGGGCAGGCCAGCACTATGTCCCAAAATGGCGATGTCCCAAAATGGCGATGACGACGACTCCTCCCCACTTCCTTCCCATCCAGGAAGTGGGGAGGAGGGAGCAGTGGTGACTTCCTTTTGGGACACAGTTTATTCGTAATGCTGCTGGCCTGCCCAGGCATGGTTTTATCCACCAATCAGCTGATCAGCAGATGGGGAGCCGCCTTTAGACAGCCCAGAAGGTGCTCGATCGCTCTTCCGGGCATTGAAATAGACCTGGGGTGGGGAAGGGAGGGAGGAGGAGGCACTGGGGACACCGTGGGGGAGAGGCCTGGGGGTGCTGTGGAGGGGGGGGGGGTGGCAGGCCACCAGTCTGCCTAGGGCACCATGGACCCTCAGGCCAGTGGTATGTACAGCCAAAGTATTTATGCATCCAAGCTGATCGCCCATTGATTACCAAACTCTTACCAGCTCTCTTCACCACTGCTTTGAGACTAGCAGGGGCTCTGGACTGGCAGGATGAAGTTCTCTAGAAAGCAGGCAAGGAGAAGTCTCCAATTAATTGTCAGCAGGCGCTAGGGCCTCATGCAAAAATGTTGACAAGTATTAATCATGTGGGAGCTCTTTCCATAATAAGCAAAAGCCTGTGGACTACGCTTATATATTCTGCAAAGGCAGAAGAGTGTGTCCAAACAAATGTCAGTCAATCTTGCATTTTGTTTTAAAAAATATGTGCTTAGAGGAAAGAAAAAGCTTCTTCAGACAGGAAAGGAAAAAAACCTGTGGCATTTAAAATGTAGAACTAAATCATTCAGTTTTCAAAAATAGCATGCATAATGCTATATTAGTATTTGACACACGCACATAGAAAGGATTCTAATTACTATTAGGGAACAGCGAGCTGTTTTCAACTCTGTGTTTAATAAGTAAAATAAAATGTTCTACACACCCATGGTTATACAATTACCACAGCCAATAACTGGCATATTTTTTTTAAAAAAAATTATTATTTTATTTGGTCGCAAACAGCCTTCTTAATGGCATAATCATTTTGCTCACTGATATGTTAAATGGCTGGACTTCTAGGTTAAAAACTGTGAAACCTACTTCTGGGAGTTCCCAGTAGCCCCTAGAATTCCCTCTTCCTAGCTTGCTAGCTTACAACCAGGACACCAGATCTGTTTCAAGTGATTGGATGCACCAGGAGTAGCCATGGTTTGCCCCCCCCCCCCAGTCGGAAGAACGAGACAACACGGTATATTGGGTAAACAAACAGGGCAACTTTATTGAACAAGAACGGCATTAATTTTTTGCCACTGTGTGACACAGAGTGTTGGACTGGATGGGCCGTTGGCCTGATCCGGCATGGCTTCTCTTATGTTCTTATGTACTTCCCTTGAAACTGAGAAAACTGAGGGTGCACACCGGTTACCTAAATACCTAAATCAAACTTCAGCCAACTAAAGTTACCAAAATAAAAAAACCCAACCTCAAAGCAAACAGTACAAGGTAGGCAAAACACATCCCAACCATAGCCAATCAGTTGAGATAAAAAAATTCCTACCTGGCCCCATAAACACGGCGACCGGAGAAGCCTGTACTATTGCAGGGTGGGAGGGTGGGCCAAAAGCACCGAAGAACTGCGCAATTCAGGGCGCGGCTGGGCTTATAAAGCCCCAGACCACGCCCCACCAATTACCTGGATGGGCTGAGGTCCGTTTGCCTCGGCTCCATCCGGGGAGGCAAAAGCGGCCCCCGCCCTATGCCGCTGAGCAGCGATGCGGGCGGGAAGGGGCCGGATTGCCCCCCCAGTCAGAAGAATGAGACAACACGGTATATTGGGTAAACAAACAGGGCAACTTTATTGAACAAGAACAGCATGGGGCAACCAAAAACGCCCAGACAGGCCAAGGAAAAACACCTGACCCTTCTCTGTCTGTATAGGGCGAGCCACCCAGCCCCAGCAGCAGCCAGTTTGTACAGGCTACTGCCAGGCCGGCGAAGGCCGGGTATACCCCCAAGTGGCAATGCCAGAGGAATGGCCTGCCAGAGGAGGGAACCCTATAGCAGGCATCACAGCAGAGAGCCGTACAGCTCCACTGCCGTCCCACCCCGCTACTTCCCTTGAAACCGGGAAAACCGAGGGTGCACACCGGTTACCTAAATGAAACTCTAGCCACCACAATGCCAAGCCTCAGCTTAGGCACTTGGGCCCACCGGTTGGCCTAAAGCCCCAGCCGTGGTTCAAGCAAAAATGCCCTGTTGCCTTTAACGGACAGGTGGACACCGTCCTGCCGATACAGGTCCGCCAAATCTGACCTTATAGCAGGGTGAGGCAAATAAACGCCAAGGCCACCACACAGCGCCTTCCTAATCGCCTTATTGGCCTTGCACCTCACCCTTTTGACCCCCACAGGATCCCAGGCGACTCTCCAAACCCTGCAAGGAAGGATGGCAGACCACAAAATAAGCACCTCGGGCCACCTGCTCCGTATCACCTTGAGGTCTTCGATCGGCTGGAGTGAAAGGGCCTTCCCCTTCAGCAGGCCAAAATCATTACCACCAAGGTGGATGACCAACACATGAGGCAGAGGACCATTCCTCCCCTGAAAAAATGGAGAGGCACTCAACAACTGCCCACTCACTGAGGCCTAACTGCAATCCAGCTGGTGAGTGCCAGGCCTGGTGGGCTGCCCAAAACACCATGCTGTGGCCAGTGATCAAAATCCTCTGCCTCTCACACCGCACCACAGCACCTAAAAAATAGAAAGAATTTTGAAAAACAAACTGCAGGCCACACAGCCTGAAGTCCCCTTAAAACAGATGGAAAAAAGGGTTGGCGGGTATCGGGCCGTGAACCCTGCTCCCGAGCCCGACCCTCCAACATCTTGCGAAGCCTGAAGTCATCTGAAGCGTCAGAAAAACCCCTTATTTTGCTAGTAAACACTAAGGCCGCCAACTTAGCCCTAATGGACTTAACTACTAGGCTCTTACCTTTCAAATGTACGCAGAACTACATAAAGTGGGACGCTGATATGGGCCAAAGCTTGGCCACCCCTACCTGTTCCCTAAAAGCGCGGAATTGCTCAACAGAGTGATAATAGGCCTTCCTGGTACTGGGTGCCAGAGCTAACATCATTGCTCGGTCAGCCTCAATTCTCCAAGCAGCCACATCTCTGGGGGCATCCGGGCTGGCAGGAGGTCGGCTTCTGGTGCAAGCTGTCGAAATCGCTCCATCTGCCGGTGAGACAGAGTGTCCGCAACACCGTTGCACACACCTGGCACATGCTTAGCAAGGAACAAAATATTCAAACGTAAACAGCATAAGGTAAAGGCCCTAACCAGGCACATAACAAGAACAGACTTAGAGGTCAGAGTATTAATCACGTGAACTACAGCCGTATTGTCGCACCAAAAATGCACGGCATGGTTGGCTAATTCATCTCCCCATAACTGAACAGCAACAACTATTGGAAAAAAACTCCAAAAAGGTTAAATTGCGACACAGCTCACTATTTAGCCATTCACTGGGCCAACCCTCCGCACACCAGTGCCCATGAAAATAAACCCCAAAACCGATGGAGCCTGCAGCATCCGAGGTGATATGAAGATCCGCCTCGATCCTCATATCCTCCCGCCAAAATGAAACCCCGTTGAAAGCAGACAAAAACTGCTCCCATACCTCAAAATCTTGCCTCATTCCCTGGCTGATCCTGATCCGATGATGGGGCATTCGTAAGGTCCCCATGGCATCACACAGTCATTGCAAGAACGCCCTACCTGGGGCCACCACTTTGCAAGCAAAGTTGAGATGGCCGACGACCTGCTGTAACACAAGAAGCGAAATCTTACGTTTATCTTTCAAGGATGCCAGTTTCAGACGCAAGCTATTAATTTTTTCAGCTGGCAGCCGAGAAGCCTGTCGCACAGTGTCAAGTTCAATGCCCAAAAAAGTCAAAATTAATGCCGGGCCCTCCGTCTTTTCATGGGCAAGCGAGACTCCCAGGTCCTCAGCCAGCCGTAAAAAAGAATGAAGAAGCCGGGCGCATTGTCCCGACCCCCGTGGGCCCACAAACAAAAAATCATCCAGATAATGAACCGAATTAGCGGAGCCCGACCTTTCATGCAGAGCAAACCATCGGCAGGGCCCTGCCCATATAATACGTACCATCAAACATAAAACCAAGGAGTTCAAAGTCATCAGGGTGCACAGGCAACAAGTAAAACGCAGACTTGATGTCACATTTTGCCATTTCAGCCCCAGGTCCACAACTCCGTACCACTTTGACTGCCTGATCAAAGGAGGTGTACCGTACTGTACATAGGAAGTCGGGAATGGCATCATTCACCGACCCCCCTTTTGGGTAGGACAAATGGTGGATCAAGCAGAACTCCCCTGGAGCCTTTTTTGGCACCACCCCTAAAGGAGATACCCGCAAATTGGGGACAGGGGCTGAATCAAAAGGGCCTAGCACCTGGCCCTCCTTACACTCTTTACTAATCTTTTCCTTAACCACATGTTCCATCCCTTTGATAGAATGCAAATTCTTAGCCCTACAGCCCTTAGCCCTAATTGTTTACCGAGTTCGTTACAAGGTGCTGGTTATTACCTTTAAAGCCCTATATGGCCGAGGACCTGTCCACCTTAGGGACCGCCTCTCTCCATATGTTCCCCAGAGAGCACTACGATCTAGCTCACAAAATCTCCTAGAAGTACTTGGGCCAAAGGAGGCCAAACTAAAAATAACTAGAGAACAGGCCTTCTCTATAAAAGCACCCCAATGGTGGAACCAGCTGCCGGAAGAGGTGCGGGCCCTACGGGACCTTAGTCAATTCCGTAGGGTGTGCAAAACCGCCCTCTTCTGGCTAGCCTTTCAAGATGGAGCTTGAAATAAACATCACGCCATCACAAATATTAATAACTGAGATAACACCGAATAGAGATATTTAGACAGTTTTTAGATTGTTTTAGATTATGTAAAAATTTAATAGTAAATTGTAATTTTATTGAATTGTATAACTGTTTTTTTGTTCAATGGCTTTGCCATGCCTGTAAGCCGCCCTGAGCCTGCCTTGGTGGGGAAGGCGGGGTATAAATAAAATATTATTATTATTATTATTATTATTATTATTATTATTATTATTATTATTATTATTATTATTATTATTATTATTAGTAGTAGTAGTAGTAGTAGTAGTAGTAGTAGTAGTAGTAGTAGTAGTAGTAGTAGTATTATTACAGGGTCCTCTAGGTCCCTGAAATGGGATACGAAAACCATAAAGAAAACCATTCCACAAATACTCCCTATCACCTGCCCTAGGATAATCCAGCAAAAGATCCCTAAGAACCTTCAATTTGATGGGGCTGGGACCCTTTGTTAACTGCCTGGGTATTCCCACCCCCACCTGACCGCTTACCCCCTGGTCTAGGCTTAGACTTGTTGCATGCTGACAAGGCATGCAAACCTCCGCAGAATGGGCACTCATGCTTATACCTACATGTTTTTCTATTACATACCCCCTGCGACGTGTATTCCCAACACAGCAGCCGGAGTTGAACTGACTGTCCCGCTGCAGCGCGGGGGCCCATTACACTCGCCTGTTTGCTCACAAGGTGACCACTGTCAGACCTGTCCCCTGTATTAGGCTTAGTTGGGGACATAAGCTGAAGCCACAGCTGTTGGTTAATCTGGTCCCAGGGAATTGCGGGGTTCAATGCTGCCCTCATACGGAACTCCTCATTGTACTGCAGCCACACAGCGCCCGAAAAATCCGTATAGGCCTTATCGCAATATTGGAATAACGGAGCCGCCCTTAAAGGCTCTGCCCGTGCTATTACCCCGGCATAAATCAGAAACCCCGGCAACCAGTTAGCCCAATTCCTTTCAACCTTTCTGCGCTTAAGCTTCTCCTTATCCTTTTCCTCCAGTTCATCTTTGTCCTTCTCCAACTCCCTATAAAGAAGACTAAAGACATCGACATACTCCCCGCGCAGTATCTTTTCTCTAGTAGCCACCGTTAAATGATCCCCCAACGGCATAGCAGTGTCACCAAAGGGACGACACTGAAAAGGTACTGACCCAAAGGGAGTCGGGGCCAAACTGCAACCACCCCACTGGGTAACAGGCCATCTGGAAGACCATTGCCCACACACTTGATGTCCCCATGGTAAGGACCCACCCAGGGACTGCTGTACCGAAGCTCCCTGTGATGTAGATGGAATAGCGGGAGCTGCAGAAGCCTGCGCAGAGCTCCAAGGCAAAATCTGCCCTTGACCGACCGGACCCCAACCACCAGCAAGCCGGAGGACCCACCAACCACACCAGGACCGAACGTAGCCGTGGAGCCAGCCATTCCTGACGAGTAGAGGGGCCCCCAACCCCCCCCCCCAGGGCCAACCAGTGTTACCTGGCCTCGAATACTTACCATCAGAGTCATCAACGTTGACTGCCAAAACTACAGGTACCAAACCGTCACCTCCCCCGGGACGACTTGGCACATCAGGGGCATTACCTTCTTCATCCGAATCAGGGCCGTTGCCAACTGGCTCCTGGCCCAGTGCTCCCGGAGGACCCGACGGAGCGGACATATCCTGTAAATGAGAAAGACGAGCCAGGACCTCCTGCTCGAAGGCCCTGGTGGAAGTCCGAGTGGCTTTACGCCCCCATGGAAGCCCAGTGGACCCCAGGACCAGGCCTTGCTGACGTTCCAAAGTGGCAAGCCGCTCCACAATAGCAAGCCTGGTGCATGCTTCCTCCTCCTCCCCCAGGCACTCCACAGGAATAGGCCGCTTGGGTGCAGCCTTAAGAGGCTGCTTGCCCTTGGATTTCCCCTGGCCCTTCCTGGGTGCCATAACCAAACCCGAGGTAATTCAAACCCCCAACAATATACTCAATAAGGAACACAGGTGCAGCTAAGAAAATGCACCCAACCCACAATCCCTAAAAGAGAGTGTGGAAAGAAGAGAGGGGGGTGGTGTGGGAAAAAGCGGGGGGGAACAACCCGACAGCCACTGTTGCTGGGGGTGTGTGTGTAAACCGCTCGCTTCCCTCCCTCAAATAACAAAAGGGGGGGAGGCGCTGAACGCTACCGCACCAAAGCCCCTCCTGACCCACGCAGCCTCAGACGCCTTTAAAAGAAGTCACTAGGAAGCCTGGCCTGATCCGAAGCACCCAAGCTCGAAACCACTGCCATTGCAAAGCCCCAAAGGCTGTGCTGCCAGAGCGTCGGAACAGACGCTCCCTCCCCAAAAGCGCCGAAGAACTGCGCAATTCAGGGCGCGGCTGGGCTTATAAAGCCCCAGACCACGCCCCACCAACCACCCGGATGGGCTGAGGTCCGTTTGCTTTGGCTCCATCCGGGGAGGCAAACACGGCCCCCGCCCTATGCTGCTGAGTGGCGGCGCGGGCGGGAAGGGGCCGGATTCTCCTTTCAAAACTTCCCTTGGTCCTCTCATTCCCTATCTTTCATAAGAAGCAGAGTCTACATTTGCAACAGAGCTATTGAGGAGAAGAGATGGTAGAGTGGGAGAACAAAGAGACAGAAGAAACCTTGGCTATCTTGTCTTCAAGACATCTCTGTGTAGCCATCTTGTAACTGTGGATGAATGAATGGTCTCTGTTTCATTGTGTATTCATATATATTTTTGTCCACATGTTCAGTTCTCTACTTCTAGTTTTGTAGATGAACTTGTGCTCTGTGCTTATTTGATACAGTTTATACAGTATTCATACATACAGTATACATTATTTATGTGTCAAATATTGAAGAACAAATCAAATTGGAAATGCATATATTATAAGGGGGAAATTGAGCATGAGCAACAGAAATGGCACAAAATAAAGAACTGGGCTCAATTTGTCCAAGGGAGAATGGAAACCGAAGTGTGGATTTAGACACAAACACCGGGATTTGTGAGTGCAAAAGCATTCTTACCGTTCTCTGCCCCTCTGTCTCCTCAATACAGATTCTAAATAATGGCAGTTAAGATTGTTCTGCCACAAGATACAGTATGTGTGTGTGTGTGTGTGGTTGTGTTTAGTTGAAGTCTCTGATAAATACAGACAGTGGGGAAGCCATTTTTAGTAGTCAGATAAACGAAAATTGTGGAGTTTTCAGTTTCAAGATTGGTATTAAGCTTCTTAGTTTGCATCTCATGAAATGATTCCCTTGGAAACACACAGTCTTACTGGCAGCAGCTACACAGAGAAGAAAAAACTCCCAACAACCAAACATATGCTCTACCATCTGTGCATCTTATTTGCCTGCAAAATGAGTAATCAGAACATAGTCTTTTGTGGTGCTTAATCTTTGATTATTGATTAGAGCACTCTTTCTAAATAAGTGCTGATCTAAATCCCTACTGATAGTCTAAGCTAGATAACAGAAACACTCCACCCTAGCCCCCATCCACAATCCACTGCTGGATCTTTCAAATTGATATTTGAAGGCAAAACATAGTTCCTCTTTACCTGATTCATGGGCAGGTCCTATAAGCTGTTGGATATTGTCAATCAAAACCCAGCAACAGTGCAGTCCAGAAAAGATCTTTCTGCACAGAGACATGGATGGCAAGGAGGTACTTATAGCTGTCTTGGGGAAATAAGAGCCAATGAGCTATATGGGAAGAAGAGTATCTCATAATGGAAGGCAGACAGAACAGGAGTAAACATGTGGTGCAGTCACAGGGGAGATGGATGCTGACCCCAAGGTTCTTGATTTAATACTGGTGAATGCTAAGAGGGGAATGCAGTAACAGAGCAATAAGCAGTAAAGACAGAGAAGGCGGGAACTGGATTGCAGTGGAAAGAAGCTCATAAAAAGAGACACATTAGGGACTCAGGTTTGTTAAAGAACATAACCCTTGAAGTGCTTTTTAGAGGGGAGGAATGCTGTGTTTTCACTGAGGAAATTTTACCATGAGAGAAGATACAATTTTTTGCAAGCAGTAGAACAGTGTGTTTTCTAGTGTATCAGGGATGGTGGTGGTAGAATGTGCCATCAAGTAACAGCCCATGTAGGGGTTTCTGTGTACGGTTTTCAAGGCAAGAGATGTTCCGAGTCAGCGTGGGGTTAAGAGTGGAGAACCAGGTTTGATTCCTCACTCCTTTACATGAAGCCTAGTGGATGACCTTGAGCCAGTCACAGTTCTCTTATAACTCTCTCAGCCCCACCTACCTCACAAGGTGCCTGTTGTGGTGAGAGGAAGGGAAGGGAGTTGTAAGTCACTTTGAGACTATGGTAGAGAAAGTGGGATATAAAAGCCAGCTCTCTTCCTTCTCTTCCTCATTGGTTGACTCAGAAAAGCAATCCTGGGCTTTCTTGATGGTCTCCCATTCTAGTACTAACCAGAGCTGGGGTACGGATACAATAAATTTTGTGATGACTGTGTTCAAAACTCAAACTTTCTGTGTTGATTGACTATGGCTGTGATCACACACACTAAATAATGCACTTTCAATCCACTTTCTAGCTGGATTTTACTGTGCGGACTGGCAAAATCCAGTTGGAAAATGCATTGAAAGCAGATTGAAAGTACATTATTTAGTGTGTGTGATCGCAACCTCAGTCAATCCAATGTGAGTAGGTCTGTTTCTGAGTAACTTAAATTTCTGAACAGGTTTGTTTCAGGTTCTGCAGAACTGTGCATGTGTGAAAAATCTGCTGATCCAAACAACTGGTCCATTAACATCACTAAGGACTACTTAGATGAACAGCAAACAGCAGCTTGTTTGTTTTTAAAACGTATAGCATCTATTTATGATTGGTATATATAATTTGTGACTGATTAGAATGTCTTTTTCAGCAGGCCTAGCAAGCATGTAAGCAGTACAGAAACAGAGCAGAATTCCACTAGGCTGTGTGGGAATGTGCATTTATTTATTTACTTTATAGTCTGCCTTTCTTAGCGGCCCCGTGGCCCAGACTGGTAAAGCAGCAGTACTGCAGTACAGTGGTCTGAACTCTCTGCTCATGACCTGAGTTTGATTCCGGTGGAAGCTGGATTCAGGTAGCCGGCCCAAGGTTGACTCAGCCTTCCATCCTTCCGAGGTTGGTAAAATGAGTACCCAGCTTGCTGGGGAGAAAGTGTAAAAAGACTGGGGAAGGCAATGGCAAACCACCCCATAAGAAGTCTGCCATGAAAACGTTGTGAAAGCAACATCACCCCAGAGTCGGAAACGACTGGTGCTTGCACAGGGGACCTTTCCTTTCCTTTTCCTGCCTTTCTTGCTAAAACTCAATGTAAATTACAAAATTTAAAAACAATTTAGCAGAAACAGTATAATATACACTGTGATAAGACTATGTTACAAAATTAGAAAACAATGCAGTAAGAACAAGGTAGCCCACACAATACATATAATTAGGGATGGACATGTACCTGCTTACAAGCGAATTTTGGCTGCTTGTAGTTTTGAAGCAGTGTTTGCAAACTGAAGAATCATCATGAACTTTCATGATTTTTATGCGGTTGTTGGCAGTTTGGTTTAAAGGGCAAGCAGAAAGCAGGGGTAAAAGTGCTGGGAGCCATGGAAAGTCCTGCTTTCTGTTCCCTGTGGCTTTTTGCAGGGATCAGAAAACAAGGGACCATTTAAACCAAATAGCTGAGTGGTGGGCAGCTCATGTAAACCCCTGCTTTCTGCTCCGTGCTGCAGGAAGCAGGGGTTTAAATGACTCTGAGCCATTTCACCCCCTGTTTTTTACTCCCTCAAAAAACAGTTGGCAGCTGAAAGCAGGGGACTTAAACTTTAAATTGCTCACAGATCCATATGAACTGATTCAGTTTGTGAACCAGCCTTCCAGTTCATGGTTCAAGGAAAAATTGAAGCAATCTGCTGAACAGACATGAATGAGTAAATGAACAATCCATGGAAAAATCAGCTTCCTGTTTGTGACTGGAAGACAGGATGTAAACTGAACTGGCTGGTTTTCAGACATCCTAATCAGGGGTAAAATTTCTCAAATTTGTGGTGCAGGGGAATGTGTCAGTTGGTTTTGGGGATTCTGCACATGTGTAAACATGAGGATTTCATATAGTCTTAGCCTTCCCTGGAACCTGCTTTTAGTGCCAGGGATTTACTGTAAGATATGTAGAGAAATGAGAGACAAGTATCACTGAGCATATCCAGAGTGCAATATTAGGAAACTTCAACCTAAAATCTGTTTTGGGCTCAGAAGGCAGAGCTCCTAAAGCAAAGTGTGAATCTTCCTAATGATTTAAACCTTAACACTTTGCTCTGCTGTGGGGGATTTAAGATTTGGGTCTCTTTTTTGGCAGTAATTCAGGATACTGTGTATTCTTAAATCTGAACCAGTGAACTGGAAAAGAGAATGCTGCAATGTTATACAATCAACATTGGACTAATCCCCTATTCTTCAGACATAGCCTGACTGCAATTTAAATTGCTTTTTATGTGTCATTCCTAATGAATTCTTGCCTTCGGAAAATATGAGCTTTTTTGCAGCTGTCAGGAAGGTAATTGTGTATATTTACCAAATAGCTCTTTGGTTAGGAGTTCTGCTCTCAGATTTCACTTTTAAAGTTAAGAACTTCGTAATAAATAAAGACTATCAAAATTACGTGCTGCAGTTGAGAAAAGATTAATTTTTAGGACATTCATTATTTTCAGTTCAAAGGAAATGTTTTGAATTTGAATGGAAAACACCAATGGCCGTTTTATTCAAAGGATGATGAATTTAGATAGCAACACACAAGCATTTCCAGGATACATTTTTCTATATGCTTTCCCCTTCCTTATCTCTTTTTATCCTTCTGTTCTCAATAGCAAATTATACTGTGTGTGATTTTGAGTCTGAGCAGTTATGTGAATGGAAGACATTAAGCGACAAGGATGTACTTTGGCCCGTGATAGAAGGACAAATGTCCAGTGGTTTTGGCCTTCCTACAAGAGATCACACTACTAATAGTGATGAAGGTGAGTCTTCATGTAGTACTTGCCTCCTCTATTGTGAAGGATATTTTAGAGTTTTTTAAAGTATCCAAATGTACAACCTAAATTTTTAGCTGTATCTACAAAAAACAAAACAAAAACCCACCATCCAGATTCAGTTTCATTTGAACACTTTTGGAACAAATGGCATGTTTTAGAGATGATCTGAATAAAGCAGAACAGTGGGACAATTAGTTCATTACAAGTATCAAAATTCAGTACTACTTTCAGTCTGATATGCAGCACAATTGTGTTGCAATTAAGAGAATATTGGTAATCCTTGTAGGTCTCTTGGAATGTTTGTCATGGTTGTTTGCCAGTGAATTTCCCAATTGATTGTGTTGTTCTCTTCTTGTCTCTTCCATTGCTGCAATCTGCCTTAGAACTGTTTTGAAACCTGTTGGAGAATTTTTTTAAAAACAAACTATTTAGGTCATGATAGTTCTCTTTAAAAAAGAATTTCAATGCAAAAGTGCTGAATTATTATTTATTCAGAGACTTAACACATTCTCTTCACCAGGCTTAAACAGGGACTTGGGCTTCCTCATTCATATTAGCTGTTAATGCCTCAGCATGGCCTTCCATTTACAGATGTTAATTAATTCTGCTTGTTATGTCTTACCATGACAAACTAGGAGAGCCAGTTTGGTGTAGTGGTTAAGTGTGCGGACTCTTATCTGGGAGAACCGGGTTTGATTCCCCACTCCTCCACTTGTACCTGCTAGCATGGCCGTGGGTCAGCCATAGCTCTGGCAGAGGTTGTCCTTGAAAGGGCAGCTGCTGTGGGAGCCTTCTCTATCCCCACCCAACTCACAGGGTATCTGTTGTGGGGGAGGAAGGTAAAGGAGATTGTGAGCCGCTCTGAGACTCTTCGGAGTGGAGGGCGGGATATAAATCCAATATCTTCTTCTTACCTTTGCACTTCCTTGATTATATCTAATTCTATGCTCATTCTGCTCTGCCCATCTGTTTAGAGCTGGGAATGGTTCTCATCCACTCTGAAATGATTGAATTATCTTTGATATGCTATTGTTTCTAACTTCTCTTTATAACATCTCCCCATTCCTACCTCTCTGTTAATAATACATTTTATTTATATCCTGCCCTCCCTGCCGAAGCAGGCTCAGGGCGGCTCACAACATGTAAATTTCACTTTACAATAAAACATCAGTACAATTCAATAAATAATACATTAAATAAAACCATCATTTAAAACCATACCTCCGGGCATCATTTAAAACCATCATTACATCTAAGTTCTTTCTGGCAAGATTTAATCAGCCAAGAGGGGCAAGGGTCCAGATCACAAGTTGTTGGGCGTACAGTAGAGAGAATTCTGCCAACTTCCCCCAGGCTAAGTGCGTCAAAGTGATCCAGAACTGAACCAGAAGACAGGCATGGAGCCTCGAATTCTTGTACTGTATCCAGTGTGGCAGGAAGGTCCTGGCAGAGCGACGTGATTTTGTCTGCAAAAATTTTTGCAAAAGCTTCACAGCCAGTCTCTAATTCTCTAACATTTGGTCTGCCTTGAGGCAGTGTTGTGAGGTTCCCAATCCTAAATAATTGTGCTGGGCGCGAATTTGCAGATGCAATCTTAGCCGCAAAGTAGTCCTGCTTTGTGGCTTTAACTGCCCTCTCATAAGACCTCATAAACGTTCTATAAGATGTTCTCGTCGCTTCGTCATGAGTATGCTGCCGCTGCCACTGCCTCTCTAGCCGTCTGAGCCCTTGTTTCAGCTGTTGTAGTAAGTATATATATATCTAATGATATACACTATACATCTGATGAAATAAATACGCAAAACCTCACGTTGCAGTACATTTTGTTAGACTCTAAAGTGCCATTTGACTTCTGTCTAATTTTACTGCAACAGACAAACACACCTCTGAATTTATTTCTGTCAAAGGTACTAAGTGTTAGTACCAGGTGTAAGTGTTGTTCTCAACTTTTTACTCACTGGGTGGAGGTAGGTAACTCTCTTGGTCATATGCCGTTCTAAATGTCATTGATATTAACTGGATTTAAGTACATGTAAATAAATGAAGCTGCCTTAGTTTGGGCTATATCAGTTTGACTCCTTTAACTGGTTGTTCGTCTCCAGGGTCTGAGGCGGACCCTCCTGATGTGTTACCAGTGAGATCCAGTGCTTAAGAGTGGCAGGCTCTAATCTGGAGAACCAGGTTTTCTCAGAACTCTCAGTCCTGCCTACCTCACAAGGTGCCTGTTATGGAGAGAGAAGGGAAGGCAATTGTAAGCCACTTTCAGACTTTGTAGGGTAGAGAAAAGCATGGTATAAAAGCCAAATCCTCCTCCTTCTGCCTTAACTGCCAGAGATTGAACTGATGACCTTTTGTATGCAAAGCAGGTGCTCTATCATGCCCCTTGCTCTCAATATTCTGTGGATTACCATATTACTGTCCAGTTTTCAAAACAAGTCTTCGATTTCCTTGAAAGCTTGACTGCATTTTCACTAAGGCAATGGCAACAGCATCTCAAATTCTCTGCTTTCTAAGATGTTATCCTTCCCTATCTCAAGCATATCTGTGGTGGTTCAGACCCAAAGGCTGATAGTTTGACACTGTTCAGATTAGATCTTTAATTATACTTTCTTCCCCACAAGCGCAAATAACTATGTCAAGCTTGTGGATCTCCTGAGAAAAATGCAGCTTTCTAGCATTGCTTCCCATGATTTTCACAAATGCTAACATGCTATAAACTGGCAGTTTGTGGAGGGAAGCTGAAATAGTGCACACAATGGATGTTTCACTGGGACAGAATAGATGACTTTTTGGAGACTGGGAGTCAGAAACCTAGATGAATTATTGACCACTGCACCTGTATTTCTTCTTGCCTCAAATATATCCTTTTAAATTTTCTTAACACTTTATCACGTTTTCAGGAGAAGCTGAAACTAGTTATCAGTTGCCCTCCCCACCTATGTCAAAAAAATAGTCACATTCATCTGTTGGGTTTAAATTGCCGCTATTCTTCCAAGATGATCAATGCATCCAAGAATGGACAGCAAGTTGTTCTGCCCCTGAGGGGAAAAACAGTTCCTGAGCTGAGCCTATGGGAGTGGTGTTTCAGCATCCAATCACCTTTCAGAAGCGGGATGGAATGTTGGAGGAAAGCAGAGTAGGATACAGTTCAGTTTAAATCTGCCACACAGAAAGTGCAGAGAGGTAGTTCAGGTCAGGTCTTCCTCAGGTAGAGTGCAGTAAGAGTCCAGTCCAGATCTACCTTGAGGAGAGTTCAGAGATAGTTGGGTCTGCTTCAATAAAAGAGCAGAAAGAGCGAAGGTTAGCTCTGCCCAGGAGTGTGGCAGAGTGATTTAGCTCTACATCTGGGAGAGAACAGAATACCTGACTGATAAGTCTGTCTCTGGTAACAAGCAGTCCTTATACCACTTAGTTTTACTCTTGGGAAACGGCATGTTGGTGTGGGTGGAATCCTGTGTGTGAGAGAGGATCCAACCTAGTGGCTAGTTAGTAAAACTGACGTTTCTGAAAATATTAAAGAAAATTCAAAGCACACTTTGAAACATAACTAGCTTATATTTATGTGCTTCAGCCAGGTTTCTCCTTTGTCTACCTGGAACCCTGTGCTGCTGATCTGTTCTTTGAAACCAACCAGTAAATAAATATTCCATTGTTTATATAAAAATCCTGCCTCAGTGATCATGCAGTTTACTTATCTCATGGCAGCAAACTCATTCCTATATACTTGCTATTTTAAGAACACCTGGTAACTAAGGGGAAAGTTTATAGTTTAAAACAAACCTGTTTCCTCAAAAACCTAAGAGGCTATGTGAGTCTCCTCAGTAGATAAAAAAGGCTGGTCACAATCATGAATAAGAAATATGTGTTGTTCCTCTTTTCTGGCATTAAATATCCCTTAACAGCTCTCTTATTTTTAAATTTTCAGGAAAATTTATTTATGTGGCAGGCTTACCTATGTACACAAAGCCTATTATTTCTCATCTAAGCAGTCCAGTTTTTACAGAATTATCCATTGATGCTGCACATTGTCAGGTAATTTTTTTTTTCTAACACTCACTGCCTTCCTTGACAAAAGTAGTTACTGTCTCTTTTACCAGCATGTTGAAATAAATGTCTGTGTAGCTCAATCTAACAGTGGCCTACAACATGCATCTGGGGAAGTTTAAAGGCACAATGTGCTATTGGAAAAATCCTTTTAGCTTGTCTTCAGCCAGTTCATGTAGTGGTTAGATGTGTGGACTCTAATCTGGGAGAAATGGGTTTCATTCCCCACTCCCCCACTCACCTACGCAGTCACAGTTCGCTCAGAGCTGTTGTTTCAAGAGCAGTTCTCTGAGTTCTGTCTCTCACAGGGTGTCTGTTGTAGGGAGAGGAAGGGAAGGAGACTATAAACTGCTCTGAGTGAAGGATGTGGTATAAATTCAACTCTTCTTCTCGATGTGGGGTATAAATTCAACTCTTTTTCTTGACCTTGGGTTGGGAAATACTTGGATATTTTTGGGGTGGAGGCTGAAGAGGGAGGGGAGACTTCAATGGAGTATCATGCCATAGACTCCAGCTTTCAACATGTCCATTTTCTCCAGGTGGACTAATTTCTGGCTGTCAAGGCTCACCATTCAGTTCAGTCAGTCTCTCCAGTGCCTCAGCCAGGTCAAGCTGATGGTGAGTCTAACAGTGACTCAGAAGCAGGTGAAAAATACATTGACCCATTAGCTGAGGAAATGCCTGGGCTGTCCATAGATGCAGACTCTCCCCAAAGTTTACAGCCAGAGCTGTCAACAAGTGCACTATTCCGCAGGATTTACAGCAAGCGTTATTGACAAGCACAAACTCTTCCCAGGAATTACAACCCACCTGTGAGGAGGAGGGACTCTGCCCACCTATGCTGCTAGAGTATTGAAGGGAAAAGAGGCAAAGGCAGAAGAGAATGTGATGGTAAATGCTCACA
The DNA here is from genome assembly GCF_032191835.1 of Heteronotia binoei. Lineage (NCBI taxonomy): Eukaryota > Metazoa > Chordata > Lepidosauria > Squamata > Gekkonidae > Heteronotia > Heteronotia binoei. The sequence continues at coordinate 36,477,921 of NC_083232.1, read as the reverse complement.
CCTGGAGGAACTGCTGTCTGCTTTTAAAGGATAAGAAGCACCTGGACAAGGAGGGGCTGCTGCATTCTCATAAATACTGAGCAGTTACAGCCTGTTCGTTGCAGGCAACAACTTTCATTCCAGCTCCCTCCTTTTCCCAGTGACTTCCTGGACCAGCCAGGCTGATTTCCACCTTCATTCTGGACCTGACTATGCCTCTTGGACTTGCTCTATATCCTGGCTTCTTGTTCTGGGCTTGACTGCACTTCTTGGACTCATCTTGTATGCTGATTCCTTGTGCTATGACCTTTGAACTGAACCTTACCATGCCTCTTGGAACTCACCCTGCATTGATTCCTGCTGTTGGTGCCTTAACCTCTTACCTGGGGACTTGACTATAGTTGGGACTGTCCACTATACTCAGATGCTGGACTTACTGTGACTTACTGGCACTGGGTCTTGTGCCTTGGCCACAAAACATGACAGTCAACTGGAGAAAAGTTGTGATAGTGGGAGATCTCTAGTTATTACCTAGAGGTTGGCAACTTTATCAACTGTATCTGAACATGGTGGTTCCATTTAGCAATCTATTGGGTTGAGAGGAGAATTCTTTGCCCCTTTTATGTACAGTGCTTTATTTATTTAGATATTTATACCCTTATACTTTCCTCCTCTAACAGGGCCCAGAGTGGCAGACAATATCATTGCCCCCTCCTTCACTTTATTATTACAACTACAACTCCATGAGATAGGTTAGAATAAAAGACTGGCTCAAGGTCACCCAGAGAGTGTATATGGCATGGTGGGATTGGAACCTGGGTGTAACAGATCCTACTCTGACATGCTAACTGCTATATCCTATGTTCTTTGTTAGGAAGCTAACAGCTGTTGAGAAGAGACAGCTGGGAAACCAGTACACAGTTTCCAGGTTCAAAGGATGTAGAAATGACAGTTCATGGCCAAGTATTCTATTCATCCAACTTTTTTTCCTTGAGACTTTTGGGGAAGGAATGGAAGAGTACATGCATTTTAGTGCAGTGCAGCTGAGACTTTTGGTACTTTCTGGTACCATTTGCAAGTGTTCTAAGAAGTATCAGCAATTGTTCTGTAATGTGTATGTATATTGACTAGAGGGTCAATAATTTCATTTTCACAACAGGTGAGGTTTTGGTATCAGCTGTCTCAGGATTCCCAGTTGACCGTTTTCATTAGAACTCCTGGAAATTTGAAAACTTTACTCGACTCAGATTTTTTCAAGAGCAAGATGCAGTGGACAAAGGCGACTGTACTTATAAAAAATATCACTGGAGAAATAGCAGGACCTTTTCAGGTAAGCACCTTAGAAGGTAAATGTACAGTCTGATCTTTCCTGTTTGAAATGAATGGCATGTGTCCTACAAACTCAGGTCAGCAAAGTCTGAAGCCTTCCGCAAGCATGAGGAATCTTCCTCCAACTTAACTGACCCTTTCCTATGGTGGAATTTTTTTAAAAAAAGATTAATTTTAAAAAATTAAAATACAAGTCTTTTCCCATCTAATCTACTTGCTGAAGTCTTCTTGCTTGGAGGCATATGGCTATAGAGCACAAATGGGACCATGGGGAAAATAATCTATATACCCACACCATGTAAATATCTGCAAATAATCAATGAGACCTATATATATTCTAAATAAATATATTGAACATTCTGAAACACAGCATTTTTAAATAATTTTACATACCAATGACTGCCATATAAGGTATAAAATCTACAGCCTCTTCACAAAATACTCCACACTTTGAGCATATGTCACTGTTAATTCTTTTAAAAATTCTTTTTAAATTCCATAAGTTTTTCAGAATTTTCAGCAAATATATATATTGATCATTGATTATTTACAGAGATGTACATGGTGTGGGTGTATCGGTCTTCCTGGACACATATGGCAGCAGTAATTCTTTGCTGCTGTTATCATCAGCCACTATCCTCAAATCCTGATGGGTGAACAAGAAAGGAGGCAGCACTGAGGTTATGTTACCAACAACCTGGAGAAGAAAATAAATATAGGTTTAATATATGGGAATGGGCAGGTGAAACCTTTCATGACATGGGAGGTAAATAACAATCCATTAAACCACTATTAAGGGGCAGAACTTTTTTCCTAACTTGTTAAGGTACAGCAAAGGACCCACTCATTATCAGTGCCAAGAGGAAGTGCCTAGTTAAATGCATTAGAAAATGGTAGTGACTATAAAGAGAAGCAGCAAGAGGATCTAGTCAAGCTGCTAAGGCCTTGGTAGATGGCTGAGAATAGTGACCTCTTGTGCCAGTTTTGCTCTTGTGTATGGAATGTGGTTTGGTTTTAAATCTAGTTTCTTGAGCTGGGAAACTCCACCGTTCAGGAGAAACAGGTAGAAATGCTATATTCAGACCTGCAGTCCTTCTTGCTCCTCTCCAGAAGCCTGTGTAGGGTTGCCAACACATGCTGGTAACTGGTAGGAATCCAAGGGGCAGGGATATAGGGGAACCATCAGCTGACAGTGTGACTTTACACCTCTCTAGAACAAATAAACATGACATCCAGGTTTTCCCTGGCTGTGACATCATGCCATCATCAATGGCTATTTTTTTACATTATTTTTATCTCACTAGCTACAGGAGCATTGGCAGGAAACAGAAGCTGAGTGTGGGGGATCCATTGATCCTGGTGGGAACGTGAAGCTTTTGACCTGGACATAAATTGTCCACATGTTGTAAATTTCCCATAAATTTCTAGTCATTCTAGAGCATGCAGCCTGCAGCATAGCTGCTAGGCTGCTGTCGCTCCGTTTGCCTCCCTGGGAGGAGGAGTTCGCCCGTTTGGGCGTACAATTTGGGGGGCGGAGCATAGCCGTGTTAACAGCTGGCTCTGCGCTCCCTTCCAGGCACTTCGACGTCGATCGGCCCTCCCGCCTGCCCTGTATGTTATGTAGGCTTTGCTGGTTGCCTCATTTGAGGAGCCGGGTAGGAATTTTTTACGCTCCGGCTGTTTGGCTGTTGCTGGGGTGTGTTTTTTGCCTACCCTGCATAGCACTACAGTGGATTGTGGAATTGGCTCAGGGATGGTGCCTTTAAATAGGTGGTCACTTTAGTTGGCAGGTTTTTGGGGTTTAGGACACTATGCGGCTATGGGAGGACTGCGAAGCATCCCCCTTTTGGGGAATTTGGGGTCTGGCATGATCAACCTTGAGTTTGGAGACCCGGGTTTGGAGAATGCAGACTGTCCAGGAGGCTCGGCTAGAGGGTGCCTTTCCGGCGAGACGTGCGTCTGGGTTTGGGCCCTCTGGTGCGGGTCTCCCTGCTGGGCCTGCCTGGAGGGAGCTGAGTTGCTCAGCTCTGGCCGGGGGGCTGGGTCTCTCGCCCGTTAATGGCAGGGGAGCGGTCGCGGTGACCCCTACCCCTGGCCAGGCCGCTGGTGGGGTGCCCTTGCTGTTTACACTGTAAAGTTAATAAAGTGGCCCAATTTTATTCCAATGTATTGTGTCCGACTCTTTATTCCGACCTTGGGGGGCAAATGGATTGTTTTTGTCCTGAGAGTGTCTCAATAGTAGTTTATTTTTGCTGTGATTCTGTGATGAAGCCTGTGGTTGATCCAATAAGGCATAAAAAGTGTCCTTAAAACAAGTTAAAATTGGATTACTATACAATCCTACTTTTGATTCATTCAGGATACCATAAATATTTATAGCGCAACAAGAAGCTTCTGTTTTTAAGCATTGTTTTCAGTCATATTTCTTCTCTATGAGATTCTTACACAAACAGCTATTTCTTAGTCATCCAATGCATAGCCCTTCAGTGACCTCTGCAATAAAATATGGCTTTATTTTTTAGTTGGCAGCCATTATGCGTTTACACACAAATATCACTCTGGATATTATTTCTCATGTGAAATGCCTTGCTGCTTCAGCACAGATGGCAAAAATGAATCCATGAGTAAATTAAACTGCTGCAAACAATCATCATTTCTCATATGAGATATATGTAATTCAAAGAACTTGACTCTTCTGTTCCACTCACAGGGCTGTTGGTGTCTTATTGGTATTTTTGTAACAACTGCAGGTTTGCTGTTCTCAGTGAGTGTGTCCAGAGGCTTGGTCAGGGATTTGCAGGGATACTCAAAATAGATGAAGATGTTTGTGATGTAACATTTAATGAGATTATTTCTTTGGTATCACAGATAATTCTGCAGGCCAGGCTTGGGTCTGCAAAAGCTGTCGTTGCTATAGATGACATAAGCATAACAAAGGCATGTGAAGCTACTAATCATTCCCTTTCAAATATCTACGTGGAAGGTAAGGACAAAGAGCCATTTCCTTATCCTCTTTGGAGGCAAAATTGTGGCTTAGTGGTAGAATATCTGCTTTGCATGTGGCGAGTCCTAAATTCAGTCTTGGTCACCTCCAGTCAAAAGGATTAGGGAGGGTGGGGTTATGAATCACCTTTCCCCCCATCTGACAAAGATCTCTGATGAAGGGAGCTTTGATTCTCAAAAGATTATACCCTGAAAATCTTCTTGCTCTTTAAAGTACTACTGTACTTAAATGCACTACTGAACTCAAAAGTACTATTGAATTCAAATTATTCCCCCCTTCAAAACTCCACAGAGCTGCTGCCATTCAGAATTCGACCCCGCTCCGGCCGCGCCGCAAAGCGGCTGCGTGCCGCGGGGCCGTCCTTTGCAGCCCCGGCCGGATCAAAGGCTGCTTTCCCGGGCATCCGAGGATTTTGTGCGGGCTGGGGCTATAAGTAGCCTCAGCCCCACCCCTCTCCACGCAGTCGAGTGGAGTTGTTGGCCCGCCCACCCACCCTGCAGTAGTACAGGATTATACCGGTTGTCTTATTAGGGGCCAGGTAGGAATTTTTTCATATCACCTGAATTGGCTGTTGGTGGTATGTTTTTCGCCTACCTTGTACTGCCTAGCAGTGGTGTGGTTGTTAGGTAGGTAGATAATTTGGTCACTTGGTGGGATTTGCAAGGGGTTCAGACCTTGCTAGTGAGCACCCAGGCCTAGGCACCTGTGTTGTGCATACGATCCGTAGGAATGGCAGATGGGCTTCACGGCTCAATGTCCTGAATACGGATCGGGTTTCATTCCTCCCTTTGGTCGCCCCCTTCTGGGCATCGGGGAGGGGGTAAGGGGAGGGCATGTTTGGTCTGCCGGCCCGGTTCTAGCCACATTTGGATGGCTGCGACCGGGGGTAGGGTGCCTCGCCCTTGTAGGACTTAGCGGGGTCAGGTGTGACCCCAGGGCTCGTCCTATTTCGTTTACCTTGCCAGGTTGTGTTAAAAGTTAATAAAGTGGCCCATTTTCCCAATTATGTTGTCTGCCTTTTTATTCCGTATGGGGATGCAATAGACAATACTTACCTTGATAGACAAGGGATCTGAATCAGTAAAAGGCAGCTTTGTGTGTCCATATTCATGTCGTCAATTTGTTGAACTAATTTCCCAGATTTGAATTACTTTTAAAAAATATGCTTAGCTTGCCTGTTTCTAGAAAAAATATTATTCAGAATATCTATTATGATTGGGCTATGGTGTTTTGTAGCTTTGATCGCTTTAGCACCATCATTGTTCACCACTGCTTCTTGCTCACCTGCCCAGGTAAACAAGCAACTGTCACTGCATCACTTGCTTGCCTGTCTTTTCTTTCTGTTTGCCTGATCCTGTTGGTGCTGCTTGCAGCCATTACAGCTTGCTCAGACAAGTGAATGCACGCTCAACTGCAGTGTGCAAGAGGCCTTCCTGCTGCCTTCCTGCTGACTGTGTGGCAGAGGAAGAAGGGAGGAGTTGTTGTCTCCATATGTGGTAGTAGTGTGCATTTCAAAAAAGGAAGAAGAGTTGGACAGGTGTTCCAAGGACAGCACCACCATTGTCTCCACACAGAGAAAATTCACAAGTTGCAAATGCTGGCTTTTTCACAGCAGTGGGTTGTCATAAGGCCCCTTGCAGCTGCCTTAAATACCGTATCTATCCCTGACATTGATTCTTACTTGTAGCTTCTCTTTGAATGTAGGTTTGTTTATTTGGTTCCTTCACTTGTACACCACCTTTCTCACCAATGGGGCCCTAATGTGGCTTAGTCTCCTTTCCCTATTTTATTTTCACAACAGTCCTATGAGGTTGGTTAGGCTAAGACTGTGTGACTGCCCCCAAATCATCCAGAAAGTTTCAATGCTAGAGTGGGGATTTGAATCTGGGTGCGCCAAACTCTAGTCCAGCACTCTAACCACTACACCACACTGGGCAGGTTCTTGACAGTACAATCCATTGCTTTCAATAGACGTAGGCATAACTGTGTTTAGGATCACACTGTAAATTCCACATTCAGCAGCATCTGACATTTCCTGCTATAGCAAGGTCCATGGATGGAAATATGTTTTCTTCACTACTGTGTTTGGATTGGGTCTAAAGGGAAGAACGCTTAATTATCCTTTTTTAGATGTACAGGCATGAATTATGATGTCCTTTGTATGATAACAGAATTAACTATTTGTGAACAAATACGTATTTTTAAGGAGAAGAAAAGTTCGCAACCAGTAATTCTTCATACCTTTATTGCCCACCTGGATATTTGCCATGTGACCAAGGAGTCTGCATTTCATCAGACAAGTTTTGTGATTTCACACCTGATTGCTCAGATGGGAGCGATGAAGCCATGTGCCGTAAGTAAAAGCACATTGATCTGTAACTCATGCCATAAGGATCACTAAATGTAGACATCAATAGCATTATAACTTGGTTCCATTTTCATTAGGGCGGTTAGTTAATTAAGATGAACCTCTCACAAGGTGAAGCACTTTTCACTCTGAGTATGTATTGACTTTTTTTTTTCTTATAGCATTGCAGCTACATTTCAGATTAAAACTAAAATTGGAAATGATTTGTCAGAATAATAAAGCCATAGTTGGAAAATTATATTTAGAGTATGACATTTCAAAAAGAGAATTCAGTTTACATTTTTAGGGCTATCTGCATTTACACATCCTTGGATACTGCACTATTGTGCTATAATAGTCCATGTAGAAATATCTAGTTACAGATGGTTGCTGTTGAACAATGACAATGCAGTATCCAGTGCTCAGGCTGTGAGGCATCACTTTTAAAGAAATCTACCCCAGTCCCTGTAGATTTCTATAATTATTGACCAAGTTACAATTGATCCATTTGAAATTGATTAAACAGGCGGTGGCTGAACAACTTCAATATTCCTGGATGAAGCAAATTTTGGGGAACTTTTCCAATCTAGTTTCAGGCCTGGTCATGGGATTAAAACAGCTTTGTTCACTCTGATAGATGTACTATGATGGGAGACAGAGAGAAGGTTTCAGAAAGTATCATTGGGACTCCTGCACAATCTCTTGGTCCACTATGATCAACTTTTGAGGCTCTGCTTTGGGTGCCCCCACCTTCTGAGATTTGTTGGGTAGAAATCTAAGAGAGGGCCTTCTCAGTCATGGCACCAAGACTCTGAAACACTCTCTGGAGAGAGTCTTGACTGTCCCTTCTGTTGCAATCTTCTGGCGATGGGTGAAGCCGTTTTTTGTTTGTTTGTTTGTTTAACCTGGCATTTCCTCAGGGATCCCTTTTTCCTGGCCTATGTTTCAATAGCTTTTTTGTGCATTTTAACTTGGTTTCAATTGTTTTAATTATGTGTTTGGTTTTAAAGACATGTTAGCCACATTGACTAACAGAACAGAAAGCATGTTATATATTTTGTAACAATATATAATTAAAAATGAGTGCGGGTACAGCATATGTTGGATCTATGTCACTGAAGTGCTTTGATGAGCAATGCTTTCAAATTTTTCACCCCTACGTGTTGTACATGAAAATCCCTATTTTGAGTTTGTGTTTTCCTTGTGTGTATTGAATCTGTGTATGTTTACTTTTGTACAAATTTGTTTTGTCATGCAAAATTTCCCATTGAAATGAACATGTTTTCAATGTTATTTTTGCATCAATTTGTCTATAAATAGCATATAAAATAGAAATGATGGAAAAGGAACATCCAAATCTTGAACACCAGCATCAAAAATGAGCAGAGTGAAAAGCCTCATAATGACAATGGATGAAAGCAAAAAGAATTTAAGCAGTTGTTCACTGAGCTTTGATTGATATGCTATCAGTTATATTGGGTTGTTGTTGGGTAAAGCGATGCAATGAATACAAAATCTTGTATGAATATTGCAGCTGCCAAATGTGACTTTGAAACAGACAACTGTGGCTGGCTGGAAACAGTCAATGCTGATGGATTTACCTGGGTACGAAGCTCCAGAAGTGGCCTTCCCCTTCCTTTCCAGAAACAAACTCCACCAGGGGATCATACCTACAATCATTCTGAAGGTAAAATCTCAATGAGTAATTTTGCTACAAGGAATGTACTCATAAAATTATGATAGATCACATTTAAATGAGTGAGAGATAGGCATGCATAATATGCATGTTCTATACCTTTTTTTTGCATAGGTGCATGAAATGGTACTTCATTATCTATTTTGTTCTTTTAAAAAAATATGTGATTGTAATACATTCCAAAAACCAGATACATAGTAATATTTGAGCAGGCAAATTGATATCTATTATCATTATCTAATTTTCTCTTCATAGGTCATTTTATGTTCATTCTGAGAAACAGCAGCAGTATCTCACAAATTGCACAGCTACAAAGCCCCAAATTCAGCCAGGCTGGATCAGGATGCACCATGACATTCTGGTATGAAGTTTGATTTTTCACTTTTACAGAAGCACATGACTGCCAATGAATTGACAGTGAGCTTAGTTGAATGGTATACTCACTTTGCAGCTCACAGAGGGCCACATTTGCAACTACCATCCACTTCCAATCCCAGGCATGAGGCCTGCTGTGCACCTCATGGTAGCGTGAAGCTTACCTGTACCTAGAGTTACCATTAACAAACTCAAAGTGGGGTCCTAGAGTTGTACCAGAACTACAATTGATCTCCAGACTACAGTGATTAGCTCCCCAGCAGAAACAGTAACCTAGGAGAGTGAACTCCTTGGAATTATATTCCATTGAGCTTCCTCCTTTCCCCAAATTTCACCCTCCCCAGGCTCTATGCCTCAATCTTTAGGAATATCCCAAGCCGAAATGGGCAACCTTACCCATTCCTCTTGCAGCAGCTAGTTTGAGGTGGAAAACCACCTGCCACCCACAAGCCCCACTGGATCATGGTATTGCCCATATTCTTGAAACATAGGTTAGGTGCCACACTGCTCAGAAGAGCCACAGTTGGCATGCCAAAGAGCCACATGTTGCTCTGAGCCATGAGTATAACTGCCTTAATGTTTCTAGTAGGATGAATTTTGTACTGCAGTCATTATATCTGATTTTGAACCATATATGTGGATCAAAAAATTCCCAGTGCAGTTGTAAGCCAAAATGCCCTCAAAACTGAGGTTGGGGAATTGTCAGGTCGGCACCTGGCTTAATCAGGATCTTTTTATCTCTGTATACAGGATACACATCCAGAAATTAATGCTTAAATTTACCAGGGACACTAATTAAGTAAAAACAATTAAAATTTATTCCAGAAAAATATGGCTTACATACAAGACAAATATTCACAAAACACACATACAGTCCTAAGAAAAATAGAGAGAGAGACAATACATAGATAGACGAACAGGGTGATAATTACCGATCGTAGTCTTCAAGGAAGGCTCCAACGGCGACAAAAGAGGACGGGGGAAATAGGACCCTCAACTGATCAGGAATCGGGGATGGATCTAGACAGCTGAACTGGGGTACTGCTAGATGCACACATGAGTGGAGCTGGGTCAGAGGTTAAATAGACTACCTTAGACCCTCAGGGGATGGGAGGTACAGGGGTGGAAAAAGGGGAGGCTCCGCAGTGACCATAAGGCTGGACTTCTGCAGTAGCCAATAGCAAGTTAATTGGTGGCACCTAATTGGGTACCCATAACTGACCAATGAACAAGCTTGGGCCCTGGTTACCTGTTTGGTCTTCCAAGTAACAATGAACCAGAGTGGGGAAGCTCCAGGATGACCGTTGGGGAAAAGAATGGGTGAAATCACTGGGTGGAGGGGTACTTAAGACTATTAAACATCTAAAAAGATGACAATAGATGGCCAAATTGCTACCTAAGATAACACCCAATTTACACAAAGGAACTTGGCTTACTGAAGATGGTCTTCCTCTTCTTTAGTCTTCTTCTTTGTACCAGTCTTTGTCCTAAGTTCCGTTTGGACAAAGGCTTAGGTGGTCCGGCAGGATCCACACCTAAGCTTGATGGCCTCATGGATGGGTGACATCTGTTGAGTATGTGAGCCTCCCACTTCACTGAAATGGAGTCCGGCACTGCATGAAGATAGCTGGTGTTAGCCTCCCAAAGTGAATTCTATGGTCAAGGCTGAAAACCGCATGGTCTGGATAGCTCCTAGCAGCGCACCTTTTCCCGCTCCGACGATAGAGATGGTGTTCGCACAAGGCTACGGGAAACCATCCGTTCTCCTTGCTAGCACTCCTCCAGAAACACGGAGTGCTGTTTTAGCATTATGGCTGTTAGTACTCATAAGTCCTTTCCAGTCTGGCAGCCAAACCCATGTTCTCCTAGCAGATGTGTGTGAGTTCAGTCTCCAGGCACCCTGGCAACCAGGCAGGTGACTACGATGTTCTGAATATTAGGGGTATTTTCTTACACAGTCCATATATGGATAGTGTTCTGCAAGGCTGAGGGAAGCACCAGGTTTGCGGAAAAACATGAATGCTTTTTTTTTTTAAAGTGTTCACTGGAAAGTTAAAAATCTCAAATTATAGAAACAATATACAGTGTATGCTGCTTGACTAGTTTGCAAGATGGTATTGTAAGATTTTTGTAGCCATTTGGGGGGTTACTAGGTAACCCCTCAACCAACTTTGCTGAGTATTCCAAGCTTCAATTTGTGTCTGTGTAGGGCAGAGAGACCAACTACACGGTAACAAATAAGAGCTAGGGAAGGTAAAGCTGGAGAAGAAAAAAGCAGGGGAGGGGGAACTGAAATAGGAGATGGCAACAGATAAAGGTGAGCAAGTGAGTGAGGAGGGACAGAGACTGCCAGGGAGAGAAACAGAAAAGGGGTAGGTAAGTTGGTGGGTGGCTGAAAAGGAAAGGGCCACAGGTATTTCCAGGGGGAGGCAAAAATGAAAAGCAAAAATGAAAAGCAAGAGAGAGGGGGAAAGTGGGAAAATTAGATCACTCCTGTGAGTCCTCAAAGATCCCCCACTTATATTCTGTTTGGAAATGAGGTTGGATAAATTCTACATCTGTGGACAACTCTACAGTGGTGATGTCTGACTTGTTAATAATAAATGACCCTGAAAAACCTTTGCTCTAATGTAAATATTTCTGATACGCTATCTTGTTATGCTCATATAACACTAAGTCTTGGACACTTTTGTAGAATGCCATTAATATTTATCATATCCTAAACACATACTGATACAGTAATTCCTCAAATCAGTTGAAATAAACGCATTCAATTAATATATAGCATTTCCGTGTGCTTTGCTGGAGTCTGATAATTTTAGTAATATGAATGGCACTATCTTTGACACATTATGACTGAAAACTTAATTGTGGCCTTTTCTCAGGAAATTGTTCCCTGGACCTACCCATCTGATTTTAATTAACTTGACTTAGATACATTTGGTTTTGTTCTTATTGGCTCCAGTTTCCTAGTGGGAAACAGAATGTGTAACAGAGCATGCTGGTCAAAAGTTTATGGGTTGGATCTGGACTAATGTTTCTGAACTGCTGGCCAGCCTACTCTGATCCATGGCCAGCCAGGCACTACAACTTCATGCTTCCCAACATCTTAACTCTAAAACAGACCCTGCCGTTTTACAGAAAGTAGGGGGAAATTAATATATAATTAAATAATTACAGTCTAGTCCATAGTGAACTTTTTTGCCTTCAGGTCAAAGCTGACTTTTGGCAACTCCATAGAGTTTTCAAGGCAAGAGAAATTCAGAAGTAGTTTACCATTGTCATCTTCTGTGTAGCAAGTTTGGTGTAGTGGTTAAGTGTGCGGACTCTTATCTGGGAGAACCGGGTTTAATTCCCCACTCCTCCACTTGCAGCTGCTGGAATGGCCTTTGGGTCAGCCATCACTCTGGCAGAGGTTGTCCTTGAAAGGGCAGCTTCTGGGAGACCTCTCTCAGCCCCACCTACCTCACAGGGTGTCTGTTGTGGGGGAGGAAGATAAAGGAGATTGTGAGCCGCTCTGAGACGCTGAAACTTGGAGTGGAAGGCAGGAGATATAAATCCAATATCATCATCAACAACCCTGAACTTCCTTGATGGTCTCCCATCTAAATACTAACTAGGGCTGACCTTGCTTAGCTTCTAAAATAAACAAGACTAGAACAAAACAGTGTGTATATACATTAGAACCAAAACAATAATGTAATGATGAATTACACTACACATTGTTTGAAAGCAAGAATCGCTTGTGTGTATCATATTCCAATAGAGCTTTCAACATACATTAATCTGCAATATTTCAAATAATGACAATTTAATTCAGAAAAAAACATTAAGGTCTCTGCATTATTAACAATCAGTTCAAAAGAACAACAGTCTCAACACCAGTAGTATCACTTAGTTAAAATGGACTTTGAAGTCTCTTAATTTGTAATGAATGATGATTGAGCAACAAAGGTGGTAAGTATGCGACTACATGCACCCTGGACTTTAAGCGAGTTTCAAATCCAGATCTTCTTCAAGGTCACAGTTCTACCATGGGTGTTCTAAATGGAATTGAATTTTTAAAAACCCAGAATAAATCAAAGCATTTGCAGTGCAACATATCATGGACCTAGGACTTATAACCAAATGATTTGGTTTTGTTGATCTTATACACTGTGGTTCCCCTTGTTGTTCTGATAACTTCCAAGGTAGCCTGTGCTATCCATGCCACAATGCATAATGAACTTGCAACCTCCTAAATTTCATTGATATTCTAGAAAATATTCACAAGCAGAAAGCAGAGATCTGGACTTACACTGATCCCCATTTGTGGGGCCATGGGAAGGGGTAGAGGCAAGGCAGCCTTCTGCTGGTGGAGAGGGGTAGGACCTGACCAAGCACGGGAAGCAGGGGCCCTCCCTAACTTGATGCAGTCCCTATAGGATGAATTTGTAGACACAAGTCTGGCTAGGGATGGGATGCTGACCTGCAGGACAAAGTGGGAGTCACTTGGTGAGGTAAGTGAGAGGTGAAGTGGAGGAACCTCTCCCTCAGTCTGTGGTTTGATTTGGTCACCCATGCGCCCCCTCCCCCCGACATGCTGTTGATGCAACTTGGGGAGAAATACTTGAGGCCCACTCTGGCTGAGGGCTGGTACACAGGCATGTTGAAGTCATTGGGGGAGATACTTCTGGCAGTGATGATCTTCTGGTTTGAACAAACTGCAGCCCCAAAGTTGGCAAGGGGCACGCCCTGTGGATAAGATGGAATTGACAATGGGGGAGATACTTCTGGCAGTGAGGTTATTCTGGTTGAACTGGCTGCAGCGCCAAAGTTGGCAAGGGGCACGCCCTGTGGATAAGATGAAATTGGCAAAGTAGAAGCCAACCAAGAGGTTGCAGAGGATCATGTATGCTATTGGAGGGTGCCTGGATGCAGCACCATGACATTTCAGCATGGCTGAAGGTCCTGCCTTGTTCTGAGGCAGTTCATTTATTGCATGGATATCTGGCTACACAGAATTGAGGATTCCCTATGCCCTTGGCTGCAGCTGTAGGAGCATTGGCATTGAGACTTGGCTCTTGTGGCAGTATCAATATGGGGTTGGATCCATTCTCTGGAAAATTGCCTGGGTGCCCACTTCCAGAGTATGGGGGTCCTCTTAAGGGATCTTGGCGTGAGGGACAACTGAGGTGCCCAGCCCAGGGGCATGTAAACTGGGTGATTACCTTCACGCTCAGGTGGCAGGGGAGACCCTGGGCTTTCACCCTAGTGAAATCCCTAACCTGCCATCCCAAGGTGAACAGCAGAGCATCGACTGGCAGATGGGTCAGTTGATGAGTGGGATCCTTACCCCATGCTGTGCCAAGGCTTAGTACAGTTGTGACCAATAAAAGTTGTGGCCAATTTTATTCCACTTTTTTCTGAAAATTGTGTGGTTGTGTGTTTCAGTTGAAACTGTAAAGTAAACTAGAATGTGTTAGTAGGGAGGAATTTTGCCTGGGGTGCCTGCCTTGGCCCCTCCCCTTGATGCTGGAGCCACAAACACATTCTGAATCCCAGCCAACAAGAGTCACAGAGCTCAGTGGCAGAGCACATCCTCTGCATATGTCACACATTCTCTGCATTTTCCACATCATCAGTATAAAAGAACTTTGAGTAGCAGGGCTGTGACAGGTCCTTAGACCCTGCATGAAACACTGTCTTGGATGGCTATGGCTAGTCAAAACAGAAAATATGGGAGACGCATGGTCTGTCTTGGTTTAAAGCTGTTTCATAGATCCAGGAGAATTTTCATGGATTTCATTTCTGTTTTTTATATTCTTGCTAGGTACTACAGCTATGGCCAGTCAGTTGGGGCAGCAGAAATGCAATTGCTTGTTGATGGACTCAAAGATCCAACAGTCCTCTGGAGGATATACTACAATCAAGGAAATCAGTGGCTAAAGGCTTTCATTCAGCTTGGCCGCCTCCCACGGCCTTTTCAATTATCTCTAAATAAAGTCAGCCTTGGATTTTATGATGGTGTCTCAGCAATTGATGACATCAGATTTGAGAACTGTACACTGCCACCTCTGGCATTAAACTGTGAAAGTCCTGATCATTTTTGGTGCCAAGACTCTAAAGCTTGTATAGACTGTTTATTAGTATGTGATCTTGTCGATGACTGTGGAGATGGATCTGATGAAGACAACTGCAGTAAGACATTTAATCATTTTTACTTAAATTATAATATTGGATTTGTTTCAGGCATTGTGTAAATCTTTGATCCTCATACATCTCAGACAGAGAGCTTAGAGCACAGCTTAGTTGGCTTAACCTAGCAAATGTACAGAAGGAAAGATTTAAAAAAAAATCAGGGGCTACCACCATTTTCTTTAATGAGAGCTACTTCTGAATAATAAAAAAAATACATCCTGAGCTACTCCCACTCCTCAAGCGTGTTACAAGTAGAATATGGACTAAGTCGTGGCAGTCTGGGAACTGAGGTCTTACTGCTGACCTTGGACTGGAGCACCACTTACACTGGTGCCCAAGGTCAAAAGCTGAGGGGTGCTCCTGGATTCCTCTTTAAATATGGAGGCCCAGGTGGCAGCAACTGCCAGATCAGCCTTCTGTCATCTATGGCTGATAAGGCAGTTGGTCCCCTACGTCGAACGCAATGACTTGGCAACAGTGATCCATGCCACAAGATTGGATTACTGCAATGCCCTCTACATGGGGCTGCCCTTGGCTCGAATCCGGAGGCTTCAATTGGTGCAGAACGCAGCAGCCAGGTTGTTAATGGGCCTTCGTATATGGGAACACATTCAACCTGTGTTGAAAGTGCTGCACTGGTTGCCTATCGCATACCGGGTTCGTTTCAAGGTGTTGGTTCTTACCTTTAAGGCCCTATATGGCCAGGGGCCTGCATACCTAATAATAATAATAATAAATTTTTATTTATACCCTGCCCTCCCCGCCTAGGCAAGCTCAGGGCGGCTTACAGGACATGGTATAAACCATGTTATAACAATAAAAACAAGATAATAAAATTACAATACAATTCATAAATTAAATATTATTAAATAAATAATCTAAAACCAGTATAACTTAATTGTGCCACAATCTCAATATATACAAAGATGGCTTGATGTTACTACCAGGCTCTATTTTAGAAAGCTAGTTGGAAGAGGGCGGTTTTACAAGCCCTTCGGAACTGATTGAGATCCCGCAGGGCCCGTACCTCCTCCGGTAGCTGGTTCCACCATTGGGGTGCCTGTATTGAGAAGGCCTGCTCTCTAGTTGTTTTTAATTTGGCCTCCTTTGGCCCAGGGATTTCCAGAAGATTTTGTGAACTAGATCACAGTGCTCTCTGGGGAACATATGGGGAGGGGCGGTTCCTAAGGTAGGCATGTCCTCGGCCATATAGGGCTTTAAAGATAATAACCAGCACCTTGTAACGAACTCAGTACATAATTGGCAGCCAGTGCAATTCCCGCAGCCTAGGCTGTACGTGTTCCCACCGAGGTAGTCCCATTAACAGTCTGGCTGCTGCATTCTGCACTAGCTGCAGTTTCTGAGTTCAGTACAGGGGCAGCCCCATGTAGAGGGCATTACAGTAGTCTAACCCGAGGTGACCGTTGCATGGATCACTCTTGCCAGGTCGCCTCGCTCCAGGAAGGAAGCCAACTGCCTCACCCGCCTAAGATGAAAAAAGGCGGATTTGGCAGTGGCTGCTATCTGGGCCTCCATTGTCAGGGAGAACTCCAGTAGCACTCCCAAGCTCCTGACCCTGCACACTGGTACCAGTGGCGCACCGTCAAAACCTGGAAGGGAGATCCCTCCCTCTGGACTGCCACGACCTAGGCAAAGGACCTCTGTCTTTGCTGGATTCAATTTCAGCCCACTTAACTTGATCCAATCTGCCATGGCTTGCAACGCCTGGTCCAGATTTATAGGGACATCGCCAGCCTGGCTGTCCATCAATAGATAGAGCTGGGTGTCATCAGCATACTGGTGACAACCCAGCCCATATCTCTGGGCAATCTGGGCAAGGGGGTGCATGTAGATGTTAAATAACATCGGGGAGAGAACTGGCCCCCGAGGCACCCCACAATTAAGTAGGTGTCTCTGGGATAGCTCTCCCCCAATCGCCACCCTTGGTCCCCGACCCTCAAGGAAAGAGGAGAACCACTGTAAGGCAAGCCCCCGAATCCCTGCGTCGGCGAGGCGGCAGGTCAGCAGCCGGTGATCTACCATATTGAATGCAGCCAATAGGTCTAACAGTAGCAATACTGCCACACTGCCTCGATCCAGATGTCGCCGGAGATCATCCATGAGGGCGACCAATACTGTCTCTGTCCCATGGCCCAGGCGGAAGCCAGACTGGAATGGATCCAGGGTGGAAGCGTCATCCAGAAAACTCTGCAGCTGCAACACCACAGCCCTCTCTATAACTTTGCCCAAAAAGGGCAAATTTGAGACCAGCTGGTAATGCGCCAATTCAGCCATGTCTGATGTAGCCCTTTTCAGGAGGAGGCGGACAACTGCCTCTTTCAAAGGGGTTGGAAAAAGACCCTCTGAAAGAGATCTATTTATGATGTCCCGTATAAGACATCTCAGCTCCTCCTGGCTGGCTTTAATTAGCCAGGAGGGGCACGGGTCCAGATCACAAGTTGTTGGACGTGCAGTAGCGAGGATTCTGTCAACCTCCTCCAAGCCGAGGGGGTTGAAATGATCCAGGGTCAAACCAGAAGACAGGCACGGAGCCTCGGGTTCACATACTGTATCCAATATGGCAGGGCAGTCGTGGCGGAGCAATTGGACTTTGTCTGCAAAAAAATTTGCAAAAGCCTCACAGCCTATCTCTAATTCCTTAACATTTGGCTTGCCTTGTGGCAGTGTGGTGAGATTCTGAATTGTCCTAAATAATTGTGCTGGGCGCGAATCTGCAGATGCAATCTTAGCTGCAAAGTACATCTTCTTTGTGGCCTTGACTGCCACCTCATAGGACCTCATAAACCCCCTATAAGATGCTCTAGTCGCTTTGTCACGGGTACGCCACCATTGCCTCTCTAGCCATCTGAGACCTTGTTTCAGCTGGCGTAATTCCGGGGTATACCACAGAGCCAGCCTAGTCCGAGGTCGCAGAGGGCATCGAGGTGCAATCTCATCGATGGCCCTGAAAAGCTGGCTATGGCAGGTCTCAACCAGGTCATCGAGGGAATTGCCAGATGGCCAGGGATCCCGTAGAGCCATTTGGAACCATTCTGGGTCCATCTGGCTCCGCGGGTGAGCCATAATCAGCTCGTCGCCTAGACAGGTTTGGAGTGTAACGTCCACACGAGCTTTAAGGGCGAGGTGGTCCGACCATGGCACCAGTACTGCAGTTATATCATCCACCATGACCCCGGCCGCAAAGATCAAGTCTAACATGTGCCTGGCCTGGTGGGTGGGGGATGTAACAAGTTGAAAGAGTCCCAGCGTCATCATGGATGACACTAGGTCCATCGCCCAACTAGAGGCCAGGTCGTCAGCATGGACGTTGAAGTCACCTAGGATCACCAGCCTTGGGTGTTCCAACGCCTAGCCTGCCACAGCCTCAAGCAGGGACAGCAAGGCATTGGCCGGTGCGCTAGGCAAGTGGTACACCAGCCAAATTGCCAACCCTTCTCCAACTTCCCACGCCAGACTGGCACATTCAATACCCTCGATCCTTGGGGCCGGGAGCGCCCTAAAGGAGTAAGCCTCACATATGAACAACGCCACTCCTCCCGCCGCCCACTAGTCCATGAATGGTGAAAGACCAAGTAACCCGGGGGAGCTGTTTGTGAGAGGGCTACCGTGTCTCCGTCTCAAACCCAGGTCTCGGTCACGCAAGCCAGGTCCATGTCCTGCTCTAGTAAAAACTCTCGAAGGACAGAGGTCTTATTATTAATGGACCTGGCATTGCATAATACCAATGACGAAGGCGGATAATTCAGCCTGACCCTCCTACCTGTCACCCTCGGGATGGGACACAGACTGGAAGGTGATCGAGCACGAACTGGTCTCGATCCCCTTCCCTTATATCGTTGTCTGTTCCCACCACCAGACTTCCCCCTCCCCAGGAGCACTGGAATCCCTAGGCCAGTCATCCCCTGCTAGTGGTAACTGTTGTTGTCATAGCCACCACCACTAGTGCCCATTAACACCGCCCTTAAATAACTCCCCAGTCCACTCCGCCCCACCAGATCCCAATTTTCAAATCAACCCAATCAAGCCCACCCCACAATCTCCCTTTGTATATTAATTGATAAAACACATAATTTAAATCTAATGGCAATATTTGATTATAATCCCACCCTAATAACCACCCTCAAATTAATTTGCCAAGAAAATTATTATATAAATCAGACCCAATCAGTGCAACAACTAATCAAGCGAGTTAATTGACCTAAACTCAAATTATACTAGCAGTTCATGAGTGGATGGAGGTAGAATATTGCAAGAAAAGTGCTATTGTGCTAGTCAGTGCAAGTTCTTCTAGGTTTGAAATAAAATGCGGAGTGGAGTGCTGGGTAAATAAAGTGCAGAGTCAGGTGCAGGCGTTGAAATAATGCCGCGTTGGATGTAATACTGAAAGCAACGATCACACGCCAGGGTATAAAATGACACATATTGAGAGTCCAAGAGTCCTCGACCAATGCTCCCGGTGCAACCCGGCAGGTCAGGGGGAGGTGAAAGCCTCTTCGTCCCCCCCCCCCATCGCGCAACGGGGCTCCACGGTTCTACCTGTGGAATTGGCCAGTCCAGTCAGGGACCCTCGTTCTGCTGAGTAGCCTCAAGATCGTCACTGCAGGCTCTCCTCTCTGCTGGCAGTACCCCAGTCATCGTTGCCAATCACCCCCCGGCGGCACTCCTTTCTCGGTGTCAGACTGCTGCAATACGGACCCCAGCTCGTTGCGTTCACCGTATGGGAGTGGATATCTCCGGCCTCTCATTTGCTGCCGCCCGGCCCCGTTCACCACCCAACCGGCTACAGCGTAATCCAGACCGGCGCCTCAGCCACTTCCACGTCTGCCGGCAGGCCCCACCTCGCTTCGCAACGCCGACAGCGAGTTGAACTCCGTCGGCACTCCATGGGACCCTCCAATATTACACACACCTCTTCCAGGGTAAGGGGGTTACATTACCAATTTGCACTTGTGTTTTTAAAGACTAGCAGGCAGGCGGAGACTCGGTTTCAGATTTTTCCAGGAGCTCTGGCACTTGAGCTCTACCTCGCCACCACCATCTTCTTGACGGACTGCCTTTCCCCACATGTTTCCAGAGAGCACTTCGGTCTGGATCACAAAATCTACTTACAATCCCCAGCCCTAAGGAGGCCAGGCTCATGTCAGCTAGAGCCAGAGCCTTCTCTGTAGTGGCCCCAAGCTGGTGGAATGAGTTGCTGGAAGAGGTCAGGGCCCTGCAAGAGCTCATACAGTTCTGCAGGGCCTGTAAGACGGCACTCTTCCACCAGGCATTTGTGAACTAAGCTGTTGACCACTACAGTTTATAGCAACATGTGAACCACCACCAACAATCTGCTGTATAGCAGTTGCAGAGAGGAGAATTTAAGATCCGCTATACAGAGAATTATAAAATTGGAAAATGTAAGATCATGGCACCGAAACATTTTTTAAAATGTATTTTATGTCTATTTTACTCTATGTTTTATGGTTTTAATGCTGTACTATTTCGTTGAATCATGCACACGCATGTCTATGTGAGCCGCCCTGAGCCCGCCTCAGTGGGAAGGGTGGGTTAAAAGTGGAATTAAATAAATAAGAAAAACACCAAAATGAAACTTATCATCTAAGCCTTACACAAAAAAAATTCCAGGAAATAAAAGCTTAAAGGAAAGAAGCCCAGAGCAGATCTTTTCATAATCTTTTCCTGGGTTCTCTAGGGGCTGCATGAGTTACTCTGCAGCAGCTGGTGAGCTATCAGTAGCTCACAGGCTACCTGTAGGAGACCCCTGCCTTTAACAAATATGCTTAACTGATGCCTGTAACCAAAGCATAGATTGCATAAAGCACCTGAAAAGCAGCAGCCACAGGGAAGCAAAATTCTTGAAACATAAAATTTCTGATGCCGTTTGAGATTCTTACTCAGGAGAATTTTTTAAAGTTTGCATATAACAGACGTATATAGTTTCTTCTTCTGGGAAGATGGAAGAACTCAGAATCATGTAGGGAGTACCAGTTCTGTGTCTGTTTTCAAAATTCCCCTATTGAAGAATCTCAAAGTGCATCAGATATTTTCATGCTGAACTTGTAACTGAAAAAGGAAACTTTATTAAATTTTTGGTTGCACCTCTAGGCTTTGCTTTCTTCTTCTAAATGAAGTATGTCAAAACTGTTTTCATGTAGACTGGGTCCAGACAAGTTGGAGATGTTGTGGGCTAGAAAAGGTGATGTTTTGCTGATAGTGGATTTGGGATTGCTAGAAAGGAATGAATTTGCCATCACTGCTGCCAATTTAAATTAAAAAAATCTGTGTATGCTCATGAACCCAGCCTTGCTCCTAGAAGTTTAAGCCAATGTATTGTGAGAAGCACATTCTATCCTCTGTGTTTGGTTCACAAGGTAGTTCCCCCCTCTTGGTCGCAGCTGACCTGGCCACACCTCTATAACTTGGAGAGTGGATTATTGTGGTACTCGTTATATGTTGTAACCCTTCATAGGGGGTTCATCCTTGATGGCCTCTCAGAACTTGATACAAAATACAACAGTTGATAGACGGCGGCCTCGCTAATCAGCCAGTAAAAGAATGCACTTGTGAATTTTCTTTTTAAAAGGTATTGATGACATCCAATGCACCACCTGAGGAAGGCATTCCTTCTTGCTGATGCATGTCAGCTTCTTTAAAAAAAATACCTAGGCAACTAAGTAACAGGTTTGCTATATTCCTTTGTGCATTCGTTCTTAGCAGAGGGCAAAAAATAAATTTGACAAAGCTGAATTCTCTGTATGAAAATCCTTTAGTAGGTATCATAGTCCAGTCCATTTATTGTAATCAGCCATTGGCTGTTACATGTCTACAAAAATCTCAAGGAGGTACCATAGTCTGACTAGATTAGACCAGAGGAAGCCTGTGTTGAAAACAGGGCAGGAGGGTGGGCCAAGTGCAGGAAAAGGTCTGCTAAGGGGTGAGCGGTACCAGGTCTAAATAGGCTGGCCTCTGTCCCCACCAGTGTCACAGCGCCAGTGTCTCTGCTCCCTCTAGCCAAGGGGGCAAATTGGCTCCTATCCTGCAGCATACCTTGTGAGGACATAAAGGAGCCATAAAAAGTGTGTGTGTGTGGGGAGGGGGGGATCCAGATCCCGTTTGCCGCAATTCTGTGTAAGTCTGCTCAGAAGAAAGTCTCACTATATTGCTTATTCCCAGTGTGTATAACAGCTTTTGATTAGTATATTTGCAGAGATTACTTTTTGCTTGTATTGTATCATCCATTGTGTGGTGTTTTTCAGCAGAACATAATCAAAAAGGAAAATTAAAGACAATGTGCATTCAATGTTAGAAGAGGGAAAAGGAGAGAGAAGAGCCAAGATCAGCTAGTGATGGATATGGGCAAATGCAGTGAGGTGAGCTCAGGCTTTACTTCAACAGGAAATAAGGAACGAAGGGTTCAAAAGAACAAAATCCACAAGTGGATTTTGAGGATGGAGGCAGCCCTACCGATTTCTGGAAGGATATTCAAGCATTTCTGATGCTGATTATTGTGATTAGCACCTAGTGTTACCAGGTCCCTTCATTGCACTGGCAGGGGGATTTGGGGTGCATTCCTGGAGTGGGCAGGAATGTCATGTGAAGTGCTGACACCACCTAGAAATGATGTCAGTATGTCGGCAACATCAGGGATTATGCTCTGCAGGGGAATTTGGGGGGGCATTCCTGGAATGGGCAGGGACATCATGCAAAGTGCTGACACCACCTGGAAATGATGTCAGTATGTTGGTAACATCAGAG
The DNA here is from genome assembly GCF_032191835.1 of Heteronotia binoei. NCBI lineage: Eukaryota > Metazoa > Chordata > Lepidosauria > Squamata > Gekkonidae > Heteronotia > Heteronotia binoei. The sequence continues at coordinate 36,455,232 of NC_083232.1, read as the reverse complement.
ATGATGCTCTGCTTTCTGGAGAAAACTCTATGCTAAAACTGGCCTCAAACCATCGAGTTCTTCCCAAAAAGCAGAGTGTAGCCCCTCCCCCAACATCACCAATGTGCTGATGTCTGGGTGATATCAGCATGTTGAGTGCAGCATCACTGGTTTTTTTTGAGGGAAATTTCTTCCTCTGGCCAGTGGTGGGCAGGGGCCCATTAAAGTGGTAGATCCTCTGCCTCCTATTGTGCAAAGTGATTATTAGCAGTTTATTTCCATCTTCAGGTGGTCATTGTTTCCATTTTGTTTTTCTTATTCAAAAACTACCATAAGTTCTTCTGTAAAACTCCATCAAACTAGACAGCCAATGTGGCTCAATGATTAGACTGCTGGATTGGGACCTGGGACATTCTGGTTTGAATTCCTGCTGTGTGCCATGGTGATCCTTGGCTGGCCACAATCTGTCAGTATCACCCACCTGAAAAAATAAGCTCACAAGGTTACAGTGCAGATAAGGTGGCAGAAGGAATAATAATGTGGCAGGATGCTTTGGGTACCTGTTACAGAGAAAAGCTGGATGTAAATAACAGTAATGATAAGTATCTCTGTTTTCAGAGGCCACCAGAACCTAATATTAACACTGGAGCTTTGAATCTACAGCTCTTATAACTTCTTAGTGAAAAAGCTGCTTTAATTCACCTGTTTTACACTGTATTCCAAGACTTATGTGAAAGAAGGGAAAGGTTGACCCATGAATCCACATGGTGCAGAGTGGTAAAGGTGCAGTACTGCAGCCGGAGCCCTCTGCTCACGACCTGAGTTCGATCCCAGCAAAAGCTGGTTCACGTAGCCGGCTCGAAGTTGACTCAGCCTTCCATCCTTCTGAGGTCAGTAAAATGAGTACCCAGCTTGCTGGGGGGAAAGTGTAGATGACTGGGGAAGGCAATGGCAAACCACAAAAATGTTCAGTGTGGAAAAAATGAAAGACTTTGGGGAGGAAAACTTTCTCAAAACAGTGTACTTTGTTCACCCATTGTTTGCAAATTGTTCTTCCCCCAATATACAGTTTAAGCACCATATTTATTTCTTGTATCATGGGGAAATATGGAGAACGAAGTTAAAGGGAAATGTCTGCTTCCTCAAAAGTAGAAAATTGCTTTCTGGGTTTCCAAATGTGAGAAAGGAATATAAATCACCTATACTGCTCTGGCAAATTGCCCTGTTATTCAAGTAACCATGGAAAGTCACTAGACCCTTGTGTGTTCTCTCAAGATTGCTGTGCTTTGTTGCATTTTGAAAACAGACAATCAGAACCTATGTTTTATTTTGGGTACTGTAATATGATATCTACTGACTTAACTTTCTCTTGCCTAAAATTACCATGGAAAGGATCTGTCTCTCTCATACTTGTGTAATCCATCTTAAATTTAAGTACAGTTGAATTCAGGTGTCATTATTATTATCTTTTGTTTTTACTTCCTTGGTTTCAGTGGGTGCACTGCAGTGCAACTTTGAGTTTGGACTCTGCAACTGGGAACAAGATACAGATGATGACTTTGACTGGACCAGAAACCAAGGCTCGACTCCCACTCTGAACACAGGACCAATGAAGGATCATACTCTGGGCACAGTCAAAGGGCACTACCTATACATAGAGTCTTCAGAGCCACAGATGTTCCAAAACAGAGCAGCTCTGCTGAGCCCAGTCTTTAATTCTACTTTTGCAGAAGATAGCAAAAGCTGCATTTTTCGCTTCCACTATCATATGTTTGGAAAGCATATTTACAGACTGGCAGTTTTCCAGAGAACAGCAAGCAACACAAGGGGACATCTGCTGTGGCAAGCATTTGGTAATCAAGGAAACAGATGGATAAGGAAAATCCTTTACATTAGGAGTTCAGAGCCATTTCAGGTATGGTCCTTTCAGACGCTGATCTGCATGCTTAGAGAGGAATGAGGAAATGGGAAGAAAAAAGTTTTCCCCTTCTTTTATGAAAGATAATGGACGTTTTATATCGTCTTTGAAAAAGTTCTCTTTCATAAGTAAACATTATCCAGGGACTGTTGGCTGATGTTCTACTTCAAAATGTGTTACAAACACACACGGAGAGAGATTTTAGATACTACTAGTGTTTCCAGTTTTAGAAGAGTAGCCATGTTAGCCTATTGCAACAAAAATAAAACAGGAATCTTTTGGCTCCAGACTAACAAATCCTTATCCTAGTGTAATGTACTGGGAGACGAGACGTGGTGAAGGCATAGGTCTTTATTGGCTAGTACATCACCGCAACTGAGAACACGCGGCCGGGTCCGCTAATATATACATGCCTCCCGGAACATCCCCTTCGCTGGCCAGCCCAATCCTGGCCAGTTAAACTTCCCGCCCTTGGTCAGGATTGGCAGTGGCTTTTCCCGCGCTGCGCGCGGCGACCCGAGGGTGGCTCGGGTCGCGCGGCGCTTGCGCTGAGTCCGATACACTACACTCCTCCCCTCCTAGTTTAAACTACATAGTCCTGTAGGTACGCTGGCGTCCTGCGTTCCCGTGTTGATCTCCTCGGGGTTGCCGTTGGTGTGGGGCCCGATCCCAACGTGGGTGGCGCCGTTTCTGGCTGTTGCCGGCCCGGGTCAGGTGCTGGCTCCGGTTCTGGTCCCGCGGCTGCGGGGGCCTCGTACGTGGGTAGCTCCTGTATTGGCGGGGCCCCTTCTGGCGGTTCCGTGGCTGGCGGTTCCCTACTCACTGCCTCTTCTGTCTCCTCGGGTAGGGTGCGGCGGCGCAGCTGGTCGATGTGCCGCCTCAGCACCTGGCCTCCGGCGGTGGTTACCTCGTATGACCGGGAGCCTGTTACCCTCAGAACCCTTCCCGCCAACCACTCGGGGCCGCTTGCGAAGTTTTTCGCATACACTGGGTCGCCCGGAAAGAATCGGTCCGGGTGTAGCCTATCTAGACGAGTGGTCAGTTTCCTCCCCATGAGCAGTTCTGCGGGGCTGAAACCGGTTACAGGGTTTGGGGTGATCCTGTTGTGGAACAGGAATGCTGAGAGGCGGTGGTCCCAATCCCCATGTACTATACGGCCAAGGGCCTCTTTGGTGGTCCGCACCATGCGCTCCGCCTGGCCGTTGGTGGCTGGATGGAATGGGGCGGACCTTATGTGCCTTATGAGGTACCGGTCGGTGAACTCCCGGAATTCCCGGGAGGTGAATGCCGTGCCGTTGTCCGTCACCAGGGTGTCAGGGATCCCGTGTGTGCAGAGGACCCTTCTGAGCGCCCTGACTGCTGCTGCGGTGGAGGTCGAGGCCACCGGGATTACCTCTAGCCATTTTGTATATGCGTCCACAAGTATAAAGAAGATCTGGCCCTGATACGGCCCCGCGAAATCCACATGGAGGCGGGACCACGGCCGCCCGTTCGACTCCCACCTGTGGACCGGGGCGGACGGCGGATTGGGTCTGGACTCCTGGCATGGTTGGCACCTTCTTACCCACCCCTCTATTTCCTCATCCATGCCCGGCCACCACACGTAGCTCCGGGCCAGGGCTTTCATTCTCACGATGCCCGGGTGGGTCTCGTGGAGATCCTCCAATACCTGTCTGCGCAGGGGGGGGGCACCACCACCCGGCTCCCCCAGAGTATGCACCCCTTGTGTGTCGATAGCTCGTCCTTCCTGGACGCGAACGGCCGAAATGCTTCTTCCACCTTGCCCGAGGGCCACCCCCTTCCCACCCAGTCCCTGACCCGTGCGAGGATGCGGTCTCTCCCAGTCGCCCGAGCCACCTCGTCCGCGTGCAGTGGGCGCTCGGGGAGCGACTCAATGAGCATCACCCCGTGTGCCGGGGCGGGATCTGGGTCCGTTGTGGGTAGCGGCAGGCGGCTGAGGGCATCTGCGTGACCCATTGCTTTACCGGGGCGGTGTATCAGAGCGTAAGTGTATGAATTCAGGAACTGGTTCCACCTTAAAACCCTCTGAGACAGAATCTGGGGGGTCTGACGATCGGGGGCTAGGAGGCCGAGGAGCGGCTTGTGGTCAGTGGCGATGGTGAAACGCCTACCGTAGAGGTAGTCGTTGAACTTTTGCACCCCCGCCACAATCGCCAGGGCCTCCTTATCGATCTGGGCGTAGTTCCGCTCGGCAGGGGACAGAGTCCGGGAGTAGTAAGCGATCGGCGCCTCTCTCCCGTCCGGGAGTTGGTGCCCTAAGACCGCTCCTACTCCGTAGGGGGAGGCGTCGCAAGCCAGGATCAGGGGTAGGTTTTCATCGTAGTGATGAAGTACCGCGTTAGAGACCAAGAGGTCTTTCACTGCCTGGAACGCCGCGGCTTGGCGTTTACCCCAGACCCACGGGGCCTGTTTATCTAACAAGCGGTGCAACGGTTCCGCCACGGCGGCTTTGTGTGGCAGGAATGCATGATAAAAGTTCAATAATCCTAAAAAACTCTGTAGTTCTGCCTTGCATTTGGGGGCAGGGGCCTGGACTATGGCCCTGGTCTTGTCCGCCGTCGGGTGAATTCCCGCCGCGTCCACGGCGAACCCCAGGAACTCCACTCGGGGAACACCCAACAAACATTTCTCCTTTTTGACTCGCAGCCCCGCCGCTTGGAACCGTCTGAGGACCTCTCGCAGGCGGCAGCTGAACTCTCCTTCGGTGGGGGCGGCGATTAAAACGTCGTCAAAGAAGGGTTGAACTCCGGGGATCCCTTTCAAGAGAGAGTCCATTATGCTCTGGAATATCCCTGGAGCTACACTGACCCCGAACTGCAGCCGTTTAACCCTGAACGCGCCCCTGTGGGTCACGATCGTCTGCGCCTCCGCTGTCTTAGCGTCGACCGGCAGTTGCTGGTATGCTTGTGCTAAGTCCAGCTTTCCAAAAACCCTCGCCCCGGCTAGTGCTGCGAGGACGTGGCTAACCACCGGGACTGGGTAGGGGTTGTCTTGCAGCGCCTTATTGATCGTGCACTTGTAGTCAGCGCAGATCCTAACCTCCCCGTTGGGTTTGACTGGCGTTACTATGGGGGTCTCCCATTCCGCATACGTTACAGGTTCTAGGACGCCCTGGGCTGTTAGGCGGTCCAGTTCTGCCTCTATTTTAGGCTTAAGGGCGAACGGGACGCGCCTCGCTTTAAGCCTTATGGGCCTGACCATTGGGTCTATCGGTAAGGTGATGGGCGGACCCTTGTAGCTCCCCAAGGACCCGTCGAAGACCTCGGGGAACTCCAGGCAGACCCCGTCGAAATTGCTGGCCTGCAATTGGTCCACCCCCACCAGCTGGATCCCCAGTGGATTGAACCACGCCAACCCGAGAAGTGTGGTCAGTTGGCGCTTGACCACTAGGATGTCTAGGGGCCCCCTAAAACCCCCTCTTTCTACATGCACCCGGGCCCACCCCACGATGTGTACTGGGTTCTTCTGAAAGTCCCTCAGTACGAAGTCCGCTGGCCTCGTTTGGATGCGGCGGCGGGGACATAGTTTCTTGAGGGTTTCCTTCGAAATGATAGAGATGGAGGAACCCGAGTCTACTTCCATGATGCAGGGGGCGCCCTCGATTAGGACCGACATTTTGACCTTGTCTGGGGCCGAGAGGGGCAAGTTCAATACCTGCAGACTGGTGGATGCCGTCGTGTGTGTGTCCAGGGAGTCGTGATGTGCTGACGGTTGGCGGCGGCTGTTCTTGGCCCGGCAAGCCCGGGCGATGTGGCCTGTCTTTCCGCAGCTGCGGCAGTCCAGGTTGCGGTACGGGCAGTCCCGTCGCTCGTGGGGGTCGCCGCAGCTGGCGCACCTGGAACTGGTGGTGGCGGTGGCCCTCTCCGTCGCTCGTTGTCTCGCGGGGGCCCGTGTGTCCGTTCTCTGAGGCCTCCGGAGCTGAAACGCTTCTTCCTCTGCTCGGTCTTCCAGCTCTGTTTCCCCTTGGTGGACTGCTTCGCCGCGTGGCTGGCCGAACGCCTTGGTGGCCCTCTCGAACGCCGTCGCCTCGTTGAAGGCTTGTTGTAGCGTGAGCTCCTCCTTAGCGAAGAGCTTCTGCTGCAGTCGTTCGTCTCGGAGGCCCCAGACGAAACGGTCCCTCAGGGCTTCGTCCCTTTTGTCAAAATTGCAGTTCCCGGCGATCTGTCGAAGGGCCGCCAGGTAGACCGCCGCTGTCTCCCCCGACTTTTGGTCCCTCTTGTGGAAGAGGAATCGGCGGGCGACGATGGACGGTTGGGGCGAAAAGTGGCCCGTGAGGAGTCTCACGACTTCCCGGTAGGTCCTCTCGGTCAGCTTAGCTGGAGCGGAGAGGCCTCTTGCGATCTCGAAAGTTTCTTCTCCACAGACGCTCAGCAGGACGTCTCTCTTCCTGTCGTCATCTTCGATCAGGTTCGCCCGCAGGTAGCACTCGACCCTTTCGGTGTAGGTCTCCCATCTCTCGGGGTGCTCCGGGTTGAATTCCGCAAGATGGCCCGTCGTTACTGTAGAGTTCGCCATGGTGGCGGCGGGCTGTGCGATCCTGCGGTCTCACGCCTTCCTCGTCTCCGGCCCGGTCAGGTTCCCCTCGGGGCGGCCGGACCTATCTAGATCCCATCCTCGTCGCCAGTGTAATGTACTGGGAGACGAGACGTGGTGAAGGCATAGGTCTTTATTGGCTAGTACATCACCGCAACTGAGAACACGCGGCCGGGTCCGCTAATATATACATGCCTCCCGGAACATCCCCTTCGCTGGCCAGCCCAATCCTGGCCAGTTAAACTTCCCGCCCTTGGTCAGGATTGGCAGTGGCTTTTCCCGCGCTGCGCGCGGCGACCCGAGGGTGGCTCGGGTCGCGCGGCGCTTGCGCTGAGTCCGATACACTACACCTAGCATGAGCTTTTTTGATCCGTGTACCAGATCCTCATTATATATAGTTATTGCACGATGTAGTGGTTAAATAAGACTAGATCTGGGAGGCCCAAGGTTGAATCTTGATTTTGCCATGAAAACTTGCTGGGTAACCTTGGGCCAGTCAGCATAACCTTCCTCACCAGGGCTGTTATGAGGATAACACAGAAGAGACAAAAACAACATAAGATGCTGTCTGCTGCCATTGGATGAAAAGGTGAGATGTAAATGAAGTAAATAAATAATAACACAAAAAATTATTGTAAAGAGCAGGGACAAAGGTGCATAAATTGTAGGAAATAGATGGTGAGGTGTAAAATTTAAATGCAATCAAGAAAAGTGCAGAAAACATTCACAATACCAGTAATCAGAAATTTCCCTAGTTTTATTGTGCTAGTTAAGATCTGTAATGATGGAGGATCCCCAAGCTCTTGTTAAGCCCTTCTTGATGGATTATAATTCAGGAGTTTCATGCTTAGCCTCTCATTGAATTCCTTCTGCTGTTATTTAGATCTATACCTATTTTTGTGTGCTAGCATAGATTGACATTCACATGGGTATTTAGGTTGGGGGAGAGCCAGACCCAACCAACAGTATAATGGGAGGAGGTGACAGTCAAGCCTTAGCCCATTTTTGCCACAATTGGCCTGTTCCAAGTAAGCTTTCAAATCTGAAGCCCACTGACATCCCTACCATTAAATTAAAGAATCAATCCATCCCTAGACAGTTATTTTCCAGTGACTTGTTTTCATGACTCTTGTAATATTTAGATGGAAGAATGATATGGGTAATGCAAAGGTGAATATTGCCTAGCGATTGCCTAGCCTCTGCATCGCTACAGTCAGGAGTCACTTCGTAGAAAAATAGATGGTAAAGCTCATCCAGGGATTGTTATGCAGCTGCACCTACTATTCAATGGACAAGGAGGTAGAATTCTCAGAAGGAGGAGGTGGAACTCTCAGAAAAGTTCAGGAGCTGCGCTCTTGTGAGCTCCCACTGAATCCGAGGCCTGGCTATAGTAATATGTTGATTAAGGCACAGCTATGATTCTTTACATCTATGGAAACATCATTGCTTCATTCTGGGACCCTGTATCACCAAGCTGATCTCTAAAATCCAATCCAATGCAGCGTTACTCCAGGAAGTCCATTGATTTCAGTTTAATTTAATTTTTCCATTTATACCCTGCCTTATCTTGCAAATGGATAGAATTGTACTGTTGAAGTATGTTGAAAAAAACTGTGAACTGTGGTGTTATCACTGTTACTACTTTCTTTATTCCTTTGATATTAACTGACTTGTGAAATGAAGGATACTGACTTCTATCTTCCAGTTGTAATTTTTGAAAATTCTCTGATAAATGAACACTGTGTCTGGGGCAGTGATGCTCTGTATTATTGATACTTGGGGGGCATAGTGGGCAGGCTTCTGGAAGTTTGTCCCTGTTGATGGGCCTCCTGATGGCGCCTGGGTTTTGGCCACTGTCTGACAGAATGATGAGCGGCTGGCCTTATCCAACATGGCTCAGATTTTTATATTTTTAATGTCCAAGTATATGTTGCAGGATGCTTCAAGAAATATAAAGTGATAATTTAATCACTTTTTAGCATGTTCAGACTGCTTCACAACAGCTAGGCAAACTAGGTCAGTGTGGTTGTCACCCTACTAGTCACTTAGTTTTAAGTCCCTTGAGGTCCTACTTGTGTATGACAAAGGGAGCTTTTACTGTGGAAAACTTTGCTCCCAAAATCTTGTAAGTCTCTAAGGTGCTCCTGGGTTCAGATCTAGCTCTTCTACTGCAGACCAGCATGGCTACCCTATTGAAACTTAATTCAGTAGTGTAATTCTGGTTGGGATGAAACTGTTGGATGGAAAATTTATGTCTTGCCTAACACCACAGAATGAATTTAAGGCACTGATAAAATTTACATTGTTGACTGCCTGAATCATGGTTTAAGTTTCCTTTAATCATGATGCTACTACCCAGAAGAGTAGCTAAAAGTGGTATGTAAATGCTGTTATAAAAACTCTCAGTGAAAGGAGGTACTATACATTCAGAACACTCTTTTTTCTGGAAGTACTTCTGGTATGTGCATTGTAGACAAATGTAACATGTGAACACTTTGATCATGGATGTGTGTAATAGTAATAACTATGACTGAAAAAACACCTTTTCCGGTTCCTCTTGAAATAGCATGCTAGACATAGTCTGAACTTCTCTTATGGAGAAGAAAAATGGTTTTGTGTGAACCTAACCTCAGAATGTATTCCCTGTCCCCAGACTTACAGGTAGTTACGGTTATCTTCATTCATAATAGTCATCTATCTTGTTGCCTGATCCAAACTTTTAGAATTATTTCAGACTGGTGCAGTTTCATGTTTTCCATATAAAATATGTTGGGAACAGCTGCACTGGCCAGTGACGTCTTATATTGATTAAATATACCACTTTTGTCCTCAGTGGAAAATCAATACCTGATGCAATTTTTACTCAGGATGGAGAACAGTATTTTTTAAAATAATCCCTTTGTCAGGTATTTCCTTTTGTATAGTAAGCAAAAGCTTTTAAGCATGTAGTGACAAAAACAATGCAAAAAAAAAGGCCTTTCAATTGTACAGTGACAAAAACAATGCACACAAAAGGGCATTCTTAAGATCCTGTATACTTGTCAGGGGAGACAAGAATACCTATAACAGCCTGATTCCCTTAATATCAGATATGTAGGTCTTGATTAGTTACTAAAATTATATACTGCCAAATGTTTGTTTTGGATCTGTGCTAAACTTATTCCATTATGTATTGTTGTGAATTTCTCTTATGTTTGCTTGCTTCTTTATTATTTTTGTATCATACTTTTCAGTTTTGGAACTCATGATAGACACATAATATCCAGCATGTGTAGTGGTCACAGTGTTGGATTAAGATCCAGGAAAACAAATTCCTGCTATGCAGAGGAAGTTTGCTGGATGAGCTTGGGACATCCTAACCAGCCTCACATTACAGTTGTTGCAAAGGTCAAATGGAAGAGGGGAGAATTATGTTGTGAAGCACTTTGGGTCCTCACTGAGGAGAAAAGTAAAAAGGTAAAGGTAGTCCCCTGTGCAAGCACCATTCATTTTTGACTCTGGGGTGATGTTGCTTTCACAATGTTTTCACTGCAAACTTTTTATGGGGTGGTTTGCCATTGCCTTCCCCAGTCATCTACACTTTCCTCCCAGCAAGCTGGAAATTCATTTTACCGACCTCAGAAGGCTCAAGCTGAACCAGCTTTCACTGGGATCAAACTCAGTTCATGAGCAGAGGGCTCTGACTGCAGTACTGCAGCTTTACCACTCTGCACCGTGGGGGTATACATATGTTCTCCATTGGTCTAGAATCCAAACACTGACCAGACCCAAACTTTCTTCGTTCAGGAAAGCTACTGCATTATTTGTTCTCTGTTGTACCTGCTAAACCATAAGGAATCACTAGAAATCAATAGAATCATAGAGTTGGAAGGGACCTCCAGGGTCATCTAGTCCAACCAATACTCTTGGTCTTTTATTAATTTGATAGTTGGAACTGATATAAAGTCCCCATCATACAGAGATGGGAACATTAGGGTTGCCAGGTCCAACTCAGAAAATATCTGGGGAGTTTGGGGGTGGAGTCAGGAGACTCCCATTCCCTAAAATAAATAAAAATACAGCAGTGCACTTCACCTGAACGCAGTTTTCATTTCCTCAGCCCCCTGCAGCTAAACTTCCACTAAATAAAAGTGAACACACACACTTCTCACAAAACAGCCAAAATAAACACAGCAAGCACACACTTTTGTGATCTCACTGGGACAATTTACTTGTGCTGCTGACTATAACCACCAGCTTCTTCAGACTAATAGGAAAATGAAAGAACAGCTTAGGGAGTGGAGTTTTCCTCCAAACAAACAGAGGGACTGAGAGCCACCTGGGTCTGTCTGCTCACCCTGCCCCCTTGCAGCTTACCTACTGAGATTTAAAGGCATACACACATTCAGAAACACAAACAGTTGCAATCCTCTTCTAAATCTGCCGAGGTTTGTAAGCACATAATGGCTATTAGGGCAGGACTCCCCCCGCTGCCAATCGGCTGTCTGGCAGCAAGGAGGAGCCTGAAAAACTGCAGGATCCCCACCTGGTCCTGCAGATTGGCAAGCCTAATTTACATGTATCTGAAGTACACTTTGCTGGAAGTAAGTCCTATTGATTAAAATGGGACTTACTTCTAAGTTACCTGCTTAGGATTGCTTCCTAACATGGCAGTTCTAAAGAGAGTTATGTCCACAATAGGTAACAGAGGGGTACCTCTGTAGGACTGCACTTTCAGAAAAGTTGAAGGCAGGGATCTCATAAGCAACTTTTCCTTTGAAACTGCAATAATAATTGGCATGTCATTTGTGAAGAAATAATTGTTGCAGCACTTGTTTGTTTTAAGAACCAATGCTGTTAGCAGTTCCTCTGATTTCAAATTCCTCTGACATCCTACAGAGACAGGTCTTTCTTGGTCACATCACAGTCTCTGGAGCTAATAGCTTCAGTTATCAAAGGCTGTGTTGGAAAAAACGTTGTACCAAACCCCAATATAAACTAACAGAAAACATTGCTGCACATCAAAGAATCTGTTAACAGATTGTACTGCTGCAGTCTACATAGCCAGACATTTTGTGCTGATCAGGTCTGCATATAATTGAAGGGGCATCACAGTTCAGTGAAAAATAGATAAGGGAGTTTGTTCAGATGGCCAAAAAAGCTGGTTGAGGGACAGATCCTCATGGGCTTCCCTGTAGGTACAGGCCTGTTTTGCTGTCTGAAGCTGGGTTCAAGTTGTATTTTGAAAGGGCAAAACTGGATGTATCAGACTGCCTCCATTTGTGGGAAAACCTTTGTTTCATAACTTCATTTGTGAGCAGGGTTTTTTGACATACAATTAATAAAAATAATATGGCAGTTTGAACAGAAACATTAAATGTTTTCAAGTATTCCATTGTTAATCTATGTTTTTAATGTTTTATGAACAATATAGTTTATATATGGGTTATATATTTTTAGAAAAAGAGGTAAGCAGATGCCTTGAATACTGGATAAGTCATGTAACCTATATGTAATCCAGTGATTTTGGCAGGTCTACTCAGAAGTAAGTTCCACTTTATTCAGTCAGGCTTGCTTCTAGAAACATGTTTTTACATTTCAGCCTTATTTGCTGTGTGCTGTGATGTGACCAAGGTTGTACAGTCTGATAGTCGCACAGCATTGGCTTGAGAGCCCCCAGATACCAATTAATACACCCTTATGTTAGGCATGCATTAGAGAGCTACGGGTAAAATGAGAGCACTGAAGGGTTCTATTCAGCTATAGTTTGTAATGGGTCCAGGAAAAACCTTTTAAAATCATTACCCACACGGGGGGGGGGGGGGGGAGATGTTCATTTCTAATTCATTCTAATACAAGGGCTCTAATATAGTGTCTACTGTGTTAAAATGAAAAATTGCCTTTGTTTTTGGCATCAGCAAAAACTTGATAAAAATTAAATTCATTCTAAGGTCTGTACTCTTAATTTTGAAACACTGGACTGAAATTAATTGCATTGCTTTTTATCATATCTGCTTGTATTTTTATCTAATTTTTCATCTCATGACTCCTGCGTTTAAAGGAAAGAGGGTTGCCTAAGTTTTCCATTCCTTGGCCTCCCAGCTCAGTTAAATGATTTATTACCAATCAACATTAGTTTTTGAAGTAGTTTTAGTTGTAGGATGCCTTATATGATTAATCACAAGTTAGCTGATTTATTACACTTTGAAAGACGTAAACTATGTTAGAAACAAAAATATTTTCCTCACTTCCCCTGATGGTGTCTGGTGCAGTCTGTGGATGTTTCCATGTTTTGTTTTGTTTTTTTTAAAATGCTGATAGAACCTTCCTTGAAATGCCTGGGACTGTAAGAGGAAAAACAGACATGATGGTGAGAGAACCATGAATGGAATTTTTCAGTGTGATGAGAGCCAAATGAAATCCCCTTTCAGATGTGTGGAGACAGGAGAGGTGCCTTTAATAGAATCCCTATGATTTTCATGTACACATCATGGATGTCCACATCATGGATGTCCTTCTCTGTCTAAAACAGGGTGAATGACTATTTGTACAAGTGCAATGTGATGGGGGTGGTCCTAGCCGACAGAATGTTGCAACCACAGTTTTAGCTACTGTTGCACTAGAAGCCACATTACAATCATGCATACTTTAAAACTTTTTGTTAGCTTTTTCTTTTTTCAGTGGCTTTAAATAGTTAATTTGATTATATTTCTATTGTATTGTGGGTTCTATGCATTGATGAGGTGAAGCATAAGTGATAGCAAGCTCTTTAATAAGTACAGCATAGTAGGTGGCTGCACAAACAAGACTCAAGACTGAGTCAACGAGGCAAAACTTATATACATCTCTGGGTTCCCGCGCAAGCACGTTATTGGGTCATTCCAACCAGTGGTGGCTTGTGATTGGACCAGGGATTTGGATCCCAAATCCCGAAGCTCCATTGCTGTTATCATGCAACCATCATGGTGCCAGTTTGGTGTAATGGTTAAGTGTGCAGACTCTTACCTGGGAGAACTGGGTTTGATTCCCCACTCCTCCACTTCCACCTGCTGAAATGGGTCAGCCATAGCTCTGGCAGAGATGGTCCTTGAAAGGGCAGCTTCTGGGAGAGCCCTCTCAGCCCCACCCACCTCACAGGGTTTCTGTTGTGGGGGAGGAAGATAAAGGAGATTATGAGGTACTCTGAGATTCGGAGTGGAGGGCGAGATACAAATCCAATATCATCATCATTATCTCCTCCTCCTCCTTGTAAGCCAAAATGCCCTCAAAATGAGGTTGGGGAATTGTCAGGTGGGCACCTGGCTTAATCAGGATCTTTTACCTGTGTATACAGGATTCCACGTCCAGAAATTAATGCTTAAAAATATTAGGGACTCTAATTAAGTAAAACAATTAAAATTTATTCAGAAAAAATATAGGCTTCCATACAAGATAAAATACTCATAAAATCATACATACAGTCCTAAGAAAAATAGATAGAGAGATAGGGGAACACATGGGTAAACGAACTGGGTGATATTTACCGATCGTAGTCTTCAAGGAAGGCTTCAATGGTGACAAGCGAGGAAGTGGGAGAGGGGACCCGAAACTGATCGGGGATGTATCTAGACAGCGGAATTGGGATACTGCTAGAAGCACACCTGTGGGTAGCTAGTCCACAGGTTATAAGGACTATCTTAAGCCCTTAGGGGATGGGAGGTACAAGGGAGGAGGAAGGTGGTCAGCTGATGCATGACCTCACTAAAAGGGGAGGCTTCGCAGTGACCATAAGGGCTAGACTACTGTGATAGCCAATAGCCAATAGAAAGTTCATTGGTGTCACCTAATTGGGTGCCCATTCCTGACCAATGAACAAACAGACTTGGATCCTGGATACCTGAGTGAATTTTCAGGTTGAAATGGACCAGGGTGGGGGAAATCACTGGGTGGAGGTGTGCTTGAGTTATCTAAAAGGATGACAATAGAGGGCCAAATTGTTATCTAAGGTAACACCCGGTTTACACAAAGGAACTTGGCTCGGGCTGAAGATGGTCTTCTTCTGTCTTGGCACCAGTCTTTGTCTTGAGTTCCGTTGGACAAAGACAGTGGCGGTTGGGCGATTAGCCACGCCTGGGGGTGGGTTGATTGCCTACAAGCACAGGTGTCATCTGGCGAGTACGTGAGCCGTTCACTTCGCTGGAATGGAGTTTGGCCTGGTAGGAAGATGGCTGCATGTGGTGTTAGCCCTCCACAGTGGATTCCATGGTTAGTGCTTCAAAACCGTTCGCCTGGATAGCTCCTGGCGGCGCAGTCTCCTCTGTTCCACGGCCAAGATGGATGTCATACAGAACCGTGGAAAGCCCTCTGTTCTTCTGGCGGTCACTCTTGTATCGGTCCTGAGTGCCTTCATAGCGTTATGGCTGCTAGTACTGCATAAGTCCCTTTCGCCCCTGGATAGGTTTTCTCACACTCTCTGGCCAGACGTGTGTGAACTACTTCTCCAGGTGCTCTGGCAACCAAGTTGGTGACTATGATGTTCTGCAAGGGGGTTTTCCTCACCTCCTCCTCCTCCTTTTCTTCTTCTTTCTTCTTCCCTACCCTTTTCTCTTTTTAAAAAGAACTTGGGTGCATGTGTAACAGTGAACAAGAATACCATGTTTACTTTTACGTATGACTGCCGTTCTTACAATTAAAAAAGGCCTTTTCTGAAAAAAGGAAAAAAAAGAATAGCATAATATTTCAGTCCTGTACAGAACAAAAGAAGAACATGCTGGATCAGATCCATGATCTGTCTAGTCTAGCATCCCAGTTCACACAGCAGCCAGTCAATTGCCCTGAAGGGCAAACAGAGCATACAGGCTGAGGCCTCCTCTGCTACTACCTTCCAACACTGCTATTCAGATGTTTGCTGCCTCTGGATATGGAAGCTCTAGATATGGAGAAAAGAGGACCTTGAAAGTGATGGCTCATTAGTGTTTGATTTTCTCTTCTCAACGAGCAGTCTTGAAATTCTCTCCACTCAGCTTGTCCATGGGAGTAGGGTTCTTCAGGCCCCTCCCCTGGTGCTGGTCAGCTGCCCAGCAAGGGGACTTACTAGCAGTAGATAGAGGCCTGGGCCAGCATTGCCAGCAATACAGCAATGCCATTATCTGTGTGCATTAGAAGTGACATCATCTTGCCACCAGCAGTATGGAGACATTCTGGAATTTGGTTAAAACTTCATGGTAAAAATGACTTGTCTCATAGAGTTTTGCCCATAGCATCCCTGAGGCACCAGCAATGTGAACTTCCATTGAACATCAGAAGTAAAGTTGCTCCAATGCTAGCCTAGGCCTCCGTCTGCTACCAGTAAGTCTCCCCACCCCCAGCCAAGTTACCTGGGGTACTTGACAACTCTACTTAGGAGAAAAATGTCTTGTCAGTAGTCCTGTTCACAAGTTACAGTGAATGCAAGTACAATCTATGTACAGTGTACACTTTTTTTATGTGCACAGAGTAATTCTCATGTTGCATTCACAGCTGAGTATATGATTGAAACCACAGTTCAGGTACTGGTTTCATTTGTAAAATGAACATACACATTAGCTCTTCTTACAAGCTGATATACATGTGTTCATGGTAACATAATGAAAATTGAGCAGAACATATGGTTTTGAATGCAAGCAGGTTCTGAAATGCAATGTACAGTGGTGTTGGGGATCTACAGCTTTGTCTTGGTCAGCGCTGGAAGGTATTCCTAACCACAGGAGTAACTAAATCACTAGCCAGAGAGAAGGGTTGAGGATTTACGCTTATCCCCTGACTTCCCCCTCCATTTTGCAGCCTGATTATTGAAGTCTTTTTTCATAGAATCATAGAGTTGGAAGGGATCTCCAGGGTCATCTAGTCCAACCCCCCTGTTTTTGTTTATTGGTTTTAAATAACAAAGTGATTCGATTCACAGGAAAGCAAAAAGGTCAGTATTTACAACACAGCAGAAGTGTTTCATTCCAGAGATTCAGTTGTGCAAATCCATCCTATAATGCAACACAGGTCCACCTGGTAGCTGTTTTTCTGGTTCTCAAGCCACTGGGGGAATCCTTCCCTTGCATCCCTTTTGACTCTTAACTTTTCACAAGAAAGAAGAGTACCAAAACCAACAGATTGAAATTACATTAGGAAGAACTTCCTGATGGTCAGAGTGGTTCCTTAGTGGAACAGGCTTCCTCGGGAGGTGGGTGGACTCACCTTCCCAGGAGGTTTTAAAACAGGCTGGATGGCCATCTGACAGTGATGCAGATCCTGTGAATTTAGGGAGAGGTGTTTGTGGATTTCCTGCACGGGGTTGAAGGTTGGACTAGATGACCCTGGAGATTCCTTCCAACTCTATGATTCTATACCCATATCCTCACAATGCAACACATGTAGTGTAAAACAGGGTATATTTGATATAGAATAAATACTGTTCCCTCCTTTTCCTTGCAGTTCTGACTTTTCATACTGTAACAGTTCCTGCAATTTTTATGGTGGATAAGTACCACTCCATGTTAAATGAATGGATTTATCTATATATATATCTGTATTCCTGTATTTAACCTGTCTCACAGCATGGTTGTTTGGATAAATGGAGGAAAAGAGAACCATATAAGCAATCCTGAGTTCCTTGGGGATAGGGGGTTGAATCCAGTACAACATTTCTGCTTGTGCTAGAGCTCTTGAACAATGCAATAAAACAATGCAATTGAATGCAATGCAACAATGCAATTGAACAGTGCAATAAAAATACTGTGGTAGCCACTTGTGCTAAGTTAAGCATTGTATCCCCACTTGCATTCTTGATTGCTCAATATCTTGCACAACCAGTTTCTGGAAGAATGTGGGAAGCGTTGCACAAAATCTTACATAAATGGAACACTCAGTCTTAAGTTTCTGCATGTGCATTCCTAGGTCAAGGCATGGCAGGAAAAAAATGTGATTTATGTAAGTGTTGTCTGCAGAATGCATCGTAACTGCATAGAACATTATTATTTTTCCTTAAAAAGAATAAATACATTCTTTTTAGTACAGAAAGCATATTACAGCAGATTGATAATAAATTTAAATAGTGTTTGTGTAGCTCTTTAAATGAACATAACTGGTACATCTTCTTCAGTATAACATAGTTCATTTTCATTTTACAGAAAATATAAACTTTCCTTTGACCACTTATATCTTAACCTTAGTTTCATTCATGCTAGATCTGCAAAGTACTTAGAACTGAAGAAACACAGGACTATTTATCCTCATTCTGATAATAAATGAGATGTGAAATTAGCTTCATGGTAAATGATTCCCTGGAGGTTGTTCTATACAATAACAGAGTTTTGCAGATTTTCATCTGGCATATTAGAATTGTCTCATTGTGGGGGATCCATATCACATCCCTCAGGATCAGGGCTTTTTTTTTTTTTTTTTTTTTTTTTAAAGCAGGAACGCACAGGAACGCAGCTTTGTGTTAGGGATGTGTGGCCTGATATGCAAACAATTCCTGCTAGGCTTTTTTTTATAAAAAGTCCTGTGCAAAACAATGGTGATGTCAGGGATGTGGCCTAATGTGCAAATGAGTTCCTGCTGGGCTTTTTCTACAAAAAAAGCCCTGCTCAGGATTAAAAACAAATTAGCTGGGATGTCACTCAAAACGAGTTCAAAGTTGGGTGATAAAAGTTAAGGAATAGATAATGGAAAAGGAACTGCGTCAGGTGACATACCAGGTGATTGTCCATGGTACTTCTGGCTTGACCTCTTCGGTATTCTAAATTAGGGGAGGATTGTACTGACCTTGAATAACATCAAAGTATTTAGAAGACACTGCTGGAGGTTAATGGAGGCATAAACCACCATGTACAAAATACAGAATATGAAGGAAATATCTTTAAGTGATTTAGACTGAATTATTGTTAAGACTTCTGCCTTTGGACATCACAAAAATATTTTGGAGGACAATAAACAGCATTTGTTTGAAAACCAAAGGTGACCTACTTATATATAGTACTTTTGCTGTTCAAAGTGTTTCATGCACATTGTCCTTCTGTAATCCGTGCAACAGTCCTGTAAGATAAGTGAATATTGTTATCCCCATACTGTGGGGGTGTTGAACTATTCATTTTACTAGCAAACCTAAGGAGAACAAACATGCTAAGCACCACTAAGGAAACTGGGATGTCTCAGAATTATGACTGCATAGATCACATGATAAAAACCAGGAGCAGACTGGCCATTTAACTTACAGAAAAATTTCCAGTGGGCCCAGGGAGGTCACTGGTGGCCTGAAGCAAGCACAGAAAAGCCTAGAAATTGTGTAACAATGACTCAGGGGCCACTTGGCTCATACCGTTTCCTTACTAGCAGCTGTTTCATGCCAGGACTTGTGCTTTCCCTGACTCAAATGATTGATTACCCACAAGTTGTTGCACCGGCGCATTTTGATCTGCAGCTCCTTCCAATTTTCCTCACAGCTTCCTGCTCTTGTTTTTTGGAGATCTGGAAGCTGCGAGATCAAAATGCACCCATGCAATATCTGGTGGGGAATTGCTTGAGCCAGAGAAAGCAGAAGCGCAGGAGTGGAGCAACTGCTGGTGAGGAGTCAGTCTCAAACTCTTCATCAACAATGGTGTCAACTCACAGTCTCCTCCCATTCTGCTTCAAGTTTGGGTGAGGAAGCAATTGGTGAGCCAACACTTATTGTTGGTGCTCCTGAGCTGAATGGTTCCTGCATTATTGATGTAGCACCACATAGAATGATTACCTTGGTTTGTTCCAGGGTTATTTTCACTCCCCAGACTTCTCCTGAATAAAACTAATGCCAGAGTGAATCTCAGCAACTCCCTACTTTGTTGTTCAGTCGTGCAGTTGAGTCCGACTCTTTGTGACCCCATGGACAAAGTCACGCCAGGCCCACCTGTCTTCCACCATCCTCCGAAGCATGCTCAAATTCATGTTTGTTACATCAGTAACACTCTCCAGCCATCTCATCTTTTGCCGTCCTCTTCTTCTTTTGCCTTCTGTCTTTCCTAGCATCAGGATCTTCTCCAGGGAGTGCTCCCTTCTCATTTGGTGGCCAAAATATTTGAGCTTCAGCTTCAGCATCTGACCTTTCAGGGAACAGTATGGGTTGATTTCCCTTAGGACTGACTGATTTGATATTCTTGCAGTCCAAGGGACTCTTAAGATTCTTCTCCAGCACCACAGCTCAAAAGCATCTATTCTTCTGTGCTTGGCCTTCCTTATGGTCCAGCTCTCACAGCCATACATTATTACTGGGAATACCATCGCTTTGACTATACAGACTTTTGTTGGCAGGGTGATGTCTCTGCTTTTTATTATACGGTCTAGGTTCGCCATAGCTGTCCTTCCAAGGAGCAAACGACTTTTAATTTCATGGCTACAGTCACCATTTGCAATGATCTTGGATCCCAGAAATGTGAAGTCTGTCACTACTTCCATGTCTTCCCTTCTATTTGCCAAGGTGTGATGGGGCCAGATGCCATGATCTTAGTTTTTTTGATGTTGAGTTTCAAGCCTACTTTTGTGCTCTCCTCTTTCACCCTCAACAAGAGGTTCTTTAGGTCCTCCTCACTTTCTGCCATTAGAATAGTGTCATCTGCATATCTGAGGTTGCTGATGTTTTTCCCGGCAATCTCAATTCCGGCTTGTGTTTCATCCAGGCCAGCATTCCGCATGATATACTCTGCATATAAATTAAATAAGCAGGATGACAATATACATCCTTGTCGAACTCCTTTTCCTATTCTAAACCAATCAGTTGTTCCATATCCTGTTCTGACAGTTGCTTCTTAACCCTTATACAGGTTTCTCAGGACACATGTGAGGTGGTCTGGTAGTCCCATCTCTTTAAGGACTTGCCACAGTTGGTTGTGATCCACACAATCAAAGGCTTTAGCATAGTCAATGAAACAGAAATAGATGTTTTTATGATTCTCCTGTGCTTTCTCCATAATCCAGCAAATGTTGGCTAATGCATCTGACTTGTAGATTTCTAGGCATTGAGATCATTTGTTCAAAGATTAACAAAATGTAAGTGAACTTCCAAAGGCAAATACACAGTACATAATCTTGCCAGGCTCAAGAAGACCATGTTAAAAGAATCAATGCAATGACATGGTATTCTGACAGAAAAAGCTGCTCTCAGACTGTTTGGCTTCTGTTGTGGTTTTATTTATTATGTTTTTGTACTGCCCCTTTCCTTAAACAGGGCTCAGGGCAGTGAATAGCAAACCACTAAAACAAATATATCATAAGAATAAAAACATTAAAATTACAATAAAATTCAATTAGCATTCAATTTAAACAGATGATGGTAGAAATTTCCAGTTTTGATACCATCCTTGTAGCAGGGAGGAAGTAAGAGTGCCACCCAGATGGTTGCTGTCCCTGTCCTCAACCAAATGTCTGCTGGAACATCTCTGCTTCACAGGTCCTGTGGAATTGTATCAAGTCACAGAGGTCATGGATGTTAATTGGCAGAGACTTCTACCAGGTTGGGGCCAGGTCACTAAGAAGAAGACTGCAGATTTATAACCTGCCCTTCTCTCTGTATCAGAAATTCAGAGCGGCTTACAATCTCCTATATCTTCTCCCCCCCCCCCCCACAACAGACACCCTGTGAGGTGGGTGGGGTTGAGAGGGCCCTCACAGCAGCTGCCCTTTTAAGGACAACCTCTGTGGAAGCTATGGCTAACCCAAGGCCATTCCAGCAAGTGAAAGTGGAGGAGTGGGGAATTAAACCTGGTTCTCCCAGATAAGAGTCTGTGCACTTAACCACTATACCAAACTAAAAGCTCTGGCCCTTATTGAGAACAGCCAGATATCTCCTGGGCCAAGAACCATAAGCAAGTTCTTATAAGCCAAGTGTAATATTCTTCTGGGGGTATACCAGTAGATTTGGTCCTGAAAATACATGGTCCTGAAAATACATTACGAACCTTAAAGGTAAGCACCCAAACCTTTAATTTGATCCAGTGTTCAATCTGTAATCAGTGCAGCTTGCATGGCACAGGTTGAATATGTGCTATTCAAGGACTCTTGCTGCTGCATTCTGGATCAGCTAAAGTTTCCAGGTCAGTCTCAAGGATAGGCCCATATAAAGCAAGTTACAGTAATCTAACCTGGCAGTGACTATTGAGTGGATTGCTGTGGCTAGGTCAGGGTGGGACAGGTAGGGGGGAATTATCTTGACTTGTAACCTT